>NC_092766.1:48024180-49239113 GCF_047496795.1 Chiloscyllium punctatum | reverse complement strand
TGTTCCCCCCTCTCCGTCCTCCTCTCTCTGTACCCTCCCTCTCTCTGTCCCCTCTCTCTGTCCCCCCCGTCCCCTCTCTCTGATCCCCCATCTCTCTGTCCCCCTCTCTCTGTCCCCAGTCCCCACTCTCTCTGTCCCCCTCTCTCTGTTCCCCCCTCTGTGTTCCCTTCTCTCTGCCCCCTCTCTGTACACCCTTTTTCTGTCCCCACTGTCTCTTTCCCCGCTCTCCCCGCTCTCTATGTTCCTGTCTGTCCCCCCTCCCTGTCCCGCCACTCTGTTTCCAAGTCTCTCTCTCTGTCCCCCCCGTCTCTCTGTCCTCCCTCTCTCTGTCCCACTCTCTCTGTACCCGTTTCTCTGTCCTCCCTCTCTCTGTCCCACTCTCTCTGTACCCCCCTCCCCATCCCTCTGTCCCCCCCTCTCTGTCCTACCTCTCTCTGTGCCACTCTCTCTGTACCCACCTCTCCCCCCTCTGTCCTGCATCTCTCTGTCCCCCTCTCTTTCTGTCCCCCCTCTCTCTGCCCCCTCTCTCTTTCCCCCTCTCTCTGTCCACACCCTCTGTCTGTCCCCCCTCTCTCTGTGTCCCCCTCTCACTCTCTCCACTCTCTGTCACCTCCTACTCTGTCCCCCCCGTCCCCCCTTTGTCCCTCACTCTCTCCATTCCCCACTCTCTTTCCCCTCTGTCCCCCACTCCCTGTCCCCTCTCTCTGTTTCCTCTCTCATTCCCCCTCTCTCTGTCCCCCTCGCTCTCCCGTTCTCTCTGTCCTTATCTCTCTGTCCTCCCTTTCACTCTGTACCTCTCTCTCTGTCTCCCTCTCTCTGTCCCCCCTCTCTGTCCCCCCCTCTCTCTCTTTGTCACTCTCTCTCTGTCCTCTCTCTCTCTGTCCCACTCTCTCTGTACCCCTCTCTCTGTCCTCCCTCTCTCTCTCCCGTTCTCTCTGTCCCAATCTCTCTGTCCACCTCTCTCTGTCCTCCCTTTCTCTCTGTACCTCTCTCTCTCTGTCTCCCTCTCTCTTTCCCCCCTCTCTGTCCCACTCTCTCTTTCCCCCTCTCTCTGACCCCTCTCTCTGACCACTCTCTCTGTCCCCCCCTCTCTCTGAACCCCTCTCTCTGTCCCCCTCTCTCTCCCGTTCTCTCTGTCCCCAACTCTCGGTCCCCCTCTCTCTGTCCCCTTTTTATCTCTGTACCACTCTCTCTGTCCACACTCTCTCTCTGTCCCTCTCTGTCCCGCACTCTCTGACCCCTCTCTCATTATGTCCTCCCCTATTTTTTTCTCTCTCCCTCGCCTTATCTCTCCCTTGCCTCTCTCTCTCTCTCTCTCTCTCTCTCTCTCTCTCTCTCTCTCTCTCTCTCTCTCTCTCTCCCTGCTCCTTCACTCACTCTCCATATTCTCTCACCCTCGATCCCCCTACCTCGTTCTGTCTTTCTCCCCACCTCCCTCTGTTTCTCTCTGACTAAATCTCTCTCCCTTCTGCCCCTCCCTCTCTGACGCAGTCTGTCTCCCTGACGCGTCCCTGTCCCTCTGATCCAAATACTGGGGACGGAGGTCGTGGTTGGTACTTTGTCTGCATATATTTGGAGGGGTGATTGTGAGATGATAGAGAGATGTGGGAGGTGGGAGGAGGGGGAAAATGGTGTAGAGACGGAATTGCGGGAAGGAGACAGACGGCAGGAGAGAGAGAGAGTGCAGGGGAGTGGGGAGAGGAAAGAGTGGAGGGTAGGTGGAGAGAGTGGGGGAGAGGAAATGGGGAGGCCAGGTTGGAATGGAGGAACAGAGGGAGTTAAACCCAGCTCATGAGCTCAGGGCGCAGTACCTTCCCCTTCCCTGAGGACCAGGACTTGGGGCTGAGTCTGTCTCTCTCCAGCTCAGCTTCTCCAACACAGAGACACACAACAAAATCGGTCACTCTGCTGCTCGGCACGCTTTAATCAACATTTTTATTGTTTGCAAATTGGAAGTGATGGATTCAGTCAGTGGGATGCTGCCTTTTCTCACTGGCCCCTGAGTTGTGAGAAACATTGAAATGTTTCCCTGTAACCCCTCTGTGGGATAAGGATGGACAAACCAGCGCTACCCTCAGTCTGTTACCATAGTGACAGGTTGCTCCATCGCTGAAACACTGAACTGAAATGAGAAAATCCCGGATCGATTGATTAATGAGGGAATATGACTGATGGATGGATTTGGGTGAAGGGATATTTCAGCACATTCTTCAGCTGCTGCCTGAACTTAGTCTGGGTCACTTCATAAATCGCGGTGTTTGTGCAGCAACTGAGGAGCTGCAGCATGAAGCCCAATTCCTGCATATACCAATTGAGATAAACAGACCGATACCCAAAATACCACATCCGGTTCCATATAGAATATAGCATGAACATTGACCATAACAGGATGAAATTGGCCGAGATCACAAACAGTAAAATGATGGATTTTTTTCGGTTTCTCATTTCTGTGTCAGACTGAGCGTCCCCATTGGTGTGAGCGCGGAGTCTCCTGCGGGCTCTGCTGGTCACTAAAATGTGTCTGACAGTGAGAACATTGAGCAGCAGAATCAGGAGAAATGGGACACACGGGGTTAGAATGTTGTGGAGGAACTCGATTGTGGCCCAGACAATGGAGTATTGAACAGCAAATGTTACATCACAAAACCAGGGGCGGTTCCCCAGCCGATACCGAGCCGTGAGCATAAAGTACCAGAAAATGTTCTTTAAACAGCTCAGCGCAGTCACTGCTCCCAGAACCACAGCCGCCGTTTTCTCACTGCAATATTTACTTTTCAACTTCTCGCAACAAATGGCCACAAACCGATCAAAGGTGAAAGTGACGGTGAACCAGACAGAGCAGTCAGTGGCTGCATAAAGCAGGACGGCGTGGATATTACACACGGGGACGGTGTACATCAGGAAATAAAACTGTTCCCGATAAACAATGGGAATATGTCTCAGGATCAGGTCGAGGATAATGACCAGGAGATCCGCCACTGCCATGGCCCCCAGGTAACGTCTGACACATGGAGACAATCCACAATCTTTATAAAGCAGGACGTAGATGGTCACTACGATAACTGTGAGGAAGGAAAACAAACACATTATCCATCAGCCTGGAGGCAGAGGGACCCGTTTGATCGGGGACCCAGTGAGATTTTCAGATGTGTCCCTGTATTCAGGGATTTATTAAAATAATTGGAGCTGGAATAACAAATGGGAAGGTCAGAATTACTGACAAAAATTGACGTAAACCACAAGAAATCCTCCCTCCCCAAACATACAGAGACACATCCATAAGGACAGATGGTTTCTAGAACATTCCCACACACTCGATCACTCGAGAGCAGACACAGGTCACTCCTTCCCAGTTCCTAATACGGAGGGTGGAAACGTTGTAGTATTCTCTCCCAGTTTCCTGAAGACAAACGGAGTTTGGGAATTTCTGTGTTTTGGTCTAAATTGTGGTTGATCCTGTGTCGTGAAGAAATGTAAACGCAGGGAAAACGTATTCACCCCTTTAACTCCCTGAGGGGCCTTCGGAACAGTGTCTCCTTCTCCCTGGAACGGGATCTCTTCCCTCGGGATCTTATCGTTTCTTCAATTCACTGACGTCCGGCCATTCACAAACAATGTCAGGGACAGAACGTTCCGGGGAATGGCAGTTATAGAATGTCAGGGACAGAACGTTCCTGGGAATGTCAGTTATAGAATGTTGGGAACAGAACGTTCGAAGGATCTCCTTGACCTGTCCATCACCTTTCTCCCCTACCCACCCCACCAACGTGATATACTTTGCACAGGCTACATTTCTGTCTAGCACCGGGAGCTGCACTGACCACATCATTACATTATCTATGAAGCTCAACCAGATAGTCTGACCAGCACAGCGATCTGTGCAGTGATCACCCATGTAAACAAGGAGCAGTTACACCCCCTCCCCCAGCATGTCGGACTGTGTAACACACCCCAGTGCATTGATCTGTAAACCAGGAGCAGTTCCCATCCCAGCATGTTGGACTGTGTACACGACCCCGGTGTATTGATCTGTAAACCAGGAGCAGTTCCCCTCCCAACAGGTAGGACTGTGTACATCACCCCAGTGCATTGATCTGTAAACCAGGAGCAGTTACCCTGCCTGCATGTAGGACTGTGTACCCCACCCGAGTGCACAGCTGGTAACACTGTGTTAGATCCCTGCCCAGTGTGGGGAAACATGCAGCCCATGCTGGAAGTGACAGGTTATGCAGCTCACACCTCTTTACAGCTCCATTTCCCCATTGTGCCCTGACAAGCCGGTGCTGTAGGTGTGAACGTCACTGCCAGAGAGATGGCGGGGCAATAAATTTAAATATAACCGCATGGAAGGGGTTTGGGGTATAGGCAGAGAGGGGGTGACTGAGAGACAGTGTCATGGAAGGATATGTTCCCAGGTTGCAGAATGCTGAAATTTTGACACTTTGACAGAATTCTGTAACATGAGCCAGTCTTCCCAGGAACGATGGGAAAAAAGGGATCTTGGTGTGAAGTCAGATGAGCATTTGTTCTGCATCTTTGTAACTGGAATTAATTTCAACAGAATCGATGACTCATTGGGCAGATTCTAACAATACTTTCTCTTTGTTTGATTTTCCTTGAGTGTGACCGAGGGATTAACTGCACGAGGCTGAGCTCGTTTCCTGGTGCTATCATATAGGAATCACCTCATTAAATACCCACCCCACCCCACCCCAATGGTGTCCCTCTCATTCAATACCAGCCCGATTCTCCCACCCATCATGGCTGGAGGTACTCACCATCGCCCGGATGCCCCTGGATATTCGGTCATCCCTGGCAATGGTGCCACTTATACAGGCCAATGGGCACATGTTTGAGCTTTCTCCATTAGGAGCTGCCATGCACAGTTTAACCGAGCATGGCAGATAAGGGGCAATTACACCACGATTCGTCGACAGGGGCACGGAGGTGTTGGTGGATGGGCTAGTACAGAGGGGGACCATTCTCTTCCCAGAATGGGCAACACCACTATACCCACTGAGCATGGTCTGAGCTCACCACCCAGCTCAGTGCAGTATCTGTGGCCTGAAGAAATGCCCAGCAATGCAGGACAAGCATCAATAATCTTTCCCACTCTGTCAGAATGAGCGTCACCGTGTTCTCTCTGCTCCCTCACACTCACTGTATATTTGTTATAGCACCGAGCCCCGAACAAGGCTCATGCTCCACCACTCTCACTGCTGCATGCAGCATCTTCTCTCTCTCTCTCTCTCTCTCTCTCTCTCTCTCTCTCCTTCTCTCTCTCTCTCCCTCACTTTCCCCCCCTCCACTAATAACATTGCATGTATACAACACTGTGGACTGACTCCCTTCGGACACCTCACCATGAACCTGTCCCCCCACCTCCACCAGCACTAACGGCAGGGCCACCCACTCCCACCCTCCCTCCCTCCCATTCCAGGAGAAACAGCCTGGAATTGAACAGTAAGGGCCAAGCCGGGTGGTGGAGTGCCCGATATCCGTTGCCTCACCTCCTCCCCCCGCCATGTGGGGAGGACCCTGTTCCAAGCCGGAGAGGACCGGTACGCCTCGTGTGGAGATTTTGAACCATTCACGTCCCACCGACCGAGTAAGGAGCAATGTTCAGTGAAGGGCAATTCTCACTTTAAACCCACTGGCAGCTCTGTTTCCCCCGGCAAAACTTAGAAGCTGTGGCCCTGATGCCATCTCCATTTTGTGTCGAGCTGGTAAAAATGGAATCCCCACGGTCTCGGTGGGCAGGAGGGTGGGCTCACAACACATCGTCACCACCAACTCCCAGGAAGGGAGAACGGAGGTTCCCTCCTACACCTCCTCCTGTCAACAGCTCAGATACTGAAACTAATCTGTGATAGTCATTGCTCTCCCCACCTGCCCTGATATCTTCAACAATCTGTGATCATATACACGCAACACTCTCTGCTCCTGTAGCCTCTTTATAACAGCACAGCCTGTTTTATTTTGTTTTGCATTGTCCTTCCTACCAAAGTGCATCACCTCACACAGCTCTGCATTGATCCCCATCTGCCCCAAAACTACACCAATAAGTGATTGTACTGTTAGAGTTTCACACTGTCCTCCATAGACTTTACAATTCTTCCCGGTTTGGTGCCACTTACAAACATTGAGATTGTCATAGCGTCACACTCCCAAGAAACAACTGAAATCCTGCCCCACACACACGAGTGCGAGCAAATGAAATACTGCTCGATTCCCACGGAGGGAGTCGAATAATGTTGTCAACAGACCAACAAAAATCCTAACACCCACCAGACACAGTGAATGAAATACTGACAAACCATGGGGCGAGAGAAATCCGGATATGTTCTGCTTATCTTCAGACGACAGATAATAGCAACTAAAAACGTTCAAATTAATTTCGATGGCACAGCACGTGCAGTCAATATCCTACATTTGAGACAAATATCTTGCATCTGTTTAACAATACAAAGTATTGTTTAGTAAGGATAACCGGTTTATGATAAATCCACACAGACCTGAAAGCTGGCACTTGAAATGGTCGTGTCCCTGCCTCCGAACAAGAGCTCTGGGTTTGATTCCAGTTCCTGACCTTGTGTGGCAGTGTTCCTAGCTCTGGACTAGAAGGCTTGGATTCAAGTCCTGCCTGTTGCAGAGGTATGTCATAGCATGTCAGAATAGGCTGATGAAGAAACACACAGGAGAATACTGTTACAGCTTTAGGGGAATTGCAGAGTGTTGATAAGTGTCCCTACCTCCGGGCACAACGTTCGAGGTGTAAAGCCCACAGAAGTGTCTCAGGATACATCTGAACAAACTGGTTAAAATGGATTTAGAATTGTGACATAATGGAGAAGGAAGAGGTGTCATTGCATTTCAGAATTCAGGCGCAGCATGACAATCAATTAGTGTTGATTGGAGTCACATTTCGCAGCAGTAAAGGTTTATAAAATCAGAACGGTCATGGATAGGGTGAGTAGTCAGGGTTTTTCCCCAGGTTAGGGGCATCCAAAACTAGAGGGCATTGGTGGAAAGTGAGACAGGAAAGATTTTGAGGAGGCCTAAAGGTCACCTTTTCACACAGAGGGTGGTGAGCGTATGGAATGAGCTGCCAGAGGAAGTGGTGGAGGCAGGTACAGCTACAACAAGTAAAAAGCATCTGGATGCTGACAGACCTGCTGACATTCCCAGCAATTCCTGTATTTGTTGAAAAAAATGTATTCTTTTTTCACGCAGGTATTCTAAATACATTAAATATTTTATTTTCTCATGACGCAGGGACATATAAACATATCTTCAAATGGACCGAGACCATTTTATGCATAGAGTATGGCTGTGTTTATGACAGCAGCAATGATGCACCTGCATGGAGCAGGGAATGTGATGGAGACATAGTTTGGACAATGTACCTCACATGGTCCAGTTTGAGAGAGGATGACATTATTGTGTGATTCAACGCAGAGAGAGAGAAAATGTAATCAGCCCGAGCAGGAACGGCCCATTGCACTCTCTCGCCTTCATTATTCCTCAGCACAGCAATGTGCACGAGCTAAAACAAAACCTCTAATGTCATCGTTACCATTCTCATTTTTAAAGAATCCCTGCAGTGTGGAAACAGGCCCTTTGGCCCAACAAGTCCATACCAAACTTCCAAAGAGTAAACTTCCCAGGACCGTTCCCTTACAGTTAGCCCTGAGTAGTGCACCTCAACTACAAATGGCCTAAGACTACAGACAATTTGACCAATCAACCTGAACTACACAGCTTTGGATTGTGGGAGGAAACTGGAGCAACCATTAAAAGCTCACACAGACAAGGCGCAAACTCCACACAGCCACCCGAGACTGAAATCGAACCCAAGTCCCTGATGTTGTGAGGTGGCAGTGCTAACCACTGAGCCACTGTGCTAACCTTTAGGCTATCCCTGACCAGAATTCATTGGAACCTCCTCACTGCCGAATGCAAAGGGAGTTCAGCCAAATCCAACTGTTCCAGGACGAAATCCCATTGCCTGCAGCTTGTGTGAGTAGAATATCTTCAGAAGCAGAATCATATTTTGGACAATGTCTCTTTTTTTCCTTTTGTCATGAGTAACAGCTCCTGAACTGGTCTGTGTCCATGAGCAGCAAGACCCAGACTCCATTGAGACAAAGATTGTGTGTGTTTGTGTGTGTGTGTGTGTGCTTAGAAAGGAAAATATCGATTCTTTATTTGCCATATCCAAACAGTTTGCCATGCATCTTTCCATCATAGCTGAAAAATGTGTTGCTGGAACTGCGCAGCAGGTCAGACAGCATCCAAGGAGCAGGAGAATCGACGTTTCGGGCATGAGCCCTTCTTCAGCCCTTCCTTGGATGCTGCCTGACCTGCTGCGCTTTTCCAGCAACTCGTTTTTCAGCTCTGATCTCCACCATCTGCAGTCGTCACTTTCTCCCATCTTTTCATCTTAGTTTGAGTAATATTGCTCTGGATTCTAAACGTGCTATTTGAGCAGATTAAAGAAACTAGCCTGACGTGTTGCTAAAACTGACCCTGACCCAGTCTGAGACCGATATCATCGGCCATTTCACCGACCTGGTAACATTTAACATTTGTTTTGAGCAGTGGAGCAGTGGGACTAGAAAAGGAAACAGTGACCCCAAAAGCCGAGGAACTATAGACCGGTGAGCCTGATGTCGGTGGTGGGTGAGTTGTTGGAGGGGATTCTGAGGGACAGGATTGACATACATTTGGGAAGGCAAGGCCTGATCGGGGTAGATTACATGGCTTTCTGCATGGGAAATCATGCCTCATTAATTTGGTTGAGTTTTATGAAGAGGTGACAAAGAAGAATGATGAAGGCAGTTTGGTAGACATTTTCTATATGGATCTCAGTAAGGTGTTCACAATATTCGGATTGGTAGACAGACTCCTAAGTTTCAGTCACATGCGATACAGAGGAAGCTAGTCACAATTGGCTTGAAGGAAGAGGGATATTTTTCAGACTGGAGGCTTGTGAGCAGTAGTGTGCTGTGAGAATCAGTACTGAGTTCACTGCATTTCAGAATTTATATAAAGGATTTAGATGCGAATATTGGGGCCATATTTAGGAAGTTTACAGATTACATCAGAGAGGTGGTGTAGTCGATTATCTCAGAGTACAAGGAAAAGAAAAATAGATGGGACAAAGGGACAAGGAGTGACAGATGAAGTTTAATTTAGATAAATACGACGTTTTGCATTTTGGGAAAGCAAATCAGGGCAGGAATTATACACTTGATGGTAAGGTCCAGGGGAGTGTTGTGGAACAAAGGAACATAGGGCTGCAGGTACATTGTTCCTTAAAAGTGGAGTCGCAGGAAGACAGACTGTTGCTGAACACATTTGGCACATAACCCTTAATCAGTAAGAGCATTGAGTAGAGGAGTTGTGGTGGCATGTTGCATCTGTACAGGATGTTGGTGATGCCACTTTAAAAATACTGCACACAACTCGGTTGCCTGCAGAAATGACTTACACGGATCTCCCAGGACTGGAGGTTTGAGCTTTAGCGAGAGGCTGATTTGGTAGAGGTGTTTCCCCCTGGAGTGTTAGAGGCTGAAGGGTGACATTATAGAGGTTTATAAAATCATCAGGGGCATGGATATTCTGAATAGACACGTTCTGCTCCCCAGGGTAGGGGAGTCTAGAACAAGAGACCATAGTTTGAAGGTGAGAGGGCGAATAATTTAGAAGGGACTTGAAGGTAAATGTTTCACATAGAGAGTGGTGTGTGTACAGAAAGTGCTGTCAGAAGAAGTGCTGAAGAAGGTTACAATCGCACATTTTAAAAGAGTCTGAAAGAGGAGGATATTGGCCAAATGCTGGCAAATGGGACTGGATCAGATTTGATATCTCATCAGAGTGAACAGATTGGACTAACGGATCTGTTTCGGTTCTGCATGCCTCTCTGATTCTATAAGAGGGAGGATGAAAAATTCTGAAAGGACCTTTCAAGTGGGAATTCTCTTCACTGGAAGTTTATCGTGCCTCTGTGTTCACATTGATTGAAAGATGCATTAGTTAAATATTTGACAGGAAAGTGAGTCACGCATAATGGGATACAGACAGGAACGTGGGGCTGAGACCACAACCTGATAGCCACAATCTTCGTGCCTGGTGGAGAAGGCTCAAAGTATCCAATGACCCACTTCTGCTCCTCAGTCCGATGTTTCGGTGTTCCATTCAGCCCCTCAAAACCTGCTAGACATCAACAGTTGGAGGCAACTTACGCCTATAACCTGGTGTACAGAAACAGAGGAGACCATTCAGCCTCTCAATACTGTCCCACAGCTTTGAAGTGATTTGGGAAATGTAATGGCAAAATCCAGGCACGGGTATGAAAGAGGCCCCCATCTCTCTTCACAGAGCTTCCCCTCTCTGCAGCTTGTGCTCCATTTGTTGGTCATGTTGTAGACCCTGATTCACTGAGAATAAATCCCCCATACCTCACCCAGAGATGCATCACAAAATCGTCTGATCTCCGTGACTGCAATATGCAATAACATAACATTCAGGAAAATAACACCCACTAACTTTCCAATAACAGAATGTGAGAACATCAGAAACAGGGGATGGCCGTAAACTCCCCAAACCTGCCTTGCCCTTTACTAAGTTCGTGGATGATCTGCTCTTTGTCTCCAAACCTCTTTCATGCCCAATTCTTCATAGCACCCAACTCTCTGATAGGTCAATATCCATCTACCTCCTCTGCAAATACTTTCAGTCATCTAGCTCCCCACCACTCTTGAGAAGTGAAATCCTGACATTCAATCACACCTGTCTGAAGAAAACACTTGCTGCTCCTATATCATGACCTGATGATGTGTACAAAAGAGGTTGAGACAGGGGTTCAGGTACAAATGACTGGCCCCGATATCAAGGCAGTAGTTGGCTCCTGTTGACATCAAGGAGCTTAACAAAACTGGACATAATGAGAATCAGAGTAACCTCTCCAATATTCGGAGTCAAACATGGCACAAAGGAAGATGTTCATCATCTCAGTCATGGGTCACCTCTGTGGGAGATCCTCAGGTAGCTTTCTCTTCACAAACATCTTCAGTTGCTTCATCAATGTCTCCCCCTCCCCACCCTCCCCACCCTCCCCACCATAAGATCAGAAGTGGGGTTGGTCACTGAAGATTCCACAATGTTCAGACATTTTGTGCCCTGCCAGCTCCTGAACTGGTCTGTGTCCATAAGCAGCAAGACCCAGACTCCATTGAGGCGTGTGCTGTTAAAGTGTCTGTAACATTCATGTAACAACACTGCCTGACACAACACATTGCTACAGTAAAAATAGAGTTCATTCAGCTCCTCACGCTGGTTTCACAGGAATATGAGGAAGCCATTCAGGCATTGACACTATTGGAGAAGAACAGGGACAGCCCATTCAGTGCCTGCAGCCTAGTACTCCGGAAGAGAAGGAGTCTAGTGTGATGGACCACACCAGAGCCCCTCGAAAATATTTGAAATAAATAGCCTAGACTCTAATATTTTCTTATTTTCAAGGGAATGTAAAGTGTCTGTTCCAGATGCAATGTGAATGGTCAAACTACTCGGTGCGAAGCAAAACACCATCGACTGAAACACGGAAGAGAAAATGAAACCAAAGAAAGAGGAACATAGAATAACGTAATTCTATTGGCCAAGTTAACAGAATAATGGATCTAGGAACTATTACTAATGAACTGTTCAAATATAGGGAAATCCCATAAACACAGCCACTGGCAAAAAGGAAAATTCAGAAACAGATTGTTACCAACATTTCTGTAATCCAGCAATTAAAAACAGCACCAAGAGAAAATTCAGTGAGAGCAGCAGCCAGGAGATACTCACTGAAGCTTCCAACTCTGTGGAGACGCCTACAGTTTCTGATGTTACTGAGAAACCAAAAACACAAAGATCGTAATTTGTGAGAGTTGGCCACACCCATTCAGGCTGCATTAAAATAAAGGCCTCCCTCGCTGTTTACTCAAGTGGTCTTAACTAGCCAGCTTGGTAATGATCATACAATCTCTCTCTTAAAAAACCAGGACAAAATAACCTCTTAAAGCTTCACATCTTCACACTTGTCATCACTTCGAGCTGTCAAGCAGGAACCAGGGGCAACCCAAACCGGCCCTTGGCCCTGTCAAATCGGACGAGGAAGAAGCCATTCAGTCCCTTTGGTCACTTACACAGCAATGGGATGAGGCCATTCAGCCCCTTGAGTCACTTTCACAGGAATAGTAAGAGGCCATTCCCCCTTCAACGTACTTACACAGAGACTGAATGATGCAATTGATGCTGATTCCTGATGAAAGACTCATGCGCGAAACATTGATTCTCCCGCTCTTCGGATGCTGCCTGACCTCCTGTGCTTTTCCAGCAATCGACACTCGACATTGATCTCCAGCATCGGCAGTTCTCACTGTCTCCTAATTGATGCTCTAACATGTTGAACAGGTGGAGCAGAGGCTGGACAGACAGACTGCTCTACGTTGCTCCTCTTGGCTCCGTTGCTTATGATACACACGTGGGACTTTAACGTGGTTTTCCAGTGGTGAGGAGAGAAACCATATGTTTTGTGTGAAGTCTCAAGAAGGAACATTCCATCTCCGCGAAGACCGCCTGGTGTTCTCTATGTAAGGTGGAAATGGGTGGGAATGGCTACCTGTTTCAGATGGAACGTATTGTGGCTGCTGTTGGGGATTGTGAATAACCTGACGTTCAGTACGGGTTCACTCACCGACTGCACAATAACGTAGGGAGAGTTAGTGAAGGCATATAAACTTTTAGGAAAGGCACGTTAGGCTGATGAGTGGAGTCACTAAGTTCAAACAATGCTGACCGTGTTGATGTTGATCTTGTCTAGTGCACGTCCTGTGCAGTGTAACCTGTATGCCTTACTCTGTCCAAGTCTATTTCCACCCGATGATCTGTCTGGCCATGCTTACTATGATCTGCCTCCACTGCTCAAAGTTTTTCCCTGTACTGAGGTACACGGGACAATAAGTAAAACCAATCAATCCGGGTAATGTATTGAATTTCTCACCGATCAATGTCTCTTTTGGAAGTAAATGATCGCTGCCACTCCTCGTGTTTTAGCGTCACCATTTCTTTGTTTCTCTCAGCCCTACAGATTAAACATTCAGCTTCTTTACTCTATCCTCATGTTACTGTGTCTGTGGTAAGGAGATTATTCGTTACAAAGGAGATCAAATCCATAGA
Organism: Chiloscyllium punctatum; assembly: GCF_047496795.1. NCBI lineage: Eukaryota > Metazoa > Chordata > Chondrichthyes > Orectolobiformes > Hemiscylliidae > Chiloscyllium > Chiloscyllium punctatum. The sequence goes on along the minus strand of NC_092766.1, from coordinate 49,225,886 downwards.
GAATGCCCCTAATGCTCTCTCAGCAAGGCTCTACAACAGCAGGAAGATGGCTTTCCTTATGTACGTGAATCGTCTTACCATGAAGGACAGCATAACATTGACTGCACCCATTACTTACACAGGGTTTGATTCAGAGCAGTCAGCATAGACTTGTGAGTGGGAGATCATGCTTCCTAAATTTGTTAGAGTTCTTTGATGAAGTGACCAAGAAGCTTGATGAGGGCAGAGCGGTAGACGTAGTCTCTATGGATTTCAGTAAGGCCTTTGATAAGGTTCCACATGGCAGGCTGCTCTGGAAGGTTCCATCACGTGGAAGGCTGGGCGAACGGGCCAATTGGTTACACAGTTGGTTTGATGGTCGGAAGCAGAGTGAAAGATGCTTGTCAGACTGGAGGCTGGGTCCATAGCTATTTGTTATCTATGAATTGGTTGAGAATGTACAAGATATGATTATCCAGTTTGCAGATGACAGTAAAATAAGTGGGAGCATGATCAGTGAGGAATTTTATCAGAAATCGCAGCAGGATCTTAATCAGGTGGGGAAGTGGTCCGAGTAATGGCAAATGGAGTTTAATATAGATGCGTGACGTCTTGCAGTTTGGAAACTCAATTCAAGATAGGGGTTTCATGGTGAATGGGAGGGCCTAAGGGGTGTAGTGGGCCTAGACCTTGGGTTTCAGGCGCACGGTTCCCTGAGTCACACGTCGACAGGGCAGAGAAGAAGGCTTTTGGCACACTGGCCTTCATCAGGCAGGATTTTGAGTATAGAAGTTGGGACCTTATGTTGCAGTTACACAGGACTTTGTTAAGGCCGCACTTGGAGTATTGTGTCAGTTTTGTCACCTTGTTATGGGGAGGATGTTATTAAATTAGAAAAAGTGCAGAAGAAATTTACAACGACATTGCCAGGACCCAATGATCTGAGTTATAGGGAGAGGTTGGACAAGCTAGGACCTTTTCTTGACAGTGAAGGAGACTGGGGGCGGGGTGGGACCTGATAGAGCTGTATAAGATCATGAGGGGTATGGATAGGGTTAATGCTATCAGTCTTTTTCCAAGGTGTAAAGAATCGAGGAGTGGGGGAGATCAGTTTAAGGCTAGAGGGGAAGAAATAAAAGAGAATCTGAGGGACCACTTCTTTACACAGAGGATGGTATGTGGATGATCTGCCAGCAGATGTGGTTGGGTACATTAACATCAACCCATATATTAAACATTACAATCTCAAGACCACATAGTCTCTATCTTCCCCGCTGAGTTCACTCTTGCAGCTGCTGATCTTCCTGGGGCATGTTTTTCTTGCTGCAAGTAGGTTTGACATGAACATGTATCTTTGATAGAGAGTGTTTGAGATAGTCAGTTAGCACTTCTGCTGTACAGCAGTAACTCTGCTGTTGGATGGCAGTGGCTCTACCTCTAGTGTTCAAAATGCTGGGTTTATATACTTCCCATGATACAATAATTCTCATAATTGGATTGCTTTCCATGTGTCCAAAGAATAAATTCAAATTCCGTCGGCTTCTTGTATCCTTTGGTTGTAGTTGAATTGCCAACAATGCAGCAACCAAAACTCAGGTATCCATTTCCCAGCTAATTGTGACATGTGGATCAGACTGACCTTTAGCTGACATCTGTCACTGTACCTTTTATTCAACAAGACCCATTCTGTCTTAAAGTGACCAGACATGCTTTCGGTTTCATAACACGTCCCCCCTTCAGAAAAGAAAGTGAACCATCAGAATTAAAAGATGGCATCATTCCTTTTCCTCTAATTCTTAAACCCATTATTATTAGATACAACAGTATTAATCTCAGTTATATCATTCATATTAATTCTGCCAACCTATATAAGTCAAATCTTATCTAAATGTTTTCTTTTAAATCCGCGATAACACATCTGCTATCACATTGTAGGAGCCACAGCCTGTACATTTTGTAAGTTTAAAGTCGGTAAGGTAAGACTCCAATGAAATTGACTCATTTTCAGGTCTTTAAAAATTCTAAAAAATGCGAGAGATTTGTCATTGTCCACAACCATCTCCGTCAATTTGTTTATCATATACACATTAATGTATTGTCAGGCCAGTGTAAGACTTAATCATTCTTGTTCATAATGGAGATTTGGTTTTTTTTTCTGGTGGATATTGAGATTTTTCGACAAGTCGTCAATTGGCCATTCAGTTCCATCATCATCTTTCTGTATCAATACATCTCCGACCCTGATATCCCGAGCATCAGACACAATTTTCAAAGGTTTTCAAAATATTTGGTGTATCTAAATCTGATGCGGTGATTAATCCTGCCTTAAAATCTCAAATGCCTCTGATATTGTTCTGTCCACCACAATTCTGTGTTCTTCCTTAGTAAATCCGTGAGAGATGCCAATACGCTGCTGAAGTTTGCAACAAACTTCCGATAGAATCCACTCAGTTCCAAAAATCGAAGCCCCTCTTTCTTCGAGGATGGTCGTGGAAATTCCTCAAAGCCCTTCGTCTTTATTTTCCATGGGGTAAACCTTCCATGTACACTGTAATGTCCCAAGAACATCACCTCTAACTTCTAGAATTCTGTTTTCTTTAAGTTTCTTAACAAGATTGCTTCTTGTAATCGTTCAAAATGCTCTGCTAACTGTAACATGTGAGCTTTCAATCACTTGCTAAAGATCACTACATCATACAGATAAGCTGCACAATGTGTTCATCTGACCACAACTCTGTTTCTGAGTGTTAAATGCATCTAGAGCATTATTCATTCACATGACATTCTCTAACTTTTTTTGTCATATCCGGTATCTTAATCAGATAGTTTAACAGACTCAAAAATTTTGTTAACTTGAAAGGGGCCACTAAACCTGGCTTTGAAGGGGTTTCCTACCACTGGTGGCAATACTAATACGTCATCACCAAAAGAGATAGTCAAAGTTTCAGAGTTTATATCTGCCACCTGTTTCACTCTATGCTGTGCCCTCTTCAGGTAACTCACCTACTCCATCTTATTTCTCCCTCACCTCAGATACATAATCCAAGTGTGAGATCTCCGACTTCGGTCCTGACAATTTATATATAATTAATTTGAAAGGGCTTCTCACTTTATGTATGAATATTAACTCAAAGGAAGTAAACTGAGTAGATTTATTTGGGGCATATCTAATGGCAAACAATATAATGGGATGCCTTTATTTCCAATCATTCGGATAATTCTGACAGTACGCTGTTAACATGGTCTTCAGCTTCTGATGCCAACTTTCCAAGGCCCCCTGGGATTCGGGTTACCATGCACTTGATTTAAATTGCTGATTCGAAGCTATCCATGACGTCCTTAAACAGCTGAGCGGTACAATGAGACCCTTGGTCTGACTGAATCACACAGTGTAGCCCACAGTGAGTAAAGAAAGCTACCAACTCCTCCACCACACCTTTTGCCTTAGCACCCCATAATGAAATTATTCCTGGAAATCGGATAGACACATCCATTATGATCAGCAGATATTGCTTTCCACTTTTATTTTAGAAAGGGGAGCCCCACAATTCATCATAACCCACGTGAAAGGTTTATTCGAATACAGTAATTGGCAACAAAGGTGTTGGTTTTAATGCTGACGGTGACGTATCTACCATTTGTTCCTCAGATGCTGCCTGAATGTCCCAGTTTTTTTTAAGAACCACACTTTTTGACTCTGTTCTCCAGCATCTGCAGTCCTCACTTTCTCCCTGCTAATATTCATCATAATAATTTTCGTGGCAACAATGTCACTGTGTGTTTAAACATATTCCAGTCACATATGAGTACGTTTTCAGTTGCTTCTGTCTATCTCAGAGCTCAGTAATGTGGGATGAGAATGCCAGTGTCTCTGATGCTCGGTATGTAGGCCATGCCTCTGAGAGACTGACAGATTGTTTCAAACATCATATCCCTTCAGCTGTTCACAACAAGCAATGTTGGACCAACCAGCCTGAGCTCACAAAACCCAAAACACAGTGTCCAGCATTGAACACGTCTCGACAATATTTGTTATGTTAATTGATTCAGGAAATGTGATTGGGATGGCATTTATTGATAGATAGGGAACTTGAAACAGTGACACTAAAGGATCAGCAATATACTTCCCAATCAGGATGGTAGATGGATTGGAATGAAATGCGAACATGGTGGGGGTCCTGTGTATCTGCTTCCCTAGTCCTTCTCGATGGTCGGGTGTTCAGAGGTACGTTGTTAGCAGCCTTGGTAAAGTTCTGCAGAGCACCCTGTAGGTGGCAGGTATTGCTGCTACTGAGGGTCAGTGGATGAGGGGTGAAGCTGCACTCACCCAGGCAAATGGAAGTATTTAATCACACACACATTCAACATGTTTCTTAGCAATAGGGGACAGGCTTTCGGAAATTTTGAGGTGAGTTATTCCTTCAGAATTTCGAGCCCGTGCCATATTCTTGTAGCTAAAGAATTTATATGCGTCAAAAAGTGGAGCTGGAAAAGCAAAACAAGTCAGCCAGCATCTGAAGTACAGGAGAAATCAATGTTTTAGCATAAGCCCTTCACAGGAATAGGTGATGAAATCATATGGTCAGTCCAGTTCAGGTTAACGATAATCGTCACGATATTGTTTGGTGTGTGTTCAGTTATGGAGGTGATATTGAGCTTTAGAGGATGTGGGTCAATTTTCCATTGATATAAGTAATCGTTGTCTGGCACATGTGTAATGGAAATGGGATTGTCACTGTTAAGCACACACCTGCATATTTCCAGGTTCTGTTACATTTGGACAAAGACTGCTTCAGTATCTGAGTAAATCACGAATGGTGTTGAATGCTGTCCAATCATTGGCAAACATCCCCAGTTGTGATATTACAGTCATTTATGAAGCAGCTGAAAATTATAGGGCCTAGTGTAGAGAGCACTCTTACAGCTCACTGATGCTGTCCCTCTCTCTGAGCTAGGAAGAATGCTACTAGTTCCACCTGCTCCAAAGTTGTTTACCAACATATCTGAATGGAATAATATCTACCACCCAGAGCTGCGTGAGGATTTGGTTAGCTCAATCAGTTGGATGGTTGGTTTGTAATGCAGATTAATGCCAACAATGTGGGTTCAATTCCTTGGGTGACTAAAGGACTGTCCTACTCAATCTCTCCCTTACTTGAGGTATGATGACTGTCCAGTTCAACTGCCGCCAGTTGTCTCTATCGTCCTGTCGGAGTATGGTGGCCTACCTTTCCATTTCTGATCTACAGGTTTACCCAGAAACCCCGCCCCTGGGGAACTGTGGCGAAGCTGAGATGGCTGCTGTCCGCCAACCCCAGCTACCTTCCTTTGTACCAGGTGTAACTTCTATCAGTGCAGATGATTCCTATTTGTTCCAGGTTTGCCGTTAATCCTGGATATGACATTTGGGCAAATGCAGTTATGATCATGTAAAAAGTGCAGTAACTGTCACCTCACCTCTCGAATTCAGCTATGTGTTCTCTTGTTGTACATCATTAAACCAAGGCTGGATAGTATCCCACATTGTCAGGTAGGTCCCAGTGCTGTATCCCAGCAGTAACAGCCTGAATGGAATGTTCTCATGGCCCTCAGCCTTTGCATTCTCCAATCCTTCCAGCTGTTTGTAAATACCACAAAAAGTGATTCGAATTAGCTGAAGACTGCCATCTGGAGGAGACTAATTTAGATCATCCCATCGATATTTCTGTCTGGACATTGTTGTGCAAGTTTCAGCCTTAGATTTCTATTGTTGTGCTAAGCCCTTCCATCATTCAGGAAGGTGGTATTGGTGGATTCTTCTCCTCCAGTGAGTTGTGTGATTGTCCACCACCACTCACCCGGATTGTAGAGATTAGGTCTGATTCACTGGTTAGATCTGTGTCTCATTTGCTATTTCTACCATGTGGTGAGTAAGTGGCCCAATTTAGTAACTTCATCTCATTCTGAGGTGTATTTGGTGCTAATATAGGCAGGCCTTCCTGTTTTCTTTATTTAACAAGGGTGTATCCCTAGCTTGATGGTCAAGATATGCCAGGCAGTGATAGTGAAAATTATACTGGAGTACAATTCTGCTGCTGTTGGTAATGACCCGAACCACCTCACACAGGCCAGTGCAAAGTTCCAAAATCTATTGGAAATTCATAAATACTGTGTGCGGCAGTCACCGTTCCCATTACGGTCATTGAACAATGTCTGCAGCCAGTAGGTTGGTGATGGTGGGGTCAAGATTGTTTCTCCCTATCAGTCATTCCCCCTGAGCCGGTGCAGACACAGTGAAGCAGTTGTGTCGTTTTGCACCCGACCACCTCGATCAGTAATGCTGAGCTCCTCTTGGTGGTGGCTTTGAAATGGCCCTCCCAGTATACATCCGCCAGCTTTGTCAGTTTCTACGCTTCTTCCAAGTGTTGTTCAACGTAGAGGGACACTGATCCACCAGCTCAGGCAGGGGGGTCAGCAGGAGCTTTCCGTGTCAGTGTTTGATCTGACACCGTGAGGCTGAGGGAGGGGAGTCAGCCGGAGGTTTCCGTGTCAGTGTTTGATCTGACCCCGTGACGCTGAGGGAGGGGAGTCAGCAGGCGTTTCCGTGTTAGTGTTTGATATGACACCGTGAGGCGGAGAGAGGGGAGTCAGCCGGAGGTTTCTGTGTCAGTGTTTGATCTGACATAGTGAGGCTGAGTGAGGGGAATCAGCAGGAGGTTTCTGTGTCAGTGTTTGATCTGGCATCGTGAGGCGGAGAGAGAGGAGTCAGCAGGAGGTTTCCGTGTCAGTGTTTGATCTGACTCCGTGAGGCGGAGGGAGAGGAGTCAGCAGGAGGTTTCCGTGTCAGTGTTTGATCTGACACCATGAGGCTGAGGGAAGGGAGTCAGCAGGATGTTTCCGTGTCAGTGTTTGATCTGACACCATGAGGCTGAGGGAGGGGAGTCATCAGGAGGTTTCTGTGTCAGTGCTTGATCTGACACCATGAGGCTGAGGGAGGGGAGTCATCAGGATGTTTCCGTGTCAGTGTTTGATCTGACACCATGAGGCTGAGGGAGGGGAGTCAGTAGGAGGTTTCCGTATCAGTATTTGATCTGACACCGTGAGGCTGAGGGAGGGGAGTCAGCTGGAGCTTTCTGTGTCCGTGTTTGATTTGACACAATGAGCTTCAAACCTCCTGCAAACCTCCCTCATTCGCTATCTCTCTCTCCTTCCCCAAACCCTATACTCCTCTGTAACTCTTTAACCTCCTCCAATCTTTCCACCCATCCCATCGATGGAACTTCCTCCAGCCCCTACCGCCTTCGCTATCTCTATATACCCTCCATGCACTGTACCCCTTTTATATATCTCTCTAAATTCCTCCAAATCCGACACCCCTCCCCATCTCCTGAAGCCTCTCCAAATACTGCACCCCTCCCTAGCTCTCTAAACTCCTCCAAACACTACTCCCTTCCCTATCATTCAACCCACTCTAGAACCTGCACCACACTCTATCTCCTTAACCCATTCTAAACCCTGCTCCGCTCCCTATCTTTCTGATGCCTCAAAACCCTATACCTCTCCCTACGTATCTCAACCCCACAAACTCTTTCCCTATCTGTCTAATCCCCTCTGATCCCTACACCCTTCCCTATCTCTCTAACCTCCTCCATACCCTATACTACTCCATAACTCTCCCAAACCCTGCACGCCTCCCTATATCTCTAAGAACCTCCTAAATCATATACTACTCCCTATCTCTCTCAACCCGCTCATTCTACCCGTTAATGTTTTATCACACCTCATATTTACGCTTCTACTTCCGTTTTAAGTTTAGCCCTACCCATATGGTAGTTGCGTCCATTGACCTGCTCAATTTGTACCTGGGCCTCCTTCACCGCCGCTCCCTCACCACCAGACGCCTGGATGAAGAACGCCTCATCTTCCGCCTCGGAACACTTCAACCCCAGGGCATCAATGTGGACTTCAACAGCTTCCTCATTTCCCCTTCCCCCACCTCATCCTAGTTTCAAACTTCCAGCTCAGTTACTGTCTCCTTGACTTGTCCGACCTGCCTATCTCCTTTTCCACCTATCCACTCCACGCTCTCCTCCTTGACCTATCACCTTCATCTCCTCCCCCACTCACCCATTTTACTCTATGCTACTCGCTCCCCACCCCCACCCTCCTCTAGCTTTTCTCTCCATGCTTCAGGCTCACTGCCTTTATTCCTGATGAAGGGCTTTTGCCCGAAACGTTGATTTCGCTGCTCGTTGGATGCTGCCTGAACTGCTGTGCTCTTCCTGCACCAATAATCCAGTATGAAGCTCCATAAGATGATGCTGGATTTTTAATCTCGCCACTTACTGAGTCCAGTCAAATGAACAAACCAGCAACTGCCATTGATTATTACTCCAGAATATATGAGATTGTTCACGGCTGCCACCGCATAGAATCATGCAACGAAGAAAAGGCCTATCACGTCTGTGCCAACAGGTGCACATCTAAACGCTTTTTAAACGTTTGTGAGGTTATCAGCCTCAACCATCCTCCTCGGCAATGCATTCCAGATTCATACCCCCCTCTCAGCTCGAAACACATTGCACAAATCCTCTCTCAATTCCCTGCCTTTCACTTTGACTCAGGGAAAAAGCTTCTGTTTGTTTTTCCTCTCCATACCCTTATGCACTTGTACATCTGAACCAGATTCCCTCCTCAACCTTCCTTGCTACAAAGAAAGAAAGAGTAAATTTAGCCCTCCCCATTCATAGTTTTGAGTACTCACTTTTCTTATTACTCTGACATGCAACGTCCCACATTTATCAGAGTTAAATGTCATAGGCCACTGATCTGGCTATCTGAATAATCTATTTATATCCTCCCATAGCCTAACCCTTTCATCCTGACTGTGAGCCACTCAGCTCAACTTTGTGTCATCCACAGCATTGGTCATTATTCCACTGCCCCCCCCCCCACCCCCTCACCTTCCACATGTTCACCTTCGTCAATTGTGAATATTACAAGCAAATCATGGGTTCCTTCATGTTCTCCAGATGTTATTCAGAGGAAGATTTGAGAATTCCAGTCTCTGGTGTTTCTTATTTTGGTCAATTTACAGAGTGATGTGGTTAACATCTTTTATGAGGAAGCCACAAATAACATTTTCAACACAGATTTAAATTCACCTTTTACACTTTACCCCTCTGCATGTTTTATTCATAAAGCTTGTAAATAATTTTTTGATGAACGAGGGTTTGGCATCTTGCGCTGGAACATTAGCATTTTGGAAGCACTGACTAATTCATTGTTTGTTTAATCAGCTAGTGTGATGAGGATAAATATTCAATTAAATGTGGTTGAGGTGCAAATACCTATCTTCACAGATTGTGGTCTGTGAGTCAGAAACCGGGTTGGGGGGGGGGGGGGAGGTGGTCAAGTTGCAGAGGGTGGAGCCGCGACTAAGGTCACGGAATTTTGAGATCAGTCTGGAGGGGATAATGATGTTTAAGGTGGAGCTGTCGTCAATGAGCAGGAGTCTCGTGTAGGTATTCTTATTGTCCAGATGTCCCAGGGATGAGTGCAGGGCTCGGGACACGGCATCCGTTCTGGACCTGTTACAACAGTTGGCAAATTATCAGGGATCAGGTCAGCCTGGGAGATTGGAGGGGACGTGAGCCATAAGCAGCCTTTCAAATCACTTCATGTTTATTGAGGTTAGAGCCACTGGGTAATCATTAAGACGCGTTACATGTGCTTTCTCACTTGCGAGGATGATGGTGGTCTTCTCGAAGCAGGTTAGGACTTCAGCTTGTAAGAGGGAGAAGCTGTAGTTGCATGTAAATACCTCTGCCAGTTGATCCTCACAGGATCTGAGTAAACAGTCGGAAACATCGTCCAGGTCCGTCGCTTCCCTTGACTTGACCTGAAGGAAGACAGATCATGCCTGCAGCGGTGACAGCGGGCACAGATACATCCGAGGCTGTCGGGGCAGGTTGCAGCCTGACAGTCACACAGTCATTCATTTTCGATGTTATCTCCCCCACGTCCCTCCATTGTCATCGGCACACTGTGATGTTGAGCACCACACCGTTAGTTTCCAGACAGAGTGTCATCAATAGACTAGGATTGTGCACCATAATGAAGTAAACTCACAACAAAACCGGGCAGGGTGTGCTTCTACTGAGAGTCAGTGGTGCAGGGAGTGAAGACTTTTTAGGTGTAATTCCAGTCAAGCCATTTCTTCAACCTGAATGGAGTCAAGCACCTTGAGTGTTGTGCGTTGTAGATGGTGGACAGTCCATACGGAGCCAGGAAATGTCGTATACATGGACAAACAGGACATAGGACCTGCGGGCATTTTTGCTAAGTTTGCAGATGTTGCAGTGATGATTTGGTGGGCAGATAATATTGAGGAAGTGGGGAGGTTGCAGAAAGACTTGGGCATTTTTGGACTGTGGGTAAACACGTGGCTGATGGAACATAATATGGAATCATGTGAGATTATGCACTTTAGTCGGCGAAATAGAGACAGACACTATGTTCTAACAGGATCCATTACATCTGAAGCACAAAAGGATTTTGAAGCACTCGTCCTCTCTGATGGTTAATGTGCCGGTTCAGTTGGCTGTTACGAAAGCAAATGCAATGTTAGCATTCAGCTCAAGCGAGCAAGAATGCAAGAGAGGAGATATACTGCTGAGAATGTATGGGCTATAGTCAGACGGTATTTGGCATATTGTGAGCTGCTTTGGACACAATCTCTGGGGAAATATCTGCTGCTTTTGGAGGTGATCCATCCTGAGGATGACGAGCGGTAGTGTGTGTACTCGATGGAACTTAGAAAAATGGCGGGGTGGAGGGAGCGGGGGCGTCTGATTGAAACTGATCGATTACTGCAAAGATTGATACAGTCAGTGTGTAGAAGATATTTCCACTAGTAAGAGAGGCAATGATAAACAGCACAGTTTCAGATTGAAGAGATGGGCTGAATGGCCTAAATATATTGTTACATCCCATGCTGTTAGGTCATAGGGTCTAGTATTCAGTGCAGAATTGCCAGTCTCTGACCTGCTTTTGTAACCCTTGTATTTGTATGTTGATTTGACATCACGTTCTGGTCAATGGTAACCCCTGTGATATGGACACAGTGTGGGGATTCAGTGTCAGCCAGTCGTCCATTAATCTGTTGAATATAAGCGCCTTTCTGTGAGTCTGACCCGGCGGGAGTACATTGTCTCTACGATGATTGTCATTTTCAGTCTGGTATTTTCGAAGGGTTGATCCTGTTACGACAGTATTGTTGATTTTAACAAAACAGATGCACTTTATCAAAGCACTCAGCAACAATGAGTCATCGAATACTGAACACCCTTCTAATAAAAGAAAAGTCTAAAATGTTCAATATTAGAAATATTGTTTTTCTGTTCATGTTCAAATGAGATAACCTGTCCCATCGAGATGATCATTTTGGAACTAATTAAAAAAAAACTTGTTTTGGATGGGCCCAGCATTTCTTGCCTGTGCCTAGTTGCCCCCATGAGAAGATGGTGCTGAGCTACCTTCTCAAACTGCTGCAATCCACCTGCTGTGTGTTGACCCACTCGTGATAAGGAGGGAATTCCAGGGTTTTGACCAAGCAATTGTGAAAGAATGGCAATATGTTGACTGGTTTGGAAGGGAACTTGAATGTGTGTTGTTCCCAAAAGTCTACTGCCCTTGTCATTCTAGATGGAAGTGTTGGCGAGATTGGAAGGAGCTGTCTGAGGGTCTTTGGTGAATTTCTGCATTGTGTCTGGTAGATAGTGCACATTGATGTTCCTGAGCGACCGTGGAGAAGGGAGTGAATGCTTCCGGATGTGATGCAAATCAAATGGGCTTCTTTGTCCTGGATTGTGTCAAAATTCTTTCGTGTCGTTGGGGCTGCACCCATTCAGGCAAGTGAGGATTATTCCATCTCATTCCTGACTTGTGCCTTGTAGATGCTGGACAGAATTTCGGTGGTCAGGAGGTGAGTTACTCGCACAGTCTCCCGAGCCTCTGATCTGCTCTTATATTTACGTGGCGATTCCAGTTGATTTTCTAGTCAATGATAGCCCCAGTATATTTATTTATAATAATGCTGCTGAATAAAAAGTGGTTGTATTGTTTCTTATTGGTGATGGTCATTGTCTGGATTTGCGAGTGTCAATTGTCACTTGCCAGCACAAACCTGGATATCGTCCAGATCTTGTTGCACTTGGGCATGAACTAATTCTGTTTCTGAGCATTTGTGAATGGTGCTGAACATTGTGCAGTCATTGTCGAATATCCCCACTTCTGACCTTATGATGGAAGGAAGGTCATTGTTGGAGCAGCTGAAGATGTTTGGGCTGGGGGCATTATCCTAAGGGACCACTACAGAGATATTCTGTAGATGAGAGGACTGACCTCCAACAACAATGACCATCTTCCTATCATTCAGGCACGAATCCAACAATGAAGTGTTGGCCAGCAATCCATTTTTAACTTGGGCTCCTTGATGTTACATTTAGCAGAATGCAACCTTGATGTCAAGGGCTGGAATTCAGTTCAGTTTTCTTTTTTTGAACGAAGGCTGTGATGAGGTCACGAGTTAAGTGACCCTGGCAAACCCCAAACTGGGCGTCACTGAGCAGGTTATTGCTGAACAGGTGCTGCTTGATAACACTGTTGATGACACCTTCCATTACTTTACTGATGATAGAGAGTAGACTGATGAGGCGGTATTTGGATGGGCTAACTTTGCCATGTGTGTTATGTACGGAAAATATTTGAGCAGGTTTTTCCCATTGTCCATTTGTAACCGTACTGGAACAGCTTGGCTAGGGGAGCAGGAAGTGCTGGAGTACAAGTCTTCAGCACTATTATTATCATGTAATCAGGGCCCAAAGCCCTTGCAGTATCCAGTAACTTCAATCTTTTCAAGATATCAGGTAATCGAATTTGCTGACGACTATTATCTGTCATGATGGGGACCACGGGAGGATGCCGAAATAGATCATCCACTCGAAACATCTGACAGAAGATTTCTGCGAAAGCTTCAGCTTTATCTTATGCCCTGATGTGCTGGGCTCTTCCATTATTGAGGATAGGGATATTTGTGGAGACACCCACTCAGGTGAGTTGTTTAACTGTCCACCACCATTCACGATCGGATTAGCAAGACTGCAGAACTTAAATCTAATTCCTTAATTGTCGGTTCGCTTAGATCTGTCTGTCCCTTGCTGATTATGCTATTTGGCACGCAGGTATATGTGTTTAGAAACCTCAGCAGATTGACATTTTATCTTTATATATTCTGGTTCTGCTCCTGGCATGTCCTCCTACACTCTCCATTGAACTAGAGTCGATCCTCTGGCTTGATGGTAATGATTTAGTGGGGGATATGCTGGGCCGTGTTGTTAGAGATTGTGCTGGAGTCCATTTCTGCTGCTATTGATGGTCCAGAGTATCTTGTGGATGCTTACTCTTGAGTTGCTAGATCTGTTCGAAGTCTGTGCTATTTAGCATGATGATAATGCTATACAACGCAATAGAGTTTATTGTCAGTGCGACCGTGATACTTTGTCTCCACAGAGACAGTGGGGTGGCCACTTTTACTGATACTGTCATAGACAGATGCATCTGTAGTTTGTAGATTGGTAAGGATGAGATCAGGTATGGTTTTTCTCTTCTCGTTTGTTCCCTCACGGAAGGCCTTCTGCAGACCCAATCAAGTATCTGTGTACTTTAGGACCCAACCAGCGTGATCAGTAGTCTGCTGCCAAACTACTCTTGGTGGAAGACTTTGAAATCCCTCGCCAGAATACACGTTGTGCCCTTGCCAAAGTCAGTGGTTTAACATGGAGGAGTATGGATTCAGCTGAGGAAGGACATTACGTGGTAATCAGTAAGAGAATTCTTTGTCCATGTTCAATCTGAAGCCATGGGACTTCATTGGGTCCGGAGTCAATTTTAGGAACTCCCAGAGCAACTACCTCCCAACTGTATCGCACTGAGTTGCTCCCTCTGCTGGATCGGCCTTGTGTCTGGTACAGTACATATCCAGGGATGGTGGTGTCTGGGTTATTTCTGTAAGATATGATTCCATGAGCATGACTATGTCAGGCTGTTGTTTGACTAGTTTGTAAGGCAGTTGTCCCAATGTTTGCTGTGGCCCTCAGATATTACTAAGGAAGACTGTGCAGGTTCTACAGTGATGTTTCTAATGTTGACTTTTCTGGTGCCAAGTGTGATGCCAGGTGGTCCATCGGTTCCATTACTTTGAGACTTTGTAGTGATTGGTACAACTGAATGACGTGCTAGACGAATTCAGAGGGCGATTGAAAGTCAATGATATTGCTTTGGGTCTGGAGTCGCATGTCGGCCAGACTAGGTGAGGATGCAAGATTCCTTCATTGAAGGATACCAGTGAACCAGATGGATTTTTCTGTCAATCGGCAATGACTTCATTCTCATCAGTAGATTCTTAATTCCAGGGATTTTAAAAAAAGTGAATTGAATTCCAACCATCTGCAGTGGCGGGATTCGAATTCGCCTCCACAGAACAGGAGCTGATTTCCTGGATTCAGCTGAGGAAGGACATTACGTGGTAATCAGTAAGAGAATTCTTTGTCCATGTTCAATCTGAAGCCATGGGACTTCATTGGGTCCGGAGTCAATTTTAGGAACTCCCAGAGCAACTACCTCCCAACTGTATCGCACTGAGTTGCTCCCTCTGCTGGATCGGCCTTGTGTCTGGTACAGTACATATCCAGGGATGGTGGTGTCTGGGTTATTTCTGTAAGATATGAATCCATGAGCATGACTATGTCAGGCTGTTGTTTGACTAGTTTGTAAGGCAGTTGCCCCAATGTTTGCTGTGGCCCTCAGATATTACTAAGGAAGACTGTGCAGGTTCTACAGTGATGTTTCTAATGTTGACTTTTCTGGTGCCAAGTGTGATGCCAGGTGGTCCATCGGTTCCATTACTTTGAGACTTTGTAGCGATTGGTACAACTGAATGACGTGCTAGACGAATTCAGAGGGCGATTGAAAGTCAATGATATTGCTTTGGGTCTGGAGTCGCATGTCGGCCAGACTAGGTGAGGATGCAAGATTCCTTCATTGAAGGATACCAGTGAACCAGATGGATTTTTCTGTCAATCGGCAATGACTTCATTCTCATCAGTAGATTCTTAATTCCAGGGATTTTAAAAAAAGTGAATTGAATTCCAACCATCTGCAGTGGCGGGATTCGAATTCGCCTCCACAGAACAGGAGCTGATTTCCTGGATTGATAATCTAGCGATAATACCATGAGGCCTACTTGGAACCGCATGCTGGACTCAGCTACCATTTCTTGTGTTGCCCTGTTTTTCGTTCATTGTTTATGTTATACTGTAATCTATTTAATGTATTCATTAAATATTGATTGAAATTTACTGTCATGTATGTCCTCCCGAAGCTTGAATTTCATTCATTCTGTTTTGTTTGAAAATACACTACAAGGCAACTGCACATCAGAGAGGATCAGGAAGTTATAATAGGTGATTGAGCACCGTACCTGTCAACGGACCAGCATGTCTGTCCAGGCAACTATTTATTGTGAGTCAGAGAACCTCAGAATTATTAAATCACAGATGGAGACCATTCAACCCATCTTGAAATTACAAACACTCCAACTGCTCAATTGGAGATAGAGAGAGAGTATGAGGAGATAGGTTGTGTGAGAGAAATAAACAGAGAAAATGAAAGTGAAGGGTGATAAACTGAGAGAAAATAGAAAGGGGAGCGACTGACTGAGCGGGAGATGAAGAGATCTTAGATGAGTGTGAAGTTAGATAGATCAGAAGACCGCATTAGTGTTGATGAGTATGCACAGACAGAAGTTAGAAGTTTTATTTATAATTTCCTCTGGACTGCAAGCCTTTTGTCTCGGCGCCATATCATGTGAGCACGATGATGATACTGGCTGTCATCCCAGATCATTTATTTTTAATAATGCCACAGAGTTATTTATTGACAGATAAGCAGAATCCAATAGGCCAATAGATTGGTTTCATGGAGAAAGCAGAATTTCCAAGCGCAGCAGGAAATGATAACTACCTCATGATATTCTGCGAGAAGCTCGGCCAGAGAATCTCAGTGAGAGGGATCACTGACAGAGGGGAAATCATCACCTCAGCTGTGGGTCAAAGAATGATTGATAAAGTTTGCACACCACTTCCCTAGTTTTATAATCCACATTTCAATTTATATAGGTCAGTTTCAGGAGTACATTTTAACAACCTTATCTCTTTATACTTTGCATATATTGGTATGTACAGAAAATTAGTTTGTTCCTCTATTTTAATTGTATAAACGCATTTCATTCATATTGTCTCTGTTGATTCCTCGTTGTAGATGTATCCTTGAATCTGTTCTTCATATGAGTTATAAAGAGTAACGTTCCAATGCTGGTGACTGGCGGAAAATCACTGTCCCTCCGCCCAGTCTAAACAGACATGTTCCCCATTCCTCTCCATCTTCTGTCTTTTCCCCAATGCCATAATTACAATGTAATTGAAGTCTATTGAATGACACTTCATCGCAGTTCCTTAACATCGATACCATCAACAACATGACCCACATCTGCCCTCTCTGATCCTGGAATAACAATCTGATTTGTGTTTGTTACGTACACTTCTCTGTTAACATATCCATGCCATTTGGTTGTTATAGTCAACTTGTTCTGAGGCATATTTTGCTATCAGATAATGGATGATAGATGCTTTCTCAATGTTTTACTGATTTTGCAATGACTGATCTGTAGTTACAGGATTTATTTCTCCATTTATGAACAGTGAAGCATGTTTATGTGCAGTTACATCTGTGGCATTCCTTCCATATCCAAGTCAGACTGAATGATTACACACAATCAATATGCCATCTCCTTCCTTCAGTCCCACTCATATATCACATCAAGATTGCATAAATATTCAAAGTTATTTTTAATTTTAATAAAACAGCATTGAATTCAAATGGGTTTACTCTAGCTATTTGTTCACGATTGTGATTATGTCAGTCTCCATGGATCCTATACGTCCCTAGAGAGTTGCTGTCTTCTATCAATAAGGGAATGCTTTCAGTGTTTTATCCCATAGTCTGAGCGGGAGCAGGACCAACAGCAGTAACAGGGATCAGCAGCTCCAGAGAGAGGTGGAGCAGAGATAAGAATCTGAGAACATTAGACTGGAATGCTCCAACAATGGATCAGATTCTGAGAACAATATAATGGAATGTTCAAACAATGGATCAGAATCTGAGAACAATATAATGGAATGTTCCAACAATGGATCAGAATCTAACAACAATATACTGGAATGTTCCAACAATGGATAGGATGGTCTTTACTGGCTTTACTGATATCCCAGCCTATGATATCATTAACATATCGGATTGAAGATGTACTTATCATTATTCAAGCTGGTATTATCCGATTCTTGCTATCGTTGGTGTTCCTGGCATGTCACTCTGTCTTTCTAGTGAAATGATCTGAACTGAATTGATTTTCATGATATTTCGATTCTGGAAAGGTGCAAGTCAACTTTTTCAGTTCCCATCAAAAGTTACATTCCTTAGAAATTTTAACTCGCAAATTATTATTTCCAAATTACTCACCACTATGCGAGGATGAAACACACCGTTCTCAGCCTCCTTTATTCATTTTCTCCTGCAAAGTGTACATCTCCATATCCTCCCCACATACCACTTCTGTCAAGTACCACCATTAAGACTTCCCAGTCTCCTCCTCTGCCTCAGTCCTGAATAAACATCGTTTGTGCCTTTGTTAATTTTGGATACATCTTTTTCATATCCCTTTTTACCGCATGTCCATTGCAAAATAATTGCACTTGAGGTGTTTAACGTGTTCTCTGCCCAGAATCTGAAAGGTGCGAAGACAGTGTATGGTGGTCACGTCATTGGCTCATAATCTCGAGCCAAAGAATAATAATTTGTTGATATCGGCTTGCCTGATGTCCATTAGAGAAGGCAGTGGATCATCCTACCCTCGCCAGGTCTCTGTGTAACTGCAAACACACAGCAATGCCTTTTATTTTTTACTGTCCTGTGGAACAGCTGAACCAGCCACTCAGTTCAAGGTCGGCATAACCAGGGCTGCACACATCCCGTGGGGGAAGAACAAAAGTAAAAATAGCTCCTTTCCTCGTCCTGTAGCCCAGATTCCTGCAGCTCATTTCCATTCAGGTGGGCAGCCATTCACTGTTTTAGTTGTATTATTTGTGATTGAGTCTCTCCCAAGAGTAATGCTCATCTCGTCAGGCACCTCTGGTGTTGACTTTATTGATGCTGACTTAGAGATGTAAGGATGTTTTAAATTCCACATCAGTGGCAGTGCATTGTAAATGAATGGTGTACTGTGTCACACGAAAGAAACAGAGCCAGCTAAGTGAGGAAAAGGAGTTATTGTGATCAAACCTGAGAGTGTTGTTGAGGCAGTATTTGGCTAATCTGGACAGATTTACCACAGAGAGAGTGGAAAGGAGTTTTACCAGATTTATCCCTGGGATGATGGCACCATGAGGAGTAAGTGTAGATTGATCTCTAGAGATGTGAGAGAATAAGGGGTGAGTGCCTTGAATCCTGATTGGGATGGACAATCACTCATTTTATTCGAAACAGACAATGAGGAGGTGATAAATTACATTAGTACCATTTCACTCAGGGTGCATGATTCTGGATAGTTCAAGTGCCTGGGAGAGCGTTACGCCTACCCACCCCAGCCCCCACTCCCACAGTGATTGAGAGAGACAGAGAGGTCAGGTTTTGAAAAAAAACTCTCACCACATTAGTACAGTGCAGTTGGTGTGTGATCCTGCACTGAATGTCATATTATCCACCAGCCCAACAACAGCTACAATACCTTCATTCTAAAACCGTTGACTGTACCCACCGGCTTCTGACCTTCATGAGGAACATGATTCCATCTTCTCAGAGATCCAAGGTGCCCCCTTGAGATTTGGACCATATGACGATAAGGCATGGGATCACAAATTAAGCCAGTTAGCCAATCTAGTCTGCTCCGCCATTCAATCATAGCTGATAGGTTTCTCAAACCGTTTCTCCGAACTTCTCCCCGTAACACTTGATCAATGGATAATCAAAAACCTATCTATCTCCGTCTCAAATATACTCAATAACCTTTCCTCACAGCCTGCTGTGTAGCAATAAAATTCAAAGATTTACCATTCTCTGGTTAAAGACGTTTCTCCTTATCACTGTTCTAAAACGTGTTCTCTTTCATCTAAGGCTGTGCCCTCGTGCAATGGAAGCATTCTATCAACATCCACTCTGTCCAGGTCATTCAGTATTCTGTATGTTCCATCACATTCCCTCTCATCCTTCTAAACTTTATCATGTATAGACCCAGAGCCCTCAAACATTTCTCATACGATAAGATTTTCATTACTTCGACCATTCTCGTGAAAATATTCTGCACATGCTCCAAGGCCACTACATCCTTCCTGAGATATGGTGCTCAAGATCTCGCACAAAACTCCAAATATGGTCTGACTAGAGCCGTATACAACCTGTTTTATATTCAATTCCTCTCGTAATAAACGCCATCAATAATAAATGTAATTGCCCTACTGACTACTGCCTGAGCCTGCAAGCTTTCATTGAGAAAACCCTTCACTAGAACTCCCAAGTCACTTTGCAATTCAGATTTCTGATTTTTCTCCCACTTTAGAACATAGAGCATGACTCTATTCTTCGTACGAAAGTGCGTGACCTCATACTTTCTAACGTTGGAATGCATCTGCCAATCTCTTGACCTGCCCAAATCCTTTGGCAGCCTCTCCGCCTCCTCAATGCGAACTGTCCATCTGCCTATCTTAGTATCGTCTGCAAATGTAGCCAGAGTTCCAACATCCAGAATGTTAACGTAACAAGTGAAAAGATACGATTGTGGAACTCCACTTGTCAGCGTCTGTCATCCTGAGAAGGACCATTTTATCCCCACTCTCTGCTTTCTGCCAGACAGACAAGCTTCTATTCATGCCACTACCATGCCTCTAACATCACGGACTCTTATCATTCTCAGTAATCTCCTCTTTGACATCTTGTCAAAGTCCTTCGTGAAGTCCAGGTGGATAATATCCATTGGCTGTGCCTGGTCAAGCCTGCTTATTTACTCTTCAAATAATTCCAACAGATTTGACAGGCATTACATTTCTTTGATGAAACGATAGTGATTTTGCCCGATTTTACCAAACACTTACAAGTATTCCAAAATCACGACCTTCAATGTAGTTCCAGGATCTTACCCACGACCAAGGTTCAGGTAGTCATTTTGGATTTT
Source organism: Chiloscyllium punctatum (assembly GCF_047496795.1). Taxonomy (NCBI): domain Eukaryota; kingdom Metazoa; phylum Chordata; class Chondrichthyes; order Orectolobiformes; family Hemiscylliidae; genus Chiloscyllium; species Chiloscyllium punctatum. Next base: position 49,205,587 of record NC_092766.1, on the reverse strand, counting down.
ATTTTGCCTTTTTCCTTGCTCCCTTGTTAAAATGGGGTGTCACGCTAATGGGTTTCCATTGCTCTGGGAGCGTTCCTTACTCTAGTGATTCCTCAAAGGTCACCACTATCGCCCCAACTCCCTCTTCAGCTATCTTCCTTATATCAATGGGATGTGGTGCATTAGGTCCAGGTTAATGAACCACTTGCAGGCCATTCAATTTTTTCTTGCACGTTCTCCATTGTGTGACCATCATACTCAGCCCTGGCATCTCACTCTCTTGAATGTTCAGGTATTACTCACATTTTCCACCGCGAAACTAACGTAAAATTCAGTTCCTCGGCATTTTTCTTGTTCAGCACTACCTCTGCAGTATCACTTCGCAACAGTCCGAAACCCACCTTTGCTTCCCTTTTGTACTTTATATATTGAAAGAAACACTTGCAGTCTTCCTTTATGTTAGTGACTAGTTTACCCCCATATTTAATAATCTCCCTTCTTATTGTATTTTGTTTGCCCTGTGTTATCTTTGCAAGCTTTCCAATCGTCCTGTTTCCCACCGCCCCTCGCCACATTATACGCTTTTGCTTTTGCTTTAACGTTATACCTGACTTCCCTAGTCAGCTATGGTTGTTCTATCCTCCCTATCCAAGCCTCTTTTTCCTCCAAATAAATCTCTGCTGTATCCCGGATTACTCCAAAAATCTCCTGCCATTGCTGTTGCACTGTCTTTCCTGCTGGGCCCGTCTCCCAGTCAATTCTACCCAGCTCCTCTCTCATGCCTCTGTAATTGCCTTTATTCAGCTGTAATTCCGTTCCTTCTGATTTTCACTTCTCCATCTGAAATTGTAGAGTAAATTCATTCATATTTTGATCACTGCCTCCTATAATTTCCTTTACCTTAAGCTCCCCTCATCTAACCTGCCTGCACAAGCTGCTCCAAAATGTCATCTCATCTCATGCCATTCCAGAAATTCCATTCCTGTAAATCCCTATCAACCTGAATTCCCAATCCACCTGCATAATGAAATCCCATATGATCACTGTAACGTTGCCTTCACTACAGATATTTCTAGTTCCTGGTATATCTTGCAGCCCCTCCTGACTGCTGTTTGGCGGCATGTACATAACTCCAACTGCATTTTCTTCACCTTTTTGAATCGTCAATTCTACCGACACAGATTCTACTCTATCTGACCTTTCTTCATTTCCTATTATTGATTCAAATTCATTTCGAACTAATGAGTCAAATCTAGCTCTGTGCCCACCTGCCTATCTTTTCGACAGGATGAATATCCTTAAGTATTCAGCTCGCACTCCTGATCCTCTTGCAGCGATGCCACTGTGATGCCCATCATGTAGTACCTGCCAATTTGTGTATGAGTCACAAGTGTATTTACCTTATTCCTTATCCTGCATACATTCCGATATAACAGTTTAGTCCTGTATTAACCGTTACTTCTGATTTTAAATTCTCCATTTGAAATTGCAGAGTAAATTCATTCATATTATGATCACTGCCTCCTATGATTTCCTTTACCTTAAGCTTCCCTCATCTAGTCTGCCTGCACAAGCTGCTCCAAAATGCCATCTCATCTTATGCCATTCCAGAAATTCCATTCCTGCATATCCCTATCAACCTGAATTCCCAGTTCTCATTATCATCTTTGTCCAGCCGTTGGAACCTGCATAGACCCAAGTTCTTCTGCAGCCCAGATGACATATCCCAAACCCAAGAACCAGGTAGGCAACACAACCTTCAGGACTCTCAATCCTGGTCACAGAGAACAGTATCTATGCTTCTAAATATCCTACCTCCAATTATTCATCATTGGGCATCATCAGTACATGCAACCTTTCCTTGTGCCACCCCTGGGACTCCCCACACCCTATCGCCTGGCACTGGATACTGCCTTCGCAGGATTGTGCACACAACGACACTGGGGACTTCCTGACACGCTGGGGATGCTGGGAAAATAACCTGCCATTGCAAGGAACAGAATTACTAAAATCCAATTGAATAGCAAAGCAGAGTAAAAAGGCTGAGTGACATCCATCTGCTCTGACACTTTCTAGTCTTCTGTTTATCCTCATCCATCTGCAAATAGATGGTTCATACGTATAACTTGTCAAACAGGTTTTGTGGAGGTGATAGATACTTTGGTCATTGGACTGATTCAGCGGACTGCACTTTTCTGGTTAATGAGGTCACACTGAAGTTTTTATTATCAAGTATATCCACTTTAAAGGAAAGGCCTCGCTGGAGTTGTGTTGAAAAGATATTTGAAATTTGGAGAAATTAGAATATGTCACGTGCGAGTGAGGTTAGGAATAGGAAGGTGGCACAGTAAAAGTGCTGGGAGAGTGGCAATACTTCTGATAAATGGATCTTTGGGATTCCCGACTAGGTAGGATATACAAAAGAAGAACGGGATGCGCATAAACTGGCAGCAATCTCTGATATGAGGATCATTGGGATTGCCAGGTCGGGAGGATGTACACAAGAAGGATGGGATGGATCTGACCTACCAGCAATCTCCGAGACGTGGATCTTCGGATTCGCCACACAAGAAGGACGGGATGAACCTGAACTGACAGGAATCTCCGATTTGTGGATCATTGGCATTTCTGGCTCAGTAGGATATAGACAAGAAGGACGGGATAGACGTGAACTGGCATCAATCTCTTGGCAGGTAGATTTGCTATGATTCCTCGGTGGGGGTGGGGTGGGGGGTTAAACTAGTATGTATCGCCCATTGGGGGAGAGGGGGCGGGAGTGTGTGGAAAACCACAGCAGTAGGTCCACAGGTGCAGTGACTGAGGAGGAATTTTTGACTAATACCAGTACAGTTAAGATCAACAACAAATAGGTAGAGGGCACTGAATGCAATGAGGCTGGCAGTCTGAAGTGTGCTGATTTTTATGTGAGGAGTCTATTTGTTTGAACAGATATTTCGATGCCGTTGCATGTCAGAGAACAGGAAGAGACAATGGATGATTGTGCTCTGTGTCCTTCACTGGACCAAGTTTTCTCTCTCGCACCTAAAGGTTTTACAGTGGGTCAGAGAAGTTCAGAATTAGTACAGCACATAAGGAGGCCATGCAGCCCACCATGCGTCTACTAGCTCTCCATCTTCACAACTTGAAAATAGATAGGATGATCGGGAATAGACTGAGAGGGAGAGAGAGAAATAAACAGGGAGAAAGAAAGTGAAGTGAGATAAAACAGAATGAAGAGAAAACGGCGCGACGGAATGAGTGGGAGCAAGGAGCATAAGACGAGTGTGAAGTTATCAGGAGACAGCATGAGGAGAAATACACATAAACTTTATTTAGACACTCGCAGAGACTGTCAGCCCTTTGTCTGGTGCCATACCCTGTGAGCACTGTGCTGATACTGGCTGTCATCCCAGATCATTTATCGCCAATGACATCCCAGAGCAGGGTTGCTGACTGTTTAAAAAAAATCCAAAAGAAGAATAGATTGGCTCCAGGAAGTAGGTGGATTAATTAAAAAATTCTGGGCCAACATAAACTTGTAGCCCCTCTAGACATTGTGTGAGAGACAGGGATAGAGAATCTCAGTGAGGGGGATTACTGACAGAGGGGAAATCAGGGTCTCAGCTGTGGGTCAAATAATGGTTCATAAAATTTGCACGTCACTTCCATGGTTTTGTAATTCACGTTTCAATTCATATAGCTCAATATCATGAGTGTATTTTAACAACCTTGTGTCTTTGTAGTTTTCATACTTTGGTATGAACAGAAGAGGTTTTTTTGTCCCTGCATTTTATGTTGAATAAACATATTTTATTAATTAGGAAGAAAGGACCTGTTTCGATGGGACAGTCTTCATCTGAACCGTGCTGGGACCACAGTCCGAGTGAATCCTAACCAAGGATGTAGACAGAGCCTCAAACTGAATAGGGTGTGTGTTATGGTGTGTGTGTGTGTGTGTGTGTGTTATAGTGTGTGTGTGTGTTATAGTGTGTGTGTGTGTGTGTGTACAGACGCAAATAGGATAGAGCATCTGGAAATGTATAACATATCAAACTTCAAGCACAATGGACAAATGAATGGCACTGAGAGGAGGGACAGTTAACAGGACTACATGTGTTAAATCTGAATGCATGCAGTATAAGGAACAAGGTAAGTGAGCTTGTGGCACAGATTGAAATTGGCAGTTATGAGGTGATGGTCATCACGGAGATGTAGTTGCGAGGGGATCAGGATATTTAAGGTCATATATCCTATCAAAAACATAGGCAGGTGGGCAGAGGGAGTGGATTTGTATTATGAGTAAGAAATGAAACTAAATAAATCATAAGAAAGGAAGTAGGGCCAGATGGTGCAGAATCTGCATGGGAAGAATTGAGGGACCAAAAATGTAAGACAACCACAGTTGAAGTTTTGGACAATCCATCAAAGCGTAGTCAGGAGCTGGGGCACAAGATACACCAGGAGTTAAAAAAGATGTGTAGGAAAGGCAAAGTACAGTGATCATGGGAGATTTCAATATACAGTTGGAGCAGCTTGTGGTGGAGCCCACTCGGGAACAGACGATACTGGATTTAATGAGGCAGGCTAGATAAACGAGCATAAGGTGAAGGAAAACTTCGGAGGCAGTCATCAGAACATGTTTGAATTTATTCTGCAATTTGAGAGAGAGAAGGCAGAATCAGAGGTAATAGTATTTCAGCTGAATAAAGGCAACTATGGAGGCATAAGGTAGAAGCTGGGTAGGATTGGCCGGGAGAGGGGTCGAGCAGGAAGGTCAGGGGAACAGCAATGGCAGGAGATACAAAGATTAAATCAGGATACACTGCAGAGATTCATGCTGAGGAATAAAGGATTGGTACAGGGAGGATGAGGCAACGAGGGCTGACGAGGGAAGTCAGGGATTGCACAGAAGCAAAAAAGCAAGCAGAAAATGTGGTGAAAAGACAATGGGAAACTAGAGAATTTGGAAATTGGGAAAGACCAATAGAGGGCAAGAAAAAATAAATAAGGAGAGAGAAGATTAAATATAGGGGTAAACTAACCAATAATAAAGAGGGAACTGTAAGAGATTCTTTCGATATATAAAGTGCAAAAGAGAGGTAAAAGTGAATATGGACAACTGGAAGATGATGCTGGAGAAACAGTAGTGGGAAACAAATAAATGGCTGAGTAACTTTGCATCAGTCTTCATTGTGGAAGACACGAGTAAGTTCCCAAAAATTGAAGAGAGTGAGAGGGCAGAGCTGAGTATGGTGGTCATCATCCTGAAGAACAGGTTAGAAACCTGAATGGCCTGAATGTGGGTAAATTACCTGGATCAGATAGACTACAGCCCAGCCTTGTAAGGGAGATAGCTGAAGAGGTAGTGCAAGCGTAACTGGTAATCTTTCACGAATGAATAAAATCAGGAAAGGGCCAAGAGGTTGGAAAAATGCTAACGTGACACCCCATTTAATTAAGGAATTGGACAGAAGATGGAAAATTATAGACTGATTAGCCGAATCTTTTTTGTGGGTAACATCCTGCAATCCATCGTGAATGATGGGATTTCTGAATACTTGGAGGTCGTTGGTACAATAGGACAGAGTCAGCACGGTTTCATCAAGGGGAGTTCAGGCCTGACCAACCTGCTAGCATACTTTGAGTGAGTAACAAGCAGGTTAGACCAAGGAGAACCAGTAGTTGTTATCCACCTGCACCTCAAGAATCCTTTCACAAGGTGCCAAGCAGGAGGCTATTGAGAATGAGGCAAGGTACTAGCATGGATAGAAGCTTAGCTGTCTGACAGAAAGCAGAGAGTGGGGATAAAAGGGTCCTTCTAAGAGCGCAGCTGGGTTCCACAAAACCCAGTGTTAGGATCACATCTTTTCACTTTGTGCATTAATGACCTACATGAAAGAACTGAAGGCATTCTGGTTAAGTTTTCAAACAGTGCAAAGATAGATGGAGGGATAGGTAACATTGAAGAGGTGGTTCGGCTGCAGGAGGGTGCTCCAGCGCATCTCATCAATTTCCGACAACTCCACTCTTGAACCTCACCTTTCCAACTACAAAAAGGATAGAACCCCTCTGGTCCTTTCCTCCCATCCAACCAACCTCAGGATACGATGCATCATCCTCTGCCATTTCTGCCACTAACAGTCAGACCCGACCGCTATAGATATACTTCCCTCCCCACCCCTAATAGCATTCTGCAGAAACTATTGCCTGCACAACGCCCTCAATAGGTCCACGCCCCCCTCGCCCACCAAGCTACCTTCCTCTACTGTCACCTTCTCTTGCCACTGCAAGAGGTATGAAACCTATGTGAACATCTTCATTCTCACATCCATCCAAGGCCCCAAAGGATTCTTCCACATCCGGCAGAGAACATCCTGTGCATCCAAACAACTCATCTACTATGTCCAATGCTCCTGCTCTTCTCCACTCTGGGGAGACAGAGCGTCATCTTGCAGAACGGTTCTGGGAACACGCTTGGACAGACACATCTAACAACTCCACTGCCCGGTGGCTGAATACTTCATCTCGCCCTCTCACTCCGCCAAGGACATGCAAGATCTTGGCCTCCTCCACTACCAAAATTCTCGCCACTAGACGTCAGAAGAAGAACTCATCATCTTCCACCTTGGGACTGTCCAATCACACGGTATCAAGGGCAATTTCAACAGATTCCTCATGTCCCATCCCTCCACCTAATCCCAGATCTAACCCTCCAACTCAGCACCACGCTCTGTAACCTATCCATCTTCCTTCCCATCCACACACTCCACATTCCATTCTGACCCATCACTATCAACACCTACCTTCATATAGCTACCGCCTTCCAAGCTCCCTTCCTCGAAACCTCAGCACCTCCCATTTATCTCTTAGCTCCCTTAGACCCACATACGTTATTCCTGAAGAAGGCTTTATGCCTGACACGTCGACTCTCCTGCTCCTTGGATGCCCCCGGCTGGGTGTGCCTTTCTACCACCACACTTTTGATTCTGATCGCCAGTCTCTGCGGTCCTCACTTTCTCCTACTGAAGGATTTGCACAGGTTAGGGGATTGAGCAAATATGTGGCAGGAGGAGCATCACGTGGGAAAGTGTGAGGTCATGCACTTTGCCTGGAAGAATACAGGCATGGACTATTTTATAAATAGCGAGCAAATTCAGAAGTCTGAAGTGCAAAAAGACTAGGGAGTTCTAGCCCAGGAGTCTCGAAAGGTAGACTTGGAGCTTGTCAGTAGCTGGGAAGGCAAATACAATGAAGATATCTATTTCAAGAGGGCTTGAATATAAAAGCAGAGATGTACTTCTGAGGCTCTATAAGCTTTGGTCAGGCCACATTTGGATTATTTTGCCCAGTTTTGGATCCCATATCTCAGGAGGGATGTACTGGCCCTCGAGCGTTTTCAGAGGAGATTGACGAGAATGGTCCCAGGAATGAGAAGCTTGACATATGAAGAATATTTGAGGGCTCTGGATCTATATTTGATAGAGATCAGAAGGATGTTATGAGATCTAATTGAAACTTACAGAATACTGAATGACCTTGACAGAGTGGATATTCGGAAGATATTTCCAATGGTAGAAGGGACTAAGACCCGAGGAGACAGAGTAAAGAGAAGATCTTTAGAACAGAGATAAGGAGAAAACTCTTCAGCCAGAGAGTGGTGAATCTATGGAATTCACTACCACAGAATGCTGTCAAAGCCAGGTCATTGGATATATTTAAGAGTGAGACAGAAAGGTTCTTGATTGTAAAGGAGATCAACGGTTGCAGGTAGAAAGCAGGAGAATGGGGTAGAGAAGCTTAACAGCCATCATTGAATAGCGAAGCATGCTCAATTGGCTGAAAGGCCAAATGTCTGCTCCAATGTCTTCTGGTCGCTTGGTTAATATTGGCTCTCCTCATTCTTCATTGGAGATGTGTCCTGGAATTTGAACTTCATATGATTTGTAAAGAGTAGCATTGCAATACTGATGATTAGGAAATATTATGTTCCCTCCCTCAGTCTTAGCAACCATGTCCTCAATTCTCTGTGTTTTCAATCTCCTCCCCAATATCATAATCACACTGCAATTGAAGTCCAGTGAATGGTACTTAATGACAGTTGATTCACATCGATGTCATTAACAGCATGACCATCACCTGCCCACTCTGATCCTCGAATAGCCATCTGAATTGTGTGTCACAACATATTCTCTGCTAATATATCCATGCTAGTTGTCTGTTATAACTCATGTTGTCTTAGACACATTTTCCTGTCAGATTATGGACTAGAAAAGTTCTCTCCATATTTTAGTGACATTATAATCACTGATCAGTAGTTGCAGACAGTATGTTTCCATATATATATGGAAAAACTTGTTTATTTTCTGAAAATCCTATGACGTTATTCACATATCCAAGGCAGACTGAATGATTACACACCATCAATCTACCATCTCTAATATTCTTTCTCTCAGTGACCCCCACATATCCCATGCCAAACGTGTACATTTTAAACGTTCTTTTGAATTTTAATAAAGTCAGTATTGAATTGAAAGGGATTAACTGGAGCTGTTTGTTCAGTGACTGTGATTAATGTCAATCTCCATGGATTCTAATTAACCCAGTGGAGAGTTACCATTGTTCATTGATAAATGGTCTCTGTTCAATGTGTTATCCCATAGTATGAGTGGGAACATCATCGACAGCACAAACAAGGATCAGCAGCTGCAGACAGAGAAGGAGCAAAAATCAGATTCTGAGAACATTAGACTGGAACGTTAAAATAATGGTTCAGAATCTGAGGACCATGGATTGGAATATTCCAATGGTGGATCAGAATCTGAGAACAACAGACTGGACTATTCCAATAATGGATCAAAACTTGAGAACATTAGACTGGAATTTTCCAACAATGGACAGGAGATTATCCTTGGGTCTTTACTGGCTTTCTCTGCCTTGGATATCATTAGCATTGCGGATCAGGTGTATCGTTTGGATTATTCAAGGTGGTTACTATCCTGTTCTCGCTATAGTTGGTGTTCCTCGTAAGTCATCCAATCTGTCTACTAAACCTGGTTGAACTGAATTTCTGCTTATGATATGTAAAGTTTGAAAAAGTGCAAGTCATTGTTATCTGTTCCAAACAAAAATTCCTTTCCTCAAAACTATCAAAATACCATTTAAAAATTGCTCACTAATATGCAAGAAGGAACCAGACTGATCTCAAACTCCATAATCCTTTCTGTCCTTCACAGATTTAAATCTCCACTCACCAATCCTGTCCAATACTCCACCATGATATCCCAGTCTCATCCTCAGTCTCAGTGCAACTTCTGAACGACCATGAATTGTGCCTTTGTTCAAACAGTTTCAAGTCCCTTCTAACCACATGTCCATTACAAAGTTATTGTTTTTGAAAATGTTTTGCTTGTTTTCTGCACATACGCTAAGACAATTTATGGTGGCCAAGTCATTGAATCATAATCTAGAGCCGCAAATTATTACTCTGTTGATATCTCATGAAGTAAATTGGTGGAATTTAAAATCAACCATTATGACTTATTATAAAGAGCCCATCAGCTTGCTGCAAGTCCTTTACTGAAGTCAATGTGACATCCTTCCATAGTCAGGTTTCTGTGTGACTTCTGTGATGAACATGTGGTTGTAGAGAATTAAGAGCCAGCAATAACTACCTGACAACACTAAGTGTTCTTAAAAAAAAGATGAAATGTAACATTTGGTGGAACAAATTAATTAGCTGATGCCTGGAGACAAAAACCGAATTCAGCCAATGCTTTGGGGTAAAATACCGTGGAAACTTGTACAGTTAAGAGGAGAACTGGTAAGCTATCAGCACATAAAGGTCGCGTGAAGAATAGCTCTCTTAATGGTACTTTTATTGATCAGTAACTGGTGAAGCAGAATCCATGAGAGGAAAAGAAGACAGGAATATGGAGAAGAATTGAAAGATTCCTAGTTTTGAGATAATAAGTTTTGATCTGTAAATCTTAATTAGGAGACTTTTCAGACTAGTACTGTTCAAAGATAGGTTAGAGTCATAAGTTGTTAATAACTGTTCGTTAATAATTCTTTACACTTTATGAAATAATGTTACTAATTTTTGCTTTAAATAGTTCTTGGAGTCTAGAATGTTCAGGGATTACTGCACGGGGGTAACTCTTTTCTCTGTTACTGGTCTTAAATCAAGCAGAAGAATATATCCCGTGTCGTAACATCGCAAACCCACAGCAATGTGTTTTACACTTTACTGTCCTGTGGAACAGCTGAACCAGCCACTCAGTTCAAGATTGGCATAACATGCTGGCCTCATCAGGGCTGCATACATCCAGTGAGAGAAGAACAGAAGTAAAGATAGTTCCCTTCCTCTATCCTTTTCCCATATTCCTACAGTTCATTTCCATTCAGGTATGTGAACATCCCTTATTTTAGGTGTATTCACTCTCATTGCAATTCTCCCCGAGAGTGATGCTCATCTCCATAGGTATCTCTGGTGCTGGATTTATTGATGCTGACATACAGATGTAAGGAACATCTAAACTCCACGTCAGTGATCGTGCATAGAGAAGGAATAGCTATTTCTGCCAGGAGAAAGAAACGGACACAGCAAAGTGAGGGAAAGGAATTATTGTGATCAACCCTGAGACTCTTATTGAGGTATTGAGGACAAGTTTTCTCTCATTTATAAGGAGTAATCTCCTTGCCACAGAAAGAGTGCAATGGGGTTTCACCGGACTAAACCCTGGGATTAATGTACAATGATGAGTGAGTGAAGATTAATCTGGAGCGCTGTGAGAGAATTAGAGGTGATTGCATGGAACCTAGAATGGGATGGACAATCACTCATTATGTTCTAAACAGACACTGATACGGTGATAAATTCAACGGCTTGTTCTTTTTTACTCGGGCGACATCATTCTTGATAGTTTAAGTGCCTCTGAGAACGTTCCCTCACCCACCCTCACTAACCATTTCGATTGAGAGAGAGAGGTCCAGGCTTTTGAGTAAACTCTCCCCACATTAATACAGTTCGATTGGTGTGTGATCCTGCACTGAATGTCTTGTTATCCACAATCCCGACAGCAGCCACAATACCTTCATTCTAAAAGAGTTAACTCCTGCCACCACCTTCTGATGTCCTCAGTGAACATGGATCTGTCTTCTTGGAGATGGAAGATGACACCTTCAAATTTGGCACAAAACATCAGGCTTCCCTCTTCACTGCCAGAGAACCATGTCAAAGTAGCACACATTCCACAAACAATGAAGCCACTGGAGCCCTCTATCAGTGCAGTCTCTGTTTCATTGGTTTGTCATGCTGGAGCATCAAGGACACCCTGCTGTTCCTGTATAAGCGTCTTGAGGAGCTGAATGACCTTCTTCTTGTCCCACGGGATAAGTTTGAAGGGCTAATTTGGCAAGGCCTGTTCCAGTTAAACAACTTGATGTACTGACCAGACTCCTTTGCTGCCTCTGTAACAGGCAGGAGGATTGAATGGGCTGTCCCTCTTCTTGTTCAGTTGTTTCAATGGGCTGAATGGCTTTCACATATCCGTGTGTAACCTGCTGGAGATGCTGAATGAGCTCCGCTTTAACTGTGGAAATGTGCAGTGTCTGGCCATGCTGTTACATGAATGTTCCCAACACTTTAACAGCACAAATCTGAATGTTGTCCGCGTCCTGCTGCACATGGACACAAGACCGGTTCAGGAGCTGAGGGGGGAGAAAATGTTCTGAACATTGTGTGATCTTCAGTGACCAACCCCACTTCTGATCTTATGGTGGGTGGGGCCGGGGGAGTGGGGAAGAAGCGTAGACATTTATGAAGCAGCTGAAGGTATTTGTGCTGAGGTATCTGTGCTGAGGATCTCCGGCAGAGATGTCTCAGAACGCAGAGGATTGTCGGCCACCAACAACAAATATCTTTCTTTGTGCTCTGAAAGACCTAGACCAGTGGGGAGGGTACACCTGATTCCCACTCAGCTCAAATAAGTAGGGGGTCCCGATAAGATCCTCAGTCAAATATTGCCCTGATATCAGGGCCGTTCACTCTTTCATGAGCCCCTATGTTCAGCACTTGCTCATATCAATAGGTGACAGTATAGGTATATGGAATGATTACTTCTCACAGAGGGTAGTGTACATCAGGATTTATCTGGGGTAGAGAGCTAGGGGAGCTAGATCACTGAGCGTATTTAAAGAGGAGGTCGATGTATATTTGACAGGTGATAGAGCTAAGGGCTGTGGTTAATAGGGCATTAAAGAAAAGTTAAGGCCAACAGTAGATCAAGCCATGATCACATATAATGGCTGGATTGTCCGAATTACCTACTCCTTTTCTTATGTTCTCATATTCTGTAATTGGAAAGTCAGTGGTTGTAATTCTCCTGGACATTCATTCTATTATTGAATGTTGCAGTCAGAGAGAGAAAAGTATTTTGTGTGTCATCTCTGGGTGAGGTATGGGGACTGTATTCGCAATGAATCTGGGTCTAGACCATGACCAAAAAATGAAGCACACTGTAAAGAGACAGGTGGTGTATTTCGAACCCAGCTTGGATTGCCAAATAACATTTTCTAACCCACATCTATTCATGGTTGACAATTTTGAGAGACTGAATGATATCCTGTATTAGTGTGGATCAAGAGCTTGGAGCAAGCAGCCTCCATCTGCTCCTTGCAGTAGCTTTGAGAAGCTGAATTTAACATAGGAATATACGACAGAGGAGCCGGAGCTGGTCATTAGATCCTTTGTTACTGCTCTACCAGGCACTAAGATCTTAGCTGGTCTGATTGTGGACCCGACAACACTTTTCTATCTGTATACTATTTTCCCACATTCACTTCACTCTCAAATGTTGAACAAACACAACTTTAAATAAATGCAAACACTCAGGCACCACACACTTTAGGGGAAGGGAATTCCCACTTGAACAGCACTTTGAGAAACTCTTGTTCGTATTCCGACCAATTATTGATGATCATCGATGCCTTTCCAGCCCTACTCGTCCACTCGTTAAAACAAATTTTAAACGTAACCAGTTTTGAGATGTGGCCAATAATATACGTCTCAGACTGAGTCATTTTCCAGCAAAATGTGAGACACACAAAGTTGAACTCATTATCAATGGTAAAATGATAGAGCGTCCCAAATGTTGTTTTTTCCGCCTTTGTAATTATTATATTTGCACAAGCTGCTTTTCTTGGGGATTACTTCCTGGAACAGTTGGGTGAGGCTGAATTCCCTTTGCTTCAGGCAGTGGAGAGATTCCAATAACACCTCATCGGGAATCTTTCTCGAGTGGTAAATTTGATTCAATAATTTTATGGTCTCACATTTTGCCGTCAGGAGAAACAAAGTAAGATAAATGAATCAATCTGTTTCTCAGGCAGGAAACATTTTTCTCACTCGTTATTTTGAACTATCCAAGAAGATCAACTGAACATCAAACTGGACCAAGTGCAATCTCCTTCAATATTCTCTGGAATGTCTGATAATGCAGGAGCATCATTGCTGTTGTTGTACATAGTGCCTTTCATGAGCAAAGAATTGCCCACGCTTTGTAATTTGATGACATGTTTATATGCATCTGCGTTGTTTTTTAAATTGTTGATGTCTTCATAATAAGTGTGTTAATATCAATACAAATTGTCCTAAAAAAATATTCTCTAGCTTTAGTCTCCCTGACTAGAGAAAACAAGTATCCAGCTGATAAAACTTTCTAAAAATCATGTATGGTTCATTTAGATTTCTCATCTGAGGTGGAGAGTGATAATACTCCGGACCAAAAGGGCTTCATTGCAGGAATGACTAAAGGGAAACTTCTTTGAAAATCTTCTAAAGAGATTGTACCTTTTTTTGTTTAGGAGATCAAAATTGCACACAGTGTATCAGATGTGGCATCAAGAATGCCCTGTACTGATGCAATAGTCATTCATGATTAAACCCGATACCCTTAGACAGAAACAGTATCATTCCGTTTATCTTTCAAACTACTTGCTGCATCTGCAGACTAACCTCATATGAATCATGCACCAAGTGCACAAAAACAATCGGTATCACAGAGTTCTGCAATCTCTCTTCAATTAAATTGTTTCCTGCGGGTTTATCTTTCCTTCCAAAGTAGACAACTCACGTTATGCTGAAGGTTTGCTCACTTACCTTCCCTGTCCATATCACATTGCACACTCACTACTTCCGTTTGATGATGTATTGCATGGCCATCTTGGTTTACGAGCTAAATGAGCTTCAAGCCAATCAGTCCCCTTCTTCCAGATCCTTGATACAGATTATTTATCATTGATGCCCACACAGTGATCTCTGATGCACTAATCTAGTTACAGATTTGCAACCTGAAAATAAACATTTATCCATATTTCTTGTTAGTGACAGCTTCCCTCTCCCTGTATAACAGCTCAGGCGGGTTAAATGCTCTCCTGTTGGTCTCTTTCATGTACTCAACAAGCTGAATTACATCATTCTCCATTCCTCTATAACTCTTTAGAGGGGTAGAATAATCTCTTCTCATCTCATCGTAACGATCCTGCGTGGCAGAATGGTATGGTCTCCTACTCTGTAACAGCCTCTAGGGTGGATTGAGAGACCAACACATGGGGGTAGGGGCAGCAGTATATCTCTGTAACATCTTCGAGGGGTGGATTGACGAAGCAACACATGGGTTATGGGCAGAAGAATATCTCTGCAACAGCCTCGAGGGGTTGATTGAGGGAACAACACATGGGATAGGGGCAGCAGTATATCTCTGTAATAGTCTCGAGGGTGGATTGAGGGAACAATACATGGGGTAGGGGCAGCAGTATATCTCTGTAACAGCCTCGAGGGTATATTGAGAGAACAACACATGGGGTAGGGATAGCAGTATGTTTCTGTAACAGCCTCGAGGATGGATTGATGGCACCGCGCATGGGGTAGGGGCAGCAGTTGGCCATTTAGCGGCACCATTCAGAATGCTCATGGCTGACCTGGGTGTGTCTGACCATCAGTCTCCTGTCTGTTCCCAATAAAGATTGACTGTCTTGTCCAGCAATGAGCAGTCCAGCTCAGCCTTGAATAACTTCGATAACTCAGTCCTCACTGCTCCATGAGGATGAGGGCACCACAGATAGCACAACACTAAAGTTATAGGGACATCCTTATTTCATTGCAGGACCCGTTATTTTAAAACTGTGTTAACCTAACATCAAATCGCCACCTCCTTTCAGACAGAAGGACATAATAATTAGAAATAGACATAAACCATACCGCTCTCCAAAGTTGTCCCATATTACCACTGACTCTTTCTAATCAAATACGGATCAAACTCAGCATCTGCTGCTGTCTCAGGACGAGACTATAAGCTAGCAAAACACGAGCATTAAAAAAAAAGAATTCGGCCATTCGGCCCATCGGCCCATCGAGAATGATGTGCCGTTCAATAATTTCTTATATGTTCCTCAACCAAATTCTCCACCCTTCTCCCTACAATCCTTCATCCCCTTATAAACAAAAAAAATCGATTTGTGTCTTAATGACACTAGTGTCTGTGTCTCTGTGTGTATACATGTGTGTGTGACCATGTGCTTGTTATCTGAGTATTTGTGTGTCTGTGTCTGACTGTCTGTGTGTCAGCCTGTGTATTTCTATTTGTGTTCGCGCCTATATGTATGTGACTGTATATACCTCTGTGTGCCTCAACGTGTTTGCATGCCTCTTTGCTTGTACGTATTGTGTATGACAGTATAAAGGGGAGTTTACCAATACTTATGTGTAGTTCTATGACTGTATCTCTGTGAAATGAGGTTTGTGTTCTTTTGGGAGTGAGAGAGCTGGCGCTGGAACTGACAGTGAGTATAAATTGGGAATTGCTCTTCCCTGGACATTACTTCTTATTCGCTTGGTGGAACGTGGATGGCTCTGAATCTCCACATGAGGTGTCCCTGTCCTCCTTGGTCTGGGCAGGATCCTTCTACATGGTGGGGGGTGGGAACAAATTTCGGGCACTCCACCTCCCAACTTGGCTCTTTCTATCCAATTCCAGGAGAAAGGGTGGGAGGGAACGGATGGGAGGGAGTGAGGGTGGGAGTGGGTGACCTTTCTGTTAGTGCTGGTGTAGGTGTGTGAGTGAAATGATGCGGTGTCCTCGGGGATAGTGCTGTATCCATGCAGTATTATTAGTGTTGGGTAAGGGGAGTATTGCATTGTTGACAGAAAACATGGGGGAGCGAAGGTACTGAATTCAATCATGAGAGTGGTAGTGCTTGAGCCATATTTGGAGATAGCGCTTGAGCCTTGTTCTGGGTTAGGTGCTATAACAGATATACAGTGAGTGTGAGGGCGCAGAGAGAATACGGTAACTCTTACCCTGGCAGAATGGGAAGGTTATTTATGCTTGTCCTGTGTTGCTGGACATTTCTTCAGATCATCTCAGCATCAAGGTGAACCTCCCTGAACGTCTTTTCCAAGTTTATCACTAAAAACGCCACAGACCCTGTTCTTCAGATTCCACAGCGTCCGTTTGTGTGGATCTTACAAATAGCAAAGAGAAGCAAACATTGGTGTGTTATATATCTGTAACAAAACTGTTGTGCAAATAGTTTGCATCATATGCTATGGAAATTAGATATGCAAGAGAAAGCAGTGGCTTAGTGTTGTCATCGCTGGCCTCTTAAACCAGAGACTCAGGGAATGTTTTGGGGACCTGGGTTCGAAACCTGCCATGGCAAATGGTGGAATTCGAATTCAGTAAGTGCCTGTAATCAAGGGTCTATGATAACCATGAATCCATTGTTGATTGTTGGAAAAACTCATCTGGTTCACTAATAGGCTTTCAGGAAGGAAACTGCTATCCTTAGCAGGTCTGGCCTGCGTGTGACTCCAGATCCACAGCAATGTTGTTGAATCTTAACTGTCCTCTGACATGGGCAACAAATGTTGATTACCCAGGAACACCCTCGTTCTGTGAATAAGTAACAAATAATCGTGGATGTTGCAGTAATAATGGATGGTCTCGGGTTACATCTAAACTCCGTTAACTAAGTGACTTCTAATGCAATGAATAAAAAAAATTCTATATGAGTATCAGGTAGGTTGAGGAATATGTTAGGAACCAAACTGGAGACCATGTTTGTTTCGATTTGCTGTTGTGTGGTCAGGAGGACTAATGACTAACCTTGCTCTGAAGCAGCTTTTGAGGAATAGTGAGGTTAATATGATGCATTTTAAACGGCGTCTGCATGCAATATAGAATGTGTGAACATTCTGGTCAAACATCATGTAAGCCTGGAGACAAGCAGGTCAAGTTCGCTCCAGTGAGTTGGGGAAGTACAATATAACATTCAGTGGGAGACAAACAATGGTTCTTAGAGTCATAGTGCCCTACAGAACAGACACAGGCCCTTCGTTCCAAAGTGGTCCATTCCGACCAAAAAAGTCCATCTACACTAATCCCACTTTCCTGCCATTGCCCCGTATCCTTCTAATCCTTTCTTATCCGTGTATTTGTCAAAATGACTTTTAAATGTTGTTAATGTGCCCACCTCAACCACTTATATTGGCACCTCATTCCATATGGGTACCGTCCTGTGTGTAAAAACGTTGCTCCTCAGATTCCCTTTTATTCTTTACCCTCTCACTTTAAACTGATACACTCTAGTCCGTGATTGCCCAACACTGGGAAAAAAGACTGAGTGCATTCACTTTATTTATGCCTCCCATGATCAAATGCACTTCTCTCAGACTCTCCCTCAGTGTCATACACACTAAAGTAAAAGGTCCTAGCTTGCCCAACCTTTTCCTTTCACTCAGACCATTGTAATCCTTGGCAATAAACTTATAAATTTCTTCTGCACTCTTTCCAGTTTAATAACATCGTTCCTGTAGCAAAGTGATCAAAACTGAGCATAATGCTACAAGTATGGGCTGACCAGCGTCGTGTATAACTGCAACGTGACTCCCCAACTTCGATATTCAATGTCCTGACGGATGAAGGCCAGTGTGCCAAAAGCCTTCTTCACTACCCTGTATACCTCTGAATCAACTTTCAGAGACCCATGCACCTGAACTCCAAGGTACCTCTGTTCTACTACACCTCTTAAGGCCCAACTATTCACCATGACAATTCCGACCCTGAATTGACTTTCGAAAATGCAAGATCTCAAATTTGTACATATTAGACTACATTTGCCATTTCTCAGCCCATGTCCCCAGCTGATCAAGGTCCTGCTGCAATTTGTGAATACATTCCTCACTGTCCACAATACCAAATATTTTAATGTCATCTACAATCTTACTAATCATGCCTTATACATTCTAATCGAAACCATTATGCATATTGCACACAGTAATGGTCCCATCACCGACGTCTGCGGCACTCCACTAGTGACAGGCCTCCAGTCCGACAAGCATCCTTCCACTATTACCCTCTGCATCCCACCATCAAGACAATCTTGTATCTAATTTGCCAGCTCCCCCTCAATTCCAGGCAATCTAACCTTCCAGAGCAGCATATCATGTGGAACGTTATTGATGGCCTTACTGAAATCCACATGGACGACATAAACCACCTGCCTTCGTCAACGTTGTGAGCCACGATCTCCCATGCGCAAAGCCATGCTGACTGCTCCGAATAAAACCCAGTCTTTCCAAATTCATATATATCTTCTCTGTCAGAATCATCTCAAGTGACTTACTTACCACTAGATTTTAGTTTTACTGATCTGTTGTTCCAAGGTTTATCTTTGTAGCCCTTCTCGAATAAGGGCACAGAATTTGCTGCCCTCCTGTCCTCGGTGACCTCACCTGTGGCCAGCCAGAATGCAAAAATATCAGCCTGGTCCCTCCCAATTTCTTCTCTGTCCCCCTTCAGTGTTCTTATATTTTTAACTGGACAAGACCAGGAGATTTATAGAAACATTGAAAAATATGTCTATTTTTCTTTAAGGTAAAAACACCAGGCAGTGAGAATATGACTTAATGATGGTTAACATAACAAACTAAAGATTATATTAATCATAGGAAGTGACATCAGATGAATTCCAGACATTGTGGAAACCAAAGAATTCTCAGTAATTGATGATCCAGAATAGGAGGGCCATGAAACTGATGAGGAAATCAAAAAGAGAACATGCCTGCTAACAAACATGAACACGAAGACTGCACAAATCTACGATCTATATTTGAAAGGAAACAAAATATAAGCAAGGTTAAATGTGGAAATTTGGAATGGGAGAGGAGAGTTTATTGTGGAGAACAGCGAAATGGCCAAGAAATAAACCAGCTACTTTGCATCTGTCTTCATGGAGGAAGATCCAGAATACTAAGAATACTAAGTGGTAATATAGGGCTTGTGGAACTAAAAATAAAGTCAATTTATATAAGTAATATGTAGCCTTAAAGGTAGCTGGATTCAGCATTGCTAAGTCATAGAGTCATAGAGTTGTACAGCATGAAAACAGATCCTTCGGTCCAACCCGTCCATGCCTACCAGATATCCTAACCCAATCTAGTCCCACCTGCCAACACCAGGCCCGTATCCTCCAAACCCTTCCTGTTGATATACCCATCCAAATGCCTCTTAAATGTTGCAATTGTACCAGCCTCCACCACTTACTCTGGCAGCTCATTCCATATCTGTACAAGCCTCTGTGTGAAAATGTTGCCCCTCAGGTCTCTTTTATACCATTCCCCTCTGACCCTAAACCTATGCCTTCTAGTTCTGGACTCACCGACCGAAAAGCCATTGCCTATTTACCCTATCCATGCCCCTCATAATTTCGTAAACCTCTATAAGGTCACCACTCAACTTCCGAGGCTGCACGGAAAACAGCCCGAGCTTGTTCAGCCTCTCCCTATAGCTCAAATCCTCCAACCCTGGCAACACCCTTGTAAATCTTTTCTGAACCCTTTCAAGTTTCACAACATATTTCCCATAGGTAGGAAACCAGAATGGCATACAGTAGTCCAAGAGTGGCCTCATCAATGTCCTGTACATCTGTAAAATGACCTCCCAACTCCTGTCCTCAATACTCTGATCAATAAGGGAAAGCATACCAAACGCCTTCTTCACTGTCTATCTACCTGCGACTCCATTTTCAAGGAGCTATGAACCTGCACTCCAAGGTCTCTTTGTTCAGCAACACTCCTTGGATCTTACCATTAAATGGTACAAGTCCTGCTAAGATTTGCTTTCCCAAAATGCAGCTTATCTGAATTAAACTCCATTTGCCACTTCTCAACCCATTGGCCCATTTGGTCAAGATCCTGTTGTAATCTGATGTAAACCTCTTCGCTGTCCACTGCACCTCCAATTTTGGTGTCATCTGCACATTTACTCATTGTACCTCTTATTCTCGCATCCAAATCATTTATGTAAATGACAAAAAGTAGAGGACCCAGCACCGATCCTTGTGCCACTCGACTGGTCACAAGCCTCCAGTCTGAAAAACAACCCTCCACCACCACCCACTGTCTTCTACCTTTGAACCAGTTCTGTTTCCAAATGGTATGTTCTCCCTGTATTCCGTGAGATCGAACCTTGCTAATCAATGTCCCATTTGGAGCCTTGTCGAACGAAAACGGAAGTCCATATAGATTACATCTACCGCACTGCCCTCATCAACCCTCTTTGGAACTTCCTCAAAAACTCAATCAAGCTTGTGAGACGTTATTTTATCACGCACAAAACCGTGTTGACTATCCCTAATCAGTCCTTGCTTTACCAAATATATGTACATCCTGTCCCTCAGGATTCCCTCTAACAATGTGCCCACCACCGACGTCAGGCTCACTGGTCTATAGTTCCCCGGCTTGTCCTTACCTCCCCTCTGAAACAGTGGCACCACGTTAGGTAATCTCCAGTCTTTCTGCACCTCAGCTGTAACTATCAGTGATACAGATATCTCAACAATAGGCGCACCAATCACTTTTCCAGCTTCCCACAGAGTTCTAGGGTACACCTGATCAGGTCCTGAGGATTTATCCACCTTTATGCGTTTCAAGACATCCAGCACTTGCTCCTCTATAATGTGGACATTCTGCAAGATTTCACCGTCTATTTCCCTACACTCTATATCGTACATATCCTTTTCCACGGTGTAGACTGATGCAAAATACTCATTAAGTGTCTCCCCCATTTTCTGCGGCTCCACACAAAGGCCACTTTGCTGATATTTGAGGGCTCTGCTCTCTCTCTAGTTACCCTTTTGTCCTTAATGTATTTGCATACACTCTTTGGATTCTCCTTAATTCTGTTTGCCAGAGTTATCTCACGTCCCCTTTTCCCAACAGATTTCCCTCTTAAGAATACTCCTACTTCCTTTGTACTCTTTCAATTATTCACTCGATATATCCTGTCTACACCTTACATATGCTTCCTTCTTTTTCGTAACCAACCCTCACTTTCTTTAGTCATCCAGCATTCCCCATACCTACCAGACTTTCCTTTCACCCCAACACGAATATACTTTCTCTGGATTCTCGTTCTCTCATATCTGAAGGTTCCAATGTTCCAGCCATCCTTTTACCTGCGAACATCTGCCCTCAATCGGCTTTCAAAGGTTTTTGCCTAATACCGTCAAAATTGTCCTTTCTCCAATTTAAAAGTTCAAATGTTAGATCTGATCTATCCTTTTCAATCATTATTTTAAATCTAATAGAATTATGTTAGCTGGCCCCAAAGTGCTCCCCGACTAATGCCTCAGTCAGCTGCCCTGCCTTATTTCCCAAGAGTAGGTTAAGTTTTGCAACTTCTCTAGTAGGTACATCCACATACTGAATCAAAATTTTCTTGTACACATTTAACAAATTCCTCTCCATCTTAACCATCTAAAGGGAGCACAACTTTAAAGTGAAGGGTTTCAGCTTTCGTGAGGATTTGAGGATTGGTTTTCCAAAGGGTGTTGGGGTCTCAAATGCACGTCCTGAAAAGGCTGTTGTCACGGGTAACCTTACAACCGTTAGGAAGTGCATTGTCGTGCACTTGAAGTGCCATAGCATACATGGCTATGGGCTCATGTAGAGACATGAGATTAATGCAGACCATGCTGTTTTTTAGACAGTACAGGTTCTCTGTCCCTGTGATTGTGTGGATGTGAAAGATTAATCATTGAGAAGCTTAAGACAGGAATTGATGAGCTTCTGACGAGTGTATTAACAAGGATTGCAACAGTGAAGTTGTAAAAGGTTCTAAACGTATGTCAATGACAAAATTAAGGGGGAAAAGGTGCAGCTTCCTTACAGTCTGAAACCAGAGAATGGAGAATGGTTAACAGGGAAATGGTCGAACTATGGAACAAATGCTAAAGTTATGTCTTCAGAGGTGAAAACAAAATGAAAAAGAAATCTTCCCATTGATATTAGGAAATTTTAGCCTGTTGAGAAAAAAGGAATAAAACGAAAGTAGCAAATAAACAGTTTTAGAGAAAATATTGGGATTTAATTTAATGGGCATAGAAAAGATCAACAGCGATATATGAAATGGGAGTCATATATATAAAAATTGAAGTGCAAAATTATGGAGAAGCAATCAATGAAATACGTTTGGATTTTCCGGAAGAGTATAGGTAAAGTCCCAAGCCTACAATACAAATTCTAATCTTATGGGACTGCGGCTCATATGTGGACATGGTTTTTGAATTGGACAGCTAACAAGAAGCAGTGAGAAGGAATACAACAATGTTTCTTTCGAGTGGCAGGCCTGGGTGAGATAGCAGGAATTGGGGCTTGGCTCCCAGCTATTCCCAATACTCACCACTCTTTAGGATGAGGGTATCAATTTCCAAGTCTACTGATGGTACTAAACCATGTCAGATTGTGAGTGGGTGAACAGAATGTAAAAAAAAAGCTCCAAGGTGATTGAGACAAGTGGAGTGAGTGGGAAAATATATGGCAGATGGAGAGCAATCGGGATCGGTGTGACATTGCGCACTATGGTAGGAACAACAGGACGGCAGCTTACGATTTGAACAGGGATTGGTTGAAAAAATATTAGTGTATCAAGGAACTTATGCTGAGTTTTTGTTTCCTTCTCTGCAGTCCTCTGAGGTCCATGCAGGGCAGTAAGTTGTGAAACCAGAAGTCAATACTGGGAATGGCATTGGCACGCTGACCAGTGTGCACAAACCCAACAAGTGGGCAGCTGTAACATTGAAAAGGATCTGTATCACCCTGTACACTAGTCACTGAAAGCAATATTTCAGGAACAGAAAGCAGTTCAGAAGGTAAATGGTGTGTTGGCCTATATTTCAAAGAGATTTGCGTCCAGCTGTAAGCGTGTTTTACTGCACCTGTACAGGGCCTTGGTGAGACCCCATCTCGAACATTGTGCAGTATTGTGTGTCGTTTTGGTGTCCGTACCTGATAAAGGACAAATCTAACATTTAGGGAGTGTAGTGAAGGATGACCACACTGATCTCTGGGATGACAGGCTTGTCGTGGGAGCAGAGTTTGGACCGACTAGGTCTGTATTCCATGGAGTTTGGAGAAATGATTGGAGATCTCAGTAAAATATATGAAACTGTGACAGGGTGTGAAAGTTTGGAAGCAGAATGATAATTCCCATGGCTGGGACATCTAAAACAAAGAGCCACAGCATTGGTTACAGGTAGGCCACTCTGCATTTTGATGTCAATAAATGCCTGCACACAGAGCCTGGTGAAATTGGGGAATTCTCTTCCAGATCAGGCTGCGGAAGTCAAGGTACTGAATATAAATCAGGATTTCTACACACTAAAGGGATACGGAGAGAGCAGTAGAATGGTGTGATAATAGAGGATCAGATATCATTACAGGTTGTCTTTCAATAACGCGGTAACTGTGGTCTTGTGGATCACAGTGTTGTAGAAAATCGTGCAATATTAATAATGGGGCCAATGGGAAAAAGAGCGGATGGGGCGAACCCCACGAAGTATCACTAAAAATCAAAAATTAAAGTTAGTCTAACACGCACAGTAGTACAGTCTAATTAAATCTTTAAATCATATTCTGTAATGAAATAGTACAGAAAACGTAACACTTTCACACAACCGGCACTGACTACACCATGCTCTTTACCAGAAAGTGCGCGGGACTGACTGACCACGTGATGCCGACACGGGATTCCAGTTCTCCCCAAGATTCTTCCCCTGGTTTGAAATAAAGTTCCTTCTAAATTTAGACTACAGTTCAAATTTTCAGGCTCGGGTTCAAAGCTTGCAGAGCTGATTACATTCCTGTTTTAGCTGAACATACTGAGGGTGCATTTTGCAGACAGAGGATCGTGGGAGGCTGGGTTTTGCTGTTCAGCTGGTGCCAGAGATGGAATCACGTCACATTTAAAAGGAGCTTGCGTTATGAAAAAAAGCTGCACAATTCACGAATTGTGATGCAGTCAAATCGCGTTTAATAAACGTGAGTTTATCAGAGAACTGCCTGTATATTGAATGGAGGAACAAAATCAATTGACGAACGGTACTACAGCAGTTCTTATTTTATACGTCCCGGTGTTTAAACATATGAAAGGATATGAACACTGTGTGGGGAAACTGCATTCACGATATTTTCTGTATGAACTAGAATGGGAAAGGCTCAATGTGTCTCATGGCCTCCTCCTTTCCCGATGTTTCTGCGCAGGGTGTGGAAAAGCTCTGTAACTGTTGTCACAAGCTCTCAAATATTAGGAAGGCAGCATCTGACTGGCGACAGGACTGTGTTTCCGTTTCTCTCTTCTAAAACCAGTTGCCGGTTGTTCTATCTGGTTTTATCTTTTAAGACCTCGGAGCAGTTTGATATAATTGAGTGCCTTGTTTGGCCATTTCAGAGACCAGTGAAGAGTTCATCACATGTCTGTGTGTCTGGAGTCACTTTTAGGCCAGACGAGGAAAGCAGGGGAGATTCACTTCCTGAAAGCACATTGGGGAAGGAAATTGATGTTTACAATCGACATTGCATTCAAAGTCACTATTTTGACACCAGATTTTACATCTCGATGTGTTGTTAACTGTTTTTAACTTCCACTAGCTGCCAGAGCATTAGCCTGGTCTGGATTAATAATCCAGTCATAGTTCGACAACAACATCATCTCCACATGTGGATCTATCGGAAACCACGCTGAGCAGGTTATTTCTCTGCTGCTTGACAGCTCTGTCAAATAGAACTCCCACCAATTTGACTATCGTGATGGCACTGAGGGCGTGGCAAATGGTCAGATTGTAATTATTCTCCTCTTTGGGGACTGGACAGATTTGAGTAATTTTCCACATTCCCAGGGAGATGTCAGAGTTGAAGCTGGAATGAAACAGCTTCCCCAGGGACACGGCTTGTTTTGCAGTACAAGACTTCAGTCCTATTGCAGGAATGGTGTCAGGGCCCATTGACTTTGTTGTATCTCCTGTGTTCAGCTGTTTCTTCATGTCACATGCAGGCAATCGAATTGGTTGACGACTGCTCATCTATGATTCTGTGGACAATCTGGCGAAGGTGAGGTGCATCATCGAATCAGCACTTCTGGCTGAGAATGATGCAGATGATGCATACTTGTCTTTTACACTGACGTACAGGACTATTCCGTTAATTGGGATGAGGATATTCGTGGAGTCCTCTCCTCCACTTGGTTGTTTACTAGTCCAGCAACACTTATGCCTGAATGTGGCAGGACTGCAGAGTTTAGATCTGACCTATTCGTTTTGCTGTTGCTTCTCTCTCTTGATCGAATGTTAGCTCTGCTGTTTAGAAAGTAACCATAGCTTTAATGGGCTGTCATCAGGGACAGGTACACATGCTTCTGACCCTGGCATGTTCACCCACACTCTTCACTGAACCATACATCAGCTTGATGGTAATGGTAGGCTGATGGATGATGCCAGGGAAAAAACGTTACAGATTGTGGTTGAATACAACACTGCTTCTGCTGCTGCTGTGGTCTACAGGATCAGATGATAACCCGGTTTGAGCTGCAAAATCTACAATTCAATTCTACTGACTGTCCCCCCAGTTCACACCTCGACCCAGTCACCCATCAGCCCTATACTCACTGACCTAACTTGGTTTCTGATGAGGTAACACTTCCATTTTCATATTCACGTTCTGCTCAGGGTCTCTCCCTCGTGCCGCGCCTCCAATTTGTTATATTACTCAAATAATTTAACATATTCATCTGAATCTTTTCCATTCCAATAATACCATCAGCTGTGTTTGAAGTGAATGCGTTTCCCTCTGTTTCTCTCCCTGACCCTGATTAAGACCTTTGTCGTGTCAGTGAGGCCAGCTGTATGCAGTTTCAGAGACAATGAATGTGTGCACATGATGTGATCGTTCACTTCTCAGTGTGTGGCAATCCGTGTTGTACAGGGTGTTTGGGCAGCTTTGACACACGTCTTTGGAACTTGTTCAAAAACAGAAATTGTTGAAGAAACTTAGCAGGTCTGACAGCATCTCGTGGAGTGAAAACAGAGTTAATCTTTCAGGTCCAGTGATGCTTCTACAAAGCTCCCAGATTCTCCAGAAATATTTGCATTTTTTATTTTCCAATATCCACAGTTATTTGTTTAATTGAAAATTCGTGCTGCGCCTATTCATTTCTGGAGAAACTGAGCAGATTTGACAGCATCGGCAGAGACAGAGAAGCAGAGTTAGCATTTATAGTCCAATGTGACACTTCTTCAGAACTGAAAAGGATTGGAAAATGGGCTTTTTAATCCCTTAACACTGTTGGGGGATGAGTGACAGTAGAAAGAGTGTATGGCAAAAGGAAAACGGGCTTTTAGCAGTGGTGAACGAGAAGATGATGCAAAATGGTTTAAATTAAGATGTGAATGGTGGAAAGGGCATCCCTGTATTAAGTGCAAGATAAAGAGGACACCAGGAAGGGAGACCAGGAAGGAGAATGTTGACAATGTGATATTATATTGAACTGGCCAGTGATACACATTCACTGCAGAGATCATCACCCCATTCAGACAAAGGAACTCAGGTTTTTGCCTTCTTATTGGCGCTCGTAACAGTTTCATGCTGTCTTAGTATTGTAACATGCAGAAAAATAAATAACAGTATGAAGTTTGGTGCTGAGTGTTGTTTATCTGTCATTTTTAATATTGTTTCGAATTTTTACTGCTTATTATTTAATCGCTGTTCTTGAAGTTAGAATCAGATGGAGTGTAGGGGATTGGTAATAAGAGGGAAATGTTTCTAACACAAGCAACCGGTTGTTAACAGACAGATAACACTAAGGGTAGCCAGGTCAGCAGTAATTCATATCTGGTTTCAAAAGAAGTGGTCACAGAGTGACTGGTGGCACTGTGTAAAATATTCCATAACTCACGGATTACAGGAGTGTTCCAGCGAAACTGGAGACCCTCCGATGTGGTGCTTGTCTCCAAGAAAGTAGTGAGACAGAAAGCAGGAACCATACAGCTAACCCATTCTTGCAGGGAATCTGCCAGAGTCTGTTATTAAGGAAGGGAATTCAAGACATTTAGAAAAGCTTCACGCAGAGTAGGCATGGTTTTGTGAAAAGGAAACGATATTTTGTCTATGAAATCATGCAAAGATTTTCTGGAGATCCCTGAGAATGTAACAAGCAGACTTGGTAAAGGGGAAATATTAGATACGAGGCTTTCCAGAGAGTTTCCACAAGGTATCACAAAATAAAGGTTATTGCATAAGACAGGAACTCACAGAATGATGGATACAGTATTAGCATGGAATGATGATTGATTAACACTTAGAAATCGGAGAGTCAGGATTAATTGATCTTTATTATAAAATGTATCGACTGTAACACCACAAATATCAGTCCGATGGCATCAGTTATTTACAGTCTATACTGATAGCCTGACGGCAGGAGCTGGGTGGAATAGAACGTCCGAGTTTGTGGATTACGCTGAGAACTAAAAGGCAGGCCGTTATTAAATGAAAAGGATTCTCAAAAAAAGAACAGTGTGAAGGGATTGGCGTGTTCCTGTGTCTGAAAGATAAAGTCACCTTGCTGATGCAGCAAGTAACTCGGTTGGCACATTCAGCAGGTTGCTGGGATGAAAGGGCTGAATTATTGAGAACATCTAAAATGGTGAGATGATTACCATTGCGGTTGAAATAAATGAGGGTGATATTACTGAAATGTGTAAGATACAGAGGAGGCTTGACATGGTAGATGTTGAGAATATGGTTCCACACCAGGGCTGAGTCTCGAACTTGGGGACCTAGATACAGAATAAGTGATATCGATTTCAAACTGAGATGCAAAGAAAAGTCTTCTTTCAGAAGGTAGTGAATGGCTGGAATTCCCTAACCCATGAGTTATGGAGGTTGGGTCACTGAATGTATTTATAGACGGGGTGGATAGGTTTTTGACATATCAGCGAGTTGAGGGATACAAGGGGTTAGCAGAAAAGTGGGGTTGAGCCGTGGAGTAGATCAGCCATGTTCTTATGGAATGACAGGACAGACTTGAGGGGCAGAATTGCCTGCCCCTGCTCCTATTTCTTATGTCCTCATGTTATTTCTTTGAAAGGTGACTGTTTGTTTTCCTGGAAGTCGTGCTGTACAATGTTGTCTTCGTGGAGAGCAGCGGATTAGCCTGAGTTAACCCTTGATAGGATATGGGGGCTGTATTCACAGTGAATCTGGGTCTGTAATATGAATCCAATCTGGATCAGAAGTTACAGAGAGGAAAAGACTGGAAAGAGGGATTGGGGGTGGGGTCACTTCCTGTCCAGACTGTATTTTCCCAGTGCAATTCCGAAACTACACCTAACCATCGGAGTGTCCTCTATCTGCCTCTGTGTAACAGGTGCGAAGGCTGAATGGAACATCAGAACACAGGGCTGAGGGACACGAGGGGGCTGTTAGGCCTTTTGACACTATTCCACCAGTAAATAAGATCGTGGCTCATCTCATTGTGGTCCCAGCTACACGTTTTTCTCCATGTGCTATTATCAATGATTCACCTGGACGAAGTCAGGCAAAGTCAGCCTCACCTAAATATAAAGATTATGCCATCACAAACCTCTGGGAAGAGAATTCCCACTTGAATCAAATCCCACTTAGTGAATTTCTCCTCATTCCTGTTCTGTCTGAGGTTGCAGGGTGTCAATGTTCCCGTTTCTCATCTCACTCCTCCACTGCTCAGACCAAATTTTAAACGTAGCCAGGTTGGTGAAAAGGTCGATAATAACGGTCTCACACTGAGTCAGATTCAGTGATAGGAACAAATCAGGCAGATTTCTTTAGTCAGCCACAGGTAAGTAATAGAACTAACGGAGGAGCATGGTGGACATGTGGTTCATACTGCTGCCTCACATCACCAAGGGGCTGACCTCAATTCCAACCTCACACAACTCTCTGTGTGCAGTTTGACCATTCTCCCCGTGTCTGTGTGGTGTCTTCCCCGTGCTCTAGTTTCCTCCCAAAAACCAAAGATGTGCAGCCTAGGGTGAATTGGGCAGTTTCGATTTCCCATAGTGTCCAGGGATGCGTGGGTCAGTCATTGGAAATATAAGATTACATGGATCTACAAGAAAGACTATCCCGGCAGACCCATTGTGTCAGCATGCTCCTGCCCCACTGAACTTATTTCCTCCTACCTTGATTCCATCCTTACTCCTCTGGCTCACCCCCTCCCCACCCACATCCAGGATTCCTCTGACGACCTGCGACATATTGATAGCTTTCAATTCGCACGCCCTAACCACCTTCTATTCAACATGGATGTGCAATCTCTTTACACCACTATCCCACACCAAGATGGCTTGAAAGCTCTTCGCTTCTTTCTCAAAAAGAGCCCTGACAATTTCCATCCACCACCACTCTCCTCCACCTGGCTGAACTTGTTGTCTCTCTGAACAGCTTCTCCTTCAACTCATCCCTTTTTCTCCAAATCAAAGGTGTAGCAATGGGTACCCGCATGGGTCCTAGCTATGTCTGCCTTTTCATGGGGTATGTGGAACATTTCTTGTTCCAGGCCTACCCAGGTCCCCTCGCACAACTGATTTATCAGTATATCCATGACTATTTCGGTGCGGCTTCGTGCTCTCGTCCTGACCTGGAAAAAAAATCATAAACTTCACTTCCAGTTTCCATCCCTCCATCACCTTCACCTGGTCCATCTCCGACACCTTGCCTTACTTTCAGTGAGCTTTCTGTGCACATTTCCGGCAATAGTCTATCCACTAAGATCCATTACAAGCCCACTGATTCCCACAGCTAGATGGACTAGAGCTCTTCTCACCTTAAATCCTGTAAGGGCTCTCTCCCTTCCTTCACTTCCGCTGCATTTGTTCCGATGAGGACACTCTCCAAAGTGGTGCTCTTAATATGTGCTCCCTCTTCTTTAACCGTGGCTCCCCACGTATAGTTGTTGGCAGGGCTATCAACAGAGTGCAGTCCATCTCCCACGTCAGGACCCTCACCCCCTCCCTCCTCTCCCAGAACAAGCATAGGGTCCCTATTGTTCTCACCTTTCACCCCACCAGACTTCACGAGCAAAGAATAATCCTCCGCCATTTTCGCCAAATCGAGCACAATGCCACCACTAAACACATCTGCACTTCCCTCCCCCGTCTACACTCCACAGAGACTTTTCCCTCTGGGACAACCTAGCCCACTCCTCCATCACACCTAACACCTCTCCCATCACACACGGCACCTTACCACGCAATCGCAGAAGGTGCAACACCTACCTTTTGCCTCGTCCATGCCCACCATCCAAAGCCCAAAACACTCATTTCAGAGTAAGCAGCGTTTCACTTGTACCTCTTTCAATTTGGTCTATTGCATTCGTTGCTCCAATGTGGTCTCCTCTATATCAGAGAGACAAAAGGCGACTGGGTGATCGCTTTGCTGAGCACCTTTGGTCTGTATGTTATCAGGTCCCCGACCTTCCTGCGGGTTGCCACTTCAACACACAATCCTGCTCACATGCCCACATGTCTGTACTTGGCCTGCTGAAATGTTCCAGTGAAGCTCAACGCAAACTGGAGTAAAAACATCTCATCTTCCGACTAGGCACGTTACAGCCTGCTGGTCTCAACATTGGATTCAACAACTTCAGATGATTATTCAATCTTGACCCCTCTGTCTTCATTCTGCTTCATAATTTTATTTCATCTTTTTAATTTTTTTCACTGTTCTGTATCTCTTATTTCTTGATTGTCTCTCTTTCTATCGCTCCCCACTCTCTCATCACCTTTGTCCTCTCCTCTTCTCCCTTTCCTACCCTTCTGCCTTGTTTTCCATTTTGCCTATGCTTCACGTATCCCCCCATCCACCAAATATTTTGTCACATTGCATTGGCTTCAGCCTTGGTCATCCACAGCTCCTAATCTCCCTATAATCTTACGATGCACTGTCATTATCACCTCTTTATTGGTACATTTGCTTCTGTAGCCATGACTCATCTTCTCTTAGTCTTGTATAAATACCTCCCTATTTCTCCCTTGTTTTTAGCTTTCACAAAGTGTCAGTTAGACACGAAACGTCAGCTTTTTTCTCTCCTTAAAGATGCTGCCAGACCTGTTGAGATTTTCCAGCATTTTCTCTTTTGGTTTCTCTCCCTTCCTGACTGTCTCCTGAAACAGTATCCAGGTAACTCTCTCCCTCCGTGATGTCTCATAATGTTTGAAGCTCAGACTCCAACCGTTCAACTCTGACCTGGAGTTATTCCAGTAACCAACATTTCCTCCAGACATGGGGATCTTAAACGGCGTCTACCAGCTCCCACATGATACAGACACAGCACATTACCTGACACGCCATCCTAACTTTATTTAGCTAGTTAATTTTTTTTAAAAATGACTGTTTTTCTATCTATGCTTATGCAATTTGTAAACAATAGAGTAATCGAGATGTACAACATGGAAACAGACCCTTCAGTCCAACTCGTCCAAGCTGACCAGATTTCCAAACAGAATCTAGTCCTACCTGCCAGCACCCGGCCATTATCCCTCCACACCCTTCCAGATACCTTTTAAATGTTGCAGATATACCAGCCTCGACCACTTCCCCTGGCTGCTCATTCCATACACGTACCACCCTCTGCATGAATACATTGCTCCTTAATTCTCTTTTATATCTTTCCCCACTCACCCTAAACCTACGCCTCGAGTTCTGGACTCCCAACCTCAGGGAAATGATTTTGTCTATTTATCCAATGCATTCTCCTCATAATGTTATAAACCTTTATAAGGTCACCCCTCAGTCTCCGACACTCCAGGGAAAACAGCCTAAGCCTATTCAACCTCTCCCTGTAGCTCAAATCCTCCAACCCTGGCAACATCCTTGTAAATCTTTTCTGAATCATTCCAAGTTTAACAACATCTTTCCCATTGGAAAGAGTCCAGAATTGCACGCAATATTCCAACGTTGGACAACCAATGTTCTGTACAACTGCAACATGACCTCCCAACTCCTATACTCAATGCTCTGACCAATAAAGGAAAGCAAAGCAAACACCTTCTTCACTGTCCTATACCTGTGACTCCATTTTCAAGAGATATGAACCTGCACTCCAAGCTCCCTTTGTTCAGCAATACACCCTAGGACCTTACCATTAAGTGGATATGTCCTGCTAAGATTTGCTTTCCAATAATGCAGCATCTCACATTTACCTAAATTAAACTCATCTGCCACTTCTCAGCCCATTGCTTCATTTGATCAAGATCCTGTTGTAATCTGAGGTAACCTTCATCCCTGTCCACTACTTTTTTGTGTCATCAGCAAAGTAACTAACTATACCTCTTATGCTTACATCCAAATGGCTTTGCAAAATTCAATTGAATGCAAATTGATTTTTAGCAGTGCCCCTATTAGCAAATCAAATCACAGACCTCCCTGGTCAAACCTGCTCATTATCTTCTGAAAGACCTCTGGCAGAAATGTCACGCAGGACTGCTCCTTGATGAAACCATGCTGACTCAGCCCATTTTTACCATGCACCTCCAACTAATCTGCAATCACTTTCTTAATAATGAACTCGAAACCATACTAATGTCCGATGTCAGACTAACTCGCCTATGATTTCTTGTTTTTGCCTTCCTTCTTTTCTTGCACAGAGATTGTGCATTTTCCAGTTCTTTGGGACTGTTCCTGACAACAGTTACTGCAGACAATTCACCAGCAGTGTCTCCACAATCTCCTACGCTATTTCCTTCAGAACGTTTGGTTGTTATCCTGCCAGCCTGTGTAATTTATCAATCTTCAAACATTGCAGCTTCCCCAGTACGTTCTCCTCAGCGTTGATCTCTACACTCAACTTTCGCCCTTGACTCTCTTGAAGGTTTGGAATGCTCCTCGTGTGTATTATTGTGAGAATTGATGCAAAGAACCTGTTCAGTTCATCCTCCATTTCTTTGTTTTCCATTTCTCTGTAGCCATCCTCATTTTCTAGTTCTCGACTGTTCACATTTGCCTCTGGTCCTTTTATATATCTTAAGAAAACTCCCGTAGTCTTCTTTTCTAGAGCGAGCTGGCTTATATGTTTCAGATCACGACTTTATTGTTTTTTAATTGCCTTCTGCTGCTATGTAAAGGCTTCCCAATCTTACACAGACGGAGTGAGTGTATTCCTGTGAATTGACTGATGACGATAAGCATGTAAATATCATAAACGTATTGCCCATCATTGGGTGGCACAGCACTGCTGCCTCGGAGCGCCAGGGACCTGGGTTCAATTCCGATCTGTGGAGTTTGTGCAATCTCCCCGTGTCTGCATTGGAAGCATTAACTTTTTTTGTCTCTCCACCTTG
The DNA here is from genome assembly GCF_047496795.1 of Chiloscyllium punctatum. NCBI lineage: Eukaryota > Metazoa > Chordata > Chondrichthyes > Orectolobiformes > Hemiscylliidae > Chiloscyllium > Chiloscyllium punctatum. The sequence goes on along the minus strand of NC_092766.1, from coordinate 49,171,900 downwards.
TGTCTCTGTGTTAGTTTTGGGATTTTGCCTTCGACAGTATTTTGTGCTTTTGTTCAATTGAGAAATGCTCCCAGTGCGACTGGTTTGTTGTAAAAGCGGCCAATGTTCTCTGGCTCCACTGGGTGTTTAGGAATCTTTCTAAGCCACTTGTGTGAGTGAAATGTCCCTCGATACGAACACCATCTCTTTCAGTCCCTCAGTCCATTCGTGAATGAATGTAGCTTTTCCTTGTGCCACCTCTGGAACTGCCCAGCACCTCAAGCTTGTGACTGGCTGCTCCCTATTCAAACTGTGCACACAGACATTGGGCACTTTCAGACCCACGAGGGAGGCTGCGTAAAGATTCTGCTCTTGAAGGGAACAGCAACGCTAAATTCCCATTGAACAGCAAAACAAAGTAAAGAAGCTCAATGGCATCCATCTGCTCTGATACTTTCTGGTCTTTTGGATTAACTTCTGTTTATCCCTGTCCATCTGCTTTAGACGACTTGTGTGCATATGTGTCAAACAGGTTTGGTGACGATGATAGATATCAGATCCTGTGGTCAGTGGACTCATTTGGTGTACTCCACTTTCCTGGTTAATGAGTTCACACTTAAGTTATTATTATCAAGTCTATCGATTTGTAAAATAAGAAGACTTGACAGAGATATGCTGAAGGATATTTGAATTTTGAAAAGACTAGGCTCTGCCACGTGCAAGTGAGGTTAGAAATAGGAAGGCAGTACATTAAATACATGACCAAAGGGCTGGTAGAAGAGGCAGCCCTTCCGAAATGTGGTTCATTGTGAGTTCCTGCTCGGTAGGATATACACAAGAAGGACAAGATGGATCTGAACTGGCAGCAATCTCCGATATGTAGATCATGGGAGACCTGCACAAGAAGTACGTGATGGACTTGAACTGGCAGCAAAATCTTGGCAGGCAGGTTTGCTATTGACACTCATGAGTGTTTAAACTGGTGTAGTCGCGTGGGCGGGGGGAGGTGGGATTTGGAGTGGGAACCAGAGCAGTTGATCCACAATAGAGTAACTGAGGAGGAATTGGAGACTTACACCAGAGCATCTAAGACCAACAGCAAACAGGCAGAGGGGACTGAACACATTGGACTGGCAAACTGAAGTTTGATTCGTTTAATGTGAGGAATCTGGCAGGTAAACACTTGGAGCTTGGGTGAGTACATATAACTACAATGTAAATAATCCCGACATTTCATTGTGAGAGGGACAAGAGAGCAGTCAATTCAGTGGGTCTGGAGAGAGTTGCCGAATATGCAGTGAGTGGCTTGAGACAGTTGTTTACAGTAAAATAACTATCCAACACTTTATAGAAATCGGAAAGTGTGTGATGCAATGCACAGATTAAAGTGATAACGAAGGAAACTGGAATTGTCTGTTTACAATATTTACTGCTTTACTGATCGTCTTTTGTAATCTCCTGTCACCGGAAAATAGAAGCAGAGAATTTACATCAGGGAAAGTCAAACTAGATACCAGTTCAGTATCTGATGCGTTGAGCATCCTTCAATGCACGCATTATTATGTGTAAGCAGATGAATTTAGAGCCTGAATCTGTACATGGGACTAGGATGTTGCAAATATTATAGGGACTTGGTTGAGTGAGGGACAGGACTGGTTGCTCAACTTTCCAGGGTTTTATTGTTTTCGATGAGATATTTGGGAAGGTAAAAGAGGGGGAGGAATTGCATTACTAATCAGGGAGAATATTACATCTGCACTTAGACAGGGAGAACTGGGGGCTCATCCATTGAGGCAACATCAGTAGAGCGCAAAAATAGGATGGATACAAGCACTGTGTTAGGATTATACTTTCGCCCCTCCAACAGCGACCGAGAGATTGAGGAAAAATATGGAAACGTGCATTAAAAACAGAGTTACCATAGTGAGTGACTTTAACATCCCGAATATTGACTGGGAGTCCCTGAGAGCAAGAGGCTTAGACCGGGCAGTATTTGTTTAGTGCATCCAAGAGAGTTACTTGCAGCGATATGTGTACAGTCTAACAACAGGAGGGGCCATACTGGATATTGAATTATAAATTGAGCCTGTCCTGGTGACTGACCTTTCAGTGGGACAGCATGTTCGAAACAGTGATAACAACTCCTTCAGTAATAAGATAGATCCTAACGTGGAATAAATCAGGATCTTTTGGAAGTTACTCAATTGATGGAAGGCAAATTACATTAGCATCCGGCTGCAGTGAGGGAGTGTTAACTGGGAGGAGCTGCATGGGGGAACTGTTTATTAAATTATGATTGCAAGACAATCTGGTGAATGTCCTCCCAACTGCTCGAGTTTAAATTTATTTTATTTGGACAACTATTTCGAGGACACTGCATATCAGAAAACAGGAAGAGATAATGGATGATTGTGCACTGTGTCCTTCACAGGAACAGCTTGTCTCTCCAGGCTCCTAAAGTCTTGATTCTGGGTCAGAGAAGTTCACAATAAATACATCACAGATGGAGGCCATTCAGCCATCCATAAGTCCTCCAACTGCAATATCTCAAAGGAGAGAGTGTCTGGAGATAGAGTGAGAGAGAGAGAACGAAACAGAAAGAAAGAACGTGAAGGGAGATAAACAGAGTGTATAGAAAGCGGAGCGACAGACTGAGTGAGAGGTGAGGGTGTTAGACGAGAGTGAAGTTGGATAGATCAGGAGTCAGCATGTGGAAAAGAGATAGAAGATGGAAATTTTAGTTAGAACTTTCCCTGGAATGCAAGTCCTTTGTCTGGTGCCATGCCCTGTGATACTGGTTGTCATCTCAGATAATTTATTATATTAGATTACTTACAGTGTGGAAACAGGCCCTTCGGCCAACAAGTCCACACCGTTATCTCCAATAACATCACAGAGCTGATTAGCTTGCAGTTACACAGAATTAAATAGACCAATAGATTCGTTCCAGGGAGAAGGTGGATTAATTGAAATGGACTGTACCAACAGCAGCAGGAACTGATTAACCCACGAGACATTGCGTGAGAGACTGGGCCAGAGAACCTCAGTGAGGGAGATCACTGACAGAGGGGAAATAAGGATCTCAGCTGTGGTTCAAAAAATGATTGATAAAGTTTGCACACCACTCCTATGGTTTTATAATTCACATATCAATTTATATAGCTCCACGTCTGAATGTATTTTAATAATCTTATCACTTTCTACTTTCCATATTTAGGAATTTGCAAAAAGTGATTTTTTTCCCTGTATTTTGTATTTAATAAAACATTTTATTACTGGGGAAGAAGGGACTTGTTCTGATGGGACGGTCTTCATCTGAACAATGCTAAGACCAGAGTCCTTACAAATCACATAACTAGGGCTGTGGACAGATCTTTCAAAAAAACTTTTAGGTTTGGGGAGGGGTTTCATTTATAGGGAAAATTAGAAAACACGAATTAAAAGAGGAGGTAAGAGTGCAGAACTCAGGAGAGTTCATTAAAATCTTCAGCACAGACACAAATAGGACAGAGTGGATTGAAAGTGTAAGCAATAAAACTTCAAGTACACTGGACAAATAAATGACACTGAGAAGTGAGACAGTTAATACAGGACTGAAAGCGTTACATCGGAATGCATGCCGTATAAGGAATAAGGTAAATGGGTTTGTGCTACAGCTAAAAAATGGCAGTTATGACCTGGTTAGCATCACAGAGACATGACTACGAGGGGAGCAGGATTGACAGCTAAATATTCAATGATGTACATACTATTGCAAAGATAGGCGGGGGATGGTGGCGTTGGGGGGAAGCGATTGCCTTATTAGTAAGAATGAAAACAAATCAGTCATAAGAATTCTGGTCTCCTTGTTATTGGAAAGATGTTTTGATATGTGAAAGGACTCAAAAAATATTTATAATGAGGTTACCAGGATTAGACCATTTGAGCTACAGGGAGAAGCTGAATAGGCTGGGGCTGCTTTCCCTGGAGCGGTGGAGGCTGAGGGATGACCGAATACCGGTTCAGAAAATCATGAGGGGCCTGCATGGGATAATTAGGAAAAGTCTTTTCCACGGAGTGGTGGAGAACTTGAGAACATAGGTTTAAAAGGGACCTAAGGGGCAAATATTTTTCATGCAGTGTTTGGTGCGTGTATGGAAACAGCTGTGAGAGGAACTGATGGACGCTGGTCCCATTCCAAATTTTAAAAGACATCTGGGTGGGTATATAAATAGGAGGGGTAGGAAGGTTATAGTCCAAGTGCTGACAAATGGAAATAGATTAACTTGGGATATCTGGTCGGCATGGACCAGTTGGGCCAAAGAGTCTGTTTCCGTGCTGTACATCTCAATGACTCTACGACTTTCTGACTGCATGCCATGATGTAGGGTCAGATGGAACAAAATCTGTGTCGGCAGAATAGAGAATCCGCAAAGTTTAAAGAAGAAACATAGTTGGCGTTATGTACAGGCTTCCAATGAGTACTCAGGAGCTGGGGCACAATATACCTCAGGAGATAGAAAATATGGGTCATAAAGGCGAAGTACAGTGATAGTGGGAGATTTCAATATGCGGGTGGACTGCGAAAATCAGGTTGGTAGTGGTTCACAATAAAAATAATTTATGCAATATCTACGATAGTGCTTTTTGGAACAGCTTGTTGTAGAGCCCACTTGGGAACAGGCAATGCTGGATTTAGTGTTGTACAATGAGGCAGACTATTTCAGGGATCTTAAGGTGAATGAATGTTTGGAAGCAGTGATCATAATATGACTGAATTTATTCTGCAATTTGAGAGGGAGAAGATAGAATCAGACGTAACGGTATTACAGCTGAATAAAGGCAACGACAGAGGCACGAGGGAGGATCTGGGGAGAATTGACTGGGAGAGGGACTTCTGAATAAACTTCAGAATTTGGGCCCTTGTGAAATCTGGATTAATGTGTTTCAAGTCCTTTCTAATCACATGTCCATTCCAAGATAATTGCATTGAGATATTTAATTTGTACTCTCCATAGAACCTGATGACATGAAGATAGTGCATGGTGCTCGGTCATTGACTCTTAATTTAGAGGCACCGAATAATAACCTGTTGATGACTCATGAAGCAAGTTGATGGAATTTAAATGAAACTATTATTATTTGTAATAATCAGAAGCCTACCTGCTTGCCTCACGTTCTTCAGAGAAGGCAATGGGTCATCCTGCCCTGGTCAGGTCTGTGCGTGAATGCAAATCCACAGCAATGTCTTTTACTCTTTACCGTCCTCTGGAACGTCTAAACCAGCCACGAAGTTCAAGATCAGCATTTGGACAAACGTATGAACGGGAAATATTTTGAGGCATATGGGCCAAATGCAAGCAGATTAGACTAGTTTACATTGGAAGACTTGGTCAGTGATGGATAAGTTCGGCCAAAGGTTTTGTTTGTGCGCAATATGACTGTATTGTTGTGGTTCTGTTCGCCGTGATGGGAAATTGTGTTGCAGACGTTTCGTCCCCCGTCTAGGTGAAATCCTCAGTGCTTGGGAGCCTCCTGTGAAGCGCTTCTGTGATGTTTCCTTGGACATTTATACTGGTTTGTCTCTTCCGCTTCCAGTTGTCAGTTCCAGCTGTCCGCTGCAGTGGCCGGTATATTGCGTCCAAGTCGATGTGAAAGTTGATAGAATCTGTGGATGAGTGCCATGCCTCTTGGAATTCCCTGACTGTTCTCTGATTGGCTTGTCCTATAATGTTTACTTGTCCCAGTCGAACTCATGCCGCTTGTCACCTGCGTGTGTGGCTACTAAGGATAGCTGGTCGTGTCGTTTCCTGGCTAGTTGGTGTTCATGGATACGGATTGTTAGCAGTCTTCCTGTGTTTGTCCTATGTAGTGTTTTGTGCAGTCCTTGCATGGGAATTTGCACACTATGTTGGTTTTGCTCATGCTGGGTATCGGGTCATTTGTCCTGGTGAGTTGTTGTCTAAGCGTGGCTGTTGGTTTGTGTGTTGTTATGAGTCCTAGTCTGGTTGTCAGTTCAGAAATGTTCTTGATGATTGTAACGTGGCTAGTCCTTTGGGTTGTGGCATGTCCTCATTCCGTTGTCTTTCCCTTAGGCATCTGTTGATGAAATTGCGGGGGGAACAATTTTTGACGAATACATTGTAGAGGTGTTCTTCTTCCTCTTTTTGCAGTTCTGGTGTACTAAAGTGTGTTGTGGCCATTTTGAACAATGTCCTGATGAAACTTCTTTTGTGTGTGTTGGGGTGGTTGCTTCCGAAGTTCAGGACTTGGTCTGTGTGGGTGATTTTCCTGTGTATTTTTGTGATGAATTCTCCGTTCGGTGTTCTGTGTATCATAACGTCTAGGAATAGGAGTTGGTTGTCCTTTTCTTTCTCTCGAGCGAATCTGATTCCTGTAATTGTGGCGTTGATGATCAGGTGTGTGTTTTCTATGTCTGTGTTTTTAATGATTACAAAGGTGTCATCTACATATCTCAACCAGAATTTGTGTTGAATTTGTGTTAAGACGGTTTGTTCTAATCTTTGCATTAGAGCAAAAGAGCCACAACACACTGCAGTACACCAGAACTGCAAAAAGAGGAAGAAGAACACCTCGACAAGGTATTCACCAAAAACAGATATCCCCACAATTTCATCAACAGATGCCTAAGGGAAAGACAACGGAATGAGGACATGCCACAACCCACAACAAACCATTCTACCATACATCAAAAAATTTTCTGAACTGACAGCCAGACTACTGCAACCACTAGGACTCATAACAGCACAAAAATCAACAGCCACTCTCAGATAACTCACCAGGACAAAGGACCCGATACCCAGCATGAGCAAGACCAATGTCGTGTACAAAACCCATGCAAGGACTGCACAAAACATTACATAGGACAAACAGGAAGACACCTAACGATCCACATCCATGAACACCAACTAGCCACGAAATGACACGACCAGCTATCCTTCGTAGCCACACTCAGATGACAAGCAACATGAGTTCGACTGGGACAACACTACTATTATACGACAAGCCAAACAGCCAGGGAATTCCTAGAGGCATGGCACTCATTCACAGATTCAATTAATAATCACATCGACCTGGACCCAATACACCAGCCACTGCAGTGGACAGCTGGAACTGACAACCAGAAGCAGCAGATACAAATCACTATAAATGCCAGAGGAAACATCACCGAAGCGCTTCACAGGAGGCTCCCAAGCACTGAGGGTGTCACCTAGACAGAGGATGAAACGTCTGCAACACAAATTCCCAGCTCGGCGAACAGAACTATAACAATGAGCACTCGAGCTACAAATCATCTCACAAAATATGACTGTATGAATCTAGAAAGCGAAGAAGAAGGAAGAAAAGATATGATGTAAGCAAATTGACAAGAAATATAAAACAAGCATCACGAGCTTTTGCTTGCATATAAAAAGACAGTTGAAGTGAAGTGTGTGACCTTAGAGAGAAATGATGTCAGGAAAGCATTTGAGGACATTTGGAGAGTGTGAGTGCAGAATTGGCTGGAGGGAACAGTCTGATATTTTATGCTAGTATCTGACGTCGTTCCTTACAAGGAAGGTACTGTAAGTATTTCAATGACACAGTCAAAATGGTACTTGCAGGGAAGTTAATGACCTGTCTCAATCAAAAGAAACCAGATTTTTAACAAACATATTAGACTATGGGTAGACAGGTCAGCAGTAATTCATGGTTTTAAAAGATATGTTTACAGAGAGACTGGCGGCACTGTGTGAAATATTCCATAACTCTCTGGATTACAGGAGTGTTCCAGCGAAAGTGGAGACACTCCAATGTGGCTACTGTCTTCAAGAAAGGAGCGAGACTGAAAACAGGAACGATTTAGCCTAACAGTTATTGCTGGGTATGTGCTAGAGTCTGTTATTAAGGAAGGAATTACAGGGCATTTAGTGAAGCTTCACACAAGGGGATCTATATCTTGCCTGTAAAATCGTGCAAATTTTTTCTGGCGGTCCCTGAGAATGTAATGGGCGGATTGATAAAAGGAGACTGGTAGACACGAGGTTTTCCAGAGATTTTACACAAGGCATCACAATAAAAAAAGTTCTTACACAAGGCAGATGGCATTTACACGGAATTGCGATTGGTTAACACATAGAGATCGGAGAGTCAGGATTCATCGATCTTTATGATAAAGATGTGTCGATTGTAGTACAAGCATCAGTCTGACGGCTTCAGTTATTTACAATCTATACTGATAGCCTGACGGTGGAAGCTGAGTGCAATATACATCTGCATTTGTGGATGACACAGAGAATTGGAAACGCAGGTTTTTACTTAATGAAAAGGGCTCCCAAACTAAAGAGCAGTACAAATGGAGTGGTGTGTTCCTGTGTATGAAACATTACGTCAGCATGAAGGGCTCATGCCCGAAACGTCCATTCTCCTGCTTCTTTGATGCTGCCTGACCTGCTGCGCTTTTCCAGCAACACATTTTCAGCAGCAAGTAACTAGGTTTGTACATTAGACGGGTTCCTGGGATGAAAGGGTTGAAGAGAGGACTCCGGCGCTCGTGGTAAGATTTTGGAGGCTCAAATCAGTGACACACCGCTCCCAGTCGGCCCCTGGTGAAATCTCCCGCCCTTTGAATCGCTGCTACTGCTGAAAAGCAAAAATATCAGAAGCGAAACATATCTGAACTGCTTCCAATGTCATTATATCGTTACTCAGATAAGGAGAGAGAAAATAATCTCGGGTAATTTTGTTTGCTTTCTCAGAGTAGTGAGCATTTGTAAATCTCTTCCCGGAGAGTATTGGAGGCAGAGATATAGAATTTTTTTTTTTCAGGCACAGACGGAAGGTTCATAAATAACAAAAAGGGAAGGATTATTAGGCAGGAATATGGAGTGTGGGTGAAATACTTACGGGGTACCAAATGACACTGATTGAAAACACCCATAAATATAATGCAAAATGAAATTATAACACAGATAAAAAGTTAAAATGCAACAGTGACAGAATACAGTTCCAAAGGACCATGGGTCTGCTCTGTCATTAGAGAGAGAGACCACTCGTGGTGGTTTACTCTGAGGGTCACCACATCTCGAGTGATGGGATAAGATTGAGAGAGTGTCCCCATCATGGTAACCTCGGTCAGTGTGGAGAATTGAACCTACGCTGTTAGCCTCCCACTGCATTACAAACCAGTTGTGCAGCCAACTGAGTGGGAGACTGTGCAACTGCTACAGCCAGAAGCAGTCACAGGCAAAGGGCAATAGAAACTTTCATAACAAGAAAAAAGGTACAATTCAGATAATGGCCAGGGTAACAGTTGAGGATAAAAACGTTCTCTACCAGAAATTGAATTCTATACTGAGACAATTGTTAAGAAGCTGCATTTGGCTGAATACAATAAAGTGAGAGAAGTGAATTAGCCAGGATGATTAATTGTAATTTGGTATCATTAACCATAAATAAGTGTGCATTTCTGATTGATCTATGGAAAATGTGTTTATCATTACGTAGAAGTATAAAGTGGATGGAATATATTGTTTGGAGAGTGGGTTCCCATTGCAAATGCCCTTGAACAGGCGCTTGAAGATAATCCGGATAAAAGTGCCTAAGTGTTGACTAGTCAGTGACAGAAGCCCAGGGGTTTGAATGACTGAAAATTCCTCTAACATGGAGATGAGAAAACCATCAGATCAGCTACGATCTTATTGAATGCTAGAACACATTTTAAGGGCTGAATGGCCTCACGATTGAATTCGAAACGTATTTGATTTAAAAAATGTACATCTCTACTCTTGGGGCACTGACATTCTCCTGAAAAGTTGAATTATTTGGAACATTATCCCGAACAACCCATAAACAGCATTCTCCAGAATATTCTATCACCATGTGGGAGTATTGAAAAGGCGAGATAGCGAGGGAAAGGGAGAGAGGGAAGCTGCTGCATGAGATAGTGAGAACTTTGGAGCATGAGCCTTGTTCGGGGGTAGGTGCTATAACAGATATACAGTGAGTGTGTGTGAGCAGAGAGAATACAATGACAGAGCAGGGAAAGTTATTGATGCTTGTCCTGTATTGCTGGGCATTTCTTCAGACCGTAGATACTGCACTGAGCTCGGTGGTGAGCTCAGACCGTGCTCGTTGATTCTAGTTTTATGGCCCCTCTGGGAAAAGATCAATCCTCTTCTGTACTACCTCATCCACGTGCCACTGTCGACAAACCGTGGTGTAATTGCCCCTTATCTGCCATGCTCGGGGTAAACTGCGCAGGGCAGCTCTAAACAGAGAAAGCTCAACCGTGTTCCCATTGGCCTTTTAAAGATGGCACCAGTGCCAGTGTTTCCGGAATAGCCAGCGGCATCTGGACGATGTTGAGTACCTCCAACAATGATGGCTGGGCGAATAGGACTGTCATTGAATGAGAGGGATACCATGGAGTGAGTAGGGTAGTTAATTGGGTCAGTTCGATAAGATAGCATCAGGAAACTAATTCGGCCTTGTGCAAACAATTCCTCTGTCACACTCAGTGAAAATGGCACTGAGACAAATTATTGTTAACTTCAGCCCAATGAGTCGAAGACTCTGCTGAGCCCACTCCCAGCTGCAAAGCTGCAGAACAAATGCACATTCAGAACTCAATTACCTGAATTCGCAGTGATAACCTGTTCACCCATCATTCCAGGGAATACTGGCTAACGTGGCAAGATGTTGTTGAATTATCTTCACTTCAACATTCTGAAACCTGTGATCTCCCTCCCAACATCCCTTTCTCGTTTTCCCAAAGTCCTTTTGGTTATTTGGTATTTAAACTGATTTGCCTACCATCTCTCTCTGGCAGGGATTTTCACACCCAGATCACTGGTTTGTCATGGCACAATGGAGATGTGGAGCTGTAAATGGATGGGAGCTGCACATCCTGTCACTTCCAGTGTGAGCTGCAAGTTTCCCCACACTTGGCAGGGATCTAATACAGTGTTACTGAACAATGCTGGACTAAGTATTTTGTCAATATTTCTGAATAAATGCACTGATGTGGTCTGTACTGTTCCCCATGTTGGACCGATAGCTCATGAATTAGTCAGATCTGCACAGTATTCAATCCTGGACAGATTGCTGAGTTGGACTGAGACTGGTCTGCACAGTGCTCCATGGTGAGCTGATAATTCATCTGGTCTTATAGTATCTGGGCTGGATCCGTGAGGTGCATTATGTATCCGATATAATTTCTGATAGATCTATCACTCGTCCAACTCGACGCATTCCGCTGCCAACTCCTTGTTTCTGCAACGTATTGTCCATTAGTAATTATCCAATTAAACCATGAAAATCTATCCTTCTTGTCATGGCTCCAATAGACGCCTCTCACAATACATGAAGAAGGTAGTCGGCACGAACATTTCCTTATTTTCAAGGTAATTGTGTGGTGCTGTGTTTCAGAGGCAATTCGTTTGGTCAAAGTATTCCACATTAAGTAAGACACAATTTATTTAAACACTGTACAAAAAATACAACAAAACAAGAGGAACTTGGAAAAACCTAATTTATTGGAAAACTCAACAGATTAATTGGATATTTAATTACAAAATAGTAACTGCTACAATATTGTAACATCCTGGGAACACACACTTGTCAAAAAACAAATTCAGGGAACATTTTGTCTCACATGCAGTTCTCCAATTCAGGAGGAACGAACATCAAGAGACAAGACTGCGAGAAATCTCAGGGAGAGAGCGTAGCAGCCGGGAGAGATTTGTTTTCAACCCTGCCGAGATCCAAGCAAAAAATGAGGAAATGTAAAACTAAGAATCCTGGCTCTGTGAGAGTTTGACCATCACTCCACAGGACCAGGCCGCGGCTGCAAGGACCAAAAAGAATGGACTATTTCTAAACTATCTATGCCACAGTAGTAGCGTCTCAAAAATGCCTAACCCCACATAAGACCCTCAATGTTGGTAAGATAAATGGCAAAGTTAAAAATTAATAATTAAATCCAAAGGATGCAGCAGGCCTGTTGATCAGACACAGTTGGCCTCAGCGGCCCAGCAATTCCTACCCATCCAAAACACAGTAGAAACATCGAGCTTATGAAGAAAAAGCATCATCTCTCTCCCTCACATCTTACTTTACGAATGGAATGTGCCATTCACCCAATCGTCAGCGACGTCAACACCCCACCCACACCAAGTTATATCAGGGTTGTTGCAAAAGAGTTAGCTGGAGCTGTTTGTTCGGTGAATGTGATTGATGTCAGTCTCCATGGATCCTAACTGTGTCACTGGAGCTTTTCCTCTTCAATTAATAAGGGGCTTCCTTCAACCTGTTATCTCATAGTATCAATGGCAGTGATATCCTCACGATGATTGGTATTAGCAGCTACAGAGAAAGGGAGAGGAAGACAGTTATAGAACCACAGACTGGAATGTTCCAACAATGAATCAGAATTAGAGAACATTAGACTGGAATATTCAAACAATGTATCAGAATCTGTGAACATTAGACTGGAATGTTCCATCAATGGATCAGAATCAGAATGCATTAGACTGGAGTGTTCCAACAATGGACAGGAGTTTATCCGATGGTCTTTACTTGCTTTCATAGGATTGGGCATGGTTAGAGTTGCAGATAGAAGCCGTACGGATGATTATTCAAGCTGGTTACTATCCCATCCTCGCTATTATTGGTGTTCCCAGTAAGCCTGTCTCTGTCAAATCTATTAATGATGTTTAAGGTTATTGCTATTTCAGTTATGTATATTTAACATATGCATAAAGTGTTGTCTTCAGTTTCAGTCACAAACTCCACTTCATTTCCATCAATTTCAGATTCCTCACTCATAAAAATCTAAGAAGGAAGAAAGTTTTACAGCTACGCGAGTCTTCATTTTTCCTTGAACTGCTCCTCGATATTTTCTCTGCCATCAAACCTGCCTGCACCCACCTCCATAATAACCCCAGTCTCCACCTCTATCTCAGTGCTGTTCTTGAAGTAGCTGTCATCTGTCCCTTTGTTAACTTCAGCTTTTATGGCTCCACTTCTCTTCTGACCTCTCGTCCAATTGCAAATAATTTGAACACATACTTGTTCTTGCTTCTCCAGATATTTCATAATAGGGACCCCATATCAGAGTAATAACTTCACTGGACGGGTCATTGAGAGGCACAGGTAATAATCTTAATGACATTGTTTCAAATCCCATCACAGCCAATGTCGGAACTTAAATTCGAATGACGAAAATTGGAATGAGATCCCATTTTGCTAACGGCAATGATAAACCATCAGGATTTCTTTCATTATTTCACTTACAGCCTTTGGTAAAGAAACTAAGTGTGATTTCAGACGCACGACCACATGGTTGGCTCAATATTGTCTTGACAAATGACCTCACAGTCAAGGGCAGTTAGTGATGGACATCAAATGCTGCCCGTGCCTATGATGCTGACATCCCGTGAAACAACAACATTAAAGGTGAAATAAACTAATGTACTGTGGATGCTGGAGATTTGAAATAAAATTCTCCAGTGTCTGAAGATGTTGGAGAATCTCAGTAAATATGACAGCTGCTATCACGAGAAAACAGATAAAGTTTCAAGTCTAGTGACCCTACATCAACACTGAAAGCAACCGAGAAATAATATTATTTATATCACATAGTTGGATGAGTGAGGGGGAGGTTAGTTGAATAGATGGAGAAATGTCCAGCAAGAGAGAGAAAGAGAGAGAGAGAGAGAGAGAAATTAAAAGCAACCAAAGGGACAGCTGATGATGAAGTAGAAGGAAAATAAAAAGGGACATTCTTCTAACATAACCCCTTTCTCCACATTCTTGAATATCACCTCAATCTGGATATGACCCTGTTTAAAGAGAAAAATCACACACCAGGTTATAGTCCAACAGGTTTAATTGAAAGCACACTAGCTTTCGGAGCGACACTTCTTCATCAGGTGATAGTGGAGGGTTCGATCGTAACACAGAATCTATAGCAAAACTCTACATTGTGATGTAACTGAAATTATACATTGAAAAATTGATTGTCTGTTAAGTCTTTCATCTGTTAGAATACATTGATAGTTTCACTTCTTTCATGTGTACATTGCAAAACCTTTTTTTAAAAGTTTATTCTTAGGTTAGCTGTAACATTGAATGATAGCTATACAATATGTTGAAGGCGTTAGTTCCCTGTGTTCTCTGACTATGACCTGATGTTTAGATTGATTCAAACCTAAAAAGTGAGAAAACGGCATTTTACATAAATTCATGCAGTTTTTGAGCTCAGAGTTCTCCATGAATGCATGCAATTTGTGATCAAAGTACAATGTAACTCTGCAAGTACATATTCACCCCACAAAACATATGGGTGCATGCGGGTCTTTGTCTGTGTGTGTGTCTGTCTGTCTGGGGTGGGGGTTGTGAATATGAGAAAGTGTGTGTGTGTGTGTGCGTGTGTGTGTGTATATGTGTGTGTGTAGTGAGTGCAGAATGTCTTAGGTCTGTGAAGGGGTGCATGTGTGAATGTTGGAGTGTGTGTGTCTATGGGATGTGTATGGGTGTCTGTGTGCGCGTCTGTGAGTACCTGTGTCCGTGTGTATGTGAGAGTGTATTTGGCCGAGATTCAGAAAAGGGAAATTATCTTTGATAAACCCGCTGGAGCTTGTGGACTCTGTCCATTGTGTCATTGACAATTGAGAACCAGTATGAGTAAAGTAATTGAAATTTCCGATGAAGTTTTACATGGTTAAATTCAGATGAGTAGAGAATGTTAGAGTCCATGGTTAGGTAGTGGTGGAATATACACGATATGGCTTAAAAACTGAATAATGAACAAAATGAACAGAGTAGTCTTTTTTTTTCCCTGGACGGAAGGCTTGTGGTGTATCAGAAGGATCAGTTCTTGTGCAATAGCTGTTCACAAGAGATAAAAATTATACAGATGTGAACAACAAATACCATCATTGACATTTAGGTTTGTTAAATGGTGGGAGGTTGGGAAGGGTTGTTGTTGAAAACGACCTTGATTATAAGTCACTAACAGAATTCTTACGGGGCAGGAAGTAATTATGACTGTATAGGATATCTGGTCTGTCATGGAAAATTATTAAAGTACTAGAGTAAATATATCTTACACAATGGTAGTGTTTTGCTGAGCCAGTACTTGAGGTAATATGTGCAGGCTGAGTCTGCTAAATAAATAATGATCTCCATGTCACCGAGACAGTGCAAAGAAGTTTCACCAGACTGAACACTTGCATGATGTTACCATAAGGATAGAAAGCAATAACTATCTGTTTAATCTGCAGCACTGTGAGAGAATAAGAAGTTGAAACTTGATGGTTATTGACGGACCCTCATTATCTCTCAAGCAGCCATTGATAAGGTGAAAAATTCCATACTTTCCATAGAATGCTCGATTCCCAATAGTTTACGTGCCTATGCAAACCACATTTACACTGACAGTGAGGTACAGGTTCTGAATGAACTCTGAACACTTTCATGCACAGTTACTGTGTGAGTCTGCACTCAATGTTACGTTGTACACATCCCGTCAGAAGCAATAATACTTTCATTCTGGAGCAATTAGCCATTCACCAGCAGCTTCTGACTTCCAGAGAGAACATGGGTCTGCTCTGTCAGCGATGGAAGATGTCTTTGAATCTGGTTTAAAAAAAGTCTTCATTCCTACTCACAGGAAACCATGTTAAACTAACACATATCTACTATGAGTAATAAAGCCACGAGACACAAAGCAGAGCAGTTAATCTGTTCAGTCCCTGCTCCATTTGCTTGTGATGTTGGACCCTCTCTAACACCTTCCAGTTCCTGCGTTAGTGACTTGAGAAGCTGACTGACCACTTCCTGGTCCTTTATAAATAACTCCGAGTGTGAATTTGTCTCTTTCTAATCCTGTGTAAGTAACGTGGAGTGTTGGACAGACTGCTTGTCGTCCTGTGTAACCGGCAGGAGGGACAGAAAGGGCTGTTTCTCTTTTTGCACAATCGGTTTGATGGGCCGAGTGTCTTTCCCACATTCTTATGAAGCCAGATTGAGGTGCAGAGTGAACTCCTTCGATTACTGTCGAAATGTGCAGTGTCTGGCAGCGCTGTTATATAAATGTTACGGACAGTTTAACAGCACGGGCTTGAATGTTGTCCAGATCTTGTTGTGCATGGGCACAGACTGATTTAGTACCTGAGGGATGACGAAGTGTTCTGAACATTGTGTGACCTGGAGTGAATATCCCCATTTCTGATCATTGTGAATCCCATGGGCTGGATGGCCTGCTTCCACACTGCAGGGATTCCCCGTGACTAACTGGAGATGCCTGGGCTGAGGGAGCTACACTGAAGATCTCCTGCAGTGATGCCCCACAGCTGAGATGATTAATGCCCAATGATGGTAAACATCTTCCCTTGTGCTGTGATTGATTCCAAACAACTGAGAGTTTGCAATGGATTCTCATGAAGTGCGATTTTTCTCAGGATCCTTTATGTTATCCTCAGTTAAATACTGCCCGGATGCTAGGGCCAGTCACTCTTCACTAAGCCCTTGAATTCACCTCTATCGCTCAAATATCAATGGGTCATGGTGTATGAGCAGACCAGTGGTTTCTTCAAACAGAGGGGAGTGAATGTCATGAATTCGCTATTCCACAGAGTCTGGGATGCTAAATCAATGAAATATCTCTGAATGGTCTTCCCTGTTTCTGTGCACCAGGTGATACAGTAAGTGGCCTCCAACTGATCCTGTCTAGCAGGTTGGAGGGGCTGAATGGAACAATGGAACATCGCATTCAGGAGCAGGATTAGGTCTTTAACACTATGATACTGCTCCAGCAGGCACTAAGATCGTGGACGATCCCGTTGTGGTCTCAGTCCCACTTTTCTGTCTGTATTCCATTATCCATGACTCCATCTCCGTCAAATATTAATGAACTCAGTTTGAATAAATGTGAACAAAGAGGTACCGCATACGTCTGGGGAAGAGAATTTCCTCTCAAATTGCCTTTTTAGAATTTCTCATCATCTCTCTTACAGTGTCATAAAGTAGGGAAACCTGCCCACATAAACCAGACATCCCAATCTGATCTCAACCAATTTGTCAGCATAAGGCCCATATCCCTGTCAATCCTTCATATTAATATGCACACCCAGATGCCTTTTAAATGTTGGATGATAATTTGGATGAAATGAAATCCATAATCTTGATGAAAATATTGTCCTTTTACTATCTTTCTCCTCTCACCTTAAGCCTTTGTCCTCTATCTTTGGACTTCCCAATCCTGGGAAAAGCACCTTGGCTATTCAGATTATCTATGCCTCCAATGATTTTTTAAATGTCCATTATGTCACGCCTCGGCATCCAATGCTCCCGAGTAAACAGGCCACAATCTGTCCAGCCTCTCCCTGCAGCTCAATCCCTTCATGCCTGGCAATATCATTGTAAATCTTTCCTGCACACTCTCAAGTTTAACAACATCCTTCCTATGGCAGAGCGAACTGAATTAAACACAGTATTCTAAATCTGGCCTCAACAAAATCCTGCCCATTCACGACATGATCTCCCAGCTCACATACTCAACGTACTGAACAATAAAGGCAAGCATACCAAACCCCTTCTTCACCACCCTGTCTGCCTGCGACTCCACTTTCAAGGATTAATGAACCTGACGTTTGGTTCAACAACACTCCCCAGGGTCCCACCATTAATTGCATATGTCCTGCCTTATTTTACCTTACAAAAATACAACACTTCACATTTACCTAAATTTAACTATATCTGTCACTTCTTGGCCCATTGTCCCATCTGATCAAGGTCCCATTGTACTCTGAGGCAAACCTTGCAGTCCACTGTACCTCCAATTTTAAGGTTATCTATAAACATAATGAACAGGCAAATATTCACATTCAAATCATTTGTATAAATAATGAAAAGCAGTGGACTCAGCACTGCCTTTTGTGGCACATCACTGGTCATAGGCCTCCAGTCTGAAAATCAGTCCTCTACCACCCTCTGTTTCCGACATTTACTCCAATTTTGCAGTATTTTGGCTAGCTTACCTTAGATCTATTTATGACTTAACCTTACTAACTTGTCTGCCATGCGGAATCCTGTTGAATGCCTTGCTGAAGTCTATACGGACAGCGTCTACCACACTGTCATCACCAAGCTTCTTTGTCACCACTTCACAAAACGCAATCAACTTTGTTAGAAATTATTTCCCGTGTACAAAACCAAGTCGACTATCCTTCATCAGAGCTTGCATTTGCAAATACATGTAAATCCTGCCCCGCTCAATCCTCCCCAACATCATGGCGACCAATGACGTCAGACTCATTGATCCATAGTTCATGACATTATTCCATTTCCTCGTCCCACGCTTCTGATGCTCATTGTAAATGTTAGTGTCCTGTATGATCAATAATATAGGTCTAAGACGTGGTCAGGGTTAGGAACATGTCATGCAGGATTGTTTGATCAGATAAAATTAACAAGTATATGACTCAAACAAAATTACTCAAACTACGAAGGAAAGATAAATGACAGTTTGGATATTGCAAATCTGTGCTCCGATGTTTCCCATTCGAAAAATACTGACACATGCACGCATTTGATGGCAAACTGAAAAATAAAATCTCTGCAGAGCGTTAACTTTAAAGCATTTTGCCCAAATATCAATTGAACTCGTGACAAAAGGAAACATGAGTAATTGTCGCAAACATCATTCAGCTTTTGGAACTATCCTGCTCTTACAAACTATTGGTGATGGGATTACTTTCTTCAACAGGTGGATTTAGCTGAATTCACTTTAATTCAGGCAGTGGGGAGACTTTTTCCCCGGGTACAACAGAGTGTTAGAAGGGGACATAAATTTAAGGTGAAGGGTGGAAGTCATAGGGGGGATGTCAGGTGTTGGTTCTTTACCCAGAGAGTAGTGGGGGCATGGAATGCGCTGCCTGTGGGAGTGGCAGAGTCAGAATCATTGGTGACCTTTAAGCGGCAATTTGATAGGTACATGGATAGGTGCTTAAGCTTGGACAAATGTTCGGCACATGATCGTGGACCGAAGGGCCTGTTGTGTGCTGTATTGTTCTATGTTCTATGTTCGATGTGAGGGATCGCTACAAGGTCAAAAATGCTGTCTTTCGGTTGCAACGATAGAACCATCTGCAATATCAGTCATGTGCTCAATTTTGACCTTCAGACACCGAGGAGCGGAAGATAATTCCTATTCGCCTGATGAACATGCGTCCCCTTCGCAACATAACCAATAATCTTCATCATTAATTTCATGTTTGGCTGTTGTGTTGAAAATTTGCCACAGTCACTACATAGTAAAATAAGCAATTGTCTTTCAGATGAGACCTGATAGAGTTTTTTAAAAAATCATGAGTGGCATGGATAGGGTAAATCGGAAAGATATTTCCCCTGGGATAAGGGAGTCAGAATTGGAGGGCATAGGTTTAGGGTGAGGGGAGATATATATAAAAGAAACCTAAGGGGCAACTGTTTCATGCAGAGGGTGGTACGTGTATGGAATGAATCATCAGAGGATGTGGTGGAGGCTGGTACAATTGCAAAATTTGAGAGGCTTCTGTATGGATATATGAATAGGAGGCGTTTGGAGGGATATAGCATGTGGGACTAGTTTGGGTTGGGATATGTGGTCAGCATTGATGAGTTGGACCGAACGGTCTCTTTCCATGCTGTACATCTCTAGGATTCTATGACACTATGGCAGAGTCTTCACTGTTCCCTGGGGATGAGAATACCACAGACGGCACAAGCCTAAGAAGATATGACCATCCTTATCTCAATCGTAAATGGGGAAGCCGTTAAATTTAAACGTGTATGAACCTCACAGCAAGTCAGCTTCCCCTTTTAAAAAATGAGGGCACAACCAATAAGAAAGACATAGACCATTCAGCCCTTCAAACCTATCCCACATTCCAATTGACTCAGTTCAGTAAAGTATTTATCAAAATCCACCTCCACTGCTCTTTTGTTTAGACATTTCAGACAGCATAAATCATAGAGCGTATGAAATTGGTGCAGAACTAGTCTGTTTGGTTCATCAAGTCTGATCTGCTGTTCAGTCATGGCTGACATGTTTCTCACTGTTACCTTAATCCCCTTATCAATTAAAAAGTATCTAGCTCTGTCTTAAAGGCAGAACTGAGGCTGTGTCTTTATGTCTGTATGTGTGTGTGTGTGTTTCAGCTTATTGGCAGGAGGCAGCGGGTGCTGGAGGAAGGTTGACATTTGGACCGGAGGCCTGTGACCAATGGCGTTCCACAGGGATTGCTGCTGGATCTACTTTTGGTTGTCATTTATATCAATGATTTAGATGAGAATTATACAAAGTATGGTGAGCAAGCTGACAGATGACACCAACATTAGTTATATAGTGGATGGTGAAGAAGGTTACGTAAGATTACAAAGAGATCATGTTTATTTGGATCAATGAATCATAGAAATGTACAGCACAGAAATGGACACTTTGGTCAAACTCATTCATGCCAACCAGATGTCGTAAATTAACTTAGGTACATTTTCCAGCATTTGTGCCATATCCCTCTTAACCCTTCCAATTCATGTTCCCATCCAGATGCGGTTTAAATATTAAATTGTACCATCCTCCACCACTTCGTCTGGCAGCTCATTGCATACACATACCACCTTCTGTGTGAAAATCGTCCCCTTAGTTCCTTTTAATATCTTGTCCATCTCACCTGAATTCTATGTCCACTAGTTTTGGAATTCCCTACACTGGAGTAAAGACCCTGACTATGCACCTTATCCATGGTCTTCATGGTTTTATAATCATCTAGAATGTGCAACTTTGATCACAAACAACTCGAATGGCTGAGTTTTCAGTAAACCTGGGTCTAAATTCTGAAAATCAATACTCGTCTTCCTTTTTCATCACATCACAATTCTAAAATCAGTTGAACACCTTGTTGAGCCACATTATGAAGCACCTCTGTGGGATTTGTATCTAAACTTTTGGGCTCAGAAGTAGGCATACTACCACCACTTGGCATTAAAAACTAACGTTGCAACATTGTTCTCATGTGTGTTTGTTCGTCAGCCTGTTTTGAAATACTGTGACATAACTCCGTGACAGGCAGGACTTGAATCCAAACCTACTGGTCCAGAATGAGAGACACTGCCACGCAAGTTCAGGTATTGGAATCTAAGCCAGAGCTCTGGCTCAGAGGCATGGGCGTTACCCACTACACAAGTTTTAAACCATGCCCAGATTTTGGCTCACATTTTAAATGTCAGCTTTCAGCTCGGTGTGGATTCATTAAAATTTGGTTCACTTTTACTGAATTACACAGTCAAATTAATTACATTGTTAACCAGATGATAGGTACTCCCCTCAACTCTAGGATGTTGAGTTTATGTGCGCTGTCTTCGAGATAAACTATTAAGATCTTTAATTGTTTGGCTATGATTTCCACCTTAAATGGTTATTGTCTGTGGTCTGCAATATGAGAGAAAAACATCCTGCAGACACACTCTGCACTATAAAAGACCTGGAGTAGATATTTATCACTAAACACAAGAGATGAACAAAGAGCATACTGTCTGGATCAAAAATATCAATCAATATTTCCTGCTTCTAACGTGTGACTGCCCGCTTCTTTAAACCACGAAGGAATCCAAGGCAGCTGATTACTGTCCAGCCTTTCTTCCCCACTACAATCACTCACTGGGCTGAGGAGTGGCAGATGGAGTTTAATTTCAATAAATACAATGTATTGCAATTTGGAAGACAAAAAGGAGAGGACATCTAAGTGTAAAAGTCGGGCCATTGGTAGCGTTGTAGAACAGAGTGATCTAGGGTTCTGGTATATTTCTTTGAAGTTTGCATCACGTGTGGGCAGGGTGGTTATGAAGGCGTTTTACTTGCTGGCCTTCATTGCTCAGACCTTTGAGTACAGGAGATGGAACATTATCTTCAGGTTGAGCTAAACATTCGTGACGTCTCTCCTGAAGTACTGTGTAGTTCTGGTCACCAAGTTACATTGAGGATATTATTAAACTGGAGAGGGTTCAGAAAAGATTTATCAGTTTGTTGCTGGGAATGGTGTGCTTATATTTAAAGGACAGGTTCGGTGGACTCGGACGTTTTCCACTGCAACGTAGAAGGTTGAGACCTTATCAACCTGATAGAGGTTTATAAAACAATGAGGGGTATAGATAATGTTGAATGGAAAGTGTCCTTTCCTTAGGGTGATGGTTTTAAAGACCAGAGGGCAATTTTAAGATGACAAGAGAAAGGTATACAGAAGACATAATATCTTAGAGCTACCCAGCTCTACCCAAATTGTCCCTGCCAAAGAGATGTCCTACGTTAATGTAGGACATCTGCCATTTGCCATCATTTGGCCCATATACCCCTAAACATTTCCTATTCATGTGTCCATTCTGATGCCTTTTAAAGGTTGTAATTGTCCCAGCCTGCACAAACTCCTCTGGCAGCTGGTTACATAGAAAGCACCCTCTCTTTGAAAACGTTGCCCCTTAGATCCCTTTTAAGTCTTTCCCCTCTGACCTTCAACTTAGATTTGTCCTCTAGATTTTGAACGTGCTCCCCTGGGGAAAAGACCTTGGCTATTGACACTATCCATTCAACTTGTGAGTATATAAACCTCAATGATTACCCCTCAACCGCTGATGCTCCAGGAAAAAAAACCGCAACATATTCAGCCTCTACATAAATGTCAAAATATCCAACCCTGGCAATATCTTTGTAATTTTTTTCTGAATCCTTCTTCGAAGTGCGAGACCATAATTGCACGAAGTATCCTGTACAGCCGCAATATGACCTTCTAACTCTTACATTCAATGCACTGTCAAACAACGACAAGCATATCAATTGCCTTCTTCACTATCCTATATACCTGCCACTCCACTTTCAAAGTACTGTGAGCCTGCACTCTAAGTCTCTTTGTTTAGCAACACTCCCCAGTGACTTAACATTAAATGTATAAGCCAAGCCTTGATTTTCCTTTCCAAAATGCAGCACTTCACATTTATCTAAAGTAAACTTCATCTGCAACTCCTCGGCCCATTGGTCCATCTGATCAAGACTCCGTTATACACTGTGGTAATCATTTTCTCTGTCCACTGCATCTTCAATTTTGCTGTCAAATGTTAACTTACGAACCATACCTTCTGTGTTCACATCCAAATCATTTATGTAAATTATGAACAGCAGTGGAACCAGCACCAATCTTTGTGGCACACCACAGGTCAGCAGCCTCCAGTCTGAAAAACAACCCTCCACCACTACCCTCTGTCTTCCACCTTTGAGCCAGTTCTGTATCCAAATGGCTAGTTCTTGTATTCCGTGAAATCTCAACTTGCCAACCCGTCTATCAAATGCATTACTGAAGTCAATATAGATGACGTCCACTGCACTGCCCACATGATGCTTTTTGTTACTTCTTAAAGAAGAAAGTAACCAAGTTTTTGAGACATGACATCCCAAGCACAAAGCATAATTGACTATCCCTTGTCAGTTCTTGCCTTTCCAAATGCATCTAAATCCTGTCATTAGGATTCTCTCCAACAACTTGCCCATCACCGATGTCAGGCGCACTGGTCATTTGTTCCCTGGCTTTTCTTTGCCAGTTTGTTTAATAATGGCACCACGTTAGTCAGCCTCGTGTCTTCCAGCACCTCACATATAGCTATTGATGATAAGAAAATCTCATCAAGATTTCCAGCAGTCACTTCCCGAGCTTCCCACAGAGTTCTTGTGTGTATCTGATCAAGACCTATGATGTGCATTGTGATTACACATCATTTGCTTCGTGAATGGCATGAACATCCTCAGAAGTGATGGATGTGGGTAAAGTTACAATGATTAAAAGACATTTTATCAAGCAAAAGGATAAGAGAATGTTTGGAAAAATACGGTCCAAGCGCAGGAACGTGGGACTAGTTTAGTTTGAGATTATCGTTAGCATTTCGTGTATGAGCTGACAGATCTGTTTTCAATCCCCCTGCATAACGCAATGGTTCTTTGTATATCCGCACTTGTCAATTTGTGTGTCTATCTTTGTGTCTCAATGTATCTATCTCTCTGTGTGTTCGGCACTAGTGTATGTGTGTTTGTATCTCTATCTCTGCAGCTGTGTGTAATGGGAACTGTTTTGTTTTTGGGTGAATCATTGTATGGGGTTCAACGCCTCCCTTCCTCCCTCTCCCTCTTTTGTTGAAAGTGATAATATAAAATGCTCTGCTGGTGTGTTTTAGGACTTTTCAATCCTTTCTTGCATGCAAGATTATTTGGAAGAGTAAGTCACTAAACGTTGCATTTTGCAAGATGTTTGTGTGTATCTGCGTGTATCAGTGTGTGTGTCTATGTGTTTGTATGTCTGTGTGTGCGCAGCTGTGTGCATGTATGTGCGTCTCTCTGTGTGTGCATGACTTGTGCATGTCTGTGTGTCTGTGTGTTAGTGTGTGTCCTTGTTCAGTGTGCGTGCGTGCCTGTGTGTCTGTGTATATCTGTGTGTGTGCATGGGTGTGCATGTGTGTGGGGAATGTGGGTGCCTGTGTATTGGTGGTTGTGGATATCTGTCTGTTTGTGTGTGTGCGTGAGTGCCTGTGTGTTGGTTTGTATATGTGTGTTTCTCTTTAGTGTATGGCAATGCGTCTAGGCCTCTGTCTGTGTGCCTGTGTGCGTATGTCTGTCTGTCTGTGTATATGTGTGCCTGTATGTGTATGTGTGTATGTGTGTTTTTCTGCGTGTGTCTGTGGCAGTGTTAGTGTGTGTCTGCTTGTGTGTATATATCTGTTTGTGTGTGTCTGTGTTAGCGTATGTATACATGTGTGGGGAGTGCGAGTATGCATGTGACTGTTTGAATATGTCTGTCTGCATGTGTGTGTCTGTGTGCCTGTGTGAGAGCATACGTGTGCGCGTATGGGGAGTGCGGCTGTCTGTGTGTTTATGCGGGTTTCAGTATGTGTGTGTCTGTCTGTCTGTGTCTGTGACTGTGAATGTGTGTGTTTCTGTGTTGAAAGAATTTGGTGCTGAAAAAGCAAAACTGTTCAGGCAGCATCCAAGTAGCAGGATGTCTATCTGCATCTGAGTGTGTGTGGGTGTGGGGTTTCTCTGAGTATGTGTGTGTGTCTGTGTGCAGCTGTTTGTGTGTATGCATGTGTGCCTCTTCCTGAGAGTGTATATGCATCTGTGAATGATCTGTGTTTGGCTGTGTGTGTGTGTGTGTGTGTCTGTTGCTTTCAGTGTGTGTCTGTTTCTGACTAAGTGTTTGTGTTTGTCTGTGTCTATGTGTGCCTGTTTCTGTGAGCGTGTGCGCGTGTCTGTGCGTATGTGTGTGTGTGCCTGTGTATATGTGTCTGTGTGTGACTGTGTGTTTGTGTCTGTGTGTGTTTGTGTGTGTATCTGTGGGTCTGTGGGTCTGTGGTTCTGTGTGTTTATGTGTTTGTGTGTGTGTCTGTGTATGTGCGTGTGTGTGTCTGTGTTTTTGTGTGTGTTTGAATGCGTGTGTGTCTGTGTTTTTGTGTTGATGGTGCTGTGAGCTGCTGCCTTCCATCTGACCCCCCCAAACTAAATTGCTGACGCTTTTCACCCTCCACTCCCACCTGTACAGTGGTGTGGCGAAGCCAGCAGAGACTGGCAGCAACAGAATCATCAACAGGTCTGTCAGCATCTGTGGACAGAAATGAAAGGACCCTTCCTCGGAACTCATGTCAGGGGGATATTACATCACTTTAAGCATCATAGAGACTCCCAGACTCGTTCCACATTGATATGCACAGATAGACACACTAATACCAAGACTTAGAGACACTCACTAATACACAGAAACAAATACAGACATGGATTGTCTGTCGGTATTTCTCTTGCTCCATTTTAACCATGTCAATATTTCAATTATTCTGTCTGGTGTTTGGCAGTATTTAAGTCTGTCCTCAGGGAGTGCTTTAGTTTGCACTTACTCAAAATAGTGAGTGAGTCAGTATTTCTCCATGGAGTGTGACTGTAGGACAATTTCAATGTTTGCAGATGCCAAACCTGGAAGAATTATAAGGTTTATTGAGGACAATGTGAAAATCCAGCAGAACAGTGACACGTCGGTGTAGTATTCAGGTTTATAGCAGATCAGGATCAATGCAGACAGTGTGAGGTGATGCACTTTGGTAGGAATAACTCTGAAAGACAGTACAAAACATTCTGTACCATTATAAACGAGTGCAGGAATAGAGGGTGCTGGGTGCTTATGAGCACATATTATTGAAGATGTCAGGACAAGTGGGGAGATCAGTAAATATCACAGACTACTTTCAATATATGACCTGTTTACAGGAGGAGATATAGGAGGGAGTCTCCGTGCTCCCTTCCTGGAGGTGGTGGTGACGGTTTGTTGTGAGCCCACCCTCCTGCCCACCGAGACTGTGAGGATTCCATTTGTACCATGTTGACACAAAAGGGAGATGGCACCAGGGCCACAGCTTCTAAGTTGTGCTGGGGGAAAGGGAACTGCCAGTGGGTTTAAAGTGAGAATTGCCCTTCACTGAACATTTCTGCTTACTCGGTCGGTGGGACGTGGATGTTTCAGAATCTCCACACGAGGCGTCCCGGTCCTCTCCGACTCGTACCAGGGCCCTCCCCACATGGCGGGGGCGGGAGGTGGTGAGGGAACGGTTATTGATCGTTGGCTCTTTCTGTCCTATTCGAGGCTGCTTCGTCTGGAATTTGAGAAAGGAACTGAGGGAGGGAGGGTTGGAGTGGCTGGCCCTGCTGTTTGTCTGGAGAGAATCAGTCCACAGTGTTGTATCCAGGCAGTGCTATTAGTGTGGGGGGTAAAGTGCAGCGAGAGAGAGAGTGAGAGAGTGAGTGAGAGAGAGAGAGTCTGCAAACAGCAGTGAGAGTGGTGGACCATGAGCCTTGTTCGGGGGTCGGTGCTATAACAGATATACAGTGAGTGTGAGGGAGCAGAGAGAATACAGTGAGCCTTATTCTGACAGAGCGGGGAAGGTTATTGATGCTTGTCCTGTGTTGCTGGGCATTTCTTCAGACCACAGTTACGACACTGAGCAGGGTGGTGAGCTAGGACCATGTTCGGTGGGTTGGGTGGTGTGGACCCCTCTGGGAAGAGAATAGTCCCCCTCTGTACTAGCCCATCCACCGGGACCTCCGTGCCCCTGTTGACAAACCGTGGTGTAATTGCCCCTTATATGCCATGCTCAGGGTAAACTGTGCAGGACAGCTCCAACCTGAGAAAGCTCAACAGTGTGCCCATTGGCCTTTTGAAGATGGCACCAGTGTCAGGGATCACGGAATATCTAGGCTCATGCGGGCCATGTGAATACCTCCAGCCATGAAGGAAAATCGAGCTGGCATTGAATGAGAGGGACGCCATTGAGTGGGGTAGGTAGTTAATGAGGTGAGTATAATAAGATAGCACCAGCAAACTAGTTCGGTCTCATACAGACTATCCCTCTGTCATAGTCAGTGAAAATGTCACTGCGACAAACTATTGTTAAATTCAATCCAATGAGTCGAAGACTCTGTTGACGCTACTCTCAGTTACAAAGCTGCAGAACAAATGCTCATCCAATACGAACCATCATCTGAACTCACACCAATATCCCATTCACTCATCATGCCTGGAAACATGGCTCCCATGGCAGGATACTGTCGAAATGTGTTCACTTCACTATTGTGGTACCTGGGAACACATCCTTCCATGACATTTTCTCTCACTCTCCCCCTCTCTGTCTATTCCCCAAACCCTCCTATTTGTTGATACTTAAACTGATTGCCCTGCCATCTGTCTCTGGAAGTGATGTTCACACCCAAAGCACCCCTGTGTCACGGCACAATGGAGATATGGGGAAAATGGATGGGAGCTGCACATCCTGTCACTTCCAGCATGGGCTGCAAGTTTCCCTATGTTTGCCAGTGTTCTAACACAGTGTTCTGAGAAATGTACTGGGGTGGCTTACACAGTTCAACACCCTGGTCTTATATCTCATCTGGGTTTATTCATCAATGCACTGCTGTGGTCTACATACCTTTCCACTCTATGTAGATTGTGGGTTGTAATGTACAGTACACCAGTCCGGTCTGCACAGTTCTCCCTGATGAACACATACCTCATCTGGGTTTATCGGTCAATGCACTGCTGAGGTCTGCACAAGGGGACATAAATTTAAGGTGAAGGGTGGAAGGAATAGGGGAGATGTCAGGGGTGCGTTCTTTACCCAGAGAGTGGTGGTGGCATGGAATGCGCTGCCCGTGGGAGTGGTAGAGTCAGAATCATTGGCGACCTTGAAGAGGCATTTGGATAGGTACATGGATGGGTGCTTAATCTAGGTTAGAAGTTCGGCACAGCATCGTGGGCCGAAGGGCCTGTTCTGTGCTGTATTGTTCTATGTTCTATGTTCTATGTTCCACTCTGGACCGATTGCAGGGCGGTGTTGAGGAGTACACTCGCCTTGTCTGTGCAGTGCTCCATGCTGAACAAATATCTCCTCTGAGTTTATGGTGTCTGGTCTGATTCTGTGAGGGGGATTGAGAATGTGACCTAACTGATCCTTTCAGCTGATATGGCAAAGCCTTTATTTTTGTTCACAATCATGTGATTGGACCCTCCAAAGTCTGACTCCGCCAGCCAGTCCCATTTTGCAGTCTACCTCCATAGTTCAGCAACGTGTTGTCCCATGAGTAATTGTCCTATTTCAATGTGAATAACTGTTCTGTCAATTTCTCTGGACTTTGGCCTTGCTCACCCTGGAGCATCGGGATTCAACGCGATAAACCTCATTGAGGTCACTCCACAGAACCAACGCTCCAGGGAACAGAGCCCCAGACCATTCATACTCTCCCTGTGGCTCAACATCACTCACCACCACTACTCGACCCAACATTGTCAATATACTTGGAAATCTTTTCTGCATGCTTTCAAGTTTAACAATCTCTTCCCTATAGCCGTGAGAACAGAATTAAAGGCAATATTACAGAAGTGGCGAAAGTGAATATAGCAGATGCGGGAGATTAGAGTCAAGAGTGGAAAAAGCACAGCACGTCAGGCAGCATCTGAGGAGCTGGAGAACCGATGTTGCGGGCAGAAGTCGAATGTCCTGCTCCTTGCATGCTGCCTGACCTGTTTTGCTTTACGAGCACCATACTCTTAAGCCAGTGTATATCCCAAATGGCCTTCTTGAAAGGCTGCAATTTCCCCTCCCACATGGTCGATGATGCCATCCAGAGCATCGCATCCACTTCCCGTACCTCCGGCTTCGAATCCCACCCCTCCCAACGCAAAAGGGAAAGAACACCCTGTTACTCACCTAATATCCCACCAAATCTACACATGCAACACACTAGCCTGCCCCATTTGCGCCACCTACAAACAGATCCCACCATCAGAGATATATTTCACTCCCCACCCCTACCTGCGTTCCATAAACTACATTCCCGGCGCGACACCCTTATCAGGTCCACGCCACACACCAACCCCCCTCCAATATTAGCACCTTCCCCTGCCACGGCAAGAATTGGAAAACCTGCATCCTCACCTCTCCAATCCTCTCCGTCCAAGACCCCGAAGGATCCTTCCATACCCTTTGCAGTTTTAACTGCACTTACACACACATCGCCTACAGTATCCATTGCTCCTGATGTATCCTCTACATTGGGGAGACAGGAAGCCAATGTGCAGAACACTTCAGAGAACATTGCTGGTGCACCAACGAACCCCACCACTCCGTGGCTGCACGCCTTAACTCCCCCCTCCCACTCAGCCATGGACATGCAGGTCTTGGGACTCCGCCACCACCAAACTTTAACCACAGACGCCTGAAGGAAGAAAGATTCCTTTACTGCATTGCGACACTGCAACCACATTGGCGCAATGTGGATTTCACCAGTTTTATCATTTCCCCAACCCGCACCTTATCCCTGATCCAACCTTCAAAATCAGCACCGCCCCCATGATCTGTCCTACTTTTCCATCTTCCTTCCCATCTATCTGCTCCACCCTCCTCTCCGACAAGGGCGGCACGGTGGCACAGTGGTTAGCACTGCTGCCTCACAGCGCTGGAGACCCGGGTTCAATTCCCGCCTCAGGCGACTGACTGTGTGGAGTTTGCACGTTCTCCCTGTGTCTGCGTGGGTTTCCTCCCACAGTCCAAAGATGTGCAGGTCAGGTGAATTGGCCATGCTAAATTGCCCGTAGTGTTAGGTAAGGGGTAGATCTAGATCTAGATGTAGGGGTATGGGTGGGTTACGCTTCGGCGGGTCGGTGGGGACTTGTTGGGCCGAAGGGCCTGTTTCCACACTGTAGGTAATCTAATCTAATATCACCTCCAATCCCAACTTCATCTACCTATTGCATTATCAGCTACCTTCCTCAACCCCATATCATTCCCATTTATCTCTCAGTTACCTTGGGCCACAAGCCTCATTCCTGATGAAGGGCTTACTCAAGAAACTCCGATACTCTTCTGATGCTGCCTGACATGCTGTGCTTTTCCAGCAGCCCATTCTCGACTCTGATTTCCAGCATCTGCAATCCTCACTCTCTCCCTTGAGTTAATGTATCCAGAAATTTCCCCACCAGACATTTTATGCAGCTGGTCTGTTATTTTATCCTGTCTCTTTTCTAAACAGAGTGGGGCATATACAGCCCTGCAGTGCTCTGGCAACACTCCCACATACAAGGAAAAAGTAAATAAAAAGGGAAGGTTTAAAGTCCGTCCGTTAGTAATCCTCATCCATTCCATTGCGGCTGAGCATATGTTGCCTTTGATTATGACATGAAATGTTATGTAAGGAATGGGCTATCTGAGCCTGTTTGTTCGGTAACTGTGATTAATATCAGTCGCCATGGATTATAATTATCCCAGTGGAGAGTTCCCAAATTTTGACAATAAATGGGCACCGTTCAATGTGTTATCTCAATGTGTGAGTGGGATCATTACCGACAGCACGAACAGAGATCTGCAGCCCTAGATGGAGAAGGCGAGGAGAGATCATAATCGGAGAATATTAGATTGGAATGCTTAAACAATAGATCAGAATCTGAGAACATTGGACTGGAATGTTCCAACAATGGATCAGAATCTAATAACATTGAACTGGAATGTTCCAACAATGGATCAGAATCTGATAACATTGGACTGGAATGTTCGAACAATGGACAGGGGTTTATCCGACTATGTTTGGTCTTTTTCTACAAACTATGCTTTTTTGACATTATCGTCGCAGATCTATTATTTCCTTCGGATTAGTGTATAGTTTTATTATCCTCTCCTGTCTATCGTTGTTCCTGGTAATTCTCACAATCCAGTTATGTTTTTTTTCTATAAACCAGTTATGACTGCGTTACTGTTTTCTCATGTGGTCTTCATTTCTTGCCACCATTATTGTTCATGTGACACTCTGAATCCAAATGTTCACTCTGCAGACCACTACTAACTGCATTAGTGAACTTGTTCAATTACTGGCTCCCTCCTTGATTTTGGCAGTGTTACTCATGGGTCTCTATATTGACCTACTCGCTTTCAGATGTGAACCATTGTCTCACTTTCCTTGTTATTTAAATATTGGGAGTATGGAGGATATTGCCCTCTATTATGTTTACAAACTCCATTTCCTTGATGGTACTCCGCGAGTTAATGCTTTCCCAATTCCTTTTTTTATTCATTTGAGGGAATTGGGCATCGCTGGCTGGCCGCATTCATCGCCCATTCCTAGTTGCCCTTGAGAAGGTGATGGTGAGCTGGCCTCTTGATTCGCTGCAGTCTACTTGCTGTGAGTTGACTCACAATGACATTAGGGAGGGCATTCCAGGATCCTGACCAAACGACTGTTATTAGAACACCGGTATAATTCCAAGTCAGGGTGGTGAGTGGCTTGGAGGGGAACTTGCAGGTGGTGGTTGACACAGACGAATCACAACTTTGGTGATCCTTTTGGCCATGAGCTGATTCCTGACACCATGCCCTGACCATTATTAAATTTAACTACTCACTGCTCCAGAATGTTCTTTACTGGCTTTACCCATCTGCTTTTTGATCCTTGAGCTGTGAAGTGCAAACTTAATGATAACAACAATCTGATGTTGTCACTCTCAGATTGAAACCTTCGAGCTCATACCAAAAACCCATCAATCTGACATTCCTATGCATGTTAAGCTATATCGCTATTGTGTCTGGCAATGTCTTTATTTTGATATTCATGAGCAGTTAACTCATCAGTCCATGAAACTTCCCTTAGTCTCTCTGTGTCGATTATCCAAATCCCTGACAGCTGATAATACTTAACGTGGTTTCCTTTACTGTATTTTCTCTCACATTCAACCACCCCAAATGCACGACAACCCCACATCACAACACACACACACAGACACACGCGCACACACACAGACACACCGACAGACACACACAAACACACACACGCACACACACACACCTTATACTGGTCCAATGGAGATGGAAATCTTCCCCTGCTGTGTGTATCAGATGTGTGTATCGTTCCCATGTGAAAGTAAAGTTTTGCAATATTCCCCATGCTGGGCAGATAAACCGGTTTACTGAGCAATACACGAACATGGCCTGCACAGTTCCCCGTGCTGGTCTGTCATCTTCTCCCAGCTTATGTTGTTTGAAGTGTTCTGTGACTCCGATTGAAAATTTGATGAAACAAACCATTCCGGCTGATTTGAAAATTCCTTTATTCAATGTTCTCATTCTTGTAATTTTACTCTCTAAGGGGTCAATGGTCCAGTTAGTCCCACTACCCAGTCTTTTTCTCCATATTTCCACAACATGTTATCTGTTAATTAACTGTCTGTTTCTGTCTTTAATGTGAATCTTTCTGTCTCGCTGTATCTTTCCATGACCTTGGTTTTTGGCTCCCTAGTCAAGCGAGTGCTGACATTGTGAAGCTCAGAAACAGTGAAATGGTGTGTCTTGGGCTGTTGTTTACTTCCTGTTGTGTCCCATGTGGTATTCCATCCTGGGGGTGGGGGTATGTGTCGGGCTGTTGTTCACTGACCGGTGTGTCCCATGTGGTGCTCCATTTTGGATTGGGGCTTCAGCAGCTTTGTCTCACGCCTTTGAAGAATGGTCTGTGCCTGTCCACTGAACGGGTGACGAATGTGTTTGTCCTCTGAGCTGATCATGTGGTCAATAACACGAGGAAGCCCCGTGAGTATTATTGTAAATGATCAGGTATCTAATATCTCTGAAAATGCTGTCACTTTAAAAAAGATTATTTGTTCATTTTCTTTAAAGATATATCTTAAATGCCATACTGCCGACTGCAAACGGCTGAAGTAAATAACTTAGATGGCTTTTAGTTTTTTTAAATATAAATCGTGATAACAATGGTCAGCACGCACAACCAGACTTTCCAGTTTTCTGAGCTGTAACAACCAACAGGTGCCTGGGGTGGGAGCAGGGTTGGATGCTTCAATTAAATTATCCCTCGCTGCTATTCTGTCTGAAATCTATCTTCATGCTGTTTCCTCCTGGATTGGAGATTTGCATTCGCCGATTGGCCTTGGATGTATCTTTTTCCCAAGAGATGTGTTTATTGAATGTTAGCATATTGGAACAGTTCGTTAGTAGACAGTACTGTATCTATTATTCTGTTAAGGCTTCCAGTAGTTATGTTATTCTAAACGCCTCTTCTTTTGTATGTGTTTTTATTAGTGTTTAAATAAATTATGCTTTGTCTAAAGTCGAGTGGTTTGACCAGCCACATCACATCTGGAACATCAGTTCACATCTAATTTTCCTATAAGACAAGGTTGGTGATAAGGCTACCATCTTATTTTAAGGCAGTCTGGTCTGGTCCATAGCAAACCGGGGACTCTTGACCGCTTCGAAAGCGATATTTCGAAATTGGGTTCAGGTGTAGAATCCCAACAGTGTGGAAACAGGCCATTTGACCCAAAATGTCCACACCAACCACCGAAGAAGAAACCTCCCAGACCCCTTCCCCTACTATAGTACTCCATATTCACCCCGAATAATATACCTAATCTACACATTCCTGAACAGGCAATTTACCATGATCAATTCACCTCATCTGCACATCTTTGGGCTGTGGGAGGAAAACGGAGCACCCAGAGGAAAACCACACGGACATGGGGAGAATGTGCTTAGGGAGATTGTCAGGCTCAAATGCGGCGTCTGGGTAGTTGTTAGCGTATTGTGTTCAGGTTGTTGAATTAAGTTGGTTTGAACAGTGCTTTGTTGCTAATGGTTCTTCTGTCTCTGAGAGTTATCTGAGTGTGGAAGAAGTGAAGTTGGAGACTTTACAAAAGGTGAGCAAGGCAAAGCTGTTAGATTTGGCAGACAAGCTGGAGTTAGGTTTTGTTTGTCTGTGAGAAAAGGAGCGATAATTACAGCTGTAGTTTGGTATTTAATTTTTGGTGGAAACATCATCAGAGTCTTTGGAAATAGCTAGAATTCAATTGCAGCTGAGGCAGCTTGAACATGAAAAGGAATTAAAACAGTCTGAAATAAGATTAAAAGTAGAATTGAAAATGAAGGAGAGGAAGAAATAAAGAAGAAAAACAGAAAGGATATTAGACAACAGATAATAGGCAAGAGGCAATAGTTGCAGGATTCTGCCCTTCGACCCTGCACCACCATTCATTATTATCATGGCTGATCATCCTTAATGAATATCTTGTTCCTGCCTTATCTCCATAACCCTTGATTCCACTATCCTTGAGAGCTCTATCCAACTTTCTTAAACGAATCCACAGACTGGGCCTCCACTGTCTTCTGGGGCAGCGCATTCCACACACCCACCACTCTCTGGGTGAGGAAGTTTCTCCTCATCTCTGTCCTAAATGGCCTACCCCTTATTTTAAAGCTGTGTCCTCTGGTTCAGGACTCACCCATCAACGGAAACATGTTTCCTGCTGCCAGAGTGTCCAATTCTTTAATAATGTTATATGTCTCGATCAGATCCCCTCTCAGTCTTCTAAACCCAAGGGTATACAAGCCCAGTCGCTCCAGTCTTTCAACATAAGCTAGTGCTGTCATTCCAGGAATTGATCGCGTGAATCTACTCTGCACTCCCTCAATAGCCAGAATGTCTTTCCTCAAATTTGGAGACCCGAATTGCACGCAATATTCCAAGTGCGGTCTCACCAGGGCCCTGTACAGTTGCAGAAGAACCTCTTTGCTTCTACACTCAATCGCTCTTATTATGAAAAACCAGCATGCTGTTAGCTTTTTCACTACCTGCTGTAACTGCATGCTTGTCTTCATTAACAGGTACGAAGAATGTGTTGCCGGAAAAGCGCAGCAGGTCAGGCAGCATGCAAGGAGCAGGAGAATTGACGTTTTCGGCATAAGCCTTCGAGCTCATGCCTGAAACGTCGATTCTCTTGCTCCTTGGATGCTCCCTGACCTGCTGCGCTTTTCCAGCAACACATTTTCAGCTCTGATATCCGACATCTGCAGTCCTCACTTTCTCCTCGAAGACTTCATTGACTGGTGTACAAGAACACCCAGATCTCTTTGTACTGCCCCTTTACCTAACTTGACTCTATTTACGTAGTACTCTTCCTTCCTGTTCTTGCCACCAAAGTGGATAACAATACCTTTATCCAAACATTTAGCAATTAGAGAGGCGACTTAGAAGGCGGAGATGAAGATAGACTGAAATGAAGAGAATAGTGAGGATGAGCAACCCGATGGTAGCCAAAGACCCGATGTGGATCTGTTTCAATACACCCAGGCATTGCCGACATTTGATGAGAAGGATGTAGATGCCTTTTTAATTTTATTTCAGAAAGTGGACAAACTAATGCAGTGTCCAGTGACTATGTGGATTTAGTTGATCCAAGCATAGCTAATAGGTAGCAGGGGTGAGGTATTTGCATCCATTTCAGAGAAGGTATCTTGGGGATGGGGGAGGGTTATGAGAAGGTGAAGAAAGCCATCTGAAGTGGATAAGAGCTTGTGTCAGAAGCCTACAGACAGCGTTTCAAGAACCTAAAAAAAGGCTCCCTGTTTCAACGTACATTGAGGTTGAAAAAGTCAAAGTAATTTCGAAAGGTAGATAAGAGCAGTAAACGCAGAGCAAACCTATGACACTCTTAGAGAGATTCTTACTTGGGAGTAGTTCAAATATTCACTTTCTGAGTCGTGCGAGCTCATTTGGAAGAGAAGAGAGTTACAATGGCAAGACTAGAAGCTGCAATGACTGATGATAACAAGTTGGTAGATAAAACAAAGATTGGCTTGTCTGAAGGATTGAGAAGGATGTACGAGAACCTCTTAAAACATATACCTGTGAGCGTAAGGTTTACTGGCGTAGGCCAGGAGTAACAGGTAAAGAGGTTACAGCATTAACAGATGCAGAAGCATACGCTGAGACCGAAGGAGATATGTCATTTCGAAGGACTAAGAGAGAGATGAGAAGTGCTCCATTATGTAACGTGTGGTTGGAGTGTCCGGGGAAACCATCAACAAAAATATTGCACAATTGGAAAGGTGGCCTTGAGCTTGTTGTTGTCGTTGCAACATTTCA
Organism: Chiloscyllium punctatum; assembly: GCF_047496795.1. Lineage (NCBI taxonomy): Eukaryota > Metazoa > Chordata > Chondrichthyes > Orectolobiformes > Hemiscylliidae > Chiloscyllium > Chiloscyllium punctatum. The sequence continues at coordinate 49,135,410 of NC_092766.1, read as the reverse complement.
GCATTTACATTGCCAATACCACGCCTGAGCAAAATCTATATATTGATCATAATGTCTATTACTTTTCAGACAAATTTAGGGAGAATACTTCCAGTCTGTTCAGATAGAGGTTACTATTGTTGCCATTCAATTTGGAAGTTATGCAGGTGACAGGACAAGAAACTGTACTTGCTGCCAAGGTAACAAGACTTGGATGAAGAAAGACAGAGGTATTTTGTGGTCGGAGTAAACTGACTGAAATAGAATGGGGTTGTGAATATTTGCGTGCTTAGTGTCAATGTCATACAAATGTATTGTAGTCTACTAATAGAGTAAGAATAAGGGGCTTAAAATGAAGCTGCAGTTGTATACTGATGGTTCATTTTTTTCAAAGGGGGAGGTTTGACGATACTGTCACTTTAAAAAGGTTTTATCTTGGTCGTTTTTGAAGACAGGTCTTAAAGGCAGTGATGCCGAACTGCCGCCTGAAAACGACTGAAGTAAATAACTGAGGAGGCCTTTAGGTTTTATTAAAACGATGGGAACAATGAAAGGACAGGGGCCAGCTCTCCCAGACCAGGTCTACTCGTTTTGTGTTTAGCTGCAGCATTCAGCGGCTGTTTGGGGTCACAGAAGGGTTGCAAGTTTCAATGCATGATCCCCAGCTGCTCTTCTCTCTGAGATCTCTTCAAATGTACTTTCTTTCTGGATTGGAAAACTCCACGTAAGAATCTGTATTTCGTTCTTCCTTTGTGCCAAGCGGTGTGTACCAAGAAGGTATTGTTTGGGTATGTGTTCCAATATATAAACTAACACAATTATTATTTTCTTTGATTGAATTTTAACTAAAGCGTTTGAATAGATTGTATTTTGCTTCACACTGCATATCTACGGTTAAAATAAGGAAATGTTTGGGCTGGAACAACCTGCTTAAAATACTTTATGGGGGTCTCGTCTGATCCTTAACTCTCGTAGCTCAAGGACTTCTGACTGACTCCTATTATTGGAAAGTTAGTGGAGGGGTTGGGGATGGTTTGCTGGAGGGTGTGCTATGAGCTGCCTCACACATTCAGGGAGATCTGATAATTTGCTGACCCAAATCTGGATGGAGCCTTGGGACTGTAGTTACAGCATCTGGGTCTGTAACATGAACAACAGATGGAACAGAGGCTGCAGAGAGGGGAAGCTCTGAAACCACGGACTGAGTGTGTTTGAGGAAAGGGATCTGCTGTATCCACTCCGGGTTTTCCAGGACCAGCTTCCCAAGCTCCACTTAACCCAGGAGCAGAGTGTGAGGGGGCCCTGACTGAACAAGGAGCTGGTCACAGAGCGGTGTCACCTCCTTCAACACAACCTGCAGCTTCACACCAGGGGTATAAAGGTGCTGTTAATGGCTGTTAGGGTCACAGTTTTATTCAGCTTCTATGATCCGGAAATTTCCAGACAGGACTGGGTGACATATCCATCATCTCCCAGTACGTCGACATCACTGGTGACGTCCTGTCAAACTGATTTAGACTGATTCTTCCAGAGTGCCTGCTTCCTGTTTGATAACCAGTCCTCTCCCATTCCTTGTAGCACATTCGAAGGGCTAAATAAGAACAAGGAACATCAGTCAGTAATTCAGCCCGCTCCAGTCTGCTCCACTACTGAGTACAATCATGGCTGATATCATCTTGGCCTCTGTTCCACTTTCCTTACATCTCCAATCTTCTGGTCTCTTGTTGTAGATTGCGGCACATGAAAAAATATCCACTCCACATCTACACTTTCAATGACTTTTAGCATCTTACAGACCTCAATGTTATCTCCTTTCATGATTATAAACTTGAGAGTATGCGCCTGAACTGCTCAATCTCTCTTCATCCCTCATTTCTGGAATCAATCTAATGAACCTCTTCTGAATTACCTCCAATGCAAATGCATCCTTCCTCACCCAAATAGTACTCCAGTTGCAGCTTCACTAATGTCTTGCATAGCTACAGCAACACTCCCTACATTTCTACTTATTCCTTTTACGAATAAAAACTGAACCTACACTTGCCTTTCCCATTACTTGCTCTATCAGCATGCAGGTTTTCTGTGAAATGCACGTGAATACAGAGACCCCTCCACACCTGAGCACTTTAAAGTTTCTCTCCATTTAGATAATAATTTGTCTTTCTATTTCGCTGGCCAGATTGAATAATTTCAGTTATCCACTTTAACTTTCATTGCCAAATGTTTGCCTATTTAACCGCCTATCCATGTTCATTTTTAAACCTCTTCCATCCTTATTTCGAAGTAATTTTCTACCGACGTTCGTGTGATCGGAAAAATTGGTTATAGTATTTTCTATCCTGTCAACCGTGTAATAATATTGATGACAAATAGTTAAGGCATGAGTACTGAAATCTGTGGCACCCCACAAGGTACATTTGTTAAAAGAAAAAGACATCTGACTGCATTTTGTTGGTTCACCAATCCTCTACCCAAGCTAATAAATTACTCCTAAACCCATGTTTTCTGGTTTTACTGCTTACTCTTTGGACAAGCGATATATCCAATCCCTTCTAGAAGACCAGATAAAGTCCATCTCCAGAATTCCCACTATCCACCTTGTTTGTGACAGCTTTAAATAACTCAAGCAAACAATTCAACATGATTTAGCCTTCGTAAAACCATGTTGACTTTGACGGAGTGTGGTGTAACTTTGCAAATGTTCTGAACAATGGATTCTAACAATTTGCCTTAAATTGTTATAGTTTATCGTTAAACTTTACTCTCTAATGTATACCATTATTATACGTTCTTCCCTTTCAAAAACCTTTACGTATTCTTGGAATTCCTGTTTAATGGCCACAAGGCTTTAAGAGATCTGCTCCAATTACTGAGTAAGAGCCATGTGTGATTAGATTACTTACAGTGTGGAAACAGGCCTTTTGACCCAACAAGTCCACACCGCCCCGCCGAAGCGCACCCCCCACCCATACATGTACCCCTCACCTAACACTACTGGCAATTTAGCATGGCCAATTCACCTAATCTGCACATCTTTGGACTGTGGGAGGAAACGGGAGCACCCGGAGGAAACCCACGCAGACACGGGGACAATGTGCAAACTCCACACAGTCAGTCACCCGAGGCGGGAATTGAACCCGAGTCTCTGGTGCTGTGAGGCAGCAGTGCTAACCACTGTGCCACCGTGCCGCCCACCGTGTGGCTGAATGGACTCATCATCCTGCTGGTGTACAAACTCGATGGGCTAAACTCTTTCTGGTATTCTCATGTTGTCGGCTCCAAGGCCAGAATGACCTCCTCCTGTTGATGTGTTAGAAGGGTGGGGGATATTGGGTCTTCTCATATTCCTCCGTAACAGGCTGGAGAAACTGAATGGTCTCCTCACACATCCCTGACATGGGACCGAGGTCTTCTATGATTGGTCTTATCCTGCTCCCTTACAACAGATACGTGTCTGAATTACCTCCACCTTTCTCTTAAGAGAACTCTCAGATAGATTGTATCCTTATCCAATTCACTTGCAACAGGCTCAGTGGGGCTGAATGGCCTCCTGATATCCCAGCATAACAAATTCCAGTCACTGTGTGGCCTCTTCCATTTCCTGTATAACAGACTTGACGGGGCTGAATGGACTGATCCAGTTGCTGTGTAATAGGATACTGGTCCGTATGGTCTACTCTGGGTCCAGTGTTACACGCTCGAGGGGCTGATTGGCCTGTTTCAGTAACTGCATATCAGGCCCCGAGGGCTGATCAGCCTCTTCGTGTTCTGGTGTGACTGTGTTGAAGGCTTGAATATTCTTGTATTGTTACTGTGTAACAGGCTGGAGAATGGCATGGATTTTTAATTATGTGTGTAATTGGCTTTGGTTACTCACACCACTGGTCATCTGTGAAAAAATAAGATTATCTTTCATTCGTGTAAAGTCCAATGTTTATTGGATCAACCATACCATCCTTTCCTTATAAACTAACAGCTTCATTACACTAATCAGTTGAGGGAACAATCGCAGAACTGCTTCCAATGTACCAATATCTTTTCCTCAGTGAGGAGATTAAATCTGTACATACTACTCCAGATGTGATCTCACTAAGAACCTGTACAGTAGCAGCGACACTTTACCAGCCTGCTGTAAGTTTTCCACCCAGGTTAGAGCAGTCTCAGCTGCCGTGGGAAATACACAGCATTGTTGAAAAATCGTTTTCCTTCCCTACTTCACCAGGAGATCTGGAGAAAATCTCAGAATAAAGCTTGAGAAGATCATAAACGATGTGGTAAGATGATTTCTACCATTAGTCTCCCCAGAACCAACTTCACTGAGATTTCACTGAATCCTGAAAGGTGGAGCTCAGAAACAGCAATGAGAAGCAAACATTGATGAGAGTTATATATTAAAGTGAAATCTGAAATACAAATATTGGGCGTGTTATAAAGTAGGAAATAGGATATACACGTTTGTGGTGACTGCAGTAATAATGTACTGTTTAAATTATATCTAAGCTGTGTTAACCCAACTGAATGCTAATGCTGGGAAAAAAGAATTTCATGATCACGCATGAGATGGCTTGCATTAACACTATTTCGAGCACCGAAGTCGAAATCCGGTTGTTTAGGAATTGGTGTTGAATGAACAGAAGAGGTAATTAAAAACTTTGCTGTAAACGACCTTTTTCCGAAAAGTGACCGCAACTTTTTATTTGAGATTAGGTTCCCTAAGTATGGAAAAAGGCCCTTCGGGCCAAAAAGTCCACATCAACCCTCCAAAGAGTAACACACCCAAAAAAGTTTCCCTCTGATTAATGCACCTACCGCTATTGGCAGTTTAATATGGCCAATTAATTTGACCTGCACATCTTTGGACTGTGGGAGGGAACCGGAGTACCCGAGTACCCACCCGGAAACGGGGAGAATCTGCAAACACCACACAGACAATCACCTGAGACTGGAATCAAATAGGGGTCCCTGTTGTTTTTCGGCAGCAGTGCTCGACAATGAAGAACGGTGCTGTCTATACTGGTTTTATGATGTTTGTGTACACAACAGTTTTTGTTTTATTTGAAGTAACCATTATGAATCTAAGTCATGCAAGCCATGAAGGTGTGAGGAGAAACTGGGGACTGCAGATGTTGAAGGTCAGAGTCGAAGAATGTGCTGCTGGAAAATCACAGTTGGTCAGGCAGCATATTAATGGCATGAGAATCGACGTTCCAGACATTAGCTCTTCATCAAGAAAGGGGCTTGAGAACCAAGGGGGTGGGATAAGAGATAAATGGGAGGGGTATGTGGCAGGGGGAGGAAGCCTGGAAAGTAAGAGGTAGATGAAGGAGGAGTTGAAATTGAAAGGTGATTAAGGGAGACAGAACGCCTCATCTACTGCATCCATTCAACACTATGTGGTCTTCTCTACATTGGGGCCACAGGATCATTTCAGAGACCACGTCTGGCACAGCCACACTGGCCAACCTCACCACCTTGTGGCTAAACACTTTAACTCCCCCTCCCGCTCCACCAAGGACATGCAGGTCCTGGGCCTCCTCCATCACCAAACCCTAAGCACCTGAGTAATGGAGGAAGAAAGCGTCATCGTCCCCCGTGGGTCCCTTCAACCACAAGTGATCAATGTCGATTTCACCAGTTTCCCCATTTCCGCAAATCCCATCTTATCCCAGTCCAACCTTCCAACTCGGCACCGCCATCTAGAATGTTCGTATGTGTCATTCTTCTTTCCCACCTGTCCACTCCACCCTCCTCTCTGAGCTATCACATTCACATCGCCCCATCCACCTATTAGATCAAAGGAAGCAGTTTAGAAAAAATGCTGAGTGTTGCAGTAAGCCAGTGGATTCAGAGAAATGTAGGACCCAGCAAAGGACCAAGAAACTGAGGGGAAAAAAATCAAAACGCGAAGAAGCATGCAAACAAAGAAACAACATAAAAACTGTTATAAAAGCTTCTAACAATGTATGAAACAACACTAAAAACAAGATCAAACGTGGAACAGTGAGTGTGCGGACAGGGTAATCTATTGTAAAGAACAGAGACATTACAGGGAAAAGAATCAGATTCTTTGTGTCTGTCTTCATGGAAAAATATCCAGAAATTCTCCCAGAAATACCAAGTGACAACGGGACTTGTATAAATAAAGTCTAAGATCATTCATATCAGTGATGAGGTAGCATTTGAAAGGACAGCAGGATTGACTGTTGATAAATCTGACAGACCAGATTTGCTTCATACAAAGATTTCAGTGGAAGCAGCAATAGTCATATTGGTTGCATTACACATTTTCATGTTATTTCCCAAGACATTCCCGAAAGGCAGGTAGCCAATCGGGATAAGGGATCGTTACAAATATTATCCACCAGTTTAAGAACGGATGAAGATGGAGAGTGGTGAACTACAGACCAGGTAACTTGTCATCTGCAGTCGGGTATCTGTTGGACTCAATTACAAAGAACATGCTACTAGATATATAGAAGGTAATGGGAAAACTGAGGAGTATGATAATGCATCGATGAAAGGAAAACCATAAGTGGCAAACTATCTTTTGTAATAGTTTTAAGATAATTCTTGTAGTCTTCATCCATGAGGAATCAATGAATAACGTACAGTTCGATATTCAGCAGCATTTTTTAAAAGAACTCACATACTAATATCATCAGAAAAGTTAAAGCGGAAGGTATTGGGCAGAACATATGCAAATGGGAAAGTAACAATTATGTTTACAGTCATGTGATTGTTCCTGGAATATAGAAGATGCCGTGCACCCGTTGCATACCGTGTTGCTGAGACAATAATGAGAGTATTGTGTACTGCTGTGGAGTCCCCATCTAAAAACGAATATACTCAGTACAGAGGAACTGCAAAAGGCATTCTCCAGATTAATCCCTCAGATGGCAAGATTGTTTGATTGGGACACTCAGCCTGTGATCTCGAATTTCAAATAATGATAGGTGATTGTAGTAAATCTAAGAAACATAGAGGGGACTGAATAACAGAGGACATGGAGAAATGCCAGCAGGTGCAGTTAGGGAGAATCCCATGATATTCTACACGGACAACACATAGAACAGAATAATCAGTGAACAGTTCGTGTCCATCAGAAATCAAGGGGGCAATCTGTGTTTGAAGCTGGAGAACAGTGATTGGTTGTGACATGAGATCTTCACATGTGTTTTACTTGGGAGAAGGAGGAGGCAGCTGCAGAATTCGAGTTCTTTGAGGACGTGACGAGAAAAGTTGTTGAGGGTCGAGCTGTGGATGTGGTGCATATGGATTTCAGCAAGGCATTTGATAAGGTTCTCCATGGCAGGCTCATTGCGAAGGTCAGGAGGAATGGGATACAGGGGAACTTAGCTGTTTGGATACAGAATTGGCTGGCCAACAGATGCCAGCAAGTGGTAGTAGAAAGAAAATATTCTGCCTGGACGTCAGTGGTGAGTGGTGTTCCACAGGGCTCTGTCCTTGTGCCTCCACTGTTTGTAATTTTTATTAATGTCTTGGATGAGGTGATTGAAGGATGGGTCAGCAAGTTTGCAGACGACACAAAGATTGGAGGTGTCTTTGACAGTATAGAGGGCTGTTGTAGGCTGCAGCGGGACATTGACAGGATGCAGAGATGGCCTGAGAGGTGGCAGATGGAGTTAAACCTGGACAAATGCAAGGTGATGTATTTTGGAAGGTCGAATTTGAAAGCTGCGTACAGGATTAAGGATAGGATTCTTGGCAGTGTGGAGGAACAGAGAGATCTTGGTGTGCAGGTATATAGATCCCTTAAAATGGCCACCCAAGTGGACAGGGTTGATAAGAAAGCATATGGTGTTTTGGTTTTTATTAACAGGGGATTGAGTTTAAGAGTCGTGAGATCTTGTTGCAACTCTATAAAACTTTGGTTAGACCGCACTTTGAAAACTGCGTCCAGTTCTGGTTGCCCGATTCGAGGAAAGATGTGGATCCTTTGGAGAGGGGTCAGAGGAGGTTTACCAAGATGCTGCTTGGACTGGCGGGATGATCTTATGAAGAGAGGTCAACTGAGCTTGGACTTTTTTTCATTGGAGAAAAGGAGGAGGAGAGGGGACCTAATTGAGGTATACAGATGAAGGGCCTTTGCCCGAAACGTCGAATTCGAAGCTACTTGGATGCTGCCTAAACTGCTGTGCTCTTTCAGCACCACTAATCAAGAATGTGGTTTCCAGCATCTGCAGTCATTGCTTTTACCTCGTATACAAGATAATGACAGGCATAGGTAGAGTCGAAAGCCAGAGACTATTTCCCAGGGCATAAATGGCTAACACGAGGGGTCATAGTTTTAAGCTGGTTGGAGGAATGTATAGAGGGGATGTCAGAAGTGGGTTCTTTACGCAGAGAGTTTTGAGAGCATGGAATGCGTTGCCAGCAGCAGTTGTGGAAGCAAAGACGTTGGGGACTTTTAAGAGACTGCTGGAAATGCATATGGTAACAGAAATTTGAGGGTGCATACATGAGGATGAATGGTCGGCACAATATCGTGGGCTGAAGGGCCTGTTCTGTGCTGGACTGTTCTATGTTCTATGTTTTAAGATGGATGGGGCAGCTCTTGAACAGATTGATGTAAATTGTGAGCAGGAATTTGAGGCTTTGGCTGGTAGAAAATTGGACTGGTGGCCAGGCCTGAACGAGTTGTATCGCAGGTTGCAGTTGGAGTCAAGGGAGGAAAGACTCTGAAAGAAAAAAAATGGATTTGAATCTGACCATCGGGGTGGTACCAGAGGACTGGAGAACAGCTAATGCGATTCCAATTTACAGTAAAGATGGTAGAGATAGACCAGGGAGCTATAGACAAGCAAGTATTAGATCACTGTTAGGGAAACTACTGGAGAAAATAGAGAAGGAGAAAATTGAACTCCAATCAGAATGGCAAGGCTTGGTCATGGATACAGAGGGAAGTCAATCTAATGAAATTGAATTAGTTTGAGGAGGTCTCTTAAATAGTTTTGAGGCAAGGACATTGACAAAGCTCCACATGGGAAAGTGGAGAATAAAGTAAAATTCAAAGTTTGGGAGAAGATTTGTAGCTCGGGTGCTCTTTGTTGTGGTTCTGTTCGCCGAGCTGGGAATTTGTGTTGCAGAAGTTTCGTCCCCTGTCTAGGTGACATCCTCAGTGCTTGGAAGCCTCCTGTGCTTGGGAGCCTACATCACAGAAGCGCTTCACAGGAGGCTCCAAAGCACTGAGGATGTCACCTAGATAGGGGACGAAATGTCTGCAACACAAATTCCCAGCTCAGCGAACAGAACGACAACAATAAAGTAAAATGTCATGGAATCAAGGATAGCTTGAAAATTTACAACGAAAATTGTCTTAATGGCAGGAGACGGGGGTGGTGGAGAAGGCTGTTTGTGTGACTGGAGTTCGGTATCCCCTGGTGTACCACAGGGATCAGTGCTGCGTCCCTGTTATTTGTGGTATTCAAAAATGGCGCAGATGTAAATGGGGGGGGGGGGGAGTGGGGTGTTGTTGGGTGGATGTGGTGGAGGTTGTGCGAAGTAGGTTTGTGTTTACCCGGTTGGTTGGCAGTGAGGAAGAAGGTGTTATGTTATAGAAAGATACAGATGGATTGGATCAATGGCAGATGGAATATAAACCTGATAAATATGAGGCGATGCAGTTTGGAAGTAGGAACCAGACAGGGAGGACTCAATGAATGGCAGCACACTAGGAAGCTCAGAGGGTGCTTCTCCACACATCCCTGAATATAACTGGACAGGGTAATAGGTTAGTTAAGAAGTGGACCTTGGGTGTAGCATTTATTAATTGGGGCGTACATTATAAGTGTTATACAGGTCTTCGGGCAGGCCAAGATGGAATACTGTGTGTAGGTCTGGGAACCACATTATAGCAAGGACGTGATTGTGCTGGATGTTGTGCAGAGGAGATTCCCTGGGATGGAGCATATCAGCTGTGGAGAGAGGATGGATAAGCTCTGGTTGTTTAATTTGGAGCAAAGAAGACTGAGGGGGATGTGATTGACAAGGATAAGATTATGAGGGGCATGGACAGGGTGGATAGACAGCAGCTGTTCCTTTTAGTCAGAGGATCAAGAACAAGGGAGCACACTTTTAAAGTGAAGGGTATGAAGGTTAGTGAGAATTTAAAGATTTTTATTTTTCACCCAGAGGATGTTGGGGTTAGGAATTTACTTCTTGAAAGGAGAGTTATCACGGTTATCCTCACAACCATTAAAAAGTGCTTGATCGAGCACTTGGAAGTGTCATATCATTCCCGGCTATCGGCCTGGTGTAGGAAAGTGGTACGACTGTATTTCTGACAGCGGTATTTCTGACAGTACAGAATATATACTCCTGTGTGTGTGTGTGGCTATACAAGGTCAGTCATTGAGCAGCCATGGTAGGAATTGATGTGTTTCTGAAGAGTATATTCATAAGGGTTATAAGACTGAATTGTAATAGCTTGTCAAATAATGTCAATGTGAGAAATAACAGAAAACAAGTGCAGCTTCCTTACAATCTGAAACAAGAGAATGGAGAATGGGGAACAGGGAAATGGCAGAACTATGAAACAGCTACTTCAGTTCAGTCTTCGCAGAACTTTCTAACAATACCAGAAAAACCAAGTCTGTTATGGAAAACGATATGATACATGGAACATAAAGCGTAGTAAGTAAATGGTTTAGGAGAAATTATTACGGCTGAAGTAATAATCATAGAAAACACTAACGGAGATTTATGAAATGAGAATTATTTTTCAGAAACAGACTTGGAGACAAATGAAATAGAAGCAATGGGTGTAAAACATTTGGATTTTCAGAAATTTTTTTGGTAGAGCTCCAAACCCAGTTTGCAAAATCAAATCTCAGTGAATTGGGGCGAATATATGGCCATGTTTCTAGAATGGGACAGCTGGCAGGAAACAGTGAATAGAAATAAACAGACTCGTCAAGCAAAAGCATGACATTGTCTGTAAGGTATGATTCTGTGAGCATGACTATGTTCAAGACTCCCCATCACCTTCCCCAGCTATCTCCTGTCTCACCAGCAGGACGGACACAGCAGATGAGGTGCACAGTGGGATCCAGTTGGAAGGGAATTGCTCTCGTCGTCCTCAACAGTGATTCTGTATGCCAAGAAGTCTCATGGTGTTAGTTTATACATGATAAAGGAAACCTCCTGCTGATTACCATGTACCAACCTCTCTCAACTGATGAGTCAGTACTCCTCCATGCTTACCAATACTTGGAGGAAGCACTGAGGGTGGCAAAGGCGCAAAATGTACTCTGGGTGGGGGATGTCAATGTCCACAAAGAGTGACTCAACAGCAGCATTACTAATCGAGCTGTTCGGGTCCTAAAGGATATAACTGCGTGACTGGGTCTGTGGCAGCTGTTGAAGGAACTAACAAGAGGAAAGTACATACTTGACCACATCCTTACTAATCTGCCAGTTGCGGAAGAATCTATCCATGATAGTATCGGTAAGAGTGACCACCGGAGAGTTATTGTATAGACAAAGCCACACCTTCAATTTGAGAATAACCTCCATAATGTTGAGTGGCACTATCACCGTGCAAAATAAGACAGACTTAAACAGACCTAGCAGATAAAGTCTGGGTTTCCATAGGTGCTATGGATCAGCAATATCAGCAGAATTGTACTCCCCCACAACGTCATGGCCTAGCATACCCCCTCACAACAATTACCATCAAGCCAGAGAAATGACCTTGGATCAATAGAGAGTGCTGGATGGCAGGAGCAGCACCAGACATACCTGAAAAAGAGGTGTCAACAAGAAGCCACCAACCAGGACTACTCTCGTCATAAGCAGGAAGTGATAGACAGAGTTACGTGATCCCACAAGCAACCGTTCAGATCTAAGCTCTGCAGCCCTTCCACTTCTAGTTGAGAATAGTTATGGACAATTAAACAAGTCATTGAAGGATGAGATTCTACAAGTATCCCCATCCTTAATGGTGGAAGAGCCCAGCACTTCAGTGCAAAAGATAAAGTTAATGCATTCCCAACAGTCCATCTCGGCCTACTTCAGTGGTCCTCAGCAATTTAGTTGACAGTCATCAGCCAATTTGGTTCACTCCACACGATATCCAGAAACGGTTGGAGAGACTGGATACCCCAAAGTGGACACATGCTGACAACATTCTGGCATGAATAGTCCTGAAATCTTGTGCTGTAGAACTTGTCACTGCCCTAGCTAAGCTGTTCCAATATCATTTCAACAATGACATTTCCCCAATTAAGTGGAAAATTACCCAAGTATCCCCTATACAGAAAAAGCAGAACAAATCCAATCCGGCTAATTACCACCCCATCAGTTTACTCTCGATCCTCAGTAAGGTGATGGAAGGTGTCAATGCTTTCAAGCAAAACGTGCTCAGCAAGAACCTGGACAATGACACCCAGTTTGGGCTCCACCAGTGTCATTCAGCTCCTGACCTCGTTACCTTGATTCAAACATGGAAAAAAAGCTGAATTCTAGAGGTGGAATGAGAGTGACAGCCATTTTAAACAAAGCGGCCTTCGACCAAATGTGGCATCAAGGTATGTTAGCAAAACTGGAATCAATTGGCACTAGGGAAAACCTCGCCGCTGGTTACAATCATACCTGACACGTAGGAAGATGGTTATGGTTGATAGAGGTCAGTGAACTCAGCTCCAGGACAAGTCTGTCGGAGTCCTTCGGGCAGTGGCCTAGGTCCAAACATCTTCAGGGCTGCTTCATCAATGGCCTTCCCTCTACTAAAAGGTCAGAAGTGGGGATGTTTGCCAATGATTGCACCATGGTCAGCAACATTTGTGGCTCCTCAGATACTGAATCAGCTCATGTCCAAATGTGACAAGATCTGGACAGTATCCAGGCTGACAAGTGGCAAGTAATCTTCAGGCCACACAAATGCCAGACCGTGAACATCACCACTAATATACAATCTAACCACTGCCCCTTGTCATTCAATGGTGCTACTATCACTGAATCCACGGTGGTCTGCAAAGGTTCAACAAGGCAGCTCACCACCACTTTCTTAAGAGCCACCAGGGACAGGCAATAAATGCTGGCCCAGCCAGTCACACCCAGATTCACGAAATAAATAAATTGAAAAACAACATTTTTTTAACATAGGAAGGTTGCTGAGGTATCACAGGGATCAGTGCTCGGGTCCCAACTGTTCAAAATACCCATTAAACATTTGGTTGTGGGAATCAAATACAATACCTGCTGACAGCACTAAAATATGTTGTATTGTGAGTGGGTGAGGAGGTTGCACAAAAGCTTCTCGCTGACTAAGACAAGGGGAATGAATGGGCAGATACATGGCAGATGGAGAGCAAGGTGGGTAGAGGTGACGGTGTGCCCTTTGGCGGGAACAATAGACTGGAAGCCTATCGTTTAAAAAGGGATTGTTTGAAACATGTTGATCTACAAAGGGATGTATGCTCCTTTTTGTTGTTTCCTTCTGTGCAGCCCTCGGAGGTCCCTGCAGCGCAGTGAGGTCTGAACCCAGAAGTAAATACTGGGAATGGCATTGACACGCTGACCAGTGTATATAGACCCACCAAGTGAGAAGCTGCAACATTGCAAAAGATCTGGAAATCCATGTAGACCAGTCACTGAAAGCAATATTGCAGGAACTGAAAAGCAATTAGGAAGGTAAATGGTGTGCTGACTTTCATTTCAGGGTGATTTGAATCCAGCAGTAAGGGTGTCTTACCGCAGCTCTACAGGGCATTGGTGAGAACCCATCTCAAACATTGTGCAGTATTGTGTGCAGTTTTGATCTCCGCACCTCATAAAGGGCAAACCTGACTTTGAAGGAGAGCCATGAAGGATGACCAGACAGATCTTTGGGATTAACAATTCCAGATGCTGGAATCTGTAACCAGAAAAGAGAAAATGCTGAAAAATCTCAGCAATTCTGACAGCATCTGTAAGGAGAGAAAAGAACTGACGTTTTGAGTCTAACTGACCCTTTTTCAAAGGGTCAGTAAGACTCGAAATGTCAGCTCTTTTCTCTCCTTACAGATGCTGCCAGACTTGCTGAGATTTTCAAGCATTTTATCTTTTTTGATCTCTGGGATTACAGGCTGATTGTGGGAGCAGTGTTTGGGGCGACTGGGACTGTATTTCATGGAGTTTAGGAAAATGAGTGGAGATCTCAGTGAGATATAGAAAACTCTGATCGGGTGTGACAGATTGGAAGCAGGGATAATAATTCCCCAGGCTGTGGTGTCTAAAGCAAGGGGCCACAGTATTTGGTCCAGATCGGCCATTCTGCACAAGATGAGAATAAATGTCTGCACTCAGCGACTGGTGAACCTGGGGAATGCGCCTGAATCTGGAAGTCAAGACACTGAATATAAATAAGGATTGAGAGACATTGAAGGGATGAGGGGAGAGCAGGAGTACGGTGTGGAAATAAAGGCCCTCCATCATTATATTGAATTGTGTAGCAAACTCGACAGACCAAAGGGACGACTGCACTTCCTATTTTATAGCTTCCCAAGGTTAATCACATGAACGGATGTATTCATTGTGTGGGATAAGTGCATTGTGGAGATGTTTGAACATGAACGACAGTGAGGAAGGGTCAATGTGTTGAATGGCTTACTCCTTTCCCGATGTTTCTGTGCAGTCGGTGGTAAATCTCTGTAAATGTTGCCACAAGCTCTCAGATGTTAGGAAGGAGGTCTCTGCAGGGTCAACAGGCCTGTGTTGCCTGTTCCCTTTTCCGATACCGGCTGGGGCTGGGAATTCTGTCCAAAATTATCCTTTAAGAACTCAAAGCAGTTTGAGACAATAGAGTGCCTTGATTGGCCGATTCAGAGACCATTGAACAGTTTTTCACATGTCTGTGTGTCTGGAGTCACGTTTAGGCCAGATCGGGAAAGCACGGGAGACTCGCTTCCTGAAAGCACATTGGGGAAGGAAATTAGTGTTTACATTCGACGTTGGCTTCAAGGTCACTGTTACTGATGCCAGATTTTGCATCTTAATATTTTTTACAATTTATTTTTTATTTCCACCAGCTGGCAGAATATTATCCTGATCTGAATTAGTAATCCAGTGACATTTCCACAACAGTACCATCTCCACATGGGGACCTATCGGAAACCACACTGAGCAGGTTATTTCTGTGCTGGTTGCCAGCTCTGTCAAAAAGAACTCCCACCAATGTGACTATCGTGATTGGACTGAGGGAGTGGTAATTGGTCAGATTGTAATTATACTCCTCTTATGGGACCGGACATAGCTGCATAAAATTTCCAGATTGCCAGGTAGGTGTCAGAGTTGGAACTGGAATGAAACAGAATCCCCAGGGTCACGGCTTGCTGTCCAGCACAAGTCTTCAGTCCTATTGCAGGAATGGTGTCAGGGCCCATTGCCTTTGTTGTATCCAATGTGTACTTCATGTCACGCGCAGTGAATCGAATTGGTTGAAGACTGGCATCTGTGATTCTGTGGGCATCATGACGAGAGTGAGGTGGATCATCCACTCAGCACTTCTGGCTGAGAATGGTGCAGATACAACATCCTTGTGTTTTACACTGGTGTACAGGACAGTTCTGTTATGCAGTATGGGGACACTTATGGAATCCTCTCCTCCAGTCATTTGTTTAATCTTCCATCACCATTTATGACTGAATGTGGCAGGACTGCAGAGCTTCGATCAGATCTGTTGGTCAAGTGTTGTAGCTTTAATGTGTTAGCATCAGGTTTAGGTTCACATGGTTCTCACCCTCACAAATTCACCCACAATCATTACTATAACATATGTCGTGCTGATGGTAATGACAGACTAAGGAGATTTTCCCTGGGCAAAATTGTTACAGGTCGTGGTTGAATGCTGTTCTGCTTCTCCTGCGGCTGTGGTCTACAGCACTACATCAATACGCAGTTTTTAGCTGCAATATTTGCAATGCAATTCTGCTGTCTGTTCCCCAATTCTCACTGAGACCCATTCACCCATCAGCCCTGTACCCAGTGACCTAACCTTGTTTCTGATGTGGAATTACTTCCATTTTCATACTCTCATTCTGCTGAGCGTCTCTCCCCGGGTCATGCTTCCAATCTGACACATTCCGCAAAAACATTGAACTGCTTTTACTGCAATTACTTAATTCATCTGCAGTTTTCCTTCAGTAATGTCATCTTCTTTGTTTGAAGTGAATGTGTTTCCCTCTGTTTCTCTCCCTGACCATGATTCAGAGCTCTGTAGTGTCAGTGATGCCAGCCTTATATAGTTTCAGAGCCAATGAATTCTCTGGATTCTCAATCAACTTCATCTTTTTGTATGTTTCCTCTTTTGGTTTGATGCCTTATCACTCATGGCTGCCTTGGCCTCCCATGAGTATGATTCATCTCCTTTGGGATGAATTTCTGATATCCTCCGAATTATCCCCAGAAACTCCTGCCATTGCTGCTCCATGGTCTTTCCTGCTCGGCTCCCCTTCCAATTTACTCTGGCCAGCTCCTCCCACATGTCATTGTAGTTACATTGTTCAATTATAATCACATTACATCAAAAAGAGAACAATAGATATAAACCAAAAGTAGGAGTTTTGAGAGAAGGGATGTGAAGAATAATTGGTAAATTTCTTAACTAGATACAAAGAGAGAACGAGAGAGAGGATATAGACGAGGAAATGTGAAAAATGAGAAAACTTTATTATTGAAAGTTTTAGATGTATATTCCTCAATGTTTTGGCAATGCCTGTGTGCTGTGGTCCTTTGTAAAGTGCATGTACAACAGAGCAATGTGTTCAAATTCTGGATCTGATGGCAGATTTTTTATCTCCAATGATATGACGGACACTAACTTTGGAAAGAACCCAGCAGGTCAATATATTGAATTCCCGGTATAAAGGGGATTAACTGAAATAAGTCGGGATACCAGAAGCAAGAATTTATGACACACATCCTGATAAGAATGAGGGATTAGAGTCGAGAATTCCAGAAAAGAAGGGAACATTGAGTGGAGGGGAACATATCACTTTAGATGAACATCAAATAATATTTTATAAATTTTATACATCATGTGCTGGCATGTGCATCATTTTTCGCTAACTTTGTCTCCGTTGTTCATTTGGACTGTTGTGCACATATGAAAACTGTTTCTTATCTTCACATACACATTGATTAAACAGTGTGTATAACATTATTTTTCCGCCATTGAAGTGGTCCTGTTGTCGTGCTAACAGGATACATGAACACCGACTGGCCACCAAAAGACAGGACATTGGCACTATGTTCCATACATACAGACAAAGAAAGGCACCACTTTGATTGGGACAGCACACACACATAATAAGACACGCATACTAAGAGGAATGGCATTCTAACCAGAAGTCCATCAAAAAACACGTAAATGTAGATCCTATCTACCTTCACTTGTAAAACAGAAGAACTGGAAATGACATCACCCACCTTAAAAACCAAGACCTATAAATAGAGAGGTGGGAAATACCACCAGTGCTTCAGCGGAGACACTCACTGATGATGTTACCTAGTCATGGTGTTGAAACATCTGAAAACAAACCTTCAAGCACAACAAGCTAACGTGTATACATATGAACTGTTATTTTGCTTTTATTCGTGGAATGTTGGAGTTCTCATGTTCTAACAGATAACGATGTGAGGTGATCTTTTCTGGGTGTGTGGTTTTAATCAACAGAGGGGTTCGACATTGATGTCATAACAGTTTGGGGCCTTGCCGTATGGGATTTGGACAGATTTGAACAGATTTGGGGTACAAAATGTCCCAGCAGATTCCAACACGTGGCAATTAGTGACCTAGATCTTCAAATAAAACAGGTGAGAAAATTCATTTTATTTTGTAAACTTGTGGTTAGTTAAATTAAAAGTGTGAGAAATGGCATTTAACATTACTAAAGCGGTTTCCAAATTTGCCAAGGAAGTTTACAAAGACAGAAGAAGGAATATTTTTAGAATTAGCAAATAGGTTGGAATTGGGTTTAACCAGGGACAAAAAGAAAGCTGAAATTGTAATGGAGTTGGTCAAGCAGTTTGGTGTGTCAGAGAAACAGACAAGTCCAGTAGAGTTAGAAAAAAACTTAAATTGCAAATATGGCAACTGAAGCTAGAAAATAAAGAAAGAGATGGAAACAGAGTGAGAGAAACAGAGAAAAAGAGGATAAAGAAAGAGAGAGCGAATTTGAAATTCAGAAGTTGGGAATTAGACAAGAAAGTTAAATTAACAGGATGGAGATGAAAGAAGAACGTAGGGATGTACACAACTATGTTAATACCTTGTCATATCTCAGTAAAAAATATGAAATCCTTTTATTTTGTTTGAAAAAATGGCTCAGTAGATGGCATGTCCAGTGAACTTGTGGGTAATGCTAGTTCAGACTAAGATGTTGGGCACAGTTAGTGAGGTATGTGCAGTGCTGTCAGATGACGGCTCAAGAGATTATGCAGATGTAAATCTAACTATTTTGAGTGGTTATGCATTGATACTAGAAGAATATAGACTGAGGTTCAGAAAAATAGAGAGAGAATCAGGTCAGACTTATGTTGAGTTTGAAAGAATTAAACACAGTCATTTTGATATATGGGTGCGGGCCATAAAAATGGATAAGACCTGTGAGGTTCCAAGGGAAATTATTCTGCTGAAGAAGTTTAAAGACTCACTTCCAGAAATGGTAAGAATTCATGTGAATTAACAGAAAGTTCAAGAAGTGAGAAGCGCGGTAGAAATGGCAGGTAAATATGTATTGGTGCATGAGATGAAATTTAGCTTCTGGGAGGATTTTCATCCTGTGAGGGATAGAAACTGGAAGAAGGGGAGATCCTACACTGCAAAACATAGAGTAAAGCACATTGGCAATAGTTTACCACAGGGGAAAAATAAGCTCAAGGGTTTGAAAGATGGTGAAAGGCCTCGGGTGTTCTCATTATAACAGAGTGGAACACATCGAATTACAGTGCCGATGGTTTAAGAAGGGCACTTCGAATAGGTGTTTTCACTGCAGTAAGCTGGGACACACAGTGGTGGGCGTTGAACGAAGACACTTTGGGAAAAGGTGCGGGAAAAGAGGTTAAGCCAGTGGCATTAGAGTACCTGGTAAAGAAGACCCCAAGTCTCCAAGGAGCTACAGGAGAGTGCACAGCCTAGTTATAGGGTCAGTGTCTGGTCTCTATAAAGAATTCGCCTCTGTGGATGAAGGTTACTCAGAAGGTGTTGGTGGAGGGGGGGGGGAGGGGAGGAGGGAGGAAAAAAGAACAATAAATAATAATTTTGTGAGATACGGGATCTGCTCAGTCTCTAATAGTTGAGAAGTGAGGTGCCAGAAACGCACAATAGATCAGGCAGCATACTAAGAGCAGGACAGTCGAAATATCAGGTATAAACCAATCATCAGGATTATGGCGGGGGTGGGGGAGAAGGGGGCTGAAAGATAACTAGGAGGGTTGGAGCTGGGCTGGTGGGAGGGTCAATGGGAGGGCGATAGGAAGATGTAGGTGGGAGTGATAGTGATATGTCGGAGGGAGGGTGGAGTCGATAGGTGGGAAGGAAGATGGACAATTAGAACAGGTCAAGAAGGCAGTGCTAATTTGAATGGTTGGATCTGTGATGAGGTTGGGGAAGGGAGATTTGGAAATTGGTAAAGTTGATGTTGATGCTGTATAGTTTGAAGTTTCCAACTGTCCTACCACCTTTCCACTTCACCCTCCTCTCCAACGTATCACCATCACACCCCACTTGCATCTACGTATCGCCTTCCAAGCTCCCGTCCATCCAGCTCAAGCCCCACCCTCCTATTTATTTCTCAGCCCTCTTGCTCCTCCCTTATCGCACACTTTCCTGATGAAGGATTTATGCCTGAAACGTCAACTCTCCTAGCTCTCGGATGCTGCCTGACCTGCTGTGTTTTTCCAGCCCCACACTTTTCAACTCTGATCTCCAGCGTCTGCAGTCCTCACTTTCTCTCGGCCTCTTATAGTAAGAGATGGAAGTATTTTCACTCTTTCTGACATATTATTCAAGAGCGTGATAATTTGTGGAATGGGGACAGAAATTAAGCATGCCCTTGTGGAACATCAGGTTGGAGTGCCAAATTAAGATTGGGGAAGAAACAGTGACAGTTAGCGACAGTGTCAGTTCCAGGAATACAGTTTGTTCTCGGAGTTGGTATCCAAGACGGGAGAGGCACCCCTTGTGGTGGAGAAGGCAAAGGAAGACGAAGGAGCTGGGGAGTTAAAAGAATAAATAACCAGGAATTTTACCAGACAGTGTAGTAACAAGATCCCACTGTCATAATTTACAGCAGGAAGGAAAAATGAAAGAAAGAAACAAAGGAGTTGATGTTCAGTTACCTGACACCCTGTTTGGTGTAGGATAAACCTGAACAGGCAGAGAGTCAGGCAGAAGTGTTTAATCCCTAAAGGCTAATGGATGTACAACATATACACAGAGAGAGAGAGAGAGAGAGAGAAGAATCAGAATGTATTGTCGAACATTATTAACTTCAAGATATAATCCTAAAATTAAAACAGAGACCACGATAGGTCAATGCAGAAGGGAAATGGACTGAAGTGCACCAGATTGTGTTACCGGTAGCATACATCATTATGGTTAGCACAAGAACTAACTGCAGATGGTCAAATAGTGTACAGAAGACTAGGTGTACAGAAGCATTTCTCGTGGCGCGGAATGCACAAGGACGTGGTTAATTTTTGTTGTACATCATTCATACCAAATCGTAAGTAAGTCACAGGCATTATTAAAACCAGTACCTTTGTTGCCAATTCTTGCATTTGAATAACCTTTCACGTGGGTTATGATTAATTTATAGCCGCCCTTTCTAAAATAGAAGTGGAAACGGATATTTGCTGACAATAATGGATGTGTCCACCAGATTACCAGAGGCAATTCCATTATTGGAGTGTAAAGGCAGACAGGGAGGTGGAGGAGTTGGCAGCTTTCTTTACTCGCTGTGGGCTACCCAGAGAGATTCAGTCAGACTAAGGGTCTCATTTTACCCCTCAACTGTTTAAGAAAGTCATGGATAGCTTAGGCATACAGCCCTTCAAATCAAGGGCGTCCCATCCTGAATCCCAGGGAGCCTTGGAAAGTTAGCATCAGACAATGAAGAACATGTTAACAACGTACTGTCAAGATTGCCTGAATGATTGGGATAAAGGTGTCCAATTAACTTTCTTGCCTTCGGAAATGCCCCAAATAAATCTACTCAGTTTACTTCCTTTGAATTAATATTCCTACATGAAGTGAGAGGTCCTTTGAAAATAATCAAATATAAATTGACAGGACCAAAGCCGGATATCTCACACTTGGATTATGTATATGAGTTGTGGGAGAGATTAGATGGAGTTGGTGATTTAGCTAAACAGCACCTGAAGAGGACACAGTATAGAGTGAAGCAGAACGCAGATAAAAAACTCTGAAACTTTGACGATTTCCCGTGGGGATGAGGTATTCGTATTTCCACCAATATTAGGAAATCCCTTCAAAGCCAGGTTTAGTGGCCCCTTTCAAATAAAAAAAATGTTGAGTCAGTTAAACTATCTGGTAAAGATATCGGATATGACAAAAACTTTATCGAGTATGTCATGTGAATGAATAATGCTCCAGCCACATTTAAGACTCAGGAACAGAGTTGTGGCCAGATGAACAAATTGTGCAGCTTATCTGAATGATGTAGTGATCTTTCGCAAGTGATTGAAAGCTCACATGTTACAGTTGGCAGAGCATGTTGAACGACTACAAGAAGCAAACTTGGTAATATACTTCAAGAAAACAGAATTCACGAAGGCGGGGGGGGGGGGGGGGGGACCTTCTCAGGACATGACATTGGACATGGAAGATTGATCCCATAAACACAAAGACAAAGCGCTTTGAGGAATTTCTACGACCATCCTCGAAGAAAGAGGTGCATGATTTTTGGAACTGAGTGGTTTCTATCGGAAGCTTGTTCCAAACTTCAGCAGCGTATTGGCACCACTGATGGATTTATTAAAGAAGAACACAGAATTGTGATGGAAAGAACAATGGCAAGAAGCATTTGAGAATTTTAAAGCACGATTAATCACTGCACCAGTTTTAGCAACACCAAATATTTTGCAACCCTTTGATAATTGTGTTTGATGCTCGGGATATAGTGGTCGGAAAAGTATTGATACAGAAAGATGACCATGGAATTGAATGGCTAATTGGCTACTTGTTGAAAAAACTCAATATCCATCAGAAATAAAAATACAAAATCTCCATTATTGAAAAAGAATGATTAAGCTTTGCACTGGAGTGACAATATTTTAGTGTTTATATGAGAAAGGAATTGTCGGAAATGGTTGTGGACAACGACAAAACTCTCGAATTTTTTGGAATATTTAAGGACCAGAATACAAGACTATTTCATTGGAGTCTTATCTTACCGACTTTAAACTTACAAAACGTTGGTCCTAAAATGTGATAGCAGATGCGTTATCGCGGATTAAAGGAAAAAGTTGAGATAAGATTTACTTATTGCAGTGTTAAACATGTATGCAGAATTAATATGCATGGTATAGCTGAGATGAATACTTTTGTATTTCATAACAACGGGATTAAGAATTAGAGGAAATGAAAGGAAGCCGCCTTTTCATTAGCTGCTTCATGTTTCTTTTCCTGAAGTGGGGAGGTGTTATGAAGCCAAAAGCATTTCCAGTCACTTTAAGACAGAATGGGTTTTGCTGAATAGAAATGTACAGCCACAGATGCCAGCTAAAGGTCAGACTTTTCCAATTGTAACAAATAGCTGGGAAATTAATAACTGAATTTTGGTTGCTGTTTTGACAACAATTCAAATACAACCAAAGAGTTTACCTAACGCTCAAAATACCAGAAAGAATGTGAATGTTATTGTTTAGACACCTGGAAAGCAACCAAATTATGTGAATTATTATATCATGGGGATTATATTAACACAGCATTTTGAACACTAGAGGGAGAGCCACTGGTATCCAACAACAGAGTAAGTGCTGTAGAGCAGGAGTGCTAACTGGCCATCTCAAACATTCTCTATCAAAGATACATGGTCATGTCGAACCTACTTGCAATAAAAAAAAATGACCCAGGGAGATCAGCAGCTGGAAGACTGAGCACAGCGGGGAAGATAGAGACTGTGTGGTCTTGAGATTATAAAGTTTAATATGTGGGTTGTTAGAACAGCATATTTTTACAGAGTCAGAGTCAGATAGTAAGTAGCTAAGACAATAGTTGTGAATAGTTGTTGTTTAGTGGTCACTATTAAAGTTAAGAAAATAACTTGCTAATTTTTGTTTAAATAGTGGAATGTAGGCGGTCTGTGCCAGTCATATCTTAACAGATTATGAGGTGAGGTGAGCTTTTCTGGGGCTTTGGTTTTAATTAACAGAGGGGTTTGACTCCACTTTGTAAATGTCCATCCACGCTAACCACATTTCCCTGCAGTTGGCCCATATACTTCCAGTCTTTTATGAATTCACATATTTATCAAAATCCTTGTGAAATGTTGTTAATGTACCCCCTTAGCCATATCTGCTGGGAGCTCATCCTCATACCATCCTCTGTAAAGAAGTAGCCCCTCAGGTTCCCGTTTACTCCTTCCCCTTTAACCTTAAACTGATCCCCTCTCGTCCTCGATTTTCTAAACCTCGGAAAAGACTGAGAGCATTCACACTATCCATATTCCTCATGATCTTATACAGCTTTATAAGGTCCCGCCTCAGTCTCCTACACTCTAAACAAAAGGTCCTAGCTTGTCCAACCTCTTCCTATAGCTCAAACCATTGGGTCCTGGCAATGTCCTTGTAAATTTCTTCTGCACTCTTTCTAATTTCATGACATCCTCCCTATAACAAGGTGACAAACTGAACACAATAATCCAAGTGCGGCCTTACCAAAGTCCTGTGTGACTGCAACATAAATTCCCAACTCCTGTACTCAATGTCCCGCCTGACGAAGGCCAGTGTGCCAAATGCCTTTTTCACTGCCCTGCCTACCTGACACTCTACTCTCAGGGAAGCGTGCAGCTGAACGCTAAAGTCCTCTCTGCCCACTATACCCCGTAGGTCGCTCACATGCAGCATGGAACTCCTACCTTGATTTGAGATTCCAAAATGCAAGACCTCACACTTCGATACTAAATTCCATTTGCCATTTCTCGGCACACTTGCCGAACTGATAAAGGGCCTGCTGCAGTTTCTGATAAACTTCCTCACTGATCACGCTACCATTTATTTTAGTGTCATCTGCAAACTTACTAATCATGCCTTGTACATTCTCAACAAAATCATAGATAACAAACAGCAATGGACACAGCCTACAGTCTGACAAGCATCCTTCCACTCAACTCTCTGCTTCCTACCAACAGGCCAACTGTGTATCAAAGGGGCCAAATCCCCCAGCATTCCCCGTGATGGAACGTTCCAGAGCAGCCTGCCATGTGGAAACTTATCAAAGTCCTGACTGAAATCCATAGAGACTACATTTACCTCTCTGCCCACATCAACCTTCTTGGTCACTTCATCAAAGGACTCTAAGAAATTTGGGAAGCATGATCTCCCACTCACAAGTTTATGCTGACTGCTCCGAATCAACCCTGTGTAAATAGTGGTTGCAGTCCATGGTATGCTGTCCTTCATTGTAAGATGATTCGAGTACATAAGTAAAGCCATCTTCCAGCTGTTATAGAGCCTTGCTGAGGGAGTATTTGGGGCACTCTCTACAGATTTGATCTCCTTTGTAAGGGATGATCTCCTTACCACAGACATGTGTGATGGTATCTTGAGAATAAAGTGAAGAAGCTGAGTGTTTAATCTGTAGAGCTGTGAGAGACGAAGAAATTGTGATGCTGAAACACGAGGAGTGGCAGCGATCACTTATTTCCAAAAGAGACATTGACAGGGAGAGAAATTCCATACTTTACCCAGGATTGTTTGGTTTGATTTATTGCCACATGTACCTCAGTACAGGGAAACACTTTATTTATGAGCAGTGGAGGCAGATAATTGGGTGGAAATAGACTTGGACAGAGTAAGGCACACAGGTTGCACTGAACAGGACATGCACTAGACAAGATCAACATGAACAAGATCAGCAATATTTGAACTTAGAGAGTCCATTCATCAGTCCATAGTGACTTTCCTAATAGTTTATATGCCTACATTAACTCTACCCACGTTATTGTGCAGTCGGCGTGTGAACTCTGTACTGAATGTCAGGTTGCTCACAATCCCCAACAGCAGCCACAATCCCTTCAATCTGAAACAGGCAGCTTTTCCCAACAGCTTCCGCCCTCCATAGAGAACACCAGGCTGGCTTCTCGGAGATAACATATGCTTTCTTGAGACTTCATACAAGGCATATGGCTTCCCTGCTCACGCTAGAGAGCCACGTTAAAGAACACACGTGTGTATCATGAGCAATGGAGCCAGGAGGAACAACGTGGAGCAGTCTGTCTGTGAACCCTCTGCTCCACTTGTTCATTATGTTAGAGCATCAATTAGGAGACAGTGGGGACTACCCATGCTGGAGATCGGAGTAGAGAGTCGATTGCTGGGAAAGCACAGCAGGTCAGGCAGCATCCGAGGAGCAGGAGAATCTGTTTTGGTCATAAACCATTCATCAGGAATCAGCATAAATTCCCTCATGCTGTTCCTGTGTAAGTGCACTGAGGTGGGAATGGCCTCCTCCTGTTCCTGGATAAGTGGCTCAAGGGGCTGACTGTCTTCTTCCTCATCCGATTGGACAAGGACAGGGGTCTGACTGGGTTACCCCTGGTTCCTGTTTGACAGTTCGATGTGCTGACAAGTGTGATGATGCTGCAGCTTTAAGAGGTTATTCTGTCCTGGTTTCTTTTATTATATTGAACGATTGTTACCAAGCTGGCTAGTTCAGACCACGTGATTAACAGCTAGAAGGCCTTGTGTTTATTTTAATGCAGCATGAATGGGTGTGGCCAGCTCTCAAATTAGGATCTCTGGGTTTTGGTTTCTCAGTAACATCAGAAACTATAGGGGTCTCCACAGAGTTGGAAACTTCAGGGAGTGTCTCCTGGCTGCTACTCTCTGAAATTTCTCTTGATGCTGTTCTCAATTCCAGAATTTTACTTTTTGCCAAGGGATGTGTTTATGGGAATTTCCTATATTGGACTAGTTCATTAGTAATAATTCCTAGATCTATTATTCTGTTAAGCTGTCCAATAGAATTACGTTATTCTAAATTCCTCTTTCTTTGGTTGTATTTCATCGTTCGTGTTGAAATAAATGGTGTTTTGCTTCACACCGAGTAGTTTGACCTGTCACATTGCATCTGGAACAGACATTTTACATTTCCTTTAAAATAAGAAAACATTAGAGTCTAGGCTACTGCCTTCAAATAATTTCGAGGCGCTCTGGTGTGGTCGTTCACACTAGAATCCTTCTCTTCTTGAGTAATAGGCTGGAGGCACTGAATGGGCTGTCCCTCTTCTTCTCCAATAGTTTCAATGGGCTGAATGGCTTCCTCATATTCCAATGAAACCAACGTTAGATGCTGAATGAACACTTGTTTTACTGTGGCAATGTGCAGTGTCAGGCAGTGCTTTTACATGAATGTTACAGACACTTTAACAGCACAAGTCTCAATGGAGTCTGGGTTTTGCTGCACATGGACAGAGACCAGTTCAGGAGCTGACAGGGCATAAAATGTTCTAAACATTGTGGAATCTTCAGTGACCATACCCACTTCTGATCTTATGGTGGGGACGGTGGGGATGAGGGTGGTGGCGGGAAACATGGATGAAGCAGCTGAAGCTGTTTGTGAAAGGAAGCTACCCTGAGGATCTCCCACAGAGGTGACTCAGGACTGAGATGATGACCATCTTCCTTTGTGCCACGTTTGACTCCAAACACTGGAGAGTTCACTCTGATTCCCATTAAGTCCAGTTTTGTTAAGCTCCTTGATGTCAATAAAAGTCAACCACTGCCTTGATATCAGGGTCAGTCATTCTTACCTGAGCCATTGTGTCAACCTCTTTTGTTCATATCAATAAGCCATGATATAGGAGCAGCTAGTGTTTTCTTCAAACAGGTGGTGTTGAATGTCAGGATTTCTCTTCTCACGAGTGTTATGACTGAAAGTATTTGAAGAGGAAGTAGATGGATATTGACCTGTCAGAGAGGTGAGGCGGTGAGGAATTGGGCATTAAAGAGGATTTCAGAGCGAGAGCAGATCAGCCACAATCTTAGTGAAGGACAAGGCAGGCTTGGGGAGTGAACGACCTGCCCCTGTTTCAGATGTTCTCACATTCTGTTTTTGGAAAGTTAGTGGATGTTATTTTAATGAATGTTTGTGATTGAATTTTGCATTCAGGAAGCTCAGAGGATTTTGTGAACCATTGCTGGGAGCGGTATAGGGGCTGCATTCTCAGTGAATCAGAATCGACAACATCACCAACAAATGAAGCACAAGTTGCAGAGAGGGGAAACCCTGTAAAGAGAGATGAGGCCTCTTTCATACCCAGTCTGTGTTTTCCAATTACATTTCCCAAATCACCTCAAAGCGTGTGTAACAGTCTTGAGAGGTTGAATTCTGGCTATTGAGGGAGTGCAGCGTAGGTTCACGAGGTCAATTCCTGGAATGGCAGGATTACCTTACACTGAAAGACTGAAACGACTGGGCTGGTATACCCTTGAGTTTAGAAGACTGAAAGGGGATCTGATTGAGACGTATAAGATTATGAAAGGATTGGACACTCTGGCAGCAGGAAACATGTTTCCGCTGATGGGTGAGTGCCGAACCAGAGGACACAGCTTAAATATACGGGGTAGATCATTTAGGGTAGAGATGAGGAGAAAGTTCTTCACCCAGAGAGTGGTGGCTGTATGGAATGCTCTGCCCCAGAGGGCAGTGGAGGCCCAGTCTCTGGATTCATTAAAGAAAGAGTTGGATAGAGATCTCAAGGATAGTGGTATCAAAGGTTATGGAGATAAGGCAGGAACAGGATACTGATTAGAAATGATCAGCCATGATAATATTGAATGGCGGTGCAGGCCCGAAGGGCAGAATGGCCTACTCCTGCACCTATTGTCTATTGTCTATTGAAATGTCTCCTCTGTTTCTTTGCACCAGGCTATAGGAGTACGTAGTCTCCAACTGTTCCTGTCTAGCAGGTATGAGCGGCTGAATGGAACACAGAAACATGGGACTGAAGAGCAGGAGTGGGTCATGAGATACTTTGATACTTCTCCACCATGCACTATGATTGTGGCTGATCAGGTTGTGGTCTCAGCCCCACTTTCCTGTCTCCATCCCATTGTGCATGACTCATTTCTCTGTCAAATATTTAACTAATCCAGCTTTCAATCAATATGAACTGAGAGGTACGATAAACTTTCAGTGAAGGGAATTCCGACTTGAATGGCCCGCTCAGAATTTTTCATCATCCCTCTTATAGAATCAGAGAGAGTAATGCAGAACGGAAACAGATCCGTTGTTCCAACCTGTTCACTCCGATCAGATATCAAATCTGATCCTGTCCCATTTGCCAGCATTTGGCCAATATTCCTCCTCTTTCAGATATTTTTTAAATGTGCGATTGTAACCACCTTCACCACTTCCTCTGACAGCACTTTCTGTACACAGAAAACTCTGTGTGAAACATTTAACTTCAGGTCCCTTCTAAATCATTCGTCCTCGCCCCTCCAACCGATACTCTCCTGTTCTGGAATCCCTTATCCTGGAAAACAGAGCGTGGCTGTTCAGAATATCCATGCACTTGATGATTTTATAAACCTCTATAATGTCACCCCTCAACCTCTGACACTCCAGGGGGAAACACCTCAACGTAATCACCCTCTCCCTAAAGCTCAAACCACCAGTCATGGAACATCCGTGTAAGTCATTTCTGCAGAAAACCAAGTTGTACGCAGTATTCTTAAAGTAAGCTCACCAACATCCTGTACAGATACAACATACCACCACAACCCCTATACTCAATGTTCTGACTGATTAAGGCAAATGTGCTAATTGTGTTCTGCACCAGATTGTCGACCTGCGACTCCACTTTCAAGGAACAATGTACCTGAAGCCCTATGTCCCTTTGTTCTACAACACTCCGCAGGACCTTACCATTAACTGTATAATTTCTGCCTTGATTTGCCTTCACAAATTGCAAAACCCCGTCTTTATCTAAATTAAACTTCATATGTCACTCCTTGCCCCATCTATTTGTGGTCTCCTTGTACTCTGAGGTAATCCACTACACACCTTTCTGATGTAATATGTAAACGTACTAACTATGGCCCCAATATTCACATCTAAATCCTTTACATAAATGATGAAATGCAGTGAACTCAGTACTGATTCTTGCAGCATACTGCTGCTCACAAGCCTCCAGTTTGAAAAATATCCGTCTTTCTTCAAGTCAATTGCGACGAGCTTCTTCTGTATCCCATGTGACTGAAACTTACTAATCTGTCTACCAATCAAAATGAAATACTAGCGTTGAAGAGAGGCTGAGTAGATTAGGTTTATTTTCACTAGAAAAAAGGAGATTGGACGGGTAGTGGCGGGGGGTGGGGGACCTGATTGAAGTTTGCAAAATCATGAAGGGTATAGACAGGGTGGACAGAGACAAGCTTTTTCCCAGGTTGAAGGATTCAATAATGAAACGTCGTGTTTTCAAAGTGAGGGGTAGAAAGTTTAAGGGGGATACACGCGGTAAGTACTTCACACAGAGGGTGGTGGGCGTTTGGAACGCGTTGCTAGCTGAGATGATAGAGGCAGGTACAGTAGATTCATTTAAGATGCGTCTGGACAGATGCATGAGTAGGTGGGGAGCAGAGGGATACAGATGGTTAGGAATTGACCGACAGATTTAGACAGTACATTTGGATTGGCTCAGGCTTGGAGGGCGAAGGGCCTGTTCCTGGGCTTTAAATTTTCTTTCTTCTTTGTTCTTTAAGTGAACACCTTGCTGAAGTCCATGTCGACAATGTCTACCGAACTGCCTTCATCAATCATCTTTGTCACCCCTTCAAATAACTCAAGCAAATTAATGAGCCATGATTTCCCATGCGGAAAGCCATGTTGACTACCCCGATCAGCCCTTGCCTTCCCAAATGTATGTAAATTCTATCCCCCAGAGTCTCCTCCAACAACTAACCCACCACTGACATCAGGCTCACCGGCCTATAGTTCCCCGGATTTTTGAGTCACTGTTTCCTTTTCTATTCCCACTCTTCCACTGCTCACAACAAATGTTAAATGCAACTATGTCGGTGATATGGCCGATGATATCGGTCTCAGACTGGGTCAGGGTCAGTTTTAGGAACAAGTCAGGCTAGTTTGTTTCATCTGCTAAAACACCACCTTTATGATCCAGAGCAATGTTACTCAAACTATGATGGAAAGATGAATGGCAAACTGTTTGGGTATTGCAATAATATAATCAACATTTCCCTTTTTAAAAAATGCTGACACACACACACACACACACACACACACACACACACACACACACACACACACACACACACACACACACACACAAAATCTCTGCAATTTTAACTTGAAAGAACTTCGTCCAAATATTATTGGACCTCGTGACAAAGTAAACATTGTGAGATTGTCCAAAACGTTATCCTGCTTCTGAAGATATTGTACTCACACAAGCTGCTAGTAATGGGATTTCATCTTGGGAGAGTTTGGATTTTGCTGTATTCCCTTTGCTTTAGGCAGTGAGTAGATTCCAGTGAGTTCTGGTTTGGGATCACCCAAAAGATAGCACAGTGGTTAGCACTGCTGCCTCACAGCCCCAGGGACTTGGGGTCGGTTCCAGCTTTGGGTGACTGTCTGTGTGGAGTTTGCACATTCTCCCCTAGTCTGTGTGAGCTTCTATTGGGTGCTCCAGTTTCCTACCACAAACTGTGTAGAATCGTTGGATTAGTCATGTTAAATTGTCTGTAGTGTCCAGGGATTTCTAGGTTATGTGCAATAGTCAGGGTTAAATATAGGGAAATGGGTTGGGAAGGTCGTTGTGGACTTGTTGGGTTGAAGGGAAAGTTTCAACACTGCAGGGATTCCATAAAAATAGGAAACGTAACGATGACTGTAGAGGTTTTTTTTTTAGCTCGCACACATTGCTGTGATGAGGAACAATGAAGGAGAGAGAGCGCAATAGGCCATTCTTTCTTGGGTCAGATTGCATTTTCTCCCTCTCTGAATTGAATCACATAGTTATGTCATCCTCTCCCAAACTGGACCATGTGAGGTCTCCTTGAACATTGTCCAAACTATGTCTCCATCACATTCCCTGTTCCATGTAGGTGCATCATTGCTGCTGTCATACACAGAGCCATATCCTTCGCAGAAAATGGTCTCCGTCTATTTTAAGATATGTTTATTTGTCCCTGCATCATTAAAAAAAAATGTTTAATTTATTCAGAATACCTGTTTTAAACTGAATGCATTTTTAAAAGAAATACAGAAATTGTTGGAAAAGCTCGCCAGGTCTCTCAGTACACATATGCTGTAGTTGTACCAGCCTCCACCACTTCCTCTGGCAGCTCATTCCATACGCACACCACCCTCTGTGTGAAATGGTGCCCTTTAGGCCTCCTCAAAACCTTTCCCCTCTCACTTTCCACCAATGCCCTCTAGTTTTGGACGCCCCTAACCTGGGGAAAAACCCCTGACTACTCACCCTATCCATGGCCATTTTGATTTTGTAAACCTTTACTGCTGCAAAATGTGACCTCAATCAACACGAATGGCTGTACTTTCAGTCATCCTGGGCCTAAATTCTGAAATGCAATACTGACACCTCTTCCTTCTCTATCAAGTCACAATTCTAAATCCATTTTATTCAGTTTGTTCAGATGTATCCTGAGACAATTCTTTGGGCTTTAAGCCTGCACCTTTGTGCCTGGAGGTAGGGATACGAGCATCACTCAGCAGTACACATAGAGTTGTAACATCATTCTCCTGTGTGTTTGTTCATCAGACTGTCCTGACATGCCGGGACTTGAATCCAAGCCTTCAATCCCAGAGCTAGGAACACTACCACACAAGTTCAGGAATTGGAACCAAATCCAGAGCTCTGGCTCAGCGACAGGGACACTACCCACCACACTACCATACCCAGATTTTGGGTCATATTTTAGTGCCCACTTTCAGCTTGGTGTGAATTTATTATAATCAGGTTACCATTACTGAATTACAAACAACACTTCGTATTATTAAACAAATGCAAGATATTTGTCTCAACTGTAGGGTATTGAGTGTACGTGCTGCGCCATCAAAATTAACTATGAACATCTTTAATTGCTATTATCTGTATTCTGCAATATTAAGGAAAGAAATCCTGCAGACACACTCTGTCCAATGAAGGGTCTCAAATAGATATGTATTACTGAACACCAGAGACGAAGGAGGAGCTTAATTTCTGACCCCAAAACACCGATCACTTTTACCCAACTCTCACGTGCGACTCCCCTTTTCCTAAAACCATCAAATGACACCAGGCCACTGATTACTGTCCAGCCTCTCCTCCCCACTGACTGTCTCTGCAATCTGTCACTCCTCCCCCTGACCACACATGGCATCCCAAGCTCAGGGTCTTTGTGAAAATCAAGGCCGGAGTGTGTCGGCATCCTGGAGACGGATGGGCGTTTTAAAATTGAAGGGGGAGGGTAAGGTGACAGGAATATCACTCACTGGGCTGAGGGGTGGATGATGGAGTTTAGTTTGGATTAATGCGAAGTATTGGGTTTGGTAAATCAAACAACAGCAGGACCTATACAATTAAAAGTAGAACTTTTGGCAGTGTTGTAGTACAGAAACCTAGGCCGTGAGGTTTAATTCTTTCAAATTTGCATCTCATATAGATAGTTTCGTGAAGAACGTGTTTAACACACATGTCTTCATAGGACAGACCTTTGAGTATCGGAATTAGGATGTCATGTTGTGGTTGTAAAGGACATTGGTGAGACCTCTTCTGGAACACTGTTTCCAATCTGGTCGCCCTGCCCGCTCATTCCATAGGCACACCACCCTCTGGGTGAAAAAGATGCCCCTTAGGTCACTTTTAAATGTTTCCCCTCTCACCTTAAGCCTATGTCCTCTAGTTCTGGACTCCCTGTACCCTTTGAAAACACCTTGACTATTCACTTTGATATCACTAACGTTGCTTTTATTAAGCTGGAGAGGATTGAGAAGAGATTAACCTGGATGTTGCTGGGAAAGGAGGGAGTGAGCTATGAGGAGAGGCTGGTTCGGCTGGGACCTTTTTCACTGAAGAATATGAGATTAAGCAGTAACTTTACAGAGGTTTATAAAATAATGAGGGTTACAGAGAAGCTGAAGGGCTGATGTCTTTTCTCTAGAGTTGAGAATTCGAAACTGAGGGATTTTTAAGGTGCGAGTAAAAAAGATTTACGAAAGTCATGAGAGGTAATTATGTTAGATAGAAGTTGGCTTGTGTGTGGAATGAACTTCCAGAGGAAGTTGTGAAAGCAAAGACAGTTACAAAGTTTAAAGGACATTTAGATCAGTACATGGATAAGACATCAGTTTGGATGGTGCTGTGAGCAGCTGCCCTCTCACTCCCCATCTCTGAATGAATCCCTGTTGGTTTTCACCCTCTGCCAATGCTTGTGCAGTGGCGTGTGGAGACCAGCAGACGGTGACATTGCACCACTTTAAGCACCACAGAGACTGCCAGATCTGCCCCACACAGAGACACACAGATACACACACACGGGAATTTTCAGGGCGCGGCGTGAAGCCCATCTGGTAATTTAAATGAAACATAAAGAAATACTCATTTAGCCTCTTAAACTGTTAAAATATGAGTGACATATCTGCCAAATTCGACTGTTTAAATAAAAAAAGTATCAATTTATTTTTTTCACTCAGCGAGTGAACATTTTATATCAACTATTCACAACTCTGGGACCCCCTTTCTCTTAACTGCTTTTTAACCGACTCCAGTTCTATAACAATATACTGTGACTGGGTCTGCCATCCTCTCGTATCACAGGTGCTTGTAATCTCTCAGTTCAGAACAGCATTCCCTCTCTGTTGAACGTGAAGTACACACTTTCAACTTCATCACATTATCGATGAATATCGATAAGTGGATCCTATCCGGATTTTTTTTTTGCTCTGTGGTTTGTCAATATTTCATTTGCTCCGTCTGGTGTGTGTCAGGACTTTTGTTGCTCCATTGACAGCATGTCATTTTTCGACTCTGTCCATAGGAATATATCAGTATTTCACTTGCTCACACTCGTGTATTTGGGGCAGGTTTTTCAGTTGTTTCATGGGGACTGTGACGCTACAACAATCTCAATGTTTGTCGATGCCAGCGAACCTGGAAGAACTTTGAAGTCTATGGAGGAGAGTGTGGAACTCTAACAGGACAATGGCAGATGGAGATCAATGCAGAGCAGATTGAGGTGATTCACTTTGTGAGGAAAGACAATGAAAGACACTTTAAAACAGACTGTGCCATTATAAAGGGGCTGCAGGAGCAGAGAGCGCTACGTGTATGTGAGCACAGATTGTTGAAGATGTCAGGACAAGTGGGGAGGGCAGTTACTATCACAGATTAGTTTCAGTATCTGACCTGTTCACAGAGGGAGGTGCTCCCTTCCTGGGAGGTGGTGGTGGCGATGTGTTGTGAGCGCACCCTCCTGCCCACTGAGACCGTGGGGATTCCATTTGTACCAGCTCGACACAAAAGGGAGATGGCATCAGGGCCACTGCTTCGAAGTTGTGCCGGGTGGAAACGGAGCTGCCGGTGGGTTTAAAGTGAGAATTGCCCTTCACTGAACATTGATCTTTACTCGGTCAGTGGGACGTGGATGTTTCAGAATCTCCATACGAGGTGTCCCTGTCCTCTCCGACTCCTACCAGGATCCTCACCACATGGCAGGTGGGAGGAGGGGTGAGGGAACGGATATAGGGCACCCCACCACCCGGATAGGCCCTCCCTGTCCTAGTCCAGGCTGTTTCTCCTGGAATGGGAGAAACGGAGGGAGAGAGGGAGGGTGGGAGTGAGTGGCCCTGCTGTTAGTGCTGGTGTAGGTGGGGAGGGGGTCATGGTGAGGTGTCCGGAGGGAGTCAGTCCACAGTGTTGTATCCATGCAGTGTTATTAAAGTGGTGGGTTCGGGGGAGGGGGGGGTAAAGTGGAGGGAGAGAGAGAGAATGAGAGACAGACAGAGACAGACAGAGACAGAGAGAGAGAGAGAGAAGGTGCTGCATGCGGCAGTGAGAGTGGTGGACCATGATCCTTGTTCGGGGGTCAGTCCTATAACAGATACACAGTGAGTGTGAGGGAGCAGAGAGAATACAGTGACCCTGATCCTGACCGAGCGAGGAAGGTTATTGATGCTTGTCCTGTATTGCTGGACATTTCCTCAGACGGTAGATACTGCACTGAGCTGGGTTGTGAGCTCAGACCATGCTCGGTGGGTCTGGTGGTGCGGTCCACTTTGGGAAGAGAATGGTCCCCCTCTATACTAGCCCATTCACCAGGACCTACGTGCACCTGTCGACAAACCGTGGTGTAATTACCCCTTATCTGCCATGCTCAGTGTAAACTGTGTAGGGCAGCTCCGAACAGAGAAAGCTCAACAGTGTGCTCAGTGGCCTTTTAAAGGTGGCGCCAGTGTCATGGATCATGGAATATCCAGGGGCACCCGGGCGATGGTGAGTTTCTCCAGATATATTGGGTGGGAGAATCGGGCTGGTATTGAATGAGAGGGACACCATGGGATGGGGTGGGAGGTAAATGAGGTGAGTTCGATAAGATAGCACCAGGAAACTAGCTCGACCTAGTGTGGATGATCCCTCTGTCACAGTCAATGGAAATAGCACTGAGACAAATTATTGTTAGATTTAAAGTTTGGGAGAAGATTTGTAGCTCGGGTGCTCGTTGTTGTGGTTCTGTTCGCCGAGCTGGGAATTTGCCTTGCAAACGTTTCGTCCCCTGTCTAGGTGACATCCTCAGTGCTTGGGAGCCACTTCCAATTATTCATTAGTCAGCTAATTAACAAACAAACACATCGACCTGAACTCAATATACCGGCCACTACAGCGGACAGCTGGAACTGACAACCGGAAGCGGCAGAGACAGGCCACTATAAATGCCGGAGGAAACAGCATAGAAGCGCTTCACAGAAGGGTCCCAAGCACTGAGGATGTCACCTAGACAGGGGATGAAACGTTTGCAAGACAAATTCCCAGCTCGGCGAACAGAACCACAACATTGTTAGATTTCGCTCAATGAGTCAAAGAGTCTGCTGACCCTACACCCAGATACAAATCTGCAGAACAAATACTCATCCAAAACTCTGCGTCATCTGAACTCCCACCAATATCATGTTCACCTACCATTCCTGGAAACACTTATGTTACAGGATGCTGTTAAAATGTTTTCATTTCTGCATTCGGAAACCTGGGAACACATCCTTCCATAGCACTGCCGCTCAGTCTCCCCCACTCTGCCGATTTGTCATACCCCTCCCATTTGTTATTGTTTAAACTGATTCCCCCTCCATATCTGTATCTCTGTGGCAGTGATGTTCAGACTCACAGCACCCCCTTGTCAGGGCACAATGGAGATATGGAGCTGTAAATGGATGGGAGCTGCACATCCTGTCACTTCCAGCACGGGCTAGAAGTTTCCCCACACTGGGCAGAGATCTTACACAGTGTTACAGATCAATGCACTGGGGAGGTGTACACAGTCCTACATGCTGGGACTGTAAATGCCCCTAGGTTACAGATCAATGCACTTGGGTGGGGTACACAGTCCTACATGCTGGGAAGGTACATGCTCCTTGGGTACAGATCAATGCACTGGGGTGGGATACACAGTCGTACATGCTGGGAGGGTAACTGCTCCTGCCTTACAGATCAATGCACTGGGGTGGTGTACACTGTACTACATGCTATGGGGGGGGTGGGGTAACTGCTCCAGGTTTACAGATCAATGCACTGGGGAGGTGTACACAGTCCTACATGCTGGGAGGGTAAATGCCCCTGGGTTACAGATCAATGCACTGGGGTGGTGTACACAGTCCTACATGCTGGGAGGGTAACTGCTCCGGGTTTACAGATTAATTCACGGGTGACCACTGCACAGGTCGCTGTGCTGGTCAGACTATCTGGTTGAGGTTTATTGATCAATGCACTGCTGTGGTCTGCACAGGTCCCCGTGTTGGACAGATATCTAATCCGGGGTTATAGATCAATGCACTGCTGTGGTCTGCATTTGTCACCGCGCTGGACAGATATATGGTCTGGGATTATAGATCAATGCCCTGATCTGATCTGCGCAGTGTTCCACTCTGGCATGATTGCTGGGTTGTATTGACCAGTGCAGTGAATCAATCTGCACAGATTGCTGGTTTGTACTGAACAGTACATTGGCATGGTCTGCAGTGTTACACGGTGAACAGATATCTCCTCTGGGTTGATGGTGTCTCGGCTGGTTCTGTGAGGTGGATTGAGAATGTGGTAAATCTAACCATTTCAGCTGATCTGGCGATGCCTTTAGTTCCCATTCCTGTGATTGGACCCTCCCTCTCTCACCCCATTAATGTTACAGTGTGTCCAGACTGGTGGGGTGGGTAGTGGGGAAAGGTGATGGACAGGTCAAGGGGTTCCCGGAACGCTCTGTTCCAAACATTCTGTAACTGCCATTCCCCGGAACACACTGTTCCAAACATTCTATAACTGCCATTCCCTGGAAAGTTCTGTTCACAACATTCTATAACAGACATTCCCCAGAACGTTCTGTCCCTGACATTCTATAACTGACATTCCCCGGAGAGTTCTGTCCCTGACATAGTTTGTGAAAGGCCGGACGTCGGTGAATTGAATCATGGATATGATCCCGAGGGAAGAGATCCCGTTCCAGGGAGAAGGAGACACTGTTCCGAAGATCCTTCAGGTGGTTAAAGGGGTGAAACGTTTTCCCTGCGTTTACATTTCTCCACGACACAGGATCGACCACAATTTAGACCAAAATACAGAAATTCCCAAACTCCATTTGTCTTCAGGAAACTGGGAGAGAATCCTTCAGGACAGCAACGTTTCCAATCTCCGTATTAGGAACTGGGAAGAAGTGACCTGTGTCTGCTCTCAAGTGATCGAGTGTGTGGGAATTTTCTAGAAACCATCTGTCCTTATGGATGTGTTTCCTAGTGTTTGGGGAGGAAGGGTTTATTGTGGTTTATGTCACTTTCTTGTCAGTAATTCAGACCTTCCCATTTGTTACTCCAGCTCCAATTACTTTAATAAATCCCTGAATACAGGGACACATTTGAAAATCTCACTGGGTCCCCGATCAAACGGGTCCCTTTGCCTCCAGGCTGATGGATAATGGTTTTGTTTTCCTTCCTCATAGTTAACATACTGACCATCTACGTCCTGCTTTATAAAGATTGTGGATTGTCTCCATGTGTCAGACGTTACCTGGGGGCCATGGCAGTGGCGGATCTCCTGGTCATTATCCTCGACCTGATCCTGAGACACATTCCCATTGTTTTTTGGAAACACTTTTATTTCCTGAAGTACTCTGCCCCCGTGTGTAATATCCACGCCGTCCTGCTTTATGCAGCCACTGACTGCTCTGTCTGGTTCACCGTCACATTCACCTTTGATCGGTTTGTGGCCATTTGTTGCCAAAAGCTGAAAAGTAAATATTGCAGTGAGAAAACGGCGGCTGTGGTTCTGGGAGCAGTGACTGTGCTGAGCTGTTTAAAGAACATTTTCTGGTATTTTATGTTCACACCTCAGTATGGGCTGATGAGCGACCGCTGGTTTTGTTTTGTAACACTCGCTGTTCTATACTCCATTTTCTGGGTCACAATCGAGTTCCTCCACCACATTCTAACCGCGTGTGTCCCATTTCTCCTGATTCTGCTGCTCAATGTTCTCACCGTCAGACACATTTTAGTGACCAGCAGAGCCCGCAGGAGACTCCGCGCTCACACCAATGGGGACGCTCAGTCTGACACTGAAATGAGAAACCGAAAAAAATCCATCATTTTACTGTTTGTGATCTCGGCCAATTTCATCCTGTTATGGTCAATGTTAATGCTGTATTCTGTATTGTACCGGATGTATTATGTTGGTTATCGGTCTGTGTATTTCGATCGCTTTATGCTTGAATTGGGCTTCATGCTGCAGCTCCTCAGTTGCTGCACAAACACCGCGATTTATGCCGTGACCCAGACTAAGTTCAGGCAGCAGCTGAAGAATGTGCTGAAATATCCCTTCACGCAAATCCATCCATCCATCAAATTCACTCCTTAATCAATCAATCCAGCGTGTTCTCATTTCAGTTCAGTGTTTCAGCGATGGAGCAGCCTGTCGCTATATTAACAGACTGAGGGTAGCGCTGGTTTGTTCATCCTTATCTCACAGGGGGGTTACAGGGAAACATTTCAATGTTTCTCACAACTCAGGGGCCAGTGAGAAAAGGCACCAGCCTAATGATTGTATCCATCACTTCCATTTGTAACCAATAAAAATGTTCATTAAAGCGTGCCGAGCAGCAGAATGACTGATGTTGTTGTGTGTCTTTGTATTGGAGAAGCTGAGCTGGAGAGACAGACTCAGCCCCAAGTCCTAGTCCTCACGGAAGGGGAGGGCACCGCGCCCTGAGTTCACGAGCTGGGTTTAACTGCCTCTGTCCTTACTTTGCCTTCTGGGTCTCCCACTCCAACTTGTCTCTCAGGAGAATTCACCTTGCTCCCTTTGTCCCTCTCCCTCCATATATCCCTCCCACTCTCACACTGCACTGCTATTTCTCTCTCCTTTTCTCATTTACGCACTCAATTCCACTGTCGTTCCCTTCTCCAATCTCATTCACTCTCTCTCCATCTTGTGATCTTAATCTCCCAATGTTACTGTCTTCCTCGAATCCTTCGCTGCTGGGGGAACAGAAGACTGTTGTCGATCTTCAGGCCGATGTTAGGGTACAGAGATTGGGACGACATATCAGGCTAACGCCAGGGCAACAGTATGGAGCTTGGGTCAAATGCCATTGCTCGGGGACATAGTGTGTGTGAGAACATGAGCCGTTACTTGGGGGTAACAGGTGGAGTGGCATGTGGCTGAGACTGGTACAACAGGATGTCACAAACAGAACACATTGTGTGGGACATACTGTCTGTTACTCAGTGAATAGAATGGGGATGGGGTTAAAGGCCATTTAGAGGGGATCAACAGGGTCGGTGTCGACAGGCAGGAGCTCAGTTTAAGGTGTGTGAGGAGTGTGATGGTGGCAGACTGCGTGGGCATGAGAGTGTGATGCTGGGGGAGTGTGCGAGGGAGTGAGCGTGATGGTGGGGAAATGTGTGCGGGAGTGAATGTGATGCTGGGAGAGGGTCCGATGGAGTGAGCCTGATGGTGGGGGAATGTGTGGGGGAGGGAGCGTGACGGTGGTTGAGAGTGTGGGGAAGTGAGAGTGACGATGGGGGCGTGTGCTGGGAGTGAACGGGACAATGGGAGTGTGCGGGAAAATGAGCGTGATGGTGGGGCAGTGCACGCGGGTCTGAGAGTCAGGGTGGGGCTGTGTGTGGGGGAGAGAGCGATACAGTGGGGGAGAGTGTGCTTGAGTGAGTCTGATGGTGAGGCTTTGTGCAGGATGAGTGAGCATGACAGTGGCGTTATGTGCGGTGGTTGGTGTGTGAAGGTGTGTGACTATACAGGGGAGTGAACATGACGGTAGGGGAGTGTGTGGTGGTGAGCGTGACGGTGGGGTGGTGTGGGGCTGTGTGTGTGAGGGTAATGGAGTGTGCGGTGGTGAGCATGACGATGAGAGTGGTGTGTGTCGGCATGTGTGATGGTTGTGGATTGTGTGTGGGTGAGAATGATGGTGAGGCTGGTGTGGAGCAGTGTGTGAGGGTGGTGGAGTGTGTGGGGGTGAACGTGATGGTGGGGGTGTTGTGGGGCAATGTGTGTGAGTGTGGGGCAGTGTGTGGGGGTGGGTGTGATGGTGAGGGTGGTGTGGGGCAGTGTGTGTGAGGGTGGTGGAGTGTGTGGGGGTGCGCGTGATGGTGGGGGTGTTGTGGGGCAATGTGTGTGAGTGTGGGGCAGTGTGTGGGGGTGGGTGTGATGGTGAGGGTGGTGTGGGGCAGTGTGTGGGGGTGGGTGTGATGGTGAGGGGGGTGTGGGGCAGTGTGTGGGGGTGGGTGTGATGGTGTGGGTGGTGTGGGGCAGTGTGTGGGGGTGGGTGTGATGGTGAGGGTGGTGTGGGGCAGTGTGTGTGAGGGTGGTGGAGTGTGTGGGTGTGAGCGTGACGGTGAGGGTGGTGTGAGGCAGTGTGTGTGAGGGTGATGGAGTGTGTGGGGTTGAGCCTGACGGTGAGAGTGGTGTGTGGCGGCATGTGTGATGGTTGTGGATTGTGTGTGCGTGAGTATGATGGTGAAGGTGGAGTGTGTGGGGGTGAGCGTGACGGTGGGTAGTGGTACGGGGCAGTGTGTGTGATGGTGGTAGAATGTGTGGAGGTGTGTGTGACGGTGAGGGTGCTGTGAAGCAGTGTGTGTGAGTGTGGTGGAGTGTGTGGGTGTGAGTGTGATGGTGGGGGTGGTGTGAGGCAGTGTGTGTGATGGTGGTGGAGTGTATGGGTGCGACTGTGACGGTGGGGATGGTGTGGGGCAGTGTGTGTGACGGTTGTGGAGTGTGTGGCGGGACATGTGGTGGTGGGGTGATATGGGGTAGCATGTGTGATGGTTGTGGATTGTGTCGGGTTGAGTATGACGATGAGGGTGGTTAGTGGCAATGTGTGTGATGGTGGTGGAGTATGTGGGGGTGAGCATGACGGTGGGGGTGGTGTGAGGCAGTGTATGTGATGGTTGTGGAGTGTATGGGGGTGAGCATGACGGTGGGGGTGGTGTGTGGCAGTTTGTGTGAGGGTGGTGGAGTGTGTGGGGGTCAGCGTGACGGTGGAAGTTCTAAGGGTTATTGTGTGACGTAGAGAGTGTGAGGGGGTCAGAGTGTTGGTGACAGAGTGACTGT
The DNA here is from genome assembly GCF_047496795.1 of Chiloscyllium punctatum. NCBI lineage: Eukaryota > Metazoa > Chordata > Chondrichthyes > Orectolobiformes > Hemiscylliidae > Chiloscyllium > Chiloscyllium punctatum. The sequence continues at coordinate 49,093,408 of NC_092766.1, read as the reverse complement.
GAGGGGGTCAGGATGACGGTGATACAGTGAGTGTGAGAGCGCCAGGGTTACCGTGATGGAGTGAGTGTGATAGTGTCAGGGTGACTATGATGGAGTGAGTGTGTGATGATTAGGGTGACGGTGATGGAGTGAGTGTGAGGGAGCCAGGGTGATGGTCATGGAGTGAGTGTGAGGTGGTCAGAGTGATGGTGATGGAGTGAGTTTGAGTGAGTCAGGGAGACAATGATGGAGTGAGTGTGAGGGGGCCAGGGTGATGGTGATGGAGTGAGTGTGAGGGGGCTAGGGAGACAGCGATGGAGTGAGTGTGTGGGGGTCAGTAAGACAGTTATGGAGTGAGTGTAAGGGGTCAGGGTGGCGGTGATGGAGTGAGTGTGAGGGGGTCAGAGTGATGGTGATAGAGTGAGTTTGAGTGAGTCAGGGAGACAGTGATGGAGTGAGTGTGAGGGGACCAGGGTGAGAGTGATGGAGTGAGTGAGAGGGGGTCAGGACGACGGAGATGGAGAGAGTGTGATTGAGTCAAGTTGAGGTTGATGAAGGGAGTGTGAGGTGGTCAGGGAGACAGTGATGGAGCGAGTGTGAGGGGATCATTGTGACGGTGCTATGAGCGAGTGTGAGAGGATAAGTATGACGGTGATGGATTGAGTGTGATTGAGTCAGGGTGAGGGAGATGGAGAGAGTGTGAGGTGGTCAGTGTGTCGGTGATGGAGTGAGTGTGAGGGTGTCAGTGTGTCATTGATGGAGTGAGTTTAATGGGGTCAGTGTGACATAGATGGAGTGAGTGTGAGGGGTCAGGGTGACGGTGATTGAGTGAGTGTGAGGGAGTCAGTATGACGGTGATGGAGTAAGAGTAAGGGGGCTAGGGTGAAGTTGATGGAGTGAGTGTGAGTGGGTCAGGATGACGGTGATGGAGTGAGTGTGAGAGGGTCAGAATGATGGTGACAAAGTGAGTTTAATGGTGTCAGGTTGCCGTTGATAGACTAAGTGTGTCGGGGTCAGAGTGACGGTTATGGAGCGAGTGTGAGGGGTCAGGGTGATGCTGATGGAGTGAGTGAATAGGGGACAGTGTGACAGTGATGGAGTGAGTGAGGGGCTGAGGGTGACTTTGAAGGATTGAGTGTGAGGGGATCAGTGTGACGGTGATGGAGCGAGTGTGAGAGGATCAGTATTACGGTGATGGTGTAAGTATGATTGACTCAGGGTGAGGGTGATGGAGTGAGTATGGGGGAGTCAGGGTGACGGTGATAGAGTGAGTGTCAGGGGGTCATGGTGATGGTGATGGAGTGAGTGTGAGGGGGTCAGTTTGCGGGTGATGGAGTGAGTGTGAGGGAGTCAGTGTGAAGCGATGGAGTGAGTTTAATGGAGTCAGTGTGACAGAGATGGAGTGAGTGTGATGGGGTCAGGGTGAAGGAGAAGGAGTGAGTGTGTGGGGGTCACGGTGACGGTGATGGAGTGAGAGTGTGGCGGTCAGGTGACGGAAATGAGTGAGTGTGTGGGGACCAGGGTGAGGGTGATGAGTGAGTGTGAGGTGGTCAGGTTGACGGTGACAGAGTGAGTGTGAATGGGTCAGGGTGACGGTGATGGAGTGAGTGTGGGATTGTCAGTCTGATTGTGATGGAGTGAGTATGAGGGGGTCAGGGTGACGGTGATGAAGTGGGTGTGAGGAGGTCAGGTTGACTCTAATGATGTGAGTGTGAGGGGATAAGTGTGACGGTAATGGAGTGATTGTCAGGGGATCAGGGAGACGGTGATGGAGTGAGTGTGAGGGAATCAGGGCGACGGTGACTGAGTGAGCGTGAGGGGGTGAGAAGGGATGGTGATGGAGTGAGTGTGAGGGAATCAGGGTGACGTTAACCGAGTGAGTGTGAGGGGGTCATTGTGACTGTGATTGCGGGAATGTGAGGGGGTCACCGGGACGGTGATGGAGTGAGTGTGAGGGGATCATGTTGACGGTGATGGTGTGAGTGTGAGGTGGTTAGTGAGATGGAGATGGCGTGATTGTCAGGGTGTCAGTGTAACGGTGATGGAGTGAGTGAGGGGGTCAGGGTGACTTTGAAGGATTGAGTGTGAGGGGATCAGTGTGACGGTGCTGGACGGAGTGTGAGAGGATCAGTATGACGGTGATGGTGTGAGTGTGATTGACTCAGGGTGAGGGTGATGGAGTGAGTCTGAGGGTGTCAGTGTGATAGTGATGGAGAGAGTGTGAGCGGGTCAGTTTGACGGTGAGGGAGTGAGAGTGAGTGGGTCAGGGTGAGGGTGATGGAGTGAGTGTGAGGGGGTTAGTGTGACGCTGATGTAGTGAGTTTAATGGAGTCAGTGTGACAGAGATGGAGTGAGTGGGATGGGGTCAGGGTGAAGGTGAAGGAGTGAGTGTGTGGGGGTCAGGATAACTGTGATGGAGTGAGTGTGAGGTGGTCAGGGTGACGGTGATGACTGAGTGTGAGGGTTCAGGGTGACGGAGATGGAGTGAGTGTGAGGGGGTCTGGGTGACGGTGATGGAGTGAGTGTGGAGGGGTCGGTTTGACGGTGATGACGTGAGTGTGAGGGGGTGAATTGGAAGGAGATAGAGTGAGTTTAAGGGGGTCAGTGTGACGGTGATGGAGTGAGTGTGAGAGGGTCAGTGTGACAGTGATCGAGTGAGTGTGAGAGGGTCCGGTCGATGGTGATGGTATGAGTGTGAGTGGGTCAGGATGAGGGTGATGGAGTGAGTATGAAAGGGTCAGGGAAAAGGATAAAGGTGTGAGTGTGAGGGGTTCAGTGAGATTGAGATCAAGTAAGTGTGAGAGGGTCAGTGTGACCGCGATGATGTGAACGTGAGCGGATAAGTGCGATGGTAATGAAGTGACTGTGAGGGGATCAGGGTGAAGGTGATGGAGTGAGCGTGAGGGGGTCAGTGTCATGGCGATGGAGTAAGTGTGAGGGAGTCAGGGAGAATGTGATTGAGTGAGTTTGAGGAAATCAGAATAAGGGTGACCGAGTGAGTGTGAGGGTTCAGTGTGACTGGGATCGTGTGAGTGTGAGGGGATCAGTGTGAAGTTGATGGAGTGAGAGTGAGAGGTCAGGGTGATGGTGATTGAGTGAGTGTGAGGATGTCATGGTGACAGTGATGAAGTGAGTGTGAGCTTGTCAGGATGATGGTGATCGAGTGAGTGTGAGGGGATCAGGGTGAATGTGATGGAGAGAGTGTGGGGGGTCAGCGTGACGGTGATGGAGTGAGTATGAGGCGGTCAGCGTGACGTTGATGGAGTGAGTGTGTCGGTGTCAGTGTGACAGTGAAGGAAGGAGTGTGAAGGCGTCAGGGTGTCGGTGCTGGAGTGAGTGTGAGGGGGTCAGGATGACGATGATGGAGTGAGTGTGAGAGGGTCATGGTGACGGTAATGGAGCAAGTATGAGGGGGCTCTGGGTGATGGTGATGGAGTGAGTGTGTAGGGGACAGTGTGACAGTGATGGAGTGAGTGAGGGGGTCAGGGTGACATTGAAGGATTGAGTGTGAGGGGATCAGTGTGACAGTGCTGGAGCAAGTGTGATAGAATCAGTATGACGGTGATTGTGTGAGTGTGATTGAGTCAGGATGAGGGTGATGGAGTGAGTCTGAGGGTGTCAGTTTGACAGTGATGGAGGGAGTGTGTGCGGGTCAGTTTGACGGTGATTGAGTGAGTGCGAGGGGGTCAGGGTGATGGTGATGGAGTGAGTGTGAAGGGATCAAGGTGACGGTGAAGGTGTGAGTGTCAGGGGCTTGTGGTGACGTTGATGGAATGAGAGGGGAGAGCGGGAGTGCAGGATAACGGGAGAGAGGGAGAGTGGAAGAGAGGGAGAGCGGGTGAGCGGGAGAGAGGGAGTGCGGGAGATAGGGAGAGTGGGAGAGCGCGGGAAAGCGGCAGAGAGGGTGACCTGGAAATAGGGGAGTGCGGGAGAGCTGGAGAGATGGAGAGAGCGGGTGAGTGGGAGAGAGGGAGAGATGGAGAGAGGGATGAGCTGGAGAGAGGGAGAGAGCAGGTGAGCGGGAGAGAGGGAGAGAGAGCAGGAGAGAAGGAAAACAGCAGACCGGGAAAGCGGGATAGAGCGAGAGAGTGGGAGAGAGGGAGAGAGCGGCAGAGAGGGAGAGTGAGAGAGGGGGAGAGAGAGAGCAGGAGAGAGGGAGATGGGGAGGGCAGGAGAGAGGGAGAGAGGGCGAGAGCAGGAGAGCGGGAGAGAGGGAGAGCAGGACCGAAGGAAGAGAGGGAGAGGGGGGTGAGTGGGGGAGAGGGAGACAGTGGGGCAGAGGGAGAGAGCAGGAGAGGAGGAGAGAGGGAGAGCACGAACGAGGGAGAGAGGGAGAGAGCGGGAGAGAGCGAGACAGGAGAGAGGGAGAGAGCAGGACAGCGGGAGAGAGGGAGAGTGGGAGCGAGGGAGAGAGGGAGAGCGGGAGAGGTGGGTGAGTGGGGGAGAGGGAGAGAGCAGGAGAGGAGGAGAGAGGGAGAGTGGAAGAGAGGGAGAGCGGGATAGCGAGAGAGCTGGAGAGTGGGAGAGCTGTACAGAGGGAGAGCGATGGAAAGAGGGAGAGAGGGAGAGAGCGGAAGAGCGGGAGTGCGGGAGAGGTGGAGAGCGGGAGAGAACGAGAAAGGTGGAAAGAGGGAGAGAGGGAGAGAGGGGGAGAGTGGGAGAGCGGGAGAATGGAAGAGAGAGGGAGAGGGGGGTGAGTGTTAAAAGAGAGAGTGGGAGAGGTGGATAGAGGGAGAGCAGGAGAGAGGGAGAGCGGAAGAGAGCGAGAGCGGGAGAGCTAGAGACCGGGAAAGTGGGGGACAGCGGGAGAGTGGGAGAGCGGAACAGAGGGAGAGATGGGTAGAGGGAGAGCGGGAGAAGGGTTAAAGCGGGAAACCGGGAGAGCCGGAGAGCAGCAGAAAGTGCGAGAGCGGAAGTGTGAGAGAGAGGGAGAGCGGGAGATCGGGAGAGAGCAAAAGAGCGAGAGAGCTGGAGAGCGGGAGGGACGAGAGAGTGGAAGAGAGGGAGAGCGGGAGAGAATGATAGAGCGGGAGAGACGAGAGATGGAGAGAGTAGGGGAACGGGAGAGGGGGAGAGAGAGGGGGAGCGGGAGAGAGGGGGAGAGCGGGGGAGATGGAGAGCGGGAGACAGGGGGAGTGCGGGAGAGCGGGAGAGGGGGAGAGAGGGAGCGGGAGAGAGGGAGATGGGGAGGGCGGGAGAGAGTGAGAGATGGCGAGATCAGGAGAGCGGGAGAGAGGGAGAGCAGGAACGAGGGAGAGAGGGAAAGGGGGGTGAGTGGGGGAGAGGGAGAGAGCGGGAGAGCGGCAAAGATGGAGAGAGAAGTGAGGGAGAGCGGGATAGCGAGAGAGTGGGAGAGTGGGAGAGCAGTACAGAGGGAGAGAGACGGAAAGAGGGAGAGAGGGAGAGAGCAGGAGAGAGGGAGAGAGGGAGAACGGGAGCGAGGGACCGACGGAGAGGGGGGGGGTGAGTGGGGAGCGGGAGAGAGCGGGAGAAGAGGAGAGAGGGAGAGAGAACAGAGGGAAAGCGGGATAGCGAGAGAGCGGGAGAGTGGGAGAGCGGTACAGACGGAGAGAGACGCAAAGAAGAAGAGAGGGAGAGAGCGGAAGACGGGAGTGCAGGAGAGATGGAGAGCGGGAGAGAGGGAGGGGGCAGAGCAGGAGAGCGGGAGAGTGCGAGAGAGGTGGAAAGAGGGAGAGAGGGAGTGTGGGAGAGGAGAGCAGCAGAGCGGGACTGCGGGAGAGAGAGAGAGAGAGGGAGAGCGGGAGCGTTGGAGAGAGGGAGAGAGTGGGAGAGAGGGAGAGGGCGGGAGAGCGGCAGAGAGGGAGAGCGGGTGACAGGGGGAGGGCACGAGAGCGGGAGATGGGGAGAGAGAGAGAGCGGGAGAGAGGGAGAGAGGGAGATGGGGACGGCAGGAGAGAGGGAGAGAGGCTGAGAGCAGGAGAGCGGGAGAGAGGGAGAGCAGGAACGAGGGAGAGAGGGAGAGAGTGGGAGAACGGGAGAGCGGGAGAGAGCGAAACAGGAGAGAGGGAGAGAGCAGGACAGCGGGAGAGAGGGAGAGTGGGAGCGAGGGAGAGAGGGAGAGAGGGAGAGGTGGGTGAGTGGGGGAGAGGGAGAGAGCAGGAGAGGAGGAGAGAGGGAGAGCGGAAGAGAGGCAGAGCGGGATAGCGAGAGAGCTGGAGAGTGGGAGAGCTGTACAGAGGGAGAGCGATGGAAAGAGGGAGAGAGGGAGAGAGCGGAAGAGCGGGAGTGCGGGAGAGATGGAGAGCGGGAGAGAACGAGAAAGGTGCAAAGAGGGAGAGAGGGAGAGAGGGGGAGAGTGGGAGAGCGGGAGAATGGAAGAGAGTGGGAGAGAGGGAGAGCGGGAGCGAGAGAGAGAGGGAGAGAGGGAGAGGGGGTGAGTGTTAAAAGAGAGAGCGGGAGAGGTGGATAGAGGGAGAGCAGGAGAGAAGGAGAGTGGAAGAGAGCGAGAGCGGGAGAGCTAGAGAGCGGGAAAGCGGGGGAGAGCGGGAGAGTGGGAGAGCAGTACAGAGGGAGAGAGACGGAAAGAGGGAGACAGGGAGAGAGCGGGAGAGCGGGAGTGCGGGAGAGATGGAGAGCGGGAGAGAGGGAGGTGGCTGAGTGGGAGAGCGGGAGAGAGCGAGAGTGGCGGAAAGAGGGAGAGAGGGGGAGAGGGAGAGAGGGAGAGCGGGAGAAAGTGATGGAGAGAGACAGGTAGAGAACTGGAGAGCGGGAGAGAGAGAGAGCGGGAGCGAGGGAGAGAGGGAGTGAGGGAGAGGGGGATGAGTGGGGGAGAGGGAGAGAGCAGGAGAGGAGGAGAGAGGGAGAGCACGAACGAGGGAGAGAGGGAGAGAGCGGGAGACCGGGAGAGCGGGAGAGAGCGAGACAGGAGAGAGGGAGAGAGCAGGACAGCGGGAGAGAGGGAGAGTGGGAGCGAGGGAGAGAGGGAGAGAGGGAGAGGTGGGTGAGTGGAGGAGAGGGAGAGAGCAGGAGAGGAGGAGAGAGTGAGAGCGGAAGAGAGGGAGAGCGGGATAGCGAGAGAGCTGGAGAGTGGGAGAGCTGTACAGAGGGAGAGCGATGGAAAGAGGGAGAGAGGGAGAGAGCGGAAGAGCGGGAGTGCGGGAGAGATGGAGAGCGGGAGAGAACGAGAAAGGTGCAAAGAGGGAGAGAGGGAGAGAGGGGGAGAGTGGGAGAGCGGGAGAATGGAAGAGAGTGGGAGAGAGGGAGAGCGGGAGCGAGAGAGAGAGGGAGAGAGGGAGAGGGGGTGAGTGTTAAAAGAGAGAGCGGGAGAGGTGGATAGAGGGAGAGCAGGAGAGAGGGAGAGCGGAAGAGAGCGAGAGCGGGAGAGCCAGAGACCGGGAAAGTGGGGGACAGCGGGAGAGTGGGAGAGCGGTACAGAGGGAGAGATGGGTAGAGGGAGAGCGGGTGAGAGGGGAAGAGCGGGAAACCGGGAGAGCGGCAGAAAGTGGGAGAGCGGAAGTGTGGGAGAGAGGGAGAGCGGGAGATCGGGAGAGGGCAAAAGAGCGAGAGAGCGGGAGAGCGGGAGGGACGAGATAGTGGAAGAGAGGGAGAGCGGGAGAGAATGATAGAGCGGGAGAGACGAGAGATGGAGAGAGTAGGGGGACGGGAGAGCGGGAGAGAGCGGGGGAGCGGTAGAGAGGGAGAGAGTGGGAGAGCGGGAGGGACGAGATAGTGGAAGAGAGGGAGAGCGGGAGAGAATGATAGAGCGGGAGAGACGAGAGAGGAGAGAGTGGGGGAACGGGAGAGCGGGGGAGCAGGAGAGAGGGAGAGAGGGGAAGAGGAAGAGCGGGAGAGAGGGAGGGCGGGATAGAGCAGCAGAGTTGGAGAGTGGGAGAGATGGATAGCGGGCTATCGGGAGAGCGGGGAAGATGGAGAGTGGGAGAGCGCGGGACAGCGGGAGAGACGAGAGAGAGGGAGAACGGGAGAGAGAGAACGGGAGTGAGCGGGAGAGAGGGAGAGCGGGAGAGAGGGAGAACGGGGGAGAGAGAGAGAGGGGAAGGGCAGAAGAGCGGTAGAGTGGCTGAGACTGAGAGCAGGAGAGAGCGGGAGAGAGGGAGAGCGGGAGAGAGGTAGAGAGTGGGAGAGCAGAAGAGCATGAGAGCGAGATAGAGGGAGGGCAGGACAGAGGGAGAGCGGGAGAGCAGGAGAGAGGGAGAGTGAGAGAGAGGGACAACGGAAGAGAGGGAGAGAGGGGGAGATCGGGAGACATGCGGAGCAGGACAGCGGGAGAGAGCGGGAAAGTGTTAGAGAGGGAGAGCGGGAGAGAGGGCGAGCGGGACAGAGAGCGAGAGTGGAAGAGCGGGAGAGCGAGAGAGATGGAGAACGGAAGAGAGGGAGAGAAGGGGAGAGCGGGAGAGTGGGAGTGCGGGAGAGCGGGAAAGCGAGAGAGATGGAGAGCTGGAGAGAGGGAGAGCCGGAGAGCGGGACAGAGGGGCAGAGCAGGAGAACGGGAGAGTGGCAGTGAGGGACAGCAGGAGAGAGCGAGAGCGGGAGAGTGGGAGAGCAGCACAGAGGGAGAGAGACGGAAAGAGGGAGAGAGCAGAAGAGCGGGAGTGCGGGAGAGATGGAGAGCGGGAGAGAGGGAGTGGGAAGAGCAGGAGAGCGGAAGAGAGCGAGAGAGGCAGAAAGAGGGAGAGAGGGAGTGTGGAAGGGAAGGAGAACAGCAGAGCGGGACAGTGGGAGAGAGCGATAGAGGGAGAGCGGGAGAGAAGGAGAGAGGGAGAGAGTGGGAGAGAGGGAGAGAGTGGGACAGCGGCAGAGAGGGAAAGCAGGAGACAGGGGGAGGGCGGAGAGCGAGAGAGGGGGAGAGAGAGAGAGCGGGAGGGAGGGAAAGAGGGAGATGGGGAGGGCGGGAGAGGGAGAGAGGGCAAGAGAGGAGAGCGGGAGAGAGGGAGAGCAGGAACGAGGGAGAGAGGGAGAGAGCGGGAGACCGGGAGAGAGCGAGAGCGGGAGAGAGGGAGAGAGCAGGACAGCTTGAGAGAGGGAGAGCGGGAGCGAGGGAGAGAGGGAGAGAGGGAGAGGGGGATGAGTGGGGGAGAGGGAGAGAGCAGGAGAGGAGGAGAGAGGGAGAGCGGAAGAGAGGGAGAGCGGGAACGAGGGAGAGAGGGAGAGAGCGGGAGACCGGGAGAGAGCGAGAGCGGGAGTGAGGGAGAGAGCAGGACAGCGGGAGAGAGGGAGAGCGGGAGCGAGGGAGAGAGGGAGAGAGGGAGAGGGGGATGAGTGGGGGAGAGGGACAGAGCAGGAGAGGAGGAGAGAGGGAGAGCGGAAGAGAGGGAGAGCGGGATAGCGAGAGAGCGGGAGAGTGGGAGAGCGGTTTAGATGGAGAGAGATGGAAAGAGGGAGAGAGGAGGAGAGCGGAAGAGCGGGAGTGCGGGAGAGGTGGAGAGCGGGAGAGAGGGATGGGGCAGGGCAGGAGCGCGGGAGAGAACGAGAAAGGCGGAAAGAGGGAGAGGGGAGAACGGAAGAGAGGGAGAGTGGGAAAGTGGGGGAGAGCGGGAGAGTGGGAGAGCGGTACAGAGGTTGAGAGATGGAAAGAGGGAGACAGGGAGAGATCGGGAGTGCGGGAGAGATGGAGAGCGGGAGATGGGAGGCGACAGAGCGGGAGAGCGGGAGAGAGCGAGAGTGGCAGAAAGAGGGAGAGAGGGAGAGAGGGAGAGCGGGAGAAAGTGATGGAGAGAGACAGGTAGAGAACGGGACAGCGGGAGAGAGAGAGAGAGCAAGAGAGCGAGAGTGCGTGACAGCGGGAGGGACGAGAGAGCGGAAGAAAGGGAGAGCGGGAGAGAATGATATAGCGCGAGAGACGAAAGTGGGGGAACGGGAGAGCGGGGGAGCGGGAGAGAGCAGGGAGCGGGAGAGAGGGAGAGAGGTGAAGAGGAAGAGCGGGAGCGAGGGAGGGCGGGATAGAGCGGCAGATTTGGAGAGCGGGAGAGATGGATAGCGGGAGATCGGGAGAGCGGGGTAGATGGAGAGAGGGAGAGCGCGGGAGAGCGGGAGAGATGAGAGAGAGGGAGAGCGGGAGAGAGAGAACGGGAGTGAGCGGGAGAGAGGGAGAGCGGGAGAGAGGGACAAAGGGGAAGGGCAGAAGAGCGGTAGAGTAGCTGAGAGTGAGAGCAGGAGAGAGCAGGAGAGAGGGAGAGCGGGAGAGCATGAGAGTGAGAGATAGGGAGAGCAGGAGAGAGGGAGCGCAGGAGAGCAGGAGAGAGCGAGAGAGAGGGAGAGCAAGAGAGAGGGAGAGCGAGAGAGAGGGGAGAGGTGGCGAGAAGGAGAACGGAAAGAGGTAGAGAGGGGGAGATCGGGAGACCTACGGAGCAGGACAGCGGGAGAGAGCGGGAGAGTTGGAGAGAGAGGGAGAGCGGAAGAGCGGGAGAGCGAGAGAGATGGAAAACGGGAGAGAGGGAGAGAAGGGGAGAGCGGGAGAGCGGGAGAGAGCGGGAGAGCGAGAGAGATGGAGAGCTGGAGAGAGGGAGAGCCGGAGAGCGGGAGAGAGGGTCAGAGCAGGAGAACGGGAGAGTGGCAGAGAGGGAGAGCGGGAGAGAGAGGGAGAGGGGGAGAGCGGCAGAGAGGGAGAGCGGGAAAGAGGGAGAGAGCGGGAGATCGGGAGTGCTGCAGAGCAGGAGAGCGGGAGAGAGGGAGTGGAAGAGAGGGAGAGCGGGAGCGAGGGAGAGAGGGGGAGAGAGGGAGATAGGGAGAGCGGGTGAGAGCGGGAGAGAGCGGGAGAGCCGCAGAGCTGTTGCTTTCTGTTCCAGGCAAGTTGACCTTTTACTGGAATCGAATGGAGACTGTTATTTCATCGCTGTTGTGAAACAAAGTCCTCCAGTGACTCGACTCGTCGTTATTTGGTTTTCTGGCGAATGGGAAAATCGTTCCAATGAATTTCGATGTGATATGTTATTGAATTTCTCCCATTTCCCTTATTTCTGTCCTGGAGACATCGGAAGGGAAAGGTAATCTAATCGAGACTGTGATTGGTGAAATTCACTTTTTATGGCCCATTCTTATTAGGTTCTTTATTTCTCTCTTTTCAGCATTGTCTGGGAAGTGGTGGTGCACTAAGGCTGCAGTATGCTTGAAAGAGTAGTTTGGAATTGCCCTGTTGTTAGTTGTGAGATTACTTTATAACTCATGCCCTCGGACTGTCTCACATTTAGCATTCATGCTTCGCTGTGTCTGAAAATGCATTTGGTTTGCCAGTTTTGTTTGTGTTCTGTGTTAAATGCTTTCTGTTTTGCGATTCACTCAATACATTACCAATCAACATGGTTTCTGAGGTAACTTCCAGAAGCAAAAATCCTCAACTGGGGATCTGAGAAAATTTCACAGAGTATGGTTAGTCGGAGCAAAAGTAAGGAAGTCGTTCGTTTCAGCAGTGATTCACAATGCTACCTTTCCCGTGAGCAGTCGAACACACTAAATGATTGTGCTACAGACTGCGACGGCAAGCTCCTCTAAAAAGTAATCCTTTAAAGCCGGTGTAAGCAACGCAACGTTATTGGGGTACACCGCGTGGAAACAGATACTTCGGTGTATCTCGTCCATGCTCACCGCACAGCCAAAATTAAACAAGTCCCGTTCCCCAGCATTTGGCCCCAATCCCTCTAAACCCATCCGATCCAGAAACTCATCCGATTACCTTTGCAATTTTCTGAGTGTAATAGCCTACTCCACTTCCTCTGGTAGCTCATTCCATACTCGCACAACCTTCTGTGTGGGAAATGTGCTTCAGGTCCTTTGTCAATTTCAGCCCACTCACCTTAAACCTATGCTCTCGAATTTTCAACTCATCCCAACTTGGGTAAAACACGTAAATAGTCAGTTTACAACCCTTCCATTAGATCATGTCGCAGCCGTTACGCTGCAGGGAAAGTCGTCCCAGCCTATTCCACCTCGCCCTACGGTCCAAACATTGACGACATCCTTGTCTATATTTTGTCATCAATTTCATGTGTTTTTTTTTGTTTTCAATATGTCAATTACGCTGGACAACAACGAGCTATTGAAAACAGAAAGATGAAACGTAGAATGGCTTCAACTTTCAGTGCTGGATGCCACTGAGCCGCAGTCGGGGCAGCTGAGGCTGGTTTCTGTAGTGTTGTGGTCATCACCTTTGCCTAACACGTGAAAGGTCCGCAGTTCGAAACTGGGCAGAAACTGCTTTGTTCTTCAACTGCAGCCTTTTACATGGACCAGAACGGAGCTTTCTTGCTTGCTTTCCCATCTGCAAACCTGCCTTCGAATTTGCTTGAACAAATCTGCTCTCGTAGTGAAATGTAATGCATTTGCATTTAATGACTGTGCAAAACATTGTAAAGTTTTTCTCCAACCTGGTTCTGATCATGTGCCATTCTGTTTGAGAGTGTAGTTACCCCCTTCTGATCCTTCCACGAAAAGCAGTACAGCATTTGCATTCCTTGCGCAGGCGGCCCGGTTCAAAGACAGGGAAGAAGCTGATGCGCTGGTGTCACAGTGCACCACGGATTCCTGAACTTGTCTGTCTGTTAAATGTACCCCAAAGTCGTCTCTGAAAGGCCTCGTTTGGAAGCTGTCTGTCGTTATTCAAAGTCCGAGAATTGGCACCAGAGGTACTGAATCATGTTGTGGAGCAGTTCGCACGTTAGTGGCTCATTCAATCAGCAACAGCAATGAAAGAAATTACACTCTCTGAGGAACCTCTGGACCTGTGCTTTCATAGCGTCGCTAGTATTAATTTGCGCCCCGAGATCTAAGCCACGTTGGAACTGAAACGGAGGAATCGACAGAGAGGCTACAGAATGACATCACATCCATTTGGTTTTCTTAAAATTACTGACGAGCATGAAAATATAAACGGGGAGGGTCAGTGGAGAAGTGTGGCAGTTGCAGCTCTAGTGAAACTCCTTCTTTGTAACTCACTCAGCAACCAGAGACGTGAAGGTGACTCAGGCGTGAGAGCTTTTCACATCGAGAACAAAAAGCACTCAAGTGCAGTTAGCACCTCTTCCGGAGTGGGGACTTCTGTTACTATGTTCAGAAACTGCATTGATGCATCTCTGTGTCTGAAAATGCATTAGGTATGCCAGTTTTGCGATTCGCTCAATACAATACGAGTTAACAGGGTTTCTGAGGTAACTTTCAGAAGCAAAAATTCTCAACTGAGAGTCTGGGAATATTTCACGGCGTATGGTCAGTCGGAGCAAAAGTAAGGAAGTCGTTCGTTTCTGCAGTGTTTCACAATGCTACCTTTCCCGTGAGCAGTCGAACAGACTAAATGAAACAGAAAGGTGAAACGTAGAATGGCTTCACCTTTCAGTGCTGGATGCCACTGAGCCGCTGCACGGGTGGCTGAGGCTTGTTTCTGCAGTGAGGGGGTCAGTTTAACGGTTTTGGAGAGCGTGTGGCGGGGTCAGGGTGACATTGATGGAGTGAGTATGAGGCTGTAAGGGTGACGGTGATTGAGTGAGTGTGAGGGGGTCAGTGTGACCATGATTGTATGATTGTGTGGGGTGCAGTGTGACGGTGTTGGAGTGAGTGTGAGATGGTCAGGGTGACGGTGATGGAGAGAGTGTGACGTTGTCAGGGTGACGTTGATGGAGTGAGTGTGAGTGGGTCAGGGTGACTATGATGGATTGAGTATGATGGGGTCAGGGTGACAGTGATGGAGTGAGTGTGAACGGGTCAGGGTGACGGTGATGAAGTAAGTGTGAGTGGTCAGTGTGACCATGATGGAATGACTGTGAGGGGTTCAGTGTGATGGTGACGGAGTTAGAGTGAGGGGGTCAGAGTGACAGTGATGGAGCGATTGTGAGCTAGTCAGTGTAACGGTGATGGAGTGTGTGACGGGGTCAGGGTGACATTGATGAAGTGAGTGTGAGGGGGTCAGGGTGACAGTGATGGAGTGAGTGTGAGCGGGTCAGGGTGAAAGTGATGGAGAGAGTTTGAAGGGTTCAGGGTGACAGTGATGGAGTGAGTGTGAGGGTGTCAGGGTGACGGTGATGGAGTGAGCGTGATGAGGTCATGGTGACAGTGATGGAGTGAGTGTGAGAGTGTCAGGGTGACGGTGACGTTGTGAGTGTTAGTGGATCAGTGTGATGGAGACGGAGTGAGTGAGAGGGATCAGGGTACGGTGATGGAGTGAGTGTGAGGTGGTTAGGGTGACTGTGATCGAGTGAGTGTGAGGTGGTGAGGGTGACAGAGATGGAGTGAGTTTGAGGGGGTCAGGGTATTGTGATTGAGTGATTGTGAGGGGGTGAGGGTGACTGTGATAGAATGCGTGTGAGGGGTCAGTGTGATGGTGAAGGAGTGAGTGTGAGTGTGTCAGTTCGATGGTGATGAAGTGCGAGTGTGCGGTCAGGGTGACGGTGATGGAATGAGAGTGAGGGGCTCAGGGTGACGTTGATGGAGTGAGAGTGACGGGTAAGGGTGAAGATGATGGAGTGAGTGTGAGTGGCTCAGATTGACGGTGATGGAGTGAGTGGAGTGAGTGTGAGGGGGTCAGGGTGACAGTGATGGAGTGAGATTAAAGGGGTCAGGGTGACAGTGATGGAGTGAGATTAAGGGGGTCAGGGCAACGGTGATGGAGTGAGCGTGAGTGGTAACGTTGACGGTCAATTGATCACTGCACCAGTCAAAATAGATCCCTTCACTCGCGGGACATGATCCCAGCGATCATTGGACTAGATCCCTCCAGTCATCATACTGGACCCCTGCGCAAGATCCACTTGATTACAGCACCAATCACACTGGGTCCCTTCCCTCGCTGGACATGATCCCAGCTATCATTTAACTAGATGACCCAGTCATTGCACTGGATCCCTGCACTCGATCCACTTGATCACCGCACCGATCCAACTGGATCCCTCTCTCACTGGACATGATCCAGCAACCATTAAACTAGATACCCAGTCATTGTACTGGATCCCTACGCTAGATCCACTTGATCACTGCACCATTCAAACTGGATCCCTTCCCTCGCTGGTCTTGATCCCAGCGATCATTGAACTAGATCCCCCAGCCATCATATTGGATCCCTGCACTAGATCCACTTGAATGGTGCAGTGATCACTATCCCAGCGATCATTGAACTATACCCATCTGGGGAAACTCCCATCCACATCCTCCAACCTCGTTGCCCATGAACCGCGCACTACCTGATTCTACCTCCTCCCTAAGACCTGTTGTCTTATCCTACGCCTGTCCGACCCAACTCATCTCTTCCTACCACAACACCTTCCTGTCTCTCCAGTCCAGGAAATCCCCACCTACGTTTGTTACACCACCTATGCACTTCATCTCCTCGAAGACATTTGTTTTCCTGGCCCACAATGCGTCATTTTCACGTTGGACATCTCGTCCCTGTACACATCCATCTGCCATGACGAAAGTCTCCACGCCTTCTGTTTCTTCATCACACCCCATCCCAACTAGTAACCTTCCACCGACACCCTCATTCACCTGGTTGAACTAGTCCTCACCCTCAACAACGTTTCTGTCCAATAGTCCCACTTCCTCCAAACCAAACGGGTAGCCATGGGCACCCGCATGCGACCTAGCTATCCCTGCCTGTTTGTCAGATGTGTGGAATTATCCATCTTTCGCAGTTACACTGGCACCTCTATCCACTTGTTCCTCTGCTACATTGATGAGTGCATTGGTACCACTTTGTGCTCCCACGAGGAGGTTGAACAGTTCACCAATGTTACCAGCACCTTTCACCCTGACCTCAAATTCACCTGGATCGTCTTGGTAAATTCCCTTCCCTTCTCGGACCTGTCCATCACATTCTCCAGCGAATAACTCATGACAGACATATACTACAAGCCCATCGACTCCCACAGCTACCAATACTACACCTCCTCCCACCCCACCTCGTGTAAAAACACCATCGCTTTTTCCCAATTCCTCCGACTATACCACATCTTTTCACAAGATGACAAATTCCACTTCAGAACGTCCTATTTGGTCTCCTTCTTCCACAATCGCATTTTCCCTCCCCCCTTCTAGTGCATCTCCTCCACTTCACTCACTACCACCCTCAAGCCCACCCCTCCCGTAACAAGGACAGAATTCCATGGTCCTCAACTTTCACCTCACCAACCTCCACATAAAACACATCATACTCCACCACTTTTGCCATCTCCCAACAGACCCTACCAACAGATATATATTTCCCTCCACACCCCTATCAGCATTCTGAAAAGACCATTCCCTCTACGAACCCCTCTTCAGGTCTACAGCCCCCAATAAGCCCACACCCCACAACTGGCATCTTTCCCTGCCACCGCAGGAAGGGTAAAACCAGCGCCCACACCACTTTACTCATCTCCGTCCTAGGCCCCAAGGGATCCTTCCACATCCATTAGAAATTCACCTATACCGCTTCCAATGTCCTCTGCTGCATCCGTTGCACACAGTGTAATCTCCTCTACATCAGGGAGACAGGATGCCTTCTTGAGAACATCTCTGGAAACCTGCACCTACCAACTTCACCATCCTGTAACTGAACACTTCAACAACCCCTCCCACTCCGGAAAAGACGTACAGGTACTGGGCATCCTTCACCGCCAAACCATAACCACCAAATACCTGGAGGAGGAACGCCATATCTTCCGCCTTGGCACTCTGTCACCTCACTTGATAAGTGTGGATTTGAACAGTTTCCTCATTTCCCTTCCCCATGCCCCAAGTCTCAAACTTGGCACCGCCTTCTGGACTCATTCCATCACTGCATCTTCTGAACCATCATTTTCTCCCACACCTTCATCCAACTATCGCTTTCCCAGCTTCATGCCCCAAACCCCACACCCCTAACATTTATCTCTCAGGCCTGACTCACAAGCCTTATTCCTGGTGAGGGGCTTACGCCTGAAACGTGGATTCTCCTGCTCCTCGGATGCTGACTGACCTGCTGTGCTTTTCCAGCACCACACTCCCGACTCTGATCTCCAGCATCTGCAGTGTTAACTTTCTCAGAGGAATAATCAATGACCTCAGAGTGACGATTCCCCAGGATTGCAGTGATCACAGTGTGACTGAGTTTTGCGTTTACTTTGGGTGAGGGCAGGCTGGATGTGAGACGAGCGCTTAACACCTAAACAACGGGAATGGTATTAGATAGCGAGGTTAAGATGAACTGAAGTGAAGTGGAAAATTGTGCCAGAAGGTGGATCAGTACAACTGCAACATATCACCCAGACTGTAAAAGACACGCAGAAGGAGCAAATCAATTTCAGCGCAGGCACAATGACAGGTAAAGTGGAAAGGAGAAAATACAACACATTGAGATGGAATGGAATTATTTATGAGGAAGGGTTCAATATTGAAGCTATTTTACATACAGACTGCCCTCACATTGGAAAAAGGAATTTCCTGCAGTGTAACGGTGATATTTGCCTGCGACATCACAATGCTGAGAGACACTGACTTATTATCTTCTGTAGCAGCGTGGCCAAGTGAAAGCATGATCGTCCCATAAACCAGAATTCAATACTTCAAAATTGTCCTCTGTGCTGTGCAACCTATTTGCTTCTTCTGTGGTCAGATTCCAATCTCTTCACAGTGTATCTTTTTCTGCTTCACGTAAACACTTGAAATTTGATGCAATCACCAGTGTTTCTGCTTTAACCAATATTTTGTAACTCCTGAGCTGGCACAGGTACCAGTGACTAAATAGACTTTTTGAGCGCTCTCACTCTGGTATGATCTGAAGGATAAAGTTCACTGTATCTGATCCGCAGGACACACTACAGAATTTCCCCATGCTGGATGGTTCTCTTTATCCCATCCCAGCGGACTGAGCTGCCTCCATTGGTAGCGCTGTCTCCACTGGTAGAATATCACACAGTAACAGTGAATATCTTTTGATGTCATCCTCGAAGGTACTTGCTACAAAAAGCTGAACACTGCGGGAAACTGCTGTGGTCAGCGCTAACACAGAGGCCCAGAGGGAGCCTAGTGGGCCCATACACCAGAAATTAATGGATAAAAAGATTCTTCTTTTTAGTCGAATCCGATTCAGGCCATCAAGTTAACACTTCCTGGGGAGAAAATGGATGTGGGAGAGCGGACAGTCTCAACTGGTTCCAGCATTTACAACCTTGGTCCGTGTGACAACAAAAGCAGAAACCTGGAACTGTTTATCTTGCTTCTGAAAAAGGTTAGTAAATTTTGAAGATCATAGATAGTTCTTCCTGGTGTTCATGAAATGATCAAGAGCAGAGTACAGTTCCCTGAGTATGGTCTGACCTCTGGGTTATGGACTTTGATATTCTGCTCACGTGATCTGAACACATACAAAGAAATGACGCAGTGACAAGATCTGCTGAATCAGATTCCATGAAGAACAGAAGCCGATGAAAAGACTCATAAGAACGGGAATGTAGCAAATTGTTTCGAGGGGTCAATATCTGTACAAGTAGACTGAAACAGCGTTGGGTGTTATTGTACTGCATCTTTTGTATAATGGTGCAAAAGCATGGAGCTTTTGTATCGAGGGGACAACTTTAAAATCCTCAATGAGGCAAAACATACAAGTGAAGTATACAACAAAGTAACCACACAAATTGGTGTAACATCACGGGGTAAACCTCCCTGCTCAAATTTCGCTCAAAATCGTTCTCTGTCTAATTCCTAAGACTGATATTCGAACAGTGAATGGTCTATGTCAATAAACACTGCTCTGGTCTCACAACTTCAGCATTTCATACGCCCCCTTATGTATGACTGACAATAGTAATTGATCCCTCACTGTATTATGTCAACACACGTAGAGATGAAATAAGATTTAGAGCAACAGTCATGTATGTGACTGGGATTTGACCCGATTCTGTTGCAACCAATCCATTGAGCCGTAATTGAAATGGCTTCCACCTTTCCTGTGTCTGTAATAAGATTGCACAGCTTAGTGGTGAGTTTTCATTCATTGAATTAGACCCAGCATCCTTTCTCAGGTTGAAATTTACAGGGATATAAAGACATGATGAAAGACACGGGCAGTGTTTACTGGACTATAAAGACGTAAGGAATGACACGGCCATGAAACCATGTCGTTAGAAATGATGGAAATGAGGTTGCCTTGGAGATAAAGCCACTAGAAACGAAAACAGGCGGTTTAATGGGATGATGGCATAAATAAAGAATAATGCGGGAGAAATCAGGAAAGACTTAGTTGTGACTGAATAGAGGTTATCCAGCTGATGTGAAGATGTTCAGAGCAAATATGAGGGAAATTTCGTCGATTAGGTGACTGGAAACTAGACGTTAGAACTTCAAACTCAGCGGGGCATGATAAATATGTTTGGATTGGGGATTTTATATTCCGAGAAATATTGAATTCGGAGATGAATTTTCAGACATAAAAACATTTTAGGAGCTGATTCCAGAATATTCGAAAAGTGCGAGCAGGCACACAAGGAGTGAATTAAACAGCGACAGTGATTCTGGGCTGCCTGGATGGGGGTGCAAAAGGGAAACACTCTGGAAGTGGTTAACATTCATAGGAAAGAAATTGCATAACACCCGCAATTGAAAATGTTAAGTGTAAGAAGAGCTAATGGAGTTGGAAGGTGCAGCAGCTCATTCTACATGAAATATTATATAATTCAAATGCACTGATCTGTTTGGTTTAGCTCTGCATTGAATGGAAGTCGGTTAGCTCAGTTCACTGACTAACTGGTTTGTGATAAAAGTGAGACAACAGCGTGGGATTAATTCTCTCACTGTCTACCCGCCGTTTGATATGATCATGGCTGACCAAACACGACAATGTCTTTGCCCAGATCATCGACAACAACCTGTCGTACAACGGGATAAAGTCATTTAAGCAATCGAAAATTTCTGTTCGGACAGGTAACATGAAACATATTGCATTCATCAACAATCTTCACCATTCCAACATCCAAGAACACGTTGCACAGTGTGTTTCTGCACGACATTTGCAGGTTTTGCGATGAACATTTGATTCTGGTCTGATCAATGTTTCAAATGATATGATTCTGTAAAAACTCACAAACATGAAGGTAAGGAATTCCCTCTGATCAGTAGCAGGGAAGGGAACTCCAGACGACAGGAATTGGTGATGAGTCAGCACAACACTCAATGATTCAGCTGAAAACTGAACTATACTCCAATTCTAGTGCTGTTCAAACTCACATTGAACAGCAAAGTTACCAAATTTGTAGAAATCTAACATGCTTTTCATTGCGCCACAGAGCTGCACTCGCCACAATTTTACTGCACCCAAAGTTGCGGTTGTGGTGGAGAAAACGTCGACTATCACCAGGAGATGAGGAGAGTTTTTCAAGGAGTAGATCTTTTATTTGTAATCAAAAACAGTGACATTCAGAAATCAAATTTTTGACTCGCCCGAACCTCAGGGTCCATGGCATAGAGTCATAGAGTCTTTGAGATGTGCAGCATCGAAACAGACACTACTGTCCAACTTGTCCATGCCGACCAGACATCCCAATCCCAACCTTGTCCCACCTGCAATCACCCGACCCATATCCCTCTAAAACCTTAATATACACATGCCTTTCCAATGTTGCAATTGTACGAGCCTCCACCACATCCTCTGGCAGCTCATTCCATTCACGTACCACCCTCTGTGTGAAAAAGTTGCCCCTTAGATCTCTTTCATATCTTACCCCTCTCACACTAAACCTATGCCCTCTAGTTCTGGACTCCCCGAACCCAGGGAAAATAGTTTGTCTATTTATCCTTTCCATGCCCCTCATAATTTTGTTAACTTCTATAAGGTCACCCCTCACCTTCCGAAGCTCCACGGAAAACAGCCCCAGCCTGTTCAGCTTCTCCTTATGGCTCAAATCCTCCAAGCATGTAAATCTTTCTGAACCCTTACAAGTTTCACAACATCTTTCCGAATGGAAGGACACCATAATTACACGCAACATTGCAACAGTAGCCTAACCAATGTCCTGTACAGCCGCTACATGACCTCCCAACTCCTGTACTCAACACTCTGACCAAAAAAGGAAAGCATACCAGATGCCTTCTTCACTATCCTATCTACCTGCGACTCCACTTTAAAGGAGCTATTAACCTCCACTCCAAGGTCTCTTTTTTCAGCAACACTCCCTAGGGTCTTACCATTAAGTGTATAAGTACTGCTAAGATTTGCTTTCCCTACATTCAGCACCTCACATGTATCTGAAATAAAATCCATCACTTTATACGTTTTCTTTAATCATGTATTGTTAGCTTATCAGAATGCCAACTGTGTTAGTCAGAATTACCTCACTCCAGTTATACAATAAACCAATGGATCTAATTCCCATTATCGTTCTACTTCTGCCACTATGTTTTTTCCTAATTTATTCTACTGTAACTATTAAGTATTATACTGCTACCTGTGCTCAATGAACCTCCATCCCAGACCAACCTGTCATGATTAGATATTTAGCTACCCCATCTATCACAATGTTGTCCTGTCCCAAGCGGACTCTACTAACTCCTAATTAGATATTTAATGCCATATCCTGCTACAAGTGTCTCAAGCAGGCTGACTCTACTATCAATTAATTATTTAAATTCATTGTCCTTAGTATGTATTGTCACGACTTGTCCCATCCTGCCATGATGATATTTAGTAGGCGAGGCTGAATTTACTAATTGTTATTATCTCAGCCTGCCATAGCAACCTTTCAGCGCAGTCTGCATCTGCTAATTGGTGTAGGAGAATTCCACCATTTTTATCCCATCCTGCCACACTGGCCCCATCCTGCCCCAGAAACCTTTTGACGAGTATAGTATTCCACAGACTCCTTGTAACAGATTGCCAGTAGTTTCCATGCCTTTAACCTTCCTATGCTTTCATGCTCTGTATTTTCTGTGCAGTGTTGGGATCTTTCATCAGACATCTGTTTATCTTCACCCCACTTTCTCGTACCTGGTCCTTATCCATATGTGCTCTCGCTTCTCAAGTATTCGGCTAAATACTCCTGAAATATTTTGATGACTCATAGCTTTACCACACGTTCAAACAGTGAAATCCAAATAAACAACAGTCTCAGAGTGAAAACGTTCTTCGTATATCTCCTCTGAGCACCCTCTCCCTTGTGTTTAACGGAGATCACTGGTTGTTAACTCTTCCCATAAGACGTTTATCCCTATCACACATACCGATGCCCTTAATGTGCACCTTAATCACTTCCTCACTCAGCCTTCTCCGCTCTCAGATAAAGAGCCTGAGCTGAGCTCATCTGGCGATAGTGTCGTGCTGGAAAAGTACAGCAGATGAGGCAGCATCCGGGGAGCCGGAGAATCGACGTTTCTGGCATAAATCTTTCATCAGGAATGAGGCTTGTGGGTGGGTACTGCGAGATAATTGGGAGGTGGTTGGGGTTGCGTGCAAGGTAGCTGGGAAAGCAAATGGTGGATGGCGGCAGGGAGAAGGTGATAAGTCAGAGGGGGAGGGATGAATAGGTCCAAAGGGTGGTGCTGAGTTGGATGTTTCAGACTGTGATAATGTGAGTGGAGGGGAAATGAGGAAGGTCTTGAAATCTACATTTATCCGTGTGATTGCAGGGTCCCAAGGCAGAACATGAGGCATTCATGTTCCAGGCGTCAGGTGGTAACGGTTTGGTGGTGGCTTATGCCCGAAACGTCGATTGTCCTGCTCTGCAATTGACATGACAGGAGAAATGGGAAAACCAAAGACTAAAAGAAAGACAAAAACTTACAGATTCAGAGTTAATGGAATTCAACACAGTGCGGACAGAAGCCATTTGGCCAGGTGAATCTGAACTGTACCGTGGAAGAGATTCACACTTCCCCACTCAATCTTTGCAAATCCGCATTTGTGATCCACCTACAAAAATAGAAATTACTACAAAAGCTCAGCGAGTCAGGCAGCATCAGTGGAGAGAAATCAGAGTTAACATTGCAAATGAAAATCTGTTCCGAGGAAGGGTCTGTTGACCTGAAATGGTCATTCTGTTTTCCCCGAGCTGTAATTCTGAATTTTATCTCTTATTTACAGCACTTACAGTCCATTCAGATTTTGTTTGACATTTACCTGAATTGCACACCTTTGCACTGTGGGAAGGAATCGGAGCAGCCAGAGGAAACTCACACGGGAGAGAGAGAGCAGGAGTGTGCAAATTCCACACAGTCAGTCATAGAAGATATGAATCGAAGGCGGGTTTCTGGCGCTGAAAGGCGCAGTTCAACCCACTGAGCTCTCCCAATATGCAAGCGCCTGTTTGGAAGCAAATTGAACCCGACCTCACACCGTGACAGGCGGTGGTGCGACCCAGGAATTCTGTGCAAAAAGAAGTCTATTTCTTAATACTGGAAATTAACATTCGCTCAACTATCCGAACACTTTTTTAAATTACTTGGCCTATAGCCTTGTATGTCTTAGCATCACAAATTCACGTCTGAAAACTTCTGAAAGGTCTGAGGATTTCTGCCTCTACAACCTTTGCATGCACTGAGTTCCAGATTTCAACCAACCGCTGTTTCAAAACATTTATCTGCACATTCACTCAAATCTTTCCTGTTCTATCCTTAAATCTATGCCACCCTGCCCCTTCCCCCGAGATCGATCGCACCATCAAAGAGAAACGTTTATTTCAGTCTACGCCATCCATTTTCCTGATTATTTTATACATTTCAATCATGTTTCCTCTCAATCTCTTCGACTCTAAGAAAAACGCCTCCAGTCTGTCCAATTTCTCTTCATAACTGAAACTCTTCTGCCCAGACAATATCCTGGTAAATCTCTCCTGCATCATTTCCAGTGCTATCATATCCGTGCCATAATGCGAATTGCAGAACTGCACACAATAGACAAGATAGAGATAAATGGGCAAGTGAAATAAATGATGTAAAGTCCACAGACAGAAGTATTTTCGAAAAAGTTTTCTTTTCCTCAGTGCTGCCCTGTGTCCTTTTCCAGAGCCTGATGTTCTAATAATCTCTAGTCCATGTGGTAAAAGCTGCTACATGAGAATTGATCTCACAACCACAGTATTGAAATGGATTGATTGGCTTGAAGGTGAGTACATGGTTCTTCTATGACGGCACAGAAGCGAAAGAAATGCCAAAGCTGGGAGTGCTCCTGGTCAAAGTCGGGGCGGAAGAGCATAATTGTTGTATTAGGATTCAACACCAGCATTAAACCGCACTCCAGACTGGATCAGCTGAAGCGTGCTGGAGCCTTCAGCGAGTGATCGATTAAGAGAAAGCATTCTCTGAATTTTTCCTTAATAATGCGCTGTTTGGTTACTTTGACAGGAAGAGCTGTTTTTGATCACATCGTCTCCACATCAGCCTCTTGCTCCCAGTTAGCACTCCAGACCTGCGTACATCACTTTCATTCCAACACAGTCACATATCATATTCTCATTCCCTCTGTGATAATGAGAATTAACAATATCATTCTCTGAGATGCATCAATGTAGCATGAAGTTGATAGAGTAGTGAACAAAGAAGAACAAAGAACAGAGAAAATGTACAGCCCAGGAATACGTCCTTTGGACGTCGAAGCCTGAGCTGATCCAAATCCATTGTCTAAACCTTGCACCTAATTCCAAAACATTTGTATCCCTCTGCACTCTTCCTACACATGCATCTGTCCAGATGCACCTGAAATGAATCTACCGTGCTTACCTCTCTGCTCGTAACACGTTCCAGGCACCTATCACCCTCGGTGTAAAATACTTCCAATGACTATCTCTCTTAAACTTTTCAACTTTCACCTTGAACGCGTGACCTCCCATTATTGAATCTCTCACCTTGGTAAAAAGCTTATCTCTATCCACCCTGGCTACAACCTTCATGATTTTGTAGACCTCAATCACGACCCCCTCAATCTCGTCTTTTCGAATGAAAACAAACGTAACCTACTCAACCCCTCTTCAGAGCTAGCATCTTCCATACCAGGCAAAATCCTCATAATCATTCTCTGCACCCTCTCCTAAACGTCCACGTCGTTTTGGTATTTTGGCAACCAGAACTGTACACAGCATTCTAAATGCGGTTGAACCAAAATCTTGTACAATTTTAGCATGACCTGCCAGCTCTTAAATTAATGCCTGGTCCGATGAAAGCAAGCATACCAAATTCCTTCTTGTCCACTCGATTCACCTATGCAGCCACCTTCAGGGTACAAAGAACCTGAACTCCCACATCTCTTTGCTCAGCAATTTTACCCAAGGCTCTTCTGTTTACCGTATACTTGGCTCTAGAATTATACTTCCCAAAATGCATTGACTCACATTTGCCAGGATTCAACTCCATCTGCCACTTCTCCGCTCAACTGCCCTATTTATATTGTCCTTCATTCTTTGACAGTCCCCTATGCTTTCTGCTACTCCACCAATCACCGTGTCAGCTGCAAATGCAATGACGATATTTGGGCTAGCAACCCTTGGAGACTAGAGCATTGCAGCCGCTGGTAATTTGATTCGATGAATAAAATCTGGAATATGGAGACTAACCAACATATAACTCCAGACCCACAATAGTACGGTTCACCCATCAATTCCCTCTGATTCAGTTCAAGGACATTTTAGGATGAACAACAAATGTTGTTCAGACTATGATGGTCACACTCCGGGGGAGAATAAGGAAGGATAAAAAAGATGCATGGATGACGGGGAAAATTGGGAATTGTCTCAGCGTTGTCTCAAATTCAGCTGATTATCCAAACTAAATAGACAAAATGATACCCACGCCGCCATGAAGTCAGGTCCATGGGGGTGGGGACTGTAGGACGAGATCCAACTACCAGCTGACATGTAAACTCACTTCCTCAGTCACAATGTGGGCAGGTCATTCACCACTCCCCTATCTGAGAAGGAATCAGTCAGGAGACCAACCTACAGAGTTGCCATCAGGTTTACAAATGATAGCAAGTGTCCGATTCTGCTGTTATTGCAGGTATTCATCCCATCCAGTAATGAACAATGCTTGGATGCCTGATTCCAGTGGAGTACCACTGTTTCCTGATGTAAATCAATAATTCAAACTTAGTTGTAGGAGTCACGTTTAGAAAATTACAGACGATGCAACAATTGGTCGTGTAGGTGACTGTGATGAATAATATCATCGATTGCAGGGATATATCAATCAGGTGGAAAGGAAAAACGGCGAATGGACTTGGATCCAGACCAAAAAGTGGTAAAGAATTTGGAGAGTTGAAACAATAGCAGTGAGGATTCTGAGTGGTGTACAGGAACAAAGAGATTTTGGAGTAGATATTCACAGATCTCTGAAGATTGTTGGACAGGGAGATCAGTTGTACGAGAGGCTGTTTGTTGACCACAGTCTGAGAATGATATTACATCTTTAGCAAACGCCAGTTTCGGAAACAACTGAAGGAATGAGCACAAGTCTGGTTAATGCGATAATCAATATTTTTCAAAATAGTAATGTAAAAGGTGGAGGGCTCGAGTATAACTCTTTGCCCATTAGACCGCTTCTCCAATCAATGAATTTACCACTGCTTCCTCTCCAAGTCATGCTGGTATGTGCCTTAGAGGGTAATTCATAAATGGTGACGTTTCAGTGCATCTTCAACCTTGTCGTTATAGTCGGTATCGTCTTTGAGCTTTGAAGGTTCTGTCAACAAAGCCTGGATGACTTACTTCAGTGAATATTCTAGGTGGCGCACTCAGCTGCAATTGTGCCTCAGCAGTTAAGGGAATAAATATTCAGGCGTTGAACAATGTACAGTTAAGTGACTGTATTGTCGTGGAGGGTGACCAGTTCCTTCAATGGTATTTCAGCGGCACCCACCGAGGCAAATGGAGAGAGTATTGATCAACATCTAATTTGTGCATTGCGGACGATGTAGGCTTCACGGAGAAAAGGGTTGAGTTAATAATCAAACAAAGTCGTCTGACGGACATGTTTTTGTCGTCAACTTCTTTTATGCACGATCAGGTTCCATTTCTCCTAAATATGAGCTGTCAGGACGATTACACGGAGGAATTCAGTTACAATGAAGCCATTGAATGTCAATCGAATATGATTAGATACTGATTTGTCAGAGTTATCATGGCAGTATTTGATCCTTCTGTGGATCAATCCGATTCCAATTGCTTTCTGATTTCAAGTTCCAATTCGCGTCTGCGCCTGAAATTTCAACCCATTTCATCACCGAAATTTCTCCATCTGTCTTAATAATATGTAACGACGCTGCTGGGGACAGCAGAGATTTACGAGGATTTTGCCAACTCTGTATAAAATGGACCTTCGTGGAATGATTGGTTGGTCTGGGATTATTCTCCTCGAAACAAAGGAGGTGCAGGGGAGGTCTATAATCATACAACATCAATTATAAACGTTCACTATTTGGAATCATGACAGGGTAGATACGGGTTGATGGTTTGCCCTATGCTGTGAGGAAAGCAGCAGAAGACATAATCTCAGAATTAGATATTGCCCAGTTAATTCAGAAATGAGGAGTAATTTCTTTGCTCAGGGGCCGAAAAATCTGTGGCATTTTTCAGCAACCGCTGTTGAGACTGTGTTGCTGGGTATTTTCAAACTGTGCCAGTTAGTTAATCCGAAAGTTCATAAAACTTTGTCGAGGTAAGTGAGCAGAAAGGAGTTAAAGATTATCAGATCAACCATGAGTTCGTTCAGTTCGATGAAAATTCATAGAAAGACAAGATGGAATGTGGGGCAGAAAGAAAAAATGTGTTCCTTCTCATTACACCAATTTAATCTACAATTGAATAGCCTGACTGCGCTCACTCTTCATTTCGAATTTAATGTGGTGTCGATTATTCGTGAATTTCCCGTGCAGTGAAGGGCAAGAACAAGATTCGCGATCCAGAGTATACTAGAGGTTTGAGGTGCAAAGAAAAACTGCTGGAGCGGTTTGTGACATTTGACTCATAATTTCTTCAGTCACTCTCTCTCACGTGAAGAAGCAGCCAAAGAGAGGGAAATAAAGGCGATGTTGTGGCTCAATGGTTTGGTGGTGGCTTATGCGTAAACCATCGGTTGTCCTGTTCTGCAATTCACATTACAGGAGAGATGTGAAAAAACAAATGATGAAAAATGGACAAAAACTTCTAGGTTCAGAGTTAGAATTAGTCACAGTGCAGACAGAAATCATGTGGCCAGTTGAGTTTGCGTTGTGCCACCGACGAGATTCACACTCCCCCACCCTATCTTTCTAAACCCGCATTATTGATGCACCAACAAAAGATATTACTCCAAACGTTCAGCGGGTCAGGCATCAGTAGTGGAGAGAAATCAGAGTTAACATTGCGAATCAAGAACAGTTCTGAGGAAGTGTCTGCTGACCGGAAATGGTCATTATGTTTTCCCCGAGCTGCAGTTCCTACTGTTGACTTGTAATCATAGCACTTACAGACCATTCAGGTTTTGTTTGCCATCTACCTGAATTGGTCTATAGCCTTGTATATGCCTTGGCATCACAAATTCACATCTGAATATTTCTGAAACTTATGAGTATTTCTCACTTTCCAAACTTTGTTTGTGCTGAGTTCCAAATTTCAACGACCCACTGTCTTAAAACATTTGTCTGCGCATTCACTCAAATCTTTCCTCCTCTGTCCTTAAATCTATGCCACACATCCCGCCCCCCCCCCCCCCGTGATTGATCTCACCATCGAAACGAATAGTTTAATTCAGTCTACGCCATGCATACAGCTGATTATTTTGTACATCGCAATCATGTCTCCTCTTAATCTCTGCTGCTCTAAGAAAAACAACTCCAATCTATACAAACTCTCTTCATAACTGAAACTCTTCTTCCCAGACAATATCCTGGGAAATCTCTCTTACATCATTTCCAGTATTATCCCACCCTGCTATAATATGAATTGCAGAACTGCACACAATAGTTTAGATAGAGCCGAATGAGCAAGTGGAATAAATGATGTAGAAATCCTCAGAAATAGGTCTTTTAGAATAAAGTTTCTTTTTTCTCAGTGCTGCCCTGTTTCCTTTTCCTGAGCCCGATGTTCCAATAATGTCTGGTCCATATCAGTAAAAGCTGCTACACGAGAATTGATCTCACGAGCGTGGTATTGAAATGGATTGACTGGTTTGAAGGTGAGCACGTGGTTCTTCTATGACGGCACAGAGGCGCATGAAATGCCAAAGCTGGGAGTGCTCCTGGTCAAAGGCGGGGAGGAAGGGCATATTTGTCTCCGTTTATTAGATTATGAAGATACAGCCGCAGCATTACCCCGCAGATTGACTCAGCGGAAGGTCACGAGAGGTCACGAGAGGTCGATGAATTGGAAACATTCTCTGATATTTTCCTGAGCAATGCGTCGTTTTGTAACTTTAACTCGAAGAGCTGGTTTTGATCACATCGACTCCACATTGGCCTCTTGCTCCCAGTAACCACTCCAATACAGCGTACATCACTTTCATTCCGACACAGCCACATGTCATATTCTCATTCCCTCTGTAATAATCGGAATTGAAAATGTCATTCTCTGAGAAGGAGCATTGTAGCATGGAGTTGGGAGTGTAGTGAACAAAGAAGAAAAATTGCAAACCAGGAACCGGCCCTTTGGACCTCCAAGCCTGAGCTGATCCAAATCAACTGTCGCCTAACTTCTCAGCATCCATATCCCTCTGCTTCTCACTTACACATACATCTGTCTAGGCGCACGTTAAAAAGCCTGCCTCTTCTACCACTGCTGGCAACGCATTCCAGCACCTACCACCCTTTGTGTAAAATACTTTATATGTTTATCTCCCTTAAAGGTTTCACCTCTCTCCTTGA
Source organism: Chiloscyllium punctatum (assembly GCF_047496795.1). Lineage (NCBI taxonomy): Eukaryota > Metazoa > Chordata > Chondrichthyes > Orectolobiformes > Hemiscylliidae > Chiloscyllium > Chiloscyllium punctatum. Next base: position 49,063,698 of record NC_092766.1, on the reverse strand, counting down.
ATGCGTGACCTCTCATTATTGAATTCCTCACCTTGGGAAAAAGCTTATCTCTATCCACCCTGTCTATATCCTTCATGTCGACCTCAATCAGCAGCCCACAATCTCGTTATTTCCAATGAAAACAAAAGTAACCGACTCAACCTCCCTTCAGAGCTAGCCTCTTCCATACCAGGCAACATCCTTGTAAACCTTCTCTGCATTCTCTCCTAAACGTCCACATCCTTTTGTAATTTGGCGATCAGAACCTTACAGAGTTTTCTAAACACGGCCGAAGCAAATCTTGTACAATTTTAGCATGACTGACCAGTTCTTATACTGAATATCCTATCCAGTGAAGGCAAGCATGCCATATGCTTTCTTGACCACTCTGTCCACCTGTGCAGTCATTTTTAGGGAACTCCCTGATCTCTCTGCTTGTCAACTGTACCCGAGGCTCTTCCGTTTACAGTCTAGTTGGCTCCAGAATTAGACTTCCCAAAATGCATCACTTCACAGTTGCTTTGATTGAACTCCATCTTCCACTTCTCTGCTCACCTCTTCTGTCTATCGATATTACCCCTCATTCTTTGACAGACCCTTATGCTTTCTGGCTACACCAACAATCTTCGTATCATCTGCAAATGTAGTGGCGATATCCTGGGCGAGCAACCCATGGAGACTGGAACATGGCAGCTGCTGGCATTTAAATTCGATGAATAAAATCTGGAATATAAATCCGATCAGAGGAACAGAGACAAAAAAAAAATATTTTGCTGCAAACCCATTCATCCATGAACCTTCAAAGGGAAATCTGCCGTCCTTAGTGAGACCTGCCAACATATGACCCCAGACCTACAACTGTGCAGTTCACCCATTATTTCCCCCTGACTTAGTTCAAGGTGAATTAAGAATAAACAAAAAATGCTGTTCAGACTATGATGGCTAAACTCCGTGGGAGAATAAGGAAGGATAAAAGAGATACATGGATGAGAGGAAAGATTCGGAGGTGTCTCTGTGTGGAATCAAATTCAACTGATTATTCCATCTAGACAGACAAACTGATACCCACGCCGCCAAGAAGTCAGCTCCCTTTGGGGGGGCGGAGGGGGGGAGGGGGTGTGTAATGCAGGAAGGTATTCAATTACCGGCTGAAGTGTAAACTCACTTGCTCAGTCACAATGTGGACAGGCCATTCACCATTCCCATATGTGAGAAGTAAACGGCCAGGAAACCAACCTGCAGAGTTGCCATCAGGTTTCCAACTGATAGCAAGGTGAAAGTGAGGACTGCAGATGCTGGAGATCAGATCTGAAAATGTGTTGCTGGAAAAGCTCAGCAGGTCAGGCAGCATCCAAGGAGCAGGAGACTCGATGTTTTGTCATGAGCCCGAAGAAGGGCTCATGGTTTCTGAAGAAGGGCTCATGCCCTTGGATGCTGCCTGACCAAATGATAGCAAGGGTCTCTTCCTGCTGTTATTGGAGGTGTTCATCCCATCCAGCAATGAACCATGTTTAGATGCCTGTTTCCAGTGAAGTACCACTGTTTTCTAATGTCGATCAATGATTCAAACTTAGTTGTAGGAGTCATGATTTAGAAGTTTACAGACGATACAGTTGTTCGTGTAGTTGGCTATGATGAATGATGTCAGGGACCGCAGGGATGTAACAATTAGGTGGAAAGGAAAAACGGCGAATGGAATTGAATCCAGACCAATAACTGGTAATGAATGTGAGGAGTTGTAACAATAACAGGAGGGATTCTGAGTGGTGTACAGGAACAAAGAGATCTTGGAGTGGACATTCACAGATCTCTGAAGATTGTTGCACAGGGAGATCAGTTGTTCAAGAAGGTTTTTGGATATTTTCTTTTCTTGACCACAGACTGTAGATGATATTTGACCTTTAGCAACAGCCAGTTTAGAAAACAACTAAAGGAATGAGCACAAGTCTGGTCCATGCAATAATCTACATTTTTATCATTTGTAAGATACAAGATGGATGGCTGAAGTATAACACTTTGCCCATCAAGACCGCTCCACTACTCAATGAATTTACCACTGATTCCTCTCCAAGTCATGCTGGTATGTTTCAGTAACCGCTGTTGTTACTGTGTTGTTGTGTATTTTTATTTTTTCCAGATAGTTAACCAGGAAGATGATGAAACTTTGTCGAGGTTAGTGAGTCGAAACGTATTGAAGATTAACAGATCAACCATGAGTTCGTTGAATGGTGGGGTAGACTCCATGGGCTGAATGGCAAACCTCCACTTGTTTAACATTTGGTCTAACGCCTTATTTTATTCATAAGTTCAAAATTGAGAGGGGATGGGATGATGTGATAGGAAAAGTTTTATTAAACAAATCACACAGATCAGGAACAAGGCTCATAAACTCAGGAAGAAGAAATGTGCTGTGACATGGGCGCAAAAAAATACACTGGGCACAGCACAGGTGGCTGTGTACAGAAGCTGTGATAGCTGAAGAAATTTGCTAGACCTTATACAATAGGCAACTCAGTGATCACGCTGGATGATGGATCGTTGTATGATTCACACTCAGCAGAAATTTGTGAAAGAATGAAAGGTTCGTTTCATTGGAGACGTCTTCTGCGGTTCCAATTCCGAGTGACTATTTGAAATACTGATCAGATCATTGTGTGAAGTGTTTGGTTAAAATACTCATGTACAACCCCACTGGATAAACTTGTGCTCCCGATCTCTTGTTATTTGTTTCTCTTTCTTTTGATGTGAATTCATAGAAATACAAGATGGAATATGGGGCGGAAAGAAAAATGCGTTCCTTATCATTACACCAACTTAATCTACAATTGAATAGAATGACTGCTCTAAATCTTCATTTCGACTTTAATGTTGTGTCGATTATTCGTGAATCTCCCGTGCAGTGAAGGACAAGAAAAATACTCTGGATCCAGGTTATACCAGAGTGTGAGGTGCAATGAAAAACTGCTGGAGCGGTTTGTCAAGTTAGCAACCAGAGTGTGACTCGAACCCGTGAATGTGAAACACAGCGGTATAATAACCCACCACTATAATCTCTCGGTCTCCTCTGCACATTTTGTAGAGCGGTGACATTTGACCTCATCACGGTTCCATGCGGTGAACGTCATGGATGAGAAACTTACAGAGCAGAATCGAATCCACAACATTGTGTTTCTGCTTTCACTAGAATTAAAGCAACAGCAAATTCCAATAAATAGCCATGCTGGTCAGAATGAATAGCTGTCAGTGATACATTCTGAGTCAGAACTGTGTCTGAATGAAACAGAGGACAAAGATTTTCTGTCATATTCATACCGACATTTGACTCATAATTCCCTCAGTCACTTTCTTTCTCACGTGAAGAAGCAGCCATGGAGAGGGTAGTTAACGCGATGGTGTGGCTCAATGGCCTTTCTCATATGGCTGAGCCTGAATTGGATTAAATCGCAAGAAACGCTGTTTTGTTCGTTTCATTTTAATTTTGCTGCAACCTCACCATGTTCATTGTAATAATCAGAAGTGAATTAGATTTATCTCAATGGAATGTTTAATGTTCTATTCAAATTTGTTACGACTTTAGTTCAGCTTAAGGAAAACACTGCTTAGAAAAACAGAGTGTTAAAATGCAAAAGAAAACACACCAGTTTTGTTGCTCGTTACTTTGGCAGATTTCACTGAGTATTAAATGGACCAAACATCATGGTGTTTGTCCTCACATCCTTAACGCATGTGATGAAACCAGGATGTCGATCTCCAAGCAACTGGTCACTTTCTATTCATTATGTAATATCTTCCCATCATAATAAATAAAAATCCACTTTGTCCCATTTACAATGCTTCATGTGGAAAATTATGCCAAATCTTTCAAATTCCAGAGTTTTTGGTACCGAATCTTATTCAGCTGCACACCTTCACGAAATGTCTTTACATTTACATTCAACCCACTTCGACATTATTCCCCTGCAACTTCGGATTACACCCGACCCCTGCACCTTTACCTATCCACACGCTGTCTCTTTCTTTGTGAATTTTATTCCTTGTGTGTCACCAAATGTGCCTTTCCAAATATTTTGAAAAGCAGATTCTCGGAGTGACAGCGATTCTGCTCTAATCATTTCTTTGTCCTTCAAAGATTTTTATTTGAAAGAGGGAATTCTCCACCTATTTACTCTGACCAAACATTTCATAAGCTGAACCACACCCCCCCCCCCCCCACATTAAGTCTTCCCTGGTCCAGGGATAACTGCTCTAAACTTTCCAAGACAACAAGTGACTAAAATCCCATCCTATGTAAACTCGTCAGCATCGTCTCTAATGGCTTTACATCCCAGTAAACACCGTCATTACCCTCGCTGATAGAATCACAGTATCCTACAGTCCAGAAAGGGCATTTCAGTCAAAGGAGCCGGTGTCGACACTCTGAAGTGCATCTCACCCAGACCTACCTATCCTCCCTATTCCCATATATTTCACCTGAGGAAGGGGCAGCCGTCTCCCTTACGATTTCAAATAAACCTGTTGGACTATAACCTGGCGTTCTGTAACTTCTGACCTTGTCTTCGCGTTACCTATAGGTAATTCACTTAACTTACTTAATTCATTTCCTGGACCCGAGAGGGCAATTTAACTTGGCCAATCAACCTAACTCTCAGACCGAAAAGCAGTGCGAATTACTGTGAGCAAAACCTGTAATACGTTAAATGGCTTCATACCCTCGTAACTCAGCCTCATCAAAGCAAATCAATCAAAATTCAATGTATCAAAACTCTACTCTGTGCTTTACAATCGAATTCGGGCTGTGGGAAATGTATCTGCACTCATATTTGAATGCTTTTATGCTGTATCTTCCACACCGTCCTGCTTCGAGTAAACACTTCAATCCGGAACAAGTCTGTCAAATGTTTTTCATTCCAACAGTCACAAGATGCAGCTTGCAGAAGTCACGTGTTTGCACTTTCACTGACACTACCTCCCTGAGAGCTGCAGGCCTTTCCCACCTTGATTCAGGCAGCACTATCCTTCCTGTGACATGTCCCATCGAGAATGGAAGGACAGGTATCAACACCCACACTTGGGAAAGGAGCGACAGTTTTAAAACATTTACACTGTCTCCAGCGGAGAATTGAGCCCTGTGACAAGCGGGGACACAAATCATTATACTACCGAGGACAAGAGCGTCAAAGGAGGCCCTTCAGCCAATTGTGGCCACACTTGTCAAAAACAACTGCCTAATGAACTGAATCCCATTTCACAACGCTTATTCCACAGCCTTATATGTCTTGGCATCACAGGTTCACATATGAATGCTCCTATGTGTTTCTGCTGCTCTGAATAATGGAGACAGTGTATTCCAAATTCCAAACCCCCAGCTGGCTGATAAAGCTTTTCCGCACATCTTCTCGAACCTTCCTGCCTTTCTCCTTAAATCTCTGGCTCTTGCTAATCGATCCCTCCATCAATGGAAAACTCGTTCAGTCAAATCTGTTCATACCCTATCTCAACCAGGTCTTCTCTACATCTCTTTTGCACTGCGACAAAAAATCCACTCTGTCCTGTCTTTCGTCCTAACTGAAACTCTTCATCCAAAACAATATCCAGGTTAATATCTCCTGCAATTTTCTCAGTGTGATCACATCCTTGCCATAATGTGACTTGCCAAACTGCACACAACAGCAGTGCTTGAGCCTAATGAGCACTTGTTTTAGAATTTTTGTGTTAGTATGAGGGCGATTCTGGCTAAGCATAATTTATTACCCTTTCCAAATTGCCCAGCAGGCAATTGAGGCTCAACCATATTGCTATGAGTCTAAAGTCACATGCAGGCCAGACTAAGTAAAGATAACAGATTTCATCCTGAAATGACATCAGTGAACCAGATCCTTTTATTTCAACAATTGTCAATGGATCTATAGTAGCCATCAGATTTTTCATTGCAGATATTTGCTGAATCCAAATTTTACAATTTGGCATGGTGGGAGTCAAGCACGAGTATTCAGACGATTATCTCGGTCTCTGGATTATCAGTCCTTCGAAATTAACACAAGACCAACGCAGAAAACCATAAAAGTTATCTTTTCCAATAAAATCTCTTTTCCCCAAAACTGCCCTGGGTATTTTCCATGAGCCTGACGCTACAATTGTCTCTGGCCTATGGCAGTAAAAGCTGCTACATGGGGATTGATTTCACAACCGCGGTATCCAAATGGATCGACTTGTTTGGAGGTCCCGATGGTGGGATTGGGGCACGTTCATCCAACAACAGTCACTGCAGCAGCAGCACAGACAGAACAGCATCAATGTAAAAGGGAGTGATAAATTGATCGTTCCCTCAGAGAAATGGGGAGAGGGATGGAAAGGAGGTTTAATGATCGTGGGAAGGAGCGGAATCTCCGACAATGGGTGGGTTTGAATTGTGATATATGAAACGTAGAGATGTGGGAGAGCGGAATTTGAAGGTAAAACAATTAATGTCTTACCGTGTGTCACAAAAAGGACAACAGAGAGTACACTGAGTGCTGTGATTTGAATTCGATCTGAGTTTACTGTGGTCACAATTCAAAATACCGAGAACCACAACCACAGCAACAACAGAAGTGGATGCTTGCAAGCAGCAATAAGTATACAAGTAGAGGAAATTTCCGGAAAAAACACCGAAGGTCCAATATCAGTACTCAACGAACAGTGACAGACATGTGGGAACTGAGAATAAGCTGAATCTTTCAGTTCGATTTCCTCAGAGGCTGTGGAGATCCCTTGAATGAGAATGTTGAAAAATTAGATTGATCGATTCCGATAAAACATCAAAGACTCGGGGGACATAACAGGATATTGTTGTAATGTATGCATAAATAGCATTTTTTAGCTGAACATCGGCGACTTCACCACCTTACTCAAGGGAGTAACCAGTGTTGAAGATAATCACACATAATCCCAGTTCCCAGCCTCGGATTCAGAGAAACTGCGGCATAGCTACCCAGATCTAACGGAAAATGGGGATGGGATGATTGCGTGATGTTACTCTCTAGCTCCAGTGATGCATTAGGTGAGCGTGCGGTCCTTCTATGATGGTATAGAGGCGCAAGAAATTCCTCGGTTGAGTGTGCTCTTGCTCAAGGGAATGGTTGTCCCCGTTTATCCTATCATAGCGATCTGCAGTACATCTTGCTAATACAACTGAGTGGCACAACTGGACCGTGTTGAGCCCTTAACCTTGCAGTGGTGGGTTTAAAAGATGATTTTGCTATTTGGATCTGTTTCCTACACTGGCGTTGTCAGGTGCTTTTATTTACATTAACTCAGAATCAGTTTATTCTACACTTCAACCTGGAAAAGGTGGTGTTGGCAGTGATATTTTAAAATCGTCATCCTTGGTCCTGGGACACGGAAAGGGTGATGTTTGAGTTCGACGAATACAACCCGGAATGCCAGCCTGACCTCAGGAACAGACATCATGACTTTAATTTCCTGAAATCCCATTCATTCACGTCCTTTTTGCAGGGGATTCTACCATCTTTACCCAGTCCTGCCTACGAGAGAATCCACTACCAGAAAAACATTCGCTGACCCTTAATTCAAGAATCACCAACGTGTGAGGAAGCAGGCTATTCGCCCTTCCGTTCCACACGGCCCTTCGAAGCACATCCCACCAGACCCCATGGTATTCCCTATCCCATAAACCTGAATTTCCCACTGCTGATCCGTGCAACCAGCACATCTTTGGTCAGAGGGAGGAATAAACACGCAAAGACATAGAGAATGTGCAGACTGCCCAGAAGCAGACACCCGAGTCTGAGATCGCACCCAGCTGTGTGATGCAGCCAGGCAGCAACGAACAAGGGGTGAAAAATAAATGTTCCCCTTACCAGTGATGCTCACACCCTGTGGGTGAATATGAAACCATGAAAACACATTCACAACATGGACTACAGGATGCGTATCTGTGTGGACACAATTTGAAAGGATTGTTCACCCTGGGTAGAAAAAAGAACGCCGATACCACAGAGAAAGCAGGGCAATGTGGGGACCGCTGGAAGGGATTCAATTAACCACAGAAATGGAAACTCATTTAATCATTAACACTGGCGGGAGACCGTTCACCAGTCCCACGATGGGAAGGGTACATAAGCAAAACAACCTCCGGAGTGTCCAGCAGGATTTCATAGCCCATCAGGTGTTCGGTTATGCTGTCAATGCTACTGTTAATCCCAACCAGCGGTCTGTTACATAGCGTGAGTCAGAGAGTCATACAACGTGGAAACAGGCCCGTCAGTCGAATCAATCCATGCCAAACAGACTGCCAATCTAATCTAGTCCCGTCTGCCTCCTCCTGTACCCGATGAGTGGAAATAATGCCCTTTTATTATTATTGTATCGTTAATTAAAAAACCCAGATAATATTTTGGGGACAAAGGTTTCAGGTCCTGGCATGACAGATTTTGGAATTTGAATTCAATAAATACCTGGAATTAAAGAGTCTCGTCATGACCCGAATCAGGTGTGTGGGAAATCCCATCAGATGCACTCATACCAGTTCGGGAAGCAAGCTGCCATAGTCATCTGCTCTGTCCCTCATGAGACTCCAGATGCGTAATATCATGGTTGAATCTTAAGTGTCCTCTGGGAAATAACTGATGTACTAGGCATGAATGAATAGATTTTATTTTAAAAATCCCACTTTGCCATTCATGCACGGACCCATGTGTGCTTGAAATGTTGCAAATGTACCCTCATCCATCACTTCCTCAGGAAGTTAATTGCACACGTAAAAAACCCTCTATAAAAAAGCCACACTTTTAAAAAATAATATCTCTCTTTTCCTCTTAAACATATGCCGTCTCGCCTTGAAATCCCCATCCTGGGAAAAGGCAGCTATCTTTAAACGTAACTTACCTCTCAATAATTCATAAACTTCTGTCAGGTCGCCGTTCTAAGCGAGAGTGCATACAGTCACTACTAGGGGAAATTGAGGACTGCAGATGAGATATCAGAGTCGACAGTGTTGTACTGGGTAAGTACAGCAGGTCAACCAAAATCTGAGGAGCAGGAGAATCGATGTTTTGGGGAAGAGCCTGATGAACGACGTTTGTGCGAAAAGGTGATACACCTGCTCCTCGGATGCTGCCTTACCTGTTGTGGTTTTCCAGCACCCCAATCTCGAATCTGAAAAACGTCTCAGCTTATTCAGCCGTTCATTATGACTCAAACCTTCCACACACGGCAACATGCGTGCATATCTTTTCTAAACCTGCTTCAGCTGAATAATATCATTTATGCAACTGGACGACCAGAACTGGACGTAATATTCCCGAACAGGCCTCATCAATGTCCTGTAAAACGACAACATAACGTCCCAACTCCTATACACAAAGGACTGAGCAATGAAGGGAAGTGTGTCAACTGCCTATAACCATTCTGTCTGTGTGTGATGCAAACTACAAAGAATTATGTACCTGCACCCCGAGCTTCCGTGTTCTCCAACACTACGCAAAGCCCTATCATTAACTGTATAATCCCGAATCTTTTTTTGACCGAAAATGCAATATCTTCCGTTTATCCAGATGGAACTCCATGCTACATTTTTCACTCCAACGACTTATTGGATTAAGATCCTTTTGAATCTTAGATAATCTTCCTCAATTCTAGTCTCGCCTGCAAACCTACAAAGCATGCCAGCTGTGAGTTCCACTGTTTTCTCACATAGATCAATGATTCATATTTACTTGTAGTGGCCGTGATTCAGCAGTGATCAGATCACACAACAGTTAGTCATGAAATTAACCATGAGGAAGAAAGTCGCAGACTGCAGCGAGATAACAAACAATTGGAAATGAAAATGGTGAAAGCAATTCATTCCAGGGAAGTTGGTGATAGTGAAGCAAAATCAAACTTCAAACCAGCCACCCCCGCTCCAGTTGTGGCACTCAGCTGTCTTAGCAAGATGTACTGTAGATTACTATGGCATTATAAACGGAAATAAATTTTCCCTCCTGCCCCGCCTTTGAACAGGAGCACTCCCAATCTCGGAATTGCTTGCGCTTCTAAACCGTCAGAGAAGTACCGTGATTGCGTCAATGGAGCCATCGAGTATCTCTGTGACCCCATTCCCATCCCGATTTCCAGTTCGATCTTCGCAGCTACGCCACTCAATTCCTCTGATTCTGGGATTGGTAATTGGGACTCTGTGGCAGCAGTGGTTACTGCCTTTGTGGGGAAACTGGTGAAATAGCCATTTATTAAACTACATTACTATTGAAGCATACAATTCAACAACACCTGCACTATCCCCGGAGTTTTTGATGTTTTGGAGAAACTATTTATCTCAGCCTTCAGCATATTAATGATGGAATCACCACAGCCTCCGGGGGCACCAATGTTAAACGGTCAGCCCATTCTGAGTTCCCACATATCTGCCACTGTTAGCTAAGCATTGCTTTTGTGCATTTGGTGCGCTGCCTAACATTTCCTATGATACTGCACTGATTGCAGGCTATTAGTGTGCCCTTCTGTGGGATGCCATGATCGTAGTGTGGTTAGTACTCTGCGTTGTGGCCGCAGCAACCTCGGTTCGAATTCACATCACGGTAATAGTTATCTTATCTGGCCCAGTTTTTGTGAAACACAAAGGAATCAGTTGTTTCAACATGGTAATTTTCTTCTTTTCCCTTCAAAGTCTGCTCGCTCACATCTCTGTGTTTCATATGTCAGAACTCAAATCCACCCGTTCTCAAAGATTTCTCCCTCATTCGATCACTAACTGAACTTTCCGTTCCACATCCGCATTTCATTAAATTGGAGATACCGGTGTACAAACATAAAAATCACACAACACCAGGTTATAGATTTAGAGATTTAATTGAAACACTAGCTTTGGGAACACTACTCTTTCATCATGAAGCTTTGGAGTCATTTTCTATTTCATTTATGCATTGCAGAATCCAACACTGACTCTCACATTGATACCGTTCAGTCTGTACTGCTGCTATCACTGTTACTGGGTGAACGTGCCCCAACTCCACCATCGAGACCTGCATACCACTTGGTCCATTTGCTTACCGCTGTTGTGAGATCAATACTCATGTAGCAGCTATTACTGACATGTACCAGAGATTCCTGGGGGGGGGGGGGGTTGGGGGGGTAAAACTCAGAATAAGGACACAGGGCAGTATCAGGGAAAAGCGACTACACTAGAAAAGATCAGTTTCACCGGTTTTCTACAATAGCCGAGCGCGAGTAACAATGACCACTAGACTGTTAATTCAGATAGAACGGACCCGGGATTGACTCCGACCGTGCTATGTGGTAGAACATAGAACATAGAGCACAGAAGAATACAGCGCAGTGCGGGCCCTTTGACCTTCGATGTGGCGCTGATCCGAGCCCACCTAACCTACACTAGCCCACTATCCTCCTATTCCTATCCAATGCCCGCTTAAATGCCCATAAAGAGGGAGAGTCCACCACTGCTACTGGCAGGGCATTCCATGAACTCACGACTCGCTGAGTAAAGAACCTACACCTGACATCTGTCCTGTACCTCCTGCCCCTTAATTTAAAACTATGCCCCCTTGTAATAGCTGACTCCATACGTGGAAAAAGGTTCTCACTGTCAACCCTATCTAAACCCCTAATCATCTTGTACACCTCTATCAAGTCACCCCTAATCCTACTTTTCTCCAAAGAAAACAGCCCCAAGTGCCTCAGACTTTCCTCATACGATCTTCTTACCATACCAGGCAACATCCTGGTAAACCTCCTCTGTACCCATCCCAGTGCCTCCATATCCTTCCTATAGTGTGGCGACCAAAACTGTACACAATACTCCAAATGCGGCCGCACCAGAGTCTTATACAACTGCAACATGACCTCAGGACTCCGGAACTCAATTCCTCTACCAATAAAAGCCAGTATGCCATATGCCTTCTTCACCACACTATTTACCTGGGTGGCAACTTTCAGAGATCTGTGTACATGGGCAGCAAGATCCCTCTGCTCATCCACACTACCAAGTATCCGACCATTAGCCCAGTACCCCATCTTCTTGTTACTCTTACCAAATTGAAGCACCTCACACATCGCTACATTGAACTCCATTTGCCGCCTTTCTGCCCAGCTCTGCAGCTTATCTATATCCCGCTGTAAACTGCCACATCCTTCCTCACTGTCAACAACTCTTCCGACTTTTGTATCATCCGCAAACTTGCTCACCCAACCTTCTCATCCATCCTCCAGGTCATTTATTAAAATGACAAACAGAAATGGTCCCAAAACAGATCCTTGCGGAACACCGCTCGTAACTGCACTCCAAGATGAACCTTTACCATCAACAGATACCCTCTGTCTTCTTCCAGCCAGCCAATTCCTGATCCAAACCTTCAACACACCCTCAATGCCATGCCTCTGTATTTTTTGCAGTAGCCTACCATGGGGAACCTTATCAAACACCTTATTAAAATCCATATACACCACATCTACCGCTTTCCCCTCGTCCACCTCCTTAGTCACCTTCTCAAAGAATTCAATAAGGTTTGTGAGGCACGACCTGCCCGTCACAAAACCATGCTGACTATCCTTGATCACATTATTCCTATCCAGATGTTCATAAATTCTATCCCTTACAATTCTCTCTAAGACTTTGACCACAACAGAAGTGAGACTCACCGGCCTATAGTTACTAGGGTTATCCCTACTCCTCTTCTTGAACAAGGGAACCACATTTGCTTGCCACCAGTCTTCTGGCACTATTCCTGTAGTCAACGAGGACATAAAAATCAAGGCCAATGGCTCTGCAATCTCCTCCCTTGCTTCCCACAGAATCCTAGGATAAATGCCATCAGGCTCAGGGAACTTATCTATTTTCACCCTTTCCAGAATTTCCAACACCTCTTACCTACATACCTCAAAGCCATCCATTCTAATTAATTGTTAGTCAGTATTCACATCGGCAACAATGTCCTCTTCCTGAGTGAATTCTGACGAAAAGTATTCATTCAGTGTCTCCCCAATCTCTTCAGCCTCCACACACAACTTCCCACTGCTAACCTTGATTGGACCTATTCCTACCCTCATCATTCTTTTATTCCTGACATACCTTTAGAAAGCCTTAGGGTTTTCCATAATCCTACCAAATAAGGACTTTTCATGTCCCCTCCTTGCTGCTCTTAGCTCTCTCTTCAGGTCCTTCCTGGCTACCTTATAACTCTCAATCGCCCCAATTGAACCTTCACGCCTCATCTTTACAAAGGCCGCCCTCTTCCATTGAACAAGGGATTCCAACTCCTTATTAAACCACGGCTCCCTCACACGACCCTTTCCTCCCTGCCTGACAGGTACATACTTATCAAGGACACTTAATAGTTGCTCCTTGAACAAGCTCCACATATCAATTGCGCCCTCGCCTTGAAACCTACTTTTCCAAGCCACGCATTCTAAGTCATGCCTCACCGCATCATAATTTCCCTGCTCCCAGCTATAACTCTTACCCTGCAGTGCACACTTATCCCTCTCCAAAACTAAAGTAAAAGTCACCGAATTGTGGTCACTGTCCCCAAAGTGCTCACCTACCTCTAATTCTAACACCTGGCCTGGTTCGTTATCCAGAACCAAATCCAGTATGTCCTCACCTCTTGTTGGCCTATCTACATATTGTGTCAGGAAACCCTCCTGCACACATTGGACAAACACCGACCCATCGAACCAATTTGTGCTATGTCTTTCCCAATCAATATCAGGAATGTTAAAGCCCCCATAACAACCACCCTATTACTTTCACTCCTCTCCTGAATCATCCTCGCAATCCTTTCTTCTACGTTTCTAGGACTATTAGGAGGCCTGTAAAAGGCTCCTAACAGAGTGACCTCACCTTTCGTATTCCTAACCTCAGCCCAAACTACCTCAGATGGCGAGTCTTCATCCATCGTCCTTTCCACCGCTGTAATAGTATCTTTGACAAGCAATGCCACACCTCCCGCTCTTTTACCCCCACTTCTGACCCTACTAAAACATTTAAACTCTGGAACCTGCAGCAGCCAATCCTGTCCCTGCTCTACCCATGTCTCCGTAATAGCCACAACATCGAAGTCCCAGCTACCAACCCATGCTGCAAGTTCACCTCCCTTATTTAGTATACTTCTTGCATTGAAGTATACAGACTTCAAGCCAATTTCCTGTTTACAGGCAGCCTCCTTTGAGATTGATGCCATGTTCCTAACCTCCCTAAACTCCAGGTCCTGCACCCTAAAGCTACAGTCTAGTTTCCCATGCCCCTGCAGAGTTAGTTTAACCCCACCCCCAAGAGCACTAGCAAACCTCCCGCCAAGGATACTGTTGCCCCTCTTCTCCTGCACGCTTTTATAGGGAAAAAAACCTACCCATTAAGCTTACGCTATACCTGCTTCCTGGTCTCGGCTGTCACTCTGATCTTCGTCACTTCCCCCTGCTGCTCCCGCTCTTTCTGTGAAGAGAAAAAAAAACACCGCTGCCCGCTACCGGTAATTTATTTTAAAACAAACTGTCTTACCTTAGCTGCTGCTCGCACTCAAAATGAATTGGGATTCAATAAATGTCTGGCATTACGAATCTAAAAACTCCTATAAATCCACGGTCAATTGTTTAAAAAACAAAACCATCTGACGTCCTTTAAGGAAGGAAACTGCCATTCTTACCTGCTCGGGCCTCCATGAGATTCCAGACTCACTGTAATACGGTTCAGTCTCTACTGCCCGCTGTGCAATTAGGGAAAGCAATAAATACTGCCGAGCCAGCCAGCACTCATACTGTAAAAGAATAGAAAAAAAGTTAATTCTGCTCTCGCTAGATTACTGTGTGCAGTTCTGCAATTCACAGCATAGCATGGTTGTGATCGCACTTGAAACGTTGCAGGAGAGATTCACTGGGATATTGTCTGGGCTGAAGAGTTTCTGCTATGAGTAAAGATTGGACATACTGGGGTTGTTTGTCGCCCAGTAACGCAGATTGGAGAAGACATAACTGAGATGTACAAAATACCGAGGGATATGGATAGGCTAGACTGAAATAAGCGTTTGTTTTTGATGGACGGATCGAATAGCGGAGCCAAGAGATTTCGGGAAAAGGCAGAAAGGTTTGGGTAGATCTGCGGAAACGGTCAGAGAGGCAGAAACTCTTTTAACCTGAAAAAAAATTCAGATGTGAATTTGTGATGCCAAGACATATAAGACTATGGGCTAAATGATGGAAATCTTGATTCAGGTCGTAACGCAGTTGGCCCAGAGGTTAAGGAGACGGGTTGCTCTTCCATTGCTCATGTGTGGATTTGAATCCTACTCTGGCTGTTACTTCTATCAAACGCAGCTGTGGTCTTCCTTTGTGCCTCGCATCTTTAGGATACGTTGGATGGTGAATCTTGCTCCTGCCCTTCACTGCACCGGAGATTTTTGATAAATCGATACCTCATCAAAGTCGAAATAAAGCAATTTGAATTTGTTGTAAGTTAAATTGGGATAATGAAATAGGAGTGCAAAGTTTCTTTCCTCCTTTCATTCCATCTTGACTTTCTGTGAATTTACATTGAATGAAAGTGAAACAAATAAGGAGAGATTGGGTGCAATCGTTTATCCAGTGGGATTGTGAATTTTAATGTAACACTCCACACAAAGTTCTGATCAGTATTTTAAACAGTCAATTGAATTGGAACCGCAGGAAATGTTTCCAATAAAACGCATCTTTCATTCTTTCACAACCTTTTGCTGTTTGAACCATACCGCGATCCATCATCCAGTGTGACCGCCAAGTTGGCAACAGAATAAGATGCACCAATTTCCTTTAGCAATCACAACTGCTGCACATACCCATCTGTGGTGTGCCCAGTGCCATTTGTTGTCTCCAGGCTGCAGCACATTTCTTGTTCATGAGCTTATGGGCCTAGTTCCTGAACTATCTGATCTGTTTGAGAAACCTTTTCTATCACTTCATCCCATCGCCTCAGAATTCTAAATTTATCAATAAGATGTTAGACCAAATGGTGTAGGTTTGGAAGTGGGCCATTCAGCCCATCGAGTCTGCTACACCATTGAACGAACTCATGGCTGATCTGATAATCCTCAACTCCATTCTCCAGCATTGCCTCGACAAAGCTTCATCGCCTTTCTGGTTAAATATCTGTCTGGCACAGTTCGAAAATGCACAACAACTCATCATCAACAACAGTTTTAGAAGGAGTTCCACCGATTCACTGGCCCTTGAGCAAAGAAATTACTCCTCATTTCTGAATTAAATAGGCAATATCTAATTCTGAGTTCATGTCCTCTGGTGCTCTCCTCATACCAGAGAGTAAACCACCTGCAGTAACTACCCTGTCAAGATCCCATGGATAATGGACGTTTATAAATGTTATTATGTGATAAGAGATCCAATTCGCCTCCTTTTCTTCAAGGAGAATAATCCCAGCCTAACCAATCAATCCATGAAGCAACACTTTCTCAAGTGTTAACAACATGTTCATAATTCTCTGCTGTCCCCTGCACCGTCCTTCCATAATATTAAGGTAGGTAGAGACATTTATGCAAAGAAACGGTTGACATTTCAAGCACAGACGGGATTTGGAACTTGAAATCAGACAGCGACTGGAATCAGATTAGTCCATACAAGGACGAAATAGAGTAATGATAACTCTGACAAATGAGAATCTAATCATATCCAACTGACATTCAATGGCTTTACTGTAACCAAATTACCCCGAGTAATCGTCCAAAGAGCTAGTATTTAGGAATATAAACGGATATAAACTGGCTATATAAACAATTTGACAACAAAAACATGTCATTTGAAGGACACTTTTTGATTATAAACTTAACCCGTGTCTCAGTGAATCCTACATCGTTTGCATGGCGAAAATGAGATGTGGAACATAACTCTCTCCATTTGCCTCGATGGGTGTAACTTCATAACACTTAAGGAACTAGACACCGTCCACGACAATGCAGTCACTTGATTGTACCCTCTTCAATCCCTGCAATATTCATTCCCCTCACCGCGAAGGCACACTTGCAGCAGAGCGCACAAACTACGAGATGCACTAGAGTAAGTCATCTGGGCATTTTTGACAGAACCTTCAAAGCTCAACAGCTGTACTGACTATAAGGACAAGGTTGGAAGATGCAACGAAATGCCACCATTTGCAAGTTCCCCTCCAATGCCCATAACACTCTGACTTGGAAATAAATCAGTGATAATCTCATTGGTGAAACGGTCTTGATGGGCCAAGCTGCATACTTCAGCCTTCCATCTTTTATCTTGCAATTTTAAAATAATGTTGATTTATGCGGTGACCAGACTTGTGCTCAGTCCTTTAGCTGTTCCCTAAACTGGTGTTTACTAAAGTTCTATTATCATACACAGTCTGTGGTCAACAACAGAAAATATCTGAATACCCTCTTAATCAATTGATGCCACACAAGATTAGAGTGGTGTTGGAGAAGCACAGCAGGTCTGGCAGCATCTGAATAGCAGTAAAAATGAACATTTCAGGCAAACTCCCTTAATCAGGAAGGAGACTGTGAGCATATGGGATGGAGAGATAAATGGGAGGGGCGGGGCTGGGGAGAAGGTAGCTGAGAGTGCAGTAGGTGGATGGAGGTGAGGGGTGAACACAGTATGCTGAAAAATATGTTGCTGGAAAAGGGCAGCAGGTCAGGCAGCATCCAAAGATCAGGAGAATCAAATTTCGGGCATGAGCCTTTCTTCGGGACCTGCTGCGCTTTTCGAGCAACATATTTTTCAGCTCTGATCTCCAGCAGCTGCAGTCCTCACTTTCTCCTAGGTGAACATAAGATGCCAGAGAACAAGGAGTAGTGGATAGGTAGGAATGAAGATGCACAGTTGTGACAGGTCAGGAGGACGGTGTTGAGCTGGAAGGTGAGAACTGGGGTCAAGTAAAGGAAGGGGAAATGAGGAAACTGGTGACGTACAAATTGATGCCATGGGGTTGAAGGGTCTCGAGGCAGAAGATAAGGCTTTCTTGCTCCAGGCATCTGGTGGTGAGGCAGTGACGATGGAGGAGGACCAGGACCTGCATGTCCTCAGGAGAGTGGGAGGGGGAGTTGAAATATTTGGCCATGGGAACACTGGGGTTGATTCTTGCGCCCTCACCTCCCCCCTCACCTCCATGCAAGGTCCCAAAGGAGATTTCCACATCCATCAATGTTTTTCCTGCACATCCCCCAATATCATACATTTTATCTGTTGCTCCCGATGCAGTCTCCTCTGCATTGGGGAGACTGGATGCCTCCTAGCAGAGCACTTTAGGGAACATCTCTGGGACACCTGTACCAATCAACCACACCGCCCTGTAGCCCATCATTTCAACTCCCCCTCACAATCAGCCGAGGACATGGAGGTCCTGGGCCTCCTTCACCGCCGCTCCATCACCACCCGACGCCTGGAGGAAGAACGCCTCATCTTCCGACTCGGAAAGCTGCAACCCGAGGGCATCAATGTGAACTTCACCAGTTTCCTCATTTACCCATCCCCCACCTCACACCAGCTTCAAACTTCCAGCTCAGCAATGTCCCCATGACTTGTCTTATCTGCCGATCTTCCTTTCCACCTATCCACTCCAACCTCCTCCCTGACCTTTCACCTTCATCCCCACTCCCACTCACCTATTGTACTCGATGCTACAATATCCCCACCCCCACCCTTCACTCATTTATCTCTCCACCCTTCAGGCTCTTTGACTCTGTTCTTGATGAAGGGCTTCTGCCGGAAACATCGATTTTTCTGCTCCTCGGATGCTGCCTGAACTGCTGTGCTTCTCCTTTGGGAGAAGTTGCGATGGATGTTGAGGAATTGGGAATATAGGATAACATTTGGGCAAGAGGTGGGGTGAGAGGAGGTATAATCCAGACAGCTGTAGAAGTCAGTTGGTTTGTAAAAAGTATCAGTAACACTGAACTTGAGGGATATATTTCCCTCCACACCCCTATCCACTTTTCATATAGACTGTTTCCTGCACGACTACCTAGTCAAGTCCACGCCCTCCAATGACCCACCTCCCATCCCGGCTCCTTCCCCTGCCACCACAGGAATTCCAAAATTTGCACCCATATCTTCCCCCTCAAAACCTTCCAAGGCTCCAACGGATCCTTCCACATCCAACAGATATGCAACTGCAATTCTACACGTCATTTATTGCATCTGTTGCTCACCTCTACATTGAAGCCGACAGACACCTTTTCGTAGAGCACTTCAGAGAATGTTTCCAGTACACCCGCAACATTCAACCTCAACTCCCCATGACCAAACACATCAACACCTCCCTCCACCCCCACTCTCACAAGGACTTGCAGTTCCTGGGCCTCCTCCCCAGCCATTCCCTCAACACCCGACGCCTCATCTTCCACCTCGGGGCCCTTAAACCCCAGGGCATCAATGTGGTCTTCACCTGCTTCCTCATCTCTCCACGCCCACCTTAC
This sequence comes from Chiloscyllium punctatum, assembly GCF_047496795.1. Lineage (NCBI taxonomy): Eukaryota > Metazoa > Chordata > Chondrichthyes > Orectolobiformes > Hemiscylliidae > Chiloscyllium > Chiloscyllium punctatum. The sequence goes on along the minus strand of NC_092766.1, from coordinate 49,044,274 downwards.
CCTAGTTCCAACCTTCTAGACTGGCACCATCCTATTGAACTGTCCCACCTGTCCATCTTCCTTCCCACCTATCCGCTCCACCCTCTTCTCCGATCTGTCACCTTTAACCCCACCTCCATCCACCTATTGCACTCTCAGATAACTTCTTCCCAGACCCAGTCCTCCCGTTTATCTCTCCACCCTCGAGCCTCCCAGCTTTATTCCTGATGAAGGGCTTTTGACAGAAACGTCATTTATTTCTGCAACTCGGATGCTGGCTGACCTGCTATGCTTCTTCACCACCACTCTAATCTTGATTCTGATTTCCAAAATCTGCAATACGTACTTCCGTCCAACTGATTCCCCGTCCATTGATCTTCAGAGATCGTGAATTTCCACTCTATGATCTCTAACTCTGTATACACCACACAGAATACTCACTGTTACTGTATCTGCTCCCCAAGTTCATTAACACTCATTGATCTGGATTCAATTCCATTCAGTATTTTACCTTTTCACCTGATTGATACATCCCTGCAGTCCCTGGCATTCTTCACCATAGTCAACTGTACGACCAATAGCTGCATCATCAGCAATCTTCTGAATCATGGCTCCTACAACTAAGTCGAAATCACTGATCAACATCAGAAAAAAGTCGAACTCCACTGAAAACACGCATCCAAACATGGTTCATTGCTACTTGGGATTAACAGCTGCAAAAACAGCAGAATCGAACCCCTGCTGTTATTTGTAAACATGCTGTTGACTCTGCCAGTTGGTCCCCTGAGGGATCACTTCTCACACATGGGAGTGGTGAATGACCTGTGTGCACTGTGACTGAGTAAGTGAGTTTACACTTCAGCGGATAATCGAGTCCCTTCCTGCAGTCATCAAATGGCCCTGACATCTTGGCGCTGTGGAAATCCTTGTTTCCACTTAGTTTGAAAAACAGTTGAATTCGAGTCCACGTAGACACGATTCCCATTTCGCCTGTTGCCCATGTATTTTTATTATTCCTTATTCTCCCACGAAATGTGGCTATCATTGGTCTGAAGAGCATTTGTTGTTCATTCTTAATTCACCTTGAACTGAGTCATAGGGCATTCATGGGTGAACCACATTGTTGTGGGTCTGGAGTCACATGTCGACAGGGATCTTTACCGTCGGCAGATTTCCCTTTCGAAGGGACATGAATGAACGAGTTTTCAGCAATATAAAGTTATTGTCTCTGTTCCTGAGATTGGGTTTATTTCCCAAATTTTATTCATTGAATTTAACGAACAGCAGCTGCCACGTTCCAGTCTCCAAAGATTACTAGCCCAATAGATCGCCGTTGCACCAACCACTCCCTGCTGCATTTCTCCATTCAAAGAATGACATTGTCAATTCAGATTCTCCCAGATGGAGAGAGAATACTACGCGTTCCTGTGTTGGAATGGAAGCAATGTACGTTGGATTGAAGTGTCTACTCTTGCAAGAGACTGATGTGGAGACGATGTGAGCAAAAGCAGTTCTTACCGTCAAAGTAACAAAATATCACTTTGCGAAGGAAAATCTCTTAGAATGCTTTCAACACATCGACCTCTCACTTAAAGTTCCAGCATGCTTTCCCTGAGCCAATTCTCAGTGCGGGTTAATGCTGCTGCTGAATCTTAATAATAATATAATAAATTGAGACCAATATGCCCTTCCATCTCGCCTTTGACCAGAAGCACTCCCAGCCGCAGCATTTGAAGTGCTTGGATAAATAAACAAAGTCTTTTCCCTGGGGTCGGGGAGTCCAGAACGAGAGGGCATAGATTTAGATTGAGAAGGGAAAGATATAAAAGAGACCGAAGAGGTAACTTTTTCATACAGAGGGTGGCGCGTGTACGGAATACGCTGCCAGAGAAAGTGGTGGAGGCTGGTACAATTGCAACAAGTCAAAGGCATTTGGATGGGTATATGAATAAGAAGGGTTTGGAGGGTTATGGGCTGGGTGCTGGCAGGTGGTACTCGATTGGGTTGGGATATCTGCTCGGCATGGATCAAAGAGTCTGCTTCCATGCTGTATATCTCTATGACTCTATGACCGCGCCTTTACGAATCATGTCACTGGTGCCACAGAATAGCTTCACGTGTTCATTTCCACCCCCACTTCCGGTTTGGTATTTGTGGCTGAGCCACGAAGTTTGTTGGATTTCGGTTCTCGGAACTCGGGTTATGGACTGACTGCAGCAAGGTGTACTTCCTTGTATTGGGAAGTTGGTGACGAAACTGTTATTAACACATTGTTAATAAGGCATTGTTATTGAAACATACATTGCACCAATATCCCGCAATAGCCCCTGAACCTTTTTGTTTCTAGCAATCTATCAAACTCAGCCTTGAGCATGCATTCCGCGATGGAACCACCACAGCGTCTGGGGGATATCGAATTTAAAGATTCAGCTAATTCTGAATTCCCACATGTCTGCTATCGCTCGCCTAATATTCCTGTTGTGCATCTGCTACTGTTCCTAACATCTCCTCTGTCACTGTAATTATTGCTGGATTTAAGCACGCATGACTCCGTGATGGTTTGAATGTTAAAATATTCTGCATTGTAGCCGCAGTAAGCTCGTTCGAATCCAAGTCACTGCATTTTACTCCTTGTCACTCATGCTGAAGAAACACAGAAAGGAATTAGTTGATTTTACACGAAAGCATTCTCAGAGATTATGATTTTTTTCCCCATCAAACCCCTCTCTCACACATCTCTGTGAGTCATATATCAGGATTGAGACTCACCCATTCTCGGAGAATTCCCTCCCTCCCGCAATCACCTGTTTCAAGTTCCCCCTCCCATTTCCCTTACAATCACTTTCACATTGATCTTGTTCAGCCTGTGCTGCTGCGCTCACTGTTGCTGTGTGACCAAGCCCAAGTCTCACCATCGGGACCTTCAAACCAGTTGATTTATTTCGATACTGCAGGTATGAGATCAATCCTCATGTCGCAGCTTTTACTGACATGGACCAGCGATTATTGAAACATCAGGCTCAGGAAAAGGCCACAGGGCAGCATTGAGAAAAAGAAACTTTATTCAAAAATCATCAGTTTCTGTGGACTTACGCATCATTTATTTCACTTGTTCATTCGGCTCTAGCGAGACTATTGTGTAAAATTATGCAATTCACATTATAGCAGGGATGGGATAGCACTGGAAATGATGCAGGGGAGATTTGCCAGGATATTGTCTGGGCTGAAGAAGAGAGATTGGACAAACTGGAGTTGTTTTTCATCGAGCAGATGAGATTGTCCTGGGGGGGTGGGGGGCGGGGGAGGTTTGGGGGGGCATGATTAAGATGTACAAAGTACCGAAGGATATGGATAGCATGGACTGAAATACATGTTTCACTTTGACGGAGATTTCGATCACGGGAGGCCATCGATTTAAGGTCAGAGGCGGAAAGATTAGAGTGATCGCTGGAAAAACGTTTTCAAACAGTGGGTGGTTGAAATCTCGAACACAGTGTATGCAAGGATCGGAGAGGCAGAAATCCACATAACTTTCCGAAGTATTCAGAAGTGAATTTGTGATGCCAAGACACACAAGACTGTGGGTCAAGTGATTTGAAAAGGAGTTAGGATAGTTAAGCGATTGTTATTGAGCCATACAGATATTCCATTCTGAGTACGGGTAATTAATACCTGTCCTTCCATTCTCGAAGGGTCATGTCACAGGAAGAACTGTGCTGTCTGAATCAGTGTGGGGGAGTCCTACTGCTCCAGTGGGGACAGACTGACAGTGACAGTGCAAACACGTGAGATCTGTACGCTGTACCTTGCATCCGTTTTGAAATGAAAATCATTTGGTAGTTTTGCTCCGTAGTGAGGTGTTTACTTATAGCAGGAAGCTCAGGAAGATATACATTGTGCTGCCCTTTCCCCACTGGCCCATACTACTGAATACCGGCACTATGCAGGACAATTTCTCTCAGTGCACCCTCATCCAATCCTCCTTGACCCCCAGCACTTCTCCATATGGCACCATTCCACGAAATCTCAAAAGGTGTAATGTGCTCGTTTACGATGTCTCTCCTCACTGTGTAAGTTTCCACTGATTTATCTGCCCATCACTCAACTTAGCAAACTACATTTCCTGCTCACAATGTGATCTCATCTAGACTGGGGAGTAAAAAACAGAGCGGGTGACAAACGTGTGTACACCTACGTTCTGTCGGCAAGCAAAGACCCTGAGCTTCCAGGTTCCTGTTACAGCAACAACCCACAGTGTTGTCATACCTCCATTTCAGTTTGGTCTGCTGCAGAGCTCCCGCATAGCACAGCGTGAGTTGGAAGAGCGGCAAGTTATTTTCTCATGAGAGACCATGCAATCTTCAGTACCCAACATCGATTTCAATAATTTTATACGCAAGCTTTTACACGTCAGGTGCAGTGTGCCTCAGTGACAGGACTCGCTGCAGTAACATCCCATGCTGAGTCAGACAGCACAATCCTCGCTGTAACTTCGAGAAGGACACAGATACTGTTCCCCATGACTGGGAGAGATTCTCTCTTTCCCAGCAGTTCTGCACTTTTCTATCTGCCTCAGATGGCGTTATTTGCACAAGGTTCCCAATAGAAGATGAGGTCCTGTGCATGCGCGATCTTCCTTTTGTACAGCTTTCCAGAACTTCCAGAACTCTCACTCCCTCTAACACCCTCCCCTGCTCCACAATCCCGTAGTTGATAGGGAACTGAAGAGCGCGTTCACGATTCTCTCCCACGATACTGATTGCCAATAGAAGATGTGTTCGTCCAGCTGCCAATGGTGGGAGCCCGCTCGCAGGGGAAGCGGCCAGCACAGCTTGCAGGGAACCGGGAGTCAGAACGGCATGGAGCTGTTACTAAAATTCAATGCTGCCTTCACTCCGAAACAACAGACAAAGCCTTTTTTTCTAAACAAAGAGTCTCACCTGATCTATGGATCATGCTTTTACTGCGGTCTGGCTTGTTGGTCTTGGGTGATGTTAGCGCGAGAAATTACACTTGAGCCCTGGAGTTTTGCATCCAGTTCCATTTTCGACTCAGAAGGTATAATTTTGATGAGATCGAGGTAAGATCAAGGTACCGAAGCTTAAAGACACACAGCAGCAGCTTCTTGTAGGCCATTACCAGACGGAGAAATGGATTCTCTAACTTCAAATGATGCTGATCCTGTGAATGTAGATTTTGCCGAGTGCACGTCCTGTGCGGAGTAACCTGAAGCCTTGATCTGTCCAAAATATTGTTTTTCTCATTATGTGATTTGCATGCTCTTGATTGTTATGATCTGCCTTTACCAATCGCAAACAAAGGTTTTCACTGTACTCAGGTTCATGTGACGATCAATCAATCAAATAAACTCAGTCAATTGAACCATACAGAGATTTCCTTATTGTTTGGTGCCAGCACAGAGAAGGTGGGCTGCATGGCCTCACTTTGCACTGTGACATATTTTGGGATTCTGAGTGAAATCACAACAGAATGTGAGAAGTTACTCACAGGTTACATTGACACAGCCAAAATACATCTGCGCCTCATAGTATCACACAATAATAGAGAAGACTTTTGAAATCATTTTCTGAGGTACATTCCACATGCGAGTCGAAACGCTGAAGACAGTGTGATTCTGCTATGGTAAGCGCTAACGGAGCGGCTCAGCGGGAGTGTATTGGGCTCATAAGCTACTCGTTGAAAATTCCATGTTTCAGTATATGTACTGCCCCTGCCAGTGTTTCGCTATAATAGAGGTCCATTCTACGTATTGCATGTTGTCTTACTATCCATTTCCTTTCACTCAATGTATGTGAAATGAATGTCACTACTGATACACCTGCCAAATTTACACAGGTGAGGAAACACACTTGTGAATGTCTGGAAGCTCTTTTCCTGTTCTCTGTTGGTCTGCTCTGACCTGATTCGCAAACTCATTTGCCAGAGCTGGGAATAAACTGGTGATGGTGAGATATATTAGTTGTAGATTGTTCTATGCCCATGACGCCCTGCAGGTATTCCCCACGCTGTTTCACACAGCAGTGTCTTCCCGCGAAATGAAAAGCCGTGACAATTAGATCAACTTGTTGGAGATAACATTACGATACAGACACACCTCCGCATTATTAGGACATATATCACCAACTATGAATAACCACAGAGATATACAAGCAACAGAGAGTAGCCATTGACTCGATGGGCTGAACAGCTTCTGTCGGCACGTGAGTGACGCCACACTTTGTTGCTGCCAGTCTTCCTGTCTCTGGGACAGAGTGCTGATGATGAAACAATGTCTCATTGTTAACCCTATCTTCTGCGTTAGACAGTCTGCAGCCCCGCAGCTCAGGGCCGTGGGGATGACTCTCAGTGAGTGAGGATTTCACTCGGATTGTCTTCATCTGTGACAGTTGGGGCTCAGCTGTTAACTGCTGCCCGATTGCAGCAAAGAATCTGATGTCACTGTTACAAAAGCCTTTCTGCAGGATTGCTGTGAAGATGGATTCTGAACAGTGAACAGGCTGCAAAAAGATACCGTCACATAAATTTACCTGAGGGTAGAGAATCCAGAGCACATTTCTGTCTTTCCCAGCAACTCAACATCTTTATCGCTGTCTCAGATACATGATATTTGGAGGAAGTCCCCGATCAAACTAGCTGATTTCCAGCACTTGATGGAACTGGCTGTGCCAATGAGAGCGAGCTTTAGAGTGTATCCTCGCTTGCCTGTCCTCACACTCCTTGCAGGTGGAGGGAAATAGCTGAATACTCTGCCAATGGAGACAACTTAGTCCAAGTAGAAGGAATAAACAGCACCATCCCACGAACAAGGAGACGGAATGAGAAGGCGATATTCTTGAAACACTTTGGTGCTTACGAATCCGAGAGCACAGTGGGATGGAGTTGGACCTGAGCGACTTTCAGCTGCTTTGTTGTTGGAAATATAAGAGTGTCTCAGGCATGATTTTCGCTTCGCAGCTTGTGTTAATACTGGCATTTGAGAATGTCTTACTTCAAGTCGCAATCGAGCCTTAGTTGTTTGATTTCACTTTTGCTCGGTCGTCCTATTAACTATTTGATAAAAAGGTCTGGACCATTTGGTTTAACCCCTTGAAATACCTTTGAGCTTTGGGGACAAAAGTGTATTTGTAGTAGGTATGGCACAGCATCACATTTGGTGAAAGCGAAACAAGTGTTTCAGGATTCTGACACACACAATCCCACTCTGAATAAATCCAAAATCTGGATGTTCGCACAGTTCTGGGTATGAAACTTTTGGAAGTGGGGACATGAAATGATTGGAAACAGCGCTGAACAGGTGGATGGGAATGCTGTGGTATATGAGGGATGTCCACAATGAATGGCATTTGGAAAGTTGGGACAGGTCTCCTTGGAGAGCAAAAGGCCGAAAGCTGGCCATTTAAAACCATTCCAAGACATGAGTGTGTTAGACGGAGGAAATAAGGAAGGGGGAAATGTTTCTATGCCTGAAAGGATCGAGAACGATTCGGCAGATATTTGAAGTCATTAGTAAAAGAAGAAAGATGTACATGAGGAGAAACGTTTTGACATAAGGAGTGGTTAGGGTCTGTAAACCACAGCCTGACATTGACAAAGACGCAGTTTCAATCGAGTTATTGAAAAACTAATTCGATGTTTATGTTGAAAGTGAAAGTGTGCAGAGTTACAGGGAGAAGGCAAGAGAATGGTACCAAATTATAAACACATTTATCTCTGTGGAGAGCCAGCATATCTAAGGTGGTTTGTGACACATTTGTGATTCAGAGTGGAATCACAGTTCGACCAACAGAATGTAAAGAGTTCGACCACGGTGATATTGGCAAAGCCGGGACACATCGTCACAACAGAATCTTAGCCAGCACGTACATGTCACAGGGAGGATGGCGCTGACTGAAAATCCCGCAGGGTGCTCTGCGGATCAGACACCACACACTTCACTATTGTAGGGTCGCCAAGCAGTCTAAGATTTAGGTTCCGGTTTGGCAGGTGGTGTAGTTACGAATCCCACCGTTGCAATTTCTGCGCATCAGCTGCAGCGTGTTAAAGTGCCGTGGTCAAAGCCAAACACAAAGCAGAACAGCAGGTCTACTTCTTGGAGAGATAACTGCAGCGTGGGAGAGTGCAGACTCTCTCAAAGGTGTCAGTGTCCGTGCTCTCATGACGTGTTCGCCTCCCACATGATAAATCATAAGCTCAAGCAGCTCTACTGCTGCTTTATTATCCAGGCAGGTTGAGTTTTTACTGGATGCAAATGGAGACTGTTACTTCATTGCTGTTGTGAAACAAAGTCCTGCAGTGACTCTACTCGTCGTTATTTGATGTTCTGGCGAATGGGAAAATAATTGCGATGTCATATATTAACTTTCTCTCATTTCCTTCATTTCCGTCCTGGAGACATTGGAAGGAAAAGTTAATCTAATCAAGACTGTGATTGGTGAAATTAACTTTTTATGGTCCATTATTATTATGTTCTTTCTTTCCCTCTTTTCAGCACTTTCTGGGAATTGGTGGTGCACTAAGGCTGCAGTATGTTTGAAAGAGTAGTTTGGAATTGCCCTGTTGTTAGCTGTGAGATTAGTTTATAACTCATGCCCTCGGACTGTCTCACATTTAGCATTCATGCTTCTCTGTGTCTGAAAATGCATTAGGTATGCCAGTTTTGTTTGTGTTCCGTGTTAAATGCTTTCTGTTTCGCGATTCCCTCAATACATTACGAGTTGATAGGGTTTCTGTGGTAACTTCCAGCAGCAAATCCTCAACTGAGGATGTGGGAATATTTCACTGAGTATGGTCAGTCGGGGCAAAAGTAAGGAAGTTTTTCGTTTCTGCAATGTTTCACAATACTACATTTCCAGTGAGCAGTCGAACTATTGCGCCACAGCGAGCGATAGCAAGCAAGGAAAATTGGGCATTGTTTGCGAACAAGAATTCTTTAGAGGGAATATGAAACATAGGAGTGCGGAAGAATACGATTTCTGAGAGGGAAATTGAAATAGAAGTGGCCGAGAATGGATGTTCTGAGAGAAAATGGGGAACAGGAGGCGGAGAGAATGGGAATCACTGTTGGCAGCATGGGAGATCTGAGGCTGAATGGAAAATATAGGTGTGAGGGGAAATGGGAATTTTGAGTGGGAATGGGATACAGGGGAGTAGGATGAAATAGAAATTCCGAGAGGTAATTGGAAATGGAGGTGGCAGAGAATTGGAATTCTGAAGGGGAATTGGAAATAAAATGTGGGAAAGTATAGGAATTTTGTGAAGGCATGGGCAATATGTTCGGGCTCGGTGGATGAACAATGGGAAATGCAGGTGTAGATCTGGAGGAGAGGGGTCTGCATTGGCTGGTCTTCGGAGGGTTGATGTGGACTCAAAAGGCCAAAAGGCCTGCTTCGACACTTGCCCAAATCTCTGATTATCGATCTCTGCCACAGCTCCGTTCTTCCACAGCAGGAACCTCGTCAATGCCTTTCTTACTTCGAGACTTGACGATTGTGTTATACTACCTGCTTTATTCCAGAAAGCCGCTTTGTGAAGGATAGAACAAATCATTGCACGACTTAGGTTAATGTACATGATTATACATTGCAGGCAAGGGATTTGTATTCCTTTAATTACAGTTTTTGGGAATTTCAATTTTACTTGCTCCATTAATGGAAGAGCCTTCAGTTACTAAGACAGTGACCTCTTTAATTCCTTCCCTGAACTTTGCTTCTGTCTTTGTCGCTTTCCTCCTTCAATACACTCAAACTGTATGAAAGATTTCACATCTGGCCTTGGATCTCTATGAGGCTCAGTAATATGTTTTATTCTATTTCTGTGGAGTTACTTGGCTTGTTTTATCACATGAAATATTTATTGAAAATGCATGTTTTTAAAGATAGGTGACTGCGAAGTTAAACCGTCACAGTAAATTTCAAAAGTGATGACTATGCTTGAAAAATCGCAAATTTAAGATGTGCCTATATGATGGGTGTGTACATGCACTTCTTTAAAAAACACTATTTGAACAGGTATCACCATGAGATTAATTGGCACGGAATTAAGGCAGGGATAGAAAACTGGATTTCAACGAAAGGGTGGAAATTTGAAAAAGGACTTGTGGAAGTTCCAGAATGGTTCACGTAAGGAATGATGTCTGGTAGGGCTTGCTTCTCAGGGCACTTTTCTTTTCGGTGTTAATTTCATAATTTTATTATGTGCCAAGAATGTGGCGTAGAAAATCAGAATATTGTAAAATAACAAGTATGATTAGTGTTTTGGAATAGTTAAGGAAGCTGTAAGGAGGTTTGTGAAGAAGCAGGAATTGTTTAAAGATGACAGGTAGAATTGTGTTGGCGGATGCGTGTGTGACAATAGACAATATGTGCAGGAGTCGGCCATTCTGCCCTTCAAGCCTACACCACCATTCCATATGATCATGACTGATCATCCTTAATCAGTATCCTGTCCCTGCCTTATCTCCCTAACCCATGATTCCACTCTTCTTGAGAGCTCAATCCATTTTTTTTCTTCAATGAATCCAGAGACTGGGCCTCCAATGCCCTCTGGGGCAGAGCATTCCACACAGCCACCACTCTCTGAGTGAAGAAGTTTCTCCTCATCTCTGTCCTAAATGGTCTATCCCGTATTTTTAAGCTGTGTCCTCAGGTTCAGCACTCACCCATCAGCGGAAACATGTTTCCTTCCTCCAGAGTGTCCAATCCTTTAATAACCCTTTATGTGTGTGGCAGTGTATTTGTTCACATTTTAGACTAAAAGTACAAACAGCAATTGTAATTTGAGTGGGAGCAGTCCTGCTGCTTTGTAACAGCAAGTTCAAAGGGCAATAAACGCTTTACCTCAAAAGCTGTGCTTTTGATTATGGAGCGCATCGAATTCAAGAACTTAGAAAGTGAGATTGTTCAACCAACCCCCACCCCCCGATAATTCTGGATGGCCTTGTGGTGGTGTCACTCATCCACCTAACCGCACATCTTTGGACTGTGGGAAGAAACTGGAGCACCCTTTGGAAACACACATGGGTACAGGGGAAATGTGCGAACTCAACATACAATTGCTCAAGAGAGGAACTGAACCCAGATACGTAGGGCTGTGAGGTAGCAGTGCTAACCACTGAGCCACCATGACACCCAAGGGGTAGTTTAAAATCAATCTCCTTTCTTATTCTTCCTTCTTCCTTTTTCATAAGCTTGGAAAATAATGTCAGACTGGAAATAATGTTTGCTTTCTTCTCTGGTTTGTCAGTCTCCTTCCTCAAAAGTGCCTGTGTGTACATCAAAGCCAGATGGCCAGATAATCAGCTCCAGAGTCGGTGCGCATGGCAGACCGATTCTAAAATCCTACCAAGCATCTGCAGCTGATCTGATCAGCATGTTTCTGCGACACAGTCAGGAAGGACATGTCAAACATGACCAAGATTCACAGACGTTTCCTCAAGTCATTTGGTGTGCTTCGAAATTCAAATATAATGTGCATTTATTTTTAAAATGTAGCATGGCTGAGAGTATAGCACAACACTGAGGAATGGTGATTCTCGAGCCTTTTGTTTTGTGTGAAAGTGAGAAAAGCACCTGATTTGGGCTTGCAGTAGGATTCAGTAAGGGAGTTTTGTTATAATTTACTTGTGGGATGTGGACATTGCTGGGTGGTCAGTATTTATTGCCCTTCCATAATTGTCCACAGAGCAGGTAAGTATCAGTGAACCACATTGCTGTGGGTCTGGAGTCACATGGAGAGCAGACCAGGTCAGGATGTCAGTTTCCTTCCCTGAAGAACATTAGTGAACCAGATGTTTTTTTTTCTCACAATCGAGAATGAATTCATTGTTTTCCTTAGACTCTTAATTCCAGATTTTTAATTTTATTGAATTTGTGGTGGTTTGATGATATGAGTTCTGTCACCGAAGGTTTTCCCTCTAGTTTTGCTGAATACTGTGTTGTCACCGTCAGGGAGGCTGAAAGTCCAAAGTAAGTCAGCGACCTATGCTAGATTGTCTGTTAACATCTAGTTATGTCAGTTTCCTTTGGAATCTCTTGAGTTCAAACAGGAACAGCTTAATGCTGATGCAAGTTTGATTCATTGGTCTGTAACTTCGGTCATGTTGCATCTGTCTAAATTGGAGAAAGAATGCGACGAGCTTTTCAGGAAAAAAAATGAATGCAATGGAAGTATTCAACAAAGAAAAATCAACTCATACTATTTCTGTCTCTCCAGTTGTATCCCTTTGCCACTCCAGCCTCCCATTTGATATCCTCAGCTGGTCCAAACCCTTTATATCTCAGCAGCATATTCCAACCTTGAGTGAACCCAGCATTTACTGACCACAAATCTGTTTTAATAAACGTACATGTATCATGCCACATCATCCATAACTCTCACCAACAGACTTGATAATTCCATCCTCTTTGGTTCAGGTGTTTTTCCTTATACTCCATAAATGTGAGCACTTCCAAAAGTCTGTTGCCTGTATTCTGAAAAGGGCTCTTATTGTGAGTCTGGCTCTTATTATCAGTCTGGCCTTAATGACTTTTGCCTCCAAAACATCTAACTTCTCAAATCTAATTGTCACATTTTTTGAGCGTCTTTCATGATGAATCCATGCCTTACTTTATGACTTTTAGTCTAACATTGTCCTCCAACCTCTTGTGGTTTTAAGTTCTCTGACTGGTGCACCCCTTCCAGGGTTAACCTAAATCCTGGCCATGTATAGTAGCCTCATTGCAGAATTCCTTTCCAAATCCCATTCCTCTCCTGTCCTTCAAATGCACATCTTCTGCAAGCTTTTAGTATCTAGCTTCTTATTTTGGCTTTTTTCCTCAATATGTTTCTGACCGTAATTGCACCATGATTACCGATGCTGACTGCCCAAATAGTTCTGCTGTGTGATCGGCCTGTGTGTACAGTGGTACTGCAGATCTGATTCGTAGATGTGTATGACGATACTGTGGCTGACAAGAGGTCAGTGTGTTCATTGCGCGAGAGTTTTGTCAGTGGCATCGCAGATTTGATTAAAGTTGTTGAACAGGGTGTGAGAAGTGTGACCGAGTGTTATGCATATTTGCATATATCTCCGATCCACTAATGTAGTGTCCAAATTCAGTTTGTTTTTAATGAGCACTATTAACATCCACTGGGTGGATCTTCGACAGAAACTACGTCAGTCCAGAGTGATATTGAGATCCGTATCCATGCACTGAGGGATGATTTTAAAAAGCACTAGACTATTGTGGACAAGCTGAAGAAAGAACAGAAGAAACGTCAAAAGGAGCGATTGAAAGCACAGGAGGCCAGCCTCATCACACAACTAGAGGTGAGATTGAACCCACCACGACGCTGCAGTTTTCAGCTGGGGATGGATGGAAAATGTGAACTTGAAGAGATTGCAGTTCAGAACATTTCACATGTTTCCATACTGCGTTCCCAAAACCAAATCAGTATCCATCTACTTTAATTAAAAATTGTTGGGGGCTATGAAGTTTGTTCTTGACATCTTAAGGAATAGTGATCTAACAGATTTCCTTTTTCTGTTTTTTTTTCTCTCTGCCATGAATAAAAGTTTATATATTCTGCCTAAAGTTAATTCAAACCAAATTCCTCAAATACTTCTTCCTAGCCTCTTCTCTTCCTACTTTCAAAGGCTTCCTTTTTCCAATGGGGTCTTGTATATTCTGATCTTCTACTTCCTTCTTTCTGACCAATGTCTCACTATTCTTTAATAAAACATCTTTGGGGCCTCTTTCTTGTTAAATTCTGCAGATGTGAATTGCTGTGCTGTTGAATGGTGTGTGCAAGGGTATGGGGGAAAATCTGGAACAAATAATCTTGTTTTTGATGACATTCAACCTACTGTGCTTTTTGTTATCCCTGCTCATCTTCCTTAATTTTGTGGATAACGGATTTTAAAGATTGCTAAAATTAGATTTGTTCATTCAGAAAAGTATTTATGGTTTGTCTTGGGCAGGTTGCAAAGTAGTGTCGTGCGTACTTCTTTACATCCCAAAGTTTAATTCCATCTTCTCACCATGTTGCTTTCAGTCGTATGATGGGTTTATTAAGGCGGCCCAAGCTGAACTCAGTAAAGATCTTGATGTTGCCAGCTCAAGATAACCCAAAGCACAGATTAAAACTCTGTACTCTACTGGTACTGAGATGCCAAGTATTAAACCGCGCTCTCTGCAGAGATACCTTCAGTAATGGATGTTAATTGTATAACCTAATGAAGGGATGCCTCTTGTATTTCCCTTTTATACCCTAGTGGGACCCGTTTTTTCCAAATTAGTGGGTGGCTAAATGATTCTTTCCTTAAGGAGGCCAGGACATTGACAGATACTTTACAGCAGAGAACCGTGCCTTTTGGCCCAGCAGGCGAGTGCAGATATTTAGTCTCCATAGGAGTAAACTCCCACTTTGTCTCTTCCCATCAGTGTATCCTTTTATAAGTTTCTCGCGGAGGTAATTGTCCAATTTCCCCTTAAACATATTCATGATATTCAACTTAAGCATTCTTGGTACTAGATGTCATGTGGTTCCATGTTGGTACCTTTGTCAGGGGAGAATGTGTGTTTTGAATTTCTGATTTGATTCATTAATGTTAATTTCCTGTTCAGGTCAGCCTCAGAAGTGAAAATTTCTCCATGCATGCAGTTTAAGCACCTTCATTTTTAAATTTCACAATGAAATCTGGTTTAAAGTTCTCCATCCAGTTACTATCCTGTACAGTTAATGGTAGGGCCCTGGGGAGTGTTGCTGAAAAAAGAAAGCCATCTCGGGATGCAGGTATATAGTTCCTTGAAAGTGGAGTTTCAGGCAGAAATAGTGGTGAAGAAGTCATTTGGCATGCTTGCCTTCATTGGTCAGAACATTGACTGTAGGGGTTGAGGCAAGTAGACAAGTCCGCTGGGCTGAATGGGAATTATCCAAGGAGTCTCTGGGAAGCTAGGGAGGAGATAGCAGAATCTTTGGCTTTGATATTTGAGTCGTCATTATCTACAGGTTTGCTACCACAGGATAATTGCAAATGTTGTGCCCTTGATCAAGAAGGACAGTAGAGATCACCCAGTTAATTATAGACCAGTGAGCCTTACTTCTGTTGCAGGAAATGTATTGGAAAGGATGAAAAGAGATAAGATTTATAATCATCTATCAAACACCAATTTGATATCACATCGTCAACATGGTTTCATCAAGGGCAGGTAGTGTCTCACAAACTACACCGATGTTTTTTGAAAATGCGACCAAGCATGTATATGCGGGTAGGGCAGTTGACGTGGTATACATAGACTTCAGTAAAGCCTTTGATAAGGTTCCACATGGTAGGCTGTTGGTGAAAATGCAGAGACATGGAACTGAGTGTGATTTCGGAGGTTGGATTAGAAACTGGCTTTCTGAAGGAAGGCAGCGAGTGGTGGTTGATGGAAAATATCCAGCCTGGAGTCCGGTTACTAGTGGTGTACCACAAGGATCTGTTTTGCAACTCCTGCAGTTTGTCATTTTTGTAAATGACTTTGGCGCAGGCATAGCTGGATGGATTAGTAAATTTGAAGACGACTCTAAAGTCGGTGGTGTAGTGGACAGTGTGGAAGAATGTTACAGGTTGCAGGGGGACTTGGATAAACTGCAGAATTGGGCTGAGAGGTGGCAAATGGAGTTCAATGCAGCTAAATGTGAGGTGATGCACTTTGGGAAGAATAAACAGGAAAGCAGAGTACTGGGTCAATGGAAAGATTCTTGGTAGAGTGGATATGCAGAGGGATGTTGGAGTACATGTACATAGGTCCATAAGAGTTGGCACCCAGGTGGATAGTACTGTTAAGAAGGCATATGGTGTGTACAGTTTCATTCGTAGAGGGACTGAGTTCCGGAGCCGCAATATCATGCTGCAACTACACAAAACGCTGGTGCGGCCATACTTGGAATATTGTGTGCAGTTCTGGTGCCCATATTTCGGGAAGGATGTGGCAGCATTGGAAAAGGTGCAGAGGAAATTTACGAGGCTGTTGCCTGATCTGGATGGAAGGTCGTATGAGGAAAGGTTGAGAAACTTGAACCTGTTCTAATTAGCAAGAAGGCTAAGAGAGGATTTGATGGAGATATACAAGATGATCTGAGGCTTAGATAGGATAGGCTTAGTGAAGGGTTTTTTTTCCGAGGATGATGACATCAGTGTGTACAAGAGGTATTAACTACAAACTGCGGGGCGATAGATTTAAGACAGATGTGAGAGGCAGGTTCTTTCGTCAGAGAGTGGCGAGGGCGTGGAATGCACCAAAGTAGTTAAGTCAGCCACATTAGATAGATTTAAACAATCCTTTAGTTAAGCACATGGGTGATTTTGGGATAGTGTAGGGGGATGAGCTCAGAATAGTTCACAGGTCAGCGCAACATCAAGGACCGAAGGGCCTGTTCAGTGCTGTATTGTTCTGTGACTATAGTGCTACAAGAGATTTCTACTGTCTTAATCAGAGTGACAGATTTTGTATTGTGGGCTGACGAAATGTAAGTGATCTCTACCAAACATGTACGAGGAGAAAGTGAGGACTGCAGATGCTGGAGATCAGAGCTTAAAAATGAGTTGCTGGAAAAGCACAGCAGGTCAGGCAGCATCAAAAGAGCAGGAGCATCGACGTTTCGGGCATAACCCCTTCTTCAGGAATCCTCAGTCTATTCTCCTGGACCTTTGATGCTGGCTGACCTGCTGTGCTTTTCCAGCAGCATATTTTTAATCAAACATGTACGAGGTAGAGCCAGGGCAATAATACGATGCTGCAACAGGAGGGGAACAGGTAACTCCATACACAACCTTCTCACATATTTTCACCCCGAAAATCGAGCGCCTTCCACAAAAGCACCTCTATATCCCACCACAACACTTTGCCCCACAATCGTGGTATCTGGTTATGCGCTAGGAGTGCAACCATCTGTTCAGGGGCCCTGAAGCACTTTGTAAAGACTAAAATCATCTGACATTGAGAGCCCCACCACATTGCATGCATTTCTATAGTTTTAACTCTGTTCCTGACTTCCCTTGTTTTTCCTAATGAGCCTGTTCAAAGTTGTTATTACACACACTTGCACAAGCTGTGAATTGAACCCAGGCCTCTCGGTCCAAGATTCGGTGTATTTTCACCGCATCACAAGGCATCTACTCTAACTTTCCTTGTCCCTTATCATGTGCGTCACGCCTGAATCAAGTCTGCAATTAGGAGGAAGGAGCAGAACTGGAGGACCGAGCAGCGGCCGGTCCTCCACAGAGTGAGTGAGGAGCGGGGCCAACGTATTCTTGGGGAGTGAACGCTTAAGGGTTGGTCAGAAAGCAAACTGTTTTGCAGGATTGATCATTCTCACGATATAGTGGAGCATAAATCAATGTGAGATTTTTAAGAAATTGTTGAGATGTAAATCTGATAACATACATGTTTCCAATCGATTTTCACACCTCGAGTAAGATATTTCTTTTCAAACTCTCAGAACTATTGCTAATTTACATACCTGGCCATTATGATTGAGTTGGGCCGAACAGTCTATTTTCACTTTGGAAAACAGAATACAAGCATGGACTACTTTCTAAACGGTGAGAAAATTCATAAAGCCAAAGTACAAAGGGATCTGGGAGTGCAGGTCGAGGATTCTGTAAAGGTAGACATGCAGGTTGAGTCCGTGATTAATAAAGCGAATGCAATGTTGTCATTTATCTCAAGAGGGTTGGAATATCAAAGCAGCAATGTGCTACTGAGATTTTATAAAGCTCTGGTTAGGCCCCATTTGGAGTAGTGTGTCCAGTTTTGGGCTCCACTCCTCAGGAATGACATACAGGCACTGGACCGTGTCCAGTGGAGATTCACATGGATGATACCTGGAATGGTAGGTCTGGCATACGAGGAACGGCTGAGGATTCAGGGATTTTTTCCATTGGAGCTTAGAAGGTTAAGGGGAGGTCTAATAGAAACTTACAAGATAATACATGGCTTGGAAAATGTGGATGCTAGGAAGTTGTTTCCATTAGACAAGGAGACTAGGACCCGTGGGCACAGCCTTAGAATTAGAGGGGGTCAATTCAGATCAGAAATGCAGAGACATTTCTTCAGCCAGAGAGTGGTGGGCCTGTGGAATTCATTGCTGCGGAGTGCAGTGGAGGCCGGGACGCTAAATGTCTTTGAGGCAGAGATTGACAAATTCTTGATTTTACAAGGAATTAAGGGCTATGGGGAAATGCAGAGTGGAGTTGAAATGCCCATCAGCCATGATTGAATGGCGGAGTGGACTCGATGTGCCGAATGGCCTTATTTCTGCTCCTATGTCTTATGGTCTTTTGGTCTTATGCTAGACATCTCTATGACTGTAACTCGAGAGAGCAATTGTTAATGTCTAAGATTTCATCCATGACTCTGTGCGGATATGAATATTCTCTATAAACTCACCAATCATCTCAGACGCATGCGCAATTTGGTTTCTATGGGGAGCATGCACAGTGTCACATTGATCAGGACAGTGATGGTGTGAGAGAGACACGAAGTTGCTTTCTCCGGCAGCGGCTGCGATCAGCTTCAGAGAGCGGCGCCCAGAGCCGGTGTGTGGGAGCCTCGCTGGAAGAAAGGAGCGGAGAGATTCACAAATCCCTCCCTCAGCTGTATTTCTGTAATACCTGTGATATCCCAGGCCCATCTTAGATTACTTCACTAAAGACAGGAATGCACCCGATGGATTTTTCTTAACATCAGCAATTGTTTAATACTCACTTACAGGTTTTTAATTCCATCTTTTTTGAAGCATTTATTTCGCATTCAATCATTTGCAATGGTGGGATTTGAGCATGTGTCCAGAGAACATTCCCTGAGTTTCTGCATAAATTGCCTCACAACAATACCACACGGCCCATCACTTCGCCTGCTCGCAGGTTGCTTATCCCAGTGCAATATGAATCAAAAGCCTTTCTTCCTGCACAATTATTTGATGCTGACACCTTCCTGCACGCTGGTGATATCACTCAGAATCTCTCCATATGGTATCCATCACACTGTGCGTCTAAGTGCAGCCTCTGTCAGTGCCTGTCGCTCTTGCAGCTACTCCAGATCCTGAGCCAACAGAATTCTCCACTCCAGAGAGACGAGGCTGCATAGGCCAGGGATGGAGCTTGGGATTTTCCAGATCTCTGTGAGACACAATGCCTTTCGAGATGTGTAGCTCTCACTGCAGCAGTCTAATTTCCCATTCTGTCCATTCCTCATTCTCCTGTACGTACTCAGGAAGTTCATGACTCAATAGACTTCCCAACTGCTGGGTATGTCATCCATCACCTCATTGAAGATGATTGGTCAGCCAGAAATACGAAGGGCAGGAAGATCTGGAGCCTTCAATAAATCCTGCAGCGAGGTCAGATCATTCACAGTGTACAGAGCAGAGAGCAATGAGAGGGCTCCAAACATTGGCTAACAAAACATGACACAGAATCAGTGCTGGAGGGAGAGCACAGTACAGACACACACCAGGCTCATTCACCACCCCGACTTTAAGTATTGTTGTACTGAGACAGCATCGGGAGTGTCACAGTGATCAATCCAAACCTGTGCTGTCTTCCTGAGCATCAGAACAACAGAGGGGAAAGCAGGCCTCCCAGGAGATATTGGGAATGCTGCCTGGGAACTTTCTGCTCTGTGTTCCCTCTCCAATACTGTATCTATGCATGTCTCGTGGATCAGTGACTTTAATCATTCTAACACCAAAAACAGTTCCTATCTCTATCATCTCCTCCCCTCTCACCAATCCGTTCACATATTTGAATTCTGCTCCAGTCCAGACTACCATCCATATCTCTCTAACTTGCTTCAGTCCTGACAACATGCCTGTCTTGATAGTCTCTCCTCCAATAACTGGAGGCGTAGGGTCTGTTTCTGTGCTGCATGACTCTTTGGCTGAACTTGTCTATGCTGCCCAACTTTTCTAAATGTGACAAGTCACGTTTCCCTGCATTTGGCCCATGGCCCTTCAAACCATCTCCTCTCCATGTTCCTGCCCAAGTGTCTTTTTCATGGTGTCATTGTACTTGGTTTTAACATTTCCTCTGGCAGTCTATTCCGTCTATGCACCATCCTCTGTGGAACATGTTGCTCCTCAGCTCCTTCTTTAAATCTTTGCTCTCTCACCTCACATTTATACCCTTTAGTTTTTGGACTCACCTACCCTTGGCTGTTCACCTTACTTATGGCCCGAACGGTTTTACAAAACTGTATAAGGTCACCTCGTAGCCTCCTCCGCCCATGAGAAATATTGATGACAATGTTACAAATATTTCCAACTCATGTACTCATTGCTCTGACCAATGAAGTGTACCAAATGCTGCTTTCACCTCCCTGTCCACCTGTGATGCCACTTCCAAGGAACAATGTCACTGCACCCCTTGGTCTCTCCCTATTCGACCACACTGGCCAGGGCCCGACCATTAACTGTGTTAGTCCTCCCTGGTTTGTCTTAACAAAAATCCAACAACCGAATTAAATTTCATCTTTCACTCCTTGGACTAGTGGCCCCGTTAAGTAAGACCCCCTTCGATAACTGTAATCCCTGCCCACTATCACACTAATCCTGTTATCCATAAACATACTAAAGGGGACTCCTATATTTTCCCTCATATCGTTTATGTAAATGATGCACAACAGTGGCCCCAGCACCAGTCTTTATGGCACACCGCTGGTCAGAGGCTTCCAGTCTGAACAACATCCCTCTACTACCAAAATCTGCCTCCCATTGTCATCCCATTTTGTATGCAGATGGCTAGCTGTCTCTGATCTCTTGGGATTCAACCTTAATAACCAATGTATCATGCTCAACCGTTTTCATTCCCTTGCTGAATCGAGAAATAGCGTCTGTTGCTCTGACTTCACTTCTCTCCTTGTTCACATAGAGTCATAGAGTCATAAAGATGTATAGCATGGAAACAGACTCTTCCATCCAACCCGTCCATGCCGACCAGATATCCCAACCCAATGTAATCCCACCTGCTAGCACCCGGCCCACATCCCTCCAATCCCTTCCTATTCATATACCCATCCGCATCTTCAACAAACTTAGTTAAGTTTATGAGATATGGTTTCCCATTACTATACGTGCTCAGTCCTTGTCTTTCCAAATGCATGGGTATCCTACCTCTCTGAATGATCTCCAATAACTTTCCCACACTAATGTCTGGATTAGCATCTGTTGTTCCCTGGATTTCCTTGCATTCCGTATCAAATAATGACAAAACATTATATTTCGAGTCATACAGCATGGAAACTGTTCAGGGTCAATTGAATAAAATCTGAAAATAATCCATCCCACCCCTGCCTGTTTCTGGATCATATCCCTTCAAACCTTTCCTACTCCTGTACGAATCCAAATGTCTTTTCAATATTGTAATTGACCTGACATTCACACCTTGTTCACAAAATTAATTCCACATGCAAACCTCCCACTGTGCAACAATTTGCCCCTCATATCTTTCTTTTTCATGTCTCTCCTCTAAACTTAAAAATGTACACCGTTTTGAAACTCCCCTGTCCACGGTAAAAGATAACTATATCTATCTCCCTCGTTATTGTATAAACTTCTATCAGGTCGCCTCTCAACATTCAGGCTTCAATGAAAAATTCCAGTCTATCCAGCCCTTCTTTATGACTGAAATCTTCCACTCCCAGCAGCATCCTGGTACATCTTACCTGAACACACTCCAGTTGAATAATATCCTTCTTATAACTTGGCGACCAGAACTGGACACAGTATTCCAGAAGAGGCCTCACCAATGATCTGTACAATCTAAACGTGACTTCCCAACTCCTAAACACAAAGGACTAAGCAATGAAACCAAGTATGGCAGCACCTTCATAACCATCCTGCCTCTCCATGTGGCACACTTCGAAGAGATATGTACCTGAACCCCGAGGTGTCTCTACCGAAGGTCCTACCATTTATTAAATAAGACCTACCCTTGTTTGTTGTACCAATTGTATTACCTGACATTTATTCAGATTGAGTCCGATCAAAGGTTTTTCAGCCATTTCACCCATATCCTCAAGATCCCTTTGTAATTTAGCAAACCTCCTTATCTGCTCACTATTCCATCCTCCAGTCTTCCAGGACATCACGTACATGGTGTCAATGGTACAAATATCTTTGATCATCTTGCCGCAATTTCTTCCCCAGCTTCCCAAATGTCCTGAGATACTCTGGATCAATCCTGGGGATTGATCTACCTTCGAGCTTTACCGCCTGCAGCACCTCCTCTTCCATAATGTGGACTCATTTCAAAGCATAGAGTCATAGAGATGTACAACATGGAAACAGACCCTTCGTACATCCTGCATGATGCTTCTAGTCCCATTTGCCAGATTTTTGCCAAAATCCCTATAAACCCTTCCTGTCCATATACCCATCCAGATGCCTGTTAAATCTGTACCAGCCTCCATTACTTCCTCTGGCAGCTTATTCCATACATGTGCCACCCTCTGTGGGAACCAGCTGTCTCTTACATCCCTTTTAACAGTTCCACTCACACTTTAAAGCTATGCCCTGTAGTTTGGACTCCCCAAGTCGGGAGAAAATGTCTTGACTATTCATCTATCTAAGCCCATCATGATTTTAAAAACCGCTATAACTCCTCAGCCTCCCATGTTCAAATGAAACTCGCACCAGTTAATTAAGTATTTCCCTGTAGCTCAAAGCCTCGAACCCTAGCAACATCCTTGCTCATTTTCTGTCAACCTTTTCAAGTTCCTTAGCATCCTACCGATGGCACTGAGACCAGAATTGCACACAGTGTTCCAGAAGTGGTCACCCAAACACTGTTTAGTTGCCAGAGCACCTCAGTCTTTATCCACAGTAAGTTCTAAAGGGAAATATTTGTTTCGGATCTTGTGGTTTCACACACCGTTGGCTTCGTTGGTCATTATGGATACTGGTTTTATCCCTCGTTATTCATTTGCTCTCAGCACAAGTGTAAACTCTCTTTTTATTCTCCTTAACCTTTTCTGCCAAAGCTATCTCATGACACTTCTTGTATTTCTGATTTCAATCCAAAGTTTATTCGTGCAGCCCCTGTGATCCTCAGGGTTTCCCTTGATCCAGCTGGCTGTACCTGACATGTGCCCTCTGATTCTTTACTAGAGAATGAACAGTCAGCCAGTGTTTCTTAATTCTGTCAGCATAGAGCTGCACACTAACGGGAACATGCATTTTATCTCCCATATAAAATATTTCCACTTGCTAGACTTCCCTTTACCTGCAAATAGCTTCCACTTTTAAAAATCATCATGTCTAATAGCATCAACACTGGTCTTGCTACATTTTCCAACTTGAACTTGTGGAACAGGCCTGTTCTTTTCCATCGCTATTTCAAACTAATACAATTGTGGTGACTTTTCAAAGTGCTCCCCCACTAACACCTCAGTCCCTTTCCCTACTTTGTTTACCAAAGGTCGGGCAGATTTAGCCCAGTTCTTCAGTTGGGCCGTTTCCATATTGACTGGAGTTTCTGGAAAGCACATAACAATTTTTTTCCATCCAATTGTTTAACACGGAAGCAAACCCAGTCCAGGTTTGGAAAGGTTGAAATCCCTTACGATTACAACCCTCTTATTCTAACAGATATCTGAGATCTCCTGACAAATGTGCTGCTCCATCCTCCACTGACTACCGCTGTAGTACAAGTACAGTACAATCATAGCAAACTGATGAACATTTTTTTCTCTCAGTTCCACTAATATTGTTTAACTGGGAGATTCCACGTGAATATTCTCTCTAAATACTGCTGTGATGTTTCCCCAATCAAACCCATCACCGCTGCTCCTCTTCTGCCTCCTGTTCCATCCTTCCTATAGCATCTATTCCATGGAACAATGAGCTGCTGCCAGTCCATCTGTTGGGCAATTCTACGTTACCTATTATATCCCATTTCCAGGACCCCATCCGTGCACTGGGTTCATCTGCCTTAACTGTTGAGGGCCCCACAACCCTGCAAGACTAGTTTAAATCTTTTCAAGCAGTTCCAGAAACTCATCCCATCAGGATATGGGTCACCCTCTCGCTCCCAGTTCAGGTGCCTTCCCCACCCGGTCTATCTGTGCTGACACCTTCAGGGATCTATGGACTTGGACATCAAGACCCCTGTGTTCCTCAATACTTCACAAGGACTTCTATTCATTCTGTCTATCCTTCACTTATCATACCTTCCATAGGATTTGACCTCACACTGATCAGAAGTAAACTACATCTGAGTTTACTGTGATCAGTTTATCATCTGATGGATTTTAGACTGCAGCCTGAGACCATCCCCCTGACTGTGAACAACACCCTCACCTTTTATGTCATCTGCAAACCTACTAATGATACCTCCTGCTTTCACATCCAAGTCATTAATATACATAATATCCAGCAATGGTTCCTGCACAGGTCCCTGTGGTACACCGGCTGGTGAAAGGCTTCCAAATACAAACACCGACCTCCACCAGGTGCGGAGCAAATTTGCCAACTTGCCTCGGATCCCATGGACTCTTCCCTTTTGAACCAGCCTTCCATGTGGGACATTGTCCAAGACCTTACTGACCTTCAAAGTTTGGGAGAAGATTTGTAGCTCGGGTGCTCGTTGTTGTGATTCTGTTCGCCGAGCTGGGAATTTGTCTTGCAAACGTTTCGTCCCCTGACTAGGTGACATCCTCAGTGCTTGGGAGCCTCCTGTGAAGCGCTTTTGTGCTGTTTTCTCCGGCATTTATAGTGGCCTGTCTCTGCCGCTTCCGGTTGTAAAAATACCACTATAAATACCGGAGGAAACAACAGAGAAGCGCTTCACAGGAGTCTCCCAAGCACTGAAGATGTCACCTAGACAGGGGACGAAACGTTTGCAAGACAAATTCCCAGCTCGGCGAACAGATCCACAACACCTTACTGACCTCCATGTAACCCACATCGTCTGCACTGCTCTCCTCAATATTTTGAGAGGTCATTTCAAAAATTTTAACTGAATTCCTGAGGCGGCATCTTCCTCTACCAAATACGTGAAGATGCAGCCAAGTTGATCCCTGCCTTTCCAAGTGTTGATTCATCCTGTCCCTCAGAATTGTTCCCAATAATGTCCCACCCTTGATGTCAGACTATCTTGTGCTCTGTAATTACCTGGGCTATCTCTGCTGCACTTCTTGAACAACCGAACCACATTAGCTATCCTCCAGTCATTCGGCACTTTACCTGTGGCCAGCAGAGTATTACATTTATCCGCCAGGGCCCCAGAAATCTCCTCCCATACTGCCCACAACACCCTTGGATGCATTTCATTTAGCACTGGGGATTCCTCCACCTTTATGCCTGTTAAAACTTTTAATAACTCCTCCTGTTAAAACTTTTAATAACTCCTCCTGATTGATCATAACATGTTCCAGAACCTTACCATCCTAATTGAAATCCCCGGCTACAATGCCTTTCTCCAGTGTGAATACAGATGGGCTTGATCTACCTTCGAGTTTTACAGCCTGCAGCACCTCCTCTTCCATAATGTGGACTCATTTCAAAGCATAGAGTCATAGAGATATACAGCATGGAAACAGACCCTTCGTCCGAACTCCTGCATGATGCTTCTAGTCCCATTTGCCAGATTTTTGCCAAATTCCCTATAAACCCTTCCTCTTCATATACCCATCCAGATGCCTGTTAAATCTGTACCAGCCTCCATTACTTCCTCTGGCAGCTTATTCCATACATGTGCCACACTCTGTGGGTTCCAGCTGTTTCTTACATCCCTTTTAACAGTTCCACTCACACTTTAAAGCTATGCCCTGTAGTTTGGACTCCCCAAGTCGGGAGAAAATGTCTTGACTATTCATCTATCTAAGCCCATCATGATTTTAAAAACCGTTATAACTCCTCAGCCTCCCATGTTCAAATGAAAATCGCACCAGTTAATTAAGTATTTCTCTGTAGCTCAAAGCCTCGAACCCTGGCAACATCCTTGCTCATTTTTTCTGAACCTTTTCAAATTCCATAGCATCCTTCCGATGGCACTGAAACCAGAATTGCACACAGTATTCCAGAAATGGTCACCCAAACACTGTTTAGTTGCCAGAGCTCCTCAGTCTTTATCCACAGGAAGTTCTAAAGGGAAATATTTGTTTCGGATCTTGTGGTTTCACACAACGTTGGCTTCTTTGATCATTATGGATACTGGTTTTGTCCCTCGCTATTCTTTTGCTCTTAGCACAAGTGTAAACTCTCTTTTTATTCTCCTTAACCTTTTCTGCCAAAGCTATCTCATGACACTTCTTGTATTTCTGATTTCAATCCAAAGTTTATTCGTGCAGCCCCTGTGATCCTCAGGGGTTTCCTTGATCCAGCTGGGTGTACCTGACGTGTGCCCTCTGATTCTTTACTAGAGCATGAACAGTCAGCCAGTGTTTCTTAATTCTGTCAGCATAGAGCTGCACACGAACTTGAACATGCATTTTATCTCCCATATAAAATATTTCCACTTGCTAGACTTCCCTTTACCTGCAAATAGCTTCCACTTTTAAATCCCCGGCTACAATGCCTTTCTCCTGTGTGAATACAGATGGGAAGTATTCATTGAAGAGTTCACCTACTTCCTCTGGATCAAGACACAGATTGTCCATGTGGTGTCTAACAGGCTTCACTCTTTCACCAGTAATCCTCTGACTCTAACTATTCTGATAAATACCTTGTGGCTTTTTAATAACACTGTCTGCCAAGCATATTTCAAGACCATTGCTTAACCCTCTCTTCGAAGGACCCCCTTGCCCTCTCTACACTTGTAAAGGTCTTCACTTGTGTTTATTGCACTGTATTTTCTTTATCAAACTCACGATATCACTTGATCAGTATCTTCTGAAATTTCTGCGTTTAACATTCACTCTTCAAGTAACACATTGGCCATGGATCCTCACTGTATCACTTTAAAATACTCCCACTTTGGAAATAAAGCCCCAACTGCAGGCATTTCCTCCCAGTCTCTGTTTTTTTCAGATCCTGGCTAATGATAGCAGTAATGACAGTAGACTCCGTTATGAAGGGTACAGACAGGAGAATGTGTGGATGCAGAATCAGGATGGTGTGCTGCCTCCCGGGTAACAGTGTCAAGGATGTCTCTGAGCGTTTACAGAACATTCTGAAGGTGGATAGTGAATAGCCAGAGGTCATTGTGAACATCAGTGCACATGACAGAGGTAGACAAAGGGAATGGGATCCTGTGAAATGAGTATCACGCGTTAGGTAAGACCTTAAAAAGCTGACCTCAAGGGTAGTGATCTCCAGATTACTCCCAGTGCCACTCACCAGTGGACATGGAAATGGAAAGATAGGTCGGATGGATTTGTGGCTGGTGTTGGGGCAAGGGTTTTCAGTTATTGGATCATTGGGATCTCTTCTGGCTTAGAGGTGACCTGGACAAGGGGATGTGTTGGACTTGAACCAGAGGGTCACCAGTATCACTGCGGGGAGATTTGGTAGTGTTACTGTGGAATGTATAAACTAGTTAGGCAGGAGTTTGGGACTCTTAATAAGAGAGGGACCATTGAAAAGTCAGGGGAAAATACATTAGCCATCAAGAACAAGTATCCTTTTCAGGATATTCTGGGGCACAGTCAAGGGAGGGAAAAGACATCTGGTTTAAAGGGCATTCATTTCAACACACGACGCCTGACTGGTAAGGCAGACGTCCTCAGCGCATGGACTAGCTCTGGGGACTGGGATACTATACATATAACAGAAACTTGGCTGAGAGAAGGGCAGGTCTGGCAGCTTAATGTCCCAGGATAGAGAAGCTACAGGCGTAACAGAGGGACAAGTAAGTGAGGAGGGGGATTTTTTTTTTGATAAGGAAGGACATAAAAACAGTGCTTAGAAAGGATACTCTTAAGGGGTCATCAAATGAGGACATTTGGTGAGAAGTTAGAAACAAAGAGGGGATGGTCAGTCTACTAGGATGGTAGACACCCAATTAGCTAGCGCGTACTAGAGGAGCAGATGTGTAGAGAGAATGCAGGTACCAATAGAAATAAAAGAATAATACTGTTTGGAGATTTTAACTTCCATTGTATTGACCGGGCCACCCAGAGTGTAAAAGCCCCGTTTCGGGTGGAATTTGTTCAATGTGTCCGAGATAGTTTCTCAGATCAATATGGAGAGGGCCCCACTCTACTCAGGCGGAAGCAACACTGGACCTCCCCTCAGAAACCGAAGTTGGGCAAGACACTGAAGTGTCAGTCGAAGAGCACTTTGGGTCCAGTGACCAGAACTGTCTTTGTTTTAACATAGTTATGGAAAAAGATCAGACAGCTCCACAGATTAAGGTCTTAAATTGGAGCAGGGCCAAGTTTGGGGCCATTAGGCAGGATCGAGCAGGGGTTGATTGAGTGAAGTAAACATCACACAACACCAGGTTAAAGTCCAACATGTTTATTTCAAAGCACTAGCTTTCAAAGAGCAGGTGATCATCCTAAAAGATAAAATTAAGACTAAATTTGTTTGATATTAATTTCCATGACACTTCTACCCTTTTGCTATAAATCCTATGTCTTTTGATTGGGATCCACAACCACCTGATGAAGGAGCAGCGCTCTGAAACTTAGTGCCTCCAAACAAACCTAATGGACTGGAAACTGGTGTTGTGTGATTTTTAAAAATGCCCAGCCCCGTCCAACACAGGCTCCTCCACATCATGCTCCCATCAACTGGGTGAGTCTGTTTGAAGGAAAAGGAATGGCTGGCGAATGGGAGGCTTTTAAAAGTGTGATCTCAAGAATCCAGGGTCAGTGTGTCCCTGTTAGTGTTAATGGAAAAGCTGGCAGCTTTAGGGATCCCTGGCTCATGAGGGATGTTGACGTTCTGTTCAAGAAAAAAGAAAACAGCATACATTTTCTTCAATATTTCTATATCGACGTAACCTCTTCCAGTCCTAAAGACATGATCACTCGCTGGAGACTCAACAATCTTTTCAGGACCCTGCAGCACTCCCGATCTGCAGAACCCAATGAAAAAATGTGACTCTCCCAATACAGTTCCGACAAGACTCACTATATGTGTGACATCATCCTGTCGCCAGCACTCACCCTAGCAAAGTAAGTTCCTCCTGTATCTTTATGCATTTACTCATCTCCAACTCTTAGACCCCTATCTGTGTAAATGTCACCCTCCCTTACAAACCTTCCCACTTTGACCAAACTGGATGAGGTTACTTATACTTCCTTATCTGTGAAACTCTCTCCAAAGAAAATTATTGTCCTTCTGGAAAATCCGTCAGACTCCACACCCTCCATATCTAAATAATCTGCAGAAGTAAACCTTCTTATATCTATGAACATCTTCAGGCACGACTACCCTCAATATCTCTGTTTGGTCCTCCAGTATATACAACCCACTTTATCTCTGTCATCTGTTCCATTCACCGCACTCTGGGGGAAAAAAGCTTCTTGCTATCCACCCTGTCTGTAAATCCCATGATTGTGTAGACCTCAATCAGGTCCCCAGTCAACTTATGACTTTCTAATGAAAATAATCCGAATCTATTCAAACTTCCTAATTAACTAGCCCCTTCCATACCAGACAACACCCTGACAACCTCCTCTGTACCCTCTCCAAAGCATCGACATCCTTTTGGTAATGAGGTGATCAGAAATACATGTAATATTCCAAATGTGATCGAAACAAAGTTCAATACAATTGTAACATGATCTGCCAACTCTTTTATTTAATATCCCATCCAATGAAGGAACGCATGCTGTATGCTGCCTAAACCACTTTGCTGGCCTGTGTTGTCTCCTTCAAGGAACAATGGACCTGAATACCCAGATCTCTCTGTACGTCAGATTTCCCCAGGACTTTTCCATTTCGTTTGGTCTTGAATTGGAACTTCTGAAATGCATTACTTTGCATTTGCCTAGATTGGACTCCCCATCTGCCATTTCTCTGTCCATCTCTCCACTGCTGTATTCTCTGACAGTCCCCTTCAAAATCTGCTACTCCACCAATCTTCGTGTCATCTGCAAACTTACTCATCCGGTAAACTATACCTTCCTCCAAATTATTTATTTATATCACAAACAACAGTGGACCCAGCACGGATTCTTGTGGAACAGCACTGAGCTCGGGTCTCCATTTTGAGAAATTCATTTTACTGTAATCCATGTGCATGTCCAAAAGTTAAGTCAATGTCCCGAACGTAACTTTCTCTACCACCAACGCTGCCAGTGCATTCCACACAACCACCACTCTCTGCATAATGTACCTTCCTCTGACATCTCCCATAAACCTCCCTCCAAATTACCTTAAACTTATGCCTCATCGTTATAGACATTTGCACAATGGGAAAATTCTCGGGCCACCCACTCTCTGTATGCCTCGCATCATCTCGTACACCTCAGTCAAGTCAGCTCTCATCCTTTTCATTCTAATTGGAGAAGGGCTGGCTTCCCCAACATTTCTTCATTAGACTTACCCTCCAATTCAGAAAACGTCCTGATAAATCTCTTCTGCGCCCTCTCCAAAGTTTCCATATCTTTCCTATAATGAGGCGACCAGAACATAACACAATATTCCAAGAGTGGACTATCCCGGGCTATATGGAACTGCAGCCTCACGTCACAGGTCTTAAACTCAATCCCCTTGCTAATGAATGCTAAGACACCACACGCCTTCTTAACACCATTTCAGCACGGCTGGCATATGTGAATGGTCTATGGATGTGCACCCCAAAATTCTTTTGTTACTTCACACTACCAAGAATCCTGCCTTTTACCCAGTCGAGGTTCTCAGCAGAAAGCTTCATTCTTAAACCATCCCTGTTTTGGTACCTTCCTCCAGACCCCACAAAACCCAAAAAATCTGAAACGTCTTCCAGTCCCTACAATCCTCCTTAACTCTGTAACCTCCTTTATTAGCGTGAACCGTTAAAATGATCGAAGCCAATTTTAGCCACTTCAATATTACTAATAACTGGAAAATCCTCCAATCCTGATATTCCTCCCTAACCCTGTAACCCCCACCGTCCTCCAGTACCTTTCCAGGGAATATTGCAGAGGAAGGAAGAGTTTTAGAGCCCGGGTCATGTTATGAGCTAGGAAGGGTTGCAGAACCTAGAAATGGTCCAAATATAGGAGGGGGTAGGGATCCTGCAGGAGGTTAGAGGGACCAAGATTCATAGAACCTGCAGGAATAGACCGGGAACGGTTTGTGGATCCTGAAGGATATTTTAGGCTGAATGACTGATTTATTTTTGATTAGTATGTTGGACCGATCTTGATAACCTAATTTTGGAGATGTTTTCCAGAATGTCTGTGCACAGCTTCAGATTGCCAGGCTAGGAGATATGAGTTCAGATGTGTATTTATTTGCCCATTCTGTCTGTGTGCCTGATACTGACCTGGAGCTGCTCTGATAGAAAACACTTTCCGTGCATCTGGTGGCCTCCAGATATACATGACTGACCAGAGCTCACCACATCAAAGCCTTCATTTAGAATGTGCTTTATTTTTTCATTATTTTCAAATGGCAGTTTCGTGAGATGCTGGAATTAGATTAGATTACTTAGATTAGATTAGATTAGATTACTTACAGTGTGGAAACAGGCCCTTCGGCCCAACAAGTCCACACCGCCCCGCCGAAGCGTAACCCACCCATACCCCTACATCTACATTTACATTTACCCCTTACCTAACACTATGGGCAATTTAGCCTGGCCAATTCACCTGGCCTGCACATCTTTGGACTGTGGGAGGAAACCGGAGCACCCGGAGGAAACCCACGCAGACACGGGGAGAACGTGCAAACTCCACACAGTCAGTCACCTGAGGCGGGAATTGAACCCGGGTCTCAGGCGCTGTGAGGCAGCAGTGCTAACCACTGTGCCACCGTGCCTTTATCATTGGAAGATGGGAAGCCTTCAAAAATGAGATTACGTCTTTCCAGAGACAGTATAAAGTATTCCTATTAGGGTGGAAGGAAATGCTGGTGGGTGTAGGGTATGCTGGATGACGAGAGAACTAAGGTTGGGGGGTTAAGAAAAAGAAGAAAAATTTTTCAGGTATAGACTCGAGATATTAAGTGAATCTCCAGACCATAAAGGCAAGAGGAGTGTACTTAAGAGGTTAATCAGGAGGGTAAAAAGGGGACACGACATAGCTCTGACAAATAGGGTAAAGGAGAATCCAAAGGGTTTTAATAAACACATGAAGGACAAGAGGGTAAGGAGGGAGAAAATAGGGCCCCTCAAAGATCAGCAAGGCAGCCTTTGTGTGTAGCCAGAGGAGATGGGGGCGATACTAAAGAAGTGTTTTGCATCAGTGTTTACTGTGGCGAAGGAAATGGAAGATATAGAATGTGGGGAAATAGATGGTGACAACTTGAAAATGTCCATATTAAAGAGGAGGAGGTGCCGGATCTCTTGAAACACATAAAAGTGGATAAATTCCCAGGAACTGATCAGGTGTACCTCGGAATTTTGTGGGTTAGCTAGGGAAATGATCGATGTGCACCTTGCTGAGAAATTTGTGTGATCGACCATCACAGCTGAGGTATCTGAAATTTTGAGGTACTCTAACGTGGTGTCGCTATTTAAGAAAGGTGGTCAAGGAAAGTGAGGGAACTATAGACCCGTGAGCTTGACATCAGTAGTTGGTAAAGTCTTGGAGGGAATCCTGCAGGATAGGATTCTTGTGGAACAGCACTGAGCTCGGGTCTCCATTTTGAGAAATTCATTTTACTATAATCCATGTGCATGTCCAAAAGTTAAGTCAATGTCCCGAAGGTAACTTTCTCGACAACCAACGCTGACAGTGCATTCCACACACCCACCACTCTCTGCATAATGTACCTACCTCTGACATCTCCCATAAACCTATCGCGGGCCACCCTAACCCTAACCCTAACCCTAACCCTAACCCTAACCATAACCCTAACCCTAACCCTAGCCCTAACCCTAACCCTAACCCTAACCCTAACCCTCACCCTAACCCTAACCCTAACTCTAACCCTAACCCTAACCCATCACTCACACTGCACCATACAACGCCCACCATCATGCTGACCCCCACACATTCCACCATCATCACCCACACCTACCCATATCACCCCCACCGTCACTCTCACCCCCACACACTCCACCACCTTCACACACACTACCCCACACCAACCCCACCGTCACGCTCACCCCCACACACACGCCACCACCCTCACACACACTGCCCCACACCACCATCTCCATAACGCTCACCCCCACACACTCAAACACCATCATACACACAGCCCTACACAATCCCCACCGTCGCGCTGACCCTCACATACTCCACCACCATCAAACACACTGCCCCACAGCTCCCTCAACATCACAATCACGCCCACATAATCCATCACCATTACACAGACTGCCCCACACCACACCCACCGACAGGCTCACCCCTGCTCACTCCACCACCATCACACACACACCCCACACCACCCTCACCGTCACGCTCAAACCCACACAGTCCACCACAATCACACAACCCTCCACACACTCCAACACCATCACACCTACAGCCCCACACCACCCTACAGCCCCACACCACCCCCACCGTCAGGCTCACAACCACACATTCCACAAGCATCAAACACACCACCCCACAGCACCCTCACCATCATGCTGACATCTTCACACTACACCACCATCACACACACGGCCCCAAACCACACCCACCGACACGCTTACCCCCACAGACTCCGCCATTACCATCACACATACTGCCCCACACCACCCTCACAGTCATGCTCACCCCTACACACTCCACCACCATCACACACACAGCCCCACAGCACCGCCACCGTCACGCTCACACCAAGACACTCCACCATAATCACATACACTGCCCCACAACACCCCCACCGTCTCGCTCACCCCCACGCCATCCACCACCCCCCACACACTGCCCTACACAACCCCACAGTCACACTCACTCCCACACACTCCACTGCCCGCACACACATGGCCCCACAACACCCTCAACATCACGCTCGCAACCACACACTCCACCACCATCACACACATTGCCCTCATCACCCCCAACGTCACGTTCACACTCACACACTCCACCACGCTCACTCACACTGGTCCACAACACACCCACTGTCACGCTCAATCGCACACACTCCACCACCATCACACACACTGCCCCACTCCACTCCCACCGTCATGCTCACACCCAGGCACTCCACCATCATCACACACACTGCCCCACTCCACCCCCACCGTCATGTTCACACCCAGACACTCCACCATCATCACACACACTGCCCCACTCCACACCCCCCCCACCGTCATGCTCACACCCAGGCACTCCACCACCATCATACACACTGCCCCACTCCATTGCTACCGTCATGCTCACCACCACACACTCCACCACTCTCACACACACTTCCCCACATGACCTTCACGGTCATGCTCACCTCTACATACTCCTCCACCTTCCCTCACACTGCCTCACGCCACACCAACGTCACTCTCACCCCAAACTCGCCACCACCATCACACACACTGCCCTTCACTATCCGCATCGTTACGAACTCCGCCACACACTTCACCACCATCACACACATTCCCCACAACACCCCCACATGCTCACACCACCAAGCTCCATCACCCTCGCAAACACTGCCCCACAGTACACTCACTGTCACGCTCACCCCCACACTCTCTCCCAACATCACACACGCTGCTGCATACCATCCCCACCGTCACACTCACCCCACACACTCCACCACCCTCACACACACTGCCACACACCACCCTCACCATCACGCTCACCCCGACATACTCCACCACCATCACACACACTGCCCCACACCACCCTCACCATCACGCTTACCCCCTTAACCACCACCACAACACACACTGCTCGACATCATCCCCACCGTCACGCTCACCGTCACATACTCCACAACCCTTACACACACTGTCACATGCCACCCTCACCGTCACGCTGACCCCCACACACTCCATCACCATCGCGCACAAACGCACCCCAAACCACCCCGACCGTTCAGCTCACCCCCACGCAAATTCCCCCACCATCACGCTCACTCCCTCGCAAACTCCCCCCGCATCATACTCACATGGCCACGCGGTCTCCCACCATCACACTCCTCACACACCTTAATCTGCGCTCCTGCCTGTGAACACCGACCCAGTTGATTCCCTCTAAATGGCCTTTAACTCCATCCCCATTCTATTCCCTGAGTAACAGACAGTATGTCCCACACAATGTATTCTGTTTGTGATATCCTGTTGCACCAGTCTCAGCCACAGCTTACGGTGCCACTCCACCTATTACGCCCTAGTAACGGCTCGTGTTCTCACACCCACTATGTTCCCGAGCAATGGCGTTTTGCCCAAGCTACATACTGTTGCCCTGGCAATGGCTTGACATGTCGTCCCCATCTCTGTTCCCTAACATCGGCCTGAAGATCGACAACCCTCTTCTGTTCCCCCAGCACCGAAGGATTCGAGGAAGACAGTAATATTGGGAGGTTATGATCGCAAGATGGAGAGAGAGTGAATGAGATTGGGGAGGGCAACGACAGTAGAATTGAGCGTGTAAATGGGAAAAGGAGAGAGAAATGCAGTGTGACAGTGGGAGGGATACATGGAGGGAGAGGTACAAAGGGAGCAAGGTGAATTCTGCTGGGAGCCAAGTTGGAGTGGGAGACCCAGAGGTGAAAGTAAGGACAGAGGGAGTTTAGACCGGCTCCTGAGCTCAGGGCGCGGTGCCCTCCCCTTCCCTGAGGACCAGAACTTGGGGCTGAGTCTGTCTCTCTCCAGCTCAGCTTCTCCAACACAATGACACATAACAACATCAGTCACTCTGCTGCTCGGCATGCTTTAATCAACATTTTTATTTGTTACAAATGGTAGTTATGGATACAGTCAGTGGGATGGTGCCTTTTCTCATCGGCCCCTGAGTTGTGAAAAACATTGAAATGTTTCCCTGTAACCCCCCTGTGGGATAAGGATGGACAAACCAGCGCTACCCTCAGTCTGTTACCATAGTGACAGGCTGCTCCATCGCGGAAACACCGATCTGAAATGAGAAAACCCCGGATGGATTGATTAATGAGGGAATTTGATGGATGGATGGATTTGGGTGAAGGGATATTTCAGCACATTCTTCAGCTGCTGCCTGAACTTAGTCTGGGTCACGGCATAAATCGCGGTGTTTGTGCAGCAACTGAGGAGCTGCAGCATGAAGCCCAAATCCCGCAGTAAGCGATTGAGGTACACAGACTGATACCCAAAATTATACATCCGGTACCATATAGAATATAACATTAACGTTGACCATAACAGAATGAAATTGGCCGAGATCACAAACAGTAAAATGATGGATTTTTTTCGGTTTCTCATTTCAGTGTCAGACTGAGTGTCCCCATTGGTGTGAGCGCGGAGTCTCCTGCGGGCTCTGCTGGTCACTAAAATGTGTCTGACGGTGAGAAAATTGAGCAGCAGAATCAGGAGAAATGGGACACACGGGGTTAGAATGTTGTGGAGAAACTCGATTGTGAACCAGACACTGGAGGATAGAGCACCGCCTCTTACATAACAAAACCAGGGGGTGTTCTCAGGGTTCCACAGCGAATACCAAGCCTTGAGCATGAAATACCAGAAAATATTCTTTAAACAGCTCAGCACAGTCACAGCTCCCAGAACCACAGCCGCCGTTTTCTCACTGCAATATTTACTTTTCAGCTTCTGGCAACAAATGGCCACAAACCGATCAAAGGTGAACGTGACGGTGAACCAGACAGAGCAGTCAGTGGCTGCATAAACCAGGACGGCGTGGACATTACACACGCGGACGAAGATCAGGAAATAAAACTGTTTCCACTAAACAATGGGAATGTGTCTCAAGATCAGGTCGAGGATAATGACCAGGAGATCCGCCGCTGCCATGGCACCCAGGTAACGTCTGACACATGGAGATAATCCACAATCTTTATAAAGCAGGACGTAGATGGTTACTAGGTTAACTGTGAGGAAGGAAAACAAACCCATTATCCATCAGCCTGGAGGCAAAGGGACCCGTTTGATCAGGGACCCAGTGAGATTTTCAAATGTGTCCCTGTATTCAGGGATTTATTAAAATAATTGGAGCTGGAATAACAAATGGGAAGGTCGGAATTACTGACAAAAATGTGACATAAACTGCAAGAAACCCTCCGTCCCCAAACACACAGAGACACATCCATAAGGACAGATGGTTTCTAGAACATTCCCACATACTCGATCACTTGAGAGCAGACACAGGTCACTCCTTCCCAGTTCCTAATACGGAGGGTGGGAACGTTGCTGTCCTGAAGGATTCGCTCCCAGTTTCCTGAAGACAAACGGAGTTTGGGATTTCCTGTATTTTGGTCTAAATTGTGGTCGATCCTGTGTCGTGGATAACGTAAACGCAGGGAAAACGTATTCACCCCTTTAACTGCCTGAGGGGCCGTCGGAACAGTGTCTCCTTCTCCCAGGAACGGGATCTCTTCCCTCGGGATCTTATCATGTGTTCAATTTATTGACGTCCGCACTTTCATAAACAATATCATGGATAGACGTTCCGGGGAATGTCAGTTTTAGAATGTCAGGGACAGAGCGTTTCGGGGAGCTCCTTGACCTGTCCATCACCTTTCCCCCCTACCCACCCCACCAACATGATGTCCTGTGACTGGACACACTGTAACATTAATCGGGTGAGTGACGGACGTTCCAATCACAGGAATGGGAATTAAAGGCATTGCCAGATCAGCTGTAATAGTTCGGTATACCACATTCTCAATCCACCTCACAGAACCAGCCCCGACACCATTAACCCAGAGGAGATATCTGTTCACCGTGGTTCACTGTGCAGACCAGGCCAGTGTACTGCTCATTATGACCCAGCAATCTGTCCAGGTTCATCCATTGCACTGGTCAATACAATCTGGCAATTGGTCCAGAGAGGAACACTGTGCAGATCACAGCAGTGCATTGATCTATAACCACGGATTAGATACCTGTCCTGCACCAGGAGCTGTGCAGACAACAGGAGGGCATTATCTATAAACCTCAACCAGATAGTCGGACCAGCACAGCGAACTATGCAGTGATCACCGTGAATTAATCTGTAAACCAGTAGCAGTTACCCTCCCCCCAGCATGTAGGACTGTGTACACTACCCCACTTCATTTATCTGTAAACCAGGAGCAATTACCCTCCCAGCATGTAGGATTGTGTACACCACCCCAGTGTATTGATCTATAAACCAGGAGCAGTTACCCTCCCAGCATGTAGGAAGTGTACCCCGCCCCAGTGCATTCATCTGTAACCCAGAAGCAGTTAACCTCTCAGCATGTAGGTCTATGTACACCACCCCAGTGCATTGATCTGTAACCCAGAAGCAGTTACCCTCCCAGCATGCAGGGGTGTGTACAACACCCCAGTGCATTGATCTGTAGCCCAGGAGCAGTTACCTCCTAGCATGTAGGACTGTGTACAACACCCCAGTGCATTGATCTGTAACCCATGAGCAGTTACCCTCCCAGCATGTAGGACTGTGTGCAACACCCCCAGTGCATTGATCTGTAGCCCATGAGCAGTTACCCTCCCAGCATGTAGGACTGTGTGCAACACCCCAGTGCATTGATATGTAGCCCAGGAGCAGTTACCTCCTAGCATGTAGGACTGTGTACAACACCCCAGTGCATTGATCTGTAAACCATGCAGGACCTTCTCTCTCTCTCTCTGTCACTCCGTCCACTGTACCCCCCACATCAATAGCACTGCATGGATACAACACTGTCGACAGACTCCCTCTGAAAACCTCACCATTTGCCATTATCCCCTCCTGCACCAGCACTAACAACAGGGACACCCACTCCCAGCCTCCCACCCTCCGTCCCTTCCTTTCTCCCATTCCAGGAGCAACAGCCTGGAATAGCACAGAAAGGACCGGGTGGTGGAGTGCCTGATATCCGATACCTCAGCCCCTCCCCCTGCCATGAGGGGAGGACCCTGGTAGGAGCCGGAGAGGACCGGGACACCTCTTGTGGAGATTCTGAAACATCCACGTCCCACCGACCGAGAAAGGAGCAATGTTCCGTGAAGGGTAATTCTCACTTTAAACCCACTGGCAGCTCCGTTTCCCCCCCGGCACAACTTAGAAGCCATGGCCCTGATACCATCTCCCTTTTGCAGCGAGCTGGTACAAATGGAATCCCCATGGTCTCGGTGGGCAGGTGCGTGGGAGTACAACACATCATCTCCTCCGCACGGAGACTCCCTCCTACACCTCCCCCTGTAAAAAGCTCAGATACTGAAACTAATCTGTGATAGTCACTGCTCTTCTCACTTGTCCTGACATCTTCAACAATCTGTGCTCATTTACACCCAGCTCCCTCTGCTCCTGCAGCCGCTTTATAATGGTACAGCCTGTTTTATATTGTTGTTCATTGTCCTTCCGACCAAGTCCATCACCTCACACAGCTCTGCACTGATCCCCAACTGCGATACACCTGAACACAACACCAACGTGTCACTGTGCTGTTAGAGTTCAACACTCTCCTCCATAGACTTTACGATTCTTCCAGGTTTGGTGCCACC
This sequence comes from Chiloscyllium punctatum, assembly GCF_047496795.1. NCBI lineage: Eukaryota > Metazoa > Chordata > Chondrichthyes > Orectolobiformes > Hemiscylliidae > Chiloscyllium > Chiloscyllium punctatum. The sequence goes on along the minus strand of NC_092766.1, from coordinate 49,004,655 downwards.
TACAAACACTGAAATTGTCATAGTGTCACAGTCCCCATGAAACAACTGAAATCCTGCCATACTCACGAGCGTGAGCAAGTGAAATACTAATATGTTCCTATGGACGGGGTCGAATAATGACATGCTGTCAATGGAGCAACAAAAACCCTGACTCATACGAGACAGAGTAGATGAAATATTGACAAACCACAGAGCAAAAGAAATCCGGATAGGTCCCACTTATCGATATTCATCAGAGTATAATGTGATGAAGTTGAAAGCGTGTACTGTATCTTTAAGAACGGGTGAATGCTGTTCTGAACTGAGAGCTTACAAGCATCTGTGTGTATGAGAGGATGGCAGACCCAGAAACAATATATTGCTGCAGAGCTGGAGTCAGGTAATAAGCAGTTAAGAGACAGAGCTTTTCAGATTTGCGAATAGTTGATGTAAATGTTCACTTTCAGAGATAAAAAAATAAATTGGTATTTTTATTTAAACAGTGGAATTTGGGAGTTCTCTGTCCCTCATATTTTAACAGTTTACGAGGCGAATGGAGTATTTCTTTATGTTTAATTTAAGTTACCAGAGGAGCTTCACGCCGTGCCCTAACAATTGCTCTGTGTGCATCTGTGTGTCTCTGTGTGGGGCAGGTCTGGAAGTCTCTGTGTTGCTTAAAGTGATGTCATGCCACCCTCTGCTGGCCGCCCCACGCCACTGCACAGGCATTGGCAGAGGGTGAAAACCAAGAGGGATTCATTCAGAGAGGGGGAGGGAGAGGGCAGCTGCTCACAGCACCATCCAAACTGATGTCTTATCCATGTGCTGATCTGAATGTCCTTCAAACATTGCAAATGTCACTGCTTTCACCAGTTAGTCTGGAAGTTCACTCTACACACATGCCAGCTTCTGTCTAAAATAATTTCCTCTCATGACTTTTGTAAATCTTTTTCCTCGCACCTTAAAATATCCCTCAGTTTTGAAACCACACCTCGAGGGAAAAGACATCAGCCCTTCAGCTTATCTGTATGCCTCATTATTTTTTAAACCTCTGTAAAGTTAACTCTTAACCTCATACTCTCCAGTGAAAAAAGGCCCCAGTCTACCCAGCCTCTGTTATCGCTCAATCCCTCCTCTCCCTGCTACATCCAGGTTAATCTCTTCTGAACCCTCTCCACCTTAATAATATCAAGGTCAGTAATATCAAAGTGAATTGTCAAGGTATTTTCTAAGTGTAGAGGAGACCAAAACTAGAGGACATAGCCTTAAGGAGAGAACGGAAACATTTAAAAGTGACCTACAGGACAGCGTTTTCATCCAGAGGGTGGTGTGCCTACGGAATGAGCGGGCAGGATAACAACACTGGACACAGTATTCCAGTAGAGGTATCACCAATGTCCTATACAACCTCAACATAACGTCCCAATTCCAATACTCAAAGGTCTGACCAATGAAGACAAGTGTGTTAAACATCTCCTTAACCATACTATCTATCTGAGATGTAAATTTTAAAGAATTGTACCTGACGGCCTAGGTCTCTGTTCTGCAACACTGCCAAAGACCCTGCTTTTAATTTTATGGGTCCTGCTCGTGTTTGATTTACCAAATCCAATACCTCGCATTAATCCAAACTAAACTCCATCTGCCACCCCTCAGCCCAGTGTGTGATATTACCACCTCCTCACTCTCCCCCTTTAAAATATCTTGCCCGTCTCCAGAAGGCCTGCACACTTCGGCCTGGAGTTTGACAAAGACCCTGAGCTTGGGTTGCCTTGTGTGGTTAGGGGGAGGAGGGACAGACTGCAGATACAGTCAATGAGGAGGAGAGGCTGGACTGTAATCAGCAGCCTGGTGTCATTTCATGGTTTTAGGAAGCGGGCAGTCACACGTTAGAGGTGGGTAAGTGTGATCGGTGTTTTGGGGAACAGAAAATCTGCTTTTTCTTCGTCTGTGGTGTTCAGTGAATAAAATCTATTCGAGACCCTTCACTGGGATGAGTGTGTCTGCAGGATTTCTTTCCCTAATATTGCAGACGACAGCTAATAGCGATTAAAGATGGTCAGAGTTAATTTCGGTAGCACAGCATGTGGACTCAACATCCTACAGTTGAGACAAATGTCTTGCATTTGTTTAACAATACAAAGTGTTTAGTGTAGCTCAGTAATGGTAACCTGATTATAATAAATCCGCACTGAGCTGAAAGCTGGCCCTTAAAGTATGTCCCAAGTCTAGGAATGGTAGTGTAGTGGATAATGTCCCTGCCTCTGAGCCAGAACTCTGGATTTGATTACAATTCCTGAACTTGTGTGGTAGTGTTCCTAGCTCTGGACTGGTAGGACTGGATTCAAGTCCTGCCTGTTGCAGAGGTGTGTCACAGCATTTCATAACAGGCTAATGAGCAAACACACAGGAGAATACTGTTACAGCTTTACGGGTATTGCTGAGTGATGCTAGTGTCGCTACCTCCGGGCACAAAGTGTCTCATGATACATCTGAACAAACTGATTAAAGTGGATTTCGGATTGTGACTTGATAGATAAGAAAGTGGTGTCAGTATTGAATTTCAGAATTTAGGCCCAGAATGACTGAAAGTACAGCCATTCGTATTGATTGGAGTTACATTTCCCAGCAGTAAAGTTTTATAAAATCAGAATGGTCATGGATATGGTGAGTAGTCAGGGTTTTTCCCCACATTGGGGCGTCCAAAACTAGAGGGCATTGGTTGAATGTGAGAGGGGAAAGGCTTTGAAGAGGCCTAAAGGGCACCTTTTCATGCAGAGGGTGGTGTGCGTATGGAATGAGCTGTCAGAGGAAGTGGTTGAGGCTCGTACAACTACAGCATGTAAAAGGCATCTGGGTACTGACAGTCCTGCCGTGTTTTTCCAGCAATTTCTGTATTTTTAAATAATGCAGTCATTTTTTAACACAGGTATTCTGAGTACATTAAACATTTTATTTTTTAATGACACAGGGCCATGTAAACATATTTCAAATCGACCGAGACCATTTTGTGCTCAGGGTATAGCTCTGTGTATGACAGCAGCAATGATGCACAGACATGGAACAGGGAATGTGATGGAGTCATAGTTTGGACAATGTACAAGGAGACCTCACATGGTCCAGTTTGGGATAGGATGACATTACTGTGTGATTCAACTCAGAGAGGGAGAAAATATAATCTGCCCAAGAAGAAACGGCCTATTGCACTCTCTCTCCTTCATTGTTCCTCATCACAGCAACGTGTGCGAGCAAACAAAAACAGTCATCGTTACCATATTTATTTTTATAGAATCCCTACAGTGTTGAAACGGGCCCTTCGTCCCAACAAGTCCATACCAACCTTCCCAACCCATTTTCCTATATTTACCCCTGACTAATGCACATAACCTAAAAATCCCTGAACACACAATTTCCCTCAACAGACAATTCAGCATGACCAATCCACCGAACCTACACAGTTTGTTTTAGGAAACTGGATCACCCATTAGAAGCTCACACAGACAAGGGGAGAATGTGCAAACTCCACGAAGACAGTCACCCAAGGCTGGAATCGACCCCAAGTCCCTGGTGCTGTGAGGCAGCAGTGCTAACCAGTGTGCTACCCTTTGGATGATCCCTAACCAGAATTCATTTGAATCTACTCACTGCCTAAAGCAAACGGAATTCAGCCAAATCCAAACTCTTCCAGGATGTTGGTGATGCCACTTTAAGAATACTGCGTACAACTCGGTTGTCTGCAGAAAAGATTTACACAGATGATCCAGTACTGGAAGTTTGAGCTTTGGGGAGAGGTTGATTAGGTTGAGGTGCTTTCTCCTGGATTGTCAGAGGCTGAGGGGTGACATTACAGAGGTTTATAAAACCATCAGGGGCATGGATATTCTGAACAGCCACTTCTGTTCCTCAGGATAGGGGAGTCCAGAACAAGTGGGCATAGTTTGAAGGCTAGAGGGCGAATGATTTAGAAGGGATCTGAAAGTAAATGTTCCACACAGAGAGTGTTGTGTGTACAGAAAGTGCTGTCAGAGGAAGTGGTCAATGCGGGTACAATCACAGGAGGAATATTGGCCAAATGCTGGCAAATTGGACTAAATCAGATTTGATATCTGATCGGAGTGAACAGATTGGACTAACGGGTACGTTTCAGTACTGCATGACTCTCTGATTCTATAAGAGGGATGACGAAAAATTTTTAAAGGACATTGAAAGTCGGAATTCTCTTCACTGGAAGTTTTATTGAGCCTCTTTGTTCACATGGACTCAAAGCTGTGTTAGCTAATTAATTGACAGGGAAGTGAGTCACAGATAATTGGACACAAACAGGAAAGTGGGGCTGAGACCACAACCTGATCAGGCACAATCTTAGTACCTGGTGGAGAAGGGTCAAAGCATCGAATGACCCTGTTCCAGGATCGAATGATCCTGTTCCTCAGTCCCATGTTCATGTGTTCCATTCAGCCCCTTAAACCTGCGAGACAGGAACAGTTGGATGCTACTTACATCTATAACCTGATGCACAGAAATAGAGGAGACCATTCAGCCCTTCAAGGCTATCACATGCTTTGAAGTGATTTGGGAAATGTAATTGAAAAACCCAGGCTGGGTATGAAAGAAGCCCCTCATCTCTCTTTACAGTGATTCCCATCTCTGAAATTTGTGTTTCATTTGTTGGTCATGTTGTACACCCAGATTCACTCTGAATGTAGCCGATATACTTCACCCAGAGATTGCTCGCAAAATCCTCTGGTCTTCTCGCTGCAATATTCAGTAATTGCACGTTCATGAAAATAACACCCACTAACTTCCCAATAACAGAATGTGAGAACATCAGAAACAGGGGCAGGTCGTTCAATCACTAAGCCTGTCTTGCCATTCACTAAGATCATGACTGATCCGCTCTTGGTCTCAAATCCTCTTTCATACCCAATTCTTCATCGCCCTCAACTCTCTGACAGGTCAATATCCATCGACCTCCTCTTCAAATACGTTCAGTCATCTAGCTTCCCGAACACCCTTGAAAAGAATCATTCTGATATTCAATACCAATCGTTTGAAGAAAACACTTGCTGCTCCTACACTATGGCCCCTTGATATGACCAAAAAAGGATGACAAGGGTTCAGGTAAAAATGACCGGCCCTGATATCATGGCAGTGGTTGACTTTTCTTGCCATTAAGGAGCTTAACAAAACTGGACTTAATGGGAATCAAAGTAAACTCTCCAGTGTTTGGAGTCAAACATGGCACAAAGGAAGATGGTCATCATCTCAGTCCTGGGTAGCCTCTGTGGGAGATCCTCAGGGTAGATTCCTCTTCACAAACATCTTTAGCTGCTTCATCAACGTCTCCCCACCCTCATCCTCCCCACCATAAGAACAGAAGTGGGGATGGTCACTGAAGATTCCACAATGTTCAGAACATTTTGTCCCCCGTCAGCTCCTGAACTGGTCTGTCTCCATGTGCAGCAAGACCCGGACTCCATTGAGACTTGTGCTGTTAAATGGTCTGTAACATTCATGTAACAGCACTGCCTGACACTGCACATTGCCACAGTAAAAAGAGAGTTCATTCAGTACCTCACGCTGTTTTCACAGGAATATGAGGAAGTCATTCAGCCCATTTACACTATTGGAGAAGAACACTCTCTCGGCGGAGCAGGTAACGGCTGTGTGATGGTCTTTAGTTTAAGTCGCGGTATGGTCCAGTTATTTTTTTAAACGGTTAAAATTTAAAGTTTTTTTTAAACGCCTAGCGGACCCGGAAGCTGGTGTAGCGCTAGCTTACCTGGGAAGGTTTTTTTCACTATAAAAGCGCGCAGGCGAGCGACCCGAGGCACGACAGGGGTAGAGCCTCCCACCCGCCCTCCTCCTCTAACCTAATAATAAGACGCGCTGCATTTTGCTTGTTTGTTTCTTTAGATCCTGTTTTCTTTTTAAAGTTTACCTTTTAGAGGGATGGCAGCGAAGGCAGTGCATTGTTCCTCTTGCAAGATGTTTGAGATGAGGGAAGCCATTAGTGTCCCTGCTGATTACACTTGCGGGAAGTGCACCCATCTCCAGCTCCTCCAAGACCGTGTTAGGGAACTGGAACTGGAGCTGGAGTTGGATGAACTACGGATCATTCGGGAGGCAGAGGTGGTCATAGATAAGAGCTTTAGGGAAGTAGTTACTCTGAAAGGTATGGACAGATGGGTGACAGTGAGGGGGACTGGGAGGAAGCAGCCAGTGCAGGGACCCCCTGCGGTCGTTCCCCTCAATAACAAGCATACCATTTTGGATACTTGTGGGGGGGAAGACTTACCAGGGGTAAGCAACGAGGTTCAGGCCTCTGGCACGGAGCCTGCCCCCGCTGCTCAGAAGGGAAGGGCGGAGAAAGGTAGAGCAATTGTTATTTGGGACTCAATACTGAGGGGCACAGATAGACGGTTTTGTGGGGGCGACAGAGACTCACGTTTGGTGTGTTGCCTCCCAGGTGCAAGGGTACGTGATGACTCTGATCGTGTTTTCCGGGTCCTTAAGAGGGAGGGGGAGTAGCCCCAGGTTGTGGTCCCATGTTGGCACCAACGACATAGGTAGGAAGAAGGGTGAGGATGTTAGGCAGGCTTTCAGGGAGCTAGGTTGGAAGCTCAGAGCGAGGACGAACAGAGTTGTTGTCTCCGGTCTGTTACCCGTGCCACGTGATAGAGAGTCGAGGAATAGGGTGAGAGAACAGTTAAATGCGTGGCTACAGGGATGGTGCAGGAGGGAGGGATTCCGGTTTCTGGACAACTGGGGTTCTTTCTGGGGAAGGTGGGACCTCTATAAACAGGATGGTCTCCACCTGAACCTGAGGGGCACCAGCATCCTCGTCGTTGTCTACAGGAATAGTGCCAGAAGACTGGAGAATAGCGAAAGTGGTCCACTGATTCAAGAAGGGGAGTAGGGACAGCCCTAGTAAATATAGGCCAGTGAGTCTCACTTCTGTTGGGTGCAAAGTCTTAGAGAGGATTGTAAGGGATAGGATTTATGAACATCTGGATAGCAATAATGTGATCAAGGATAGTCAGCATGGTTTTGTGAAGGGCAGGTCGTGCCTCACAAACCTTATTGAGTTCTTTGAGAAGGTGACTAAGGAAGTGGACGAGGGTAAACTAGGAGATGTGGTGTATATGGATTTTAGCAAGGCGTTCGATAAGTTACCCCATGATAGGCTACTGCAAAAATTACAGAGTTATGGCATTGAGGGTGCATTAGAGGTTTGGGGTAGGAATTGGCTGGCTGGAAGGAAACAGAGGGTAGTAGTTGATGGTATAGGTTCATCTTGGAGTGCAGTTACTAGCGGTGTTCCACAGGGATCTGTTTTGGGACCATTGCTGTTTGTCATTTTTATAAATGACCTGGAGGAGGGGCTTGAAGGCTGGGTGAGCAAGTTTGCGGATGATACGAAAGTCGGTGGAGTGGTGGACAGCGAAGAAGGATGTGGCAGGTTACAGCGGGATATAGATAAGTGGGAGAGCTGGGCAGAAAGGTGGCAAATGGAGTTCAATGTCGCTAAGTGTGAAGTCATTCACTTTGGTAGGAGTAACAAGAAGATGGATTACTGGGCTAATGGTAGACTACTTAGTAGTGTGGATGAGCAGAGATATCTTGATGTCCATGTACACAGATCTCTGAAAGTTGCCACCCAGGGAAATAGTGCTGTGAAGAAGGCATATGGTGTACTGGACTTTATTGGTAGAGGAATTGAGTTCCGGAGTCCTGAGGTCATGTTGCAGTTGTATAAGACTCTGGTGCGGCCTTATCTGGAGTAATGTGTACAGTTTTGGTCGCCATACTATAGGAAGGATGTGGAGGCACTGGAACAGGTGCAGAGGAGGTGTACCAGGATGTTGCCTGGCATGGTAGGAAGATCGTATGAGGAAAGGCTAAGGCACTTGGGGCTGTTCTCATTGGAGAAAAGAAGGTTTAGGGGAGATTTGATAGAGGTGTACAAGATGATTAGGGGTTTAGATAGGGTTGACAGTGAAAACCTTTTTCCACGTATAGAGTCAGCTGTTACTAGGGGACACAGCTTTAAATTAATGGGAGGTTGTTATAGGACAGATGTTAGGGGTAGATTCTTTACTCAGCGGGTTGTGAGTTCATGGAATGCCCTGCCAGTATCAGTGGTGGACTCTCCATCTTTATGGTCATTCAAGCGGGCATTGGATAAGCATATGGAGGTTATTGGGCGAGTGTAGGTTCGGTAGGCTTCGGTCGGCGCAACATCGAGTGCCGAAGGGCCTGTACTGCGCTGTATTTTTCTATGTTCTATGTTCTAAGCAGGGACAGCCCCATTCAGTGCCTCCAGCCTATTACTCAGGAAGGGAAGGAGTCTAGTGTGACGGACCACACCAGAGCCACTCAAATATTTTAAGGCGGTAGCCTAAACTCTAATGTTTTCATATTTTAAAGGAGATTTAACTGTCTGTTCCAGATACAATATGACTGGTCAGCCTACTCAGTGTGATGCAAAACACCATTTATTTTAACACGGAAAATAAAGTGAAACCAAAGAAGGGGGAATTTAGAATAGCTTTATTCTATTGTCCAAGTTAACAGAATAATAGATCTAGGAACTATTACTAATAAACTGTTCCAATATAGGAAATTCGCATAAACACAGCCCCTGGCAAAAAGCAAAATTCAGACACAGATTGTCACAAACATTTCTCCAACCCAGGAATTATAAACAGCATCAAGAGAACATTCAGACAGAGTAGCAGCCAGGAGACATCCACTGAAGCTTCCAACTCTGTGTAGACCCCAATAGTTTCTGATGTTGCTGAGAAACCAAAACCCAAACATCCTAATCTGTGAGAGCTGGCCACACCCATTCAGGCTGCATTAAACAAAACACAAGGCCTCCCTATCTGTTTACTCAAGTGGTCTTAACTGGCCAGCTTGGTAACGATCATTCAATCTCTCTCTCAAAATGATCCACGACAAAATAACCTCTTAAAGCAACAGCATCATCACAATTGTAAGTACGTCGAGCCGTTAAACAAGAACCAGTGGTAACCCAGTCAGGCCATTGGCCTTGTCCAATTGGACGAGGAATAAGCCAGTCGGTCCGTTGAGCCACTGACACAGCAATAGGATGAGGCCATTCAGCCCCTTGAGTCAATTACACAGGAACAAGAGGTAGCAATTCAGCCCCTTGAGTCACTTATACAGGAACAGGAGGAGGCCATTCCCACCTCAACGCACTTACACAGGTACAGAGTGAGATAATTGATTCCTGATGAACGGCTTATGACCGAAACATGATTTCTCCTGCTTCTCACATGCTGACTGACCTGCTGTGCTTTTCCAGTAAACCATTCTCTACTCTGATCTCCAGCATCGGCAGTCCTCACTGTCTCCTAATCGTTGCTCGAACATGATGAACAAGTGGAGGAGAGGCTGCACACACAGAATGCTCCACGTTGTTCTTCGTGTCTCCATCACTGATGATACACACATGGGAATTTAACCTGGTTTTCTTGCGTTGAAGAGGGAAGCCATATGTCTTGTGTGAAGTCACAAGAAGGCACCTTCCATCTCCGAGATGACAGCCTAGTTTTCTCTATGTAGGTCGGAAGCTGGTAGGAATGACTACCTGTTTCAGATGAAAGGTATTGTCGCTGCTGTTGGGGATTGTGAAAAACCTGATATTCAGTACGGATTCGCACGCCGACTGCACAATATCGTGGGGAGAGTTAATTTAGCCATATAAACGATGAGGAAAGCCACGTTAGACTGATGAATGGACTCTCTAAGTTCAAATAATGCTGATCTTGTTCATGTTGATCTTGTCTAGTTCACGTCCTGTTCAGTGTAACATGTTTGACTTACTCTGTCCAAGTCTATTTCCACCCTATGATCTGCCTGTCCATCCTTACTATGATCTTCCTCCACTGCTCATAAATAAAGTGTTTCCCTGTACTGAGGTACACGTGGCAATAAATCTAACTGATTAATCCTGGGTAAAGTATGAAATTTCTCACCCTATCAATGTCTCTTTTAGAAATAAGTGATCCCTGCCACTCCTCTTGTTTCAGCATCACCATTTCTTCGTCTCTCACAGCTCTACAGATTAAACACTCAGCTTATTCACTCTATCCTCATGTTACCACCATCTGTGTCTGTGGTCATTCCTTACAAAGAACATCAAATCTGTACAGAGTGCCCCATAAGCTCTCTCAGCAAGGCTCTACAACAGCAGGAAGATGGCTTTACTTATGTACTCGAATCATCTTACAATTAAGGACAGCATACCATTGACTGCACCCATGACTTACACAGGGTTTGATTCAGAGCAGTCAGCATAGACATGAGATCATGCTTCCCAAATTTGTTAGAGTTCTTCGATGAAGTGAACAGGAAGGTTGATGAGGACAGAGCGGTAGATGTAGTCTCTATGGATTTCAGTAAGACCTTTGATAAGGTTCCACATGGCAGGCTGATCTGGAAGGTTCCATCACGTGGAATGCTGGGGGAACTGGCCAATTGGACACACAGTTGGCTTGATGGTATGAAGCAGAGGGTTTAGTAGAAAGATGCTTGTCAGACTGGAGGCTGGGTCCATTGCTGTGCGTTATCTATGACTTGGTTGAGAATGTACAAGGTATGATTAGTAAGTTTGTAGATGACACTAAAGTGAGTGGGAGCATGATCAGTGAGGAATTTTATCAGAAATTGCAGCAGGACCTTCATCAGGTGGGAAGTGGGCCGAGAAATGGCAAATGGAATTTTATGTAGAAGTGTGAGGTCTTGTATTTTGGAAACTCAAATCAAGGTAAGAGTTTCATGGTGAATGGGAGGACCTTAAGGGGTATAATGGGCAAAGAGACTTTGGCGTTCAGTTGCACCCGGTTCTCGAAGAGTGGAGTCATAGGTAGGCAGGGCAGTGAAGAAGGCCTTTGGCACATTGGCCTTCATCAGGCAGGATATTAAGTATAGAAGTTGGGAATTTATGCTGCAGTTACACTGGACTTTGGTAAGGCCGCACTTGAAGTATTGAGTTAGGGTTTCTCACCTTGTTTTAGGGAGGATGTTATTAAATTAGAAAGGGCGCTGACGATATTAACAAGGACGTTGCTAGGACCCAATGATCTGAGTTATAAGGAGAGGTTGGACAAGTTAGGACCTTTTCTTTAGAGTGTAGGAGATGAAGGAGTCCTTATAGAGCTGTATAAGATCACAAGGGGTATGGATAGGGTTAATGCTCTCAGTCTTTTTCCAAGGTTTAGAGAATTGAGGATTAGAGGTGATCAGTTTAAGTTTAAAGGGGAAGGAATAAAAGGGAACCTGAGGGACCACTTATTTACATAAATGGCTGGTACGTGGAGGAGCTGCCAGAAGATGTGGCTGAGGGGGGTGTATTAACAACATTTCAAAAGCATTTGGATAAATATGTGGGTAGGAAAGGACTACAAGGATATGGGCCAACTGGAGGGAAATGGGGTTAGTGTGAATGGACCTTTACAAGGTGGAGTCGATCCCCTCTGTTAATTAAAACCAAACCCCCAGAAAAGCTCGCCTCACCTCGTAATCTATTTAAATATGAGTGACACAGATCTCTTACATTCCACTATTTAAAAAATAGCAAGTTAATTTCTTAACTTTAATGGTGAACACTAAACAACAACTATTCACAAATGCAAACGCCGCTTGTCTTAGCTACTTACTATCTGACTCCAACTCTGTATAAATATGTTGTTCCAAAAACCCAATATTAAGCATTGCAATCTCAAGGCCACACAGTCTCTATCTTTCCCCGCTGTGTTCACTCTTCCAGCTGCGGATCTCCCTGGGTCATGTCGTCTTTTACTGCAAGTAGGTTTTACATGAACATGTATCTTTGATTGAGAGTGTTTTAGATGGCCAGTTAGCACACCTGCTCGACAACAGTTACTCTGCTGTTGGATGGCAGTGGCTCTCCCTTTAGTGTTCAAATGCTGGGTTTATATACTCCCCATGACACAATAATTCTCACAATTTGATTGCTTCCCAGGTGTCCAAGCAATTATATTCAAATTCCGTTGGCTGCTGGTTTCTTGAGCATTATTTAAACTCTTTCACTGCATTTCAATTGCTTTCAAAACAGCAACCAAAACTCAGGTATCCATTTCCAGCTACTTGTGACATGTGGAACAGCCTGACCTTTAGCTGGCATCTGTGGCTGTACATTCCATTCAGCAAAACCCGTTCTATCTTAAAGTGACCAGACATGCTTTTGGCTTCATAACAACTCCCCCCTTCAGAAAAGAAAATGAATCATCAGAATGAAAAGATGGTTTCATTTCTTGTCCTTTAATTCTTAATCCCATCATTATGAAATATAAAAGTATTAATCTCAATTATACCATTCATATTAGTTCTGCATACCTATATAACACTGGAATAAGTCAAATCTTATCCACATTATTTCCTTTAGATCTGTGATAACACATCTGCTATCATATTTTTAGTACCCATTGCATGCACATTTTGTAAGTTTAAAGTTGGTAACATAAGACTCCAAGGAAATAGTCTCATATTCTGATATTTAAGTATTCCAAAAAAAAATGCGAGAGGATAGTCGTTGTTGTGCATAACCGTCTCTGACAGTGCGTTTGTCAAATAAACATTAAAATGTTGTCAGGCCAGTACCAAACTCAATCATTCTTTTTCAATAATGGAGATTTTGTATTTTTATCTGGTGGATGTTGAGTTTTTTTCGACAAGTAGCTAATTAGCCAATCAATTCTATCATCATCTTTCTGTATCAATGAATGTCTGACCCCTTTATCCCGAGCATCAAACACAATTTTCAAAGGGATTCAAAATATTTGGTGCAGCTAAAACTGGTGTGGTGATTATTCCTGCTTTAAAATTCTGAAATGCCTCCAGGCATGGTTCTGTCCACCACAATTCTGTGTTCTTCTTTAATAAATCCATCAGTGATGCCAATACGCTGCTGACGTTTGTAACAAACTTCCGATAGAATCCACTCAGTTCCAAAAATCGAAGCACCTCTTTCTTTGAGGACGGTCGTGGAAATTCCTCAACGCCCTTCGTCTTTGTCTTCCATGGGATCAACCTTCCATGTCCAATGTAATTTCCCAAGAACGTCACCTCTGCCTTCGCGAATTCTGTTTTCTTAAAGTTTATTACCAAGTTTGCTTCTTGTAATCGTTCAACATGCTCTAGCAACTGTAATATGTGAGCTTTCAATCACTTGCTAAAGATCACTACGTAATTCAGATAAACTGCACAATTTGTTCATTTGTCACAGCTCTGTTCCTGAGTCTAAAATGCGGCTGGTACATTATTCATTCACATGACATACACGATAACGTTTTTGTCATATCCAGTATCTTTACCAGATATCTTAACCGACTCAACATTTTTTTTAATTTGAAAGGGGCCACTAAATCTGCCTTTGAAGGGATTTCCTACCATTGGTGGCGATAATATTATGTCATCCCCATGGGAAATCGTCAAAGTTTCAGAGTTTTTATCTGCCACCTGCTTCACTCTATGCTGCGCCCTCTGCGGGTGCTGTTTAGCTAACTCACCTGCTCCATCTAATCTCGCCCTCACCTCACATACATAATCCAAGTCTGAGATCTCCGACTTTGGTCCTGTCAATTAATATATAATTAATTTCAAAGGACCTGTCACTTCATCATGAACATTAACTCAAAGTAAGTAAACTGAGTAGAGTTATTTGGGGCATCTCCGATGGCAAGCAATGTAACGGAGCACCTGACACGACTGCAGATGCTGGAGATCAGAGTTGAAAACTGTCTGGGTGGAAATGAACAGCAGTTTAGGCAGTATCCGAGGGGCAAGAGAGTTGACGTTTAAGGCACAAAGCCTTCATCAGGAAAGTGGGGGGCAAGGGAGGGGGAAGGGGGCTGAGAATTAAATAGGAGGGTGGGGTGGAGCTGGGTTGGAGGTAGCTTGGAAGGCGATATGTAGATACAGGTGGGGTGTGGTGGTGATAGGTCGGAGAGGAGGGTGAAGTGGATAGGTGGCAGGACAGCTGGAACCCTCAAACTGTACAGCATCAACGTTGACTTCACCATTTCCAAATCTCCCCTCCCCAACCTCATCCCAGATCCAACCGTTCAACTTAGCCCCGCCCTCTTGAACTGTCCCAACTTTCCATCTTCCTTCCCACCTATCGACTCCACCCTCCCCTCCGACATATCACTATCACTCCCCACTACATCTTCCGATCACCTTCCCAGTGATCCTCCGGCCAGCTCAGCTCCTACTGTCCTATTTATCTATCAGCCCCCTTATCTCCCCCACCAAATTCCTGACGATAGGTTTATGCCTGATATGTCGATTGTCGTTCTCTTCGGATGCTTCCCGATCTGTTGTACTTTTCCAGCACCTCACTTCTCAACTGTTAAAGATTGAGCAGATTCCGTATCTCACAAAATTATAATTTCTCATCCACGCCTCCCTCCTCCCCACCTTTCTGCGTAAATTTTATCTACAGAGGCGAATCCTTTATAGAGATCAGGCACTGACTCCATCCCCAGCCCCTGACGAGGTTGTGCACTCTCCTGCAGCTCCTCGGCTCCACTTGGGGTCTCCTTTACCATTTTCACTAATGCCACTCGGCTAAGCCTCTTCTACCACATCTTTCCCCAAAGTGTCTTCCTTCAACGCCCAGCACGGTGTGTCCCGGCTGACTGCAGTGAAAACAGCTTTTCCCTTCTTAAACCATTGGCACTGTAATTTTATGTGTTCTTCTCCGTTATAGTGAGAACACCTGAGTCCTTGCACCACCGTTCAACCCCTTCAGACTTATGTTTTCACCTGTGATAAACTATTGACACTGTGATTTACTCTATGTCTTGTAGCGTAGGATCTCCCCTCCTCCCAATTTCTATCCTTCACAGGATGAAAATCCTCTCAGAAGCTAAATTTAATCTCATGCACCAATGCGTATTTACCTGCTATTTCTGCCACGCTTCTCACTTCTTGAACTTTCTGTTCATTCACATGAATTCTTAACATCTCTGGAAGTGAGTCTTTAAACTTCTCCAGCAGAATAGTCTCCCTTCGAGCCCCATCTTTAAGGCCACACCCATCTATCAAAATGACTGTGTTTAATTCTTTCAAACTCAACATAACTCTGACCTCATTCGGTCTCTATATTTCTGAACCTCTGTTTGTATGCTTCTAGTACCAATTCATAAACACTCAAAATGGCCTGTTCGACATCTGCATAATCTCTTGATCCCTCATCTGAGAGCGTTGCACATATCTCACCAGTTGTGCCCACCAGCTTAGTCTGAACTAGCATTACCCACAAGTTCACTGGATACACCATCTGCCGAGCCAATATTATCAATGTAAAAAAAAGGTTTTGACATTTTTCTCATGAAATACGGCAATTTATTAACATAGTTGTATGCATCCCTATGTCCTTCCATCATCTTCATCCTGCTCATTTAACTTTTTTACCTAATTCCCAACTTCTGAATTTCAAATTCTCTCTCTTTCTTTTTAGTCTCTTTCTCTTACTCTTTTTTACTCTCTCACACTTTCTGTCTCATTTCTTATCTTCTAACTCCAGTTGCCGTATTTGCAATTTACGTTTCTCTCACTCGACTACAGTTGCCTTTTTCTCTGATACACCAAAGTGCTTGATTAATTCCATTACAATTTCGGCTCTCCTTTTGTCCCTGGTGCAACCCAATTCTAATCTATTTTGTTAATTCTAAAAGTTTTTCCTTCCTCTGTCTTTCTAAACTTTCTTGTCAAACTTGGGAATCAACTTCAAATCCCAGATCCTGTTTAGCAATGTTAAAAGCCAAATCTTTTAATTTAACCAAACACAAGGAAACAAAATTCAATTAATTTTCTCACCTGTTTTATTTAACTGTCAAGTGATGGAATCTGATGGGACCTTTTCGACCCGCAATCTGTCCAAATCCCATACAACAAGCCCTCAAACTGTTTTGATGTGGATGTCGAGCCCCTCTATTAATTAAAACCACACACCCAGAAAAACTCACCTCGCCTCGTAATCTATTCAATATGAGTGAAAGAGAAGTCCCAAATTCCAGTATTAAAAGAAAAATAGCAATTTATAAATATAAGAGTTAACTCGCTGGGCTTGAAGGTTTATTTTCAGTTGTTTCGTCACCATGACTAGGTAACATCATCAGTGAGAGTCTCCGGTGATACACTGATGGTATGTCCTACCTCTCTATTTATAGGTTTTGGTTTCTTAAGGTAGGTGATGTCATTTCCAGTTCTTTTTTTCAAGGGAAGGTAGATAGGAACTAAATTGCTGTGATTATTAATGTACTTCTGGTTAGATTGCCATCCTCTCAGAACTTTCGTGCATGTCTTTGTTTTGCATGGCCTAGGATGTATGTATAGTCCAAGTCAAAGTGGTGTTCTTCCTTGTCTGTATGTATGGAAACTAGTGATAGTGGGTCGTGTCTTTTGGTGGCCAGTTGGTGTTCATGTATCCTGGTAGCAGGACAACAGGAGAGTTTGAAATGGGGGAAAATGATTTTATAGACACTGTTTAATCAGTGTGTGTTCAGATAAGGAAGGTTTTTCATATGTGTACAACACATTCTGAATGAATAACGGAGACACAGTTAACGAAAAATGGGTGCACATGATGTATAACATTTATAAACGCATTAACACATTATCTGATCCTCATCTGAAGTTATATGTTCCCCTTCTCTCAAAGCTCCCCCTTTTCTGGGGTTCCCTACTCCTGTCTCACATTCTTATCAGGATGTGTGTTTAGTCTTGCTTATTGTGTCCCAACTTATTTCAGTTAATCCTCTTTCTATCAGGAATTAAATATATGGCCTGTTGGGTTCTTTCCATCTTTCCAAAGCTAGTGTCTGTCATATTATTGGAGAGAAAAATTCTGGCATCAGACCCAGCATTTGAACATATTACTCTGTTGTACATACATGCACTGTACAAAGGACTACAGCACACAGGAATTGCCAAAACATTGAGGGATATACATCTACTTCTTTCGATAATCTAGTTTTCGCATTTCACAAATCTCCACATCTATATCCTCTCTCTCGTTCTCTCTTTTAATCTAGCTAAGAAATCCCCCAATTATTCATCGTGTCCCTTCTCTCAAACCTCCTTCTTTAGGTTTTGTCTGTTGTTCTCTTCTTGATGTAATGTGATTATAATTGAGCAATGTAACTACAAAGACATTCGGGAGGAGCTGGCCAGAGTTAATTGGAAGGAGAGCAGAGGAGGAAAGAACATCCCATTATCTGGGGATAATTCAGAAGATAATAAAATTCATCCCAAAGAAGATGAAACATACACATCGGAGGACAAGGCAGCCACGAGCAAGAAGGCAAGTCAGGGAGAGCATCAAACCAAAAGAGAAAACATACAATGTGATGAAGATTATTGGGAATCCAGATAATTCATTGCCTCTGAAGCTATATAAGGCTGGTATCACTGACACGACAGAGCTCTTAATCATTGTCAGGGAGAGAAACAGAGGGAAACACATTCAATTTAAATACAGAAGATTGCATTACTCAAGGAAACGATTTAGATGAATTAAACAATTGAATTAAAATCAGTTAAATGCTTTTGTGGAATGTATCAGAGAAAGCATGACCCGGGAGAGACCCTCAGCAGGACGAAAATTTGAAAACGGAAGTACTATCACATCAGAAACCAGAGTTAGTCATTGAGTAGAGGGCTGATTGGTGAATGGGTCTTGATTTGAACTGGGGAACAGACAGCAGAATTGCATTGCAGATATTGCCGCTCAAAACTATGTATTCATGTAGTGCTGCAGGCCACAGCAGCAGGAGAAGCGGACCTGCATTCAACCACAACTTGCAACATTTTTGCCCAGGGTTAATCCTTCAGTCTGCCATTACTATCAACAGGATCTATGGCTCAGTGATGAGTGTGGGTGAACATGTCAGGGTCAGAACCACGCAAACCTAAGCCTGATGCTAACCCATTAAAGCTACATGACTTGACCAACAGATCTGATCGAAGCTCTGCAGTCCTGCCACATTCAGTTATAAATGGTGATGGACGATTAAACAAACGACAGAGGAAAGCGCTCTACAAGCATCCCCATCCTAAATAATCAAATAGCCCTGCAGCCTCAGTGTAAAAGACAAGGATGTGGTATCTGCAACATCCTCAGCCAGAAGTGTTGAGCCGATGATCCAACTCACCCTCGCTATGATGCCCAGAGAATCACAGATGGCAGCCTTCAACCATGTCGATCCGCTGCAATTGACATGAAGAAAGAGCTGCCGTGTTCAGCTGTTTCTTCATATCAATTGCAGCGGATCGACTTGGTTGGAGGCTGGCATCTGTGATTTGTGGGCATCATGGCAAGGGTGAGTTGCAACATCGGCTCCACACTTCTGGCTGAGTTTGGTGAAGATACAACATCCTTGTCTTTTACACTGACAACATTCCTGCAATAGAACTGAAGGCTTGTGCTGCATAGCACGCTGTGTCACTGGAGAAATGGTTTCATTCCAGCTCCAACTCTGACATCTACCTGGCAATATGGAAAATTACTCAGATATATCCAGTCCCCTAAAAGGGGAATACTTACAATCTGACCAATTATCACTCCCTCAGGCCCATCACGACAGTCAAATTGGTTGGAGTTCTTTTTGACAGAGCTGTCACGCAGCACAGAAATAATCCGCTCAATGTTGTTTCAGACAGTTCCCCATGTGGAGATGGTGCTATTGTGGAAATGTCACTGGATTACTGATCCAGACCATGATAATGCACTGGCAGCAGGTGGAAGTTAAAAACAAATAATAAATTATCACAATCTAAAATCTGTTGTCAGTAATAGTTATCCTGAAGCCAATGTCGATTGTCAACAGCGGTTTGTTTCTTCAATGTACTTTCAGGAAGTGAATCTCCTGTGCTTTCCTGGTCTGGCCTAAAAGTGACTCCAGACACACAGACATGTGATCAACTCTTCAATGGTCTCTGAAATGGCTCCAAAATTATCATGCTTGCTTCTAATCTGTCTCGCCCTGTCAGACTTTTATTTATTTCACTGACGTCTCCACTCATTTTGCTAAAACACATGGAATACAGGCTCAGTCGCCCAAACTCTGCTCCCACAACAAACCTGTCATCCCAGAGATCAGTCTGGTCATCCTTCACTGCTCTCCCTCAATGTCAGGTTTGTGCTTTATTAGGTAAGGAGAGCAAAACTGCACACAATACTGCACAATGTTGGAGATGGGGGCTCAGCAAGGACCTGCAAAGCAGCAGTAAGACCCCTTTACTCCTGGACTCAAATCCCCCTGAAATGAAGGTCAACGCCTCATTCATCTTCCTAACTGCTTTCCGATCCTGTAATATTGCTTTCAGTGTCTGTTGTAAAGGGACATCCAGATACATTTCCATGTTACAGCTACCCAACTGGTGGGTCTATATGCACTGGTAAGTGTCCCAGTGCCATTCCCAGTATTGACCCCTGGCTTCAGAACTCACTGCCCTGTATGGACGGCGGAGATCGGTGAAGAATGAAACAAAATGAAGCGTAAGTCCCTTTATAGAGTAACATTTTCCAAACTTTTCATATGCACTTTTGAAGACGGAACCAGACAGGGGAGTACTGGATGAATGGCAACACACTAGGAAGCTCAAAAGGTTCTTCTGAAAACATCCCTGAATGTGACTGGACAGGGTAATATAGAAGTTGAGAAAGCATAGGGGCATGTAAACATAGCCTTCATTCATCGAGGCATAGATTTGTGTACAGTTCTGAGAGACATATTACAGGAGGGATGTGATGGAACTGGAGGGGTGCAGAGGAGCTTCACCAGAATGTTCCCTGGGATGCAACGTTTCAGCTATGGAGAGAGGCTGAATAAGCTTGAGTTGTTTACGTTTGGAGCAGAGAAGGGTGAGGGTGACATGATTCAGAAAGATAAGGTTATGAGGGGCATGTACGGTGTGGATAGACAGCAGCTGTCCGTTTTAGTCAGAGGGAGAAGAACAAGGGGGAGCACATTCTTAAAGTGAAGGGTTTGAGAGTTAGAGGGGATTTGAGGATCGTTTTGCGCCCAGAGGGTTTTGTGGTCTGGAGTGTACTATCAGAGAGGGAGTTGTCACGGGTGAACTCACATCTGTTACAAAGTACTTGGACGAACTCTTGAAGTGTTAGAACATTCCCAGCTATGGGGCTTAGTGTAGAAAAGTGGGACTAATGTAGACTATGCTGTACGTCTGATGGTGCAGAGTGTATGCTTCTGTGAGTGCATGGTTGTGCAAGGTCAATCATTGAAAAGCTTACGACAGGAATTGTTGGGTTTCAGAATACTTTATATGCACAAGGGTTATAAGAGTGAACTTGTAACCACTTCATAAAGTATGTAAATGTCAAAATTAAGGGAAAACAACGTGCAGCTTCGTTACAGTCTGAAACCACAAAATGGAGAATGGAGAACAGGGAAATGGCAGGCCTACGCAGCAAATATTTCAGTTATGTCTTCACAGAAGAAAACAAAACGAAAAGCAATCTTCCCAGCAAAACTAGGAATGTTTAATCTGGTGGGAAGAAGGGGAATAGAATGAAATTAGCAAATAAACGTTATGGAGAAAGTAATTTAACTGAAAGTAATGGGCTGAGGCAAAGTGATTTATCAAATGGGAATCACATTTGAGAAACTGACTTTTAGCAAAATTATGGAAAAGCAATCAATGCAATATGATTGGATTTTCAGAAAGCTTATTGATAAAGCCCCAAGCCGACAATGCAAGTTAGAAAGATATGAGACTGGGGCGAATAGAAGGGCATGGTTTTAGAATGGGAGAGCTAACAGGAAACAGTGAGCAGGAATAAAACGATGTTTTCTTTTAGAGTGGAACACTCGGGGTATCGCAGGATTCAGTGCTTGGGCCCTAGCTATTTCAAATACATACCAAACTTTTGTTAGATGGAATCAAATGCAATATTTCCAAGCCTGCTGAGGGCACTATTCAATGTCGGACTGTTAGTGGGTGAGGAAGATGAAAAAAAAAGCTCAATGTGACTGAGGCAAGTGGAGTGTCTCTGCAAAGACGGGGCAATGTGGGTAGATGTGACGTTGTGCTCTTCGATGGGAAATAGAGAATGGCAGCCTATCATTTGAAAAGCACTTATAATCTATGCCTCGATGAATGAAGGCTATGTTTACAGGCCCCTATGCATTCTCAACTTGTGTATTACCCTGTCCAGTCACATTCAGGGATGTGTGGAGAAGCACCCTCTGAGCTTCCTAGTGTGTTGCTATTCATTGAGTACTCCCCTGTCTGGTTCCTTCTTCCAAAGTGCACCACCTCATTTTTATCAGGGTTACATTCCATCTGCGATTGATCTACCCATCTGAACATTCCATCTGTATCTTCCTGTAACATAAGACCTACCTTCTCACTGCCAACCACCCAGCCAATCTTTGTGTCCAACACAAACTTGCTCATCTCACTCTGCCCACCCCCGTCCATATTCACAGATACACCATTTATGAATACCACAAATAATAAGGTTAAAGATCACACTACACCAGGTTATAGTCCAACATGTTCATTCGCAGACAATAGCTTTTGACGTTTTGCCTCCAAATAAACCTGTTGATCTAAACCTGGTGTTATTTGATATTTAACTTTGTCCACCCCAGTCCAACACTGGCACCTCCGAATCACAAATAATAAGGGACACAACACTGATTCCCGTGGTACACCATTGGACACCAGCCTCCAGTTACACAAACAGTCTTCTACCACCATCCTCTGTCTCCTACCACTGAAGTTGATTTAGATGCAACTTGGCATTTCATTAATGGGTCCTACCTGTTCCCTGGTTATTCTTTTCTGATTGACACATTGTAGATTATCTGGGGATTCGCCCTAATCTTGCCTTGCCATCAGGTTTCAATGCCCCTGTGTTAGGCAGTCCTCTCCGACTGAAAGAATTCCTCCTTATTACGGCCTGTCCATTATTTGTCTTAAATGTGGAGGAGACAGCCAGGGAAGCATTTTGTTTATTTCCACCTTGTCATATGTTTTATGAATTTTCTAAATTTCACTGTGATCACCTCTCATTCTTTGAAACTCCAGAGATCATAGGCCAAGTTTCCTCAACAGGCAATCTCGTCACCTGTGGGATTAATATGGAGAATGTCAATTGCACTTCCTCTGTGGTCAGTATATTCTTTCTCAGATTAGGAAACCAACCCTGTACACAATATTCCAGGAACAGTCTCACCAACTCTGTACACAATACTCCAGGTACAGTCTCACCAACCCTGTGCACAATACTCCAGGTACACTCTCACCAACCCTGTCCACAGTCCTCCAGGTACACTCTCACCAACACGCTGTGAAACTACTTCAACATGTCGTTGCATCGATATTCTGACTCCTTTAATTGAAGGTGAACCCAACTTTAACTTGTCACTTACATACATTGTTCTCAATACCCTTCAAAAAATTCCGAAGTTATCAAGTATATTTTTCCTTTCTGAAATGTATACTGATTCTCTCCAATGTTGCTGTTAATTTCTAAATATCCAATATCGCATCCTGTCTCATAGATTCCAAATATTTCTCTACAGATGTCAAGTAAATTGGTCTGCATTTCTTCACACGATCACATTTCCCCTTTCTAGCTGCTTGGATCCATTCCATTCATCTACCTTCCATGCTTGGATCACGTGTATTACCTTCCCTTTATCCACAATGGCTTTCCAGCCTCTCTAGAATAAACAGGAAAATAAAACACAGACATTGACAGTGCAATTAATAATTCTATTGCTGATTTATTTCTGGAATTTTGAAATGAATTACATCTGTTTCGCTAGACATGGCAATGTTTAATGGAGCTACATGTTCAAGTACGACCTTGTTATTGATATGAATTGACTTTGTGTCTTTAGTTCCACAAGCCCTAAACGATCACTAGGTATTCCTGGGTGATTTTCTGGGTCTTTCTCCATTATGACAGATGCAGAGTAACGTTTCTCCACAATAAACTCTCCTCTCCCGATTACAAATTTCCACATTTGACCTTACTTTTGTTTTGTTTCCTTTGAAATACAGATTTTAGATTTGTGCAGTCCTTATATTCCTGTGTGTGAGCATGCAGGTTCGCTTTTTGATTTCCTTATCATTTTCATCGCCCTCCTGTTCTGTAATGTAAATTTCTGACATTTCTCAGGTTTCCACAAAGTCTGGAATTCTTATGAAGCCACTTCGTATAATTAAAATAATCTTCAATTTGTTATGTTAACCATCATTAAGTCACTTTATCAATCTTTGGTGTTTTTACATTAAATAAATAGACTTTTATTTCAAAATTTGCCGTATTTCCATGTAACAGATATGTACCGAAGAACATTGCAATAAGACAGAGAAGAGATTGCGGGAGCCTGGCTGATATTTTTATATCTTCGCTGGCCACGGGTGATATCCCGGATAACTGGAGGACAGGGAATGCTGTGCCCTTATTCAAGAAGGGCTACAAAGAAAAACTTGGTAACTATAGACCAATAAACCGGACATCTGTAGTAGGTAAGGTACTTGAGAAGATTCTGAGAGATAAGATATACATACATTTGGACAGGCAGGGTGTGCTTAAGAGCAGCCAGCACAGCTTTGTGTATGGGAGAGCATGGCTCACAAATCTTTTGGAGTTCTTTGATGAAGTGACCAGCAACATTGACGAGAGCAGGGTGGTATACGTAGTCCAATTGATTTTAGTAAGGCCTTCCATAAGGGTTCACATGGTATGCTGCTCTGGAAGGTTAGATTGCATGGAATGGAGTGGGAACATGGCAAATTAGATACAAAATTGTCTTGATGGAGGGAAGCAAAGAGTAATAGTGGAAGGATGCTTGTCAGACTGGAGGCCTGTCACTAGTGGAGGGCCTCAGGGTTCGGTACTGGGATTATTACTGTTTGTTTTATGTATAATGGTTTAGTTTAGAATGTACAAGGCATGATTAGTAAGATTGAAGATGACACTAAATAATGTGCTCGCCTGGACAGTGAGTAAGGTTATCAGACATTGCAGCAGGACCTTGATCAGTTGGGATCGTGGACCAAGAAATGGCAAATGGAGTTGCATGTGGATAAATGTGAGTTCTTGCATTTTGCAAAGTCAATTCAAGGTCGTAATTTCATAGTGAATCGTTGGGTCTTAAGGAGTGTAGTGGAACAGACGGACCCTGGAATTCAGGTGCACGGTTTTCTGAAAATTGATTCAGAGATAGAGAGGGCAATGAAGAAGGCTTTTGGCACACAGACCTTCATCAGTCAGGACATGGAATATCGAAGTTGGGGTTATGTTGCAGTTATACAGGATATTGGTGAGGCCATACTTGTAGCGTTGTGTTCAGTTTTGTTCACTTTGCTCTAGGAAGGATGTTATTAAACTGGAAAGAGTGTACAAGAAATTTACAATGATGTTGGAATGACTCTATGGTCTGGATTTTAAGGAGTGGTTAGTCAAGTTAGGGCGTTTTACTTTAAAGTGTATGAGAGTCGTGGAAGATCTGATGGAAGTGTATAAGATCATGGGAGGCATGGATATTTTGAATGCACTCAGTCTTTCTTCCCCAGAGTTGGGCAATCACAGACTAGAAGGCATCAGTTTAAGGTCAGAGGAGAAAGAGTAAAAGCGAACCTGAGGAGCAATTTGTTTTACACAAATTGGTGGTACGAATATGGAATAAGCTGCCAGTGGAAGTGGTTGAGGTGGGTACATGAACACTTAACAGGCATTTGGACAAATACTTGGATAGGAAAGGATTAAAAGAAAACCAGGCAATAGCAGGGAAATGGGATTAGTGTGAATGGGCAGTTTGTTCAGAACGGACCATTTTGGGCCAAAGGGAATATCTCCGTGCTGCAGGACTCTATGACTCGAACAACCATTGCTTGTCTCTCACTGAATGTTATATTGTACGTTTCCAATTCACTGGCACTAACTTGACCCTCTAGTCTCCAGGCCTCCACGATGTTTGACTATAATGTTCATAATTTCCATATTGCATGCAGACGATATGTGAAATGCACCATATTAATGTCACGAATCCTCAAAGCTGCTTCAGAGCAAGTTTAGTAATTAGTTCTCCTGACCACAAAACACCAAATCCGAAATAACCTGCTCTCTAGTTTGGTTCACAACATACTCTCCAACCTACCTGATATGCACTTATGCAATTTATTTTTCACAACTTAGTAACACAGTTTCGATGCAACTTGACACCATCCAGTATTACTGCAGCACCCACGATTATTTATTACTCATTTATAGGATGAGGGCGTCGCATTTATAACCCGCATTTACTGCCCATGGCAGAGGGCAGTTAAGAGTCAACAGCATTACCTTGGGTCTGGAGTCAGACCTGGGAAGGACAGCAGTTTCCTTCCCTAAAGGACATCAGTGAACTAGATGAGTTTTTCTAACAATCAACAATGGATTCATGATCTTCATAAACCCTTGATCCAAGATACTTATTGAATTCACATTCCACCATCTGAGATGGCAGGATTCGGACCCGTGTTCCCACAACATTATCTGGGTTTCTGGGTTAAGAGTTCAGGAATAATATCACTATGTCATTACTTCTCTTTGCATATACTTGAATTTCCAATTTCGAGTCCATATAATTCAAAATATTTGCGCGCCAGTTTTGGTCTTGATACATAACACACCAATGTTTGCTTCTCCTTGCTATTTGTAAGTTCCGCCGAAACAGATTCTGTGGGATCTGAGGGAAAGGATCTGTGGCGTTATTAGTGATAGACTTGGACAAGACGTACAGGGAGGCTCGACGCTGGGATGATCTGAAGAATTGGTCAGCAATACAGGACAAGCATCAATACCCTCCTGCTCTGTCAGGATAAGAGTCATCATATTCTTTCTGCTCCCTCACACTCACTGTATATATGTTACAGCACCTACCCCCGAACAAGGCACACACTCTATCTTCAAGTAAGGCTCAAGCACGACCACTCTCACTATTGAATTCAGCATCTTCCCTCCCCCACTTTTTCTGTCACTGATGCAATAGCCCCGCACACTAATAACACTGTATGGATAAGACACTGTGGTCAGACTCCCTCCGGACACCTCACCCTTCGCCCCTTCAGCACTAACAGCAGGGCCACACACTCCCACACTCATTTCTTCCCTTCCTTCTCCCATTCCAGGAGAAACAGCCTAGAATTGGACAGCAAGCGCCAATTCGGGTGGTGGAGTTCCAGATATCCGTTCCCTCAGCCCCCTACACCGACATGTGGGGAAGATTCTGGAAAGAGCAGGAGAGGACCAGGGGGCCTCGTGTGGAAATTCTGAAACGTCCATATTCCACCAACCGTGTAAGGAGCAATATTCAGTAAAGAGCAATTCTCAATTTTAACCCACTGTCAGTTCCAACCTTATCTCTCTCACTCGCAAAAGAACAGATACCACTTGCACAGAGATGCAGGCAGTGAAATAAACAGAAGTATTGGTAAACACCAAATATACTAATATGCACAATGCATACAAGGAGATAGGCATACACACACATAGAAGCACACAGAGACATATACAGTCACAGACAAATAGACAGAAACGCAGATAGAACTACACAGGCTGATACACAGACAGACAGACGTAGTCAAAAAAAAAATACACAGATAACAAGCACATTGGTACACACACACACAAAGACACAAACACTAGTGTCATTAAGACACAAATACATAAGTTTTTGATTTATGAGGAGATCAAGGATTCTAGGGAGAAGGTAGGAGAATGATGTTGAGGAACATATAAGAAATGATAGAATGGCATATCAGACTTGATGGGCCGAATGGCCTAATTCTGTTCCTTTATTTAATGCTCGTGTGGTGTAATAATATCAGGTATTCTCTTCCTGAGACAGCAGCAGAGACTGGGTTTGATACATATTTGATTGTAAAAAGTCAGTGATAATGTGGGACAGAGTTGGAGGGCGGAATGGTTTCTGTCTATTCCTAGTTATTGTATCCTTATATCCTAAAAGGGGCAGTGATTTGATGTGAAGTTAACATATTTCTAAAATAATGGGTCCCACAATGAAATATGGATGTCCCTTTCCCTTTAGTATTGTGCTACCTGTGGTATCCTCATTCTCAGGGAGCAGTGAAAACTCGGTTATTGAAGATACGCAAGGCTGAGCTCAACTGATCTTTGCTGGACAGGACAGTCAATGTTTATTGGGAACAGACAGGAGTCGATGGTCAGACACACTCGGATCAGCCATGAGCATTCTGAATGGTGCAACCGAATGGTCAACTACCGTCCCTATCCAATGTGCTATTCCTTCAATCCAGTCCTCTATGCTGTTGCAGAGATATACTGTTGCCCCCACTCGAAGTGTTGTTCCCTCAATCCACCCCTCGAGTCTGTAACAGCGTAGGGGACCACCCCATTCAGCTACACAGGATCGTTACAATGAGATGGAAGGAGACCATCTGCCCCTCGAAAGAGTTACACAGTAATATAAAATGAAGTAATTCAGCTCGGTGAGTACATTGCACTGGTATTGGGTTTAATCAGGAATGTTTCCCCGCATCTGTACAGGGCATTGCTGAGACCACATCAGATACACAGCGTGCAGTTTTGATCCTCTAAACTAAAAAAAAATTCTTTCGAAGGTTTTCAAAGATGCTTCCCTTTACTCATTCGTGAAATGAAGGCCTTTTGTCATCGAGGATTATCTGTTTCAGTCTTAGATAAGAAATCTTATTGAACTACAATTTTCAGAAAATGTGTTTCAGCTGGATACCTATTTTCTCTTGTTAAGGAGACTAAAGTTAGAGAATATTCTTTATGAATGAGATGTATTGATATAAACACAAATATTATGAAGATATCAGCCCAATTACAAAAATTACGCAGACACATATAAACATTTAATCAAATTATAAAGCAGGCCCCTTTTTTTGCTAATGAAAGACACTGTGCACAACAACAGTAATGATGCACCTGCATACAGCATACAGCCTATTATCATTCATTCCAGAGAATGGTCATGGAGAGTGCACATGGTCCAGTTTGGTGTTCAGTTGACATTATTGTATTTTTCCACACAGAGAAGGAGAAAAATATTACTAGCCTCAGAAGCAGCAGCCAATTGGTCTCTCGCTCTCTTACTTTGCTCTGCCTGAAAACAAGGTGTAAAAGCAGAAAATCCCTGAGTCATCTTTACGACTCGTGGAGGATGACTCCCTGATGAGGTATCATAGGAATCTCTCCACAGCCTGAGGCAAAGGGAGTTCAGCCAAATCCAACTGTTCCGGGAAGAAATCCGCATTCCCAGACATGTGTGTGAGCAGAATAACTTCAAAAGCAGAAACATATTTGGGACACTTGATCATCTTACCATTCGTTCAGAGTTCAATTTCCTGTTTCCCACATTTTTCGAGAAACTTACCCAGTCTGATACCTATTTCATTGGCCACAGTACTCAACTGGTTGCATTTAAAATTTGCTTTCATCAGTAGAGGAGTGGGAAAATGCATCAGTGACCCACGAACATTGGTCAGTACACGATCAAGAGATTCTCAAAGGGCTGTTAAAGTTTGTGATGACTGGATATTTCCATTTGTTCAAAATTATGCATGTCAAACATCTGACAGACAAGTGAGAGTAGGAAAATGGTACACAGACAGAAAAGTGCTGCTGAGACCATAATCAGATCATAGTGCATGCTGGAGCAGTGAAACCGTGTCTGATGACCCACTCTTGCTCCACAGTCCCATGTTACCATACTGCATTCAGCCCCTCACAGCTCCTGCACAGGGCAGATGGATGCCACTTGCACAAATACCTGGTCTACAGTAACACAGGATCTCTTTCAATCCCTCCAGACTGTCACACAAGGTTTGGTGAGTGTTGTAAAATGTTATTTGGAAATTCAGTCTGGCTTCGAAAGATGCCGCTGGTCTCTTCACAAAGTGCCTCCTCTCTGCAACTTGTGCTTCATTTGTTGGTCATGGTCAAGACCAAGATCCATTATGAATAAAGCCCCATACCTCACCCAGAGATGACTCAAAGTGCTACGCCCTTTCTGATTGCAGCATTCAATAATAGAAAGTCTAGGAACATTACAACCATGAACTTTGTAATTACAGAAAATA
Organism: Chiloscyllium punctatum; assembly: GCF_047496795.1. Classification (NCBI taxonomy): domain Eukaryota; kingdom Metazoa; phylum Chordata; class Chondrichthyes; order Orectolobiformes; family Hemiscylliidae; genus Chiloscyllium; species Chiloscyllium punctatum. The sequence goes on along the minus strand of NC_092766.1, from coordinate 48,975,507 downwards.
TGAACATAAGGAAAAGGATCAGGTAATTCGGACGGTCAGGCCATTGTGTACGACCATAGCTGATCTACTGTGAGCGTTACCTCCTCTTTAATACCCAATCAATCACACCCATAAGCTCTCTGACAGGTCAAAAATACATCTACCTCCTCTTTAAATACTTTAAATGATAAAGCTCCTTTAACTCTCTAGCCCAGATAATTTCAGACATTGATTTCCCTCTGTGAGAGGAAAAGACTACCCACACAGACACCATCACCTCTTGAAAGGCACAAGAGGTGAACACAAGGTCTCAGGACAGATTACCAAGACAGTATTTGACTGAGGGTGTCATTGCGACCACCTTATTTGAGTTTAATGGGAATCAGGTGTCCCCTCCCTACTGGATGGGGTCTTTCAGAGCACAAAGGAAGATGCCTGTGGGCAGTGGCTGACAATCCTCTCAGTCCCAGGACATCTATTTAGGTGATCCTCAGGTTAACTTCCTCAGTATAAACATCTTCAGCTCTTTCATCAATGTCTACGCACCCACATACCTGGCAACACTCCACTCCACTCCCCCCTCCCCCGATCCATCATAAGATCAGAAGTGGGGTGATCACTGAAGATCACACAATGTTCAGAACATTTTGTCCCCCCTCAGCTCCTGAACCAGTCTCTATGTCCATGTGCAGCAAAACCTGGACAGGAGTCAGGTTTGTGTTGGGAAAGTGTCGGTAACATTCATGTAACAGCACGGCCAGACACTGCACATTTCCACAGTTAAAACATGAGCTCATTCAGCACCACAAGCTGGTTACATGATATGTGGAAGCCATTCTGCCCATCTAAACGACTGAACAAAAGCAGTGACAGCCCATTCAATCGTGCTACCTGTTCCCCAGGAAGAGGAGGGCTCCGGTCAGTACATTGAGCTGTTAAACAGGAACAGGCAGTGACCAATCAGACACTTGATGCTGTTCCATGGGAACAGGAGGAGGCCATTCAGCCCCTTAACACATTTATACAGGAACATGTGGGTGTCCTTGATGCTCCAACCTGAAAAATCAATGGAGCAGAGAATGCACACATAGACGGCTCACAATGTTCCTCGTGGCTCCATTGCCTGTGGGACACATGAACTGTTTCGCCGGCAATGAGGAAGGAAATCAAATGTTTTGTACCAAGTCTCAAAGAGGCATCTTCCATTTCTGAGAAGACAGACCCATGTTCTCCGTGGGGGTCAGAAGCTGATTGAAATAGTTAACTGTTGTACCATGTAAATATTGAGGCTCCTGTCGGGATTGTGGATTACATGACGTTCATAATGTGGAGAGAGGTTAGTCAAAGATTGACTCGCTCTCTCTCTCTCTCTCTCTCAATCAAAATGGGGAGTGGCATGGGGTGAGAGGAACGTTCCCAGAGGCTTTTAAAGAATTGACAATCATGTAAACCTATAAATAAACAAGCCATGGAATTTATCACCGTATCATTGTTTGTTTGGAATATAATGCGTGACAGTCCATCCCCTTACGGTTCAATGCACTAATCTCTTATTCCCTCAAAGTGCTACACATTAATCCTCATGCACTCCCGATGGTACAATCATCCCAACAATGAGTCTGGTGAAGCTCCTTTACACTCTTGCTGCCAAGAGGATTATTCCTTATAACAGAGAGAAAATCTGTCCACAATACTCCAAATACTATCTCATCAACTCTCTCAGGGTTGATCGCAATAATTCTGTTCCCTCACTTAGCTGTCTCAGCTTGTTTCCTGTTCTGTAAAAAGCCATTACTTCTCTTTAGACATTTCTTACATTTGTACGTCAGCATCAATAAAGTCATCACCAGAGGTGCCGATTGAAATGAATATCAATCTCGGAGGGAGACTCTATGATAAAGTCTTCACTCGAAAGAGACAATGGTCCTCTACCTGAATGGAAATGACTTGCAGGGACATGGAAATCAGGCAGAGGAAGGGAGGGAGCTTTTCTTTTATTCTGCTCTCACGGGATGTGTGCAGCCCTGGTCAGACCAGTGTGTTATGCTGGTCCTGAACTGAGTGCCTGTTTAAGCTGTTCCACAGGTTAGTACAAAGCAAAACACATCGCAGTACATTTGCAGTCACACAGAGACCTGACCAGGGATGGATGACCCATGAAACACTCTGCAGGACATGAGGCAAACAGATAGGCTTTTTTTGAAACAAGTGGTGATGATTTAATTTACATTCCATCAACTTCCTTCATGAGACACTAAAAGATTATTATTCTGTGCCGCTTGATTATGAGTCAATGAATTGACCACCATGCACTGTCTGTCCATCTGACTGATTCTGTGGAGAGGACAAATTAACCATCTCAAGTGCAAATATTTTGTGACGGAAGCAAATTCAGAAGAGACTTGAAACGGTTATATGTGGATTTACCAAAGGCACAAACGATGTATTATTCAGCAGTTGCATTGAGGCTGAGAAGGAGACTGAAATATCCTGATCGTGGTCTTGGGCAGCATTGGTGAGTGGGGAGAATATGTAAGAATGTAAATCTGTATGGAGAGAAAAGATCATGGAGTTTAAGAACAGTCTGGTTTCTCCTCGCATATTGTTGAGTAAGTTGTGAATAGTAATTTGTTAGTTATAATTTGTAAGGAATAATTTTTTTGACTGTATCTGAAAATGATGACTTCCAAATTCTAAAATTTGAATATGAACAGCAATTAAGTTCAACTCAGCTAAACGGTCAGATGGAATGACTTACCAGGAACACCAACTATAGCGAGAATGGGATGGTAATCACCTTGAATAATCCAAAGGATATATTCGATCTGTGATGCTCATGGTATCCAAGGCTGAGAACGGTAGTAAATACCCAATGATACACTTCTGTCTCTTGTAATATTCCAGTCTAATGTTCTCAGATTCAGATCCATTACTGGAGCATTCCGGTCTAATGTTCTCAGATTCTGATGTCTCCTCTCCCTGTCTCTCGAGCTGCTCATCTCTGTTAGTCCAGTCAATGATGCTCCCGCCCATACTGGGATCACACATTGAACCGAGTCCTTAATTAATAGAAGAGGCAAGCCCTCCAGTGACACATTTCTGATCGACGGAGACGGACATAATCACAGTCACTGAATAAATAGCTCCAGCCAACGCCTGTCAATTCAATATTGTTTTATATAAATTCAAAACAATGATTCAAACTTTCGCATTCTGGATGGGATTTGTGTGGGTGACTGATGGAACAAATCTTGAGGCTGGTAGATCAATTGAGTGTAACCATTCAATCTGACTTGGATGCAGGAGAAATGCCATAAGTTTATCAGAAGGTAAACATGCTTCTCTGTTTATAAATGGAAACATACATGTTGGAACTATTGGTCAAGCATCATGATTTCAATTAACTATTGAGACAATTTTTATACTTCATGATCTGCGGGGAGTGTGTGTCTGAGAAACGTGGGATTATAACAGACAAATGGCATGGATATGTTAACAGAGAATTGAACGGGACAAGTGCAATTCAGATTGTTATTCCAGGTTCAGAGAGAGGTAGATGAGGCCTGTGCCATTGATGTTATCGATGTTAGTGAACTGTGATGAAATGTCATTTCCTGGACTTCAATTACAGTGTGATTATGGCATTGTGGAGGAGACAGAAAACAGAGAGAATTGTGGGACATGGCAATTCAGACTGGAGGGAGGGACAATGATATTCCTCAGTCAACAGTAGTGGAATGTTACTCTTTATAACTCATATGAAGAACAGATTCAAGGATACATCTAAAGTGAGGAATGAGGAGTAAAATCTGTTTATTGAACACAAAATACGGGGACAAAATGATTTTCTGTCCATACTAAACTATGGAAAGTATAAAGAGACAAGATATATTCATGATATTGAGCTACATAAATTGAAATGTGTATTACAAAACCACAGAAGTGGTGTACAATCTTTCTCAATCATTATTTAGCCCACAGCTGAGATGCTGATTTCCCCTCTGTCAGTGATCCACTTCATTGAGATTCTCTGGCACAGGATCTCAGTCTCGAGCAAGATTCTCAGTTCCTGCTGCTTTCACCCAGTCTGTTTAAATTTAACCACCTTCTCACTGCAAAAAAGAAACTTGGCCTTTCGAACTCTCTTTAACTGTCAGCAACTCAGCTGTATGATATTGTTGAAGATAAATGTTCTGGGACCACAGTCAGAATCTGCAAAGTGCTCACAGGGTATGACAATAGATAAAAGCCTTGCAGACCGTGAGAACGTCTAAATAAAACTTCCAGTTTCTGTCTGTTCCTGTCTATCTCCCCTCATGCTGTCTGCTAATCTATCCAACTCACCCTCGTTTGAACATCCCTCCAATCGCTCTCAGTTTCAAAATTGTGCAGTTGCACAGCTTGATGTTCGACTGGAATAACACAACTATTATAGGACAAGCCAAACAGAGAACAGCCAGTGAATTCCTTGAGGCATGGCACTCATACACGGATTTTATCAATGAACACATCGACCTGGACTCAATGCATAGGTCACTGCAGTTGACAGCTGGAACTGACAGCCGGACATGGCAGAAACAAACCACTACAAATGCCGGAGGAAACAACACAGACACGCTTCACAGGAGGCTCCCAAGTACTGAGGATGTCACCTAGAGAGGGGACGAAATGTCTGCAACACAAATTCCCAGCTCGGTGAAAAGAACCACAACAACGAGCACCCGAGCTATGAATCTTTCACAAACGTTGCGGCTATTTTGGTGAAATGGACAGAGCAGGGACAGGACTGATCGTTGTAGGGTCCGGGGTTTAGATTCTTCATTAAGAACAAGGAAGGTACTAAAAGTGGCGGGGGGTGGAGGCATTGTTAATCAAAGACAATATTACGGTGGTATAAAGGATGTTTGGTAAGGACTCGTCTACTGAGGTACTATGGGAAGAGGTTAGAAACAAAAACAGAGAGGTCACCCTGTTTTTATTTCTCTGCAGTCCTCTGAAAAGTTCCAGAGAGGTAGCGTAAGGATTACAAAGATGATACTGGATAGGAGCGAAAATAACAGAGTAGTTGTTATGGAGGTCTTTACTATTCCAAATAGTGACTGGAAACACTACAGTTCAATTACATGATATGAGTCAGTTTTAGTCCAAAGTGTGCAGAATGGTTTCCTGACACAGTATGTACAAAGGCCAACAAGGTACAAGGCCAAATTGGATTTGGTATTGGGTAATTAACCAAACCAGGTATTAGAGTTGGAGGGAGGTGAACACTTGGCAGATAGTGACCATAATTCAGTTATGTTTACCTTAGCTTTGGAAAAGGACAGGTGTAAACAGCAGGGCATGTGTTATAGCTGGGGGAAAGGCAATTATGATGCGATTCGGAAAAGGTTTTAGAATACATAGGATGGGGAAGGAAACTGCAGTGGATGGGCACAATTTAAATGTGGAGCTATTTCAAACAACAGCTACTGTGTGTCCTTGATACGTTTATGCATGTCAGAAAAGAAGGAAGTGGTCGAGTGAGGCTGCTGTGTTTACTGAAGAAGTTGAGTCTCTTGTCAAGAGGAAGAAGGGGGCTTATGTAACGATGAAACGTGGAGGCTCAGTTCGGATGCTTGAGAGTTACAAGTTATCCTGGAAGGACTTAAAGAAAGAGATAAGAATAGTCAAGAGAGAGTATGAGAAGTCTTTGGTAAGTAGGATCCAGGAAAACCCTCAAGCTTTGTATCAGTATGTCACGAATAAAAGAATGAGCAAATTAAGATTAGGGTCAATCAAGGATAGCAGTGAGAAGTTGTGTGTGTAGTCCAAGGAGATAGCACAGGCATTAAATAAATATTTGAATCAATATTCACAATGGAAAGAAAATGCTGTCGGGACCTATATGGAGTAAAGGCTATTAGACTAGATGGGATTGAGGTTCGTAAGGTGGAGATGTTAGCAAATCTAGAGAGTGTGAAAATAGATAAGTCCCCTTGGCCAGATGGGATTAATCCTAGGATTCTCTGAGAAGTTACAGGAATAGTGCCAGAAGATTGGACGATAGCAAATGTTGTCCCTTTGTTCAAGAAATGGAGAAGAGTCATCCCTGGTAATTATATACCACGCTGACTTTGGTTATGGGTAAAGTGTTGGAAAGGTTTATAAGAGATAGGATTTATTATCATCTAGAAAGGAATCCTTTGATTAGGGATAGTCAACAAAGTTTTGTGAAGGGTATGTCATGCTTCAGAAATCTTACTGAGTTCATTGAGAAGGTAACCAAACAGGTGGATGAGGGTAAAGTGGGGTATAAGGATTTCAGTAAAACATTTGAAAAGTCCCCCATGTTAGGCTATTGCAGAAAATATGGCGAGTGTGGTGTTAGAAAAGCAGAACAGATGAGGCAGCGTCCAAGGAGTAGGAGAGTCGATGTTTCACTTGTAAGCCCTTCGTCAGGAATCAGTGTTCTGGTCTATAACATCTGCAGTCTTCACTTTCTATGAGCTCCTCAGATGCTGCCTGACCTGCTGTGCTTTCCCAGCACCACACTTTCTACTCTGATCTCAAACATCTGTAGTCCTTACTTTCTCCCAGAAAATACGTAGACGTAGAAATGAGGGTGATTTAACGGTTTGGATCAGACATTGGCTAGCTGAAAGAAGACAGTGGGTGGTAGTTGATGGGGAATGTCCATCCTCGAGTTCAGTCGCTAGTGGTATACTGTAAAAGTCTGTTTGGAGGCGACTGTTGTTTGTCTTTTTGAAAATGAGATTAATGAGGGAATGGAAGGATGAGTTAGTAAATTGACAGTTCGCAGTAAGGTCGGTGGGTCTGTGGGCAGTGCTGAAGAATGTTGCAGGTACTGAGCTGTAATGTTCTATGTTCATGGACCTACAATGGGCTGAATAACTTCCTTCTGTGATGTAACAATTCTGAGGTACTCTGACCCACAATAAAAGCTTTAGAGCCTGGAGAGACAAGCTGCTCCAGTAAAGGACACACACTGCACAGTCATCCATCATCTCTCCCTGTTCTCTGATATACAGCGGCCTCAAAATATCTGCACAAACAAAATAGATTGATTCAAATTCACGCAGTCAGGAGGATGTTCACCCGAGGGGATTGCCGTCAGGGGATTTAATGAATAATATGATTTCAGAATAACACAAATAATAAAATAATATCACAGCAGCATAGTAATTGGCAGTAGAGCAAAACTTACAGTTGCAAATAGTTTGAAGTTCAACATTGTGTTCATTTTTGCTCACTTTGCGATGGGAAGGATGGTATTAAACTGAAACTTTACAAGGATATTGCCAGGACTCAAGGGTCTGAGTCACAGGGAGAGGTTGGATAAGCTGGGACATTTCTCGTTAGAGCGCAGGAGACTGAGGGGCGGCATGAAGTGCTTCGAGAGGCGTGTCATGGCCCACATCAGTTCCAGTCTCCAAGCCTGCCTCGATCCCCCACAATTCCACGACAGATTCCTGCTCATTGACTATAAGTTCACCTTCAATCCCATTATTCCCTTCAGACTGATCACAAAACTCCCTGACCTTAGTCTCGGCTCCGCCCTCTGAATTTGGATCCACAGCTTTCTGACCTACAGTACACAATCAGTGAAAATAGGTAAGTGTGTCTCTTCCATGATAACATTCAACACTGAAATCCCAAAGGATGTGTCCTCAGCCCCCTACTATACCCCTGTACACCAACGACTGTCTTGCCAAATTTTGAATGAACACCATCTACATGTTCACTGATGACACCATCATAGTCGGACAGACATGTAATGATGGCAAGTCAAAATAAGGATGGAAATAGAGGACTTTGTGATGTGCTGCACTGAGGCCAACCTTTCTTTCAACATCGGCAGAACTAACCAACTGATCAAGGACTTCAGAAAGAAAGGAGGAGAACATGCCTCTATCTACATCAATGGAACTGAAGTTGAAATGGTGGCATCATTAAGTTCCTTGGAGTGACGATAACCAACATCCTGTTCTGGACTTCCCAGTAAGAAGTAACAGTCGAGATGGCACAACAACGCATCTTCGTTCTCCGGCAGCTCAGTGCATTTGGCATGCCCACAAGGATCCTGACCAATTTCTACAAATGCACCACTGAGAACAAACCATTCGTGTGCATAATGGTCTGGTGTGGCAATAGCTCAGTCCAGGACAGTAAGAGAAATGACAGAAGGTTGTGTGCACAGCCCATGCCATGAAGGAAGCCAACCTTCCGTCCATTGACTCCATTTACAGGGATCGCTGCCGCCGAAAGACTGGCAACCAAAGACCCATCGCACACTGGATCACCTACAATCTCTTCCATCAGGCAGACAGTACAGAAGCTTAAACATACAAACCAGCGACTCATGAACAGCATCTTCCCAACCCATTATTAAACTGAGTAGTGGAATTTCTGACTTCAAATAGTGCTGATCTTATTCACATTGATCTTGCCTATTGCATGCCATTGTGGTGTAGCCTGTATGCCTCAGTCTATTTTTAGTTTACCCTCTGATCTCTATGTCCTTGCTTATTGTAGTAGCGTGATTCCCCATCTAGGGACAAAGACTCTGGAAGCACACAGGATACAGGCAGGGAATGGACGTTAATTCAAGCAAAAATTGTATATAGCAGGGAGAGTACCAAAGGATTTTTTTCTCAAATTTGACTTTGACATGAGAAGTCAATGGTTTCCTTAATCCTCAGCTCACATCAGAAGAGGGTCGCTGCTCCCAGTTACCTGGAGCTGTGGGGAGGTGGGTACCTTCTAATTTTCATTTGGTGGTGGGTGGCCTTTACCAGTCACCTCAGAGGGTTCGTCGTTTCCTGTTTGGGAGGTTCTGCCCTCCTTTCTCCCCGCAGCGCTCTGTTTCATCTTCTGATGATGAACCTCCCTGAGCCCACCTTTGATTAGATGAGATTATTTACAGTGTGGAAACAGGCCCTTCAGACCAACAAGTCCACAACGATCCTCAGAAGCGCAACCCAACCAGACCCATTCCTCTACATTTTACCCCTTCGACTAACACAACGGGTAATTTAGCATGGCCAATTCACCTAACCTGCACATTTTTGGATTGTGGGTTGAAACCGGAGCACCCGGAGGAAACCCACGCAGACACGGGGAGAATGTGCAAACTCCACACAGAGAGTCACTGAGGCAGAAATTGAACCCTAGTCTCTGGCGCTGTGAGGCAGCAATGCCAACCACTGTGCTACCGTGCCGTCCATCTTCACCATCCGAAGAGCTGCCTGTATCCTCACCGTGCAGCTGCCGTTTCCCCGTTTGCTCGGAGGTTTTGGTGGCCTGGCGCGTTTTCCCCCTCCTTTTTTATAGGAATCCAATTCTCTGCCTCCCTGGTCCCCCCTCCTCCATTGCCTCCATCTGTCCTATAGGAGCGTGGATCAGCTGCTGTCCCTACCTGCTGGCTGCTGTCTGCTCCGCTTCAGTCTGTCCTTCCTTCTGGGTGCCTCCACACACCGTTCCCTTGCTGGTTTGTGGTGCCTTGCTTATCTTTTGCCGTCCACCTCTGGCCGTCTGTGCATAGGTGGCAGACGCTCGTCTTGGGCAGGCCATGTACACGTGGTCCACCTCTCCACACAGATTACAGTTCTTGGCCTCTTTGCATTCCTTGATCGGATGACCTTCCTGCTTGCAGTTCCGACAGATAGAAACCTTACAGTCAGCCGCGATGTGGCCTGACCTCCCGCAGGTTTGGCACAGTTTTGGCTGCACTCCGTATGTCAAGTACACTCTGCTCTCTCCGATTGCAATGCTGGACGGTAGGTAGAGGATGTTCCCATGGCATTGACGCTCAGGGTTACACTGACCTGCCGATTGCTGGTCCAGATTCTGAAAGGGTCAACTACATCAGTGCATTCTGCCTCAACCTGGACGTATCTTCTCAGGAAGGTGAGGACATCAGCTGCTGGTCATGGGGGCTGTACATATGAATCGCATTAACATGACTGTTCTGTGCAGGACGCACACACAACAGCTGATAAGTTGGAGAACAGAGGCTCCCCTTTCTTCTCCTTGAAGATCTTCAGGAGCTGCTCGCACTGCTTCACGCTCCTCAAGGTCACATCGAAATTGCCTGCCCCAGGAAAATCCTACATGCAGCACACATCTTTTTTTAATTTCAAAAATATACTTTATTCATAAAATAATTTGATGGTCTCTCAGTTTGTCATGCCATACATGCATAAACATTTAAATGCAGATATCAGAGTTTATCATTTTTTATACAGGTATGTACATTTATCAAACATATGTCCATATATTTAGCTGAGGCGTCAGCAGAGTCCAAATGACTGCGTGGTCTCCCTGTTCTTCTTAGGCAGCCAGGTGTTACACGGTGGACTTTCCCCACCGCACCTTGGCGGCAGTTGCCCCAAGCTTCAGCCCATCCCTCAACATGTTGTCCGGGACCTTGGAATGTGCCAGTCTGCAACACTCAGTCGGGATCAACTCCTTCATCTGGAAGGTCCAGAGAGCGTCCTTCACTGAGTTGACGATCCTCCAGGCTCAGTTGATGTTCGTCTTGGTGTGTGTCCTGTGGAACATTCCATAGAGCACGGAGGGCTGCTCGGGACGAAGCTCGATAAACACCACTGCATTCCTCCCCAGACGTCTTCTGCATAGACACATTCCAGAAGGAGATGCGTGACAGACTCGACCCCCCGCCCCCCCAGCAGCTTCGTCTGCTTCAAACCCACAGCACTCGAGCAAAATTTTCTTCACGAACGCCATCTGATTAACAGGTGTACGATCGTCCACCTTCTGCACAGTCACCCTGACTGTGTTGCGAATGCCCTGACCTGGGCTCCGGGCTGCTGCTGAGGCCATAGCTCCTAACTTGGCAGGACCCTGAATTGGCGTTAGGCCGAAGCCAGCATGAAGATCCACCAAAAGCAGGACAGCACAACCAAACGATCCTCCACCGTCCAATCACGATCCAGCGATGATTTCGACGAGCTCTGATGACTCGTAACTCGACACCCGTCCTGATATGAACAGACACTTGATCTTAGCCAAAAGGGACTGTGTGAAAAATCTTTCTGAAAATCCAAGTTTAGTTCCTCTATTGCTTTCTCGTAATTAATCTACCAGTCAGTTTCTCAAATATGTTTCCCATTTCATCAATGTATGTTGAAGTTTTTTTTATGCCCATATTTTCAATTCCAATAATTTTCCCAAATCAGTTTATTTACTAATTTCATACTAAATATTTTTCTCCTCAGTCTCAGGTTTTCTCCTATTGCTGGGAAGGTTTTGTTTATATCTTTTTTTCTGTGAAGACAGAAGTGAAGTAGTTGTGTCATGTTTCTCTGTTCTCCATTCTCCATTCCCTGGTTTCAGAATGTACGAAATCTGACACTTTGACAGGAAAGAACAGTTGCTGTCTATTCACCCTGTCCATGCCTCTTGTAATCTTAAACCTGAATTACTTACCCACTCAACTTTCTCTGATCCAAGGGAAACAACTCGAGCTTATCCAGCCCCTTCTCCACAGTTCATATGTACCATCCCAGGGAACATCTCAGTGAATCTCCTCTGCACCTCATCCAATGCAATCACATCCTTCGTGTAATATGGCGACGAGAACTGCACACAGTATTTAATTTGGCCTTACCAAAGTGCTATATACCTCTTATAATCTTTGGGTCAACGAACCAAGGCTATATCTACGGTCCTGCTTAACTCATCAATGATCATATCCAGTCACTTTCAAGGATGTGTGTAGAAGCACACTCTGAACTTCCTAATGTGCAGCCATTCATTGAATTCTCCCCCATCTGGTTCCATCTTCCAAAGTGCATCAACTCATATTTATCAGGTTTACATTCCGTCTGCCATTGATCTTTTTCATCTGACCAATCCACCAGCATCCTTCTGGAATATAAGGCCTTCCTCCTCATTGCCATCCACGCCATCAATCTTTGTTTGCAACACAGACTTGCTTATCACGTTCCCCTTACCCACTTCACATTCACATCACTTATGGTTACCACGAATAATAAGGGATGCAGCACTGATCTGTGCGATACACCAGGGGACATTGGTCCCCAGTCACACAAACAGCCTTCTACCACGAAGTTGAGTTTGGATGCAACTTGGCAAGTCACTAACAGGTCCCACCTTTTCCCTAGTTATTCTGTTCCAGATGATATACCTATGGAATATCTGGGGATTCTCCCTAATCTAGCCCTGCCAGCATGTTTCCATTGCCCTGCATGCGTCAGTCCCCTCTGAGTGATGAATGTCCTCCTTATTGGTGCCTTAAATGGCCTGTCCCATATCCTGCCATTATTTGCCTTAAGTGTAGAGTAGACAGCCAGAGAAACATTCTGTTTGTCTCCACCTTGTCACATGTTTCCTAGATTTTCTAAATTTCATTGTGTTATTTGAAACTGGGGAGATCACAACACAAGTCTACCCACAGAAAATCGTGTCATCTGAGGGATTAATCTGGAGAATGTCCATTGCACGTCCTCTGTGATCAGTGTAATCTTTCTTAGATTAGTCACCAAAACTGTACAAAATTGTCCGAGTATACTCTCACCAACACTCTATGCAACTGCTAATGATGTCCCTACATCAATATTAAGATTCGCTTAAACGAAGGCCAACCTAACTTTAACTTTCCAATTACATGTATTCTTCCAAATACTATTCACGATAATTGCCTTTACGAAGTCATTGTGTGAGTTATTACAGAAAGACTTCTGAAAATCCAAATGCACCACTTCCACTGGTTGTCCATTTTCTATGCTGCAAGAAACAACATCAAACAATTCCGAAGTTGTCAGGTATAACTTCTTTGTCAGAAAGAAATAGTGATTCTCTGTAATGTTGCTGTCCATTTCTAAATGCCCAATATCACATTTTATATATTAGATTCCAACTGCTTCCCTACAGATGTAAAATTAATTGGCTTGCAGTCATCTACATTATCTCTTCTTGCCTGCGTATATAGTTGGATCAAGTTTACTACCTTCCAGTTATCTACAATGGCGTACGGCCTTTGCAGGATCTACAGGATTATAAAACACAGTCACCGACTGTTCAATTAATATACTGTTGTATTTCTGACATTTTGATGTGAAGTACATCTGGCCCATCAGACTTAGCAATGATCAAACTAGCTAGACTTTCAAATACTACGTTGTTGCTGACACGCATTGACTTTATGTCTTTAGTTCCACAAGTCCCATGTGACCACTTGCTGTACGTCAGAGATTTCCTGGAGCTTTCTCCATGAAGACAGATGTGAAGTAACTGGTTAGTTTCTCTGCCCTTTTCCTTTTCCCCCACAATAAATTCTACTCTACCTTACAAAAGAGTGAGTGGATGGAACTAGGTATGGTGGCCATCAGCAAGGAATAAATTGCTGGGAAAAACTGAATGGCCTGACGGTAAGTAAATCACCTGGACCAGATGGACTCCAATCCAAAGTTCTAAGGCAGATAGCTGATGACACAGTGACGGCATTGGTAGTGATCTTTCAGGAGTCGCGCGAATCAGGGAGATTCCGAGAGGACTGGAAAATCGCAAATGTGATGCCCCTGTTTAAAAAAGGGAGTAAAGCAAAATACGGAAATTTACAGACTGACTCATCTAAACTTGGCGGTGGGTAAGATCCTGGAATCCATTGTGAAGGATGAGATTTCTTAATAGTTGGAGGTGGATAGTAAAGTAGAACAAAGTTAGCATGGTTTCATCAAGGGGAGATCATGCCTGGAAAATCTGCTAGAAAAACTTGAGGACGTAAAGAGCAGCTTCGAACAAGGAAAGCCAATGGATATCATCCACCTGGATTTCCAGAAGGTCTTTGACAATGTGCTGACAGGAGGCTACTGAGTAAGGCAAGGGCCCATTGCGTTCGAGGCAAGGTACTAGCATGGATAGAGGTTTGGCTATCTGGCAGGAAGCAAAGAATGTCGATGAAAGTGTCCTTCTCAGGTTGACAGTAGGTGACATGTGGTGTTCCATAAGGCTCAGTTTTGGGACTACAAGTTTTCACTTTAAACACTAACGATCCAGGTGAAGGAACTGAAGACATCCTGGCTACATTTGAAGATGATACAATGATAAGGGTAGGGACAGGTCGGCTCAAGAAGGATTTGGGCAGATTAGGATAATGGGCAAAGAAGTGGTAAAAACTGTACAACGTGGGAAATTGTGGGAAAATGCACTTTGGTAGAAAGAATACAAACATGGACTACGTTCTAAATGAGGAGAAAATTCAGATATCTGGAGTGCAAAGGGACTTGGGAGTTCTACTCCAGGATTCTCTCAACGTAAACTTGCAGGTATAGTCATTAGTTAAAAAGGTAAATGCAATGACGGCATTTATTTTGAAAGAATTTGACTGTTAAAGCAGGGACGTACTTCTGAGGCACTATAAGGCTCTTAATAGACCATATTTGGAGTATTGTGCGCTGTCTTGAGCCCCATATCTCAGGAAGGATGTGCAGGCCTTGGAATGGGTCCAGAGGAGGTTCACGAGAATAGTCCCAGGAATGAAAAGTTTAACACATGAAACGTTTGAGGACTCTAGGTATGTTCCTGATGGAGTTCAGAAGGATGAGGGGGATCTAATTGAAGCATCCAGAATACTGAATGGCCTGGACAGTGTGGATGTTGAGAAGACTTCCATTGGGAGGAGACTCTCAGACCTAAGGACACAGCCTTAGAGTAAAGGGAAAACCTTTTAGAATGGAGATAAGGAGAAACGTCTTCAGCCAGAGAATGGAGAATCTATGGAATTCATTTTCACAGAAGGCGTTGGAAGTTAGGTCATTGAGTATATTTAAGACAGAGATATAGGTTCCTGAGTATCAAAGAGATCAAGGGTTACAGGGAGAAAGCAGGAGAATGTGGATGAGCAACTTGTCAGGCATAATTGAATGGTGGATCAGACTCGATGGGTTGAATGACCGAATTTCTGTTCCTATGTCCGATGATCTTATGGTCGTAAACCGCAGCCGATTGCTTCTTCTCTATCACTTTGACCCTCCTGACAGCAATGTGCAAGAGTAAAAAATCCCTGAGTCATCTTTACCAAACATGGAGGATTCCTTTTGGGGATTCATAGAAATCACTCCACTGCTTGAAGGAAAGGAAATTTTGCCAAATCCAACTGTTCCACGAAGAAGTCTCATGTCTGCAGTTTCTTTGAGTAGAATAATATCGGAGACAGAATAGCAGTTGGGACACATTATCACTTTTCCATTTGATATGAGTTCAACTACTACGCAACTCTGGACACCATTCCTTATGCTTTTTCGTCTTAAGACGTGCATTTGTGTATGTGTCTGTACGTGCTTGACTCTGTGTCTCACATTTTTCGGGAAAATGACCTAGGTTACACTTCAAATCTGTTGTAACCAGTGGAGAAGTGGGGCTGGTAAAGGAAACAGTGACTTTCCAACAGTGGTCGGAGCAGGAATGAAAAATTCTCACGGGGCTGTTCAAATGGGAATTCCTTTCCCCCGAAGTTTCATCCCAAGATATTTGCTCATCACCACCACTTCCAGCGTAATTACACATGGTCTGTAAATGTTGACCTATCAACAACAGACACATTCCATGAACAAATTAACAATGATAAACTGCAGCAGAATTAATTGGATAAGAACAAGACTGATAGATAAATCATTGGTGCCTTCCAGAATTGTGCTGCTTGTGCCTTTGACTTTGTGCAGTTTCCTAGTATTTATTCAAAGTTGAGTTTATTCAACATTTAACAGACATGTGAATGGAGGAAAATTGTGGACAGACAGAAAAGTGCTGCGGAGATCACAATCAGATCAGCCATGATCTTGTTGTCTGGTTGAGCAATGGCAAAATGTCTAATGACCCACTCCTGCTCCTCAGTCCTATTTCCTACGTTCCATTCAGTCCTTACAACCACCAGTACAGGAGCAGATAGAGACCACTTGCTCCAGATACCTGGTCCGCAGAAACACAGGATACGATTCAGTCATTACCACTGCGTGGTTTGGTGTGGGTTGGAAAATGTGACGGGAAATCAAGGCTGGTTATGAAAGTTGCCTCCTATCTCTTTACAGAGTGTCTCCTCACTACAACTGGGGTTTCATTTGTTGGTCATGTTGCAGACCCTGATTCACTGTGAATATCTGGCCCATATCTCTCCCAGAGATGGCTCACAGAATACATGTCTCTCACTGTCCTCAACCTTCAATAACAGCACTTCCGGGAAAATTGCAACCATTCACTTTCCAAGGACAGAATATGAGAACATAAGAAACAAGAGTAGGTAATTCCGATGCTCACGCCATTGTATGTGATCATGTCTGACCGACTGTTGGCATTAACTCAATTTTAATGGCCAATTCTTCACACCCCCTCAGCACTCTGACAGGTCAAATATCCATCTATCACCTCGTTAAATACTTGCAGTGATCTAGCTCCCCTAACATTCTAGACCTGAGAATTGTTGACATTCACTACCTTCTATGAGAAGAAAACACTCTCCAGACAGATACCATCCTATTAAAATTAACAGATGGGGTTAACTGATCTGATCAGGTTTGAGGGATTGACCCCGATATCTAGGCAGGATATGATTGAAGATTTTATCCTCAGAGACACTTAAATATCCAGAATCATGCATCGCGAATAAAATTTTTAAAAACCAAGCCATGAGATTTATCATCTTTTCAGTGTCTGTGTAGAACATAACGAGTGATTGTCCATCACTGTCAAGTTTCAATGCAATGATCTCATATTCTCTGACAGTGCCTCAAATTAACCTTCACTCACTCTTCTTTTACCATCAGCCCAGGGATTACTCTGGTGAAATCTCTTTATACTGTCTCTTTTGCAATGAGATAATTCCTTTTAAAGGAGAGAAAATCTATGCACAGTATCCCAAATACTGCTTCAACAACAATATCAGTGATGATCATAATAATTCCTTTCCCCCACTTTCCGGTCTCCATTTCTTTTTTATGATGTAAAATCCTATTCCGTCTCTATGCACTGCCACTGACGTGGAATTTAAAAGTTTCTTACATTTGTATGTCAGCATCATTAAAGCCAGCAGCAGAAGTGCCCGTGGAGATGACCATCACTCTTGGGGATCGACTCAGTGAGAAAGATTTCTCTTGAAATAGGGAATGGTCACCTAGCTGAATGGAAATGAAGTGTAGGAATAAGGAAAACAGGCACAGGAAGGGAACTAACTTTACATTTGTTCTTCTCTGACGTGATATGTGCAGCCCTGGTCAGGCCAGCATGTTATATGGATCTTGAACTGAGTGAGTGGTTCAGCTGTTCCACAGGACAGTAAAGAGTAAAACACATTGCTGTGAGGTGCACAGACCTGACTGGGGAAGGATAACCCATTGATTTCTTTGATGGACATGATGCAAGCAGATGGGTGTTTTCTCACAAATGATGATAGTTTCATTTCAATTACATTAATTTCCTTCATGAGATATCAACAGATTATTATTCTGTGCCTCTAGATTATGTGCAATGACTTAAACAGCATGCAGTGCCTGCCTGTCTGACGGATTCTATGCAGTGAACAAGTTCAACATACTCAAGCGCAATTATTCTGTAATTAACATGTGGTCAGAAGGGACTTGGTAACGTGTATCCAGATTTAACAAAGGCACAATTTATGGTTTATTCAGAAGATGCACTGATTCGGAGAAGGAGACGGAGATATCATGATGGCGCTATTGGACAGGATTAGTGAGTGGGGAGGATATGGAAATGTACATCTGTGCAGGGCTAGAAGGATTATGGAGATTGAGAACAGTCTGGTTCTCCTCACATATTGATGAATAATTTGTCATGAGTAATTTGCTCGATACAATTTGTGAGGAATGGAATATTTCATTGAAATTGAAAATGTTGACATCCATCTTTCTAAATTTTATATAATATCGACAGCAATTCATTTTAACCTGGCTTAATGAACAGATAGAATAACTTACCAGGAACACCAACTATAGCGAGGAAGGGATAATAACCAGCTTGAATAACCAGCAGAAGATTATAGATCCACCAAGCTAATGATATTCCAGGCTGCGAAATCCAGTAAAGACCATACGATAAACTCCTGTCCATTGTTGGAACATTCCAGTCTAATGTTCTCAGATTCTGATCCATTGCTGGAACATTCCAGTCTAATGTTCTCAGATTCTAATCCATTGTTGGAACATTCCAGTCTAATGTTCTCAGATTCTAATCCATTGTTGGAACATTCCAGTCTAATGTTCTCAGATTATGATCTCTCCTCCCCCTCTCTCTGGAGTAGCTGATCCCTGTTAGTGCTGTCGGTGAGCTCCTGCTCATACTATGGGATAATCATTGAACCGAATCCTTAATTAATAGAAGAGGCAAATCCTCCCAAGACACATTTAGGATCCATGGAGACTGACATCAATAACAATCGCTGAGCTAATAGTTCCAGTTAACCCGTTTCAATTCAATACTACCTTATTAAAATTCAAAATAACGATTAATATTTACACGTTCTGATAGGGATATGTGAGGGTGACTGAGGCAACGAATGTTGGGGCTTGTAGGGCAATTCAATTCAATCTGCCTTGGATATGGGAGTAAAACTGGAGATTTATCGGAACATGAATATGCTTCCCAGTTTATAAATGGAAACATACATCCTGTACCTGTTGCCCAGGCATTACAATATCAATAAAACATTGAGAGAACTTCTATCGTCCACGTTCCTGAAGAAAATATCCCTTAGACTATGGGCGTTTACAAAAGAGAATGACTTTATGTTAACAGAGAATTATAAATAAGAGAAAATGGGGACTGCAAATGCTGGAGAATTCGGTATTGATAAAGTGTGGTGGTGGAAAAGGCACGGCTGGTCAGCCAATAACCGAGGAGCAAGAGAGTCAACTTTTCAGTCCGGACTCTTCTTCATGACTGGGGAGGGGGGAGAGGGCTAAGAGAAAACTGGTGGTGGGGAAAGGTAGGTGATACGAGCATGAAGGTGGGAGGTGATAGTAATAGGTCGCTGGGGAGTGTGGAGCGGTCGATGGGAAGGAACATGGGCAGGTAGGTCACCCCGAGTGGGCGGATCTGAGTTGGAGAGTTGGATTTGGGATCTAGGTGTGTGAGGGAGGTTTGGAAACTGGTCAGTTCAATGTTCATGCCTTGTGTTTGTAGGCTCCCGAGGCAGACTATGACGTGTTCATTGTCACAACCTGGTAAATTTCTTCCCAACCCTCTCCAGCATAATAATATCCTTCCTATAACATAACGACTAGAATTTCACACATCCTCCGTCCTTATTTCTTATTTTGTTCGTCTTTCTAAGCTTCCCAATCCTCTGGTTTCCCATTATCATTTGCCATGTTTTTTTTAGATTAGATTACTTTACAGTGTGGAAACAGGCCCTTAGGCCCAACAAGTCCACACCGCACCCGCCGAAGCGCAACCCACCCATACCCCTACATCTACCCCTTACCTACACTACGAGAAATTTAGCATGGCCAATTCACCTGATCTGCACATCTTTGGACTGTGGGAGGAAACCGGAGCACCCGGAGGAAACCCACGCAGACACGGGGAGAACGTGCAAACTCCACACAGTCAGTTACCTGAGGCGGGAAGTGAACCCGCGTCTCCGGCGCTGTGAGGCAGCAGTGCTAACCACTGTGTCACCGTGCCGCCCACTAAAGACTTTATAGAATGAAATATCACCTTCTGCTCTGGTGGGATTTGAACCCATGACCCCAGAACATTAGCCTGAGGTCCTTGATTACTACTCCAGTAATATTACCACGATGCTACACTATGTTATCTGCTTTCTCTTTTGCTTTTACCCTAGACATGCATTCCCCAGTTAACCATGGATGCCTCATCCTCACTGTACAATGCACCTATTACCTCGGGATGAATCTTTGTTGTGACTCCTAAATCGCTCCGAGAAACTCCCGCAATTACTGCTCCAATCTCTTTCCTGCTAGGCTCCTCTCCCAGTAAATTCCACCCAGCTCCTCCCTCATGTCTTTGTCAGTGCCTTCATACAGCTGTAATATTAACTCCGATTCTGCTTGCTCCCTCTCAACTTGCCTCATTGCACAACACTAACTCCAGAACGGCCCGTTCCCTTGTTGCCTGAAACATAAGCTGCTCCAAAAATTCATCTCCTAGATATTCCGCAAATTCGTTTCCTTGCACACCACCACCAGTCTGATTTTCCCAATCCACCTGCATATTGAAATCCCCCCACTCACTGTAACTTTGCCTTTCCTACATATTTTTTCTATCTCCTGGTCTATCATGCGCCCCAGCCCCTGACCCTGATTCAAAGGCCAGTACATTACTCCAACTGTGGTTTTACACCTTTGCGGTTCCTCAATGCTACCCACAGACATTCCACACCATGTGACCCTACTTTGAGTCATGGGAACTGAGTGATGGGACTGCAAAACACTTTAGCTTTGCCTCAAATTTGTAGTTTAGACATGGAGTAAAAAATACTTCATTTTAAATTACTTTGAAATGATGCTGCAGTACATTTTTTGACCAAAGAGTCTGTCGTATGAGGGAAGAATACAAACTGTTGAAACTGTTCGAGAAGGAAGATATGAAGAGGACACAACTCTATAAAGGGGTATAGGTTGGAACGAGTGAACAGGCAGGTATGGAACGTAGTAGGAAAAATGTGCCTGTGCTCAAAGATATTGGCGGGTTGAATGGAAACGTAATGTATTTTTTCAGTGGAGAGATTGGCGTTAGGCACAAAGGAACCGGGCACTTGGGTACAAAATAAAAACTTTACATGTTCATAAAGTTTTTCGGGAGGTAAGGTAAATGTTGAAACTTTCTGAAACAGAACACATTTAAAAGTAGGGGCGATTTTCTACAGATCTACAAGGTAGTGGTGTAACCACAGCGAGAGAGCGATGGCCACAATGATATGAAATGCAATCCATAGAAGATTCACTCAGCTGACTCCTGGGAGAAGCGTTTATTTATGGAGGAAATCTTGAATTGACTGGCCCTGGATCTGCTGGGCTTTGGGCAAACAACATGTGATTTTGTTTAACCCCAGAATATTCCAAGTAGTCTTTCAAGTTGAATTCTGAAACAATGTTTCAGCTTGTATGAGAGATTATCATGAGTGGATGGATTATAAGACTGAAGAATGTCTCTGTTAAGAAGATGGTGATTTGATGCAATCATCTCATTATGTTGTGTCTTTGTGAAATTCTCTTCACAGATAGCAATGAACGATAAGACATTGAATATTCCTAAGGCAGAGGCAGGCAGATTCTTGACTAAGAATGACGCACTAACATTGTAAGGGCAAAGGAGGAATGTGTGATTGAGGTCACAATAAGATCATCCACGACCTTATCGCATAACGGAGCTGTTTTGATTCCTTACTCCTGATGTTAGTTTCTACATTTCTGTTGTCTTTGGATACTGAAAAAAATATGACACGATTGTCTTGAACATGAAGACTTTTCCCTTCTGATTATTGGGCACAGCTTTCCATATGTGACTTTTAAACGGCACTCAAAAGCACTCAGGAAAGATTCATGATGTTGTCGAGAGGTCAGGAGTATCGGACAAAGGGAAAGCCTCGCTTGAAACTGCTTTAGAAATCAGATTGGGTCAAATGGATAACTCTAATACAGCAGATTCCTTTCAGTTGTTCTTGTGAGGTGCGTTTCATTAGCAAGGCCAGCATTCTGTTGACTGTGTTTAATTTCTATTCAGAATATGGTGATTGACCCCTGGCGTTTTTGTGGTGCAGGAACACTTACAGGTATGTTACAAATAGAGAAACAGGGTTCTTAACAATTTGATAGTGAAGGGAGAATGATATAGCTTCAAATCCTGTGTGCCCTTGGAGATTGTATTCCTCACTATTTGATGCTCACAAGCTGTGGAAATAATGAGATTTCATTCTCTGTTTCCAACAATTAAAGTGGTAGACTCATATAGCATACAAACAGGCCTTTCAGCCCAATACATCTATGCCAGCCAGAAAACACCAAACTGCATTATTCCCAGTTACCTGCAGATCTATAGCCCACTATTCCCTGGCATTTTGCGGTTAAATGCTGCGTTACCTTGGTTCTGTGACGTGAGCTTTTCCTCTTTCAATATATGCACGAAATGATTTCACAGAAATAGATCACATTACTTCAACGACAGCGACAAACTCAATGGATCAATAAGATGTCCTCATTGTTTAATAATTACTAAAAAAACATCGAATTGTCTTTTTAGTTTATTTGGGATTTTAATGGAGTTACACCAGCATTAATTTCCCTTGAGACGTTCCAGTCCAGTTGGTGTTGGTCCATCCAAGTGGTTGTTGAGAGGGAGTGCCAGCTGTGCATCTTATATGCTGGTTTAGCTGGGAGTACATATTACTGCTGATGGATGGAGTGTTACACAAGCCGCCATGTGGTGAGGAACAGCTCGGAGGAAAACGAAATCATTGTCAATGCAAATATATGAGAAGGAATTTATTATTCTTCAGAGAAATAACAACCCTAAACGAGAAGCCTATATAATAATGAAGCGAAGTCTGTTTCTATGTTATTGGTGTCCTTAAAATAATGGTGTCAAACAGCTGAAATAATGCTGATGCTGTCGTTGGACTGAACATGTGAATTAACATGGATGTTTTCAGAGATGTATGGGCTCTCCTAGGTTGCGTACGTGCTGATACTCCATGGGATGATGCTGATTTGTAATCTCGCCACTTACTGAGCACAGTTCGATGGAACGAACCGACAAGTCCCATTGGTTGCTGCTTCAGAATATATCAGAGCTTTCATGGCTGCCACCACATGGAATCATGTAATAAAGACAAGGCCCATTGAGTCTGTACCATTCAATGTGGATACAAGTGCTTCATAAAGTTTGTGAGGTTTCCTTCCTTAGCACCCCTCCCAGGCAATGCATTCTAGACACAAACCATCGTCTGGGTTCAAAACAGATTCCACAAATCCTCTCTCCATGTCTTGGCTTTCATTTTTATCATGCTCCCCCTTGTTTTTCACCCTTTGACTCAGGGGAACCGCTGCTGTCTGTTCACTCGGTTCATACCTCTCATGCTCGTATACACCTCTGTTAGGTTCACTTTCCTCCCACAGTGTACACAGGTTCAGAACATTGACCAAGCTAAATTACCCATCATGTGCAGCTAGGTGTGTTATCTATGGGAGACGCAGGGACAGGTTAGGCGGCGGTTAGCCATGGGAAATGCAGGAATGGGGTATGAGGTGGGTCTGTGTGCAATGCTCTGTAGACGGTCAGTGTGGACTCGATGGGCCAATGTTCCGTACAATAACAAAAATAAAGGTTAAATCAAACAAAGAAAGATACTGAGGTTCTGGAACAAAACGAAACAAAGTGCTGGGGAAACGGAGTAGATGTGGCAGACTCTGCCGAGTGAAAAACAGAGTTAACATTTTGAGTTCACTCACCATGCATCAGACATGAAAGCAGGTGAGAAATAGTGTAATATGTGTTGGTGGATTGTGTTGAATATATGGAGAAATAGAAACATAGAAAAATATAAACAAATGGACTGTGGATAATCAGCTGGTATGGAAATAAATTGGGAGATCATTTTCATTTATTTTTCACCTTGTCCGAAATTCCTGAGTATAATGCCCATGTAGATATACAGCCAAGTCCCTGTTTCAACGGAGTTCTGTCCCCTCTATCTCTACATCCTGGGTGTGGTCATCTTCTTGTCTTTATTAATGGGACATGGGTGTTGTTGGCTGGGCCAGCATTTATTTCTCTTTCCGAGTTGATTTGAGAAAGTGCTGGGGAACCGCACCTCTGAACCACTTCACTTCGACGTGCTGTAGACTGGCAGTGCTCAGGTCTGTCTGGTTTCACTTCTTTGAGACCTTGTAGTGTATAACTGAATATCAGACTTGGCCATTGCAAAGAGCATTTGAAAGTCTACCACTGCTGACGGTCTGGAATCACATGTAGGCCAGACCAGTGAAGATAGCAAATTTCCTTCCCTGAAGGACACTAGTGAGCCAGATGTTCTTAATTTTTACAACCATCAATATTTCATTAGATTGCTAATTCCAAATACTTTATTGAATTCAAATTCCAGCGTCTGCTGTGGCGGGATTGTTGTCCGGGTTTGGGTCAATACCTGGGAAAGGTATACCATTGGGAAATATTTGTGGAAATCTCAGAATTTATAGTCTAGAGAAAATACCACTAGACCATCACCTCCCCAGCATCTTAACCATCAATAGCGGTGTTGCTGTTATCGTGACTGAGGTACAGAAAATTGTGCAGTTACATTGTTAACTATTTCCATGGAGAGCAGAAGTATTCATATTTCAGGGACGGCACAGAAATGTAGCAGTTTATCAGGGAGGAGCAGGGCACTGCACTGTCCTTTCTGGAATTTCCACAAATATTTCCCAATGGTATACCTTTCCCACGTGCAAAGAGTGAAGCCAGTTTGTTTCAACAATGAGGAGATCACAGAGCTGTGCAGTCTCACCCTCGGGAGAGAACTGTACTCAACATGTCCATCAACCATTTTGATTCTGGAACTTGTCAGACAGGAATGGGGGACATATCCATTATGCCAGAGTCTCACGTATTCACGAGGTGACAGTGAACATCTCTGTCCAGTCAGGTGAGCGTATCGTTTCTGTCCAAACAGAAGACGCAACAGAAAATCTTTTTGGAAGAATTAGAGAACAGGGTGACTGCGAAAGCGAGGAACTTCAGGAAATTTAGAATTAGTAAAGTTTAAGTACTCGAAAAAACTTATTGAGTTGAAATAAAGGGCCTGGATGTCGTTGGTCATACGTCACGAACAGGATTCATGCAGGGCATCCATTAATCAGGACAAAAAAAATAAATGCCAGCCTTCATTACAAAATGAATCATGTGTAGGAGTTGTGGAGTGTTGTTGAGGCAGTATTTGGGAGATTGTGGACAGATTTTCTCTCCTTTATAAATCAATGATCGCCTTGTCACAGAGGCAGTGCAAAGCTATTTTATCACAATAATCTCTGGGATGATGGTAGCATGAAGAGAGCGTGAAGGAAATGGGTGTTTAATTTGTAGCATGGTGAGAGAATAAGAGTTGACTACATTGAAATTTGAAGATCATGGACGAGCACACATTATTTCCATTTAAAAACATTGCTGACATGAGACATTACATTTTCCCCATGATACGTGCTTCTTGGACGTTTATGTCGCTCTGTGGAGCTCCCATGTTGGTTGAGAGCCTGCTTCAGGCAGGTCGTGCTGCACATGGACACAGGTGCTAAGGGAGGACACATAATTCTGAACATTGTGTGATCTCCATTGACCTTCCCCACTTCTGAGCTTATGATGGGGGGAAAGACATTGAGGAGAAATTGAGGAATCTTGTGCTGTGGATCTCCCGCAGAGATGTCCCGGTACTAAGGTGGTGGATGTCCAAGAACCACAGCCATTTTCTTTGTGCTGAATCACTCCAACTGGTAGAGAGATTCCTCCTAGTATCCATTAAGTTCAATTTTCTTCAGGTTCCTTGATACCATCATCAGTCAAATACTGCCTTGTTATCAAGGCCAGTCATTCTTCCCTGGTGTTCATATATTTAGTCGATGTCAAAAAGTCGCAGTCTATGTGTGCGGTGTGTTTCCTTCTCACAGAGGGGAGTGACCGTCGGCACGTCTCTATTCCAGAGAGGTAGGGGAAATAGATTACTGAGACACTTGAAAGATAGGGATGGATTGGTGTTTGACACGTCAGGCACTGCGAGAGTTGGGGCCGAGAGCAGATCAGCCATGACCCTATTAAAGGGAAAGGCAGGCTGTTGGAGCTGAATTACCTACCCTGCTTCTTTTGTTCTTGCATTCTGTTATGGGAAGTTTCATCGTTGCTATTTTTCGGGAAGTCCTGTTAAGGAATGTTGTAGTGAAAGAGACCCGAGGATTTTGTGATCACTATCTGGGTACAGTATGGGGGCATGATTCACTTTGAATCTAGGTCTACAACATGACCAATAAATAGAACCAGGGGAACTTCTGTAAAGAGAGAGGAGGGGACGGCTTCACAGTAACACCCACTCTTTTTGCAAGAACGTTTTCCAACCCCACCAAATCATGTCTGACTGTATTCAGGGGCTGAATGGTCAACTCGGTTTCTGTGCACCAGGCAGTAGGCGCAAGTGGTTTCCAACTGCTATTGAGTAGCAGATTAAGGGGCTGAATGGAATGGAGGGAAGTCGCACTGAGAAACAGGTCCTAGCCTCACCAGGAACTAAAATTGTGACTGATCAGATTGCGATTCCAGTCCCACGTTCGAACTGCAGATCATTGAGTCACTTGCCCGTCAAATATTTAACTAACACGTCTTTGAGTAAATGCAAACACACAGGTACCACAATCCTGTGGGGCAGAGAATTCCCACTCAAATGGCCTTTTCAGAATTCCTCCTTATCCCTGTTCCTACCAAGGTTAGACAGTCATTGTTTCTGTTTCTAGTCCCACTCCTCCAGAGGTCACGACAAATTATCAGTGTAACTAAATGTGTGAAATTGTAAATGATATCCGTCTCAGACTGGGTTAGGAACAAGTCAGATAGGTTTCCTCAATTTTTAAAATAATCTAATCTAAAACCAAAGCAATGTTACTCGAATTACGATGGATACATAAATGATATACAATTTGGACATTGACAATATGTACATCAACATTTATTTTCTATAAATCTGAGACGTAGAAGCATGCACACAAAGACACACACACATGCACACAGACACAGATACACACACACACGTCTGAAAGCAGAACATTAAAAAATGAAACTCTGCAGAATATTAGTTCGGAAGAGCTTTGTCCAAATAACAGTTAATTTCATTACAAAAGCAAAATTGAAAATGTTCCAATTGTTATTCTGCCACTGAAGTTATTCAGCCGCACAGAAGCTGCGAGCGCTGAGATTTCTCCTGGAACAGTTGGCTTGGCTGAATTCCCTTTGCTGCAGTCAGTGGAGACAACCCAGTGAATCCTCAACAGGAACCCTTAAAGAGTGCTAAAGATGGCTGATTGGTTTTCAGCTCTCATATATGTTGTAGAGATGTACAAGTAGAGATGGATCAATGGCTGTTTGCTTCTCCGACAGGTTACATTTTCTCCCTCTCTGATTGGAAACATGCATTAATGTGACCCGAACACCAACCTGGTCCATATCAAGTCTGGTTAAACATTCCCCTGATTGCCTGACTCCATCCCTGTTATATGCTCCATTTTGAAATGATTTGTAGTTTATAATTTGAAGGCATGTTTATATGTGTTTGTATAATTTTTGTATAATAAATTTATGTCTTCATCGTGCCTGTATTAATATGGGTATGTTGTTTTCTAAAACTGAGTCCTTAGTTTTATTCTCTCGTCCATTAGCTCCGCCCCAATAAACTCTGCTCACGGGCTTATATGGTTCAATATGACTATCTCTCATTCTCAGGCGTGAAGTGCTCTGACCTTATAGAGGCCATGAGGGGCATGGAGGTGGGGAAGAGCCAAGGTTATTTCCCAAGGCTGGAGGAGTCCAAACCAGAGGGTACAGATTTAAGGTGGGAAGGGCAAGATTATAAAGATACCTGAAGGGTAACATTTTTATGAAGTGGGTAGTTTGTGTATGGAATGAACTGGCAGCGTAACTGGTGGAGGCTGGTAAAATAACAACATTTAAGAGACAATGAATGGTGTATGAATAAGAAGGGTTTATAGCTCTATGGCTCTAATATTGGCAAATGGTACTCCATCAGATTGGAATATCTAGTCGGTGCTGATGAGCTGGACTGAAGGGTCTGCTTCCGTGCTGTATGACACTATGATTCCATCTGGCCTTCATGCTAGCAAAGAGTAAAGTGAAACATCTGTAAAAAGCTTTTAAAACAATTGCATATTTTTCTTTCAGTTTAGTGTTTCATTACTACACACAATATATCCGATGTAGTCTCAGCATTGTCTTGTACATATGCAGTCAAACATCCCGATGATTATACCCAATAGCCTTTGCATGAAACAGCATCGTTCGCTGCACTTTCCTAATCACTTGTGGAATCTGCTGACTAGCTTTATGTGGCTCATGTAGCAGGACGTCCAAATCCCTCTGTACCAATGAGTTCATCGATGTTTCTCCACTTAAGTAGGTTACTGTTATTTTATCTTTTCAAGACAACACTGACTTCCCTTAACCCACATTATAGTGTTTTCTGCCAAAGAATTGCTCACTAACGTCCTCTGTCTGTATCCCATTGCAGAGTCTCCATGTCCAATTAAATGACTATTTTGGTGAATGAGCTAATTGAGCTCCAAACCAATCAGTCCTCTCCTCCAAGTCATTGGTATAGATTGTAAATAATTGACAATCTCACTCTGATCCCTGAGACACTCCACCAAGTTACAACTTTACAACCTGAAAATAATCATCTATCCCGAATGTTTATTCCCGGATAGTGAACCAGGTTTCCCCTGTTGCTGTGCAGAAGGCTGGACATGTTGGATGGCCTCATCTTACATTGTGTAATGTACTTGGCAGGCTGCATAACTTCAATGTATTCCTGCATAACTCCTTCGAGGGCATAATGATGCTGACTGGAAGAATAAGATCTTTCTTTACCTCTGTAACGTTATGGAGTGCTTGAGAGAACAACAGATGGGTTAGGAGCAACAGCTGGCCATTCAGCCCCTCGCACCTGCTGCACTATTCAGAATGTGCATTGGTGATATGATTGTAAGTAAACATCCCTTTCCTGTCTGTTCCTAATAAATAAAATTATCTTGTTCATCAAAGATCTATGGAACTAAACATTGAATGTTTTCAGTACCCCAATCATCATTGCTCCTTGGGCACGAGAACACCACAGATCACACAACGCGAAAGAGAAATAAACATTCCTGTCTCAGTCAGAAATGGAAATGTCCTTATTAAAAAAAATGTGTTCCACGCAAACCAATCACCTCTCTTTTGATATATAAGGAGTCGACAATTAGAAACAAACATCAACTACACAGCCCCTCAAACCTGTCCCCATTCCCATTAACTCTCCTAAATCAAATGCTTAGCCAATTCAGCCTCCACTGGGATCGTGGAAAGACAATCCCAAGCACCACAAGATCAAATGAGCAATGAACCCTGCAGCAGAATAGACAATTCAGCCCATCTTATCTGCCATGGCATTTGATCATGGCTAAAATATTTCTGAATCCCATTCTCCTGCCTTCTCCGACTGGCCATTGATAACTTATTAATAATAAAAAAAGTGTGTATCACTGTATTAAGGGCAGTGTGCGCCTGTATGTGGGGTAATGTTTGTTTGTTTCTGTGTAAATGTCCACATCTACGTGCATATCTCTGTGGGCATGTGTTATGTGTGTTAGTGTCAGTATCTCAGTTTGTGTGTATGACTGTCTGCATCGCTGTGCAATGTTGTTTTTAAAGTAGATAGATTGAAATTGGAATCAAAGTCTCCCTCCTCCACTCTCTCTGTCTGTCCCTGTAGTTCATAGTTCAGAGAATGTCTACAGTGGGGAAACAGGCCATTTGGCGCAGCGCATCCACACTGACCCTTCGAAGAGTAACCCACCCAGACCCATTTCCAAACTATCCTATGTCTACCTCTGATTAACGCCCCTAACCGACACATCCCTGAGCACGACGAACAGTTTATCTTGGCCAATTCACCTACTATCCATATTGTTGGACTGTGGTTGGAAACCAGAGCACCGGGTGGAAACCCAGGCAAACACGACGAGAATGTGAAGCACCACACAGACAGTCGCCCGAGGGTGGAATCGAGCCTGGGTGCCTGGCACCGTGAGGCACCAGTGCAAACAACTGAGTTTTATGATTAGATTCTTACCAGACCTCCCTCTGCTGGCCTCCGCGCACCACTGCATCAGTGGCACAGTTTTTAATTCTCTGAGAAGATAATAAATCCTTTGCTGTGAATCTCAAATTGTATGACAGTTTGATTTTTCAAATAATATCTTTGGAAGCACAGAAAGTTTTGTCTGATACTAAGCAATGTTGTTCCTGCGTCATTACCAACACCACTGGGCCTTTATCGGGACTTTTCAATACTTTCTCACCTAATTTTTCAGCATTGAAAGTCACAGAATGAGAAATAAATTCACCTCATCTCCTGACAAAATGGTTCACTCAGGGGTGAGCATTTCCATTCTGAGAGGCCCAACTATATTTGCAACCCACCAGCTAGCAGCATTGTGAGTCTGTGTTGGGGTGGAGGTGTGGGGTTTGGGGGGAGGTGTAGGTGTTGATGGTGCTGACAGTTTGGATGGTGATGTGAGCTGCTGCCCTATCTCCCTCCCAGACAGAATCTTCAAAGGTTATCACCCTCTGCCGCTGTCACTGCAGTAGGGTGGGTAGGCCAGTTGAGGGAGAGATCGTGTCATTTTAAACACCGCAGACACTGTCAGACCTGCACCCATGTATAGAAGCTCACAGAGTCATATGCAGACACAATGTTAAATTGGGTGCAGTTGGTTGCGGAGATGGATAGCGGGCACTCCACCACCTGGCTTCACTCTTTCAATCCTATTCCGAGCTGTTTCTCCTGGAATAGGAGATGGTGTAGGTAGGGAGAGGGGGGGGTGGGGTGATGGTGACGTGTCCAGGGGGAGTCAGTCAACAGTGTTGTATGCATGCGGCTCTAATAGTGAAGGAGCTATAATAGAGGGGAAAGAGAGAGCGAGAGGAAGGTGTTGTATGCTGGGTGGTGAGCCCAGACCATGATCGCTGGGTCTGGTGGCGTTCTGGCCTCCTCTGGGAAGAGAATGTTCCCCCTCTGTACTAGAACATTCACCAGGACCTCCGTGCCCCTGTCGACAAACCGTGGTGTAATTGCCCCTTAACTTCCATGCTCAGGGTAAACTGTTCAGGGCAGGTCTAACCTGAGAAAGCTCAACCATGTGCCTATTGGCCTTTTAACAATGGCACCACTGCCAACAATCATGGAATACCAAGGGGCATGCGGGTGATGCTGAGTACCTTCAACCTTGATGGGTGGCAGAATCGGGCTGGTATTGAAGAAGAGGGACACCGTGGGGTGGGGTGGGTAGCGAATGAGGTGAGTCCGATAAGATAGCACCAGGAAAGTAGCTCAGCCTCGTGCAGACAACCCCTCCATCACACTCAATGAAAATGGCACTGACACAACTTATTTTTACACTCAAACCAATGAGTCGAAGACTCTGTTGACCCCAATCCTAGTGACAACGCTGCAGCTTCTTGACCAATGCACTCCATCACATAGAAGGAGCTAATCGCCACCTTACACTTGGGAAATAAGGCAGTGGGGAGGGGGTGGTTTTGGGATCAGTGGGGGAGCACTTTATGGCAAGTCATCATAATTCTATCAGTTTTAAAATAGAGATGCAAAGGGATGAAGCAGGTCTAAAATTTAAAGTTCTAATTTGTTGAAAACCAATCTTGATGATATTAACTAAGAATGTTCAAAGTCGATTGGGACGGATATTCGCAGAGAAGGGGAGTCAGTTGAGAAGTGAGAAGCCTTCAAAAATGAGATGTCAGGAGTACAGAGACATTATGGCCCTGTTAGGGTGAAGGGTAAGGCTGGTACGTGTAAGGAATGCTGGAGGGTTGGAGAAATTGAGGTTCTGGTCACGGATAAAATGGAAGCATATGTCACGTATAGACAACAGGAATTGTGGGTTTCTTCTTAATTCATTCACACGATGAGGGTGACCCTGGCTAGGCAAGCATCTATTACCCATCCGGAATTTCCCAGAGGGCAGTTAGCAGTCAACCATATTGCTCTGGGTCTGGAGTCACTTGTAGGCCAGATCAGGTAAGAATGGCAGTTTGTTTCCTTAAAGGGTGTCAGTGAACTAGGTGGATTTTTCCGACAATCGGAATGGTCATTATTAGCCTCTTAATTCCTGATTTAAAGTGAATCACTAGAAGATTCTGAAGGCAACAAGAGTATACTTAAGAGGGAAATTGCGAGCATAAAAATGGGACATGTGATAACTTTGGCAAATAGAGTTAAGGAGAATCCAAAGGAATTCTACAAATGCGTCAAGGACAAAAGAGTAACTGTGGAGAGAACAGGACATCCTCAAAGATCAGCAAGACTGCCCATGTGCAGAACCACAGTGAATGGGGGAGGTACTGAACGATTATATTGTATCAGTATTTACTATGCACGAGGATATGGAAGCTAGAGAACTTGGGAAAATAGTACTGACATCTAGCAAAGTGACTGCATTATAAAGGAGCTGCTGGAGTTCTTAAAACATACAAAGGGAGGAAAATGTCCTGGCTTTTATTGGATGTACGCTAAAACTCTGTGGGAATCTATGGAAGTGATTGCTGGGCCCCTTGCTATCATCAATAGCCACAGGTAAAATGCTGGAAGACTGGAGGTTGACTAATGTGGTGCCACTATTTAAAGGATTTAGAAGGGTAATAAGGAAAAGCTAGAGACCCTGACGTCAGTGGTGGGTAAATTGTTGGAATGGATTATGAGTTATCAAATTTTCATGCATTTTGAAAGGTACCGACTGATTAGGGATAGCCAACATACCTTTGTGCAAGTAATATTGCGTCTAAATGACGACTGAGATTTTTTTGAAGAAGCGATTAAAAAGATTAATTAAGAATGAGTGGTGTACATTGTCGATGTGGACTTCAGTAAGGCGTTGAATAACATTGTGCATGGTCATCTGTTTAACAAGGTTGGTTCATATCAAAGTCATTTGGATGCAAAACTGGCTCAAAGGTCGGAGGCAGAGGGTTGTGGTAGAGAGTAGCAATATCATGGAAAAGGTTTGCAATGCTCTCCATATTGTGCAGATAGTCCAGTTTATGGAGTAATCCTCTAGCACGGCTTGCACAGCTCTCCATTTTAGTCGTTACGTTACCGCAGTTTATGGTCCCTGGGCTGGTTCTCAGAATATGAGGCAATGGACCATTCCAGCAATCTGGCAATGTCTTTATTCTTTGTTTGCATTCTTGTGAATTGGCCCACTGTTGTCTCATTTATCCAGTTCATCCAATCCCCTCATCTCCTTACCCATATTTTCAGCAAGTTATCAGTTAATAAATTATTTGTTTCTTTTCTGTATCTTTCCATGGCCTTAGTTTTTGACTCCCTCCTGTATCGATTGCTCCCATTGTGAAACTCAGAAACAGTGAAATGGTATGTGTTAGGCTGTTGTTCACTTCCCGATGTATCCCATGTGGTTCTCCATGGACAGGGGTGTTTCAGCAGCTTTGACTCACGTGTTTGAAATTTGGTATGGGCTTGCTCACGGAACGCCTCTGTTTGTCTCTCTTACTTGATCGTGCGGTCAGTAACACGAGGAAAATCCTGGAGTATAATTGTAAAGGAACAGGCATCTAACTTGGAGCTCAGCGGCTTCTGACTGACTCCTGTTCTTGAAAAACTCGTGGGGTGGCTGGGGATGGATTGCTGGAGGTTGTTCTGTGAGCTGCCTCAGACATTCAGGGAGACATTAGGGTTTGCTGATCCAACTCTGGATGGAGCATGGGGCCTGTAGTTACTGCATCTGGGTCTGTAACATTAACAACAAATGGAGCAGAGGCTGCAGAGAAGTGAAGCTCTGAAACCACGCAGTGAGTGTGTGTGGGGAAAAGGATTTGCTGTATCTGCCTGTGTTTTCGCTGGACAAGCACATACTCTCATTCTCCCCGTGTCATACACTGATGCACACTCTCCCTATTTGCTCAACACACCTTCTCCTTCTCTCACATGCACACATGCGCACTCCATTCTGTCACACGCACGCATGCACTCTCTCCCTTCCGCACTCACACACACACACACTCCTCTTCACTCTCTCTCACGTCCATAGAGTGTCTCCCTCTCTTCCCCCCCTTCACACAGACACGACCCTCTCTCCTACATACGCACACACACACATGTATGCACATATAAATCTGCAGGGTGAATTTACATTTGCCCATTTGTATTTGCAGTTGCATTTTATTTTGTTCCAAAAACATACAATTTGTAGACAGTCAGTCAGTGTGATATTTTACAAACTCCTACTTTGTAAATAAAACCAGTCTGACTCCAGATAATGACACAGACAGCGTCCAAACAAGGTCTTTCGCTTAGAAAACATTGTCTGACTGCAAGTGTTACGTCATTTACTTGTAGTTATTTCCAGGAGTGGCTTCAAATAAATTCTGCGATTTGCATATTAATCAATCAAATTGGCATCTCCGTTCTAACTGATTAAGTATTTAAGAGCCATCCGAGGTGTGGACAATTCATGTGCATAAGCTGTACAACCATTTGATCTTTTCTTATACCTTCTGAGTTTCATGTCTTCCTCCCTCTTACATCTGATGAAGGAGCAGCGCAATGAAACCTTGTGTTGACAAATAAACCCATTGGACACTAACCTGGTGTCATTTGATTTTTGACCTTGTCCAAACCTGTCCAAAACCAGCGACTCCATATCATGGTTTTTACTGGTAAGCTAATCCTCTCCCCTGGCAAGTCAGTTGTTCCTAACCCCATGTGTCCTTGTCTTCCATATTAATATTTTGCGAGGCACGTTATGCACTGATGTCTGGAAGTCCAGATATAATACATCTGTATGATCCCAATTATCAACCTTGCTTGTAACGGCTTTTTAAAAGAAAGTTAGTCAAATCATTCAAACATGATATATCCTTCATAAAACTATGCTGACTGTGCCGAATTGTGGCTTGACTTTGGAAATCTCCTGTTATTAATTCCGTCATAATGGATTCTAAAAAATTGTTTTCAATCCCAATAGTTTTCGCACTACTTTTCATTCCCGAGTGAAACTGGTTATTCGAGGTCCTTCCCTTTCTATAACCTCTATGTTCCCTTTCACAATTCCTGTGTAACAGGCACAAGGCTTTAAAAGATCTGCTCGAATTGCTGTATAAGAGGCATGAGTGGCTGATTGGACTCATTCTGTTTCTGCTTTTCACACCCGCCTTGCTGAATGTCCTCCTGCCGTTCCGACATTATAGTCTCAATGGACTTGCATGTCCTGCTCCTGTTTCTGACCAAGCTGCTCAAGATCTCAATGTTCACCTCCTGTTGCTCAATGATAGGTTTGGGGACTTATGAAATCTCCCTGGTCAAATGTCACTTTTCAAGGGCTGAAATATTTAAGAAAGTTGTGTTGACCACACTGGGTAGCTCAGTGGTTAGCACTGCTGTCTCACTGTACCAGAGATCTCACTTCAATTTCAGTTTCCAGTTTCCTCCCACAGTAGAAAGATGCGCATGTTAGGTGGGTTGGCCAAGATAAATTACCCATAATGTCCAGGGATGTGGAGGCCAGGGGCATCAGTCTTGGAAAATGCCAGGTTATAAAGATTGGGTGGAGTTGGTGGTATGGATTGGATGGGACGGTCTTACGAGGATCAGTATGGAGTCGATGGGCCAAATGGCCTGCTTCCACACTGCAGGGATTTTATGATTAACACCTTTGTTGCAGAAATCAGTTGTGGGAACAATCTTTGAATTCATTCCAATATCCTTTCCTCAGTGAGGAGATTAAATCTGTGTGCACTACTGCAGATGTGATCTCACTAAGACACTGTACAGCAGCAGCAACACTTTACCAACCTGCTGTAAGGTTCCCACGAAGGTTAGAGCAGTCTCAGCTCTCTGGCAAGTACACAGCATTGTTGAAAAATCATTCTCCTTCTCTACTCCACCAGCATAACGGGAGATCTGGTGATAACGTCACAATGACACTTGAGAAGAACAGGTAATGTGTGGCGATATGATATCAATGTTGAGATATGCCTCACCAACCATCTCGCCTGAATCTACCAAGAACCTCGCCATGGCCCACGTCACGCAGATTCCACAGAATCTGGTAAGAGGAGCTCAGAAACAGCAAGGAGAAGCAAACATTCAGAGTTAGATATCAAAGTCAAAATTGTGATACAAATGTTGGGTATGGAACAAAACAGGAAATTAGACATACAACTTTGTGGGTATTGCAGTAATAATGGGCAGCTTCAAGTTACATCTGAAGAGTGTTAACCCATGTGAATGTTAATGCTGGAAAAATGGATTTCACGCGAGTCTATGAGGTGGGTTGCTGTAACGATATGTTGAACACCGAGCTAGAGATCAAGTTGTTCTGGAATTGATGATGTGTGATCAGAACAGCTAATTAAAGACTTTGTTGTAAATGAGCTTTTGGGAACAGTGACCTTAATATTTTGAATTTAAGTGACATCTGAATACAAAATGTTTTTTTTTTCCTTATATTGATGGTACATGCCTGAGTCATGCAAGCCATTAAGATGCGAGGATAAAGTTGGATTCAGTGAATTTGAGAAATACATTAAAATGATTTAATGAAAGACAGGCAATGTGTTTTATTCATACAAACACTGTAAGGTCTGCAAGGACATTCTCGAGATTAATGCCTCAGATGGCAAGATTGTCTGATCAGAGAGCACTGCCTGTGTTCCAGAGAATTTCAGAGAATGAGAGGTGATCGAAACGAAACTTTAAAAAAATCACACAGAGTGGAATGACGAACATGGGCATTGACAAGTGAGAGCAATATTAGCGAGAGTCCCAAGGTATTCCACAAGGACATCAAGCAGAGTAGAATACCCAGGGAATAATTAGGGCCCATTATACACCGAGGGAGCAATCTGTGTGTGAAGCTGGAGAAGATAGCTACATTGTGACATGAGAGCTTCACATCTGTTTTACTTGGGAGAAGGAGGAGGCAGGTACATATTTCAAGAAGACTGGACTGGGAATCTCTTGAACAGATTGATATATGATACGAGCAAGAAAGGATGGTTTTGGCTGGTATAAAATTGGACAAGTCCCCAGGTCTGGAAGAGTTGTATCACAGCTGCAGTGGGAGACCTGATAGGAAATGCCCTGACTCAAATGTTTAAGTAGAATCTCGTAATAGGGGAGTCCAGAGTAATAGAGAGCACCCTTTAGAGGAGGTGTTGGTGCAGGTAGACCAGGGAACTATAGATCAGTGAGTATCAGATCAGTGTCAGGGAAACTATTGGGGAAAACAGAGAAGGAGACAATTGATCTTAATTGAGAGAGGCAATGTTTGATCAGGGATCGACAGAATGAAGTTATGAGATGGTGGTCAGACCGAACGAATTTTATTGAATTTTTTCGAGGAGGTCGTTTATATATTTTCTTTTTGAGCAACACCTTTGACAAAGACTCACATGCAAAACTGATAAAGAAAGTACAATATCATGGTATCATGGGTAACTAGGTAAATGACGTTCAAATTGTCTTAGAGGCAGGAGAAAGAGGGTGGTGGAAGAAGGCTGTTTGTGTGACTGGATACCAGTGACCCCTGATGTACCCCAGGGATCAGTGCTGAATCCCTTATTATTTGTGTTATTCATAAATGATGTCGATGTGAATGTGGAGGGAGTGGGGTTTGTGTGATAGATCAGTGTATCTTTCACATAAAGATTGTCCGGGTAGTTTGCAGTGAGGTGGAAGGCCTTATGTTACAGGGAGATACAGATGGAATGGTCAGATGGACAGATCAATGGCAGATGGAATGTAACCCTGATAAATATGAGGTGATGCAATTTGGGAGAAGGAAGCAGACAGGGGAGGACTCAATGAATGGCAGCACACTACGAAGCTCAGAGGGTGCTTCTCCACACATCCCTGAATGTGACTGGCCAGGGTAATAGTTGAGTTAAGAAGGCATTGGGAATCGTAAATAGCCTTTACTCATCGGAACATAGATCATAGAGGTATACAGGACTTTAGTTCGGCCAAGGTAGAATACTGTATTGAGTTTTGGGAGCCAAATTACAGGAAGGATGTGGTTCTACTGAAGGGGGTACAGAGGAGATTCACCAGGATGTTCCCTGGGTTGGAGCATGTCACCTGTGGAGAGAAGCTGGAAAAGCTTGGTTTGTTTACTTTCAAGCAGAGAAGACTGAGGGCTGTGTGATTCAGATAGATAAGATTACGAGGGGCATGGACAGAGTGGATAGACAGCAACTGTTCCTTTTAGGCAAAGGGGCAAAATCAGGGAAACACACTTTTCAAGTGAAGGGTTTGAGGATTTGAGGAGTGTTTTTCATCAAGAGGGTGTTGGGTTCTGGAATACACTTCCTGAGAGGGGAGCTGTTATGGTAACCACATAACAGCTAAAAAGGACTTGGACAAGCTCTTGAAGTTTCATAAAATTCGCGGCTACAGGCCTCATGTAGGAGAGTGGGACGAGTGTAGACAGGGGTGTTTGTCTGACGGTACAAAGACTATGCTCCTAAGGTTGTATGGTGTGGGCATGAATTAATGGGCTCCTGAAGAGAATATTAACAAGAATTATAAGGGTGAGCTGTCAATGGAAAATGTTAGAGAAAGCAAGTGCAGCTTCGTTACAGTCTGAACCCAGAGGAAGGAGAATAGAGAGCAGGGCAATAGTAGAACTATGAAGCAATTGCTTAAGTTCTGTCTTCACAGAAGGAAACAAATCAAATGAATCAAATCTTCCCAGCAAGACTGGAAAGCGTAAGTCTCGAGAGAAAAAGAATGAAATTAGGAAATGAATGCTTTGGGCGAAATTATTGGGACTGAAAGTATGGTTAAATTTATAATACAGATGGAAGGTGAAAAAATAAAGTCCAATACCAGGGTCCTGAGCTGAAAAAAGGAGACAACAACAGGATGAGGGAGGAGTTGGCTAAGGTTGGCTGGAAGCAAAGACTTTGGGGTGGAACCATCGATGAAAAGTGGCTGGCTTTCAAAGCAGTTTTATTTTTTTGCAAATGGGCAGCAACAGCATATAACAGTGAAATGGAAGGACTGTAGGAAAAGGGTGATCTGCCATGGATGTTTCATGAAATGAGGGAGGCTATCAAAATAAAATAAATGCCATAAATAATGGCAAAGATCAGTGGGAAACTAGACGATTGGTAAAACTATAAAGGTTAAAAGAAAGCAACAAAAAACCTGTGAAGAAACATAAGATAGATAGATTATGAGAGCAAACTACCTCAAAATATAAAGACAGATATCAAACAATTCTAAAAATATATAAAATGAAAAGAATGGCTCAGGAAGCATTGGTCCTTCAGAGGGTGAGAAGGGTTATTTTGTGAGGAAATGGCCGAGGAATTGAATAGATATTTAGTCGGTCTTCACAGTGAAGGACACTAATAATAGTCCAGCATTATCAAAGAGAGGAAGGTAGGTGAGGACCTGGAAACAGCCATTCCCATGAGAGAGATAGTGTTGGGCAAGTTCATGGATCTATTTTTAGATTAGTCTCCTGGTCCTGATGGAATGCATCCCAGTGTACTAACAGAGGTGGTGGAAGAAATAGCAAATGATTTGTTTTCTAAATTCACTGGACTCTGGTCCAGTTCCAGCAGAGTACAAAACAGGAAATCAGATGCCACTGTTTATATTGCAGGAGCAGTAAGCAGTTAGGAAGATAAATGATGTATTGACTTTTATATCAGGGAATTTTGAGTACAGGAATAAGGGTATCTTACTGCAGCTGTACAGGGGGTTAGTGAGATCCCATCTTGAACATTGTGCAGTATTGTGTGCAGTTTTGGTTTCCTTACTTAATAAAAGACAACCTGACATTGAGGAAGTGCAATGAAGGATGACCAGACTGATCTCTGGGATGACAAGCTTGTTGTGGGACCAGACTTTTGGGTGATTGGACCTGTTTTCCATGGGCTTTAGGAAAATGAGTGAAGATCTCAGTGACATATATAACTCACTGACAGGGCGAGAGAGATTGGAGCAGGGATGATAATTCCGCTGGCTGGGACGTCTAAAACAATGGGCAACTGTATTAAGTATGGGCAGGTCACTCTGTATTGAGATGAGAATAAATGTCTGTACTCCAAGACAGGTGAACCTGGGGAGTTCTCTCCCACATAAGGGAGAACGTCCTGAGGATGTCAGGACACTAAATATAAAATGGATTACTGGACACTAAAGGGAACAGCAGACAGCTAGAGTACAGCTGTCACATGCTCTCAGATGTTAGGAAGGAGATCTCTGCAGTGTCAACAGGGCTGTGTTTCCCGTTCCCTTTTCCAATATCGAGTTTTCGAGTTTTCTGTCGGTTTTATCCTTCCAAACCTCGGAACAGTTTGATATATATTAGTGCCTTGCTTGACCGTTTCCGAGACCATTGAAGAGTTTATCACATGTCTGTGAATCTGGAGTCACTTTAAGGGCAGACCAGGAAAACACGGGAGATTCACTTCCTGAAAGTACATTGGGGAAGGAAATTGGTGTTTATAATCAACATTGGCTTAAATGTGAGTATTACTCGCACCAGATTTGACAGCCCGATATTGTTAAAATTGTTTTTAACATCCCCCAGCTGTCAGTGCATTAACCTTGTCTGGGTTAGTAATCCAGTGCCATTTCCACAACAGCACCATCTCCACATGGGGACCTATCGGAAACCACACTGAGCAGTTTATTTCTGTGCTGCATGACAGCTCTGTCAGAAAAAAGACCACTAATTTGCCTTTTGTGATGGCACTGTGGGTGTGGTAATTGGTCAGATTGCAACTATTCCTCTCTTTGGGAACTGGAGGCAGCTGAGTAATTTTCCGCATTGCCAGGTAGATGTCAGAGTTGTCAGCTTGGTGGTAGTGCTAGACTGAGGGATTATCGCATTCAAAAAATTACAGATTATGCTTGAATATAATGCTGCTTCTGTTGATGTTGCTGCTGTGATCTACAGCACCACATCAATGTCAGGAATTCTGTATTTAAGAAAGTTCAGAGATTTATATCACTGAAAGTATTTACAGAGGACTTTTGACTTGGAAATGAATTGAGGTCAATGAAGAATGAATAGCCCCTTGCCCTTACAATATGAAAACAGACCCTTTGACCCAACCCATCCATGCTCACTTGGTTTCCTAAACTGAACGAGTTCTATTTTTCTGTTTTTGGTACATACCCCTCCAAAACGTTCCTGTTCATGCACACATCAAATTGCCTTTCAATTGTTGTAATTGCACTCAAAATACCACTTCCTCCGACAGCTTGCTAAATGTCCACACCACTCTCTGTGAGAAACAGCTGCCATTCGATCCCATTAAAATCTCGTCCCTCTCACCATAAACCCAACCTCTCTGGCTTTGGGAACCTCCACCCTGGGGAAAAGACTTTGGCTATTCATCCTATCAATGCCCCTCATGATTTTATAAACCCCAATAATTTCACCCCGCAGCCTCCTACGCAAAAGGAACAAAATCACAGCCTATCCTTATACCTCAAAACCTCCAATCTCCCTCACACCATTTAAAATATTTTGTCCCCTTTCCGGTTTATGACATCCTTTCTTTAGCACGGCGACAAGAATTGTACTCAGCACTCCAAACATGGCCTTACCATTCTCTTGTACAATCACAACATGATATCCCAATTCCTAAAATCAATGTTCTAACTGATGAAGGTAAGTGTGCCTAACGTCTTTTTCATCACCATGTCTACCTGTGACTCCACTTTCAAGGAACTATGTACCCTGGATCTCTCTGTTTGACAACAGTGTCCAATGCCCTACCGTTAACTGTATAACTCCTGCCCTGGCTTGTCGTACAAAATGCAACACCTCACATTTATCTGCATGAAGC
This sequence comes from Chiloscyllium punctatum, assembly GCF_047496795.1. NCBI lineage: Eukaryota > Metazoa > Chordata > Chondrichthyes > Orectolobiformes > Hemiscylliidae > Chiloscyllium > Chiloscyllium punctatum. Next base: position 48,933,858 of record NC_092766.1, on the reverse strand, counting down.
TCTATCTGCCAATCATCAGCCCACTTTCCCAGTTGGTCAAGATCTTATTGTTCTCCAAAATAACCTTCTTCACTTTTCAATATCAACACCAATTTTGGGGATTCATCGACGAACTTACTATCCAAGGTTCCTATATTATGATCAGAATCATTTACAAACCACTGGTCACAGGCCTCCAATTGGAACAACAAATCTCTCTCAGCATCATCTACCTCCTACTGTCAAACCAATTTTGTATCTAATTGAATAGCTCTCCCTGATCCCCTGTGATGTAACCTTATTAAACAGGCTACCACGTGGAACCTGTTGGTTCTCACTATATTCACGTAGACAAAGTATGCTACTTTACCTTCATCTATTTTCTTCGTCAACTCTTCAAAACTGCAATCTAGTTTGTGAGACGTTGCTTCCCAGACACAAAGTCATGCTGAATATCCCTAATCAGTCCTTGCCTTTCCAAATGCATGTAAATCCTGCCTCTCAGAATCTCCTACAAAGACTTACCCACGCTTGACATCAAACTCACTGGTCTGCAGTTCCCTGGCTTTTCCTTGCAGCCTTGTTACAAATAATATAACAACATTAGCGTCTTCCTGTCCTCCAGGCCCTCAACTGTGGCTGTCAATGATACAAAGAAAGTCAAGAGAACTGCAGATTTCGTAAACCAGAAACAATGACAGAACGCGCTGGAAAAGCTCAACAGGTTTGGCAGCATCTGTGCAGAGAATTCAGACTTAATGTGTTACAACACGGAGTAAATCCCCCCACCCCCCCCCCCCCCCCCCGGTAATTTAAACCTGCAACACAGAAAAGGTTGAACCTGTGCTGTAATCTGTTAAAATTCAGGAGGCCAAGAACCATCCTAAAATAAAAATTGACAACTCGTTTTTTAAATGTCTAACAGAGAATAATTAACTAACAACTATTTGCAACTCTTTTCTCTGACCTGTCTTTTATTTTCCCTTCTACAATACTGGTCCGATGAAAAAAAAAATTAAGATTTACTAAAACATTTACATTTCAGAACCAGACCGCTGTCAAATCTTCTCTTTGTATGTTCCTCTCTCATATTTTCTTCTCCTTCGGGTTTCTGTTTCACAGGTCATTGACAAATAAAGGTCCATTTCGGAGAGCTATTCTCTGGGCAGTCTGCAGATGTTGGTGGCTTGGTAGTTCTCCCCCAACTGTTCTTTTTTTCGGTTTTATACCCCAAAGCATTGGGTCATTTCATTTTTTAAAAATATTGTCAAAATGCAAAATTCAAACTTGATTGGTGTTTAGAATCTTGGGGCATAATGTAAACTGATTGATCGAATTTCAATTTTTTTGTATCATAGCTATGCAGGTGCTGCCAGCTTCTGGACCAAATGTTACATTGTAAATTTTCCAGAACTCGCTGTGCTTGTAAATCCTTCAACTCTCTTAATGGTACAATATCCTTTATACCTTGATAAAACCTTCCCTCTCAAAAAAGAACCATCATAATGAAAACATGGTCTTATTTATTTTTGTATGCTTTAAACAGATTACTATAACATATTGATAACTTAATTCCAAGTTCACCTTAACTTCTTCTCATATACCTATATTTAATATTGGATAAATACAAATGTCATCTAAACTTTTTCAGTTAAATCCACGAGAAAGCCTTTGCAATTACATTTTTATGACACGCTGCATGTACAAATTTAAAATTAAAAGTCTGTAACATAGTCTCCAATGATATATTCGTTAAAGAGTTCTAATAATGTAAGTAGATTGGGATCCCTGTTCACAGTTGCCTCCAATGCATTATTTGTGACTTACACATTAAAATGCCATATGTCTAGTTCCAAACTCAATAGTTCTGCCTCAATCATGGAATGTTTCCTCTCGTGGCTGTTGAGTTTCTTTGAAAAGTACAATTCCATCTCATCGTCCTGTAGCAAGTCAGCTCCAACTCCTATGTCACGAGCATCGATTGCAGCTTTGAAAGGTTTCGTAAAGTTTGGTGTATCTAAAACTGGGTTGGTGGTCAATATTACTTTTTAATTTTCGAGGGCCTCCTGGCATTGTTCTGTACACCAAAACTTTGTGTTCTTTTTCAGCAAATCGGTTAACGGTGCCACTACACTGCTGAAGTTTGGAACAAACCTCTGAATGAATCCGCTGAGACCGAAGAAATGAAGCACTTTTTTTCTTTGAGGTTGGTCGTGGAAATTCCTCGGTAGCTTTTGTCTTTGCATTCCATGGAGTCAAGAACATTTCCCAGAACATCACGTCTGCTTTCACAAATTCAGTTTGATTTAATTTTAACACCAGTTTTCTTTCTTATATTGGTTCAAAGAGCTCTGTCACTGTACCAAGTGATCTTTCTCGGACTTACTAAAGATCACTACATCGCTCAAATGGACTGCACAGTTTATTAACCCAGCCACACATCTGTTTTTGAGTGTTTGGAATCTGTTGGTTGCGTTCTTCATTCCAAAGGGTATTAGTTTTAATTGATACAGCTGAGTTGGTGTTAAAATTCAGAAATTTATTTCACCCTCTCTGGTAAAGGTATCTGCCAGTAACCACACATTAAATCCAACTTGGTGATGTAACTGACTTGTCCAACTTTCTCGACACTGTCCTCCAATGTTGGTATTGGATATTTCTGAATTTGTAACAGTGTTGACCTTCCAAGAAAAATTATTGCTTCCTGTCCGGTTTGGGACAATTGGCGAGCTCCACTCGCTGTGGCTTGGTTTGATGATGTCGTCATTGAGCATGGCCTCCACCTCCTTCTGGACCTGTCTGGCTTTGAGAGGATTAAGCCAATGTGGATGCTGTTTTATCGGAACAGTATTCCCTACATCTACCTCATGTACAATAGCATTAGTTCTCCCCATATGATTCTTACATATGTCCTAATACTGCAAAACAAACCTTTCAACTTTGTTCTATGTTCCTGAGACAGACAGTTTACGAACCTTTCCGACTGCTCTTGGACTTTTGCATTTTTAACATACTTTGAGGCACATTAAAATCCACAAGATTTGGATTTGATTCCTCACTCTGCGTGGCAGTAACTGACACCTATTTCTCCAGTTTTTCTTCTCCTCTAATTTTCAGGAGGGAACCTATACAACCATTTATAACCCACATGAAGGGGTCTTCGAATGCGGGAATTGGCAACAGAGTTCATAGTTTCATTAATGCCTTTGGCCTACCTACCATTTGGCATGTATGACATGTATGTCAAACGTTAACCAAAAGTTAGTCAATAAAAATGATTTTTTCCTTAGCCTGAACCTTTCGTACCCCTAGGTGACCTCCTGTAGGTAGTTAATGAGCTACCCATAACACTTCCTGTCTGTATGCTATCGGCAATACAATCTGGTGCACTTCAGCACATTTCTCCTCTGCACGAACTTGACGTGGTCTCCATTTCCATCTTTAAATTAGATCTTTTAGATAATAACCATCACGAATATCCTCTGCCTCCTTTTCAGAATACACATCCACATATAAATGTTTTATCATCTTGTCTGTCTTTTGCAAGTCCCTTAGTCTTTCAGGACGAAACACGTCTGTCTGATCCACTCCCTGTTCAGGTTTTGCTTGCATCATTACGACAAACTGAACCTCAACTCCTTCATCTTTGTCTTTAGCGGTGCTTCGTGCTGTGACTTATGATAGCGGAATCCGTTTACTGTACAGCCTGGGAAAATACCAGGATATTTCTGATTTAACTCCTCAGTTTCTTGGTCTTTCTTGCGCTTCTCCACAACCAGGGGTGTCACTCTCAACTTGGACCCTGCTAAGTCATTCTCAAGAACAAACTGGATTGCTGGAACTGACTCTCTGTCAATCACACCCACTGTAACATCCCCAGTCATCAGTAGGCACTCCAATCTGATCTTACATAGGGGAATGCTAAATTTCTGTACATCTATTCCACAAATCACCATACTCTCGGGTAACAGATCAGAAAGATTGCAAATTTGCTCATCCTTTCCTATTAGAGACTGGCTAAATCCTGTATCTCACAAAATTATAACTTCTTGCCCTTCCTACCCTGTTATTTCTGAGTATACGTTCCTCACAGAGATGAATTCTTTATAGATATCAGGTACGAACTCCACACCCTGCCTAGGCTGTGCACTTTCCTGCAGCTCCTCAGCTCGTGTTGGGGGTCTCCTTTAAAACTTTCACTAATGCCACTGGCTTAGCTTCTTTTACCACATCTTTTCCCACAGTGCCTTTCTTAACGATCAGCACTGTGACCATACGCATTCCTCCTTATCGCAGTGAAAACATCATTTTCCTAGTGCCCTTCTGAAACCACCGATACTGTAATTTTCTGTGTTCTACTCCATTATACTGAAAACACCTGAGGCCTTTCGCTTCCTTTCCACTCTCTTGGGCATCTTCTTTAACCTGTGGTAATCTCTAATTCTCTACTCTTTCTTTTATATTATAGCATCTCCCCTTCTCCGAAATTCTATCCCTCACAGGACGAAATTCTGGCTGGAAGCGTGTCTTATGCAGCAACATGTATTCATCTGCTAGTTTTCCTGCTCTTCTCAATTCCTGAATTTTTTGTTCATCCATGTGAATTCTTATCATTTCTGGAAGTGAGTTTTTAAACTCCTCCAGCAGAATAATCACCCTTAGAGCCCCATAGATCTGAACTATCTTTAAAGCCCGCACCCATATATCAAAATGCCTATGTTTAATTCTTTCGAACTCAACATAAGGCTGACATGGTTCCTCCCTTAATTTTCTGAAGTGCAATCTATATGCTTCCAGTACCAATCCGTAAGTACTTAAAATATCTTGTTTGACGTCTTCATAATCTCCTGAACCCTCATCTGACAGCGCAGCAAATACCTCACTAGCCCTGCCTACCAGCTTAGTCCGAACTAGCATTACCCATCGATCCTTGGACCACTCCACCTGTCTAGCCAAATTTTCAAATGAAATACAGAAGGCTTCAACACCTTTCTCATCAACACGTGGCAGCGTTTTGACACAGTTGTATATATCACTAACGCCCCTTTTAATCTCCATCCTGTTAACTTGGCTTTGCTGACAAAATCGCAATTTCTCAGGTTCGAATTCTCTCTCTCTTTGCTCAGCTAAGAAATTTCGTTCTCCTTTTCTCCCTCTGTCTTCTCTGTTTGATCAGCTAAGAACCTTCTCCTCTCTTTCTTCTCTCTCTTACTCTCTCTCTTTGGTTTTCTTTAAACTGCATTTTCTTCAATTGTAATTCAGTTTTTTTTTTCTAAATCTCCTGCACTTGTCTGTTTCTCTGCCGCACCTTAGAGTCTCAGTAATTTCCTGACAATTTCTGCTTTACTCTTGTTCTTGGTTAGACCCAAATCTAGGTTCTTAGCTAATTCTAAAAGTTTGGCCTTTATCTTTCCTTCTAAACGCCGTCGGCAAATGTAGGAATCATCTTCAAACCCAGAACCTCTTTAACATTTTTAAGAGCCATTTCTCTCACTTTTAATTTAACCAATCACAGGTCACCAAAAGTTAACAAACTGTCTCCCGACGTTTTATTTCAAGCTCTCGGACAATCATGTGCAAATAATTAAACCTACTGTCTGTTTTTCACAGCACAAACCTATTTAAATCTGCCCAAATCTCCGACTGGATCTGTCTAAACCTGTTCAAAGCGCAAACAAAAGCCCTCAAACTATCACAACACCCGGTAAACCTCTCTCCTAATTTAAACAAGAAACAGAGAAACATTTCACCTCATGCTGGAATCTGTTAAATTTCGAGAGGCAAAGTTCGATTTACAGAGCTCACTAGTTAAAGTAAAACTAACAATTTTGTTAGTTAAGTCCAACAGAGAATATTAAAATGAACAACTATTTAGAACTCATTTCGGTAAACCTATCTTATACCTACCACACTGCAATACTGGTCGGATAAAACAAAACACCATGATTAATAATTACAAAAAATATATCGTGTTTCAAGACCAGTCAGCTTTTTCAATTCTCCTTTGTAGATTTTGCTCTGCAGATTTTTTCTCTCGGTCGGCTTCGATGTTCTGCTGTACAAACCTCTTTTAGAAAGGTCTTCAGTTAGCAGTCTTTCTTTGTGGCTGTCCTTGGCAATTCTCCCCCTAAATGTTCAAAATGAACGGATTTATACCTCAAAACAATGAATCATTTCATTGATTTTGAAGTCATAAAATACATTATAATTCAAACTCGATTGGATTTCAGTGAATTTGGGCATAATTCAAACTGACTCGCCCAATTTGAATTTGTTTTTGTTCCATGGCAACTTACTTCACAGTCAATTTTTATACTTTAACTCCTTTCAGAACAATGTGCACCTCTACACCTTCATAACAATATATTTTGTTTTCTGTAAATTTGATTATCTTAGTAAGTTCACATAATAGCATATTCTGTTCCATAAAAAGACCCGTTTACTGTCATCCTTCCTTTATCTAAATCCTTCTTTCCAGTTATTATTCCAGTTGCTAACAATGTAACTGGTATTCTTCAACAAAGTAATATATTGAGTGTGTGTCTGTTTGCGTGTCTGTGTGTGTGTGTATGTGTGTTTTGTGATTAATCCGCTATAATTAAACTGACATGAAAGAATGAGATGCAATCACAATCCCATAAGAAGAATTAAGTGTGCAACGTTTCCGACGTTTCTGATATTAAAAAAAGGTGCAAAACTCTCCTTTATTCAGGATTGAAAAGTGAGCACATGACGTTCATGTACAGGACGGAAGTAACTTAATGAACATTTACTGGGATTATTGACAAACCAAATGTTTAGATTTCTCCTGAAATTTTAAGTTCGGCATTTTTCAAGTCTGAGTTGCACATGTTCTTATCAATATGCAATCGTCATCAGTGACAAAAGCAGTAGTTGCTGGAAATACTCAGTAGTTCTGACAGTATCTGTTGTGAGAAAGCAGATTCAAATAGTGTAGCGAAATAGGCCTGGGATGTTTACTTTTCACAAAGAGTGTTCAGCAATGTACGGGTTAGATGCATTATCGGGGTAAATGCAGAGTAACAGAGTAGGGGGATGGGTCTGTGTACGTTACTCTTTGGAGGGTCAGCCTGGTCATGCTGTGTGAAACGGCCTGCTTCCCCAATGTAGGGATTCTGTGATTCTATGAATTCTCCATACAAAGTGTGGTTAGTGCCAGGATCAAGAATGTCTCAGAGAATTTTCAGGGCATAGTGAACAGCCAGTGGTCGTGGTACACGTTGGTGCCAATGACATAGGTAAGAAGAAAGAAGGGTCCTGCAAAAAAGCTCAGGGAGCTCGGAGTGAGTTTAAAAGCAGGATCTCCAGGATTATAATCTTGGGATTGCTCCCTGTGCCACCTGGAAGTGAGACAAGGAAGAGGAAGATACGCGAGTTGAATATGTGGTAAACGTTTTTACTACATGTGTGCAGTATTTGGAGTAAAATGAATGAGTTGACAGCACAAACAAAGGTAAATAAGTATGGCCTTGTGGAGATTTCTGAAACGTGGTTATCGGAAGGTCAGGACTGGGGTGTTAAATGTCCAAGGGAACTCTATTCAGACAAGAAGGAACAGCAGGTGGAGTGTCTATATTGGTTAAGGATAATGTCAAGGCTGTATTAAGAAATGATACTAGCACATGGGACGAAAATGATTAATCAGTCTGGTTCGAAATAATACAAATGGAAAGAAACCCATTGGTAGCAGCATTTCCAAACCACAAGCTCCCACCCCGGCAACCTACTTTCAAAGTAGCGAATAGCATGAAGCAGGGAGTATTGATGGCTTGAGACAAGGGCACAAGAGTAATCATGGGTAAATTGAACATTCATATTTATTGATCTAATCAATTTGGCAAGGGGACCCTCAGAGAACGATTCACCAAATGTATGAAGGATTATTTCTACGAGTAAAATGTAATCTAACCAAACAGAGAACTGACTTTGGTATTACGTAATGAGGAAGGCGTGATAAATCATATTATATTACTGGATTATTTTAGAAAAAGTGATGACAGTATGCTGGGGTTTCACATTCAAAGTGAAACAGGAAAGACAGAGTCACATATGGGAGGTTTAGTGTTGGACAATGATAATTTTACTGGCCTGAGGAAGGGGTTGGCTCGTGTGGACTTGGCAAAACATTAAAGGGCAGGACAGTTGAAGAACAGTAGCAACTACTGAGGGAGATAATCAAAACCCATCAATTAAAGAATAATCCTGAGTGGAACAGGAATTGTAAAAAGGTGAAAAGTGATCCATGTCTGAACAAGGAAATCAATAATAACATGAAGGTGATAGCCTGGTTGTATTATCGCCAACTACTAATGCAGACAATGTTCTGGGGACAGGCTTCAAATGTCACCATGGCAGATGGTCGAAGATAAATTCAACACAAACCTGGAATTAAGAATCTATCAATGATAATGAATCCACTGCTCATTGTTGGATACACCCATCTGTTTCATGATTCTCCTTTCGGGACAGAAACCACCATCCTTACCTGGTCTGACCAACGTGTGACGTTAATCCCACACAAATTTGGTTGACGCTAAACTGCCCTCTGTGCAATTAGGAGCGGACAATGAGTGCTGTGTAACCCAGTGACGCCATCATCCTGTGAATGAATTTAAAAAAACGCTTACATTGTCAGCAAATGGTTACTAAAAACAAAATCAAAATGGCTACGAAGGAAACGAGCAGAAATCATAAGAATTGATAAAGAACACTTCTCCGAGTAGACAAAATGGAAAAAGAATGCTGTACCGAAATGTTGGTATTTTAGAGGATGAAAAAGGCAAGGTAATAATGGGAAACTCAAAAGTGGCAGAGGCAAAACCAACATTTCCTATTTTCACTGTGGAAGATAATTTCTTCCCAAAATGTACAACAATTGTAAAGGATCTTGATGGAAGTACAATGATGAGGAAGAAGATATTAATTACATTGATGGGATTAAAGTCAGTTCAGGCCCTTGGTCTGCACTCTATCATTTTAAAGGAGGTAACGGCAGAGGTACTGGATGCGTTTTAGTTGCGATTTTCAAAAATTCCCTGGATTCTAGAACAGTGCTGAAGTATTGGAAAATTAATAATGTGGCACTAGCATTCAAAACAGGAGATAGGCAAACAAATCACAAACTACAGACAAATCAGTTTAACTTCTGTCGTGGGGAAGTTTCTTCAACAACTATAAAGTAGGAAATAGCTGAGCACTTGGAAAAACAAAAATCAATTTACCAGTGTCAGCAAAGTTGTGCTTGACAAATCTGTTAGAGTTCTTTAAGAATGTAAGCAACAATGTGAATAATTGGGATGCAGCAATTGTTGTACATCTAAACTTCAGAAGGCATTTGACAAGATGGTGCATAAGGGACTGATCCAGAAGGTTAGATTCCAGGGCTGAAGTGTAGAGTATTGATTTGGATAGAGCATTGGCTGACTAATAGAAAACAAAGCATTAGGGTAAATCGTCTTTTCTGGCGAAGTGAAACTCCTGAGGTGCTGCAGCGTTCAGTTTTCGGACCTCAATTGTTGACAATCTGCCCAAATGAACTGGAAGGAGAGACTGATTGCAGTAACTAAATTCACACATGGTATAAAACTAGGTGCTAAACTAGGCTGTAATGAGGAGCTAAAGAGTTTACAGATAAATATTGATAGGCTTGGAAAATGAGGCAGATTGCGATATCTGCCGATTGTGTTTAGTGTGGATAAGTGCATACTTGAATTTCCTACAGTCAGTCTTAACGTCTATGTTCTTGTGTTGCTCCACCTACAATTCTTTCGATTCTATTCATCGTTGGTGGCTGAGGTAACAGGAATAGTGGGATTTTGGTTGAGAGGGAGATGCAGGTGGCTCTGTGTGTGGGTAACATGACATTAATGAAGAGAAAATATCGCAGGCAGGCCTTGTTGATTACCACAGCAGGCCTGCCAACCAGATGGCCTATCCTAGTTCTTAATAAACCAAATCACACTGTTGCAGGCAGACAGACAATCCATAATTCATATGCCAATTTCATAATAAAGGGACAAATGGACATTTAGATCGGAAGTAAAGATTTGGCAAGTCCTGTTAGATTTAATGGCCATTTGAAACTGCAGTCTGAGAAGTGGGTGACGGTACAACAAAACACTTTAGCATTGTTGCAACTTTATAGTTTAGATATTGAGTAAAAATATTACATTATCAACATTGTTGGAAAGTGACCATTATCTCCATCTTATGAACAATATTTTGAATGTTTCATGGGAGAATACAAGCATTGAAATGGTTAGAAAAGGAAAATTTGAAGATTATGTAAGTAATTTAAAGCGGTCTGGGCATGTTAAGGGAACGGACAAATATTGGACTTTGGATCATAGTTGGGAAAACGTGTCTGTTTTTGTGAACGTTGGCGAGTTGAATGGAAAAACAGTGTATTTTTCGGGAGGCAATATAAATCTTGAAATATTTTAAAACCAAACACGTTTAGAAATAGGAAAGTTGTTCTACAGTTTACACATTAATGATGAGATTAGTTTCACGTTACAGTTACAGTGTGTCTTCTTATTATTCAGCCTTGGAGTAAGGGGTACAGCTGTTCTCTCTTCACCCTGTCCATACAACTCCACCCCCCCCCCCCCCCCACCGATGCTGTTAAACACCTCCATCAGGAGCACACCTGATCCTTCTTTGGTTAAAAGTAAAATCAAATAAATCGAGCTTCCCTTCAGTTTGAGTAATCTCTTGTCTTGTTACTTCTGAAATGTATCACATTTATCAGTGTAAATTTTCATCAGAGATTAATCTGGCCACTTAAACAATAGTTTTATACCCTCCTGCACCCTCACACGTTCTTTCTGACTGTGAGTCGCCATCTCGTCTTTGTTTCATCAACAACACTATTTATCATTTCCCCCAAACTCCATCCCTCCAATTCTTATCATCATCTTTTATGAAGTTCACTATATAACCTTGATTTCCTTCGTGTTCTTCAGACGTAGTCCACAGGAAAAGAAATAGAATTCCATTCTCTTGTTTTTTATTCCTATTTCGATGATTTTACAGCGTGATGCAGTTGAGGTTTTTTCTTGTTTTGGACAAATTTTATTTTGGACATGGAGCTCAATTCCCCTTTTATACTAAACGCCTCTGTATGTTTTATTCATAAGGCTTGTAGATAATTAATATCGGATTAGGTTAGGTGGTTTTCACTGCAGCATTTGTGCTTTATGTGGACCTGGATAATGTTCTTTCTATCGTTCCCTGAAACAGTCAGAGTTGAAGGAACTTTCCATCTGTACAATGGACACAGTTTCATAATTTTGTTTGAAAGAGCTATAGAGATGATGAAAAAGATTCAATTAAATTCTACATATATAGCCTCACGGCAGGAGATCAAGGTAAATCGTAATTCACCTTGAATTGGAAACAAATTATTAAAACATACGCCCACTTTTCTTCATATTGTAAAAACAGGTCCAAAAAAGTGTTCTTAGAGCAGCATGGATCCTACAGCTGCTCTTGGGATTGCGGGCAGTCAAACATTTCTTGTAGTCTTTTTTTGCAAATGATACAGTTATCATAGATTATTAATTTAACATTATTTTTTCTGTTTTGTTTTTTTAACATTAAAACGCAACTAAAAAAACAAAACAGCTCACGACTTTCTTTCAAACGATTTTTTTTAAAAAAAACACCTTTTTAAGTTGTTTTACGCAAAAAGAAATGTCTATTTATCTTTTAAAATGTTTCTTTTATTACACAGCAATGGATGTTTTAGGTTTGAAAAGTTAATTAGTTTTTCTTTCAAGCAAAGGAGTTGTCCCTTCATTCCGGAGAGTTCTACGCATGCTCAAGTCCGGAGAAGACTTTTCTTCATTGAATTTGTTGAAGGGGAATATTGGTTTTATAAATTTAATTAGCTACATGGTTGATTTTATTTAATTTTTGTATGTTTGAAATGTATAAGTATATATTTTTCCATTGTCTGTAGGTAATGAAAGGTAACATAATGTGTAGTAAAAGGAAATTCTGCTTTTAAGGTCACTTTAAAGAGAAAGGGAGGATGGCTGGGAGATTTAGAAAATAAATCCAGCAAACAGTCAGATAGATGGAAGGCAGTCAGCAAAGATAGGAAGATAGCTCAAAATTCTCTTGTGGCTATACCTCTATCAAAATGATTTTCAATTTTTAGAACTGCTGAAGGGACTTGTGTCTCTGAGGAAAATGGAAGAGTCATCAGTTATTTGACACTTGGAATGATTCTTATGTTCAGCAGCGTTTGACAAGATTTAGTAGAATTACTGCTACAGTGAGCTCTTCTGTCAGGGGCATCAACAGGAGATTCTATGGCAGTGACCATAGATTTAGGATGGTTTGTTGCTTTCCCTGTGCTAGGATTAAGAACGTCTCTAATCTTTTCAAGCACATTGTTAAAGGTGAAATTGAGCAGCCAGAAATTATTGTACATAATGGTAGGATTGATATTTCAAGGAAAGATTAAAGCAGTACAGAATGAATTTAAGAGGGGAGGTCGAAGATTCAAAATAAAGCGATAAAAATAGTGATTTCTGATTTACTCCCAATCCCAACCCCAACCGGCAAGGGACACAAGGTTAAAGGAGAAAAAAACAATTGCTGAAGAAGTATTATGTCGTTGAGGATTTTCGATTTTTGGGAAATAGGAATCTATTTTAGAATATGAAAGACCTGTTCAGAAAGGAATTGTCTAATCTAAAGTGGAAAGCAACAAATATCTTCGCAGAGAGATTTGCTTATTCTATGTAGGGAGACTTTATATGTAGAGAGGCAGCAAGGGGGATATTCCAAGTAGCATAACAAATTGTAGGATGGATGGAGAAGTTTATGAATGTGAGGAGAGCATGTCAATTAGAAAAAAAAGACGAGTGAGTCAAGAGTATACAGTAATTCTGAAGCACTCAATTGCATTTATTAAAATATAAGGGGTCTTACACGTAAGGCTTATGAACTCAGAGCATGTTTAAGAACATGTGACTGGGACATCATATTTATTACAAAATGTTGGTTGAGAGATGTTCAATTCGAGAGTGTAGCGCTGGGAAAGCATAGCAGGACAGGCAGCATGCGAGAAGCAGGAAAATCAACGTTTCGGCAAAAGCCCCTCATCAGGAATGAGCTGATGAAGGACTTTTGCCTGAAACAGCGATTTTCCTGCTCCTCAGATGCTGCCTGACCTGCTTAATTTTCCAGCCCCACATTCTAGACTCCAATCTCCAGCATTTGCCGTCCTCACTTTCACCTGAGCGATGTTCAAGATTGACAATTCAACGTTCCAGATGTTAAGTGTCACAGAAAGGATCGAAAAATCATGCATTTGGCTTTGAGGGAATGTCTACCCATTTTGATTAAGGAATCAGTTAATGCTGCAACTGAGAAAGATATTTGTGAAAAATCATCCATTTAAAATATACGGGTAGCATTAAAAATAAGAAAGCAGAGATCCATTTGAAGAGATTCCACTAATGCTCATTTGTGACAAATCGTCCAGTGAAAATATATTGGTAGAACTTAAAAATAAGAAAGTAAAGAGCACGTCAATGGTTTTGTACCGAATACTCTCCAACAGTAATAAAGAAATTGAAAAACAAACATGTAGTCACGTCTCGGATATATGTAAGCTTAATAAAGTTGTAATACAGGGGGATTTTAATTTTTTAAAAATTGATTGGGACTACCACTGTATTATCAGGTTGGATGGTGTATAATTTGTCAAACGTGTTCACGAAACTTTTCTTCATCAATATGTAAATTATCCCCAGAAGATGGGGAATAAAATTCCATTCCTGGTTCACTAGACAGCAACAAACAAACAAAACTGATTGCACCTCATATTCATCCAGCTTGAACTCTATTTGTCCACCGTGCCACCAGTTTTGGTGTCATCTGCAAACTTACTAACCTTGCCTTCGATATTCTCACGCAAATTATGTACATCAATGAAAAACAATGAACACTCAGAACCTACCTCTGTGGAACACTGCTGGGCACAAGCATTCAGTCCGAAAGGTAACCGCCCACCATTACTCTCTGTCTCCTGCCAATGCACCAATTGAAATTGCTGAAGAGAAACTCTACAGTTCTGGCAGTATCAGGGCAGAGAAAAACCGAATTAACTTTTTGTGAGTCCAATAAGATTTGTTCAGAACATGTTCATATCAGACTCGATATATTAACTCTGTGTCTATGCCCAGATCCTGGAATATCTGTTGCATTTCTCCATCATTTTTCATTTGTATTTTAGATTTCCACTATCACTAAAATGTTTCTTTATTTATTGGTCTAGATGCTGAACCCAGTTATATTTGGACAATATGCTCCATTCCTGTTCCCATTACTTGTGCCAGTGACACATGTATTACAGGAGATTCTGTTTCTTCTTTAACTTCCACAAATAAATGCGTGGATCTCATGAAAGTGATTTTGAGTTAAAAGGTCTTTTAGAGACAGCTACACTCGAAGAAAAAATAGGTATAGTTCATTAATTATGATATTGTGCGTTTTATGACTCACATTGTCTCCTCAGTCGCTGAATATTTTCAATATATTTCTCTGAATAATTCGACATTTGTGAGGGCACTGTTGGAGTATTGCGTGCAATTCCGGGCTCCTCCCTATCATAAAGATGTTGTGAAACTTGAAAAGTTTCAGAAAAGATTTCCAAGGATGTCGCCAGGGTTGGAGGATCTGAGCTACAGGGAGATGCTGAACAGGCTGGGGCTGTTTTCCCTGGAGCGTCATAGGCTGAGGAGTGACCATATGGAGGTTTACAAAATTATGAGGGGCATAGATAGGATATATAGTCAAAGTGTTTTCCCTGGGGTCGGGGAGTCCAGAACTAAAGGGCATAGGCTTAGGATGAGAGGGGAAAAATATAAAAGAGACCTAAGGGGCAACTTTTTCGTGCAAAGGGTGGTACGTGTATGGAATGAGCTGCCAGAGGATGTGGTGGAGGCTGGTACAATTGCAAGTTTAAGAGGCATTTGGATGTGTATATGAATAGGAAGGGTTTGGAGAGATATGGGCCGTGTGTTGGCAGGTGGGACTAGATTGTGTTGGGATATCTGGACGGCATGGACGGGTTGGACCGAAGGGTCGGTTTCCATGCTGTACATCTCGATGACTCTATGGTTGTCATGCAGCCCATCATCTCTGTACCAGCTCGGTATGAGCTAAATCCTCACTCTAACTTTTCTGCAACTCACTGTAACTCAATACATTTTGCAATCTGTGTCTGTTTTTTTTCGAATATCCGTCCAGATATAAAGAATCTTAACAACCCTTATAGCCTGTGATTAAGCAGTATCTATATAAAATATAATTCTGTACATCACATTTAAAGATGACCTGTTCTGTTCACATTGTCGTTCAGCATTCCATCTACCAAAGGTCATCTGTTCTCTTGCTCTGCATTTCATTTCATTCCATTTGTCAGAAATAGTGATGGTTGAAGACTCTTGACTGGGAGTTACTGTACTCCATGCAGGGATCTTCATCCTCTGACCCCAGTCCTTTCTGTCTCACAGCCAATATAATATTCATTCCTTCCCATACACATTAATTCATGGCATTTAATGAACAAGATTTTGGAACCTTGCTATGGAGCAGGCCCGACGCCTCAAAACATTTTTAAGCAAATAGCCCAGGCCGTAAAATTGTTATTTGTTGAAGGTATGTGTATGGTGGATATTCCCAGACTGAATTAGCAAGTCCGACTGCCGACGTTTAAACAAACAGAATTTAATTACAAAATTAAAGAATGAAACACAACGAACTGAGAATCCAGTACCTGAATAATGCATCCTATCCGAACTTGACAGGCTGACACAACTTAATGATGTTGTTCCAGATTACTTGCAATAATCAAAGTTAAGAAACCCCTGAGCACAAAAAATTAAAAATTACACAGAAAAGGCTTACAAAGGTTACAAAGTCAGGGGGCAGAAGGAGGGCGAGAGCGTCTAGATTCAACCATGATCCTGACTCAACTCACCCTCGAACTGTACTGACCTGTGCAGCTGGAGAGCTGACCACATCCCCTTGATTACACCAGTTTTTTTATTGGAGACTTGAAAGCCTTCTGCCGAGACATTATTTGTTAGGTAAAAACCAAAGCACTCTAATGAAGCATTCGAAATTGAGACATATTTGAACCTTTGGATCGTTAGAAAACCTCTGAAAACAGTTCAAGAACAACATAACTTTGTAAAGTGACTACCTTTGCGACGACTCCCCTGATATATAACTGAATCATCAATATCCAAAGATGTCTTCAGGTTTCAACCCCACCCCCCCCCCCCACCCCGCCCCCCCAAAAAGAAATTGTGGTTAAAATATGGATGTACGTACATTTACTATAAACATGTAAAAATGGACAACTACATCCGGATTCAGTGTGTGGTATTCCCATCACTGAGTGCCTCAATCTGTCATTCAAGTATTGACAATGCATCAACATTCATGTTTTCAAGACGTGCCACATGCACAATTTTCTAATTTAATGGCTGTAACTACAGGCTCCTGCAAAAAAGTCTCGCATTTTTGTACTTAAATTTCTCCAAAAACGTCAATGGTTTATAATCAATGTTGTCTCGGATGTGTTGGTGCTAATATAAATACTGAAACGTTGTGGTGCTAACACAAAGCTCACAGTCTTTTCACAACTGTTGAATATTTCTACCATTGAGCATTCAACTTCTCGGAGAAATACTTAATAGGTCTTTCTGTCTTCCCGTCGTTTTCCTGCAGGAGCCCAGCACCGACACCCACATCACTCACATTTAAAGCTACCTTGAATGGCTGTGCATAATAAGGTGTGGCTAATAGTGGGGCAGTAGTTAATACATATTTCAAGCCATCAAATGCCTTTTGACAGTTCTCTGTCCACTGAAACCTCTCGTCTTCCTTCAACAATGCAGTGAGTGGAGCAGTCACATTGCGAAAATGAGGCACAATTCTTCGATAAAATCTACACAATTCCAGGAACCATAGTACTGCTCCTTTTGTCAACAGTATGGGAAATTCCCCAATTGCCTTCACTTTTACATCCCATGACACCGTTTATCTATGTCCAATAGCATGGCCCAGGAAGATGATTTGAGCTTTGGCAAATTCAATTTTTGCCAGGTTTACCACCAAGCGTGCCTTCCGAAGCCAAATACTCAAATCCAATAAATTCTGTAAATGTTCCTTCCATGACTGATTAAAATTCACCAGGTCATCAATGCACATCACACATTGTATAATCTGGTAACTTATTCCTTAGCCCCTGAAATGTGGCTGGCACGTTTTTCATACCAAATGTAAGTTGCTTGACCCACATTTTCAACACAGTCTTCCAATTGCGGAACTGGGCATAGATCAATCCTTTTAACTGTATTGACTTTACAATAGTCCACACATAACCGTTGGGTACCTTTTGGCTTTGGCACCATGACTATGGGTGAGTTCCAGTCACTGTAACGCACGTTGATTATGTCACCATAGAGCATGCATTCAATCTCCTTCTGAACCTGTGCCAACGTTAGAGGAGTATGCCCGTAAGGATGTTGCTTACTCATAACAGCATCACCTATAGTTACATTATGCACAATTGGGTTAGTACTTCCAAGTTAATTTCTGCTTATCTTCCCGTGTAATAGTAATAACTCTTTGTAGTCATTACAATATTTCTCAGAAAAGTAACTCAATAATTTATCCAAATTTTAGGCAACTACCTCATTGTCCACTTTATGTAAGGAATGCCATAATCATTAACGCCTTCTCCCCTTGCTTTCCTTGCTTCCCTGTCAAAATACCTTTTGAACATATTCACATGACATATGCTGCGAGATGACTTATTGCCTGGCGTCCTGATCAAGTAATTACCCTCACTCAATATCCTTTTTATTTTACAATGTCAACTAAACCTTGCTTTTCAAGGTTCACCTATCACTGTAAGCAACCGTAATAACTTATCCCCGATAGCAAAATTGCAAATATTAAATTTCCTGTCCGCTTCCTGTTTTAATGCATGCTGCAATACTTTTAAATGGTGTCCAGCCAATTCCCCAGCGCTATTAATCGTTCCCAAAAAATAGAGACATAGTCGAAAAGTTTGACCTTTCAATCCTGATTTACTACTTTCTCCTTCATCAATTTTAATGGCTCAAAGACTCATTCAAAGAGATTGAATTTGCTCTATTAATTTGGTGCATCCCTGATCACAAAAAGCGCAAATGGAACTTCCTTAACCGAATCATCTGGATAATCCTGATCATAAGACCTCAACATGATCTATAATGTTTAATGTTACCTTTATCGTGCTCCCTGTAATTTTGGATGGTACGCAGTAGATTTGAATTACTTTATCCCGAAGACATTATCGTGAATAATTTATATATGTTCTTTGAATCCTAAATCTCACTGTAGCTCTATTGGTGGTCCTTATCTATTTTAAAAAGTAGTAATTCCTCTGCAATTCTGTTAGCTGTGATGTTGCATCTTGGGGTTGCCTCTGGAAATCTTGTCTATGCATCCATTATTGTTTACAAATACTAGTGCCCACTTTTTTTGTGAGTTCGGGGCCCAATCCAACAATTAAGACTCTTGTAAAAGGTGCCTCAAATGCCAGAATAGTTAAGAAAGGTGCAGGTTTTATTATCGCCTGTGTTTTTCCAATTACCTGACTTGTATGACACGTCTGGTAAAATTCAACTACATCCTGTTGCAGTCCAGGCTAGTAAAATGTCTCTATATTTCAACCTGTGTATTTGTCACTCCTAAATGTCTTCTTGTTGGTAGCTCATGCACTTTTCTCATCACCTCCTTTCTATAAACCATTAGCAAAATGATTTGATGAATCTCTTCCCATTTCTCATCTCTTTGACTGTGTGATTGTCTCCATTTCCTTATCTGGACATCATTTTAGGTAATGACACTCAGGGATGCATTCAAAATTCTTAACATAAATGCTTTTTGATGCAACTCGTTTAATCTTTTATCTTTCTGCTGTGACTCAATTAGTTTAGCTGAACTCAAAATACATGCATGATACCCTACTTGCTCCTGTTTTGTATCAACTATCTGATGGAACAAATTCTTCGTTAATGCCACTTAAGCTTCCTTGTCTTTACATTTTTGATGTTGCCTGTTTCAGGTGATGACACTGGGAACTTGTTACCCCACAATCTGGAAAGTTTCCAGGATAAGACTCCTGCAATGCTTCAGTTGCCTGCGTCTCCACTGGCTCTTCAACCAGAGTAGGTAGGACTCCTACCGGTGAATCAGCTATATTTTCTGCAAGGATAAATTACATTCCTGGCGCTGAGAGTTTTTCCAATACCCCTCCCACAATTGCTCCACATTTTTCTGAATATGTTATCCTCACTTTACAAAATGTTGCACTTTTTGTCTCAAAATGAATTCCCTTTAGCAGTACATTTTCGAGAAATAGTTCTTCAGGAGTACATATCTCCTCATCTTTCAGAAGCATAGACTGAGAGGATACGGTGTCCCTTAATATTGCATCCTCTTTACCTGCCCTATCTGAATAAACTTTCACTTTGCTGG
This sequence comes from Chiloscyllium punctatum, assembly GCF_047496795.1. Classification (NCBI taxonomy): domain Eukaryota; kingdom Metazoa; phylum Chordata; class Chondrichthyes; order Orectolobiformes; family Hemiscylliidae; genus Chiloscyllium; species Chiloscyllium punctatum. The sequence continues at coordinate 48,914,301 of NC_092766.1, read as the reverse complement.
TATATTTTTCTGAGCAGATCTGTCACTTCCTCCTTAACAAACCTCTGATCAGTTTGTACGCTCTGATGCAGGTTTCTAGCTTCCACTGTGTTTTCTGTTACCACTCCTACCAAACTCACAGGCTTATCCCGTTTTCCTGCGTCTGTGTTTTTTTTCCTGAACACACCAACACAGTGATTTCATGTGTCCTAATTTGTTGCAATGGAAACACCACAGCTTGTTAACTTCTTTGTCTCCTTCAAGTATTTCATTTTTATACTGTGGAAAGTTATCATTTCGATCTTCACCGAGATCTACCATTCCCTTTCTACTTGAGGATTTCTCTTTGCCCCAGTTTCTATCCATCATGGACTGAAATTGATTCTGGAAGCCAAAACAAGTTTTATAATCATTAATCACTAGTCATAATCTTTAGCCAATTCAGCGGCCAGTCTTCCAAATGAGTTTGCACTATGTCACATAGTGAATTTTTGAACTCCTCCAATTTAATTGTTTCTCGAAGAGCATCGTAGGTTTGCTCTCTTTTTAAAGCTCTTATCCATCTATCAGAATTACTTTGTTTGATCCTTTCAAATTCAACATGAATTTGACCAGGATCCCTCCTTAGATTCCTAAACCATTGTCTGTAGGCTTCTGGCACAATCTCATATGCACATGTCCCCTCCTCATTGACCCCAGATCCCTCCTCTGACAGTGTTGTGAATACCTCACTAGCTCTACCTACAAGTTTTGTTTGGGTCAACAAAGCCCACATGGTCACTGGCCACTGAAAATGTTTTGCCACTTTCTCTAAGTTTCCATCTCTGAAGCTCAAATGCTCTCCCTTTTCCTTTCTGTCCTGCAAAAGCTATTTGTTATTTTTTCTCTTTCCTCTGCTAAACCTATTCGTTCTCTTGCTTCCTCTTCTAATGTTAGTCGTAGCTCAAACTGATTGTTTCTGTTTCCACCTCAAGCTGCTTCAATTGCAATTGAAGTTTAGTCATCTCTGCAGATCCTGATGGAGTTTCCAGCAAATTGGAATGCTGAGCTACTGCTGCAATCATCTCATCTTTCCTCACATTAGGCGGTAGCTTCAATTCCCTTCGTTTACTAATTCTCGCTGCTTGGACTAATGTGCATTTTGTAAGACCCCCAAGCTCACTTTTTCCACCTCGAAAACAAGCTTGGTTCCTGCAAGAACCATCGCCATCTGAAGCTCTGTTTATTCGCCAATCAACACACGAAATAAGAGACACTAACACCTGCCACTCGCTATCTAAATACTGCAAAGGGCCCCCGTCGGTTATGGGTCAAACCCAACCCCTCAAAACATTTTAAGCAGGTAGCCCAGACCATACCTTTGCTGCATGTTGAAGGTTAGTGTGTAGCTGTTATTCCCAGAGTGAATTAGCTGGTGAGACCACCGAGTTTTAAATAAATAACATTTATTTACCAATTTACCAAATTAAACATCAGGAACCGAAAATAGAATTCCTGAATAACGTATCGTATCTGAAACCAGCAGGCTATTATGACTTAATGATGCAATACGCTTGCAACAATCCCAATAAACAAACTCCTTAGCACCAAGTGTAAAACTGACACAACTGCTGGCAGGTTACAAGGTCAGAAACGCAGAAGGAGGCAGAGAGCGTCCAGTGACCCTGACTCAACTAACCCCAGAACTGATTCAACTTGTCCAGCTGGGGAGCTGGCCACGTCCTCTTGATTATACAGGTTTCTTTTGAAAGACATGAAAAGCTTCTGGATGAGGCATTATCTGATAGGTATAAACAAAAGGGGACCAACGGACCTTTCAAAATTCTGACATATTAGAATCTTGGGTCATTTAGGGCCTATTTAAAGAAATCAAGGACAATCAAGGACTGGTTTTGGGACAAATATTCCACATTTGGCTTTGGAGTGAATTCCAAAATTATAAATCTTACTGCTTTGAAGTCAATAAAGTGTATTAAGGTGTTCATGAGTTTAAAGAAAACAGTGCTTAATCGTATTGTGTGTTGAAGATTCAACATTGTCTTATTAGAGCAACGAGAGGAATGTCCAGGCAGATCCGCACTTCCTGTGCATGTTCAGGGCAAATATGCCCACTAAAAATCTGTTGCTAGGCAACTGTTCTAGTCGAGACGAGATCAGCATATTAACGATATCTAGATTGTGTTTATTTTGGGTTGTCATGGTGGAGCGTTTAGGCAGTTACAGTATTGCAAATGGACAACACAGCAGAAGCATCGAGCCTGCGACAAGAAAGTATCCATCATTTTCCCTCACAACTAACTTCACGACAGTAATTGCTGATGGGATTTTCCACTATTATCCAGCGATGTCAACATTCAATTCAATCCAATTGTTATTGTGAAGTGAAGGTAGCATACTGAAAGGAGTTAACTGGGTCTGTTTGTTCTGTGACTGTGATTGATGTCAGTCTCCATGGATCCTAATTAGGTCCCTGGATAGCTTTCCTCTTCTATATGTAAAGGGCTTGTTGCAATGCTTTATCCCATTATAGCTGCGGATGCATCACCTTCAACACGAACAGGGATCAGCTGTAGCAGAGACAGGGAGAGGAAAGATCAGAATCCGAGAAACATAGATTGGAATGTTCCAATAATGGATCATCATCTGAGAACAACAGACTGGAATGTTCCAACAATGGATCAGAATCTGAGAACAGTAGACTGGAATGTCGCACCAGCGGTTCAGAATCTAAGAAAAATGGAATGGAATGGTGGAACAATGGACAGGAATTTATACTGGGGTCTTTTCCTTGTTTCCTGGTATTGGAACATATTACCAGATCGGATATACGGTGTACTGTTGATTATGCAGGCTGGTTACTATCCCATGCTCGCTATTGTTGGCGTTCCTGGTAAGTCTCCCCATCTCTATCGATTTATTAATCCCACGAGCCATGGCGAACTTCAGTGATATTTCTGTTATCAATATTTAGTAAAGATCGAACCTTTTGTCTTCAGTTTCAAATGCAAATCCATTCATTCTCCACAAATTTCAGAAGCCTCCACACCTCCGCCCTCACAAACATCTGAGAACAAGACTGTTCACAATCCCGAAGTACCTATTTGCCATGAATTGATTTATGTCTTGGTATTCTCTCTATCACCAAAGCTACCCACGACCAACTCCATGATATCCCCAGACCCATCTTGATGTCAGTGCGGGTGCTAAATAAACAGTTATCTATACCTTGGAAAAATTCAGACTTTATGGTTCCAGTTCTCTTCTAATCACTCTTTCCGTTACAAAATGTTTCCATCACAATCTTGTTCTTGTCTGTAAAGAAAATTCATGATAGGGACACTGTGTCAGAGTAGTAATGTCGCTGTTCACGTAATTCAGTGGCTCAGGATACTACACTCAAGACACTGTTTCAAATCCTGTATCAGAGAATGACAGAACTTAAATTCAAATGACAGGAACAGGAAATAAAAGCGAATTTTACTAATATAATCCCACCAGTACTTTGTCAATAAGTTTATCTAGTTTGCTATTGTCCTTTGTTAAAGATATCCAGCATTTTTATCTGGTCTGGATTAAGACTGACGTCAGACCAACTGCCTTCAGGAATGGCCTCACAGTAAAATGCATTTAGTGAGGTCCACAAGTGCTGCCCTTGCCAGTGATGCAGACATCCCATGTAATAATAACATGAAAGGTTGAAAAAAAAACAAAGATTGATGTTAGAGATCAGAGACAAAAAGAATGAGGAAGTGCCAGGGAAACTAAAGAGATTTGACAGCCTCAAGTCGAGAGAAAAATAGAAATGACATTTCGAGTACAACGACCATACATCAAAACTGAACGCAACTGGGAAATAGTGTGACTGATGTTGGTGACTGGGATGTCTGTTGTGAAGGGGAGAAGGAGGGAGTTGAATAGATAGCGAAAGAGAGAAATAGAAAGGAAGAAACAAACAAAGGGATTGTTGATGATCAGCTGGAATGGAAATAAAAATCGAGATTAATCTTATTTATTTTTCTCCTGTTCCCATATTATTGAAATTCATGCCCGTGTAAGGTGTACATCAAAGTCCCTGTTTGAAGTGAGTTATGTCCCTTTGTCTCCCTTCCGTGAGTGTGATTATCTTCCTTTATTCATTAGTAGGATGCTGGGCCAATAATTAATTTACTTTTCTCATTGTCCTGAGAAGGTATTGGGGAGCTGCCTTCCTGATGCACTGCAGTCCATGAGCTGTAAGTAGTCAGTGCTGAGATCTGTTCGGTTTTATTTCTTTTTGACTTTGATCTAACAGAGTGGCTGGCTTGGCCATTTCAAGTTGCAATTGTGTGTTAAACACAGTGCTGTGGATCTGGAGTCCCATGTCAGACCAACCAGGTGAAGATGGTAGATTTTCGTCCCTGAAGGGCATCAGTGTGCAGATGGACAAACAGAGTGGTTTCATTATTTCATTTAATTCTCAATTCCTGATATTTTATACCATTCAAATTCCAACATTTGCCGTGGAGAGATTCAAATCTGAGGTCTGGGTCATCACCTGTGTCCCTGGGTTAATATTCCAGAGATAACACAGCGAGGCCATCACCTCCTCAGCATCTTCAACCATCTCCATGGCAATAGTGTTGTGCTTAAAAGATAGCGCTTTGCAAGGCAATGAAACATACCATCCTTCTTATTTTGTACTTATGAGAAGGCGAGATAATGGGAAGTGCTCTAAATGAAAAGGAGCTGGATATCCTTGGTTATGAGCCACTGACAGAATTCATTCGGAGCAGTACGGAATCAGCACAGTACATGTGTGCTGTCCTTCTTTGAAAAAATGATGGAAGTATTAGAGTGAAGACACTTTATTTAAGTTGTAGAGTGATATTGAGACCGTATTTGGGCCACTCTGAACAGATTTTCTCTCCTTTTTAAGAAATGATCTCCTTGCCACAATGAGATAGTGTAAAGGTGCTGCACGAGACTAATCCATGCTGTGATTGTACCATAGAGAGATTGTGAAGGAAATAAGTGTTTAACTTGTAATGCGACAAAAGAATAAAATGTGATTGCAATAAAACTTGAGTGGTATTAACCAACATTCATTATTTCCAAAACAAAACATTGATATCATGAAATATAACGTGTTTCCCACAATACATATTTTCACATTTGGACAAATGTATGATCGGAAACGTTTAGAATGATATGGGCCAAATGCAGGGAATGGAGTTAGCATGGGTGAATATTTTCGTCAGAATGGGCCAGTTTGAGCTAAAGGACCTGTTGAACTCTATTACTCTATGATAGTTTACATATCTGTGTGGATCCCCCATGTTGGTTGAGTGAGAGTTGCATGCTCTGAACAAACTCTCACCATCTGAATGTACAGTTGGAGTGAGACCCTGCACTGAGCATCATTTTGTTAACAAGCCTGTCAGCAGCCACACACTGATAGGGTTGGTCATTCTCAAAAACTTGTGACATCCGTGCAGAAGATTAGTCTGTCTTGTCAGAGATGGAAGATGCCTCCTTGAGACATCGCACAAACAATCCAGTGTGTCTCCTTACCATCAGGAAACCACGTTAATGTAACGCATGTGAACCATTATCAAGGGAGCTAGGAGGAACAAAATGGAGCAGTCTGTCTTTGCAGTCTCTCCTTCGTTGGTATGTCGTTTTGTAGCATCATTGACATCCTCCTATTTCACACTCCATCCACCTGGACACCGCGTGCTGACCTATTACCGGCCCTCGATGTCTTCATATCCAAGTGCCGCCAAGACATTAACCATCTCAACTGTCTACCCCTCCCCCCACTCCAACCTCTCACCCTCACAACGCACAGCACCCCCACTCCCCCTGCTCCTATCCAAAAGTCACCATCAAGCCAGCAGATAAAGGGGTGCAGTGGTAGATTGGCTCACTGATCTTTCCACTGCTGAAGCCAGACGCTAACTTGAAGACACCTCCTCCTACCTCCCTCTCGACCATGCCCGCACCCCCCAAAAACAAACCATCATCTCCCAGACCATACAGAACCTCATCACCTCAGGAGGAGATCTGCCACCCACAGCTTCCAAATTCATAGTCCGGGAACCCCGCACCGCCCGATTCTACCTCCTTCCCAACATCCACAAGCCTGATCACCCTGGTCAACCCATTGTCTCAACATGCTCTTGCCCCACTGAACTCATCTCTACCTACTTCGATACTGTCCTATCCCCCCTAGACCAGAAACTCCCCACCTAAGTTCGAGACACCACCCACGCCCTCCACCTCCTCCCAGACTTCCATTTCCCCGACCCCCAATGCCTCATCTTCACCATGGATATCCAATCACTATACACCTCCATCCGCCATGACCAAGGCCTCCAAGCCCTCCGTTCTTTCCTCTCCCGACGTCCCCAACAGTTCCCTTCCAACGACACTCTCATTCGTTTGGCTGAACTGCTCCGCACCCTTAACAATTTCTCCTTCGAATCCTCCCACGTCCTCCAGACCAAAGGGTTAGCCATGGGCACTCGTGTGGGCCCCAGCTATATCTGTCTCTTTGTTGGCTACGTAATACAGTCCATCTTCCGTAATTACACCGGCACCAGTCCCCACCTCTTCCTCCACTATATTGATGACTGCATTGGTGCCACCTCGTGCTCTCACGAGGAGGTTGAGCAATTCATCAAAATAACCAACGCATCCAACACCGACCTTTAATAACCGGGACCATCTCTGATATCTCCCTCCCCTTCCTGGACCTCTCCATCTCCATTAATGATGACTGACTGACAATGACATTTTTAACGAATCCCATAGCTACCTGAACATTTCCACAGGACTACATCTCCCAAACCAACCGAGTCCCATAGCCCCACCTGCTTCAAAAATTCCATCCCGCATTCCCAATTCCTCTGCCTCCGCCATATTTAATACCAGGAGGACCAGATCCACCACAGAACACACCAGATGGCCTCCTTCATTAGACACCGCAATTTTCCTTCCCACGTTGTTAAAGATGCCCTCATACGCATCTCATCCACGTTCCGCACCTCCACCCTCAAACCCCATCCCTCGAACCAAGGACAGAACCCCCTCTGGTGCTCACCTTCCACCCTACCAACCTTCACATACACCAACAGATCCAACGACATTTCCGCCACCTCCAAACAGACGCCACCACTGGGGATATATTTCCCTCCTCAGCCATTTCCACTTTCCGCAAAGACCATTCCCTCCGTAATGACCTGATCAGGTCGACATCCCCCAACAACCCACTCTCCCTTCCTGGCACCCTCCCCAGCCAACTGCGCCCACACCTCCTCTCTCATCTCCATCCAAGGCCCTAAAGGAACCTTGTATATCCATCAAAGTTTTATCTGCACATCCACTTATATTATTTATTGCATCCGTTGCTCCCGAAGCGGTCCCCTCTACATTGGGGAGACTGGACGCCTCCTAGCAGAGCGCTTCAGGGAAAATCTCCGGGACACGCGCACCAATCAACCACACTGCCCTATGGCCCAAAATTTCAACACCCCCTCCTACTCTTCTGAGGACATGCAGGCCCTGGGTGTCCTCCACCGCCGCTCCCTCACCACCAGATGCCTGGAGGAAGAAGGCCTCATCTTCTTCCACAGAACACTTCAACCCCAGGGCTTCAGTTTGGACTTCACTAGTTTCCTCATTTCCACTTTCCCCTACCTCACACCAGCGACAACCTCCAGCTCATTACCGTCCCCATGACCTGTCCTAACTGCCTAATCCTCCTTTCCACGCACTCACTCCACCCTCTCCTCTGACCTAGCACCTTCATCCCCACCCCCATTCACCCATTGGACTCTTTGTTTTCTTCTCCCACGCTTCTCCCTGACCTATCACTTCCATCCCCACCCCCATTTACCTATTGTACTGTATGCTACTTCCTCCCCATCTCCACCCCCCTCTCATTTATCTCTGCACTCTGCAGGGACCCTGCCTCTGTTCCTGATGAAGGGCTTTTGTCCGAAATGTCGATTTTCCTGCTCCTCGGATGCTGCCTGACCTGCCGTGCTTTTACAGCACCACTCTAATCTAGACTCTTGTTTCCAGCCTCTGCAGTCTTTGTTTTTACCCCATGACTGAACAAGGTGTCAAGGAGACTGAATAAAATTGAACCCTTTGGGAATCAGTTGTAAACACCCACAGGTTGGGCCATTCAGGACACAAAGTGGCTGATGGAGATCAATCCTCTCAGTCCCAGGATATCTCTTTGGGCGATCTTCCAGATAGCTTCCTCGGCACAAACACATTCAGCTGCTTCAGCAACGTCTGACACTTCTCCATAGTTCGATCAGATGTGAGGATGCTCAGAAAATATCGCATAAAACATCAAAACCTAGACAACATTCAAGCTCGTGCTGTTAACATGTAACAGTACGACTGGAACCTGAACATTTCCACAGGACGAAAAACGAGGAGCTCATTCGGCATCTAAAGCTGTTTTCACGGAAACATGAGAACACCATTCAGCCCATCGCAGCTATTGGATAAGAAGAGGCACAGCTCGTTCACTCTCCTTGACCTATTATTCAAGAAGATAATTTGGTTTAAAAATGCAGATGTTGGAATGCAGGAGTATAAAAGAACACAACAAATCAGGCAGCATCAGGAGAAGAAGTCCACACCTTGGGTATAATCTTTCTTCAGGACTGGGGGTGCTTGTACAGATAAAGAGGCGAGGTGGGGGAGTGGAGGAGGCGGCATGCTGAGGTGGGGAACACAGGAACATGATACCACCGAGTTGCTCAATGGTAGAAATGAATCCAGTTGACAGCTGGACGTGTTGTCCGTAACTTTTGCTCATGTCAATAGGCCAAGGTATATGTGTGGGCACTGTTTCCTTCGCTCAGAGGGTAGCGACTGTTGGGGCTTCTCTATCCTAGACAGCTACATCTCTGAAATGATTTAGGGTGCAGAGAGATGTTAATGGATTTTGACCCATTAGGAGTTGAGGGCTACAAATAATTGGACATGAAAGAGAAATTGCAGTTGAGAGAGATCAGCCCTGACCTTACTGGAGGGAAGGGCAGGCTTGACGGGCTATATAGCCTGGTGTTATTCCAGTATACCTCATAGTCCATTCACTTTGTTGCCCCTTCCAATTCCTGTGTTACTGACTTCAAGTAGCTGAATAGTCAGATACTGTTGCAGCATGATCTAAACTGTTCTATCGACTCAAGGGGCTGATTGTTCTCCTCCTGTAACTGTATAACATGCTCCAGGGGCTGAAAAGCTTCATCCTGTTCTGGTATATCTGGAATACATTTTCTTCAACGACTGCAGATGCTGGAGATCAGAGTCGAAAAGTGTGGCACTGGAAAAGCCCGGCAGGTCAGGCAGGAGTATCGATGTTTTGTACATTCCTTCTGATGGAATTATGCCGGAAATGTCGATTCTCCTGCCCGTCGAATGCTGCCTTACCTGCTGTGCTTTTCGAGCACCACACGTTTGGACGTTTACCGGCCTGCCTTACTCGACCTTCCTGGTCACGTCAGCAAAGAGTTTTAGGAAATTCGTCAGGCATGAACTTCCACTCAAAACGCTTTGCCTACTATTCCTAATCAAACCCTGTTTTCCGAATACATGCACCTCTTATCCCTCAGAATCTTCTCAAGTTATTTACCTACCACAGATGTTAAGCTTACTGGTGTGTATTTCCCTGGCTTTATTTTTCAGTCCTTCTTGAATAAGGATACAACATTTGCTATCCTTCAGTCTACTGGGATCTCACCTTTGGTAACTGATGATCCAAATTATCAGCCAAGGTCCCCGCAAATTCTTCTCTAGCCCATTGCAGTGTTCTTGGATATATCTGGTAAGGCCCATGAGATTTCTCCTACATCAAACATTCGAGTCCATCCAGTACCTCCTCTACTGTGATATGGACTGTCCCCAAGACATCACCACTAATTTCCCCAAATTCCCAAGTATCCCCACTGTAAATATAGAGGAGAAATATTTGGTGAGGACATTGCCTATCTCTTATGGTACTGCACATACATGTCCACTTTGGTCTTTGAGGGGTCTTATTCTCTCTCTAGTTAATGTTTTTCCTTCAATATACTGAAAGAGCCTCTTTGCATTCACCCTGATCTTCTCAGGTCAGGTTACCTCATACCCCCTATTCGTCCTCCTGATTTCCTTCTTCAGTAAACTCCTGTATCCCCTGCACACCTCCAGGGATTTTCTTGATTCCAGCTGCCTCTACCTGACCCAAGCCTCCACATTTTGTTTTGTCAAAACCTAAACATCTCTTGTAATTCAGGGTTCCTCATTCCTGTCAACTTTCCTTTCACCCCCACAGGAACATACAGATCTTAAACTCCCACTTGTTGGAGCTCGCTTTGCTTGCAAACAGGCTACTCTAATCAACCCCTGCAAACTCCGGTCTAAGTCCATCAAAATTAACCTTGTCCCAATTTAGAACTTGAATCTGTGGACCAATTATTTTCCCCTCTCCATAACGATTTAAAAATTAATAGAACTATGGTCACTGGTCCCAAAGTGCACACCTACTGTCACCTCACCCACCTGTCCTGACCTATTTTTAGGTCAAATTTTGCCACTTCCCGATTAGGACCCTCTATATACTGCTTGAGGAAAGATTCCTGACGCACTTACTTGATTCTTTCCCATCGAATGGCTTAATGCTCTGGCAGTTCTAGTCTGTGTTATAAAAACTAAAACCCCTATTATGACAACCCGAATGTTTCTGCACGCCTTCCCAGTGTCTGTGTATATCTTTGTTCCTGTAATTCCTGTTGACTATTTGGCGGCCTATAGTACAACCCCATTAATGTCACCATCCCCTTCTTTTTTCTTATTTCCACCCACAAAGCCTCACTGGATGATTCACCAGTTATTTTATCACTGATCACTGCTGTGGTACGCCTCTAAATCAGAAATGCAAGCCCCTCCCCTCTTTCTACCATCTCTGTACCTCCTAATACACTTTACCCTGATACATTAAGCTGTCAGTCCTATCCATCCCTCAGCCATGTTTCTGTAATAGCTACTCTATCCAGTGCCGATTACCGATCCACACCCTAAATTCATCGGCCATAACTTTTAATCCTTTTGCATTGAAATAAGTGCAATTTAATCCATAGGTATTCCTGCCTGATGTATCTCTTCAACGTACTATTCTGAATACTGTATCTCCTTCCAACCTCACATTTGCTGCCCAGCTCTTGAGGATACCACCTGCTGCCAATCTCGTTTAAACACTCCCTTGCAGCACGAGCAAAACTGGCTGAGAAGATATTGTTTCCCCCCACCCCCTCCAGTGCATGTGCCAACAGTCCCCCTTGAGCAGGTCAAAACTGTCACAGAAAAGCTCCCAATGATCTAAAAATATGAATCCCTCTCCCTGCACCAATTCTTTAGTCACATATTTATCTGCCATGTCCTCCTATTCTTACATTCACTACCTCATGACACTGAAAGTAATCAGGAGATTATCACTGTCAAGGCTCTGGTTTTTAACTATTCTCCTAGCTCTCAGTAATCACTCTGTAGGACCACATTCCTATGTCTACCTGTGTCATTTGTATCAATGTGCATAGTTAGTTCAAGCAGCTCAAATACCCCCGCTCCCCAAGAACGTTCAGCAGCCACTCAGAGACATGCTGGACCCTGACACCTGAGAGGCCACACCCCATCCTGGGTTCCTGCTTGTGTCTCCCGAACAATCGAATCTCCTATCTCTAAGACGCTGTTTATCTTTATCCTATCCTGCTGCTCCCCAGAGCCAGTCGCAGTGCAACCAATCTGGCTACTGCTGCTTTCCCCTGAATGGTCATTGCCTGACACCCATCCCCATCTCCCAACACACACAATCGGTAACCAAAATGGTATACTTGTTTTCGAGAGGAATGACCACAGGGGATTCCTGCACTCTCTGTCTATTCGCTTTGCCATTCCTGGTGGTCGCTCAGCTACTCTCTGCCTGGAACATGGCTGTAAGCAAGGAACGCCTGTTGGATTAAATTCCGTTTATGAAAATGCAACAGGGCTGACAGATAATGCATATGAACTCAGGGCGTGGATGATGGGACTGGGATATTATAGTCTTTACATGGCTAAGTGGGGACATGGGCATTACCACCTCACTAAAGCTCTTATCTATGAAGTTCTCAGTATCTTGGATGATCTGAAGACCAGCCAGGTGCAGCTCCTGACCACGGTCTCGCAGGAGCTGCAGCTGGTTGCACTGCCCACATGTATAGTCATCAGGGACGGTGGAAATCTCCCTGAGCTCCCACATCCTGCAGGAGGAACATGCAACTGTCCTAACTGTCATCTCAACTGCTGGCAGACTAGCATTAAAAAGACATTACGTGAGCTTAGCTGCATCTTTTGCTGAGCTGCTTCTCACTGAAGCCTCTGGAACCAAAGTATTACTACCTACTCTGCAACTAACAGCACGTCAATAGACCACTCCACATTTAGTTTTAGATGGAGACAATACAAACAGGAAGACAGCTAACGATCCGTATCCATGAACGCCTACTCGCCACTAAACGACACGACCAGCTATCCTTAGTAGCCACACACACAGACAACAAGCAACATGAGTTCGTCTGGGACAACACTAACATTAGAGGACAAGCCAAACAGAGAACAGCCAGGGAATTCCTAGAGGCATGGCACTCATCCACAGATTCATTCAACAAGCACATCGACCTAGACCCAGTATGCCAACCATTGCAATGGACAGCTGGAACTGACAACCGGAAGCGGCAGAGACAAACCACTATAAATGACGGAGGAAGCATTACAGAAGCGCTTCACAGGAGGCTCCCAAGCACTGAGGATTTCATCTAGACAGGGGACGAAACGTCTGCAACACAAATTCACAGCTCGGTGAAGAGAACGACAACAAGGAGCAGCCGAGCTGCAAATCATCTCACAAACTTTGAACATTTAAAATATTCATGTTCTGACCAATAATTAGACTATATAATGATGCTGGCCTTGCAATACTTGTATTTTAAATGCTTATGCTACACTAAATAATCAGATATGCGCGAGCATTTACAATGGGAAATAATCGGATACTGACTTTTCTTCACATCAGACACATGATAGAGTGCAAAACTTTTAAGTATAGGAGGAGGCCATTGGCCACTGTGTGTGCATCAGCTCCAGGAGTGTCTCCCAAGCCCCTCTCATTTGCCGGCTCTATTTCTGCAGCCTGTTAAATTCACATTTCCAAATACATACCCAGTTAGAGTCATAGGGATGTACAGCATGGAAACAGACCCTTTGGTCCAACCTGTCCATGCCGGCAAGTTACCCCAACCCAATCTAGTCCCACCTGCCAGCAACCGGTCCATATCTATCCAAACCCGTTCAATTCATATACCCATCCAAATGCCTATTAAATATTGCAATTGTACCAGCCTCCACCACATCTTCTGGCAGCTCATTCCATTCACATACCACCATCCGTGTGAAAACGTTGTCCCTTAGGTCTTTTGTATATCTTTCTCCATTCACTCTAAACCTATGTCCCCTAGTTGTGGGCTCCTTGACCCCAGGGAAAACACTTTGTCTATTTATCCTATCCATGCCCCTCATAATTTTGTAAATCTCTATAAGGTTACCCCTCAGCCTCCAACGGTCCAGAGAAAACAAGCCCAGCGTCTTCAACCTCTCCCTGCAGCTCAGATGCTCCAACCCTGGCAATATCCTTGTAAATCTTTTCTGAACCCTTTCAAGTTTCACAACATCTTTCTGATAGGAAGGAGACCAGAATTGCACGCAATATTCTAAGAGTGACCTCACCAATATTCTGTACAGCTGCAACATGACCTCCCAACTCCTATACTCTATATTCTGACCAATACAGTAAAGCATACCAAACGCCTACTTCACTATCCTATCTACCTGCGACTTCACTTTCAAGGAGCTATGAACCTCCACTCCAAGGTCTGTTTGTTCAGCAAAACTCCCTAGGACTTTACCATTGAATGTATAATTCCTGCTAAGATTTGCTTTCCCAAAATGCAACACCTCGCATTTATCTGAATTAAACTCCTTCTGCCACCTCACAGCCCATTGGCCCATCTGGCCGAGATCCTGTTGTAATCTGAGGTAACACTCTTCCCTGTCCACTCCAATTTTGGTCTCATCCGCAAACTATCTGTACCTCGTATGCTCGCATCCAAATCACTTATGTAAATGTCAAAAAGTAGATGGCCCAGCATCGATCCTTGTGGCTCTCCACTGGTCAGAGTTCTCCATTCTGAAAAAACAACCCTCGACCACCACCCACTGTCTTCTACCTTTGAGCCAGTTCTGTATCCAAATGACTACTTGTCCCTGTATTCCATGAAATACAACCTTGCTAATCAGTCTACCACGTGGATCCTTGTAGAACGTCTTACTGAAGTCTATATAGATCACATCCACTGCTTGCCCTCATCAATCTTCTTTGTTACTTCTGCAAAAAACTCAATCAAGACGGTGAGACATGATTTCCCACGCACAAAGCCAAGTTGATTATCCCGCATCAGTCCTTGTCTTTCCAATTACATGTACATCCTGTCCCTCAGGATTCCCTCCAACAACTTGCCCACCACAGAGGTCTGGCTCATCCCCAACTCTCCCAGGCAGTCTATTCCAAATCCTAACAATCTCTCAATAAAGAAGATTTTCCTTATCTCACTCCTGGCTCTTTTGCTGATAATCTTGAAATTAGGACTCCTTGATGCTGTAATGCCAACTAATGGAAACTGAGTACTCCTGTTTTACATCTTTTCATACTTTTGAGCACGGTACTAAGTTCACATCTTTGTCTGTTCTGCTCCAGGAAGAATAAGCCTTGCAAGAACTGTAACAAACACTACATCGGACAAACAGGCAGAAACCTAGCCACCTGGATACATGAACAACAACGAGCCATAAAAAAAAGACCTAACCCACTATCACTAGTATCCTTCCATACAGACAAGAAAGTATACCATTTCGACTGCATCTGCACATCCATCCAGGACAAGCCAAGCATAGACACGCACGATAATTCCGAGAAGCAAAGCATTCTATCAACTCGATCAACATCGATTTTGATTCCATCTAACACTCTCTGAGAAAAAGAACCGGATATAAAATCAACAATACTGGAAATTACATCACTGACTCAAGGAAACCTAAACACATAAATAGCAAGTGGGACATAACACCAGCACTTCACCAGAGGCTAACTGATAATGTTCCCTAGTACAGTGATGAACCATCTGAAAATGAACTCTCCAGCTCAGCGAGCAAACTGACATCCAGAAGAAACGCAATTTCTCTCATCCTCCCTTACACTAAACCCTTCATTCCCGTTATCATTCCGATTATTTTAGGGTTATTTGTATTCTTCTGCAAAGTAATGTGGTGTCTGTCTGTCTGTCTTTCTTCTGAATGTGTGTGTGTGTGTTGGGGAGGGGGGGGGGGTGCTGCGACAGAGAAAGACGGAGAGAGAGAGAGGGAGAGAGAAAGAGAGAGAACAATCCGCTGTAATGTCTGGATTACTCCCCGTGCCATGTGGAAAAGAGGGAAGGATGAGGAAGACAGTATAGCTTAACATGTTGTTGACATGCTACTTCAGTGATGACTGTTTCAGATTGTTGGATCATTGGAATCTCTTCCAAAACAAGTGGGGACCTGTACAAAAATGGCAGGTTGTATCTTAAGTGGATGAGCACCAACATCCTTGTGGGGAGGTTTGCTACTGCGAGTTAAGCCTATATGGATTTGAATAAACCAGGAGAGTGAGAACCAAAGCAGCAGATCAGGAACTGAGTAGAAGGTCGAGGTGAATAGGACATCAGACACGGTCAGTTTAATGACCATGCCGAGAGAGGGAATCAAATCAGTCCAAAATGTGAGTTGGGAGTTGGAATAAATTATCGAGATGAGGCGCAGGTTTTTCAGAGATTCATCAATAAGGATAGAGAGTGTGAGGGATGTGAGGGAGTGAGGTGTGTGAGATCAGGGAGACAGTGCACAAAAAATATTAAAGTGGGAAAAGGTTGGGGTGGTGAATTCTGAGACAAACAACTGGCAAAAAAACACAGGAAAACTTGCTGTTTGTCAAAGTGAATACCTAGGAATTAATTTATTATGCTTCAGAGAAATAACATCCTTATTGCTAAAGATCTGTATTATTATGGAGGAAAAGCTGTGTTCAAGTTATGGCTGTCACTATAATAATGGTGGCAAACAGTTAGAATATTATCAGTACTGTTGTTGGACAATGCTTGCACAGAGCATGTGAATTACACTGGATGTTCCAAGAGATGGCTGGGCTGAGTTTGGTTGAGTAAGTGCTGAAGCTGCATGAGATGATGCTGTTTTGTAATATAGCCTCTTAATGAGTACAGTCAAAGGAACAAAGCAGCAACTGCCATTGCTTATTGTTTCAGAATACATCACATTGTTCTTGGCTGCCACTGCAAAGAATCATGCAATGAAAAGCAGTCCGATCACGTCTTTGCCAGCAAGTGCACATCCAAAGGCTTATGAAACGTTTTTGTGGTTACCTGCCTCAACCACCCTCCTAGACAACGCAGTCCAGATTCATACCATCCTCTCAGTTCATATTCCATATTCCATTCAATAAATGCTCTCTCAATCTCCTGCCTTTCACTTTAAACGTGTGTCCCTTTGTTTTTGATCCTTGGACTCAGGAAAACAGCTGTTGTCTGTTCGTCCTCTCCAGACCCTTTCTGCTCTTGTACACCTGTACTAGGTTCCCTCCTCAACCTTCCCTGCTGCAAATGAAAAACGAGCAAATGTAGCCCTCCTCTTTCATACTCACTTTTGAGTACTCACTTGTCTTGTTACTTCTGACTTGCATCTTCCCAATTTATCAGTGTTAAATTTAATCAGGCCATTTATCCAGCTATCTGAATAATCTGCATCTATCCTACTGTATCCTAACACTTCCCTCCTGTCTGTGATCCACCCAGCCCAACTTTGTGTCATCCATAACATTGGTCATCAGTTCACTGCTCCCCACCTCCACATTCTCACAATCATCATTTCTGAATATCGCAAATAAACCGTGATTTCCTTCATGTTCTCCAGATGATATTGAGAGGATGATTTGACAATTCAAGTCACTTGCTTTTCCTATTTTGGTGAATTTATAAGTGATGTAGTTAACACATTTTACGAGGGAGCCACAAATAGCATTTTCGACACAGAGTTGAATTCTCCTTTTCCACTCTGCCCCTCTACATGTTTTATTTATAAACCTTGTAAATAATTTAGGATAAACTAGGGTTTGGCATCTTGCAGTGGAACATTAGCACTTTGCGTGCCACTGTTTTTTGTAACATTCCCTGCAAATGGTAGAGCTGAAGAAATTTTTCATGTGCAGGGTGGACATGGACTCATTCATTGTTTGTTTAAATCAGCGAGTGTGATGAGGACAAATATTCAATTAGATTCTATGTTATGGGCCAACTACAGAAGATCAAATCATATTCTGATATCCACCTTGAATTGCAAGCAAATATATACTGTAAAAATATCAAAAATATTGAAACACCACCGTAGGGGAGAAAGAAACATGTCGTCTGCACTTGATGGAGATTTCGAAATATATAGTACATGTACAACCTGAACAAAAATCAAGTGATAGAAGAGAAAGTACAAGAAATCCTTTCTTAATTTTGAATGGAATCCAGATCCCGATTTCCTTGTACAGTGATGTTTTCTCATCTAATCTCACTTCCTCAAAAACAAGATTTTCCCTGTCATTAAAACTTCATCTGCCATTCTTCCTCCTCCGTCCTACTCTTTTCTTATACTCCTACTTCCCTTGCACTACCCCTTCTGCTGCTACATACTCTTCCACTGATGATCTCCCTTCACAGTCTTCTTCTGCCACTCACACTGTAAGTTACATCAATTCCCCAGTTACTCCCACGTTTTCTGGCAATCCCTTCCCTTTTTGCTTTGCTACTGGGATGATGTGAACCGCTGACTTCTGTGCTGCTATTTGACATCAGTCAATGATGAGATTGAGATGATGAATGTCCAAAAGGAACAGACAATAGTAAGTTTCTGTCATTGTCGGATTCACCGTGAACAGGCTGGTTTTGTTCCTCATGGTACAGAGTGGAGTGTTTTTCTGTCTCTCTGTCACAACATTTAACCAAACAGCCTCATCACAAATCGGACAAACCTCTCCTCAGAATCAGAAATCCATGCATCAGTTTTTCCTTAAACATTGTGAGCAGGCCGTGTACTATCCTTTTGTTCTCTATTCATTTTACTGATTTTCCAATGTCAGTTGAGGTGAAGTCAGAGTAACTTGCATTGCATCAAAGTAGTATTTGACTCATGTGACGTCGGGATCCAGAGTAACCTGTCGTCAATGGGAATCGCAGGAAATTCTGCACTGGTAATTTCCTCACCGAACAATGACACTTTCGCCAGAGCTATTGGGAATGACAAATAAACTCTGCCCTTGCTAGGTCATTCATAAACCATGGATCAATTTGTCCTGTTAATAACATCAAGATATATAATGTTTTCAGATTTGTCTAAAGTCTACGAAAAGTAAGTCCTTGCTGCTTGAGTGTCACTCCAGTGAAATCAGGACGTTACAATAAGATTTTCTTCCCAATTATTTTCAATCAGTTACTTTCTGAGGACTGATCGTGCGATATCAGTACCACTGAGATCAACATTTTCTCTGTGCAGCAGCATCGCATCATATTGTCTCAAGGCTTTACCAATCCACATTTCTAAATTATTCACCGGCTTATTCGTTGAGCTAACCAGATGTCCAGGACACACAATTTGCAACAACGTGGAGATGCCCTTGACCAACTGGAAACTTCCTCCACTCCCATATCATGCCCTCTGACTCCATGCCCTCCCCCAACTCCACCTCCTGTCGTTTATTCACCATCCCTCCTGAACTGCCACTCTCTGATGCTGAATGTTCTGTACTTAGCAAATATCTGAACTTTACCTCTCTGTGCCTCCAGTTTAAAGAACTTTAGGAATGACATTAAGTTGAGCTCTTCTGCTGTTTTCGCCTCAGTGCCCATTTCTTTCGGCAAGATTCCTCTCCCTGTCCCATATACACCGTTACCCAGCTGCAACACTCTCCCTCCACCTGGACGCCTCGCTCTGGCCTTTATTTGAGAAATTTCCACATGACATTGGTTGTCTAAATTTCTCTGCACTCCCCTCACCAAATCCAACCTGTCACTGTCTGAACAGCCTACACTCCATGTGCTTATATCCAACTCTGACTGTGATACTCAGCTTGTCCCAATAAGTCTGGTGAACTGATTTCGAAATTGCAGATGTTGAACGCACACTCTCAGATACCTCCTCTAATCTTCCCCTGCACTATGACCCTACCTTGGCACATCATTGCATTCTATCAACTATGATAACTGACCGTATTTCATCGTGAGATTCCTGCCCCACTCACCCCTCCCACTTAACAGCCCCCAATTTGATGGTCCTCTTCTCGAAGTGCTCGCTTCGATCTCCCCCCAAAGATTCACAAACAGAACTGCCTGGGCTGACCCATTGTTTCAGCCTGCTCCTGCCACACAGAGGAAGTGCATGGACACACAGGTATGCCTGTTTCTTCTTGGGGTAGGTCGACCATTCCCTGTTCCAGTTCTATTTCAGCACCCATCCACAACTCTTTGTCCGATACACCGATGATGTCATCGCAGCTGCATCTCTCTCTTGTCTGGAATTGGGAAAGTTCACCGATTTCGCTTGGAATTTGAAACCCTCCATCACTTTCATCTGGTCTATCTCTGACTCCTTCCTTCCTTTCCTCAACATCTCTGTTTCCATTTCTGGGGATAGACAAGCCACTGTTATCCTGTATTATCCCACTGACTCCCACAGCTTCCTCGAGTGTACGTCCTCACACCAGGTTTCCTGCATAGACTAAATGCCATTCCCCCAGTTCCTCCATCTCCACCACATTGCTTCTGATGATACTAAATTCAACAAGGAAGACTTTGAAATGTCCACCTTGTTCCTCAATCAAGGGATTCCCCATCATTGTTGTCAACACGGTCCTCAAACGAGTCTGATCCATCTCCTGCACTTCAAGCCTACCCCTCACCTTTCCTCTAGCAACGGAGTTTCTCTTGTCCTTACCTACTATCACAGCAGCATTCACATGCGAGGATCATCAGCCCGATTTTCCCCACCTCTAGCGAGATGCCCCCATCTGCACATATTCACCTCACCCCCCTTGTCCACCTTCTAGAGGGATTATTCCCTCCAGGACACACTGGTCTACTCTTTATTAATTCCCAACACAGGTCCACTTCACTTCCCCTGCCGGAGGAGTAACACTTTCCCATTTACGTCCCTCTTCATCACTATCCAATGGCCCAACTATGCCCTCCAGTTGAAGCAGCACCTTACCAACATTTCTCAGAATCCGGTCTACGACATGTGCTGCGAACAATGTGATCTCCTCTCCATCGGGCAAATGAAGAGTGGACTGGGTGACCGTTGCAAATGACTCTGAGCTTTCAGTTGCCTGCCAGTTTAACAGCCCATTCTGTTCCCTGACCAATATCTCTGTGTCAGGCTTGCTGCAGTGTTCCAGGCAAGTTCAGCGCAAGCTGGAAGAACATTTCATTTTCCATGTGCTGACCCTACAGCCCTTTAGACTCATAATCCAGTTCAATAATTTTCGGGCCTGAATTCCCCAATGTCCCAGCCCCCTACCCATACTCCAGGCCGAGTTGTCACATAGCCTTCTATTACTCACACCCTATTGTTAGCTACAAACAGTCTCCATTAAGAGCTATCCAGTCCCTTCTGCATAGAAACCAACATTTTCCGTGTTACCATCAGTTCTGAGGAAGGGGCACTGGTCCTGAAACGTTAACTCTGATTTCTTTGCACAGATGATGCCAGACCTACTGAGCGATTACAGCAACTTCTGTTTTGTTTCAACATTTTCATGGCAAGGTCTCACAATGCAATACGTCATCGACATTTAGAGCCCTATCATAAATACGAACTTTGTAATTTCTCATTTAATGTCCATAACTAATTACTCGAGTTTCAACTGAGATAACCGCTTTGCTATTATCATTCAGATCAGACACTTTGTCACAGTTCAGAATGAAGACAGCAATCAAAAGAGCTGGAGCGAAACTCAGTAGATCTGGCAACATCTGAGCAGAGATGCAAAAAATTAACCTTTGATTCTCAGATGACTTTTCAGAACAGTGTCACATCATAGGGCATATGTTAATTCTGTTGCTCTCTGCAGATACTTCCTCATCGTTTTCATTTCTCCAGCTTTTTTTGTTTGTTTTTCATGTTTCCATTATCTCTATATTTCATGTTTCTTGACAGGTCTACATGTTGACCTTGGTAATATTTGGACAATGTGTTACTTTCTTTTTTGTATTACAGTTGGTGTGTCTGTCACACCTGAATTACAGACAAAATCTGTTTCTTCTTTACGATAGAAAGTACAAACACATTCTAAACATCTTATAAATCTCTGGAAATCTATTTTGTTTGAAAATACATTTTAGAGGCAGCTGAACTTCATGAAGTAATAGGGATAGATTTTTGATGATGGAACACTCTGTGTTCTTCATTTAACTAGCTTGTCTCCCCAATCTCCAAAAGCTTTCAATGTATAACATAGAATTATGAAAGCAAAGGAGGTGAACACTCAAACCATTGACTCTCCCAGTTTGGATTGAGCGAATATTTCGACTATTCCTCAGCTGTATTGTACCCCTGTACATTTTGTTATTAGCATCTGCTTTTAATTGTAAGCATTCTGCCAGATATGAACAATATGATCAATCTCAAACAAAAACAGACGTTGGAGGGAAAGCTCAGCAGGCCTGGCTGTATGTGTGAAGAGACATCAAAGTTAAAGCTTCAGGTGCGGTGACCCTCCTCAATCTGTATTCCCAATGATTAAATGGTGTGTATAAAAAATATAGTTCACTTTATCACATTTACTATTATACTGTTCAGCTCACATTGTCATTCAGCATTGCATCTCAGAAACGTTGGCTCATTCCTTGTTGTGAACTTTGTTCAATTCTATCTGACGTTAAGAGGGATGATGACTGGGGAATATCATTGTACTCCCCATGCGGTCTCCTCAGCCACTGCTTTCATTCCGCCCTATCTCCTATCTAAACCTGACTCATTAATTCTTAAGTCTTAATGAATATTTCCAATTTCTTGGGGCTGAGGGGAAAAATTACTGTTTTACAGCAAGTAAAACTGCATTAAGATGTTTGTAAATTTGAATAAATTAATTACTGAAGCATATTATGAATGGAAGGTCCAACGTTTCTGTATTATAGCAGGGAGAGGAACATTCAGAGAAGTCCACACTTCCTGTCTGTGTGCAGAGCAACTGCATCCAGTGACAGTGTGTTGGCTGGTGTGTTCTCGTGAGGGAGAGATCAGCACAGTAACAACATCCTGACTGTGTTTCAACTTTATTGGAGGGGCGGAAATTCGGGATAAGATAGTTACAGCATTGCAAACGTACAACAGAGCAGAGTCATCTAGCCTGTGATAAGAAAACATCCATCATTCTCCCTCACAACTGACTTCATTGAAGGAATTGTTGATGGGAGATGCGACCAATAACCAGCGATGTCAGCATCCAGTCCAGTCCAGTTATATTGTGAACTGAATGTGCTGTATTGAAAGCTAGAACTGCTTCCTCAGTGACTGTGATTGATGTCAGTCTCCATGCATTGTAACTGTGTCACTGGAGCGTTTCCCTCTCCTATTGGTGAGGGGCTTCACTCAGTGCGCTATCCCAGTTTAGGATCAGATGCATCAGCTCCAACAATAACAAAGATCAGCAGCTGCACAGACGTGGAGAGGACAGATCTGAATCTGAGAATAATGGACTGGATAATTAAACCAATGGAGGGGAGGCTTTCCTTGGGACTTTTCAACATTTCCCTCTGCTGGGAATTTCTACCATATCGGATATTAGCGGTGATGTTTATTATTTTGGGCGGGGTGGAAAGTGTGTTACTAACCTATTCTCGCTATTGTTGGTATTCTCTACCTCTGTCCATTCATTAATTCCCATAAACAATTTTGAACTTCATTGCAAATTCTGTTATCTATATTTGTCAAATAAAGAAACTATTATCTTCAATTCAACTTGCTGTCTCCATTCATCTGAATTGCAGACCACTCCCTTACAAACATCTGAGAACAAAACTGTGGACAACCTCGTGATCCCTTATTGCCCTGACTGATTTATGTCTCGAGTTCTCTCTGTCACGATCCCTGTCCACGACCAGCTCATAATATCTCCAGTCTCCATTTTTGCGTCAGTGCTGTGCATGAACAAACCATTGTCTGCACGTTGGTAAAATTCAGACTTTATATTTCAAGCTCTCTTCTGGTCACTTTTCCAGTTACAAGTATTTCAATCACAAAATTGTTCTTGTCTCAGACTTTGCTTCATGATTAGGACAATGTATCAGAGTAGGAATGTAGCTGGATGTAACTCAGGAGCAAAGCTTATTAAAAGACATTGTTTCAAGCGACTTGTTTCAAGTCCTACCACAGCTGATGGCAGAACTTCAATAAAAATGATAAGAATTGGAATAAAATTGAATTTCACGAAAAAGAACCATAAGCCCACATTTTGTCTGAAAACCTTGCTGTTTCACTGATGACCTTCGGTAAAGAAATCTAATGTCACTACCCGGTCTGGGTTAAGAGTGACTTCAGACCCATATCAATGTGCTTGACTTTCTGTTGGCTTGTGGAATGGCCTCACAATCAGGACAATTAGTGATGATTAACAAATGCTGCCCTGGCAGAGATGCCGACTTCCCATGGAATAACAAATTTGAAGATTAAACCAAACAAAAGAAGATGCTAGAGATCTCATATTGCACGAGAAATGCAAAGAAAAGAACAGAAATTGCTGGGGAGGTTTTCTGAAGTGAAAACAGTTGGAAAATAGTGTGAATAATGCTGGTTACAGGGAAGTCAGTTTTCAAGAGGAGGAGGAGGGAGTTAAATCGGTAGAGAAATAAAGAGATAGAAGAAAAAGAACAAACAAATGGAATGATAATCATCTGGGATGGAAATAAAATGTGAGATCCACCTCATTTATTTTTACCTTTTCCCATCTTCCTGAATATCTTGCCCATGCCGGTACATGGATACCCCGCTTTTGAAATATTCGCTTTTTGCCACTTCCCTTTCCGAAAAACCTCCATTGCGTCCTGTTTTCGATAACCAAAAGAAATCCGAAGAGGATTTTCACTTTTACCAAGAAAGATTATTTTTTTCCCACATACATTAATGCTACTTTGCTTTATGCCATATCAGCTTATGAAAGGTTTCGTAGGAAGACTCTACCTTCAGACACAGAGGGAGACCTGTATGAATCTAAGATCACGTTTAAAGCGATTTGATCCCACGTGTCTGTCTTCACTGAGTGTCGTCATCTTCTTAAATTTATTAATGGAAAATAGGTATCGATGGCTGGGCCAGCACTAGTTCACTCATCTGATTGCCATTGAGAAGACCTTGAGCCTCAATGGCACTTACACAGAGTGAGGCACTCAAGGTGACAGCTGCACAGGAGGTGTGCAAAGCAAGATCGACTTTTGCAAGATTGACATTATTTGAAAAGTTAGAGATGTCAATTCGTCAGTGTAATTAAGGTCAGGAAGATGGTGTTCCTGAGCATGCTGGTCCATGTTTTCAAGCCTCTGTATCTTCTCCCTTTTGGAAGAGGTTATAGGAGATCATTACCGGTTTTGGAGAGATATTTGATGTGCCCGCCTTTAGCTCACCATGAGAAGTATAAATGGATGGAATGTTGACTTCCATGATAGTCTGGACTGTGCACACAACCGTCTGTAGTTTCTTCTGGTCCTGGGAAGACCTGTTACCGTCACACTATTTTGCACATGAATAGAATGCTTTCAGTTGCCAGTATGCAGAGCACTCAGAGAAGGCAGTTCCAAAATATTTATATGTAGCAATTGGCTATTAAATGGATATCCAAGTTCTGGTTGCTGTTTTGACAACAATTGAAATTTAACCAATATTGCCAACATCCAACCAAAGAGCCATAACATGCTTCAAGACAATTGAGAAGCCATCATCATCACAACGAGGGAGAACTAGACAGATACGTATAAGGAGAGAGAGAACACAGCGAGTGAAACAGAATGACAGTCAGTAAATCAGAGAAAGGAAACAAAACAAGAAACAGACAGTCTCATGGACAGGGAGAAGGGGAGATAGTAAGTTCAGGGAAAGGAATAGAAGACAGAGAAAAGGAAAATACAAGGAAAGAGACAGTGTGAGAGAAATAGTGAGACACAAAGCACACAGTGAGCTGGGGATGGGGTCACAGTGTACTGGGGTGGGGAATGGGAGGTGCTGGGGGTGAGGACCAGAGAGAGCTCGGAGTGAGCTTGGTGGAGGAAGATGAGGATTTAACTTGGCCTGTACCAAGGTGTACAGGCTGATCATAGTAAGCAAGGATGTGCAGAACAATGGCTGTAAAACATGTCTGAGATGCATGTAGGTTACGCTGCTCATGGCGTGCGCGAGGCGAGATCAACATGAACAAGATCAGGATTATCTGACATAAGAGATTACATTCATCAGTCGAATAACAGTCAGGAAGAAACTTTTAATGAACCAGCTGCTCAGTGTTTTCAAGCTTCCATATCTTTTAGCCTGATGGAAGAGGTTGTGGGAGACCTTTACTGGGGTTTGATGGGTCTTTGATAATGTTAGAACAAAACATTCCAGCACAGAGACAGGCCATTCGGTGGTCCGAGCCTGCGCCGATCCAAATCCTCTACCTAAACCTGTCACCTATTGTCTAAGGATCTGTATCCTTTTGTTCCCAACCCATTCATGTATCTTTCTAGAAACATCTTAAATGGAACCACTGGTCACAATTCTCCATTTTGAGAAACTCCCTCCCCCTACTATTCTCTGCCTCCACATAGCTAGCGCACCATGTGACATTCACTTTCTCCATAACCCGACTGAGGGGAAACATACCAAACGCCTTCCTGAAGTCCATGTACATGACATCTACAGTATCTCCCTCATCAATCAACTTTGTCACTTCCTCAAATAATTCTATTGAGTTGTTAAGGCATGACCTTCTCTGCACAAAACCATGTTGTCCTTCACTGATAAGACTATTTTCATCCAAATGAGAGTAGATCCTATCCCTCAGTATCTTTTCTGGCAGATTCCCTACCCCTGTCATCAGTCTCACCAGTCCATAATTGACTGGATTATCCCTACTACCTTTCTTAAACAATGGGTTTAACAATTTTCCAGTCTTCCACGACCTCAGCCGTGTTCAAGGATGCTACAAAGATATCTGTTAATGCCCCAGATATTTCCTGTCTCCCTTCCCTCAGAAATCTGGGGTAGATGTTGGCAGCCTTTCTGCGGCAACGAGCCATGTAAATGGAATCGATGGTTGGGATGTTAGAGTCCGTGTTGGTCAGAGCTGTGCACCCAAACTTCTGTAGTTTCTAACAATCCTGAGTAGAGCAGTTGCTGTACCAGGCTGTTATCCACCGGGACAATACGCTTTCAATGGGGCATCTGTAGAAGTAGGACATGCTGATTTTCCTGTATCACCTCAGGAAGGAGAGGCATTCCTGACCGTCGGACCTACGTGAGAAGTTCAGGACAGATTGTCAGTTATCATCACTCTGAGGGACTTGATGCTCTGCACTTCCTCAAACGGTTGATGTGGATGGGGTGTGATCCCCTCCTTTCTTCATAAAGTCAGTGATCAGTCCTTTACGTTTGCCAGATTAGAGAGAGAGGTCATTATCAATACACCATGCCACCAAGCTCTCTATCGCCTCTCTAGATTCTGACGCATTGTTGTTTAATATCCGGACTGCTATAATGATGTCATCAGCGAACCTGTAGCTGGCGTTGTTTGGAATTTGGAAACACAGCCGTGGCTGTACAGGGAGTACATAGGGGGCTGAGGACACAGCCGTGGGTGTACAAAGAGGACATTAGGGGGCTGCAGAAACAATCGTGGGTTTAGAAAGAGTACAAATGTTGGTTTAGGGCGCAGCCGTGGGTGTACAGGGAACACACTAAGGGGCTGAGGTCACATCCGTGGGTATACAGAGTGGATCATGGGGGGCTGAGGACACAGCCGTGGGTGTACCTGGAGTACCATAAGGGGCTGAGGGCACAGACGTGGGAGTACATGGAATTCAGTAAGGGGCTGAGGGCACAGACGTGGGTGTGCATGGAGGACAGTGGGGGGCTGAAGACACAGCCGTGTGTGTACAGCGAATACAGTAGGGGGTTGAGGGCACATCCGTGGATGTACAGGGAATACAGTAGGAGGTTGAGGGCACATCCGTGGATGTACAGGGAATACAGTAGGAGGTTGAGTGCACATCCGTGGATGTACAGGGAATACAGTAGGAGGTTGAGTGCACATTCGTGGATGTACAGGGAATACAGTTGGAGGTTGAAGGCACATCCGTGGATGTACAGGGTGTACTGTAAGGTGTGAGGCACAGCCATGGGTGTCTAGGGAAGGCAGTAGTGGACTGAGGGTACAGCCGTGGGTGTACAGGGAGAATTGTTGGGTGTTGAGAACACATCCTTCAGCAGCTTTAGTTTTCGTTGTTATTGTGGAGGAGGTGGTTTTAACCTATCTTCACGATTGTGGGTCAGAAATCTGAGGAGCCAGTTGCAGAGGATGGAACCGAGACCAAGGTCGCGGAGATTTTGATTAGTCTGTAAGGGATAATGATTTTGAAGGTGGAGCTTTAGTCAATGAGCACGAGTCTGGTGTAAGTGTAAGTAAGTGTAAGTCTGGTGTAAGCCAGGAACATTGTCCAGGCCCATCACTTTCTTTGATTTGACTCACTGAAAGACTGATCATGCCTGCAGCGCTGACAACAGACACAGGTATATCTGGGGCTTTCGCGGCTGGTGTCAGCCCTCAGTGACAGTCACACCGTCATTTATGATCGACATCCCCTCCCCACACCTCCCTCTGTCGTCTTCAACACACAATGACATTGATTGGTGTGAGCACCACACAGTCAGCATTGAGACAGATTGCCATTAATAGACTGGGATCGTGCGCCATCAAGTTCTGTGTCACTATAATGCGGAAAATTCAAAATAAAATAGTGAGCCGGGTGTCAGTGCCAGTGGTGCAAGGAGTGAAGGTATTGCAGGTGTAATTCCAGTCATGCTGCTTTAACCTAAATGGAGTCAAGCATCTTGAGCGTTGTTGCCTTTTCAATGCTGGACAGTCCTTAGTTAGTCAAGAAGTGCCATTTACGTGGACCATCTGACCTGATAGAAGTT
Source organism: Chiloscyllium punctatum (assembly GCF_047496795.1). Taxonomy (NCBI): domain Eukaryota; kingdom Metazoa; phylum Chordata; class Chondrichthyes; order Orectolobiformes; family Hemiscylliidae; genus Chiloscyllium; species Chiloscyllium punctatum. The sequence goes on along the minus strand of NC_092766.1, from coordinate 48,885,939 downwards.
TTGCGAGGTTTGCAGATAATGCAATGATGATTGGATGGGCTGGTGATATTGAGGAAGTGGGGACGCTGCAGAAAGACTTGGACAGTTTAGGACACTGGGAAAACACATGGCAGATGGAACACAATATGGGAACATGTGAGATTGTGCACTTCAGTAGGTGGAATACATTCAGACACTATGTTCTAAAAGGCTTCATGAAATCTGAAGCACAAAAGGAGTTTGGAGTCATCGTCCTCTCTTACGGTTCATGCGCAGGTGCAGTTGGCAGTTAGGAAAGCAAATGCAATGTTAACATTCATTTCAAGAAAGTGAGAATACAAGAGCAGAGACATACTGCTGAGAATGTAATGGGCTATGGACAGACGGGATTTGGAGTATTGTGAGCTGTTCTGGGGAAGGATCTACGGGTGTTGGACATGATCTATCCTGGGAATGATGGCTTGTCATATGAGCGGCAGTTGAGGGCTCTATATCTGTACACAATGGAATTTAGAAGAATGGGGGGGGGGGGGCGCAACTGATTGAAACTGAGCGATTACTGCAAAGATTGATACAGTTAGAGTATAAAAGATATTGCCACAAGTCTGAGAGACTATGACAAAATGAGACAGTTTCAGAGTGAAGAAATAGGCTGAATTGCCTAAATCTATTGCTATATAGCATGCCTGTATTGTCATGCCGTCTATTATCAGTGCAGAATTGTAAATCTCAGACCTGCTCTTGTAACCGTTGGATGTGTATTTTGATTTGAATTCACCTTCTGGTCAATGGTAACCCCTGTAATATGGACGATGGGAGGATTCAGTGTTAAGCAGTAGCGCAGTAAGATGTTGAATATAAGCTGCTATCGGTGAGTCTCATCTGGCGGGAGTACATTGTCTCGACGATGATTGTCATTTTCAGTCTGGTATTTTTGAAGGATCGATCCACTTACACTAATATTGCATTTAATAAAACAGGTGCAATTTATCACAGCACTCAGCAATAATATGCCATGGAACACTGAACACCTTTCTAATAACAAAAAGGTCAAAAATGTTCAGTATCAGAAACTGTGCTTTCATGTTCATGTTCAAATCAGAAAACCTGTTACCTCGAGGTGTTCAAATAGGAACTTTTTAAACTTTTTTTTTGGTTATGGGAATCTCTGAATGGGCCGACCATTTCTTTTCCGTCCCTAGTTGCCCTCTTGAGAAGGTGGTGCTGAGTTGCCTTCTTATACTGCTGCAGTCCACCTGCTGTGAGTTGATCCACAATGCTACGAGGGAGGGAATTCCAGTGTTTTGACCCAGCAACAGTGAAAGAATGGTGATATATTTCCAACTCAGGATGTTGACTGGTTTGGAAGGGAGTTTGAAGGTGGTGGCGTTCGCCAAAGACTGCTGCCATTGTCATTCAAGATGGACGTGATTGTAGGATTGAAAGGTGCTGTCTTGTAGATAGTACATACTGCTGCTACTGAGCATAGATGGTGAATGGAGTGAATGCTTGTGGATGTGGTGCCAATCAATTGGGCTGTTTTGTCCTGGATGGTGTCAAGCTTCTTCAGTGTCGTTGTGGCTGCACTCATTCAGGCAATTGGGGAGTATTCCATCTCACACCTGAGTTGTGTCTTGTAGATGGTGAACATGCTTTGGGAAGACAAGAGGTGAGTTAAACCACAATAGTCCTAGTCTGTGATCTGCTCTTATATTTATGTGGCGAGTCCAGTTGAGTTTCTGGTCATTGGTAACCCCAAGTGTATTGATAGTGTGTTGGGGAGGGGAATTTAGTGACAAATATGCTGCTGAATACCAAGTGGTTATATTGTTTCTTATTGGTGATAGTCATTGTCTGGCATTTGTGTGGTGCGATTGCTACTTGCCACTTATTAGCCGAAGCCTGGATATCGTCCAGATCCTGTTGCCTTTAGGCATGGACTGCTTCCATAACTGAGTATTTGCAAATGGTGCTGAAGATTGTGCAGTCATCCTCGAATATCCCCACTTCTGACCTTATGATGGAGAGAAGGCCATTGATGAAACAACAGAAGGTGTTTAGACCTAGGTTTCATCCGGAGGGCAACTGAAGATATTGCCTAGTATGGTGACGAAACATCTGAAAATGACCATTCCAGCTCATGGAGCAAACCTACATCCACATTATCCTGAGGGATTACTGCAGAGATATTCTGGAAGTGTGATGACTGACCTCCAACAACAATAACCGTTTTCCTATCTGTCAGGTATAACTCCAATAATGAAATACTTGCTCGAAATCTCCTTTTGGCTTGGGTTCCTTGATGCCACATTTGAAAGAATGCAGCCTTAATTTTCAAGTGCTGGAATTCAGTTCCTTTTTCTATGTTTGAACAAAGACTGTGGTGAGGTCAGGAGCTGAGTGTCCCCGGTGGAACCCAAACTGGGTGTCACTGAGCAGGTTAATTGCTGAGCAGGTGCTGCTTGATAGCACTGTTGATGAGTCCTTCCATCACTTTATTGATGATGGAGAGTAGACTGATGAGGCAGTATTTGGCTGGTTTGAATTTGTCCTGAGTTTTATGTACAGAAAATACTTGAGCAATTTTTTATCATTGTTTCACTCTCTATTGCACTAGGTTTAATCCTTTGGTTTGATGGTAATGATTGAGTGGTTTATATGCTGCGCCATGAGATTACAGATTGTGCTGGGGTATTGTTCTTCTGCTATTGTTGGACCACAGCGTCTTATGGATACTCAGTCTTGAGTTGTTACATCTGTTTGCAGTCTGTGCCATTTAGCATGGTGATAGCGCCACACAACACTATAGTGTTTATTCTGAAGGTGACCGTGAGACTTTGTCTCCTCAACGACAGTGCGGTGGTCAGTTTTACCGATGCTGTCACGGACAGATGCATCTGCAGTTGGTAGATTGGTAAGGATGAGGTCAGGTATGTTTTTTTTCCCTCTCGTTCATTCCCTCACTACCTTCTGCAGACCCAATCAAGTAGATATGTCCTTTAGTATTCGACCAGCGTGATCGGTACTGCTGCTGCCAAACCACTCTTGGTGGTTGATTTTGAAATTCCTCAGGGAGAATAAACTTTGTGCCCTTTTCACAGTCAGTGCTTTCTCCAAGTGTTGTTCAACATGGAGGAGTAATGATCCAGCTGAGGAATGACGTTACATGTTAATCAGTGACGCTGCTTTGCCCACATTTAATCTAAAGCCATGGGACTTCATTGGGTTTGGTGTTAATTTTGGGGACTCGCAGAGCAACTGCCTCCAGAATGTATCGCACTGAGCTGTCCCCTCTGCTCGATTGGTCCTGACCTTTGGGCAGGACATATCCAGTCATGGTGATGGTGGTTTCTGGGGTATTTCTGTCAGTTATAATTTCATGAGCATGACTATGCCAGGCTGTTGCTTGACTAGTCTGTAAGGCAGTTGTTCCAATATTGGCACGAGCCCTCAGGTGTTAGTAAGGAGGACTTTGCAGGTCCGACAGTGATGTTTCCAAGTGATGTTTTCGGTGGTCACATAGATAACTGTTGGTCCACCTGGTTTCATTTCTTTGAGATTTTGTAGCGATTGGTATAACTGAATGACACGCTAGTCCATTTCACAGCGTGACTGAGAGTCATCACATTGCTTTGGGTCTGGAGTGAGGATGCAAGATTACTTCATTGGAGCATATTAGTAAGCCAAATGGTTTTTCTTTTCTGACAATCGGCAAATATTTCATTCTCATCAGTAGATTCTTAATTCCAGCTTTAAAAAAAATTGAATTGAATTTCTACCTTCTGCAGTGGCATGTTTCGAAACTGGGTCCACAGAACAAGAGCTGATTTTCGGGATTGATAATCGAGCGATAATACCATGAGGCCTACTTAGTGCCATATGTTGTTTTCATGTGCTAGTTCTTGTGTTGCCCTGTTTTTCTTTCATTGCTTAGGTGTTTCTAGAATCTCATCCTTCATTAAATCCTAATTGAAATCCACCGTCATGACCGTCTTCTGGACTGCTCGAATTTCATTCAATCTATTTTGTTTGCATAGACATTTCAAGGCAGCTGTACATCAGAGAAGAACAGGAAGAGATAATGGGTGATTGTGCACTGTACCTTGTCACCGCACCAGCTTATCTGACCAGGCACCTAAAGTGTGTGGAGATAGATGGCGTGAGTGAGAAATAAACCAGGGAACAGAAAGTGAATGGAGATAAACTGAGAGAGGATAGAAAGTGGAGCGACTGACTGAGTGAGAGAGGAAGAGGTGTTAGATGAGAGTGAAGTCAGATAGATCAGAAGGCAGCATGATGGTAGATAAATACGGACAGACAGAAGTTGGAAGTTTTATTTAGAAATTCCTCTGAATTGCAAGCCCTTTGTCTGTGTGCCATTTCCTGTGAACACTCTGCTGATACTGGCTGTCGTCCCAGATCATTGTTTTCCATTAATATCACAGAGCTATGTTACTGACAGCTAAACAGAACCCAAAAGACCGTAGATTAGTTATATGGCGATGGTGGATTTAAAAAAAAATAAACTGTGCCATGAGCAGCAGGAAATGATAACCCCACCCAACACTCCCACCCCACCAGCAGATACTGTGTGACAGACTGGTCCAGAGAATCTCAGTGAGGGGGATCACTGACCGAAAGAAAATCAGCATCTCCGCTGTGGATCAAATACTGATTGATAGTTTGCACATCACTTTTTCAGTTTTCACATCCACATTTCAATTTATATAACTCAATATCAGGAGTGCATTTTAACAAACTTATCTCTTTATACTTTGCATATTTTGGTCTGTATAGAAAATCATTTTGTCCCTGCATTTTGCATTTTTAAAATACATTTCATTAATATTGTCTCTGCTAATTTCTCATTATAGATTTATCCTTGAATCTGTTCTTCATATGAGTTATAAAGTGTAACGTTCCAATACTGATAACTAGGGAACAGCAATGTTCCTCTTCCTAGTTTGAACAGCCATGTCCCTCAGTCCTCTCCATCTTCTGTCTTTTCCCCAATGTCATAATCACAATGTAATTGAAGTCAGTAAATGATACTTCATCACAGTTCCTTAACATTGATAACATCAACACTCACACTTGCCCTCTCTGATTCTGGAATAACAATCTGAATTGTACTTGTCACGTACAATTCTCTGTTCACATATGCATGCTGTTTGATTGTTATAAACTCACATTGTCTGAGGCACATGTTGCCATCCGATCACGGACGGAAGATTTTCTCTCAATGTTTTACTGATTTTGCAATGACTGATCAGTAATTATCGGATTTATTTCTCCATTTATGAGCAGAGAAGCATGTTTATGTTCAGTTAAACCTCTGGCATTACCTCTATATCCAAGGCAGACTGAATGATTACACACAAATAATATGTCATCTCCAACATTCCTCCTTCAGTCACACTCACATCTCACATCCAGAATGCATGTGTTCAAAGTTATTTTGAATTTTAGTAAAACAGTATCACATTGAGAGAGGTTAGCTGGAGATGTTTGTTCAGCGATTGTGATTATGCGAGTCTGCATGGATCCTATGGGTCCCCAGAGAGTTTCAGTCTTCTATCAATAATGGAATGTGTTCAATGTGTAATCCCATAGTAGGAGCGGGAGCATCATCCACACCAATAACAGGGATCAGCAGCTTCAAGGAGAGAGGGAGGAGAGAATCAGAATCTGGAAAGAGTACACTGGAGTGTTCCAACAATGGATCAAGATCTGAGAACATTCAAATGGAAATTTCCAGCAATGGACAGGAGATTATCGTCGGGTCTTTTCTGGCTTTCTCAGCCTTGGATATCATTAGCATTGCAGATTGAAGATGTACTGATGGTTATTCAAGCTGGTTACTATGCTATCCTTGCGATATTTGGTGTTCCTGGTAAATCACTCTATATGTCTAGTGAAACGGTCTGAACTGAATTGATGGTCATGATGTGTAAATTTTGGAAAGTTGCAAGTCAATGTTTTCAGTTCCAATCAATGATTCCATTGCTTACATATTATAACTAGCAAATGATTATTTAAAAATTACACACCAATATGTGAGGATGAAACAAACTATTTTCCTTGATTCGTTTTCTCCTGCACAAGTTTACATTTCCATATCCTCCCCACTCACCATTTCTGTCCAGTCCCACCAACATGACATCCCAGTCTCCTCCTCAGCCTCAGTACAATTCCTGAATAAACTATCATTTGTGCCTTTGTTAATCTCCGCATACAGCTGTTTCAAGCCCATTCTTATCATGTGTCCATTGCAAAATAATTGCACTTGAGATGTTTACATTGTTCTCTGCACAGAATTAGAAAGATGGGAAGACAGTGTATGGTGGTTACGTCACTGGCTCATCGTCTACAGCCACAAAATAATAATCTGTTGATATCGGCTTGCCTCATGCCGATTAGAGAAGGCAATGGGTCATTCTTCTCTGGTCAGATCTCTGTGTGACTGCAAACCCACAGCATTGCGTTTTAATCTTTACTGTCCTGTGGAACAGCTGAACCAGCCACTCAGTTCAAGGTCAACATAACATGCTGGCCTGACCAGGGCTGAATACATCCCTTGAGGGCAGGTGAAAAGGAAAGATAACCCCCTTCCTCTGCCTGTATCCTATATTCCTGCAGCTGAATTACATTCATGTAGATGGCCACTCACACTTTTAGACGTATTCTTTGTGATTGAGTCTGTCTCCGCGAGTGTTTTCCATCTCGATAGGCCCCTCTGGTGCTAGCTTTATTGATGTTGACCTACAGATGTAAGGATGTTTAAAATTCCCCGTCAGTGTCTGTACATTGTTAATGAATGGTATCCTGTGTCACATGAAGGACATGGAGCCGGCTCAGTGAGGGAAAGGAGTTATTGTGATCAACTGTGAGAGCGTTGTTGAGGCAGGGTTTGGGGTATTGTGGACAGATTTTATCTCCTTTCTATGGAGTGATCTCCTTTCTACAGAGAGAACAAGAGTCCCACCGGATTAATCCCTGGGATGATGGCACCATGAGGAGTGAGTAAAGGTTGATCTGTAGCACTGTGAGATAATAAGAGGTGATTGCATTGAACCCTGAGAGGGGATGGACAATCACTCCTTATATTCGAAACAGACAATGAGAAGGCGATAAATTCCTTGACTGTTGATTCATTCAGGATGCATGGTTCTGGATAGTTTAAGTGCCTCTGAGGACGTTATGCCTACCCACCCCAACCCCCACTCCCCACGGCGATTGACAGAGACAGAGAGGTCCAGGTCTTGAATAAACTCTCCCCACATTTATACAGTGCAGTTAGCGTGTGATCCTGCACTGAATGTCATATTATCCACCATCCTGACAGCAGCCAAAATATCTTCATTCAAAAACAGTCAACTATTCTTGGCCCTGGTGAGACCACACCTGGAGTACTGTGTGCAGTTCTGGTCTCCAAATTTGAGGAAAGACATTCTAGATATTGATGGAGTGCAGCCTATGTTCACGAGGTCAATTCTGGAATGGCGGGATTACTTTATACTGAAAGACTGGAGCGACTGGGTTTGTATACCCTTGAGTTTAGAAGACTGAGAGGGGATCTGATTGAGACATATAAGATTATAAAAGGATTGGATACTCTGATGGCAGGAAACATGTTTCCGCTGATGGGTGAGTGCTGAACCAGAGGACACAGCTTAAAAATACGGGGTAGGCCATTTACGACAGAGATGAGGAGAAACTTCTTCAACCAAAGAGTAGTGGTTCTGTGGAATGCTCTGCCCCAGAGGGCAACGGAGGCCCAGTCTCTGGATTCATTTAAGAAAGAGTTGGATAGAGCTCTCACGGATTGTGGAATCAAGGGTTATGGAGATAAGGCAGGAACACGATACTGTTTAAGGATGATCAACCATGATCATATTGAATGGTGGTGCAGGCTAGAAGTGCATAATGGCCTACTCCTGCACCTATTGTCGATTGTCTATTGCCTATTGTCTATTTCCACCAGCTTCTGACCTTCATGAAGAACACTAATCCATATTCTCAGAGGTGCAAAAAGACTCCTTAAAGTTTGAACCATAATACTATAAGACATAGGGGCTGAAACTAGGCCAGTTAGCCCATCGAGTCTGCTCCGCCATTTGGTCATCGCTGATAAGTTTCTCAAACCCATTGTCCAACCTTCTCCCCGTAACCCTTGATCCCCTGGATAATCTGAAAAGCTATCCCCGTCTCACATATACTCAATAACCTGGCCCCACAGCCTTCTGTGAAAATAAATTTCAAAGATTCACCATTCCCTGGTTAAAGAGGTTTCTCCTTCGCAACATCCTAAAAGATGTTCCCTTTAAACTTAGGCTGTGTCCTTGGGTCCTGGTCTCTCATACCAATGGAAACATCTTATGCACATTCACTCTGTTCAGGTCATGCAGTATTCTGTATGTTTCAATTACATTTCCACTCTTCCTTCTAAACTTTATCAAGTATAGACCCAAAGCCTCAAACATTCGCCACACAACAAACTTTTCACTCGTATGACTATTCCCGTGAAAATCTCCAGGGGCAGTATACCTTTCCTGAGATATGGGGCACAACAGTGCGCTCAACACTCCAAATGTAGTCTGACCAAAACTGTATACAGCCTGTTCTTATATTCAATTCCTCCCGTAATAAATGCCATCAATAATAAGTGCAATTGCCCTCTTAACTACTGCCTTAATCTACAGGCTTACCTTAACAGAACCCTGCACTAGAACTCCCAAGTCCCTTTGCACTTCACAGTTCTGAATTTTCTCCCGGTTTATAAAACAGACCATGCCTCGATTCTTCGTGACAAAGTGCATGACCTCACACTTTGTGACGTTGGAATCCATCTGCCAACACTTTTACCGAGTCAATTCCTTCTTCAGCCTCTGTATGCGACCAGTCCATCTGCCTATCTTTGTATCGTCTGCAAACTTAGCCAGAGTGCCCTCAGTTCGATCATCTATATTGTTAACGTAACAAGTAAAAAGTTACGATTCCAACACTGAGCCTTGTGGATCACTTCTTGCCACCGGCCGCCATTCTGAGAAGGACCATTTTATCCCCACTCTCTGCTTTCTGTCAGACAGGCAAGTTCCTATTCATGCCTCTACCTTGCTTCTAACATTACGGACCCTTATCATACTCAATCATCTCCTGTGTGACACCTTGTCAAAGGCCTTCTTGGCGTCCAGGTTGATAACATCCATTGGCTGTACTTGATTGAGCCTGTTCATTTCTTCTTCAATGATTTCCAACAAATTTGTCATGCATGACCTTCCCTTGATGGAACCATGCTGATTTTGCCCTATTTTACTAAAAACTTCCAAGTATTCAGAAATCTCATCCTTCACAATGGATTCCAGTATCTTACCCACAACAGAGGTTAAGCTATTCATTACGGTTTTAAAAGTAATTTTTTCTTACTCCCTGCTGTAGCTGACTGCCCTCATCAGTCATGGTTACCTCATTCTCCATGTACTCTGCTTCATTTATTCGGCGTAAATCTCTGCTGCATCCCGAATTACTCAAAAAGTCTCCTGCCATTGCTGCTCCACTGTCTCTCCTGCTGGGCCCTTCTCCCAGTCAATTCTACCAAGCTCCTCTCTCATGTCTCTGTAGTTGCTTTATTCAGCTTTAATACCGTTAGTTCTGAATATAACTTCTCCATCTGAAATTGCAGAGTAAATTCTATCATATTACGGTAATGTCTCCTATGATTTTCTTCACCTTAAGCTCCCTCATCTAATCTGCCTGCACAAGCTGCTCCAAAAAGCTATCTCATAGACATCACACAAATTCGTTTTCTTGCAAACCACCATCAATCTGAATTCACAGCCCACCTCCGTAATGAAATCCCACATGATCACTGTAACTTTGTATTTCCTACACATCTTTCTAGCCCCTGGTGTATTTTTCCCCCCAGCTCCTGAGTACTGTTTGGAGGCCTGAACAGACCACCAACTACTTGTTTTTAACCTTTTTGATTCCTCAATTCTACCGACACAGATTCTACACCATTTTACCTTACATCATTTCTTATTATTTATTTGATTGCATTTCTTACTAATAAGAACCATCCCCTCTGCCCAACTGCCTATCTTTTTGATAGGATGCATAGACCTGAATATTCAGCTCCCAATCCTGATCCTCTTGCAGCAACGCCTCCGTGATGGCGATCTGCCAATTTGTGTATGAGCCACAAGCTTATTTACCTTATTCCTTATACTGCATGCATTCCGATATAACAGTTCAGCCCTGTAGTAACCATCCCTCTTCTCGTCGTCATTTCTTTGTCCTGACTGTTTGAAGTTTGATTGCTAACACTTTCCATACTCTGCGTCTGTGCTGAAGATTTGAATAATTTAGAGTTTTAGAGTCATCCAGAATGGAAACAGACCGTTCTGTCCAATCTGTCCATGCCGATCAGATATTGCTAATCCAGTCCCATCTGCCAGTACCCGGTCCATATACCTCCAAACCTTTTCTCTTCATATACCCATCTAAATGCCTCTTAAACGTTGCAATTGTACCAACCTCCACCGCATCCTCTGACAGCTCATGTCATATACTACCACCCTCTGCGTGAAAACGTTGACCCTTAGGTCTCTTTTATATCTTTCCCCTCTCACCCTTAAAATCTGCCCTCTAGTTCTGGACTCCCTTGACCCCAGGGAAAAGACTTTGTCTGTTTATCATTTCCATGCCCCTCATAATTTAGTAAATCTCTAAAAGGTCACCCCTCAGCCTCCGAGGCTCTAGGGAAAGCAGCCTCAGCCTGCTCAGCCTCTCCCTATAGCTCAAATCCTCCGAACATGGCAACATCCTTGCAATTGTTTTCTGAAACCTTTCAAGTTTCACAACATCTTTCTGATACGAAGGAGATCAGAATTGCATGCAATATTCCAACAGTGGCCGAACCAATGTCCTGTACAGCCGCAACATGACCTCCCAACTCCTGTACTCAATTCTGTGACCAACAAAGTAAAGCATACCTAACGCCTTCTTCTTGAGATCTGCAGTCTTACCCGCTCCTTTAATTCGGGTTTTATAATTTTCCCTATAACTGACACCACCCCACCCCCATATATCTTAATGCCCAATCTACAGCCCTAGTTATGCGATTTGCTTGGACTCTGGTCCCAACACGGTTTAGATGAAGACCGTCCGATCAGAACACTGCGCTCCTTCCCCAGTGTCTGGTGACAATGTCCCATGATACAAACCCATTTCTCCAACACCAAACTTTGAACCACACATTTTCCTGCTGATCCTGTGCTAATTAGCTCAGGGCTCAGGCCGTAATCCAGAGATTATTTGTTTTTGATTCTGTTTTCTAATTTAGCTCTGAGCTCTTCGTATCCCTTAGCAGAACCTCTGTCCTAGTTTTATCTCTGTTGTTGGTACCGACACAGACCATGACCAATGGATCTTTACCCTCACACTCGAAGTTCCCCTGCAGCCCAGATGAGATATCCTTTACCCAAACACCAGTCGGTAACACCGCATTCAGGACTCTGAATCCGGGTCACAGAGAACAGTGTCTATGCCGCTAACTATACTATCCCCAGTTACATTAACATTTCTCTTCTCTTGCCCCACTTGAAAGCTTTTCTCAACTCGGTGCTGTGGCCAATCAGCTCATCCTCCCTGTAGTCTCCATGCCATCCACACAGGGAACAAAACTCTTGAACCTATTAGACATGGACAGCGGCTGAGGCTCCAGCGATTCTACGTCCTGGATCCCTTTATCTGCCTCACTCATAGATAATCTCTCTGCTTTCTAACCACTGGCTGAATTTGAGTCAGTTGATCTAAGGAGTGTAACTGTCTCTTGAATCACAGCATCCCGGGAACTCTCCCCCTCCCTGATGCCTCGGAATGTTGAAGCTCAAACTCCAGCTCACCGACTCAGAACCAGAGTTGTTCTTGCATGCGACATTTACTCCAGACATGGTCACTGGGAACCACAGTGGGGTCGACCACTCCCACATCATGTAGAAACAACACATCACCCGACCCTCCATCCTTATTTTATTTATCTACTATTGATTTGTTCCTCTGCAATTTTATTTGTTTATGTCCATCTGCTTATGCAAGTTGTACCAATAAATTAACATGTTTCAATTTAACACAGATTCAAAGTTAACACACTGCCTATTAGCAAATGAGATCACATCCTCCCTTTGTCAAACCTGCTCATGATCTTCTGATAGAATTCTGACAGACTTGTCAGCGGGACCACTCCTTGATGAAGCCATGCTGACTCAGCCCTATTTTACCATGTACCTCCAAGTACTCTGCAATGTCATTGCTAGCAATGCACTCTAAATTCCTAATAACGGCCGATGCCAGGTTATACTGCCCTTTGATTTCCTGTATTTTGCCTTTCTTCCTTCTTACACAGAGATTTTAAATTGTCCATTTTCTAGTTCTCTGGAATTCTGTCTGATGATAGTTATTCCTGAACAGTCGTGACCAATGGTTTCACAATCTCCTCCGCTAATTCCCTCAGAACATTGGTTGTTATCCTTCCAGTCTGTGTGATTTATCCATTTTCAAACATTGCAGCTTCCTCAGTACCTTCTCCTCAGTGCTGATCACTACATCCATTCCTCACCCTTGACTCGCTTTAAGTTCTGAAATGTTCATAGTATCTACCATTGTGAGGATTGACGGAAAGTACCTATTCAAGTCATTCTCCAATTCTTTGTTTTCCATTTCTCTGCAGCCAGCCTCAATTTCTGGTTGTCCAATGTTCACTCTCCCCTTTTATATATCTTAACAAAACTCCTGCAATCTCCTTTTCTAAAGCAAGCTCGCTTACATGTGTCATGTTCATCACTTTATTGCTTCTTGAATTGTCCTCTGCTGCTGTATAAAGGCTTCCCAATCTTAGATAGGCTGCGTGAGAGCATTCCTGTAAACTAACTGTCGAAAATGTACTACTGCAACTGTTCAAATCCTGTTGTCCATCATTGGATAGCGTGGTGACACAACACTGCTGCCTCACAGTGCCAGGGACTCGGGTTCAATTCCAATTTCTGGACCCTATCTTTCTTGAGATTTTGCAATTTCTGCATTGGGAGAATTGCCTCTTTTCTCTCTCCAAAGTATGTTTCTGTGTTTATTTCAGGTTTCTGCCATCTGCAGTATATTTGCTTGTGTTTGATGGAGAATTGCTGCAAATATGACAGGTTGATTGTAAAAGTGGCTTCCTGAGTGCTTGGGAATCTTGCCCAGCTACTTATGTGAGTGCAAGTTCCTGATTACCTACTCTGTCTCTCTCAATCCCTGAGTCTAAAAGTCACTGCATGCAGCATGTCATTGAGCCACCCCGGGATTCCCCACACCCCATCGCCTGGCACTGGATGCTCCCTACGCAGTGAGCGCACAAAGACACTGGGCACTTTCTGACGCGCTAGGGAACCGGGGTAAAGCCCCAGCCATTAAAAGGAACAGAATAGCAACAATCCAATTGAACAGTAAAGCAGAGTAAACAGGCTGACTGGCACCCATCTGTTCTGACATTTTCAGGTCTTTTGGACTGATGTCTGTTTATCCTCGTCCATCTGCAATTAGATGGTCCATATGTATATCTTGTCACACAGGTTTGGTGGAGGTGACAGACATCAGATCTTATGATCATTACGATGATTCGTTGGGCGCCACGTTCCTGGTTAATGAGATCACCCTTAAGTTTTTATTGTCAAGTCTATCCATTTTAAAATAAAGGTCTTGCTGGAGTTGTGCTGAAAGCATATTTGAATGTTAGGGTGACTAGATTATGCCACGTGCCAATGAGGTTAGGAATAGGAAGGCAGTAAAGTTAAAAACAGGGCCAAAGAGCTGGTAGGGTAGGCAGCACTTCCAATATGTGGATCATTGGGATTCCCGGGTCGGTAGGATAGACACAAGAAGGACAGGATGCAGCTGAACTGGCAGAAATCTCAGATATGTGGGTCATTGGGAATCCTGGGTCAGTATGAAATACACAAGAAGGACGGGATGGACGTGAAGCGGCAGCAACCTCCGATATGTGGGTAATTGGGAATCCTGGGTCAGTATGAAATACACATGAAGGACGGGATGCAGCTGAACCGGCAGCAATCTCAGATATGTGGGTCATTGGGAATCCTGGGTCAGTATGAAAGACACAAGAAGGAGGGGATGGACGTGAACTGGCAGCAATCTCCTGGCCGGCAGATTTGTTATTGTCACTCAGGAGGTTTTAAACTAGTGTGGTGATGGTGGGGGGAGGGAGGGTGGAGCCAGAGCAGTACGTCCACAAGCACAGTCACTGAAGAGCAGTTGGAGACTAATCCTAGTACAACTAAGACCAACAACAAACTGGCAGAGGGGAGTGAACAGAATGGGACTGGAAGTCTGAAGTATGCTGATTTTAATGTGAGCAGTGTGACAGGCAAGACAGATGAATATATATATATATATATAAAACCATGATACAAATATTACAGAGATTTGGTTGAGAGAGGGATCAGAAAACTATCAATCCAATGGTGGGGGGGTGGGTGGATTCTCTATTTCGGTATATTCATTACATCTGTCTTTGATAATGTATTTAACGTGAACTATGTCCATGTGTTTAACAAAATTAAACAAGACCTTCAAAGACGGGAGGCACTTCCAATATCCTGGCTAGGTCGAATAGCTCTTATTAAAATGAATGTCCCTCCTCATTTACTATACCCCATGTGAATGCTTCCTTTGGTGTTTCCCAGACAGATATTTAGGAGACATAATGGCTGGTTTAGCTCTTTTATTTGGCACCATAAGCAACTCTTTACCAACCTAACCAAATTGTAACTACCCCCAGATTGTGGGGATTAGATGTCCCAGATTAAAAGCTACCAATTAAGCTCTTTTTATCATACATTAGTGCACGGCGTCAATACGGTTAGATATTGAACCCTCTCAGACAAAGTGAACTCTTATTGCTAGATTATTACAGTGTGGAAACAGGCCCTTCAGCCCAACAAGCCGCCACCCACCCAGGCCCATTCCTCTACATTCACCCCTTCACCTAACACTACGGGCAATTTAGCATGGCCAATTCACCTGACCTGCATATTTTTTGGACTGTTGGAGGAAACCGGAGCACCCGGAGAAGACCCATGCAGACACGGGGAGAATGTGCAAACTCCACACAGTCAATCGACTGAGGCGGGAATTAAACCCCGGTCTGGCGCTGTGAGGCAGCAGTGCGAACCACTGTGCCACTGTGCGGCCCACGGTTGTTCTTAGGCAAAATGATAACATTTATGGAGTATTGTCATAACCCAATAATTATCAATACTGTTAAAGCATGAGTGACAATGCGTCAGATTGAGGGCAATACAACCAAAATCATGTTTCTTACCCCTGTAATTGGTACACTGGGCTATCATCCGGGGATAATGGATTCCAGGTTTAAACTGTGGCAGCAAGGGCTGTACCTTGCTTGAGTGATTTAGAATTAGAAGAATCCCTACATTGTGCATTCAAGCCCTTGGGCCCAGCAAGTCCACTTCGACCTTTTAAAGCGAAACCCACCCAGAACCAATCCCCTACCATCCTATATTTACCCTGACGAATGCCCAAACCTACACATCCCTAAACACTATGGGTGATTTATCAATGACCAATTCATCTAACATGTGCATTTTTGTACTGTGGGAGGAAACACACACAGACACGGCGAGAATATGTTAACTCCACACAGCGAGTCATCCAAGGCCGGAACCAAAGCCGAGACCCTGGTGCTGTGAGGCAGCAATGCTCACTACTGGGCCACCACGTGTTATTTGATGGAGAAACAATGATGTCATTTGATCAAATAACTCGTACGTATGGACTACCTAGTAGAGATCTCTTCTGTATTTTTTTCAGATCAGAGATTCGATTGAAAAAAAAACACAGTTTTACCACACTCATACAGATGTGATAAAGGGAAGAGGGCGCTTATTGCTTCGAATACACTCTCTGTCAGTACCCTTTATCATTAGTTGGAGAGTGTCCCCTCAGACGAGACTGTGCAGCTTTGTGTTGTCTGCTAGAGAGTTGGGGATTCAGAACACTTCCGAGACAAGGGAGGATATTTGTGAAAATGCTCAAAGGATTTTGCTCTGTGATCGGACCCATTCCATACAGTTGAAAATTCTTCGTAGGGTCTAGCTGACCCCAAAATGTCTCTCAAAATTCAAAGTGGGATTATCTTAAGCATGTCCTAAATGCAGAATGACTACAGGCACTCTTACTCATTGCTTGTGGTTCTGCTGCAGACTTCATCTATATTGGTGCACTGTGTCAGATGTGATAGAGTGCGTATTGGGGACTGAATTGGAGATGGACTTGGTTTCTGTTTTCCTGGGCCTGCCCAAGGTACTTTCCACAGATGAGTATGGGAAAAAATATATATCCTTACAATCTGTACTTTCTGTGCTAGGAAAAATATTCTGTTGTGTTGGATGTCTGAACTCCCCCATGCCCAGAGAGGAAGAGTGTGAACATAAAAATGTGTATCAGTTAATGCTCTTGATGAACGAGAGCTGTCCTTTTGTTCTGCTGAGCTGTATTATTTATTCATTATTTATTGTTTAGTTTTGTTTTTATTCTTCTGTCTGTGTAGTGTTTTAACTTGGTTTGTATGTGCATGCAATTGGATGTAATTTTTTTTCAGATATTTGAGTTGTGTTGTCATTGGTTTATTATAATATTAAAAATCTCTTTTTAAATATTTTTTAAATTAAAATGCTAACATTGATAGAATACATTCCCAAAAACTCTCATTAGAGAGCCCACCCATGGTGGTTTATCCTGAGGATCACCACATCTCGGGTGATGGGGTGAGGCTGAGAAGATGTCCCCTTCATGGTAATCTCTGTCAGTGTGAGGAACTGAACCTGCGCTGTTGCCCTGCCTCTACATCACAAAACGGCCGTCCTGCCAACTGAGTGGGAGACTGTGTAACTGTTACAGA
Source organism: Chiloscyllium punctatum (assembly GCF_047496795.1). Taxonomy (NCBI): domain Eukaryota; kingdom Metazoa; phylum Chordata; class Chondrichthyes; order Orectolobiformes; family Hemiscylliidae; genus Chiloscyllium; species Chiloscyllium punctatum. The sequence goes on along the minus strand of NC_092766.1, from coordinate 48,868,982 downwards.
CAGAAACATTCACAGACAAAGGGTAAGAGAAACATTCATAATAAGGAAAGTGATACAGTTCAGATAATGGTCAAGATGACGGCTGTGGGTAAAAATGTTCTCTGCTCGAAATTGTATTTATAACATGACGTGTTTAGAAGTTGTTTTTGGTTTAATATCATTAAGGTGAGTCAAGTGACTCTTATGTGTTACACACTGGGACACTGCCATTTTCCTAAAACTGGGAAATATTTGGAACATTATCTGGAACATTCTATAATCGGCATTCTCCAGAATATTCTATGACTGTGTGGGATGTATTGCAAAGGAGAGAGAGAGAGAGAGAAGGTGTTCCATGCAGTAGTGAGAGTGGGGGTATCATGAGCCTTGTTCGGGGGTAGTTGCAATCACAGATATACAGTGATTGTGAGGAAGCAGACAGAATACGGTGACCCTTATCCTGACAGAGCGGGGAAGATGCTTGTCCTGTATTTCTGGACATTTCTTCAGACCTCAAATACTGCACTGAATTTGGTAGTGAGCACAGACCATGCTCGATGGGTCTGTTGGTGTGGCACCCTCTGGGATGGGAATGTTCCCCCTCTGTACTCACCCATCCAATGTGCCCACCGTGCTCTATCAACAAACAATGGTGTAATTGCCCCTTATCTACCAATCTGCCATTTCCCTGCCTTTGCTCTGTACCCATCTGATCCTTTCCTATCTGTGTATTTGTCCAATTGCCTTTTCAATGTTGTTAGTGTGCCCACTTCAACCACTTCCACTGGCAGCTAAGTCTAATTTGCCAGTTCACCTTGGATTCCATGCGTTCTCACCTTCTAGAGCGGCCTACTATGTGGAACCTTATCAAAGGCCTTACTGAAATCAATATAGGATATGTCAACCACCGTGCTCTCATCAACCTTCCTGGTCACTTCCTCAAAAATCTCTAACAAAATTTGTAAGGCATGATCCGCCACGCACAAAGCCATGCTGACTGCTCCAAGTCAAACTCTGTCTTTCCACATGCATGCACGTCTTATCTCTCAGTACCTTCTCAAGTGGTTTATCGAAAACAGGTGTGAAGCTTACTGGTCTATATTTCCCAGGCTTTTCTTTGCAGCCCATCTTGAATAAGGGCACAACATTTGCTACCGCCCAGTCTTCCGAGATCTTGGTCCCTAAGCTTTTTCTCTCGCCTCTTACAGTGCTCTCAGATATATCTGGTCAGGACCAAGAGATTTGTCTGACTTTGTGCATTCTAATATGTCCAACAGCAACTCAACTGTGATATGGACAGTACCAAGATATGACAACTAACCTCCTAAAGGCACAGATCTTCATTTCTTTCTTCATGACAAACACAGAGGGGAAATTGAGGACTTCACCCATCTCTTGAGGTTTTACGCATGCATGCCGGTTTTGGATATTAAAGCATTCTATTCTCTCTCTAGTTGCTCTTTATTTTTAAAATACTGAATTTGGATCCACTCCAATCTTCTCAGCCAAGACTACCTCATACCCCCTTATGGCCTTGCTGATATCCTTCTTCAGTAAACTCCTCTCTCCGCTGTATACCTCCAGGGATTCCCTTGGTATGAGCTGCCTGAACATGAGCCACGCCTCCTTTTTCTGGTCAAAGCCTCAATATCTCTTGACATCCAGAGTACTTTCTTCCAGTCTCACATAACCTTCACCCTCACAGGAAAATGGAAACCTTGAACTCGAGCTATCTCACTTTTAAAGCCCTCCCACTTGCCCGGGATCCTTTTACCTGGAATCAAACAACTCCAATCATCCCCTGCAATCCACTGTCTAACTCCAATAACATACGCCTTGCCCCAATTTAGAACTTGAATTTGTGGACCAATTTTGTCCCGACCATAACTATTTTAAAATTAATACAACTCTAATCACTTTTCCAAAAATGCTCCCCCACTTTATCTCCTTCACCTATCCTGCCCTATTTCCCAACAGAAGGTCGAGTTTGTCCCTTCCCGAGTACGATGCTCTATATATTCATTGTGGAAACTTCGCTGAACACACTTAACAAATTACGTTCCATCTAAGTTCTTAACCATCTGGAAACCCCGGTCTATGTTAGGAAGATTAAAATCACCTATTATAACAACCCTATTGTTCCTGCAAGTCTCCCCAGTCCCCCTGCATATTTGTTCCTCGAATTCACATTGTTGATTATAGTGCAACCACTATAGCATTTCCACCCCCCTCAAAGTATTTTGCGCCATTCACGAAACCTCATTGGATATTATCTCAGGTATCTACGGAGAGCAATGGGGTCACTTGGAGCATCAAGAAGCAAAACCTCCCATGTCTGAACGGGGCTGAGTGAACCCCCCAGTACACAGTATCATTAATCCCTATAATCCCTCTCCATTTCAGTAACATACTGTCTTCCATTATTCCTGTAAATTAAATGACAGATGATATCATGTTATATTGCAGCTGCCAAATTATTCTCCATTGCCTTTACCTCTCTGTATCTATCTGTAGACCCTCCGCCCTCTCTTGATAATTTAATCTCTTGCTTATCACAGCAACATGACCAAACTCAGTATTTCTATATCTGTTCCCTCCTCCTGATCATTAATATAGATTGTAAATAGTTGAGGACCCAGCATTGGTCACTGTGTGACTCCACTGGTGACGTTCTGTCAAACTGATTTAGACTAATTTATCCGGAGTGCCTGCTTCCTGTTTGATACATAGTCCTCCCCCATTACTGTGTAACACAGTCGTAAAGCTGAATATGAACAAGGAGCATTAGTCAAGAATCCAACCCTTCGAATCTGCTCCGCCATGGAATACAATCATGGCTGATGTCATCGCGGCCTCTGTTCCACTTTCCTGCCATCTCTCAATCCTCAAACTCTAGTCTCTTATTATAAATTGCGCCACATGAAAAAATATCCACTCCACAGCTACACTTTCAATTACGTTTAGCATCTTACAGACCTCAATGAGCTCTCCTTTCATTCTTATAAGCTCGAGAGTATAGGCCTAAACTGCTCAATTTCTCTTCATAAGACAAACACTTCAAATATGGAATCAATCGAATGAAGCTCTTCTGAATTGCCTCCAATGGAAAACCTCATTCAGCAGCACACCCAAACTGTACTCCAGTTCCAGCCTCACGAATGCCTTGCATAGCTACAGCAACACTCCCTACCTTTCTACTCTATCCTGTTACAAATAAACGCTGAAGTTATGCTTGTATTCCTCATTACTTCAAGTACCCGCAGGCAGGTTTTCTGTGATATGCAAGCAGGCACCCAGATCCCTCTGCACTTAAGCACTTTGATGTTTCTCTCCATTTAGATAATAATTTGCCTTTTTATTAGTCTGGACAACTTGAATAACCCCATGTTTATCCACTTTAATTTTCATTGCCAAATGTTTGCCCATTCACCCAATCTATACATATAGTTTTTAAATCTCTTGCATCATCATTCCGAAGTAATTTCCCACCAATGTTCGTGTCATCTGAAAATGTAGCTATAGTATTTTCTTCCCGTCAACCGAGTAATAATGTCGATCACAAATGGTTGAAGCATGAGAACTGAAATCTACGGCACCAAACAAATTGCATTTTCCAATAGAAAATGACACAGTTTATTCATCTGATTGCATTTTGTTGGTTAACCAATCCTCCATCCAAACCAATAAATTACTCCAAAACTGATGCTGTCTGATCTTACCACTCACTCTTTGGAGAAGCGACGTATCTGAATCCTTCACGAAGACCAGATATCTTCCATTTCCAGGATTCCCACTATCCACCTTGTTTGTCACATCTTTAAATAACTCAAGAAAACACTTCAATCATGATTTATCCTTTGTAAAACCATGTTGACTCCGATGAATTGTGGTTTTACATTTGCAAATGTCCTCAACAATGGATTCTAATAATTTGCCTTAAATTACAATACTTTATTGTTCCATTTTACTCCCTAATGTATTCAGTTATTATAAGTTCTTCCCTTTTGAAAACCTTTACGTTTTCTTTGAATTCCTGTTTGATGGGCAAAAGGGTTTGAAGAGATGTGCTCCAATTGCTGCATAAGCGGTATGTATGGCTGACTGGACTCATCATCCTGCTGGTGTACAAAATCGATGGGATGAAGTCTTTCTGGTGTTCCCATGTTGTCATCTCCAAGGCCAGAATGACCACCTCCTGTTGATGAGTTAGAGGGGTGGGGGATGATGGAATCTTCCCGTTACTGTGTAACATTTTGAGGGTCTGATGGGTCTTCTCATATTTCTCGATAATCGGTGGAGATACTGAACGGTCTCCTCATGTATCCCAGAGATGGGACGAAGGCAGCGATTGGTCTTCTCTTGTTCCCATACAACACACACGTGTCTGAATTACCTCCTCCTTTCTCACGAAAAAAGTCTCAGATAGTTTTTATCCTAACACATTTCCCTTGCAACAGACTCGATGGGTCTGAATGGCCTCCTGTTATCCAAGTGTAACAATCTCCAGTCACTGTGTGACCTCTTCCAGTTCCTATGTTACGGACTTGAGGAGGCTGAATGGACTGATCCTGTTGCTGTGTAACAGGATACTGGTGCAGCATGGCCTACTCTGGGACCAGTGTTATAGATTCGAGGGGCTGATTGGCCTCGAATATATATCAGGCTCGAGGGGCTGAACAGTGTCGTCCGATTCTGGTGTACCAGGCTCGAAGGCCTGAATATCCTCCTGTTGTTCCTGTGTAACAGGCTGGAGAACGGAATGGATTCCCCCACTATCTGTGTAATTCTCTTCAGTTGTTGACTCCTTCCAGTCATCTATGTTGAAATAAGATCATCATTTATTTTTGTAAACTCCAATGGCTATTGGATCAGCCTGATCATCCTTTAGTTATAAGCTAGCACCTTCATTGCAGGAATCAGCTGAGGGATCCATCTCTGAGCTGCTTCCAATATAACAACATCCTTTCTTCATTGAAGAGACTAAATCTGTACACACTACTCCAGATGTGACCTCACTATGATCCTGTACAGCAGCAGCAATGCTTTACCACCCTGCTGTAAGGTTCCCACCCAGGTTAGAGCAGTCTCAGCTCTCTGGGGGAATGCAGAGCATTTATGAACGATCATTGTCCTTCTCTACTCCACGAGCATAACGGGAGATCTGGAGAAAATTTCACAATGATGCTTAAGAGGATCATAAATGATGTGGCGAGATGATCTCTACCATTAATCTCCCCATTGACCATCTCTACCGCGTTGTGGCTGAACACTTTAACTCTCCTTTCCACTCTGCCAAGGACGTGAGAGTCCTGGGCCTCCTCCATCGCCAAACCCTAACCACCCGAAGCATGGATGAAGAAAGGTTCCTCTTCTACCGTGGGACCCTCCAACCACAGGGGGTTAATGTTGGTTTCACCCGTTTCCCCATTTACCCTAACTCCACCTTATCCCAGTCCAATCTTCCAACTCAGCATCCTCCCCCCTTTTGAACGTTCCTATGTGTTCATCTTCCTTCCGATCAATCTGGTCCACCCGCCTCTCTGACCTAACCCTTTCAGCCTCACCTTCAACTATCTATTAGATCTCAGGAATTAGCTTAGAAAAATGCCAAGTACCGTAGTAAGCCAGTGGATTCGGAGAAATATAGGACCCAGCAACGGATGACCAAGAAAAGAAAATCAAAAAGCGAAAAAGCATACAAACAAAAGAAAAACATAACGACCGCAAAAAAAAGTACATCAGTGTATAAAACAAAAGTAAAAACAAGGTCAAATATGGAACAGTGGGTGTGCGGACAGAATAATTTATTGAAGACAACAGAGAAATCACAGGGAAAAGAAACAGTTTCTTTGTGTCTATCTTTAAGGCAGAATATCCAGAAATTCTCCCAGAAATACCAAGTGACCATGGGACTTGTGTAAGCAAAGTCTAAGATCATTCTTATCAGTGTTGAGGTCATGTTTTAAAAGAAAGCTGGATTGAGTATTTATAAATCTGACAGATCAGATGTACTTCATACAAGAATTTCAGAGGAAGCAGCAATAGGCATATTGATTGCATCGCAGATTACCAAGTTGTTTTCCAATACATTCCCGAAAGATATTTAGCCAATCTGGATAAGGCAAAGGTTACAAATATTATCCAACAGTTTAAGAAAGGATGAAGATGGAGAGTGGTGAACTACAGATCAGTAACTTGTCATCCGCGGTCGGGTGTCTGTTGGGCTCGATTATAAAGAACGTGTTACTGGATATATAGAAGGTAATGGGAAAACTGGGGAGGATGATAATGCATCGATGAAACGAAAACCATAAGTGGCAAACATTTTTTGGAATGGTTTGAAGATGATTCTTGTGGACGTAGGCAATGAGGAGCTAATGGATAACGTATCGTTGGATATTCAAGAGGATTTTTTTAAGAACTCTCCCACTAACATCATAAGAAAAGTTAAAGTAAAAGGAATTGGGAAGAATTGGGCGAAACAGTGGCACAGTGGATAGCACTGCTACCTCACAGCGCCAGAGACACGGGTTCAACTCCCGCCTCAGGTAACTGACTGTGTGGAGTTTGCACATTCACCCTGTGTCTGCGTGGGTTTCCTCCGGGTGTTCCGGTTTCCTCCCACAGTTCAAAGATGTGCAGGTCAGGTGAATTGGCCATGCTAAATTGCCCGTCATGTTAGGTAAATGTAGGGGTATGGGTGCGTTGCGCTTCGGCGGGTCGGTGTGGACTTGTTGGGCCGAAGGGCCTGTTTCCACACTGTAACGCAATGTAATCTAAACACAAGCAAATAGGAAACGAAAAATTAGGTTTGCATTCATGTGAGTGTAATTGAAATATAGAAGATGTCCTGCGCCAGCTGCACAGAGTGTTGCTGAGACTAAACTGAGAGTATTATGTACCGTTTGGAGTCCTAATCTAAGATAGAATATACTACAGACGAATTGCAAAAGGTATTCTCCAGATTAATCCCGAAAATGACAAGATTGTCTGATGTGGAAAGTCAGCCTGTGATCTCTAGTTTCAAAAGATGAGAGGTGATTTTAGTGAAACTTAGAAACATAGAGGGGAGAGAACAACCGAGGGACATGGAGAAGTGTAAGTAGGAGAGATGAGGGAGAATCCCATGATTTATTCTACACGGACAAGTAGAACAGAATACTCAGCAACAGTTAGTGTCCATCAGAAACCAAGGGGGCAATCTGTGTGTCAACCTGGAGAATATTGATAGATTGTTACATGTCAACATCACAGCTGTTTTACTTGGGAGAAGGAGGATGCAGGTACAGAATTCGAGAAGATGGACTGGAAAGCTCTTGGAAAGAGATTGATGTAAAATACGAGCGGCGGTTTGAGGCTTTGTCTGGTATAAAATTGGACCAATCTGCAGGTCTGGATAATGTTGGAGTCAAGGGAGGAAAGACGCTGACTGGAAATTTTAATTAGAATCTGACAATAGGGGAGGTGCCAGAGGACTGGAGAACCGCTATAATGATTGCACTTCACAGTAAGGGTGGTAGAGATAGACCAGGAAACTATAGACGAGCGAGTATTAAATCACTGTTCGGGAAACTACTGGAGAAAATAGAGAAGGAGAAAATTGAACTCCAATCAGAATGGCAAGGCTTGATCAGGGATAATCATCATGGCTTTATCAGAGTGAAGTCACACTAATGGAGTTGATTCAATTAGTTTGAGGAGGTCGCTTATATAGTTTTGATGCAATGCCTTTGACAAAGTTCCGCATGGGAAACTGAAAAAAATAAAGTAAAATCTCACATTATCAAGGATAACTTGAAAAGGTACAGTGAAAATTGTGAGTGTCAGGAGGCAGAGGGTGGTGGGAGAAGGCTGTTTGTGTGACTGGAGATCAATGTCCCCTGGTGTACCACAGGGATCAGTGTTGTGTCCCTTATTGTTTGTAGCATTTATAAATGGTATAGATGTGAATCTGGAGGGGGAGTGGGTGGAGGGGTGGGAGTTGTGATAAGCAAGTTTGTGTTTGACACAAAGATTGGCCGGGTGGTTGGTAGTGAGGAGGAAGTTCTGATGTTAAAGGAAAATACAAGTGGAATGATCAGATGGGCAGATCAATGGCAGATGGAATGTGATCCTGATAAATATGAGGTAATGTACTTTGGAAGGAGGAACCAGACATGGGGTGTACACAATGATTCGCAGCACACTAGGGAGCTCACAGGGTGTTTCTCCACACATCCCTGAATGTGACTGAACAGGGTAATGGACTAGTTAAGAATTGAACATTGGGTGTCGCGTTTATTAATCAGGGAGTAGATTATAACTGTTATACAGGGCTTGGTTTAGTCCATGATGGAGTACTGTATGTCGTTCTGGGAGCCTCATTATAAGGAAGGATGTGATTGTATTGGAGGGGTTTGCAAAGGAGATTCACCAGGATGTTCCCTGGGATGGAGCATATCAGCTCTGGAGAGAGGCTGGATAAGCTCAGGTTGTTTACTTTTGACAGAGAGGCTGAGGGGGATGTGATTCAGAAGGATAAGTTAACAAGGGGCATCGACACGGTGGACAGACAGCATCTGTTCCTTTTAGACAGAGGGTCAAGAACAAGGGAGCACACTTTTAAAGTGAAGGATTTGTGGTTCAGAGAGGATTTAAAGATGACTTTTTCTTCACCCAGAGGGAGTTGGGGTCTGGAAAGTACTTTCTGAGAGGGGAGTTATCAAGGTTAACCTCTCAACTGTTAAAAGTACTTGGACAAGCACTTGGAAGTGCCATAACATTCCAGGCTATGAACCTTTTGTCGGAAAGTGGGACTAATATAGATCGTGCTGTATTTCTGTTGGCACAGAGACTATGCTCCTGTGAGTGTGTGATGTGGAAAGTCAATGATTGAGCAGCTTAATACAAGAATTGTTGGGTTTCTGAAGATAATGTTCACAAAGGTTATAAGAGTGAACTGTTATAGCTTGACAAATTATGTCAATGTGAGAAGCATGAAAAAACAGTGCAGGTTTTCTCCAGTTTGAAACCAGAGAATGGAGAATGGGAAACAGGGAAATGGCAAAACTATGAATCCACTACTTCAGTTCTATCTTCACAGAACTTTCTGACAATACCAGGAAAACCAAGTCTGGCGTGGAAAACGAAATAGTACATGGAACATAGAACATAGTAAGTAAATCGTTTGGGAGAAATTATTGGGACTGAAAATAATGGTCATAGACAACACTAACACAGGTTTATGAAATGGGAATTATGTTTGAGAAACAGACTGGGTGACAAATGAAAGAGAAGCAATGGATGTAAAACATGTGGATTTTCAGAAAGATTTTGGTAAAGCTCCAAGCCTAGTTTGCAAAATCAAATCTTCGTGGATTGGGGTGAATATATGGCCATGCTTCTAGAATGGGACAGCTGGCAGGAGACAGTGAATAGAAATAAATAGACTTGTGAAGCAACAGCCTGGCATTGTATTTAAGGTCTGATTCTGTGAGTATGACTATATCCCTGACAACCCATCACCTTCCCCGGATATCTCCTCTCTCACCAGCAGGACAGACAAAGCAGAAATGGTGGCACCGTGGGATACAGTTTGAAGGGAATTGTTCTGGGAGTCCTCAACAGTGACTCTGTATCCCATGAAGTTTCATGGCGTTAGTTTACACATGGGAAAGGAAACCCCATGCTGATTACCATGTACTAGCCTCTTCCAACTGATGAGTCAATGCTCCTCCAAGCTGAACAACACTTGGAGGAAGCACTGAGAGTGGCAAAGGCACAAAATGTACTCTGGGTTAGGGACGTCAATGTCCACAAAAAGAGTGGTTCAGCAGCAGCATTACTGATTGAGCTGGTTGGGTCCGAAAGGATACAACTTCTCGACTCGGTCTGCGGCAGGTGGTGAAGGAACCCACAAGAGGGAAAAGCCATATTTGACGACAGCCTTACTAATCTGCCTGCTGCAGAAGTATCTGTCCATGACAGTATCGGGTAAGAGTGACCACTGCATAGTCATTGTGGAGATAAAGTCACACTTGCATATTGAGAATAACCTCCACCATTTTAGGTGGCACTGTCACCATGCTAAATGGGACAGACTTTGAACAGATCTAGCAGCTCAAGTCTGGGTTTTGATAATAGGATGTGGGTCATCAATAGCAGCTGAATTGTACTCCAGCACAACCTCATGGCCTGGCATATCCTCCTCACAACAATTACCATCAAGCCAGAGGATCAACCTTGATTCAATGGATTGTGCAGGAGGGCAGGAGCAGCACTGAGAATACCTGAAAATGAGGTGTCTGCCTGATGAAGTCACCAACCATGACTACCTGCGAGCCAAACAGCATAAGCAGTTAGTCATAGACAGAGCTAAGTGATCCCACAAGCAACGGTGCAGATATAAGCTCTGCAGTCCTTCTACTTCTAGTAGAGAATAGTTATGGACAATTAAACAAGTCATCGGAGCAGGACATTGCACAAGTATCCCCATCCTTAATGATGGAAGAGCCTAGCACTTCAGTGCAAAAGATAACGTTCATGCATTCGCAACAATCTTCAGTCAGAAGTGCTGAGTGGTGATCCACCTCAGCCTCCTCCAGTGGCCCTCAACAATTCAGTTACCAGTCATCTACCAATTTGATTCACTCCACACGATATCCAGGTTCAGTTGGAGACACTGGATACCTCAGAGGGTACATACCCTGACAACATTCTGGCAATAGTACTGAAACGTTGTTCTCCAGACCTTGTCACTGCCCTCACCAAACTGTTCCAATACCGTTACAACAACATTTCCCCGATTACATGGAAAATTACCCCAAGTATCTCCTGTATATAAAAAGCAGAACAAATCCAATCCGGCCAATACCATTTCATCAGTCTACTCTCGATCATCATTAAAGTGGTGGAAGGTCTCAGTACTTTTAAGCAACACTTGCTCAGCAATACCCTGGTCAATGACGCCCAGTTTGGGCTCCACCAGGGCCACTCAGCTCCTGACCTCATTACAGTGGTTCAAACATGGAGAAAAGAGCTGAATTCCAGAGGTGGGGTGAAAGTGATAGCCCTTTAAATCAAGGCTGCCTTCGCCCAAGTGTGGTATCAAGGGGCCTTAGCAACACTGGAATCAATGGGTATCAGGGGCAAACACGCTGCTGGTTAGAATAATACCTGACACGTAGGAAGATGGTCATGGTTGATAAAGGTCAGTCAACTCAGCACCAGGATAAATCTGTAGGAGTCCCTCGGGTAGTGGCCTAGGCCCGTACATCTTCAGGGCTGTTTCATCAATGACCTTCCCTCCATTTTAAGGTCAGAAGTGGAGATGTTTGCCAATGATTGGACAATCTTCTACAACATTTGTGGCTCTTCAGATACTGAAGCAGTCCATGTTAAAATACAACAAGATCTGGACAGTATCCAGGCTGACAATTGGCAAGTAATAGTCACGTCACACAAATGCCAGACCGTGGACATCACCACTAAAATACAATCTAACCTGCCCCTTGGCATTCAATGGTGTTACCAACACTGAATCCACAGTGGACTGCAGCGGTTCAACAAGGCAGCTCACCACCACCTTCTCAAGGGGCAACCAGGGACAGGAAATAAATGCTGGCCCAGCCAGTCACATCCAGATTCAGGAAATAAATATCATTTTAAAAAACAGAGGAAGGTTTCTGGGATATCACAGAGATCGGTGCTCAGGTCCCAGATGTTCACAATACCCATTAAACATTTGGTTGCAGGAATCAAATACAATATATCCCAACCTGCTGACAGAACTAAAGGATGTTGGATTGCGAGTGGGTGAGGAGGCTGTAAAAAAAGCTTCAAGGTGACAGACAAGTGGAGTGAATGGGTAAATATGTGGCAGATGGAGAGCAAGGTGGGTAGAGGTGATGTTGTGCCCTTTGGTGGGAACAAGAGATTGGCAGCTTTTCGTTTGAAAAAGGATTGTTTGAAACATGTTGATCTGAAAAGCGACGTATGGGCCTTTTTGTTGTTTCCTTCTGTGCGGCCCTCCGAGGTCCCTGCAGCACAGTGAGGTCTGAACCTACAAGTCAATACTGGGAATGGCATTCACACGCTGCCCAGTGTACACAGACCCACCAAGTGGGGAGCTGTAACATGCAAAGTATCTGGATCTCCCTGTAGACCAGTCACTGAAAGCAATATTGCAGGAGCAAGAACCAGATAGGAAGATCAATGATGTGCTGACCTTCATTTCAGGGGGATTTGAGTCCAGGAGTAAGCGTGTCTTACTGCAGCTGTAGGGAGCTTTGGTGTGACCCTATTTCAAACACTGTGCAGTATTCTGCAGATTCGGTCTCAGTACATAATAAAGGACAAACATGACATTGAGGGAGAGCAATGAAGGATGACCAGACCGATCTCTAGGATGACAGGCTTGTTGTGGGAGCAGAGTTTGGGGCGTCTGGGCCTGTATTCCATGGGGTTTAGGAAAATGGGTGGAGATCTCAGTGAGATATATGAAGCTCTGACAGGGTGAGACGGATTGGAAGCAGGGATAATAATTCCCCTGGCTGTGGTGTCTAAAACAAGGGTCCACAGTATTAGGTACAGACAGACCATTCTGCAATGAGATGAGAATAAATGTCTGCACTCAGTGACTGGTGAACCTGGGGAATGCAGTCGAAGCTGGAAGCCAAGACACTGAATATAAATCCGGACGTAGAGACAGTAAAGGAATGGTCAGAGAAAAGGAGAACGATATGGAAATAAAGGGTCAGGAATATTTCTATTGAATTGGGTAGCAAACTCGACAGATCAAATGGACTACTGCACTTCCTACGTTACAGCTTCCCACAGTTAATCACATTAAGGGATGTGTACAGTGTGTGGAAAAAGTGCATTGTGTACATATTTGAACATGAACTGGAATGGGGAAGGTTCAATGTGTTGTATGACCTACTCCATTCCCGATGTTTCTATGTAGTCTGTAAATGTTGTCACAAGCTCTCAGATGTTAGGAAGGAGGTCTCTGCAGGGTCAACAGGACTGTGTTTCTCATTCCCTTTTTCCGATACTGAGGCTGGGGCCGGGGGTTCTGTCCGGTTTTATCCTTTAGACCTCGGAACAGTTTGATACAATAGAATGTCTTGTTTGGCGGATTCAGAGACCATTGAAGAGTTTATCACATGTCTGTGTGTCTGCAGTCACGTTTAGGCCAGAACAGGAAAACACGGGAGATTCACTTGCTGAAAGTACATTTGTGAAGCAAATTGGTGTGTACAATCGACATTGGCTTGAAGGTCACTATTTACGGACACCAGATTTTGCATCTTAATATTTTGTAAATTGTGTTAAACTTACACCAGCTGCCAGAGCATTAGCCTGGTTTGGATTAGTAATCCAGTGACCTTTCCACAGCAGCACCATCTCTACATGGGGACCTATCTCAAATCATACTGAGCAGGTTATTTCTGTGCTGCTTGATAACTCTGTCAGAAAGAACTCCCACCAATTTGACTGTCGTGCTGGGACTGAGGGGGAGTTAACTGGTCAGATTGTAATTATAATCCTCTTAGGAACTGGACATAGTTGAGTAATTTTCCACATTACCAGGGAGATGTCAGAGTTAGAGCTGGAATGAAAGAGCTTCCCCAGGGACACGGCTTGTTGCGCAGCACAAGTCTTCGGTCTTCTTACAGGAATGGGGTCAGGGACCATTGCCTTTTTCGTACGGACTGTGTTCAGCTATTTCTTCATGTCACGTACAGCAAAATGAATTGGTTGAAGACTGCCATCTGTGATTCTGTGGGTATCATGGCGAGGGTAAGGTGGATCATCAACTCCACACTTCTGGCTGAGGTTGGTGCAGCTACCACATCCTGGTCTTTTACACTGATGTGCAGAGCTGTTCGATTACTGAGGATGGGGATATATGTGGAGCCCTTTGCTCCAGTCATTTGTGTAATCATCCATCACCAGTTATGTCAGAATGTGACAGGATTGCGGAGCTTCGATCAGATCTGTTGGTCAAATGTGGTAGCTTTAATGGGTTCACGTCAGGTTTAGGTTCACGTGGTTCTGACCCAGTCATGTTCACCCACAGTCATTACTGAAACATAGATCATATTGATGGTAGTGGCAGACTGAGGAAATTATTCGAGGCTAAAAGTTACAGATTGTGGTTGAATACTGTTTTGCTTCTGCCGCTGTAGTCTACAGCACTACATAAATACGCAGTTTTGAGCTGCAATATCTGCAATGCAATTCTGCTGTCTGTCCATTAGTTCACATCGAGACCCATTCACCCATCAGTCATGTACTCAGTGACCTACTGAGGTTTCTGATGTGGTAACACTTCCATTTTCATACTGTCATTCTGCTGAGGGTCTCTTCCCGGGTTATGCTTTCAATCTGACACATTCTGCAAAACCAATTAACTGATTTTAATTCAATTGTTTAATTCATCTGAATCTTTTTCCTTGAGTAATACCATTTTCCGTGTTTAAAGTGAATGTGTTTCCTCTGTTTCTCTCCCTGACCATGATTAAGAGCTCTGCAGTTACAGTGATGCCAGCCTTATGTAGTTTCCGAGCCAATGAATTCTCTGGATTACCAATCATCTTCACCATGTTGTATGTTTCCTCTGATATCCTCCGAAATATCCCCAGAACTTCCTGCTTTTGCTGTTCCATGGTCTGCCCAGCTCGGCTCCCCTTCCAATTAACTCTGGCCAGCTCCTCCCACATGTCATTGTAGTTACATTGTTCAATTATAATCAAATTACATCAAGAAGAGACCAATAGATATAAACCGAAAGAAGGAGCTTTGAGAGAGGAGACGCAAAGAATAATTGGTAAATTTCTTAACTAGATACAAAGAGAGAAAGAGCGAGACAACATAGATGAGGAAATGTGAAAAATGAGAAAGCTAGATCATCGAAAGAAGTAGATGCACATCCCTCAATGTTTTGGCAATTCCTGTGTTGTGGTCCTTTGTATAGGGCATGGACAACAGAGTAACGTGTTCAATTGCTGGCTCTGATGCCAGAATTTTTAAATCCAATAATATGACAGACACTAGCTTTGGAAAGTATCCAACAGGCCAATATATTGAATTCTGGTAGAAAGGGGATTAACTGAAATAAGTTGTGACACCAGAAGCAAGAATTTATAACACATCCTGATAAGAATGAGAGATTGGAGTGGAGAATTCCAGAAAAACAGGGAACGTTGAGGGAAGGGGAACATATCATTTTAGATGAGAATCAAATGATGTTTTAATGTTTTATAAATTTTATACATCATATGCATCTCTTTTTGTTAACTGTGTCTCCGTTGTTCATTTAGAATGTGTTGTGCACATATGAAAAATGTTACTTATCTGCACACACATTGTTTAAACAGTGTATATAAAATCATTTTTCCGCCATTGAATTGGTCCTGTTGTTGTGTTACCAGGATACATGAACACCAACTGGCCACCAAAAGACATGACCTATTATCACTATGTTCCATATATACAGGCAAAGAAGGGCACCACTTTGATTGGAACAAAGCACACACATACTAAGACACGCAAGGACGTTCTTAGAGGAATTGCATTCTGAACGGAAGTCCATCAATAAACACAGCAATTTAGATCCTATCTACCTTCTCTTGTAAAACAAAAGAACTGGAAATGACATCACCCATCTTAAGAACCCAAGACCTATAAATAGAGAGGCGCAACATACCACCAGCACTTCAGCAGAGACTCTCACTGATGATGTTACCTAGTCATAATGTCGAATCGTCAGAAAACAAACCTTCAAGCACAGCGAGCTAACTTGCATACATACAAACTGTTATTTTTCTTTTATTAGTGGAACTTGGGAGTTCTTTGTCACTCATGCATTAACAGATTACTAGGTGAGGTGAGCTTTTTAGGTTTGTGGTTTTAATTAACAGAAGTGCTCGACATAGATGTCTCCACATTTTGGGGCCCTGCCGTATGGGACTTGCACAGATTGGAACAGATTTCGGGTACAAAATGTCCCAGTAAATTCCAACACGTTGCAATTAGTGACCTAGATCTGCAAATAAAACCGGTCGGAAAATCTGTTTAATTTTGTTTACTGGTGGTGGTTTAAATTAAAAGTGAGGGAAAAGGCTTTTAACATTAGTAAAGAGGTTCCCAAATTTGCCAAGAAAGTTTAGAAAGAAAAAAGGAGGACATTTTTTAGAATTAGCAAATAGGTTGGAATTGGGTTTAACCAGGGACAAAAGGAAAGCTGAATTTGTAATGGAGTTGGTCAAGCACTTTGATGTATTAGAGAAACAGACAAGTGCAGTCGAGTTAGATAAAACTTAAATTGCAAATATGGCAACTGAAGTTAGAAGATAAAGAAAGAGATAAAAAAAGTGAAGGAGAGGAAAAAGAAAGAGAGAGAATTTCAGATTCAGAAGATGGGAATTAGACAAGTGAACTTGTGGATAATGCTCGTTCAGACTAAGCTGGTGGGCACAGCTGGTGAGGTATGTGCAGCGCTATCAGATGAGGGTCAAGTGATTATCAAGATGTCAAATTGGCTATTTTGATTGGCTATGAATTGGTACCAGAAGCATATAGACAAAGGTTCATAAAAATAGAGACGGAACCAGGTCAGACTTACGTTAACTTTGAAAGAATTAATTACAGTCATTTTGATAGATGGGTGCTGGACTACCTGTGAGGCTCGAAGGGAGATTATTATGCTGGAGAAGTTGAAAGACTCACTTCCAGAGATGGTAAAAATTCATGTGCACGAACAGAAAGTTCAAGAAGTGATAAGCGCAGCAGAAATAGCAGGTATATATGCATTGGTGCATGAGATGAAATTTAGCTTCCAGGAGAATTTTCATGCTATGAGGGATAGAAATTGGGAGAAGGGAAGTTCACACATTACAAAGCGAACAGTAGCGCACAATATTTTACCACAGGTGAAAAAAAAAAGCCCAAAGGGGTTGAAAGGAGGTGAATGGCCTCAGGTGTTCTCAGTATAAGGGAGTGGAACACATAAAGTGACAGTGCTGATGGTTTAAGAAGGGCACTGGGAAAAGTTGTTTTCATTGAAGTAAGCTGCGACACACTGTGATGGTCGTTGAAGGAAGGCACATTGGGGAAAGATGCGGTAGAAGAGGCTAAGCCAGTGGCATTGGTGAAACTGGTAAAGGAGACCCCAAGTAGAGCGAGGAGCTGAAGGAGAGTGCACAGCCGAGGCAGGGGCTGGGTATGGAGTCGGTACCTGATCTCTGAAAGAATTCGCCTCAGGAGATAAAGCTTACTTAGAAAGATCAGGGGGAGAAGGACAAGAAGTTATAATTTTGTGAGATACGGGATCTGCTCAGTCTCTAATAGTTGAGAAGTGAGACGCCAGAAAAGCACAAAAGATCTGGCAGCTTCTGAAAAGCAGAACAATCGAATATCAGGCAGAAACCGATTGTCAGGAATGTGGTGGGGGGACAATGGGGCTGAAAGATAAATACGAGGGTAGTAGCTGGGCTGGTGGGAGGGTCACTGGGAAGGCGATAAGAAGATGTAGTTTGGAGTAATAGTGATATGTCGGTTTGGAGGTTGGAGTCGGTAGGTGGAAAGGAAGCTGGCCAGTTAGGGCGGTTCAAGAGGGCAGTGCTAGATTGAATGGTTCAATCTGGCAGAGGTTGGGGGAGGGGAGATTTGGAATTTGGTGAAGTCAACGTTGATGATGGTTCTAGTTTGAGGGTTCTAGTTGCCTACCACCTATCCACAACACCCTCCTCTCCGACCTAACACCATCACACCCCACCTGCGTCTACCTATCGCCTTCCAAGCTATCGTACACCCAGCTCCACTCCCACTCTCCTATTTATTTCTCGCCCCCTTCCCCCTCCCTTACCCCACCTCCCACTTTCTTGATGAAGAATTTATGCCTGAAACGTCAACTCTTCTGCCCCTTGGATGCTGCCTGGTTGGCTATGCTTTTCCAGCCCCACACTTTTCAACTCTCACCTCAAGCATCTGCAGCCCTCACTTTCTCTCGGCCTCTAATAGTGAGAGATGAAAGTATTTTCACTCTTTCTGACATATTAATCAAGATCGTAACAATTTGTGGAATGGGGTTAGAAATTAAGTATTCCCTTGTGTAACATCAGGATGGAATGCCAAATCAAGTTTGGGGAAGTAACAGTGACAGTGAGTAACAGAGTGTCATTTCCAGGAATACAGTTTATTCTTATGAACGATTTAACAGGATCCAAGGTTGGAGTGGCACCCCTTGTATTGGAGAAGGCAAAAGGAAAACTAGGGAATTGGGGAGTTAAAAGAAAAATACCCAGGATTTTTCCAGACTGTATAGTAACAAGATTCCACTGTCATAAGTAAGAGCAGGATGGAAAACCGTAATAAAAAGCCAAAGGAGTTGATGTGCAGTGAACTGACACTCTGTTTGATGTCACGGTGCAGGAAAACCCTGAACAGGCAGAGGGTCAGGCAGAGGGGTTTAGTCCAGAAAGGCGAATGGACGTACAACAGATATATACACACACATTCACACACACATACACATGCACACACACAGAAAACGAATCAAAATATTTTGTCGAACGTTGTTAACTTAAAGATAGAATGCTAAAATTCAAATGGAGACCCCGATAGGTTAGTGCAGAAGGGAAATTGGCCGAAGTGCACCAGATTGTGTTAGAGGTAGCGTGCAGTGTTACGGGTAGCACATAAACTAACTGCAGGGGGTCACCTAGGTGTACAGAAGAATCAGGTTAAGGTACAGAGGCATTTCTAGTGACCTGGAATGCACACGGACGTAGTTATTATTTGACGTACATGTCAAACATTCTAAATGGTAGGTAAGTCACAGGCAGTAATAAAGCCAGCACCTTTGTTACCAATTCCTGCATTCGAAGAACATTTCACGTAGGTTATGATGAGTTGTGTAGATCCCCTATCTAAAATAAAAGTGGAAACTAATATTTGTAGCCATAATGGATGTGTCTACCAGATTTCCAGAGGCAATTCTATTATGGAGTGTTAAGGTAAAAAGGGAGGTGGAGGAGTTGGTAGCTTTCTTTACTCACTGTGGGCTCCGCAGAGAGATTCAGTCAGAGCAAGGTCTCATTTTACCGCTCAGCTGTTTAAGGAAGTCATGGATAGCTTAGGCATACAGCAGTTTAAATCAAGGGCGTCCCATCCTGAATCCCAGGGAGCCTTGGAAAGTTGGCATCAGACGCTGAAGACCATATTAACAGCGTACTGTCAGGATTACCGGATGATTGGAATGAAGGTGTCTCATTAAATTGTTTGCCATTGGACAAAAATTATTTGCCCGAAATAAATCTACTCAGTTTACTTCCTTTGAGTTAATATTTGAAGTGAGAGGTCCTTTGGAATTAATTGAACATAAATTGACAGGACCGAAGTCAGAGATCTCACACTCGGATTATGTATGTGAGGTGAGGGAGAGATTAGATGGAGTAGGTGAGTTAGCTAAACAGCACCTGAAGGGCACAGCATAGAATGAAGCACGTGGCAGATAAAAACTCGGAAATTTTGACGATTTCCTGTGGGGATGACGTAGAGTATTGCCACCAGTGATAGGAATTCCCTTCAAAGCCAGGTTTAGTGACTCAGGAACAGAGGTATGGTCAGATGAACAAATTGCGTAGTTTATCTGTATGATGTAGTGACGTTTAGCAAGTGATTGAAAGCTCACATGTTACAGTTGGCAGAGCATGTTGAACCATTACAAGAAGCAAACTTGGTAATAAACTTAAAGAAAACAGAATTCGCGAAGATAGAGGGGACGTTCCTGGGACATTACATTGGACATGGAACACAAAGACGAAGGGCTTTGAGGAATTTCCACGACCGTCCTCGAAGAAAGAGGTGCTTCAATTTTTGGAACTGATTGGATTCTATCGGAAGTTTGTTCTAAACTTCAGCAGCGTATTGGCACCACTGATCGACTTAGTAAAGAAGGAAACAGAATTGTGGTGGACAGGACAATGCCAGGAGGCATTGGAGAATTTTAAAGCAGGATTAATCACCGCACCAGTTTTAGCTACACCAAATATTCTGAAACCCTTTCAAAATTCTATTTGCTTCTAGGGATTTAGAGGTGGGAGATGTATAGATCCAGAAAGGTTATGATGGATTTGAGTGGCAAATTGGCTACTTGTCGAAAAACGCAATATCCACCAGAAAGAAAATACAACATTCTCCATTATTGAAAAAGAATGATCAAGTTTTGCACTGACCTGACAATATTTTAATGTTTATGTGACAAATAAATTGTCGGAGATGGTTGTGGACAACGACAAACCTCTCACGTTTTTTGGAATATTTAAAGACCAGAATATGAGAGTATTTCATTGGAGTCTTATCACACCAACTTTAAACTTACAAAATGTACATGCTGTGGGTCCTAAAATGTGGTAGCAGAAGTGTTATCGCGGATTTAAAGGAAAAAGTTTAGATAAGATTTGACTTATTCCGGTTTAAATAGGTGTACAAAATTAATATGAATGACATAATTGAGATTAATACTTTTGTATTTCATAATAATGGGATTAAGAATTAGAGGAAAAGAAACGAAGCCATCTTTTCATTCTGATGGTTCTTTTGTTTTCTGAAGGTGGGAGGTCTTATGAAGCCGGAAGCATGTCAGGTCACTTTAAGACAGAACGGGTTTTGTTGAATAGAAAGTACAGCACAGATGCCAGCTAAATGTCACATTGTTACATATGTAACAATTAGCTGGGAAATGGAGACCTGAGTTTTGGTTGCTGCTTTGACAACAAATCAAATACAACCAAAGATTTTAAATAACGTTCAGGATACCATAAGCCAACGGAACTTGAATATTATTGTTTGGACATCTTGGAAGCAATCGAATTATGAGAATTGTTGTATCATGGGGAGTATATAAACCCAGCATTTGAACACTGGTGGGAGAGCTACTGCCATCCAACAGCAGAGTAACTGCTGTAGAGGAGGAGTGCTAACTGGCCATCTCAAACACTCTCTATCAAAGACACATGTTCATGTAAACCTCCTTGCAATAAAAAAAATGACCCAGGCTGATCAGCAGCTGGAAGAGTGAACACAGTGGGGAAGATAGAGACTGTGTGGTCTTGAGACTGTAATGTTTAATATATGGGCTTTTGGAAGAGAATATTTTTCCAGAGTCGGAGTCAGATAGTAAGTGGCTAAGAAAAGAGGGGCTTGTATTTGTGAATAGCTGTTGTTTAGTGTTCACTATTAAAGTTAAGACACTAACTTGCTAATTTTTGTTTAAATAGTGGAATGTAGGAGATCGGTGTCACTCATATTTTAACAGACTACGAGGTGAGGCCAGCTTTTCTGGGTGTTTGGTTTTAATTAACAGAGGGGTTTCGACTCTACGTTGTAAATTACCATCCACGCTAACCCCAATTCCCTGCAGTTGGCCCATATCCTTCCAGTCCTTTCCTATCCACATATTTATCCAAATGCTTTTGAAATGTTGTTAATGTAACCCCCTCAACCACATCTGCTGGCAGCTCATCCACGTACCAGCCTCTGTGTAAAGAAGTGGCTCCTCAGGTTTCCTTTTATTCCTTCCCCTTTAACCTTAAACTGATCCTCTCTCGTCCTCGATTCCCTAAACCTTGGAAAAAGTCTGAGAGCATTAACCCTACCATCATGATCTTATTCAGCTCTATAAGGATTCCCTCAGTCTTCTACATGCTAAAGGAAAGGTCCGAGCTTGTCCAAACTCTCCCTATAACTCAGAACATTGGGTCCTGGCAACGTCCTTGAAAATTGTTTTTGCACTCTTTCTAATTTAATAACATCCTCCCTGTAACAAGGTGACCTTACTGAATACAATACTCTCAGTGCAGCCTTACCAAAGTCCTGTGTAACTGCAACATAAATTCCCAACTTCTATACTCAATGTCCTACCTGATGAAGGCTAGTGTGCGAAAAGACTTCTTCACTGCCCTGCCTACCTGTGACTCCACTCTCAGAGAACCGTGCACCTGAACACCAAGGTCTCTCTGCCCACTACACACTTGAATTCACCATGAGACTCCTATTCACCTCCCATTCACCATGAGACTCCTATCTTGATTTGAGTTCCCAAAATGTAAGACATCACGCATCTATATTAAATTCCATTTGCCATTTCTCTGCCCATTTCTCCACCTGATTAAGGTCCTGCTGCAAATTCTGATAAACTTCCTCACTGATCATGCTCCCACTTACTTTAGTGTCACCTGCAAACTTACTAATCATGCCTTGTACATTCTCAACTAATTCATAGATAACAAACAGCTATGGACCCAGCCTCCAGTCTGACAAGCATCCTTCCACTCAACCCTCTCTGCCTTCTACCATCAAAACAACTGTGTATCCAATTTGCCAGTTCCCCCAGCATTCCACGTGGTGTCCCCTTCCAGAGCAGCCTGCCGTGTGGGACCTTATCAAAGGCCTTACTGAAATCCATCGCGACTATGTCTACCGCTCTGTCCTCATCAACCTTCCTGGTCACTTCATCAGAGAACGCAAACAAATTTGGGAAGCATGATCTCCCACTCACAAGTCGATGCTGACGGCTCCGAATCAAATCCTGTGTAAGTAATGGGTGCAGTCAATGGTATGCTGTCCTTCATTGTCAGATGATCTGAGTACATAAGTAAAGCCATCTTCCTGCTGTTGTAGAGCCTTGATGAGAGAGCATATGGGGCACTCTCTCCAGATTTGATGTCCTTTGCAAGGAATGATCTTCTTACCACAGACACCAGTGATGGTAACATGAGGATAGAGTGAAGAAGCTAAGTGTTTAACCTGTAGAGCTGTTAGAGACGAAGAAATGGTGACGCTGAAACACGAGGAGTGGCAGCGATCACTTATTTCCAAAAGACACATTCGTAGTGTGAGAAATTCCATACTTTACCCAGGATTTATTGGTTTGATTTATTGTCACGTGTACCTCAGTACAGGGAAACACTTTGTTTATGAGCAGTGGGGGCAGGTCATAGTAACCATGGCCAGACAGATCATAGGGTGGAAATAGACTTGGACCGAGTAAGGTATACAGGTTACACTGAATAGGACGTGCACTAGACAAGATCAACACGAGCAAGATCACCATTATTTGAACTTAGAGAGTCCATTCATCAATCTAACATGGCTTTCCGAATAGTTTATATGCATTTACTAACTCTCCCCACGTTATTGTGCAGTCGGCGTGTGAACCCTGTACTGAACGCCAGGTTGTTCACAATCCCCAACAGCAGCCACAATACCTTCCATCTGAAACAGGTAGCCATTCCCACCAGCTTCCGCCTTACATAGAGAACACCAGGCTGGCTTCTCGGAGATGGAAGGTGCCTTCTTGAGACTTCACACAAGACATACGGCTTCCCTCCTCACCATGTTAAAGTCCTACATGTGTATCATGAGCAATGGAGCCAGGAGGAACAACGTGGAACAGTCTGTCTGTGCAGCCTCTGCTCCAATTGTTCATCATGTTAGAGCATCAATCTGGAGACACTTTAGACTGCCGTTGCTGGTGATCAGAGAAGAGCGTTGATTGCTGGAAAAACACAGCAGGTCAGGCAGCATCCGAGAAGCAGGAGAATCGACGTTTCAGAATAAGACATTCATCAGGAATCAGCATCAATTACCACATTCTGCCCCCGTGTAAGTGCATTGAGGTAGGAATGGCCTCCTGCTATTCCTGTATAAGTGACTCAAGAGGCTGATTGGCATCTTCCTTGTCCGACTGGACAAGGCCAAGGGCCTGACTGGGTTACCCCTGGTTCCTGTTTGTCAGGTTGATGTACTGACAAGATTTAAGAGGTTATTTTGTCCTGGATTCTTTTAAGAGAGAGATTGAACGATCATTACCAAGCTGGTTAGTTAAGAACACTTGAGTAACAGCTCGGGGAGGCCTTAGGTTATTTTTTAATTCAGCCTGAATGAGTGTGGCCAGCTCTCACAGGTTAGGATCTCTGGGTTTTGGTTTCTCAGTGACATCAGAAACTATTGGGGTCTCCACAGAGTTGGAAGCTTTGGGGAATGTTTCCTGACTGCTACTCTCTCTGAATTTTCTCTTGATGCTGTGTCACATTGCATCTGGAACAGACACTTTACATTCCCTTTAAAATAAGAAAACATTAGAGTCGACGCTACTGCCTTCAAGTATTTTCGAGGGGCTCTGGTGGTCCATCACACAAGACTCCTTCTCTTCCTGAGTAATAGGCCGGAGGTACTGAGTGGGCTGTCCCTGTTCTACTCCAATAATATCAATGTGCTGAATGGCTTCCTCATATTCCTGTGAAACTAGCGTGAGGTGCTGAATGAACTCTTCCTTTACTGTGGCAATGTGCAGTGTCAGGCAGTGCTGTTACATGAATGTTACCGACACTTTAACAGCACAAGCCTGAGTGTGTCTGGGACCTGCTACACACGGACACAGACTAACTCAGGAGCTGAGGGGGGACAAAATGTTCTGAACATTGTGGAATCTTCTGTGACCATCCCCACTTCTGATCTTATGGTGGGGAGGGTGAGGGTGGGGAGACATTGAAGAAGCAGCTGAAGATGTTTGTGGAGACGAAGCTACCCTGAGGATCTCCCACAGAGCTGAACCAGGACTGAGATGATGAACATCTTCCTTTGTGCCATGTTTGACACCAAACACTGGAGAGTTTACTCTGATTCCCATTAAGTCCAGTTTTGTTAAGATCCTTTACGTCAACAGAAGTTAACCACTGCCTTGATATCAGGGCCAGTCATTTTTACCTGAACCCTTGTCTCAACCTCTTTTGTTCACATCAATAAGCCATGATATAAGAGCAGCAAGTGTTTTCTTCAAACAAGTGGTATTGAATGTCAGGATTTCTCTTCTCAAGAGTGTTGGGGAGAAAGATGACTGAAGGTGTTTGAAGAGGAGCTAGATGGATATTGACCTGTCAGAGAGTTGAGGGCTATGAAGAATTGGGTATGAAAAAGGATTTGAGACCAAGAGCAGATCAGTCATGATCTTAGTGGAGGGCAAGGCTGGCTTGGGGAGTGCACGACCTGCCCCTGTTTCTGATGTTCTCACATTCTGTTATCGGAAAGTTAGTGGGTTTTATTTTCATGAATGCTCTGTTGTTGCATATTGCAGTGAGGAAGACCAGAGGATTCCGTGAGCCATCTCTGGGTGAGGTATGGGGGCTGTATTCTCAGTGAACTTGGGTCTAAACATGACTAACAAATGAAGCACAAGTTGCAGAGAGGGGAAGCTCTGTAAAGAGAGATGAGGGGTCTCTTTCACACCCGTGCCTGGAATTTCCAATTACACTTCCCAAATCACCTCAAAGCGTGTGGGACAGTTTTGAAGGGCTGAATTGTCTGTGTTTTTGTGCACCAGTTTGTAGCAGTAAGTAGCATCTAAGTGCTCCTGTCTAGCAGGTTTGATGGGCTGAATGGAACACAGAAACATGGGACTGAGGAGCAGGAGTGGGTCATTAGATAATTTGAGCCTTCTCCACCAGGCACGAAGATTTGGCTGATCAGGTTGGGGTCTCAGCCCCACTTCCCTGTCTATATCCCATTATGCATGACTCACACTTCTGTCAAATATTTAACTAATGCAGCTTTCAATTAATGTGAGCATGGAGGCACAATAAACTTCCAGTGAAGAGGATTCCGACTTGAAAAGGCCTTTCAGAATTATTCGTTATCATTCTAATCGAATCAGAGAGTCATGCGGAATGGAAACAGACCCGTTAGTCCAACCTGTTCACTCCGATCAGATATCAAATCTGATCCAGTCCCATTTGCCAGCATTTGGCCAATATCCCACTTCTTTCAGATACTTTTTAAATGTGCGATTGTAACCGCTTTCACCACTTCCTCTGACAGCACTTTCTGTACACACACCACTCTCTGTGTGAAACATTTATATTCAGGTCCCTTCGAAATCATTCGCCCTTTCTCCTCCAACCTATGCCCTCTTGTTCTGGATTCCCCTACACTGGGAAGAAGAACGTGGCTGTTTAGAATATCCATGCCACTGCTGGTTTTGTGAACATCTATAATGTCACTTCAGCCTCTGACGCTCCAGGAGAAAGCACCTCAACCTAATCAACCTCTCCACGAAGCTCAAACTTCCAGTCCTGGAACATCGGTGTCTAAATCATTTCTGCAGACAATGAGTTGTACGTAGTATTCTTAAAGTGGCCTCACCAACATCCTGTACAGATACAACATGCCAAGTCCTATACTCAATGCTCCGGCTGATTAAGGCAAATGTTCCAAATGTGTTCTGTCCCACATTGTCCACCTGCGACTCCACTTTCAAGGAACAATGTACCTGCAGTCCTATGTCCCTTTGTTCCACAACACTCTCCAGGACCTTAACATCAGTGTATAATTTCTGCTATGATTTACCTTCCCAAACTGCAAAACCTCGTATGTATCTAAATTAAACTTCATCTGTCACTCCTTGCCCCTTTGTTCCATCTAATTGTGGTCTCATTATACTCTGAGATAATCTACTACACCACCTTTCTGATGTAATCTGTAAACTTACTAACTATGGCCCCAATATTCACATCTAAAACCCAGACATAAATGATGAAATGCAGTGAACTCAATACTGATTCTTACAGCACACTGCTGCTCACAAGCCTCTTGTCTGAAAAATACCCCTCTTCCTTCAAGCCAATTGTGACTAGCTTCCTCTGTATCCCATGTGACCGAACCTTACTAATCTGTCTACCAATCAGAATGAAATACTCGCTATGAAGAGAGGCTGAGTAGGTTAGGTTTACTTTCACTAGAAAAAAGGAGATTGATGGGGGACCTGATTGAGGTTTGCAAAATCATGAAGGGTACAGACAGGGTGGACAGAATTGAAAAATGTGGTGCTGGAAAAACACAGCAGGCCAGCCAGCATCCGAGGAGCAAGAGAATCAATGTTTCGGGCATAAGCCCTTCTTCAGGAATCAGTGTGGATAGAGACAAGCTTTTTCCCAGGTTGAAGGATTCAATAACGAGAGGTCGTGCTTTCAAAGTGAGAAGTGGAATGTTTAAGGAGGATACACGCGGTAAGTACTTCACACAGAGGGTGGTGGGCGTTTGGAAGACGTTGCTAGCAGAGGTGGTAGAGGCAGGCACGGTAGATTCATTTAAGATGCGTCTGGACAGATGCATGAGTAGGTGGAGAGCAGAGGGATACAGATACTTAGGAATTGGGCGACAGGTTTAGACAGTACATTTGGATCGGCTCAGGCTTAGAGGGCTGAAGGGCCTGTTTCTGGGCTGTAGATTTTCTTTGCTCTTTGTTATGTAAATGAACACCTTGCTGAAGTCCATATCGACAATGTCTACCAAACTGCCTTCATCAATCTTCTTTGTTATCTCTTCAAAAAACTCAACCAAATTAATGAGACATGAATTCCCATGCAGAAAGCCACGTTGTCTACCCCGATCATCCCTTGGCTTCCCAAATGTATGTAAATGCTATGCCTCAGAATCCGCTCCAACACCTTTCTCACCGTTGACATCAGGCTCACCGGTCTTTTGTTCACCGGTTTTGGGGTCACTGTTTCCTTTTCTAGTCCACTGCTCCCAACAAATGTTAAATGTCACCATGTTTGTGATATGGCCGATCATATCGGTCTCAGACTGGGTCAGGGTCAGTTTTAGGAACAAGTCAGGGTAGTTTCTTTAATCTGCTCAAATAGTACATTTATGATCCAGAGCAATGTTACTCAAACTATGATGGAAAGATGAATGGGAAACGGTTTGGGTATTGAAAGTATGTAATCAATATTACCCTTTCTAAACACACACACACACACACAACACAAACACACACACTTTTAACTTGAAAGAACTCTGTTCAGATATTATTGGAACTCATGACGAAAGGGAAAATTGTGAGATTGTCCAAAACGCTATTCTGCTTCTGAAGATATTGTACTCACACAGCTGCTAGCAATGGAATTCCATCCTGGGACAGTTGGATTTGGCTTAATTCCCTTTGCTTTAGGCAGAGAGGAGATTCCAGTGAATTCTGGTCAGTGATCACCCAAAGGGCAGCACGGTGGTTAGCACTGCTGCCTCACAGCACCAGGGACTTGGGGTCGATTCCAGCCTTGGGTGACTGTATGTGTGGAGTTTGCACATTCTCCACTTTTCTGTGTGAGCTTCTAATGGGTGGTCCAGTTTCCTACCACAAACTGTTTCGGTTCGGTGGATTAGTCATGCTAAATTGTCTGTAGTGTTTAGGGATTTCTAGGTTAGGTGAATTAGTCAGGGGTAAGTATAGGAAAATGGGTTGGGAAGGTTGGTATGGACTTGTTGGGTCGAAGGGCCTGTGTCAACACTGCAGGGATTCCATAAAAATAAGAATGGTAACGATGACTGTAGAGGTTTTGTTTTTAGCTTGCACACATTGCTGTGATGAGAAATAATGAAGGAGAGAGAGTTCAATAGGCCATTCCTTCTCAGGCAGATTACATTTTCTCCCTCTCTGAGTTGAATCACACAGTCATGTCACCCTCTCCCAAACTGGACCATGTGATGTCTCCTTGTACATTGTCCAAACTATGTCTCCATCACATTCCTGCTCCATGCAGGTGCATCATTGCTGCTGTCATACACAGAGCCATACTCTTAACAGAAAATGGTCTCGTTTGATTTGAAATATGTTTACATGGCCCTGCGTCATTAAAAAATAAATTGTTTAATTTATTCAGAATACCTGTGTTAAAATGAATGCATTTTTTAAAGAAATACAGAAATTGCTGGAAAAGCTCGGCAGGTCTGTCAGCATCCAGATGCCTTTTACATGCTGCAGTTGTACCAGCCTCCACCACTTCTTCTGGCAGCTCATTCCATACACACACCACGGTTAGCACTGCTGCCTCACAGCGCCAGAGACCCGGGTTCAATTCCCGCCTCAGGTGACTCTCTGTGTGGAGTTTGCACATTCTCCCCGTGTCTGCGTGGGTTTCCTCCGGGTGCTCCGGTTTCCTCCCACAGTCCAAAGATGTGCAGGTCAGGTGAATTGGCCATGCGAAATTGTCCGTAGTGTTAGGTAAGGGGTAAATGTAGGGGTATGGGTGGGTTGCGCTTCGGCGGGTCGGTGTGGACTTGTTGGGCTGAAGGGCCTGTTTCCACACTGTAAGTAATCTAATCTAATCTAATCTAAACCCTCTGTGTGAAATGATGCCCTTTAGGCCTCATCCAAACTTTTCCCCTCTCACTTTCAACCAATCCTCTATCTTTCTTGACACCCCTAACCTGGGAAAAAACCCTGACTACTCACCCTATCCATGACCATTCTGATTTTATAAACCTTTACAGCTGCGAAATGTGCTTCCAATCAACACGAATGGCTGTACTTTCTGTCATCCTGGGCCTACAGTCTGAAATTCAATACTGACACCTCTTCCTTCTCCATCAAGTCACAATTCTAAATCCATTTTAATCAGTTTGTTCAGATGTATCCTGAGACACTTCTGTGGGCTTTACACCTAGACCTTTGTGCCCGGAGGCAGGGACACTAACATCACTCAGCAATACCCATAAAGCTGGAGCATTATTCTCCTGTGTGTTTGCTCATCAGCCTGTTCTGACATGATGTGATATACCTCTGCAATAGGCAGGACTTGAATCCAGGGCTTCTAGTCCAGAGCTAGGAACATACCACACAAGTTCAGGAATTGGATTAAATTCAGAGCATTGACTGAGATGCAGGGACACTACCCACTACACTACCATACCCAGATTTTGGGACATATTTTAGATTAGATTGGATTGGATTACTTACAGTGTGGAAACAGGCCCTTCGGCCCAACAAGTCCACACCGCCCCGCGGAAGCGCAACCCACTCATACCCCTACATCTACCCCTTAACTACTCTACAGGCAATTTAGGATGGCCAATTCACCTGACCTGCACATCTTTGGACTGCCCGCTTTCAGCTCGATGTGGATTTATTATGATCAGAACTCAAAAATGTGTTGCTGGTAAAGCACAGCAGGTCAGGCAGCATCCAAGGAGCAGGAGAATCGACGTTTCGGGCATAAGCCCTTCTTCAGGAATGAGGATGGTGTTTCAAGCAGGCTACGATAAAAGGTAGGGAGCAGGGACTTGGGAAGGGGCGTTGGGAATGTGATAGGTGGAATGAGGTTAAGGTAAGTGTGATAGGGGTGGGGGTGGAGAGGTCGGGAAGAAGATTGCAGGTCAATAAGGTGGTGCTGAATCTGAGGGTTGGGATTGAGATAAGGTGGGTGGAGGGGAAATGAGGAAGCTGGAGAAATCCGCATTCATCCCTTGTGGTTGATGGGTTCCTAGGCGGAAGATGAGGTGCTCTTCCTACAGGCGTCTTGTTGCCATGGTCTGGCGATGGAGGAGTCCAAGGTCCTGCATGTCCTTGGTGGAGTGGGAGGGGGAGTTGAAGTGTTCAGCCGCGGGGCGGTTGGTTTGGTTAGTGCGAGTGTCCCAGAGGTGTTCTCTGAAACATTCTGCAAGTAGGCGGCCTGTCTCCCCAATATTGAGAAGGCCACATCGGCTGCAGCGGATGCAGTAAATGATGTGTGTGGTGGTGCAGGTGAATTTGTGGCAGATATGGAAGGATCCCTTGGGGCCTTGGGGGAAGTGAGGGGGGAGGTTTGGGCACAAATTTTGCATTTCTTGCGGTTGCAGGGGAAGGTGCCGGGAGTGGAGGTTGGGTTGGTGGGGGGTGTGGACCTGACGAGGGAGTGGTGGAGGGAGTGGTCTTTCTGGAACGCTGATAGGGGTGGGGAAGGAAATATATCCTTGGTGGTGGGGTCTGGTGGAGTTGGCGGAAATGACGAAGGATGATCCGATGTATCCGGTGGTTGGTGGGGTGGTAAGTGAGGACCAATGGGATTCTGTTCTAGTGTTGATTGGAGGGGCAGCGTTCAAGGGCGGAGGCGCGGGAAGTGGAGGAGATGTGATGGAGAGCATCGTCAACCATGGCTGAGGGGAAGTTGCGGTCTTTGAAGAAGGAGCCATCTGGGTTGTTCGGTATTGGAATTGGCCCTCCTGGGAGCACTTGCAGCCCAGGCGAAGGAATTGGGAATATGGGATGGAGTTTTTACAGGGGCCAGTGTGGGAGGAGGGGAAGTCTAGGCAGCTGTGGGAGTCGGTCGGTTTATAGAAAATGTCCGTGTTGAGTCGGTCGCCCGAGATAGAAATGGAGAGGTCGAGGAAGGGGAGGGAGGATTCTGAGATGGTCCAGGTGAATTTGAGGTGGAAAGTGTGAGTAAAGTTGATGAACTGTTCAACCGCCTCGTGGGAGCACGAGGTAGCGCCGATACAGTCATCGATGTAGCGGAGGAAAAGGTGGGGGGTGGTGCAAGTGTAGTTGCAATAGGCCAATGTCCGGCCTAATACCCTTACCTTGACCTCCTTCCAGCTATCACATTCACAATGCCCCTCCCCCAAGTCCCTCCTCCCTACCTTTTATCTTAGCCTGCTTGGCACACTAGCCTCATTCCTGAAGACGGGCTTATGCTCGAAACGTCGATTCTCCTGCTCCTTGGATGCTGCCTGACCTGCTGCGCTTTTCCAGCAACACATTTTTCAGCTCTGATCTACAGCATCTGCCATCCTCACTTTCTCCTATTTATTATAATCACGTTGCCATTACTGAGTTACAAGAAAACACTTTCTAAAGCAAAATATTTGTCTTAACTAGTATTTTGAGTGCACGTGCTATGCCATCGAAATTAACTATGAACAGCTTTAATTGCTATGCTCTGTAGTCTGCAATATTAGGGAAAGATATCCTGCA
The DNA here is from genome assembly GCF_047496795.1 of Chiloscyllium punctatum. Classification (NCBI taxonomy): domain Eukaryota; kingdom Metazoa; phylum Chordata; class Chondrichthyes; order Orectolobiformes; family Hemiscylliidae; genus Chiloscyllium; species Chiloscyllium punctatum. Next base: position 48,837,229 of record NC_092766.1, on the reverse strand, counting down.
GACACACTCTGCCCAATGAAGGGTCTCAAATGGATATTTATTACTGAACACCAGATACGAAGGAAGAGCTTAATTTCTGGCCCCAAAGCACCGAGCGGTATTGCCCACCTCTAACATGCGACTGCCCACTTCCTAAAGCCATGAAATGATATCAGGCCAGTGATAACTGTCCAGTCCCTCCTTCCCACTGACTGTGTCTGAAATCCGTCCCTCCTCCCCCAAACCACACAAGGCAACCCAAGCTAAGGGTCTTTGTGAAACTCAAGGCCGGAGTGTGCAGGCCTCCTGGAGAGGGATGGGAACTTTAAAATTGAAGGGGGACGGTGAAGTGGCATTAATATCACACACGGGCTGAGGGGTGGCAGGTGGAGTTTAGTTTGGATTAATGTGAGCAATTGGATTTGGTAAATCAAACAACAGCAAGACCTATACAATTAAAAGTAGAGCCTTTGGCAGAGCTGTCGTACAGAAGCCTAGGCCGTCAGGTTTAATTCTTTAAAGTTTGCACCTCATATCGATCTTGTGGTTAAGAAAGTGTTTAACACACTTGTCTTCATAGGTCAGACCTTTGAGTATCGGAATTGGGATGTCATGTTGTGGTTGTACAGAATATTGATGAGACCCCTTCTGGAATACTGTGTCCAGTCTGGTCATCCTGCCCGCTCATTCCATAGGCACACCACCCTCTGGGTGAAAACGTTGCCCCTTAGGTCACTTTTAAATGTTTCCCCTCTCACCTTAACCCTATGCCCTCTAGTTTTGGACCCCCCCCCCCCCACCCCGTACCCTTAGAAAACACCTTGACTATTCACTTTCATATTATTGACCTTGATATTATTAAGCTGGAGAGGGTTCAGAAGAGATTAACCTGGATGTTGCTGGGAAAGGAGGGAGTGAGCTCCAAGGAGAGGCTGGATCGGCTGGGACTTTTTTTCACTAGAGAATATGAGATTAAGGGGTAACTTTACAGAGGTTTATAAAATCGTGAGGGGTACAGAGAAGCTGAAAGGCTGATGTATTTTCCCTAGAGTTGGGGATTCAAAACTGAGGGATATTTTAAGATGCGAGGAAAAATGATTCACAAATGTCATGAGAGGTAATTATGTTAGACAGAGTCTGGCTTGTGTGTGGAATGAACTTCCAGAGGAAGTGGTGAAAGCAGGGACAGTTACAACGTTTAAAGGACATTTAGATCAGTCTATGGATAATACATCAGTTTGGATGGTGCTGTGATCAGCTGCCCTCTCCCTCCCCCTCTCTGAATGAATCCCTGTTGGTTTTCACCCTCTGCCAATGCCTGTGCAGTGGCGTGGGGAGGCCAGCAGAGGGTGGCATTGCATCACTTTAAGCACCACGGAGACTGACAGACTTGCCCCACACAGAGACACACAGATACACACACGGGAATTGTTCGGACGCGGCATGAAGCTTATCTGGTAATTTAAACTAAACATAAGTTCGCCTCGTAAACTGTTAAAATATGAGTGACAGACCTATCAAATTCTGCCATTTAAATAATAATATCTATTTATTTTTTCATGCTGAAAGTGAACATTTTACATGAACTATTCACAACTCTGGGACCCTCTTTCTCTTAACTGCTTATTACCCGACTCCAGCTCTATAGCAATATACTGTTTCTGGGTCTGCTATCCTCTCATACCACAGGTGCTTGTAAGCTCTCAGTTCAGAACACCATTCCCTCTCTCTTAAAGGTACAGTACACACTTTCAACTTCATCACATTATAACCTGATGAATATCGATAAGTGGAACCTATCCGATTTCTCTTGCTCTCTGGTTTGTCAATATTTCATCTACTCTGTCTCGTATGTGTCAGGAGTTTTGTTGCTCCATTGACAGTGTGTCATTATTCGACTCTGTCCGTGGGAATATGTCAGTAGTTCACTTGCTCATACTCGTGATTGTGGGGCAGGATTTCAGTTCTTTCATGGGGACTGTGACACTATAACAATCTCAATGATTGCAGGTGGCACCGAACCTGGAAGAACTCTGAAGTCTATGGAGGTCAGTGTGGAACTCTAACACGACAGTGATACGTTGGAGTAGTGTTCAGGTGTAAGGCAGATGGGGATCAATGCAGAGCAGTTTGAGGTGATGGACTGTGGTAGGAAAGACATTGACAGACAGTTTAAAACAGGCTATACCGTTATAAAGGGGGTGCACGAGCAGAGAGCCCTGCCTGTATATGATCATAGATCGTTGAAGATGTCAGGACAAGTGGGGAGAGCAGTAACTATCACAGATCAGTTTCAGTATCTGAGCTATTTATAGGGGGAGGTGTAGGAGGGAGTCTCCGTGCTCCCTTCCTGGGAGGTGGTGGTGACGATGTGTTGTGAGCCCACCCTCCTGCCCACCGAGACCGTGGGGATTCCATTTGTACCAGCTCGACACAAAAGGGAGATGGCATCAGGGTCACGTCTTCTAAATTGTGCCGGGGGAAACGGAGCTGTCAGTGGGTTTAAAGTAAGAATTGCCCTTCACTGATCATTGCTCCTTACTTGGTCGGTGGGACGTGGATGTTTCAGAATCTCCACACGAGGTGTCCTGGTCCTCTCCGGCTCCTACCAGGGTCCTCCCCACATGGCGGGGGGGGGGGGGGGAGGGAACGTTTATCGGGCACTCCATCACCCGGATAGGCCCTTTCTGTCCTATTCCAGGCTGTTGCTCCTGGAATAGGAGAAGGGGAGGGAGGAAGGGTCGGGGTCTGTGGTCCTGCTGTTAGTGCTGGAAGAGGTGGGGAACCGGGTCATGGTGAGGGGTCTGAGGGGAGTCAGTCCACAGTGTTGTATCCATGCAATGTTATTAGTGTAGGGGCAGTAAAGCGGAGGGAGGGGGAGAGAGACAGAGAGACAGAGATAGACAGAGACAGACAAAGACAGAGACATAGACAGAGAGAGATAGAGAAGGTACAACATGAGGCAGTGAGAGTGAGGACCATGAGCCTTGTTCGGGGGTCGGTGCTATAACAGATATGCAGTGAGTGTGAGGGAGCAGAGACAATACAGTGACCCTTATCCTGACAGAGCGGGGAAGGTTATTGATGCTTGTCCTGTATTGCTGGGCATTTCTTCAGACCGCAGATACTGCACTGAGCTGGGTGGGGAGCTCAGACCATGCTCGGTGGGTCTGGTGGTGTGACCCCCTCTGGGAAGAGAATGGGCCCCCTCTGTACTAACCCATCCACCAGGACCTCCGTGCCCCTGTCGACAAACCGTGGTGTAATTGTCCCTTATCTGCCATGCTCAGGGTAAACTGTGCAGGGCAGCTCCGAAATGAGAAAGCTCAACAGTGGCCTTTTAAAGATGGCCCCAGTGCCAGGGATCACGGAATATCCAGGGGCACCCAGGCAATGGTGAGTACCTCCAGTCATGATGGGTGGAAGAATCGGGCTGGTATTGAATGAGGGGGACACCATGGGATGGGGAGGGTAGTTAATGAGGTGAGTTCGATAAGATAGCACCAGTATGTAGATTGTCCAACCAGAGGGGAGGCCATATTGGATTTGGTACTCGGTAACGAACCGGGACAAGTGGTGGGCTTGTTAGTGGGTGAACATTTTGGTGATGGCGACCACAATTCTGTCACTTTCACCTTGGTTATGGAGAGGGATAGGTGCACACAACAAGGAAGTTTTTACAATTGGGGGAAGGGAAATTACGATGCTGTAAGACAGGATTTGAGGAGCATACGTTGGGAGCATAGGCTGTCAGGGAAGGATGTGGTGGAAATGTGGGACTTTTTCAAGGAGCAGATACGACGTGTCCTTGATATGTATGTACCGATCAGGCAGGAAAGAAATGGTCGTGTGAGGGAGCCTTGGTTGACGAGGGAGGTTGAATGTCTAGTAAAGAGGAAGAAGGAGGCTTACATAAGGTTGAGGAAACAAGGTTCAGACAGAGCAGTGGAGGGATACAGGATAGCCAGAAGGGACCTGAAGAAAGGGATTAGGAGAGCTAAGAGAGGGCATGAAAAATCCCTGGCGGATAGGATCAAGGATAACCCCAAGGCATTCTATGCGTATGTGAGAAACCTGAGAATGACGAGAACGAGGGTAGGTCCGATCAAGGACAGTGGTGGGAGACTGTGTATTGAGTCGGAAGAGATAGGAGAGGTCTTGAACAAGTACTTCTCTTCAGTATTTACGAACGAGAGGGACTGTATTGTTGAAGAGGAGAGTGTGAAACGGACTGATAAGCTAGAAGAGATATCTGTTAGGAAGGAAGATGTGTTGGACATTTTGAACAACTTGAGGATAGACAAGTCCCCCGGGCCTGACGGGATATATCCTAGGATTATGTGGGAAGCAAGAGAGGAAATTGCAGTACCGTTGGCAATGATCTTCTCGTCTTCACTGGCAACGGGGGTGGTACCAGGGGACTGGAGAGTAGCGAATGTTGTGCCCCTGTTCAAAAAAGGGAATAGGGATAACCCCGGGAATTACAGGCCAGTTAGTCTTACTTCTGTGGTAGGCAAAGTAATGGAAAGGGTACTGAGGGATAGGATTTACGAGTATCTGGAACGGCACTGCTTGATTAGGGACAGCCAGCACGGATTTGTGAAGGGTAGGTCTTGCCTTACAAGTCTTATTGAATTCTTCGAGGAGGTGACCAAGCATGTGGATGAGGGTAGAGCAGTGGATGTAGTGTACATGGATTTTAGTAAGGCATTTGATAAGGTTCCCCATGGTAGGCTTATGCGGAAAGTCAGGAGGCATGGGATAGAGGGAAATTTGGCCAATTGGATAGAAAACTGGCTAACCGGTCGAAGTCAGAGAGTGGTGGTAGATGGTAAATATTCAGCATGGAGTCCAGTTACAAGTGGAGTTCCGCAGGGATCAGTTCTGGGCCCTCTGCTGTTTGTAATTTTTATTAATGACTTAGATGAGGGAGTCGAAGGGTGGGTCAGTAAATTTGCAGATGATACAAAGATAGGTGGAGTTGTGGACAGTGAGGAGGGCTGTTGTCGGCTGCAGAGGGACTTAGATATGATGCAGAGCTGGGCTGAGGAGTGGCAGATGGAGTTCAACCCTGCCAAGTGTGAAGTTGTCCATTTTGGAAGAACAAATAAGAATGCGGAATACAGGGTTAATGGTAGGGTTCTTGGTCAGGTGGAGGAACAGAGGGATCTTGGGGTCTATGTACATAGATCTTTGAAGGTTGCCACTCAGGTGGATAGAGTTTGTAAGAAGGCCTATGGAGTATTATCGTTCATTAGCAGAGGGATTGAATTCAAGAGTCGTGAGGTGATGTTGCAGCTGTACAGGACTTTGGTTAGGCCACATTTGGAGTACTGTGTGCAGTTCTGGTCGCCTCACTTTAGGAAAGATGTGGAAGCTTTGGAGAGGGTGCAGAGAAGATTTACCAGGATGTTGCCTGGAATGGAGAGTAGGTCATACGAGGATAGGTTGAGAGTTCTCGGCCTTTTCTCGTTGGAACGGCGAAGGATGAGGGGTGACTTGATAGAGGTTTATAAGATGATCAGAGGAATAGATAGAGTAGACAGTCAGAAACTTTTTCCACGGGTACAACAGAGTGTTACAAGGGGACATAAATTTAAGGTGAAGGGTGGAAGGTATAGGGGAGATGTCAGGGGTGGGTTCTTCACCCAGAGAGTGGTGGGGGCATGGAATGCGCTGCCCGTGGGAGTGGTAGAGTCAGATTCATTGGCGACCTTTAAGCGGCATTTGGATAGGTACATGGATGGGTGCTTAATCTAGGATAGAAGTTCGGCACAACATCGTGGGCCGAAGGGCCTGTTCTGTGCTGTATTGTTCTATGTTCTATGTTCTATGAAACTAGCTCGACCTCGTGCAGATGATCCCTCTGTCACAGTCAATGGAAATGGCATTGGGACAAATATTGTTAGATTTAGCCCAATGAGTCAAAGACTCTGCTGACCCTACACCCAGATACAAAGCTGCAGAACAAATACTCATCCAAAACTCTGCATCATCTGTACACCCACCAATATCATGTTCACCTACCATTCCTGGAAACACTGGCTTATGTTACAGGATGCTGTCAAAATGTTTTCATTCCAGCATTCTGAAACCTGGGAACACATCCTTCTATAATATTGTCTCTCAGTCTCCCCCTGACTGTCTATTTCCCAAACCGGTCTTATTTGTTATTGTTTAAACTGACTCGCTCGCCATCTCTCTCTGGAAATGATGTTCACACCCACAGCACCCCCTCTTCATGGCCCAATGGGGATATGGAGCTGTAAAGGGGTGTGAGCTGCACATCCTGTCAGTTCCAGAATGGGCTGCAAGTTTCCCCAAACTGGGCAGGGATCTCACACAGTGTTACAGGTCAAAGTACTGGGGTGGTGAACACAGTCCGACATGCTGGGAGGGTAACGGCTCCTGGTTTACAGATCAATTCACTGGGGTTGGGTACACAGTCCTACATGCTGGGAGGGTAACTGCTCCTCGGTTACTGATCAATGCACTGGGGTGGGGTACACAGTCCTAAAGGCTGGGAGGGTAACTGCTCCTGGGTTACAAATCAGTGACCGGGGGTGGTGAACACAGTCCTACATACAGGGAAGGTAACTGATCAATGTACTGGGGTGGGGGACACAGTCCAACATGCTGGGAGGGTAACTGCTCCTGGGTTACAGATCAATGCACTGGGGTGGGGTACACAGTCCTAAAGGCTGGGAGGGTAACTGCTCCTGGGTTACAGATCAATGCACTGGGGTGGGGGACACATTCCTACATGCTGGGTGGGTAACTGCTCCTGGTTTACAGATCAATGTACTGGGGTGGGGTACACAGACGTACATGTGGGGAGGGTAACTGCTCCTGGTTTAGAGATCAATGTAATGGGGTGGTGAACACAGTCCTACATGCTCGGATGGTAACTGCACCTGGGTTACAGATCAATGCACTGGGGTGGGGTACACAGTCCTACATGCTGGGATGGTAACTGCTCCTGGGTAACAGATCAATGTACTGGGGTGGGGTACACAGTCCTACATGCTGGGATGGTAATTGCTCCTGGGTTACAGATCAATGTACTGTGTTGGGGTACACAGACGTACATGTGGGGAGGGTAACTGCTCCTGGTTTACAGATCAATGCACTGGGGTGGGGTACATAGTCCTTCATGCTGGGACAGTAACTGCTCCTCTGTTACAGATCAATATACTGTGATAAGGTACACAGTGATACATGCTGGGAGGCTAACGGCTCCTCGGTTACCCATCAATGTACTGGGGTGGGGTACACAGTCCTACATGTGGGGAGGGTAACAGCTCCTGGTTTACAGATCAATATACTGGGGTGGGGTACACAGTCCTACATGCTGGGAGGGTAACTGCACCTGGGTTACATTTCAATGTACTGGGGTGGGGTACACAGTCCAACATGCTTGGAGGGTAACTGCTCCTGGGTTACAGATCAATGCACTGCGGTGGGGTACACAGTCCTACATGGTGGGATGGTAACTGCTCCTGGTTTACAGATTAATGTACTGGAGTGGGGTACACAGTCCTACATGCTGGGAGGGTAACTGCTTCTGGGTTACAGATCAATGTACTGGGATGGGGTACACAGTCCTACATGCTGGGAGGGTAACTGCTCCTGGGTTACAGATCAATGTAATGGGTGGGGGGGTACACAGTCCTACATGCTGGGATGGTAACTGCTCCTGAGTTACAGATCAATGTATTGGGGTGGGGAACATAGTCGTACATGTGGGGAGGGTAACTGCTCCTGGTTTACAGATCAATGCACTGGGATAAGGTACACAGTCCTACATGCTGGGAGGGTAACTGCTTCTCGGTTACAGATCAATGTACTGGATTGGGGTACACAGACCTACATGCTGGGAGGGTAACTGCACCTGGGCTACAGATCAATGCACTGCGGTGGGGTACACAGTCCTACATGCTGGGAGGGTAACTGCTCCTGGGTTACAGATCAATGTACTGGGGTGGGGTACACAGTCCTACATGCTGGGAGGGTAACTGCTCCTGGGTTACAGATCAATGCACTGCGGTGGGGTACACAGTCCTACATGGTGGGATGGTAACTGCTCCTGGTTTACAGATTAATGTACTGGAGTGGGGTACACAGTCCTACATGCTGGGAGGGTAACTGCTTCTGGGTTACAGATCAATGTACTGGGATGGGGTACACAGTCCTACATGCTGGGAGGGTAACTGCTCCTGGGTTACAGATCAATGTAATGGGTGGGGGGGTACACAGTCCTACATGCTGGGATGGTAACTGCTCCTGAGTTACAGATCAATGTATTGGGGTGGGGAACATAGTCGTACATGTGGGGAGGGTAACTGCTCCTGGTTTACAGATCAATGCACTGGGATAAGGTACACAGTCCTACATGCTGGGAGGGTAACTGCTTCTCGGTTACAGATCAATGTACTGGATTGGGGTACACAGACCTACATGCTGGGAGGGTAACTGCACCTGGGCTACAGATCAATGCACTGCGGTGGGGTACACAGTCCTACATGCTGGGAGGGTAACTGCTCCTGGGTTACAGATCAATGTACTGGGGTGGGGTACACAGTCCTACATGCTGGGAGGGTAACTGCACCTGGGTTACAGATCAATGCACGGCGGTGGGGTACACAGTACTACATGCTGGTAGGGTAACTGCTCCTGGGTTACAGATCAATGTACTGGGGTGGGGAACAAAGTCCACCATGCTGGGAGGGTAACTGCTCCTGGGTTACAGATCAATGCACTGGGGTGGGGTACAAAGTCCAACATGCTGGGATGGAAACTGCTCCTGGGTTACAGATCAAAGTACTGGGGTGGTGTACACAGTCCTACATGCTGGGAGGGTAACTGCTCCTGGTTTACAGATCAATGTACTGGGGTGGTGTACACAGTCCAACATGCTGGGAGGGTAACTGCACCTCGGTTACTGAACAATGCACTGGGGTGTGGTACACAGTCCTACATGCTGGTGGGGGGTAACTGCTCCTGGTTTGCAGATCAAAGTACTAGGGTGGTGTACACAGTCCTACATGCTGTGATGGTAACTGCTCCTGGGATACAGATCAATGGTCTGGGGTGGGGTACACAGTCCTACATGCTTGGAGGGTACCTGCTCCTCGGTTACAGATCAATGTACTGGGGTGGGGTACACAGTCCTACATGCTGAGAGGGTATCTGCTACTGGGTTACAGATCAATGCACTGGGGTGGTGTACACAGTCCTACATGCTGGGAGGGTAACTGCTTCTGGGTTACAGATCAATGTACTGGGGTGGGGTACACAGTCCTACATGCTGCGAGGGTAACTGCTCCTGGGTTACAGATCAATGTACTGGGGTGGGGTACACAGTCCTACATGCTGGGAGGGTAAATGCTCCAGGGTTACAGATCAATGTACTGGGGTGGGGTACACAATCCTACATGCAGGGAGGATAACTGCTCCTGCGTTACAGATCAATGTACTGGGGTGGTGTACACAGTCCGACATGCTGGGATGGTAGCTGCTCCTGAGTTACAGATCAATGTACTGGGGTGGGGTACACAGTCGTACATGCTGGGATGGTAATTGCTCCTGGGTTACAGATCAATGTACTGTGGTGGGGTACACAGACGTACATGTGGGGAGGGTAACTGCTCCTGGTTTACAGATCAATGCACTGGGGTGGGGTACATAGTCCTTCATGCTGGGACAGTAACTGCTCCTCTGTTACAGATCAATATACTGTGATAAGGTACACAGTGATACATGCTGGGAGGCTAACGGCTCCTCGGTTACCCATCAATGTACTGGGGTGGGGTACACAGTCCTACATGTGGGGAGGGTAACAGCTCCTGGTTTACAGATCAATATACTGGGGTGGGGTACACAGTCCTACATGCTGGGAGGGTAACTGCTCCTGGGGTACAGATCAACGTACTGGGGTGGTGTACACTGTCCTACATGCTGGGACGGTAACTGCACCTGGGTTACATTTCAATGTACTGGGGTGGGGTACACAGTCCAACATGCTGGGAGGGTAACTGCTCCTGGGTTACAGATCAATGCACTGCGGTGGGGTACACAGTCCTACATGGTGGGATGGTAACTGCTCCTGGTTTACAGATTAATGTACTGGAGTGGGGTACACAGTCCTACATGCTGGGAGGGTAACTGCTTCTGGGTTACAGATCAATGTACTGGGATGGGGTACACAGTCCTACATGCTGGGAGGGTAACTGCTCCTGGGTTACAGATCAATGTAATGGGTGGGGGGGTACACAGTTCTACATGCTGGGATGGTAACTGCTCCTGAGTTACAGATCAATGTATTGGGGTGGGGAACATAGTCGTACATGTGGGGAGGGTAACTGCTCCTGGTTTACAGATCAATGCACTGGGATAAGGTACACAGTCCTACATGCTGGGAGGGTAACTGCTTCTCGGTTACAGATCAATGTACTGGATTGGGGTACACAGACCTACATGCTGGGAGGGTAACTGCACCTGGGCTACAGATCAATGCACTGCGGTGGGGTACACAGTCCTACATGCTGGGAGGGTAACTGCTCCTGGGTTACAGATCAATGTACTGGGGTGGGGTACACAGTCCTACATGCTGGGAGGGTAACTGCACCTGGGTTACAGATCAATGCACGGCGGTGGGGTACACAGTACTACATGCTGGTAGGGTAACTGCTCCTGGGTTACAGATCAATGTACTGGGGTGGGGAACAAAGTCCACCATGCTGGGAGGGTAACTGCTCCTGGGTTACAGATCAATGCACTGGGGTGGGGTACAAAGTCCAACATGCTGGGATGGAAACTGCTCCTGGGTTACAGATCAAAGTACTGGGGTGGTGTACACAGTCCTACATGCTGGGAGGGTAACTGCTCCTGGTTTACAGATCAATGTACTGGGGTGGTGTACACAGTCCAACATGCTGGGAGGGTAACTGCACCTCGGTTACTGATCAATGCACTGGGGTGGGGTACACAGTCCTACATGCTGGTGGGGGGTAACTGCTCCTGGTTTGCAGATCAAAGTACTAGGGTGGTGTACACAGTCCTACATGCTGTGATGGTAACTGCTCCTGGGATACAGATCAATGGTCTGGGGTGGGGTACACAGTCCTACATGCTTGGAGGGTACCTGCTCCTCGGTTACAGATCAATGTACTGGGGTGGGGTACACAGTCCTACATGCTGAGAGGGTAACTGCTACTGGGTTACAGATCAATGCACTGGGGTGGTGTACACAGTCCTACATGCTGGGAGGGTAACTGCTTCTGGGTTACAGATCAATGTACTGGGGTGGGGTACACAGTCCTACATGCTGCGAGGGTAACTGCTCCTGGGTTACAGATCAATGTACTGGGGTGGGGTACACAGTCCTACATGCTGGGAGGGTAAATGCTCCAGGGTTACAGATCAATGTACTGGGGTGGGGTACACAATCCTACATGCAGGGAGGATAACTGCTCCTGCGTTACAGATCAATGTACTGGGGTGGTGTACACAGTCCGACATGCTGGGATAGTAGCTGCTCCTGAGTTACAGATCAATGTACTGGGGTGGGGTACACAGTCGTACATGTGGGGAGGGTAACTGCTACTGGTTTACGGATCAATGCACTGGGATAAGGTACACAGTCCTACATGCTGGGAGAATAACTGCACCTGGGTTACAGATCAATGCACTGCGGTGGGGTACACAGTCCTACATATGGGGAGTGTAACTGCTCCTGGGTTACAGATCAATGCACTGTGGTGGTGTACACAGTCCTACAAGTGGGGAGGGTAACTGCTCCTGGTTTACGGATCAATGCACTGGGATAAGGTACACAGTCCTACATGCTGGGAGGGTAACTGCTTCTCGGTTACAGATCAATGTACTGGATTGGGGTACACAGACCTACATGCTGGGAGGGTAACTGCACCTGGGCTACAGATCAATGCACTGCGGTGGGGTACACAGTCCTACATGCTGGGAGGGTAACTGCTCCTGCGTTACAGATCAATGTACTGGGGTGGTGTACACAGTCCTACATGCTGGGAGGGTAACTGCACCTGGGTTACAGATCAATGCACGGCGGTGGGGTACACAGTACTACATGCTGGTAGGCTAACTGCTCCTGGGTTACAGATCAATGCACTGTGGTGGTGTACACAGTCCTACATGTGGGGAGGGTAACTGCTCCTGGTTTACAGATCAATGTACTGGGGTGGGGAACAAAGTCCACCATGCTGGGAGGGTAACTGCTCCTGGGTTACAGATCAATGCACTGGGGTGGGGTACAAAGTCCAACATGATGGGATGGAAACTGCTCCTGGGTTACAGATCAAAGTACTGGGGTGGTGTACACAGTCCTACATGCTGGGAGGGTAACTGCTCCTGGTTTACAGATCAATGTACTGGGGTGGTGTACACAGTCCAACATGCTGGGAGGGTAACTGCTCCTCGGTTACTGATCAATGCACTGGGGTGGGGTACACAGTCCTACATGCTGGTGGGGGGTAACTGCTCCTGGTTTACAGATCAAAGTACTAGGGTGGTGTACACAGTCCTACATGCTGTGATGGTAACTGCTCCTGGGTTACAGATCAATGTTCTGGGGTGGGGTACACAGTCCTACATGCTTGGAGGGTACCTGCTCCTCGGTTACAGATCAATGTACTGGGGTGGGGTACACAGTCCTACATGCTGAGAGGGTAACTGCTACTGGGTTACAGATCAATGCACTGGGGTGGTGTACACAGTCCTACATGCTGGGAGGGTAACTGCTTCTGGGTTACAGATCAATGTACTGGGGTGGGGTACACAGTCCTACATGCTGCGAGGGTAACTGCTCCTGGGTTACAGATCAATGTACTGGGGTGGGGTACACAGTCCTACATGCTGGGAGGGTAAATGCTCCAGGGTTACAGATCAATGTACTGGGGTGGGGTACACAATCCTACATGCAGGGAGGATAACTGCTCCTGCGTTACAGACCAATGTACTGGGGTGGTGTACACAGTTCGACATGCTGGGATGGTAACTGCTCCTGAGTTACAGATCAATGTACTGGGGTGGGGTACACAGTCGTACATGTGGGGAGGGTAACTGCTACTGGTTTACGGATCAATGCACTGGGATAAGGTACACAGTCCTACATGCTGGGAGAATAACTGCACCTGGGTTACAGATCAATGCACTGCCGTGGGGTACACAGTCCTACATATGGGGAGGGTAACTGCTCCTGGGTTACAGATCAATGCACTGTGGTGGTGTAAACAGTCCAAAAGTGGGGAGGGTAACTGCTCCTGGTTTACAGATCAATGTACAGGTGTGGGGTACACAGTCCTACATGCTGGGAGGGTAACAGCTTCTGGGTTACAGATCAATGTACTGGGGTGATGGAAACAGTCCTACATGCTGGGAGGGTAACTGCTCCTGGGTTACAGATCAATGTACTGTGGTGGGGTACACAATCCTACATGCTGGGAGGGTAACTGCTCCTGGGTTACAGATCAATGTTCTGGGGTGATGGACACAGTCCTACATGCTGGGAGGGCAACTGCTCCTGGGTTACAGATCAATGTACTGGGGTGGGGTTCACAGTTTTACATGCTGGGAGGGTAACTGCTCCAGGGTTACGGATCAATGTACTGCGGTGGGGTACACAGTCGTACATGTGGGGAGGGTAACTGCTCCTGGTTTACATATCAATGCACTGGGGTGGGGTACACAGTCCTACATGTGTGGAGGGTAACTGCTCCTTGTTACAGATCAATGTACTGGGGTGCGGTACACAGTCCTACATGTGGGGAGGGTAACTGCTCCTGGGTTACAGATCAATCTACTGGGGGGGTGTACACAGTCCTACATGCTGGGAGGGTAACTGCTCCTGGGTTACAGATCAATGCACTGGGGTGGGATACACTGTCCTACATGTGGGGAGGGTAACTGCTCCTGGTTTACAGATCAATGTACTGGGGTGGGGTACACAGTCCTACATGCTGGGAGGGTAACTGCTCCTAGGGTACTGATCAATGCACTGGGGTGGTGTACACAGTCCGACATGCTGGGGCGGGGGGGGGTAACTGCTCCTGGTTTATGAATCAATGTTCTGGGGTGGTGCACAGAGTCCGACATGCTGGGAGGGTAACTACTCCTGAGTTACAGATCAATGCACTTGGGTGGGGTACACAGTCCAACATGCTAGGAGGTTAACTGCTCCTGGTTCACAGATCAATGTACTGGGGTGGGGTACACAGTCCTACATGCTGGGAGGGGAACTGATCCTGGTTTACACATCAAAATACTGGGGTGGTGTACACAGTCCTACATGCTGGGAGGGTAACTGCTCCTGGTTTACAGATCAATGTACTGGGGTGGTGTACACAGTACTACATGCTGGGAGTGTAACTGCTCCTCGGTTACTGATCAATGCACTGGGGTGAGGTACACAGTCCTGCATGCTGTGGGAGGGGGGGGGTAACTGACCCTGGTTTACAGATCAAAGTACTGGGGTGGTGTACACAGTCCTACATGCTGTGATGGTAACTGCTCCTGGGTTACAGATCAATGTCCTGGGGTGGGGTACACCGTCCTACATGCTTGGAGGGCTCCTGCTCCTCGGTGACAGATCAATGTACTGGGGTGCGGTACACAGTCCTACATACTGGGAGGGTAACTGCTCCTGAGTTACAGATCAATGCACTGGGGTGGTGTACACAGTCCTACATGCTGGGAGAGTAACTGCTTCTGGGTTACAGATCAAGGTACTGGGGTGGGGTACACAGTCCTACATGCTGGGAGGGTAACTGCTCCTGGGTTACAGATCAATGTACTGGGGTGGGGTACACAGTCCTACATGCTGTGCCGGTAACTGCTCCAGGGTTTCAGATCAATGTACTGGGGTGGGGTCGACAGTCCTACATGCTGGGACGGTAACTGCTCCTCGGTTACAGATCAATGTGCTTGGATACGGTACACAGTCCTAAATGCTGGGAGGGTAAAAGCTCCTGGGTTACAGATCAATGTACTGGTGTGAGGTACACAGTCCTACATGCTGGGAGGGTAAATGCTCCTGGGTTACAGATCAATGTACTGGGGTGGGGTACACAGTCCTACATGCTGGGAGGGTAACTGCACCTGGGTTACAGATCAATGCACAGCTGTGGGGTACACTGTCCTACATGCTGGGTGGGTTACTGCTCCTGGGTTACAGATCAATGCACTGGTGTGGGGTCGACAGTCCTACATGCTGGGACGGTAACTGCTCCTCGGTTACAGAACAATGTGCTTGGATACGGTACACAGTCCTAAATGCTGGGAGGGTAAAAGCTCCTGGGTTACAGATCAATGTACTGGTGTGAGGTACACAGTCCTACATGCTGGGAGGGTAAATGCTCCTGGGTTACAGATCAATGTACTGGGGTGGGGTACACAGTCCTACATGCTGGGAGGGTAACTGCACCTGGGTTACAGATCAATGCACAGCTGTGGGGTACACTGTCCTACATGCTGGGTGGGTTACTGCTCCTGGGTTACAGATCAATGCACTGTGGTGGTGTACACAGTCCTACATGTGGGGAGGTTAACTGCTCCGGATTTACAGATCAATGTACTGGGGTGGGGAACACAGTCCTACATGCTGGGACGGTAACTGCTCCTGGGTTACAGATCAATGCACTGGGGTGGGATACACAGTCCTACATGTGGGGAAGGTAACTGCTCCTGGTTTACAGATCAATGTACTGGGGTGGGGTACACAGTCCTACATGCAGGGAGGATAACTGCTCCTGGGTTACAGGTCAATGTACTGGGGTTGTGTACACAGTCCTACATGCTGCGAGGGTAACTGGTCCTGGGTTACAGATCAATGTACTGGGGTGGGGTACACAGTCCTACCTGCTGGGAGGGTAACTTCTCCTGGGTTACAAATCAATGTACTGGGGTGGTGTACACAGTCCTACATGCAGGGAGGGTAACTGCTCCTGGGTTACAGATCAATGTACTGGGGTGGTGTACACAGTCCAACATGCTGGGAGGGTAACTGCTCCTGGGTTACAGATCAATGCAATGGGGTGGGGTACACAGTCGGACATGCTGGGAGGGTAACTGCTCCTGGGTTACCGATCAATGTACTGGGGTGGTGTACACAGTCCTACATGCTGGGAGGGTAACTGCTCCTGGTTTACAGATCAATGTACTGGGGTGGTGTACACAGTCCAACATGCTGGGAGGGTAACTGCTCCTGGGTTACAGATCAATGCAATGGGGTGGGGTACACAGTCGGACATGCTGGGAGGGTAACTGCTCCTGGGTTACCGATCAATGTACTGGGGTGGTGTACACAGTCCTACATGCTGGGAGGGTAACTGCTCCTGGTTTACAGATCAATGTACTGGGGTGGCGTACACAGTCCTACATGCTGGGAGGGTAACTGCTCCTCGGTTACTGATCAATGCACTGGGGTGGTGTACACAGTCCTACATGCTGGGGGGGGGGGGGTAACTGCTCCTGGGTTACAAATCAATGTACTGGGGTGGTGTACACAGTCCTACATGCTTGGAGGGTAACTGCTCCTCGGTTACAGATCGATGAACTGGGGTGGGTTACACAGTCCTACATGCTGGGAGGCAAACTGCTCCTGGGTTACAGATCAATGCACTGGGATGGTGTACACAGTCCTACATGCTGGGAGGGTAACTGCTTCTGGGTTACAGATCAATGTACTGAGGTGGGGTACACAGTCCTACATGCTGGGAGGGTAACTGCTCCTGGGTTACAGATCAATGTACTGGGGTGGGGTACACAGTCCTACATGCTGGGACGGTAACTGCTCCAGGGTCACAGATCAATGTACTGGGGTGGGGTACACAGTCGTACATGTGGGGAGGGTAACTGCTCCTGGTTTACAGATCAATGCACTGGTGAGGGAAAGACAGTCCTACATGCTGGGATGGTAACTGCTCCTCGGTTACAGATCAATGTGCTGGGATACGGAACACAGTCCTACATGCTGTGATGGTAACTGCTCCTGGGTTACAGATCAATATACTGGGATGGGGTACACAGTCCTACATGCTGGGAGGGTAACTGCACCTGGGTTACAGATCAATGCGCAGCTGTGGGGTACACAGTCCTACATGCTGGGTGGGTTCCTGCTCCTGGGTTACAGATCAATGCACTGTGTTGGTGTACACAGTCCTACATGTGAGGAGGGTAACTGCTCCTGATTTACAGATCAATGTACAGGGGTGTTGTACCCAGTCCTCCATGCTGGGACGGTAACTGCTCCTGGGTAACAGATCAATGCACTGGGGTGCGATACACAGTCCTGCATGTGGGGAAGTTAACTGCACCTGGGTTACAGATCAATGTACTGGGGTGGGGTACACAGTCCTACATGCAGGGAGGATAACTGCTCCTGGTTTACAGATCAATGTACTGGGGTGGGGTACACAGTCCAAAATGCTGGGAGGGTAACTGCTCCTGGTTTGCAGATCAACGCACTGGGGAGGGGTACACAGCCCTACATGCTGGGAGGGTAACAGCTCCTGGGTTACAAATCAATGTACTGGGGTGGTGTGCACAGTCCTACATGCAGGGAGGGTAACTGCTCCTGGGTTACAGATCAATGTACTGGGGTGGTGTACACAGTCCAACATGCTGGGAGGGTAACTGCTCCTGGGTTACAGATCAATGCAATGGGGTGGGGTACACAGTCGGACATGCTGGGAGGTTAACTGCTCCTGGGTTACCGATCAATGTACTGGGGTGGTGTACACAGTCCTACATGCTGGGAGGGTAACTGCTCCTGGTTTACAGATCAATGTACTGGGGTGGTGTACACAGTCTAACATGCTGGGAGGGTAACTGCTCCTCGGTTACTGATCAATGCACTGGGGTGGTGTACACAGTCCTATATGCTGGGGGGGGGTAACTGCTCCTGGGTTACAGATCAATGTACTGGGGTGGGGTACACAGTCCTACATGCTTGGAGGGTAACTGCTCCTCGGTTACAGATCGATGTAAAGGGGTGGGGTACACAGTCCTACATGCTTGGAGGCAAACTGCTCCTGGGTTACAGATCAATGCACTGGGGTGGTGTACACAGTCCTACATGCTGGGAGGGTAACTGCTTCTGGGTTACAGATCAATGTACTGAGGTGGGGTACACAGTCCTACATGCTGGGAGGGTAACTGCTCCTGGGTTACAGATCAATGTACTGGGGTGGGGTACACAGTCCTACATGCTGGGACGGTAACTGCTCCAGGGTTACAGATCAATGTACTGGGGTGGGGTACACAGTCGTACATGTGGGGAGGGTAACTGCTCCTGGTTTACAGATCAATGCACTGGTGTAGGGTAGACAGTCCTACATGCTGGGACGGTAACTGCTCCTCGGTTACAGATCAATGTGCTGGGATACGGAACACAGTCCTACATGCTGTGATGGGAACTGCTCCTGGGTTACAGATCAATGTACTGGGATGGGGTACACAGTCCTACATGCTGGGAGGGTAACTGCACCTGGGTTACAGATCAATGCGCCGCTGTGGGGTACACAGTCCTACATGCTGGGTGGGTTACTGCTCCTGGGTTACAGATCAATGCACTGTGGTGGTGTACACAGTCCTACATGTGGGGAGGGTAACTGCTCCTGGTTTACAGATCAACGCACTGGGGAGGGGTACACATTCCTACATGCTGGGAGGGTAACAGCTCCTGGGTTACAAATCAATGTACTGGGATGGTGTACACAGTCCTACATGCAGGGAGGGTAACTGCTCCTGGGTTACAGATCAATGCACTGGGGTGGTGTACACAGTCCTACAGGCTGGGAGGGTATCAGCTCCTGGGTTACAGATCAATGCACTGGGGTGGGGTACACAGTCCTACAGGGTGGGAGGGTAACTGCTCCTCGGTTACAGATCAATGAACTGGGGTGCGGTACACAGTCCTACATGCTGGGGGATAACTGCTCCTGGTTTACAGTTCAATGTACTGGGGTGGTGTACACAGTCCTACATGCTGTGATGGTAACTGCTCCTGGGTTACAGATCAATGCACTGGGGTGGGGTACACAGTCCTACATGCTGGGAGGGTAACTGTTCCTCGGTTACAGAACAATGAACTGTGGTGCGGTACACAGTCCTACATGCTGGGGGGGTAACTGTTCCTGGTTTACAGATCAATGTACTGGGGTGGTGTACACAGTCCTACATGCTGTGATGGTAACTGCTCCTGGGTTACAGATCAATGCACTGGGGTGGGGTACACAGTCCTACATGCTGGGAGGGTAACTGCTCCTCGGTTACAGATCAATGTACTGGGGTGGGGTACACAGTCCTACATGCTGTGATGGTAACTGCTCCTGGGTTGCAGATGAATGTACTGGGGTGGGGAACACAGTCGTACATGTGGGGAGGGTAACTGCTCCTCGGTTACAGATCAATGTGCTGGGGTGGGGTACACAGTCCTACGTGCTGGGAGGGTAACTGCTCCTCATTTACAGATCAATGTACTGGGGTGGAGTAAACAGTCCTAAATGTGGGAGGGTAACTGCACCTGGGTTACAGATCAATGCACAGCGGTGGGGTACACAGTCCAACATGCTGTAAGGGTAACTGCTCCTGGGTTACAGATCAATGTACTGGTGTGGGGAACACAGTCCTACATGCAGGGAGGGTAACTGCTCCTGGGTTACAGATCAACGTACTGGGGTGGGGTACACAGTCCTACATGTGTGGAGGGGAACTGCTCCTGGTTTACAGATCAATGTACTGGGGTGTTGTACACAGTCCTACATGCTGGGACGGTAACTGCTACTGGGTTACAGATCAATGCACTGTGGTGGGATACACAGTCCTACATGTGGGGAGGGTAACTGCTTCTGGTTTACAAATCAATGTACTGGGGTGTGGTACACAGTCCAACATGCTGGGAGGGTAACTGCTCCTGGTTTACAGATCATTGCACTGGGGTGGGGAACACAGTCCTACATGTGGGGAAGTTAACTGCTCCTGCGTTACAGATCAATGTACTGGGGTGGGGTGCACAATCCTACATGCAGGGAGGGTAACTGCTTTTGGCTTACAGATCAATGTACTGGGTTGGTGTACACAGTCCTACATGCTGGGAGGGTAAATGCTCCTATTTTACAAATCAATGCACAGGGGTGGGATACACAGTCCTACATGCTGGGAGGGTAACTGCTCCTGGGTTACAAATCAATGTACTGGGGTGGTGTTCACAGTCCTACATGCAGGGAGGATAACTGATCCTGGGTTACAGATCAATGCACTGGGGTGGTGTACACAGTCCTATATGCTGGGCGGGGGGAGCGGGGGGCGGCTAACTGCTCCAGGTTTACAGATCAATGTACTGGGGTGGTGTACACTGTCCACCATGCTGGGAGGTTAACTGCTCCTGGGTTACAGATCAATGCACTGGGGTGTGGTGCACAGTCCTACAGGCTGGGAGGGTAACTGCTCCTCGGTTACAGATCAATGCACTGGGGTGCGGTACACAGTCCTCCATGCTGGGGGGGTAACTGCTCCTGGTTTACAGATCAATGTACTGGGGTGGTGTACACAGTCCTACATGCTGTGATGGTAACTGCTCCTGGGTTACAGATCAATGTCCTGGGGTGGGGTACACAGTCCTACATGCTGGTAGGGGAACTGCTCCTGGTTTACAGATCAATGTACTGGGGTGGGGTATACAGTCCTACATGCAGGGAGGGTAACGGCTCCTGGGATACAGATCAATGCACAGCGGTGGGGTACACTGTCCAACATGCTGTAAGGGTAACTGCACCTGGGTTACAGATCAATGCACGGCGGTGGGGTACACAGTACTACATGCTGGTAGGCTAACTGCTCCTGGGTTACAGATCAATGCACTGTGGTGGTGTACACAGTCCTACATGTGGGGAGGGTAACTGCTCCTGGTTTACAGATCAATGTACTGGGGTGGGGAACAAAGTCCACCATGCTGGGAGGGTAACTGCTCCTGGGTTACAGATCAATGCACTGGGGTGGGGTACAAAGTCCAACATGATGGGATGGAAACTGCTCCTGGGTTACAGATCAAAGTACTGGGGTGGTGTACACATTCCTACATGCTGGGAGGGTAACTGCTCCTGGTTTACAGATCAATGTACTGGGGTGGTGTACACAGTCCAACATGCTGGGAGGGTAACTGCTCCTCGGTTACTGATCAATGCACTGGGGTGGGGTACACAGTCCTACATGCTGGTGGGGGGTAACTGCTCCTGGTTTACAGATCAAAGTACTAGGGTGGTGTACACAGTCCTACATGCTGTGATGGTAACTGCTCCTGGGTTACAGATCAATGTTCTGGGGTGGGGTACACAGTCCTACATGCTTGGAGGGTACCTGCTCCTCGGTTACAGATCAATGTACTGGGGTGGGGTACACAGTCCTACATGCTGAGAGGGTAACTGCTACTGGGTTACAGATCAATGCACTGGGGTGGTGTACACAGTCCTACATGCTGGGAGGGTAACTGCTTCTGGGTTACAGATCAATGTACTGGGGTGGGGTACACAGTCCTACATGCTGCGAGGGTAACTGCTCCTGGGTTACCGATCAATGTACTGGGGTGGGGTACACAGTCCTACATGCTGGGAGGGTAAATGCTCCAGGGTTACAGATCAATGTACTGGGGTGGGGTACACAATCCTACATGCAGGGAGGATAACTGCTCCTGCGTTACAGATCAATGTACTGGGGTGGTGTACACAGTTCGACATGCTGGGATGGTAACTGCTCCTGAGTTACAGATCAATGTACTGGGGTGGGGTACACAGTCGTACATGTGGGAAGGGTAACTGCTACTGGTTTACGGATCAATGCACTGGGATAAGGTACACAGTCCTACATGCTGGGAGAATAACTGCACCTGGGTTACAGATCAATGCACTGCCGTGGGGTACACAGTCCTACATATGGGGAGGGTAACTGCTCCTGGGTTACAGATCAATGCACTGTGGTGGTGTAAACAGTCCAAAAGTGGGGAGGGTAACTGCTCCTGGTTTACAGATCAATGTACAGGTGTGGGGTACACAGTCCTACATGCTGGGAGGGTAACAGCTTCTGGGTTACAGATCAATGTACTGGGGTGATGGAAACAGTCCTACATGCTGGGAGGGTAACTGCTCCTGGGTTACAGATCAATGTACTGTGGTGGGGTACACAATCCTACATGCTGGGAGGGTAACTGCTCCTGGGTTACAGATCAATGTTCTGGGGTGATGGACACAGTCCTACATGCTGGGAGGGCAACTGCTCCTGGGTTACAGATCAATGTACTGGGGTGGGGTTCACAGTTTTACATGCTGGGAGGGAAACTGCTCCAGGGTTACGGATCAATGTACTGCGGTGGGGTACACAGTCGTACATGTGGGGAGGGTAACTGCTCCTGGTTTACATATCAATGCACTGGGGTGGGGTACACAGTCCTACATGTGTGGAGGGTAACTGCTCCTTGTTACAGATCAATGTACTGGGGTGCGGTACACAGTCCTACATGTGGGGATGGTAACTGCTCCTGGGTTACAGATCAATCTACTGGGGGAGTGTACACAGTCCTACATGCTGGGAGGGTAACTGCTCCTGGGTTACAGATCAATGCACTGGGGTGGGATACACTGTCCTACATGTGGGGAGGGTAACTGCTCCTGGTTTACAGATCAATGTACTGGGGTGGGGTACACAGTCCTACATGCTGGGAGGGGAACTGATCCTGGTTTACACATCAAAATACTGGGGTGGTGTACACAGTCCTACATGCTGGGAGGGTAACTGCTCCTGGTTTACAGATCAATGTACTGGGGTGGTGTACACAGTCCTACATGCTGGGAGTGTAACTGCTCCTCGGTTACTGATCAATGCACTGGGGTGAGGTACACAGTCCTGCATGCTGTGGGAGGGGGGGGGGGGGTAACTGACCCTGGTTTACAGATCAAAGTACTGGGGTGGTGTACACAGTCCTACATGCTGTGATGGTAACTGCTCCTGGGTTACAGATCAATGTCCTGGGGTGGGGTACACCGTCCTACATGCTTGGAGGGCTCCTGCTCCTCGGTGACAGATCAATGTACTGGGGTGCGGTACACAGTCCTACATGCTGGGAGGGTAACTGCTCCTGAGTTACAGATCAATGCACTGGGGTGGTGTACACAGTCCTACATGCTGGGAGAGTAACTGCTTCTGGGTTACAGATCAAGGTACTGGGGTGGGGTACACAGTCCTACATGCTGGGAGGGTAACTGCTCCTGGGTTACAGATCAATGTACTGGGGTGGGGTACACAGTCCTACATGCTGTGCCGGTAACTGCTCCAGGTTTTCAGATCAATGTACTGGGGTGGGGTACACAGTCGTACATGTGGGGAGGGTAACTGCTCCTGGTTTACAGATCAATGCACTGGTGTGGGGTCGACAGTCCTACATGCTGGGACGGTAACTGCTCCTCGGTTACAGATCAATGTGCTTGGATACGGTACACAGTCCTAAATGCTGGGAGTGTAAAAGCTCCTGGGTTACAGATCAATGTACTGGTGTGAGGTACACAGTCCTACATGCTGGGAGGGTAAATGCTCCTGGGTTACAGATCAATGTACTGGGGTGGGGTACACAGTCCTACATGCTGGGAGGGTAACTGCACCTGGGTTACAGATCAATGCACAGCTGTGGGGTACACTGTCCTACATGCTGGGTGGGTTACTGCTCCTGGGTTACAGATCAATGCACTGTGGTGGTGTACACAGTCCTACATGTGGGGAGGTTAACTGCTCCGGATTTACAGATCAATGTACTGGGGTGGGGAACACAGTCCTACATGCTGGGACGGTAACTGCTCCTGGGTTACAGATCAATGCACTGGGGTGGGATACACAGTCCTACATGTGGGGAAGGTAACTGCTCCTGGTTTACAAATCAATGTACTGGGGTGGGGTACACAGTCCTACATGCAGGGAGGATAACTGCTCCTGGGTTACAGGTCAATGTACTGGGGTTGTGTACACAGTCCTACATGCTGCGAGGGTAACTGGTCCTGGGTTACAGATCAATGTACTGGGGTGGGGTACACAGTCCTACCTGCTGGGAGGGTAACTTCTCCTAGGTTACAAATCAATGTACTGGGGTGGTGTACACAGTCCTACATGCAGGGAGGGTAACTGCTCCTGGGTTACAGATCAATGTACTGGGGTGGTGTACACAGTCCAACATGCTGGGAGGGTAACTGCTCCTGGGTTACAGATCAATGCAATGGGGTGGGGTACACAGTCGGACATGCTGGGAGGGTAACTGCTCCTGGGTTACCGATCAATGTACTGGGGTGGTGTACACAGTCCTACATGCTGGGAGGGTAACTGCTCCTGGTTTACAGATCAATGTACTGGGGTGGTGTACACAGTCCAACATGCTGGGAGGGTAACTGCTCCTGGGTTACAGATCAATGCAATGGGGTGGGGTACACAGTCGGACATGCTGGGAGGGTAACTGCTCCTGGGTTACCGATCAATGTACTGGGGTGGTGTACACAGTCCTACATGCTGGGAGGGTAACTGCTCCTGGTTTACAGATCAATGTACTGGGGTGGTGTACACAGTCCTACATGCTGGGAGGGTAACTGCTCCTCGGTTACTGATCAATGCACTGGGGTGGTGTACACAGTCCTACATGCTGGGGGGGGGGGGGTAACTGCTCCTGGGTTACAAATCAATGTACTGGGGTGGTGTACACAGTCCTACATGCTTGGAGGGTAACTGCTCCTCGGTTACGGATCGATGAACTGGGGTGGGTTACACAGTCCTACATGCTGGGAGGCAAACTGCTCCTGGGTTACAGATCAATGCACTGGGATGGTGTACACAGTCCTACATGCTGGGAGGGTAACTGCTTCTGGGTTACAGATCAATGTACTGAGGTGGGGTACACAGTCCTACATGCTGGGAGGGTAACTGCTCCTGGGTTACAGATCAATGTACTGGGGTGGGGTACACAGTCCTACATGCTGGGACGGTAACTGCTCCAGGGTCACAGATCAATGTACTGGGGTGGGGTACACAGTCGTACATGTGGGGAGGGTAACTGCTCCTGGTTTACAGATCAATGCACTGGTGAGGGAAAGACAGTCCTACATGCTGGGACGGTAACTGCTCCTCGGTTGCAGATCAATGTGCTGGGATACGGAACACAGTCCTACATGCTGTGATGGTAACTGCTCCTGGGTTACAGATCAATATACTGGGATGGGGTACACAGTCCTACATGCTGGGAGGGTAACTGCACCTGGGTTACAGATCAATGCGCAGCTGTGGGGTACACAGTCCTACATGCTGGGTGGGTTCCTGCTCCTGGGTTACAGATCAATGCACTGTGTTGGTGTACACAGTCCTACATGTGAGGAGGGTAACTGCTCCTGATTTACAGATCAATGTACAGGGGTGTTGTACCCAGTCCTCCATGCTGGGACGGTAACTGCTCCTGGGTAACAGATCAATGCACTGGGGTGCGATACACAGTCCTGCATGTGGGGAAGTTAACTGCACCTGGGTTACAGATCAATGTACTGGGGTGGGGTACACAGTCCTACATGCTTGGAGGCAAACTGCTCCTGGGTTACAGATCAATGCACTGGGGTGGTGTACACAGTCCTACATGCTGGGAGGGTAACTGCTTCTGGGTTACAGATCAATGTACTGAGGTGGGGTACACAGTCCTACATGCTGGGAGGGTAACTGCTCCTGGGTTACAGATCAATGTACTGGGGTGGGGTACACAGTCCTACATGCTGGGACGGTAACTGCTCCAGGGTTACAGATCAATGTACTGGGGTGGGGTACACAGTCGTACATGTGGGGAGGGTAACTGCTCCTGGTTTACAGATCAATGCACTGGTGTAGGGTAGACAGTCCTACATGCTGGGACGGTAACTGCTCCTCGGTTACAGATCAATGTGCTGGGATACGGAACACAGTCCTACATGCTGTGATGGGAACTGCTCCTGGGTTACAGATCAATGTACTGGGATGGGGTACACAGTCCTACATGCTGGGAGGGTAACTGCACCTGGGTTACAGATCAATGCGCCGCTGTGGGGTACACAGTCCTACATGCTGGGTGGGTTACTGCTCCTGGGGTACAGATCAATGCACTGTGGTGGTGTACACAGTCCTACATGTGGGGAGGGTAACTGCTCCTGGTTTACAGATCAACGCACTGGGGAGGGGTACACATTCCTACATGCTGGGAGGGTAACAGCTCCTGGGTTACAAATCAATGTACTGGGATGGTGTACACAGTCCTACATGCAGGGAGGGTAACTGCTCCTGGGTTACAGATCAATGCACTGGGGTGGTGTACACAGTCCTACAGGCTGGGAGGGTATCAGCTCCTGGGTTACAGATCAATGCACTGGGGTGGGGTACACAGTCCTACAGGCTGGGAGGGTAACTGCTCCTCGGTTACAGATCAATGAACTGGGGTGCGGTACACAGTCCTACATGCTGGGGGATAACTGCTCCTGGTTTACAGTTCAATGTACTGGGGTGGTGTACACAGTCCTACATGCTGTGATGGTAACTGCTCCTGGGTTACAGATCAATGCACTGGGGTGGGGTACACAGTCCTACATGCTGGGAGGGTAACTGTTCCTCGGTTACAGAACAATGAACTGTGGTGCGGTACACAGTCCTACATGCTGGGGGGGTAACTGTTCCTGGTTTACAGATCAATGTACTGGGGTGGTGTACACAGTCCTACATGCTGTGATGGTAACTGCTCCTGGGTTACAGATCAATGCACTGGGGTGGGGTACACAGTCCTACATGCTGGGAGGGTAACTGCTCCTCGGTTACAGATCAATGTACTGGGGTGGGGTACACAGTCCTACATGCTGTGATGGTAACTGCTCCTGGGTTGCAGATGAATGTACTGGGGTGGGGAACACAGTCGTACATGTGGGGAGGGTAACTGCTCCTCGGTTACAGATCAATGTGCTGGGGTGGGGTACACAGTCCTACGTGCTGGGAGGGTAACTGCTCCTCATTTACAGATCAATGTACTGGGGTGGAGTAAACAGTCCTAAATGTGGGAGGGTAACTGCACCTGGGTTACAGATCAATGCACAGCGGTGGGGTACACAGTCCAACATGCTGTAAGGGTAACTGCTCCTGGGTTACAGATCAATGTACTGGTGTGGGGAACACAGTCCTACATGCAGGGAGGGTAACTGCTCCTGGGTTACAGATCAACGTACTGGGGTGGGGTACACAGTCCTACATGTGTGGAGGGGAACTGCTCCTGGTTTACAGATCAATGTACTGGGGTGTTGTACACAGTCCTACATGCTGGGACGGTAACTGCTACTGGGTTACAGATCAATGCACTGTGGTGGGATACACAGTCCTACATGTGGGGAGGGTAACTGCTTCTGGTTTACAAATCAATGTACTGGGGTGTGGTACACAGTCCAACATGCTGGGAGGGTAACTGCTCCTGGTTTACAGATCATTGCACTGGGGTGGGGAACACAGTCCTACATGTGGGGAAGTTAACTGCTCCTGCGTTACAGATCAATGTACTGGGGTGGGGTGCACAATCCTACATGCAGGGAGGGTAACTGCTTTTGGCTTACAGATCAATGTACTGGGTTGGTGTACACAGTCCTACATGCTGGGAGGGTAAATGCTCCTATTTTACAAATCAATGCACAGTGGTGGGATACACAGTCCTACATGCTGGGAGGGTAACTGCTCCTGGGTTACAAATCAATGTACTGGGGTGGTGTTCACAGTCCTACATGCAGGGAGGATAACTGATCCTGGGTTACAGATCAATGCACTGGGGTGGTGTACACAGTCCTATATGCTGGGCGGGGGGAGCGGGGGGCGGCTAACTGCTCCAGGTTTACAGATCAATGTACTGGGGTGGTGTACACTGTCCACCATGCTGGGAGGTTAACTGCTCCTGGGTTACAGATCAATGCACTGGGGTGTGGTGCACAGTCCTACAGGCTGGGAGGGTAACTGCTCCTCGGTTACAGATCAATGCACTGGGGTGCGGTACACAGTCCTCCATGCTGGGGGGGTAACTGCTCCTGGTTTACAGATCAATGTACTGGGGTGGTGTACACAGTCCTACATGCTGTGATGGTAACTGCTCCTGGGTTACAGATCAATGTCCTGGGGTGGGGTACACAGTCCTACATGCTGGTAGGGGAACTGCTCCTGGTTTACAGATCAATGTACTGGGGTGGGGTATACAGTCCTACATGCAGGGAGGGTAACGGCTCCTGGGATACAGATCAATGTACTGGGGTGGGGTACACAGTCCTACATGCAGGGAGGATAACTGCTCCTGGATTACAGATCAATGTACTGGGGTGGGGTACACAGTCCTACATGCTGGGAGGGTAACTGCTCCTGGTTTGCAGATCAACACACTGGGGAGGGGTACACAGTCCTACATGCTGGGAGGGTAACAGCTCCTGGGTTACAAATCAATGTACTGGGGTGGTGTACACAGTCCTACATGCAGGGAGGGTAACTGCTCCTGGTTTACAGATCAATGTACTGGGGTGGTGTACACAGTCCAACATTCTGGGAGGGTAACTGCTCCTGGTTTACAGATCAATGCAATGGGGTGGTGTACACAGTCGGACATGCTGGGAGGGTAACTGCTCCTGGGTTACCGATCAATGTACTGGGGTGGTGTACACAGTCCTACATGCTGGGAGGGTAACTGCTCCTGGTTTACAGATCAATGTACTGGGGTGGTGTACACAGTCTAACATGCTGGGAGGGTAACTGCTCCTCGGTTACTGATCAATGCACTGGGGTGGTGTTCACAGTCCTATATGCTGGGGGGGGGGTGTGTAACTGCTCCTGGGTTACAGATCAATGTACTGGGGTGGGGTACACAGTCCTACATGCTGGGAGTGTAACTGCTCCTCGGTTACTGATCAATGCACTGGGGTGAGGTACACAGTCCTGCATGCTGTGGGAGGGGGTGGGGGGTAACTGACCCTGGTTTACAGATCAAAGTACTGGGGTGGTGTACACAGTCCTACATGCTGTGATGGTAACTGCTCCTGGGTTACAGATCAATGTCCTGGGGTGGGGTACACCGTCCTACATGCTTGGAGGGCTCCTGCTCCTCGGTGACAGATCAATGTACTGGGGTGGGGTACACAGTCCTACATGCTGGGAGGGTAACTGCTCCTGAGTTACAGATCAATGCACTGGGGTGGTGTACACAGTCCTACATGTGGGGAGGGTAACTGCTCCTGGTTTACAGATCAACGCACTGGGGAGGGGTACACATTCCTACATGCTGGGAGGGTAACAGCTCCTGGGTTACAAATCAATGTACTGGGATGGTGTACACAGTCCTACATGCAGGGAGGGTAACTGCTCCTGGGTTACAGATCAATGCACTGGGGTGGTGTACACAGTCCTACAGGCTGGGAGGGTATCAGCTCCTGGGTTACAGATCAATGCACTGGGGTGGGGTACACAGTCCTACAGGCTGGGAGGGTAACTGCTCCTCGGTTACAGATCAATGAACTGGGGTGCGGTACACAGTCCTACATGCTGGGGGATAACTGCTCCTGGTTTACAGTTCAATGTACTGGGGTGGTGTACACAGTCCTACATGCTGTGATGGTAACTGCTCCTGGGTTACAGATCAATGCACTGGGGTGGGGTACACAGTCCTACATGCTGGGAGGGTAACTGTTCCTCGGTTACAGAACAATGAACTGTGGTGCGGTACACAGTCCTACATGCTGGGGGGGTAACTGTTCCTGGTTTACAGATCAATGTACTGGGGTGGTGTACACAGTCCTACATGCTGTGATGGTAACTGCTCCTGGGTTACAGATCAATGCACTGGGGTGGGGTACACAGTCCTACATGCTGGGAGGGTAACTGCTCCTCGGTTACAGATCAATGTACTGGGGTGGGGTACACAGTCCTACATGCTGTGATGGTAACTGCTCCTGGGTTGCAGATGAATGTACTGGGGTGGGGTACACAGTCCTACGTGCTGGGAGGGTAACTGCTCCTCATTTACAGATCAATGTACTGGGGTGGAGTAAACAGTCCTAAATGTGGGAGGGTAACTGCACCTGGGTTACAGATCAATGCACAGCGGTGGGGTACACAGTCCAACATGCTGTAAGGGTAACTGCTCCTGGGTTACAGATCAATGTACTGGTGTGGGGAACACAGTCCTACATGCAGGGAGGGTAACTGCTCCTGGGTTACAGATCAACGTACTGGGGTGGGGTACACAGTCCTACATGTGTGGAGGGGAACTGCTCCTGGTTTACAGATCAATGTACTGGGGTGTTGTACACAGTCCTACAAGCTGGGACGGTAACTGCTACTGGGTTACAGATCAATGCACTGTGGTGGGATACACAGTCCTACATGTGGGGAGGGTAACTGCTTCTGGTTTACAAATCAATGTACTGGGGTGTGGTACACAGTCCAACATGCTGGGAGGGTAACTGCTCCTGGTTTACAGATCATTGCACTGGGGTGGGGAACACAGTCCTACATGTGGGGAAGTTAACTGCTCCTGCGTTACAGATCAATGTACTGGGGTGGGGTGCACAATCCTACATGCAGGGAGGGTAACTGCTTTTGGCTTACAGATCAATGTACTGGGTTGGTGTACACAGTCCTACATGCTGGGAGGGTAAATGCTCCTATTTTACAAATCAATGCACAGGGGTGGGATACACAGTCCTACATGCTGGGAGGGTAACTGCTCCTGGGTTACAAATCAATGTACTGGGGTGGTGTTCACAGTCCGACATGCAGGGAGGATAACTGATCCTGGGTTACAGATCAATGCACTGGGGTGGTGTACACAGTCCTATATGCTGGGCGGGGGGAGCGGGGGGCGGCTAACTGCTCCAGGTTTACAGATCAATGTACTGGGGTGGTGTACACTGTCCACCATGCTGGGAGGTTAACTGCTCCTGGGTTACAGATCAATGCACTGGGGTGTGGTGCACAGTCCTACAGGCTGGGAGGGTAACTGCTCCTCGGTTACAGATCAATGCACTGGGGTGCGGTACACAGTCCTCCATGCTGGGGGGGTAACTGCTCCTGGTTTACAGATCAATGTACTGGGGTGGTGTACACAGTCCTACATGCTGTGATGGTAACTGCTCCTGGGTTACAGATCAATGTCCTGGGGTGGGGTACACAGTCCTACATGCTGGTAGGGGAACTGCTCCTGGTTTACAGATCAATGTACTGGGGTGGGGTATACAGTCCTACATGCAGGGAGGGTAACGGCTCCTGGGATACAGATCAATGTACTGGGGTGGGGTACACAGTCCTACATGCAGGGAGGATAACTGCTCCTGGATTACAGATCAATGTACTGGGGTGGGGTACACAGTCCTACATGCTGGGAGGGTAACTGCTCCTGGTTTGCAGATCAACGCACTGGGGAGGGGTACGCAGTCCTACATGCTGGGAGGGTAACAGCTCCTGGGTTACAAATCAATGTACTGGAGTGGTGTACACAGTCCTACATGCAGGGAGGGTAACTGCTCCTGGGTTTCAGATCAATGTACTGGGGTGGTGTACACAGTCCAACATTCTGGGAGGGTAACTGCTCCTGGTTTACAGATCAATGCAATGGGGTGGGGTACACAGTCGGACATGCTGGGAGGGTAACTGCTCCTGGGTTACCGATCAATGTACTGGGGTGGTGTACACAGTCCTACATGCTGGGAGGGTAACTGCTCCTGGTTTACAGATCAATGTACTGGGGTGGTGTACACAGTCTAACATGCTGGGAGGGTAACTGCTCCTCGGTTACTGATCAATGCACTGGGGTGGTGTTCACAGTCCTATATGCTGGGGGGGGGGGGTGTGTAACTGCTCCTGGGTTACAGATCAATGTACTGGGGTGGGGTACACAGTCCTACATGCTGGGAGTGTAACTGCTCCTCGGTTACTGATCAATGCACTGGGGTGAGGTACACAGTCCTGCATGCTGTGGGAGGGGGTGGGGGGTAACTGACCCTGGTTTACAGATCAAAGTACTGGGGTGGTGTACACAGTCCTACATGCTGTGATGGTAACTGCTCCTGGGTTACAGATCAATGTCCTGGGGTGGGGTACACCGTCCTACATGCTTGGAGGGCTCCTGCTCCTCGGTGACAGATCAATGTACTGGGGTGGGGTACACAGTCCTACATGCTGGGAGGGTAACTGCTCCTGAGTTACAGATCAATGCACTGGGGTGGTGTATACAGTCCTACATGCTGGGAGAGTAACTGCTTCTGGGTTACAGATCAAGGTACTGGGGTGGGGTACACAGTCCTACATGCTGGGAGGGTAACAGCTCCTGGGTTACAGATCAATGTACTGGGGTGGGGTACACAGTCCTACATGCTGTGCCGGTAACTGCTCCAGGGTTTCAGATCAATGTACTGGGGTGGGGTACACAGTCGTACCTGTGGGGAGGGTAACTGCTCCTGGTTTACAGATCAATGCACTGGTGTGGGGTCGACAGTCCTACATGCTGGGACGGTAACTGCTCCTCGGTTACAGATCAATGTGCTTGGATACGGTACACAGTCCTAAATGCTGGGAGGGTAAAAGCTCCTGGGTTACAGATCAATGTACTGGTGTGGGGTACACAGTCCTACATGCTGGGAGGGTAAATGCTCCTGGGTTACAGATCAATGTACTGGGGTGGGGTACACAGTCCTACATGCTGGGAGGGTAACTGCACCTGGGTTACAGATCAATGCACAGCTGTGGGGTACACTGTCCTACATGCTGGGTGGGTTACTGCTCCTGGGTTACAGATCAATGCACTGTGGTGGTGTACACAGTCCTACATGTGGGGAGGTTAACTGCTCCGGATTTACAGATCAATGTACTGGGGTGGGGAACACAGTCCTACATGCTGGGACGGTAACTGCTCCTGGGTTACAGATCAATGCACTGGGGTGGGATACACAGTCCTACATGTGGGGAAGGTAACTGCTCCTGGTTTGCAGATCAATGTACTGGGGTGCGGTACACAGTCCTACATGCAGGGAGGATAACTGCTCCTGGGTTACAGGTCAATGTACTGGGGTGGTGTACACAGTCCTACATGCTGCGAGGGTAACTGGTCCTGGGTTACAGATCAATGTACTGGGGTGGGGTACACAGTCCTACCTGCTGGGAGGGTAACTTCTCCTGGGTTACAAATCAATGTACTGGGGTGGTGTACACAGTCCTACATGCAGGGAGGGTAACTGCTCCTGGGTTACAGATCAATGTACTGGGGTGGTGTACACAGTCCAACATGCTGGGAGGGTAACTGCTCCTGGGTTACAGATCAATGCAATGGGGTGGGGGACACAGTCGGACATGCTGGGAGGGTAACTGCTCCTGGGTTACCGATCAATGCACTGGGGTGGTGTACACAGTCCTACATGCTGGGAGGGTAACTGCTCCTGGTTTACAGATCAATGTACTGGGGTGGTGTACACAGTCCTACATGCTGGGAGGGTAACTGCTCCTCGGTTACTGATCAATGCACTGGGGTGGTGTACACAGTCCTACATGCTGGGGGGGGGGGGGTAACTGCTCCTGGGTTACAAATCAATGTACTGGGGTGGTGTACACAGTCCTACATGCTTGGAGGGTAACTGCTTCTCGGTTACAGATCGATGAACTGGGGTGGGTTACACAGTCCTACATGCTGGGAGGGTAACTGCTTCTGGGTTACAGATCAATGTACTGAGGTGGGGTACACAGTCCTACATGCTGGGAGGGTAACTGCTCCTGGGTTACAGATCAATGTACTGGGGTGGTGTACACAGTCCTACATGCTGGGAGGGTAACTGCTCCTCGGTTACTGATCAATGCACTGGGGTGGTGTACACAGTCCTACATGCTGGGGGGGGGGGGGTAACTGCTCCTGGGTTACAAATCAATGTACTGGGGTGGTGTACACAGTCCTACATGCTTGGAGGGTAACTGCTCCTGGGTTACAGATCAATGCACTGGGATGGTGTACACAGTCCTACATGCTGGGAGGGTAACTGCTTCTGGGTTACAGATCAATGTACTGAGGTGGGGTACACAGTCCTACATGCTGGGAGGGTAACTGCTCCTGGGTTACAGATCAATGTACTGGGGTGGGGTACACAGTCCTACATGCTGGGACGGTAACTGCTCCAGGGTCACAGATCAATGTACTGGGGTGGGGTACACAGTCGTACATGTGGGGAGGGTAACTGCTCCTGGTTTACAGATCAATGCACTGGTGAGGGAAAGACAGTCCTACATGCTGGGACGGTAACTGCTCCTCGGTTACAGATCAATGTGCTGGGATACGGAACACAGTCCTACATGCTGTGATGGTAACTGCTCCTGGGTTACAGATCAATATACAGGGATGGGGTACACAGTCCTACATGCTGGGAGGGTAACTGCACCTGGGTTACAGATCAATGCGCAGCTGTGAGGTACACAGTCCTACATGCTGGGTGGGTTCCTGCTCCTGGGTTACAGATCAATGCACTGTGGTGGTGTACACAGTCCTACATGTGAGGAGGGTAACTGCTCCTGATTTACAGATCAATGTACAGGGGTGTTGTACCCAGTCCTCCATGCTGGGACGGTAACTGCTCCTGGGTAACAGATCAATGCACTGGGGTGCGATACACAGTCCTGCATGTGGGGAAGTTAACTGCACCTGGGTTACAGATCAATGTACTGGGGTGGGGTACACAGTCCTACATGCAGGGAGGATAACTGCTCCTGGGTTACAGATCAATGTACTGGGGTGGGGTACACAGTCCAAAATGCTGGGAGGGTAACTGCTCCTGGTTTGCAGATCAACGCACTGGGGAGGGGTACACAGCCCTACATGCTGGGAGGGTAACAGCTCCTGGGTTACAAATCAATGTACTGGGGTGGTGTGCACAGTCCTACATGCAGGGAGGGTAACTGCTCCTGGGTTACAGATCAATGTACTGGGGCGGTGTACACAGTCCAACATGCTGGGAGGGTAACTGCTCCTGGGTTACAGATCAATGCAATGGGGTGGGGTACACAGTCGGACATGCTGGGAGGTTAACTGCTCCTGGGTTACCGATCAATGTACTGGGGTGGTGTACACAGTCTAACATGCTGGGAGGGTAACTGCTCCTGGTTTACAGATCAATGTACTGGGGTGGTGTACACAGTCTAACATGCTGGGAGGGTAACTGCTCCTCGGTTACTGATCAATGCACTGGGGTGGTGTACACAGTCCTATATGCTGGGGGGGGGGGGTAACTGCTCCTGGGTTACAGATCAATGTACTGGGGTGGGGTACACAGTCCTACATGCTTGGAGGGTAACTGCTCCTCGGTTACAGATCGATGTAAAGGGGTGGGGTACACAGTCCTACATGCTTGGAGGCAAACTGCTCCTGGGTTACAGATCAATGCACTGGGGTGGTGTACACAGTCCTACATGCTGGGAGGGTAACTGATTCTGGGTTACAGATCAATGTACTGAGGTGGGGTACACAGTCCTACATGCTGGGAGGGTAACTGCTCCTGGGTTACAGATCAATGTACTGGGGTGGGGTACACAGTCCTACATGCTGGGACGGTAACTGCTCCAGGGTTACAGATCAATGTACTGGGGTGGGGTACACAGTCGTACATGTGGGGAGGGTAACTGCTCCTGGTTTACAGATCAATGCACTGGTGTAGGGTAGACAGTCCTACATGCTGGGACGGTAACTGCTCCTCGGTTACAGATCAATGTGCTGGGATACGGAACACAGTCCTACATGCTGTGATGGGAACTGCTCCTGGGTTACAGATCAATGTACTGGGATGGGGTACACAGTCCTACATGCTGGGAGGGTAACTGCACCTGGGTTACAGATCAATGCGCCGCTGTGGGGTACACAGTCCTACATGCTGGGTGGGTTACTGCTCCTGGGTTACAGATCAATGCACTGTGGTGGTGTACACAGTCCTACATGTGGGGAGGGTAACTGCTCCTGGTTTACATATCAACGCACTGGGGAGGGGTACACATTCCTACATGCTGGGAGGGTAACAGCTCCTGGGTTACAAATCAATGTACTGGAATGGTGTACACAGTCCTACATGCAGGGAGGGTAACTGCTCCTGGGTTACAGATCAATGCACTGGGGTGGTGTACACAGTCCTACAGGCTGGGAGGGTGTCAGCTCCTGGGTTACAGATCAATGCACTGGGGTGGGGTACACAGTCCTACAGGCTGGGAGGGTAACTGCTCCTCGGTTACAGATCAATGAACTGGGGTGCGGTACACAGTCCTACATGCTGGGGGATAACTGCTCCTGGTTTACAGTTCAATGTACTGGGGTGGTGTACCCAGTCCTACATGCTGTGATGGTAACTGCTCCTGGGTTACAGATCAATGCACTGGGGTGGGGTACACAGTCCTACATGCTGGGAGGGTAACTGTTCCTCGGTTACAGAACAATGAACTGTGGTGCGGTACACAGTCCTACATGCTGGGGGGGTAACTGTTCCTGGTTTACAGATCAATGTACTGGGGTGGTGTACACAGTCCTACATGCTGTGATGGTAACTGCTCCTGGGTTACAGATCAATGCACTGGGGTGGGGTACACAGTCCTACATGCTGGGAGGGTAACTGCTCCTCGGTTACAGATCAATGTACTGGGGTGGGGTACACAGTCCTACATGCTGTGATGGTAACTGCACCTGGGTTGCAGATGAATGTACTGGGGTGGGGAACACAGTCGTACATGTGGGGAGGGTAACTGCTCCTCGGTTACAGATCAATGTACTGGGGTGGGGTACACAGTCCTACGTGCTGGGAGGGTAACTGCTCCTCATTTACAGATCAATGTACTGGGGTGGAGTAAACAGTCCTAAATGTGGGAGGGTAACTGCACCTGGGTTACAGATCAATGCACAGCGGTGGGGTACACAGTCCAACATGCTGTAAGGGTAACTGCTCCTGGGTTACAGATCAATGTACTGGTGTGGGGAACACAGTCCTTCATGCAGGGAGGGTAACTGCTCCTGGGTTACAGATCAATGTACTGGTGTGGGGAACACAGTCCTACATGTGTGGAGGGGAACTGCTCCTGGTTTACAGATCAATGTGCTGGGGTGTTGTACACAGTCCTACATGCTGGGACGGTAACTGCTACTGGGTTACAGATCAATGCACTGTGGTGGGATACACAGTCCTACATGTGGGGAGGGTAACTGCTTCTGGTTTACAAATCAATGTACTGGGGTGTGGTACACAGTCCAACATGCTGGGAGGGTAACTGCTCCTGGTTTACAGATCATTGCACTGGGGTGGGGAACACAGTCCTGCATGTGGGGAAGTTAACTGCTCCTTCGTTACAGATCAATGTACTGGGGTGGGGTGCACAATCCTACATGCAGGGAGGGTAACTGCTTTTGGCTTACAGATCAATGTACTGGGTTGGTGTACACAGTCCTACATGCTGGGAGGGTAAATGCTCCTATTTTACAAATCAATGCACAGGGGTGGGATACACAGTCCTACATGCTGGGAGGGTAACTGCTCCTGGGTTACATATCAATGTACTGGGGTGGTGTTCACAGTCCTTCATGCAAGGAGGATAACTGATCCTGGGTTACAGATCAATGCACTGGGGTGGTGTACACAGTCCTATATGCTGGGCGGGGGGAGCGGGGGGCGGCTAACTGCTCCAGGTTTACAGATCAATGTACTGGGGTGGTGTACACTGTCCACCATGCTGGGAGGTTAACTGCTCCTGGGTTACAGATCAATGCACTGGGGTGTGGTGCACAGTCCTACAGGCTGGGAGGGTAACTGCTCCTCGGTTACAGATCAATGCACTGGGGTGCGGTACACAGTCCTCCATGCTGGGGGGGTAACTGCTCCTGGTTTACAGATCAATGTACTGGGGTGGTGTACACAGTCCTACATGCTGTGATGGTAACTGCTCCTGGGTTACAGATCAATGTCCTGGGGTGGGGTACACAGTCCTACATGCTGGTAGGGGAACTGCTCCTGGTTTACAGATCAATGTACTGGGGTGGGGTATACAGTCCTACATGCAGGGAGGGTAACGGCTCCTGGGATACAGATCAATGTACTGGGGTGGGGTACACAGTCCTACATTCAGGGAGGATAACTGCTCCTGGATTACAGATCAATGTACTGGGGTGGGGTACACAGTCCTACATGCTGGGAGGGTAACTGCTCCTGGTTTGCAGATCAACGCACTGGGGAGGGGTACACAGTCCTACATGCTGGGAGGGTAACAGCTCCTGGGTTACAAATCAATGTACTGGGGTGGTGTACACAGTCCTACATGCAGGGAGGGTAACTGCTCCTGGGTTACAGATC
The DNA here is from genome assembly GCF_047496795.1 of Chiloscyllium punctatum. NCBI lineage: Eukaryota > Metazoa > Chordata > Chondrichthyes > Orectolobiformes > Hemiscylliidae > Chiloscyllium > Chiloscyllium punctatum. The sequence goes on along the minus strand of NC_092766.1, from coordinate 48,798,830 downwards.
AATGTACTGGGGTGGTGTACACAGTCCAACATTCTGGGAGGGTAACTGCTCCTGGTTTACAGATCAATGCAATGGGGTGGGGTACACAGTCGGACATGCTGGGAGGGTAACTGCTCCTGGGTTACCGATCAATGTACTGGGGTGGTGTACACAGTCCTACATGCTGGGAGGGTAACTGCTCCTGGTTTACAGATCAATGTACTGGGGTGGTGTACACAGTCTAACATGCTGGGAGGGTAACTGCTCCTCGGTTACTGATCAATGCACTGGGGTGGTGTTCACAGTCCTATATGCTGGGGGGGGGGGTGTGTAACTGCTCCTGGGTTACAGATCAATGTACTGGGGTGGGGTACACAGTCCTACATGCTTGGAGGGTAACTGCTCCTCGGTTACAGATCGATGTACTGGGGTGGGGTACACAGTCCTACATGCTGGGAGGCAAACTGCTCCTGGGTTACAGGTCAATGCACTGGGGTGGTGTACACAGTCCTACATGCTGGGAGGGTAACTGCTTCTGGGTTACAGATCAATGCACTGAGGTGGGGTAAACAGTCCTACATGCTGGGAGGGTAACTGCTCCTGGGTTACAGATCAATGTACTGGGGTGGGGTACACAGTCCTACATGCTGGGACGGTAACTGCTCCAGGGTTACAGATCAATGTAATGTGGTGGGGTACAGAGTCGTACATGTGGGGAGGGTAACTGCTCCTGGTTTACAGATCAATGCACTGGTGTGGGGTAGACAGTCCTCCATGCTGGGACGGTAACTGCTCCTGGGTAACAGATCAATGCACTGGGGTGGGATACACAGTCCTACATGTGGGGAAGGTAACTGTACCTGGGTTACAGATCAATGTACTGGGATGGGGTACACAGTCCTACATGCAGGGAGGATAACTGCTCCTGGCTTACAGATCAATGTACTGGGGTGGGGTACACAGTCCTACATTCTGGGAGGGTAACTGCTCCTGGTTTACAGATCAACGCACTGGGGAGGGGTACACATTCCTAAATGCTGGGAGGGTAACAGCTCCTGGGTTACAAATCAATGTACTGGGGTGGTGTACACAGTCCTACATGCAGGGAGGGTAACTGCTCCTGGGTTACAGATCAATGCACTGGGGTGGTGTACACAGTCCTACAGGCTGGGAGGGTATCAGCTCCTGGGTTACAGATCAATGCACTGGGGTGGGGTACACAGTCCTACAGGCTGGGAGGGTAACTGCTCCTCGGTTACAGATCCATGAACTGGGGTGCGGTATACAGTCCTACATGCTGGGGGACTAACTGCTCCTGGTTTACAGTTCAATGTACTGGGGTGGTGTACACAGTCCTACATGCTGTGATGGGAACTGCTCCTGGGTTACAGATCAATGCACTGGGGTGGGGTACACAGTCCTACATGCTGGGAGGGTAACTGTTCCTCGGTTACAGAACAATGAACTGGGGTGCGGTACACAGTCCTACATGCTGGGGGGGTAACTGTTCCTGGTTTACAGATCAATGCACTGGGGTGGGGTAGACAGTCCTACATGCTGGGAGGGTAACTGCTCCTCATTTACAGATCAATGTACTGGGGTGGAGTAAACAGTCCTAAATGTGGGAGGGTAACTGCACCTGGGTTACAGATCAATGCACAGCGGTGGGGTACACAGTCCTACATGCTGTAAGGGTAACTGCTCCTGGGTTACAGATCAATGTACTGGGGTGGGGAACACAGTCCTACATGCAGGGAAGGTAACTGCTTTTGGCTTACAGATCAATGTACTGGGTTGGTGTACACAGTCCTACATGCTGGGAGGGTAACTGCTCCTATTTTACAGATCAATGCACAGGGGTGGAATACACAGTCCTACATGCTGGGAGGGTAACTGCTCCTGGGTTACAAATCAATGTACTGGGGTGGTGTTCACAGTCCTACATGCAGGGAGGATAACTGATCCTGGGTTACAGATCAATGCACTGGGGTGGTGTACACAGTCCTATATGCTGGGCGGGGGCAGCGGGGGGCGGCTAACTGCTCCAGGTTTACAGATCAATGTACTGGGGTGGTGTACACTGTCCAGCATGCTGGGAGGGTAACTGCTCCTGGGTTACAGATCAATGCACTGGGGTGCGGTACACAGTCCTACATGCTGGGGGGGGTAACTGCTCCTGGTTTACAGATCAATGTACTGGGGTGGTGTACACAGTCCTACATGCTGTGATGGTAACTGCTCCTGGGTTACAGATCAATGTCCTGGGGTGGGGTACACAGTCCTACTTGCTGGTAGGGTAACTGCTCCTGGTTTACAGATCAATGTACTGGGGTGGGGTATACAGTCCTACATGCAGGGAGGGTAACGGCTCCTGGGATACAGATCAATGTACTGGGGTGGTGTACACAGTCCTACATGCTGGGAGGGTAACTGCTCCTGGTTTACAGATCAATGCACTGGGCTGGGGTACACAGTCCTAGATGCTGGGAGGGTAACTGCTCCTCGGTTACTGATCAATGCACTGGGGTGGGGTACACAGTCCTACATGCTGGGGGTGGGTAACTGCTCCTGGTTTACAGATCAATGTACTGGGGTAGTGTACACAGTCCTACATGCTTGGAGGGTAACTGCTCCTCAGTTACAGATCAATGTACTGGGGTGGGTTACACAGTCCTACATGCTGGGAGGGTAACTGATCCTCGGTTACAGATCAATGTACTGGGGTGGGGTACACAGTCCTACATGCTGGGAGGGTAACTGCTCCTGGGTTACAGATCAATGTACTGGGGTGGGGTACACAGTCCTACATGCTGGGAGGGTAACTGCTCCTGGGTTACAGATCAATGTACTGGGGTGGGGTACACAGTCGTACGTGTGGGGGGTGTAACTGCCCCAGGGTTACAGATCAATGTACTGCGGTGGGGTACACAGTCGTACATGTGGGGGGTGTAACTGCTCCTGGTTTACAGATCAATGCACTGGGGTGGGGTAGACAGTCCTACATGCTGGGTCGGTAACTGCATCTGGGTTACAGATCAATGCACAGCTGTGGGGTACACAGTCCTACATGCTGGGAGAGTAACTGCTCCTCGGTTACAGATCAATGTACTGGGGTGGGGTACACAGTCCTACATGCTGGGAGGGTAAGTGCACCTGGGTTGTTACAGATCAATGCACAGCTGTGGGGTACACAGTCCTACATGCTGGGAGGGTAACTGCACCTGGGTTACAGATCAATGCCCTGTGGTGGTGTACACAGTCCTACTTGTGGGGTCGCTAACTGCTCCTGGTTTACAGATCAATGTACTGGGGTAGTGTACACAGTCCTACATGCAGTGATGGTAACTGCTCCTGGGTTACAGATCAATATACTGGTGTGGGGTACACAGGACTACATGCTGTGATGGTAACTGCTCCTGGGTTACAGATCAATGCACTGCGGCGGGGTACACAGTCTTACATGCTGGGAGGGTAACTGCTCCTGCGTTACAGATCGATGTACTAGGGTGGGGAACACAGTCCTACATGCTGGGAGAGTAACTGCTGCGGGGTTACAGATCAACGTACTGGGGTGGGGTACACAGTCCTACATGTGGGGAGGGTAACTGCACCTGGTTTACAGATCAATGTACTGGGGTGTGGTACACAGTCCTACATGCTGGGACGGTAACTGCTCCTGGGTTACAAATCAATACACTGGGGTGGGATACACAGTCCTACATGTGGGGAAGGTAACTGCTCCTGATTTACAGATCAATGTACTGGGGTGGGGTACACAGTCCTACATGCCGGGAGGATAACTGCTCCTGGGTTACAGGTCAATGTACTGGGGTGGGGTACACAGTCCTACATTCTGGGAGGGTAACTGCTCCTGGTTTACAGATCAATGCACTGGGGTGGTGCGCACAGTCCTACATGCTGGGGGAGGGGCGGGGCGGTAACTGCTCCAGGTTTACAGATCAATGTACTGGGGTGTTGTACACAGTCCAACATGCTGTGATGGTAACTGCTCCTCTGTTACAGATCAATGTACTGGGGTGGGATACACAGTCCTACATGCTGGGAGGGTAACTGCTCCTGGTTTACAGATCAATGCATTGGGTGAAGTTCACAGTCCTACATGCTGGGAGGGTAACTGCTTCTGGGTTCCAGATTAATGTACTGGGGTGGGGCACACAGTCCTACATGCTGGGATGGTAACTGCACCTGGGTTGCAGATCAATGTACTGGGGTGGGGAACACAGTCCTACATGTGGTGAGGGTAACTGCTCCTGGTTTACAGATCAATGTACTGGGGTGTTGTACACAGTCCTACATGCTGGGACGGTAACTGCTCCTGGGTTACAGATCAATGCACTGGTTTGGTATACACAGTCCTACATGTGGGGAGGGTAATTGCTCCTGGTTTACGGATCAAAGTACTGGGGTAGGGTACACAGTCCTACATGCTGGGAGGGTAACTACTCCTGGATTACAGATCAATGCACTGGGGTGGGGTACACAGTCCAACATGCTGGGAGGGTAACTGCTCTTGGGTTACAAATCAATGTACTGGGGTGTGGTACACAGTCCTACATGCTGGGAGGGTAACTGCTCCTGGGTTACAAATCAATGCACTGCGGTGGTGTACACATTCCTACCTGCAGGGAGGGTAACTTCTCCTGGGTTACAGATCAATGCACTGGGGTGGTGTACACAGTTCTACATGCTGGGGGCGGGGGCGGAGGATAACTGCTCCAGGTTTACAGATCAATGTACTGGGGTGGTGTACACAGTCCAACATGCTGGGAGGGTAACTGCTCCTGGGTTACAGATCAATGCACTGGGGTGGGGTACACAGTCTTACAGGCTGGGGGGTGTAACTGCTACTGGTTTACAGATCAATATACTGGGGTGGGGTACACAGGACTACATGCTGTGATGGTAACTGCTCCTGGGTTACAGATCAATGCACTGCGGCGGGGTACACAGTCTTACATGCTGGGAGGGTAACTGCTCCTGCGTTACAGATCGATGTACTAGGGTGGGGTACACAGTCCTCCGTGCTGGGAAGGTAACTGCTCCTGGGTTACAGATCAATGTACTGGAGTGGGGTACACAGTCCCACATGCTGGGATGGTATCTGCTCCTCGGTTACAGATCGATGTACTGGGGTGGGGTACACAGTCCTACATGCTGGGAGGGTAACTGCACCTGGGTTACAGATCAATGCACAGCTGTGGGGTACACAGTCCTACATGCTGGGAGGGTAACTGATCCTGGGTTACAGATCAATGCACTGGGGTGGTGTACACAGTCCTATATGCTGGGCGGGGGGAGCGGGGGGCGGCTAACTGCTCCAGGTTTACAGATCAATGTACTGGGGTGGTGTACACTGTCCACCATGCTGGGAGGGTAACTGCTCCTGGGTTACAGATCAATGCACTGGGGTGGGGTGCACAGTCCTACAGGCTGGGAGGGTAACTGCTCCTCCGTTACAGATCAATGCACTGGGGTACGGTACACAGTCCTACATGCTGGGGGGGGTAACTGCTCCTGGTTTACAGATCAATGTACTGGGGTGGTGTACACAGTCCTACATGCTGTGATGGTAACTGCTCCTGGGTTACAGATCAATGTCCTGGGGTGGGGTACACAGTCCTACTTGCTGGTAGGGTAACTGCTCCTGGTTTACAGATCAATGTACTGGGGTGGGGTATACAGTCCTACATGCAGGGAGGGTAACGGCTCCTGGGATACAGATCAATGTACTGGGGTGGTGTACACAGTCCTACATGCTGGGAGGGTAACTGCTCCTGGTTTACAGATCAATGCACTGGGCTGGGGTACACAGTCCTAGATGCTGGGAGGGTAACTGCTCCTCGGTTACTGATCAATGCACTGGGGTGGGGTACACAGTCTTACATGCTGGGGGTGGGTAACTGCTCCTGGTTTACAGATCAATGTACTGGGGTAGTGTACACAGTCCTACATGCAGTGATGGTAACTGCTCCTGGGTTACAGATCAATGCACTGGGGTGGGGTACACAGTCCTACATGCTTGGAGGGTAACTGCTCCTCAGTTACAGATCAATGTACTGGGGTGGGGTACACAGTCCTACATGCTGGGAGGGTAACTGATCCTCGGTTACAGATCAATGTACTGGGGTGGGGTACACAGTCCTACATGCTGGGAGGGTAACTGCTCCTGGGTTACAGATCAATGTACTGGGGTGGGGTACACAGTCGTACATGTGGGGGGTGTAACTGCCCCAGGGTTACAGATCAATGTACTGCGGTGGGGTACACAGTCGTACATGTGGGGGGTGTAACTGCTCCTGGTTTACAGATCAATGCACTGGGGTGGGGTAGACAGTCCTACATGCTGGGAGGGTAAGTGCACCTGGGTTACAGATCAATGCACAGCTGTGGGGTACACAGTCCTACATGCTGGGAGGGTAACTGCACCTGGGTTACAGATCAATGCCCTGTGGTGGTGTACACAGTCCTACTTGTGGGGTCGGTAACTGCTCCTGGTTTACAGATCAATGTACTGGGGTGGGGAACACAGTCCTACATGCTGGGAGAGTAACTGCTGCGGGGTTACAGATCAACGTACTGGGGTGGGGTACACAGTCCTACATGTGGGGTGGGTAACTGCACCTGGTTTACAGATCAATGTACTGGGGTGTGGTACACAGTCCTACATGCTGGGACGGTAACTGCTCCTGGGTTACAAATCAATACACTGGGGTGGGATACACAGTCCTACATGTGGGGAAGGTAACTGCTCCTGGTTTACAGATCAATGTACTGGGGTGGGGTACAGAGTCCTACATGCCGGGAGGATAACTGCTCCTGGGTTACAGGTCAATGTACTGGGGTGGTGTACACAGTCCTACATTCTGGGAGGGTAACTGCTCCTGGTTTACAGATCAATGCACTGGGGTGGGGTACACAGTCCTACATGCAGGGAGGGTAACTGCTCCTGGGTTACAGATCAATGCACTGGGGTGGTGCGCACAGTCCTACATGCTGGGGGAGGGGCGGGGCGCTAACTGCTCCAGGTTTACAGATCAATGTACTGGGGTGTTGTACACTGTCCAACATGCTGTGATGGTAACTGCTCCTCGGTTACAGATCAATGTACTGGGGTGGGATACACAGTCCTACATGCTGGGAGGGTAACTGCTCCTGGTTTACACATCAATGTACTGTGGTGTTGGACACAGTCCTACATGCTAGGACGGTAACTGCTCCTGGGTTACACATCAATGCACTGTGGTGGGATACACAGTCCTACATGTGGGGAGGGTAACTGCTCCAGGTTTACAGATCAATGTACTGGGGTGGGATACACAGTCCAACATGTGGGGAGGGTAACTGCTCCTGGTTTACAGATCAATGTACTGGGGTGGGGAACATAATCCGATGTGCTGGGAGGGTAACTGCTCCTGGGTTACAGATCAACGTACTGGGGTTGGGTACACAGTCCGACATGTGGGGAGTGTAACTGCTCCTGGTTTACAGATAAATGTACTGGGGTGTTGGACACAGTCCTACATGCTGGGACGGTAACTGCTCCTGGGTTACAGATCAATGCACTGTGGTGGGATACACAGTTCTACATGTGGGGAGGGTAACTGCTCCTGGTTTACAGATCAATGTACTGGGGTGCGGTACACAGTCCTACATGCTGGGAGGGTAACTGCTCCTGGGTTACATTTCAATGTACTGGGGTGTGGTACACAGTCCAACATGCTGGGAGGGTAAATGCTCCTGGTTTACAGATCAATGTACTGGGGTAGGGTACACAGTCCTACATGCTGGGAGGGTAACTGCTCCTGGTTTACAGATCAATGCACTGGGGTGGGGTACACAGTCCTACATGTGGGGAGGTTAACTTCTCCTGCTTTACAGATCAATGTACTGGGGTGGGGTACACAGTCCTACATGCAGGGAGGGTAACTGCTTTTGGGTTACAGATCAATGTACTGGGTTGGTGTACACAGTCCTACATGCTGGGAGGGTAACTGCTCCTGGTTTACAGATCAATGCACTGGGGTGGGGTACACAGTCCTACATGCTGGGAGGGTAACTGGTCCTGGGTTACGAATCAATGTACTGGGGTGTTGTTCACAGTCCAACATGCAGGGAGAGTAACTGATCCTGGGTTACAGATCAGTGCACTGTGGTGGTGCACACAGTCCGATATGCTGGGCGGGGGGAGGGGCGGGGGGCTAACTGCTCCAGGTTTACAGATCAATGTACTGGGGTTTGTGTACACAGTCCAACATGCTGGGAGGGTAACTGCTCCTGGGTTACAGATCAATGCACTGGGGTGGGGTACCCAGTCCTACAGGCTGGGAGGGTAACTGCTCCTCGGTTACAGATCAATGCACTGGGGTGCGGTACACAGTCCCTAACGCTGGGGGGGGTAACTGCTCTTGGTTTACAGATCAATGTACTGGGGTGGGGTACAGAGTCCTACATGCTGGGAGGGTAACTGCTCCTGGTTTACAGATCAATGCACTGGGCTGGGGTACACAGTCCTACATGCTGGGAGTGTAAATGCTCCTTGGTTACTGATCAATGCACTGGGGTGGGGTACACAGTCCTACAGGCTGGGGGGGAGGGTAAATGCTCCTGGTTTACAGATCAATGTACTGGGGTGGTGTACACAGTCCGACTAGCTGCGGGTGGAGTAACCGCTCCAGGTTTACAGATCAATGTACTGCGGCGGTGTACACAGTCCAACATGCTGGGAGGGTAACAGCTCCTGGGTTACAGATCAATGCACTGGTGTGGGGTACAGAGTCCTACATGCTGGGGGGGGGGGGGTAACTGCTCCTGGTTTACAGATCAAAGTACTGGGGTGGTGTACACAGTCCTGCATGCTGTGATGGTAACTGCTCCTGGGTTACAGATCAATGTACTGGGGTGGGGTACACAGTTCTACATGCTTGGAGGGTAACTGCTCCTCGGTTCCAGATCAATGTACTGGGGTGGGGTACACAGTCCTACATGCGGGGAGGCAAACTGCTCCTGGGTTACAGATCAATTTACTGGGTTGGTGTACACAGTCCTACATGTTGGGAGGGTAACTGCTTCTGGGTTACAGATCAATTTACTGGGGTGGTGTACACAGTCCTACATGCTGGGAGGGTAACTGCTTCTGGGTTACAGATCAATTTACTGGGGTGGTGTACACAGTCCTACATGTTGGGAGGGTAACTGCTTCTGGGTTACAGATCAATTTACTGGGGTGGTGTACACAGTCCTACATGCTGGGAGGGTAACTGCTACTGGGTTACAGATCAATTTACTGGGGTGGGGTACACAGTCCTACATGCTGGGAGGGTAACTGCTCCTGGGTTACAGATCAATGTACTGGGGTGGGGTGCACAGTCCTACATGCTGGGACGGTAAATGCTCCAGGGTTACAGATCAATGTACTGGGGTGGGGTACACAGTCGTACATGTGGGGAGGGTAACTGCTCCTGGATTACAGATCAATGCACTGGGGTGGGGTAGACAGTCCTACATGCTGGGACGGTAACTGCTCCTCGGTTACAGATCAATGTGCTGGGATACGGTTCACAGTCCTACATGCTGTGATGGTAACTGCTCCTGTGTTACAGTTCAATGTACTGGGGTGGGGTACACAGTCCTACATGCTGGGAGGGTAACTGCAGCTGGGTTACAGATCAATGCACAGCTGTGGGGTACACAGTCCTACATGTTGGGTGGGCAACTGCTCCTGGGTTACAGATCAATGCACTGTGGTTGTGTACACAGTCCTACATGTGGGGAGGGTAAATGCTCCTGATTTACAGATCAATGTTCTGGGGTGGGGAACACAGTCCTACATGCTGGGAGGGTAACTGCTCCTGGATTACAGATCAACGAACTGGGGTGGGGTACACAGTCCTACATGCGGGGAGGATAACTGCTCCTGGTTTACAGATCAATGTACAGGGGTGTTGTACACAGTCCTCCATGCTGTGACGGTAACTGCTCCTGGGTTACAGATCAATGCACTGGGGTGGGATACACAGTCCGACATGTGGGGAAGGTAACTGCTCCTGGTTTACAGATCAATGTACTGGGGTGGGGTACACAGTCCTACATGCAGGGAGGATAACTGCTCCTGGGTTACAGATCAATGTACTGGGGTGGGGTACACAGTCCTACATGCTGGGAGGTTTACTGCTCCTGGTTTACAGATCAATGCACTGGGGAGGGGTACACAGTCCTACATGCTGGGTGGGTGGGAGCGGTAACTGCTCCAGGTTTACAGATCAATATACTGGGGTGTTGTACACAGTCCAACATGCTGGGAGGGTAACTGCTCCTGGGTTACAGATCAATGAACTGGGGTGGTGTACACAGTCCTACATGCTGGGAGGGTAACTGATTCTGGGTTACAGATCAATTTACTGGGGTGGGGTACACAGTCCTTCATGCTGGGAGGGTAACTGCTCCTGGGTTACAGATCAATGTACTGGGGTGGGGTGCACAGTCCTACATGCTGGGACGGTAACTGCTCCAGGGTTACAGATCAATGTACTGGGGTGGGGTACACAGTCGTACATTTGGGGAGGGTAACTGCTCCTGGTTTACAGATCAATGCACTGGGGTGGGGTAGACAGTCCTACATGCTGGGACGGTAACTGCTCCTCGGTTACAGATCAATGTGCTGGGATACGGTTCACAGTCCTACATGCTGTGATGGTAACTGCTCCTGGGTTACAGTTCAATGTACTGGGGTGGGGTACACAGTCCTTCATGCTGGGAGGGTAACTGCTCCTCGATTACAGATCAATGTACTGGGGTGGGGTACACAGTCCTACATGCTGGGAGGGTAACTGCAGCTGGGTTACAGATCAATGCACAGCTGTGGGGTACACAGTCCTACATGCTGGGTGGGTAACTGCTCCTGGGTTACAGATCAATGCACTGTGGTGGTGTACACAGTCCTACATGCTGGGAGGCAAACTGCTCCTGGGTTACAGATCAATGAACTGGGGTGCGGTACACAGTCCTACATGCTGGGCGGGTAACTGCTCCTGGGTTACAGATCAATGCACTGGGGTGGGGTACACAGTCCTACATGCTGGGATTGTAACTGCTCCTCGGTTACAGATCAATGTGCTGGGGTTGGGTACACAGTCCTACATGCTGGGAAGGTAACTGCTCCTCGGTTACAGATCAATGTACTGGGGTGGGGTACACAGTCCTACATGCTGGGGCGGTAACTGCACCTGGGTTACAGATCAATGCACAACTGTGGGGTACACAGTCCTACATGCTGGGTGGGTAACTGCTCCTGCGTTACAGATCAATGCACTGTGGTGGTGTACGCAGTCCTTCATGTGGGGAGGGTAAATGCTCCTGATTTACAGATCAATGTCCTGGGGTGGGGAACACAGTCCTACATGCTGGGAGGGTAACTGCTCCTGGGTTACAGATCAACGTACTGGGGTGGGGTACACAGTCCTACATGCGGGGAGGGTTACTGCTCCTGGTTTACAGATCAATGTCCTGGGGTGTTGTACACAGTCCTCCATGCTGGGACGGTAACTGCTCCTGGGTTACAGATCAATGCACTGGGGTGGGGTACACAGTCCTACATGCAGGGAGGGTAACTGCTTCTGGGTTACAGATCAATTTACTGGGGTGGGGTACACAGTCCTACATGCTGGGAGGGTAACTGCTCCTGGGTTACAGATCAATGTACTGGGGTGGGGTGCACAGTCCTACATGCTGGGACGGTAACTGCTCCAGGGTTACAGATCAATGTACTGGGGTGGGGTACACAGTCGTACATTTGGGGAGGGTAACTGCTCCTGGTTTACAGATCAATGTAATGGGGTGGGGTACTCAGTCCTACACGCTGGGACGGTAACTGCTCCTCGGTTACAGATCAATGTGCTGGGATACGGTTCACAGTCCTACATGCTGTGATGGTAACTGCTCCTGCGTTACAGTTCAATGTACTGGGGTGGGGTACACAGTCCTTCATGCTGGGAGGTTAACTGCTCCTCGATTACAGATCAATGTACTGGGGTGGGGTACACAGTCTTACATGCTGGGAGGGTAACTGCAGCTGGGTTACAGATCAATGCACAGCTGTGGGGTACACAGTCCTACATGCTGGGTGGGTAACTGCTCCTGGGTTACAGATCAATGCACTGTGGTGGTGTACACAGTCCTACATGCTGGGAGGCAAACTGCTCCTGGGTTACAGATCAATGAACTGGGGTGCGGTACACAGTCCTACATGCTGGGGGGGTAACAGCTCCTGGGTTACAGATCAATGCACTGGTGTGGGGTACACAGTCCTACATGCTGGGATTGTAACTGCTCCTCGGTTACAGATCAATGTGCTGGGGTTGGGTACACAGTCCTACATGCTGGGAAGGTAACTGCTCCTCGGTTACAGATCAATGTACTGGGGTGGGGTACACAGTCCTACATGCTGGGGCGGTAACTGCACCTGGGTTACAGATCAATGCACAGCTGTGGGGTACACAGTCCTACATGCTGGGTGGGTAACTGATCCTGGGTTACAGATCAATGCACTGTGGTGGTGTACACAGTCCTTCATGTGGGGAGGGTAAATGCTCCTGATTTACAGATCAATGTCCTGGGGTGGGGAACACAGTCCTACATGCTGGGAGGATAACCGGTCTTTGGGTTACAGATCAACGTACTGGGGTGGGGTACACAGTCCTACATGCGGGGAGGGTTAATGCTCCTGGTTTACAGATCAATGTACTGGGGTGTTGTACACAGTCCTCCATGCTGGGACGGTAACTGCTCCTGGGTTACAGATCAATGCACTGGGGTGGGATACACAGTCCGACATGTGGGGAAGGTAACTGCTCCTGGTTTACAGATCAATGTACTGGGGTGGGGTACACAGTCCTACATGCAGGGAGGATAACTGCTCCTGGGTTACAGATCAATGTACTGGGGTGGGGAACACAGTCCTACATGCTGGGAGGGTAACTGCTCCTGGTTTCCAGATCAATGCACTGGGTAGGGGTACACAGTCCTACAAGCTGGGTGGGTGGGAGCGGTAACTGCTCCAGGTTTACAGATCAATATACTGGGGTGTTGTACACAGTCCAACATGCTGGGAGGGTAACTGCTCCTGGGTTACAGATCAATGCACTGGGGTGTGGTACACAGTCCTACAGGCTGGGAGGGTAACTGCTCCTCGGTTACAGATCAATGAACTGGGGTGCGGTACACAGTCCTACATGCTGGGGGGGTAACTGCTCCTGGGTTACAGATCAATGCACTGGGGTGGGGTACACAGTCCTACATGCTGGGAGGGTAACTGCTCCTCGGTTACAGATCAATGTACTTGGGTGGGGTACACAGTCCTACATGCTGGGATGGCAACTGCAGCTGGGTTACAGATCAATGCACAGCTGTGGGGAACACAGTCGTACATGAGGGGAGGGTTACTGCTCCTGGTTTACAGATCAATGCACTGGGGAGGGGTACACAGTCCTACATGCTGGGTGGGTGGGAGCGGTAACTGCTCCAGGTTTACAGATCAATATACTGGGGTGTTGTACACAGTCCAACATGCTGGGAGGGTAACTGCTCCTGGGTTACAGATCAATGCACTGGGGTGTGGTACACAGTCCTACATGCTGGGGGGGTAACTGCTCCTGGTTTACAGATCAATGTACTGGGGTGGTGTACGCAGTCCTACATGCTGTGATGGTAACTGCTCCTGGGTTACAGATCAATGCACTGTGGTTGTGTACACAGTCCTACATGCTGGGAGGGTAACTGCTCCTCGGTTACAGATCAATGTACTGGGGTGGGGTACACAGTCCTACATGCTGGGATGGTAACTGCTCCTGGGTTGCAGATCAATGTACTGGGGTGGGGAACACAGTCGTACATGTGGGGAGGGTAACTGCTCCTGGTTTACAGATCAATGCACTGGGGTGGGGTAGGCAGTCCTACATGCTGGGATTGTAACTGCTCCTCGGTTACAGATCAATGTGCTGGGGTTGGGTACACAGTCCTACATGCTGGGAGGGTAACTGCTCCTCGGTTAAAGATCAATGTACTGGGGTGGGGTACACAGTCCTACATGCTGGGACGGTAACTGCACCTGGGTTACAGAACAATGCACAGCGTTGGGGTACACAGTCCTACATGCTGGGAGGGTAACTGCTCCTGGGTTACAGATCAATGCACTGTGGTGGTGTACACAGTCCTACATGTGGGGAGGGTAACTGCCCCTGGTTTACAGATCAATGTACTGGGGTGGGGAACACAGTCCTACATGCTGGGAGGGTAACTGCTCCTGGGTTACAGATCAACGTACTGGGGTGGGGTACACAGTCCTACATGCTGGGACGGTAACTGCTCCTGGGTTACAGATCAATGCACTGTGGTGGGATACACAGTCCTACATGTGGGGAGGGTAACTGCTCCTGGTTAACAGATCAATGTACTGGGGTTTGGTACACAGTCATACATGCTGGGAGGGTCACTGCTCCTGGGTTACATTTCAATGTACTAGGGTGTGGTACACAGTCCAACATGCTGGGAGGGTGAATGCTCCTGGTTTACCGATCAATGTACTGGTGTAGGGTACACAGTTCGACATGTGGGGAGGTTAACTGCTCCTGCTTTGCAGATCAATGTACTGGGGTGGGGTACACAGTCCTACATGCAGGGAGTGTAACTGCTTTTGGGTTACAGATCAATGTACTGGGTTGGTGTACACAGTCCTACATGCTGGGAGGGTAACTGCTCCTGGTTTACAGATCAATGCACTGGGGTGGGGTACACAGTCCTACATGTGGGGAGGGTAACTGCTCCTGGTTTACAGATCAATGTACTGGGGTGCGGAACACAGTCCTAACTGCTGGGTCGGTAACTGCTCCTGGTTTACAGATCAATGCACCTGGGTGGGATACACAGTCCTACATGTGGGGTGGGTAACTGCTCCAGGTTTACAGATCAATGTACTGGTGTTGTGTACACAGTCCTCCATGCTGTGAGGGTAACTGCTCCGAGGTTACAGATCAATGCACTGGGGTGGGATACACAGTCCTACACGTGGGGAGGGAACTGCTCCTGGGTTACAGATCAATGTACTGGGGTGGGGTACACAGTCCTCCATGCTGGGAGGGTAACTGCACCTGGGTTACAGATCAATGCACAGCTGTGGGGTACACAGTCCTACATGCTGGGAGGGTATCTGCTCCTGGGTTACAGATCAATGCACTGGGGTGGGGTACACAGTCCTACATGTGGGGAGGTTAACTGCTCCTGGTTTACAGATCAATGCACTGTGGTGGGATACACAGTCCTACATGTGGGGAGGGTAACTGCTCCTGGTTTACAGATCAATGCACTGGGCTGGGGTACACAGTCCTACATGCTGGGCGGGTAACTGCTCCTGGTTTACAGATCAATGCACTGGGGTGGGGTACACAGTCCTACATGTGGGGAGGTTAACTGCTCCTGCTTTACAGATCAATGTACTCGGGTGGGGTACACAGTCCTCAATGCAGGGAGGGTAACTGCTTTTGGGTTACAGATCAATGTACTGGGTTGGTGTACACAGTCCTACATGCTGGGAGGGTAACTGCTCCTGGTTTACGGATCATTGCACTGGGGTGGTGTACACAGTCCTACATACTGGGAGGGTAAAAGCTCCTGGGTTACAAATCAATGTACTGGGGTGGTGTTCACAGTCCTACATGCAGGGAGGGTTACTGAACCTGGGTTACAGATCAATGCACTGGGGTGGTGTACACAGTCCTGTATGCTGGGCGGGGGAAGGGGCGGGGGGCTAACTGCTCCAGGTTTACAGATCAATGTACTGGGGTTTGTGTACACAGTCCAACATGCTGGGAGAGTAACTGCTCCTGGGTTACACATCAATGCTCTGGGGTGGGGTAAACAGTCCTACAGGCTGGGAGGGTACCTACTCCTCGGTTACAGATCAATGCACTGGGGTGCGGTACACAGTCCTTAACGCTGGGGGGGTAACTGCTCCTGGTTTACAGATCAATGTACTGGGGTGGGGTTCACAGTCCTACATGCATGGAGGGTAACTGCTCCTGGGTTACAGATCAATGTACTGGGGTGGTGTACACAGTCCTACATGCTGGGAGGGTAACTGCTCCTGGGTTACAGATTAATGTACTGTGGTGGTGTACACAGTCCTACATGCTGGGAGGGTAACTGCTCCTGGTTTACAGATCAATGCACTGGGGTGTGGTACACAGTCATACATGCTGGGAGGGTAACTGCTCCTGGGTTACTGATCAATGCACTGGGGTGGGGTACACAGTCCTACATGCTGGGGGGGGGGGTAAATGCTCCTGGGTTACAGATCAATGTACTGGGGTGGTGTACACAGTCCTACATGCTGGGAGGGTAACTACTCCTGGGTTACAGATCAATGCACTGGGGTGGGGTACACAGTCCTACATGCTGGGAGGGTAACTGATCCTCGGTTACTGATCAATGCACTGGGGTGGGGTACACAGCCCAACATGCTGGGTGGGGTAAATGCTCCTGGTTTACAGATCAATGTACTGGTGTGGTGTACACAGTCCTACATGCTGTGATGGAAACTGCTCCTGGGTTACAGATCAATGCACTGGGGTGGGGTACACAGTCCTACATGCTTGGAGGGTAACTGCTCCTGGTTTACAAATCAATGTACTGGGGTGGGGTACACTGTCCGACATGCTGGGAGGGTAACTGCTCCTGGGTTACAGATCAATGCACTGGGGTGGTGTACACAGTCCTACATGCTGGGAGGGTAACTGCTTCTGGGTTACAGATCAATGTACTGGGGTGGGGTAGACAGTCCTACATGCTGGGAGGGTAACTGCTCCTGGGTTACAGATCAATGCACCGCGGTGGGGTACACAGTCCTACATGCTGGGAGGATAAATGCTCCTGTGTTCCAGATCAACGTACTGGGTTGGGGTGCACAGTCCTACATGTGGGGTTGGTAACTGCTCCTAGGTTACAGATCAATGCACTGGGGTGGGATACACATTCCTACATGTGGGGAGGGTAACTGCTCCTGGGTTACAGATCAATGTACTGGGGTGGGGAACACAGTCCTACATGCTGGGAGTGTATCTGCTCCTGGGTTACGGATCAATGCACTGTGGTGGTGTACACAGTCCTACATGTGGGGAGGGTAACTGCTCCTGGTTTACAGATCAATGTACTGGGGTGGGGAACACAGTCCTACATGCTGGGAGGGTAACTGCTCCTGGGTTACAGATCAACGTACTGCGGTGGGGTACACAGTCCTACATGTGGGGAGGGAAACTGCTCCTGGTTTACAGATCAATGTATTGGGGTGTTGTACACAGTCCTACATGCTGCGACGGTAACTGCTCCTGGGTTACAGATCAATGTACTGGGGTGGTGTACACAGTCCTACATGCATGGAGGGTAACTGCTCCAGGGTTACAGATCAATGTACTGGGGTGGGGTACACAGTCCTACAGGCTGGGAGGGTACCTGCTCCTCGGTTACAGATCAATGAACTGGGGTGCGGTACACAGTCCTACATGCTGGGGGGTAACTGCTCCTGGTTTACAGATCAATGCACTGGGGTGGGGTACACAGTCCTACAGGCTGGGAGGGTACCTGCTCCTCGGTTACAGATCAATGAACTGGGGTGCGGTACACAGTCCTACATGCTGGGTGGGTAACTGCTCCTGGGATACAGATCAATGTACTGGGGTGGGGTACACAGTCCTACATGCTTGGAGGGTAACTGCTCCTCGGTTACAGATCAATGCACTGCGGTGGGGTACACAGTTCTACATGCTGGGAGGGTAACTGCTCCTGGGTTCCAGATTAATGTACTGGGGTGTGGTAGACCGTCCTACATGCTGGGATGGTAACTGCTCCTGGGTTACAGATCAATGTACTGGGGTGTGGAACACAGTCGTACATGTGGGGAGAGTAACTGCTCCTGGTTTACAGATCAATGCACAGGGGTGGGGTACACAGTCCTACATGCTGGGACGGTAACTGCTCCTGGGTTACAGATCAATGCACTGGGGTGGGATACACAGTCCTACATGCTGGGAGGGTAACTGCTCCTGGGTTACAGATCAATGTACTGGGGTGGGGTACACAGTCCTACATGCGGGGAAGGTAACTGCTCCCGGTTTACCGATCAATGTACTGGGGTGTTGTACACAGTCCTACATGCTGGGACGGTAACTGCTCCTGGGTTACAGATCAATGCACTGGGGTGGGATACACAGTCCAACATGCTGGGAGGCTAACTGCTCCTGGTTTACAGATCAATGTACTGGGGTAGGGTACACAGTCCTACATGCTGGGAGGGTAACTGCTCCGGGTTTACAGATCAATGCACTGGGCTGGGGTACACAGTCCTACATGTGGGGAGGGTAACTGGTCCTGCTTTACAGATCAATGTACTGGGGTGGGGTACACAGTCCTACATGCAGGGAGGGTAACTGCTTTTGGGTTACAGATCAATGTACTGGGTTGGTGTACACAGTCCTACATGCTGGGAGGGTAACTGCTCCTGGTTTACAGATCAATGTACTGGGGTGGTGTACACAGTCCAACATGCTGGGAGGGTAACTGCTCCTGGGTTACAGATCAATGCACTGGGGTGGTGTGCACAGTCCTACATGGTGGGAGGGTAACTGCTCCTGGGTTACAGATCAATGTACTAGGGTGGGGTACACAGTCCTCCGTGCTGGGAGGGTAACTGCTCCTGGGTTACATATCAATGTACTGAAGTGGGGTACACAGTCCCACATGCTGGGATGGTAACTGCTCCTCGATTACAGATCAATGTACTGGGGTGGTGTACAAAGTCCTACATGCTGGGAGGGTATCTGCTCCTCGGTTACAGATCAATGTACTGGGGTGGGGTACACAGTCCTACATGCTGGGAGGGTAACTGCTCCAGGTTTGCAGATCAATGTACTGCGGTGGTGTACATATTCCAACATGCTGGGAGGGTAACTGCTCCTGGGTTACAGATCAATGCACTGGGGTTGTGAACACAGTCCGACATGCTGGGAGGGTAACTGCTCCTGGGTTACAGATCAACGTACTGGGTTGGGGTACACAGTCCTACATGTGGGCTGGGTAACTGCTCCAGGTTTACAGATCAATGTACTGGTGTTGTGTCCACAGTCCTCCATGCTGTGAGGGTAACTGCTCCTAGGTTACAGATCAATGCACTGGTGTGGGATACACAGTCCTACATGTGGTGAGGGTAACTGCTCCTGGGTTACAGATCAATGTACTGGGGTGAGGTACACAGTCTTACATGTTGGGAGGGTAAATGCTCCTGGGTTACAGGTCAATGTACTGGGGTCGTGTACACAGTCCAACATGCTGGGAGGGTAACTGCACCTGGTTTACAGATCAATGTACTGGGGTAGGGTACACAGTCCTACATGCTGGGAGGGTAACTGCACCTGGGTTATAGATCAATGCACTGCGGTGGGGTACACAGTCCTGCATGCTGGGAGGGTAACTGCTCCTGGGTTACAGATCAATGCACTGTGGTGGTGTACACAGTCCTACATGTGGGGAGGGTAACTGCTCCTGGTTTACAGATCAATGTACTGGGGTGGTGTACACAGTCCTACATGCTGGGAGGGTAACTGCTCCTGGGTTACAAATCAATGTACTGGGGTGGTGTACACAGTCCTACATGCAGGGAGGGTAACTGCTCCTGGGTTACAGATCAATGCACTGGGGTGGTGTACACAGTCCAACATGCTTGGAGGGTAACTGCTCCTGGGTTACAGATCATTGCACTGGGGTGCGGTACACAGTCCTACAGGCTGGGAGGGTAACTGCTCCTCGGTTACAGATCAATGCCCTGGGGTGCGGTACACAGTCCTACAGGCTGGGAGGGTAACTGCTCCTCGGTTACAGATCATTGCACTGGGGTGCGGTACACAGTCCTACAGGCTGGGAGGGTAACTGCTCCTCGGTTACAGATCAATGCCCTGGGGTGCGGTACACAGTCCTACATGCTGGGTGGGGTGTAACTGCTCCTGGTTTACAGATCAATGTGCTGGGGTTGTGTCCACAGTCCTACATGCTGTGATGGTAACTGCTCCTAGGTTACAGATCAATGTACTTGGGTGTTGTACACAGTCCTACATGCTGCGACGGAAACTGCTCCTGTGTTACAGATCAATGCACTGGGGTGCGGTACACAGTCCTACATGCTGGGAGGGTAACTGCTCCTCGGTTACAGATCAATGTACTGGGGTGGGGTCCACAGTCCTACATGCTGGGATGGTAACTGCTCCTGGGTTACAGATCCATGTACTGGGGTGGGGTACACAGTCGTACATGTGGGGAGGGTAACTGCTACTGGTTTACAGATCAATGCACTTGGGTGGGGTACACAGTCCTATATGCTGGGAGGGTAACTGCTCCTGGGTTACAGATCAATGCACTGGGGTGGGGTACACAGTCCTACATGCTGGGAGGGTAACTGCTCCTCGGTTACAGATCAATGTACTGTGATAAGGTCCACAGTCCTACGTGCTGGGAGGGTCTCTGCTCCTCGGTTACAGATCTATGTCCTGGGGTGGGGTACACAGTCCTACATGCTGGCAGGGTAACTGCTCCAGGTTTACAGGTCAATGTACTGTGGTGGTGTACACAGTCCTACATGCTGGGAGGGTAACTGCTCCTGGGTTACAGATCAATGCACTGGGGTGGTGTACACAGTCCTACATACTGGGAGGGCAACTGCTCCAGGGTTCCAAATCAATGTACTGGGGTGGGGTACACAGTCCTACATGCGCTGAAAGTAAATGCTCCTCATTTACAGATTAATTCAAGGTGATTACTGCACAGTTCCCTGTGCTGGACAGGTAAACCGGTTGAGGTTTGTAGAAAATGTCCGTGCAGCTCCACAAATTGGCAGGATATTTCTTTCAGGTTCACACATTAGCGCCCTGCGGAATTCTGCACAGCTCCCCGTGCTGGACAGATATCTAGTCTAGGTTTATAGATCAATGCACTGCTGTGGTCTGCACAGCTCCCCATCCTGGACAGATATCTAGTCCGGGGTTATAGAGCAATGCACTTCTGTGGTCTGCACAGCTCCCTGTCCTGGACAGATATGTGTCCGGCGTTATAGATCAATGCAATGCTGTGGTCTGCACAGCTCCCCGTGCTGGACAGATATCTATTCCGGGGTTATAGATCAATGCACGGCTGTGGTCTGCACAGCTCCCCATCCTGGACAGATATCTAGTCTGGGTTTATAGATCAATGCACTACTGTTGCCTGCACAGCTCACTGTCCTGGCCAGATATCTAGTCCGGGGTTATAGATCAATTTACTACTGTGGTCTGCACAGCTCCCCGTGCTGGACAGATATCTAGTCCGAGGTTATAGATCAATGCACTGCTGTGGTCTGCACAGCTCCCTGTCCTGAACAGATATCTAGTCCGGGGTTATAGATCAATGCACTGCTGTGGTCTGCACAGCTCCCTGTCCTGGACAGATATCTAGTCCGAGTTTATAGATCAATGCACTGCTGTGGTCTGCACAGCTCTCCGTGCTGGACAGATATCTAGTCCGGGGTTATAGATCAATGCAATGCTGTGGTCTGCACAGCTCCCTGTCCTGGACAGATATCTAGTCCAGGGTTATAGATCAATGCACTGCTGTGGTCTGCACAGCTCCCCGTCCTGGACAGATATCTAGTCCGGGGTTATAGATCAATTCACTGCTCTGGTCTGCACAACTCCCCGTGCTGGACAGATATCTAGTCCGGGGTTATAGATCAATGCACTGCTGTGGTCTGCACAGCTCCCTGTCCTGGACAGATATCTAGTCCAGGGTTATAGATCAATGCACTGCTGTGGTCTGCACAGCTCCCCGTCCTGGACAGATATCTAGTCCGGGGTTATAGATCAATGCACTGCTGTGGTCTGCACAGCTCCCTGTCCTGGACAGATATCTAGTCCAGGGTTATAGATCAATGCACTGCTGTGGTCTGCACAGCTCCCCGTCCTGGACAGATATCTAGTCCGGGGTTATAGATCAATTCACTGCTCTGGTCTGCACAACTCCCCGTGCTGGACAGATATATAGTCCGGGGTCATAGTTCAATGCACTGCTGTGGTCTGCACAGCTCCCTTCCCTGGACAGATATCTAGTCTGGGTTTATAGATCAATGCACTGCTGTGGTCTGCAGGGCTTCCCGTCCTGGACAGATATCTAGTCCGGGGTTATAGATGAATGCACTGCTGTAGTCGACACGGCTCCCCGTCCTGGACAGATATCTAGTCTGCGTTTACGTATCAATGCACTGCTGTGCTCGGCACAGCTCCCCGTCATGGACCGATATCTCGTTCGGGGTTATAGATCAATGCACTGCTGTGGTCTGCACAGCTCCCCATCCTGGACAGATATCTAGTCCGGGGTTATAGATCAATGCACTGCTGTGGTCTTCACAGCTACCCGTCCTGGACAGATATCTAGTCTGGGTTTAGAGATCAATGCACTGCTGTGGTCTGCACAGCTCCCCGTCCTGGACAGATATCTAGTCCGGGTTTATAGATCAATGCACTGCTATGGTCTGCACAGCTCCCTGTCCTGGACAGATATCTAGTCCGGGGTTATAGATCAATGCACTGCTGTGGTCTGCACAGCTCCCCATCCTGGACAGATATCGAGTCCGGGGTTATATATCAATGCACTGCTGTGGTCGACACAGCTCCCTGTCCTGGACAGATGTCTAGTCTGGGTTTATAGATCAATGCACTGCTGTGGTCTGCGCAGCTCCCCATCCTGGACAGATATCTAGTCCGGGGTTATAGATCAATTCACTGCTGTGGTCTGCACAGCTCCCCGTGCTGTACAGATATCTAGTCCGGGTTTATAGTTCAATGCACTGCTGTGGTCTGCACAGCTCCCTGTCCTGGACAGATAACTAGTTCTGGGTTATTGATCAATGCACTGCTATGGTCTGCAGAGCTCCCTGTTCTGGACAGATATCTAGTCCGGGGTTATAGATCAGTGCACTGCTGTAGTCTCCACAGCTCCCTGTCCTGGACAGATATCTCGTCCGGGGTTATAAATCAATGCACTGCTGTGGTCTGCACAGCTCCCCGTGCTGGACAGATATCTAGTACGGAGTTACAGATCAATGCACTGCTGTGGTCTGCACAGCTTCCTGTCCTGGACAGATATCTAGTCCGGGGTTATAGATCAATGCACGGCTGTGGTCTGCACAGCTCCCCGTGCTGGACAGATATCTAGTCCGGGTTTATAGATCAATGCACTGCTGTGCTCTGCACAGCTCCCCGTCCTGGACAGATATCTAGTCCGGTTTATAGATCAATGCACGGCTGTGGTCTGCACAGCTCCCTGTCCTGGACAGATATCTAGTACGGGTTTATAGATCAATGCACTGCTGTGGTCTGCACAGCTCCCTGTCCTGGACAGATAACTAGTTCTGGGTTATTGATCAATGCACTGCTATGGTCTACAGAGCTCCCTGTTCTGGACAGATATGTAGTCCGGGGTTATAGATCAGTGCACTGCTGTAGTCTCCACAGCTCCCTGTCCTGGACAGATATCTCGTCCGGGGTTATAAATCAATGCACTGCTGTGGTCTGCACAGCTCCCCGTGCTGGACAGATATCTAGTCCGGGGTTACAGATCAATGCACTGCTGTGGTCTGCACAGCTTCCTGTCCTGGACAGATATCTCGTCCGGGGTTATAGATCAATTCACTGCTGTGGTCTGCACAGCTCCCCGTGCTGTACAGATATCTAGTCCGGGTTTATAGTTCAATGCACTGCTGTGGTCTGCTCAGCTCCCTGTCCTGGACAGATATCTAGTCCGGCGTTATAGATCAATTCACTGCTGTGGTCTGCACAGCTCCCCGTGCTGTACAGATATCTAGTCCGGGTTTATAGTTCAATGCACTGCTGTGGTCTGCACAGCTCCCTGTCCTGGACAGATAACTAGTTCTGGGTTATTGATCAATGCACTGCTATGGTCTGCAGAGCTCCCTGTTCTGGACAGATATGTAGTCCGGGGTTATAGATCAGTGCACTGCTGTAGTCTCCACAGCTCCCTGTCCTGGACAGATATCTCGTCCGGAGTTATAAATCAATGCACTGCTGTGGTCTGCACAGCTCCCCGTGCTGGACAGATATCTAGTCCGGGGTTACAGATCAATGCACTGCTGTGGTCTGCACAGCTTCCTGTCCTGGACAGATATCTAGTCCGGGGTTATAGATCAATGCACGGCTGTGGTCTGCACAGCTCCCCGTGCTGGACAGATATCTAGTCTGGGTTTATAGATCAATGCACTGCTGTGGTCTGCACAGCTCCCCGTCCTGGACAGATATCTAGTCCGGGTTTATAGATCAATGCACGGCTGTGGTCTGCACAGCTCCCTGTCCTGGACAGATATCTAGTACGGGTTTATAGATCAATGCACTGCTGTGGTCTGCACAGCTCCCTGTCCTGGACAGATAACTAGTTCTGGGTTATTGATCAATGCACTGCTATGGTCTGCAGACCTCCCTGTTCTGGACAGATATCTAGTCCGGGGTTATAGATCAGTGCACTGCTGTAGTCTCCACAGCTTCCTGTCCTGGACAGATATCTCGTCCGGGGTTATAAATCAATGCACTGCTGTGGTCTGCACAGCTCCCCGTGCTGGACAGATATCTAGTCCGGGGTTACAGATCAATGCACTGCTGTGGTCTGCACAGCTTCCTGTCCTGGACAGATATCTAGTCCGGGGTTATAGATCAATGCACGGCTGTGGTCTGCACAGCTCCCCGTGCTGGACAGATATCTAGCCTGGGTTTATAGATCAATGCACTGCTGTGGTCTGCACAGCTCCGCGTCCTGGACAGATATCTAGTCCGGGTTTATAGATCAATGCACGGCTGTGGTCTGCACAGCTCCCTGTCCTGGACAGATATCTAGTACGGGTTTATAGATCAATGCACTGCTGTGGTCTGCACAGCTCCCTGTCCTGGACAGATATCTAGTCCAGGGTTATAGATCAATTCACTGCTCTGGTCTGCACAGCTCCCCGTGCTGGACAGATATCTAGTCCGGGGTTATAGATCAATGCACTGCTGTGGTCTGCACAGCTCCCCGTGCTGGACAGATATCTAGTCCGGGGTTATAAATGAATGCACTGCTGTGGTCTACACAGCTCCCCGTCCAGGACAGATATCAAGTCTGGGTTTACAGATCAATGCACTGCTGTGCTCTGCACAGCTACCCGTCATGGACAGATATCTAGTCCGTGTTTATAGATCAATGCACTGCTGCGGACTGCACAGCTCCCCGCCCTGCACAAATATCTAGTCCAGGTTTATAGATCAATACGCTGCTGTGGACTGCACAGCTCCCCGCCCTGCACAAATATCTAGTCCAGGTTTATAGATCAATGCACTGCTGTGAGCTGCACAGCTCCCCGTGCTGGACAGATATCTAGTTCGGGTTTATAGATCAATGCACTGCTGTGGTCTGCACAGCTCCCCGCCCTGGACAGATATCTAGTCCGGGTTTACAGATCAATGCAATGTTGAGGTCTGCACAGCTCCCCATCCTGAACAGATATCTAGTCCGGGCTTATAGATCAATGCACTGCTGTGCTCTGCACAGCTCCCCGTGCTGGACAGATATCTAGTCCGGGTTTATAGATCAGTGCACTGCTGTGGTCTGCACAGCTCCCCGTGCTGGACAGATATATAGTCCGGGGTTATAGATCAATGCACTGCTGTGGTCTGCACAGCTCCCCGTGCTGGACAGATATCTAGTCCGGGGTTATAGATCAATTCTCTGCTGTGGTCTGCACAGCTCTCCATCCTGGGCAGATATCTAGTCCAGGGTTATAGATCAATGCACTGCTGTGGTCTACACAGCTCCTCGTCCTGGACAGATATCTAGTCTGGGTTTATAGATCAATGCACTGTTGTGGTCTGCACAGCTCCCCGTGCTGGACAGATATCTAGTCCGGGGTTACAGATCAATGCACGGCTGTGGTCTGCACAGCTCCCCATCCTGGACAGATATCTAGTCCGGGGTTATAGATCAATGCACTGCTGTGGTCTACACAGCTCCCCGTCCTGGATAGATATCTAGTCTGGGTTTATAGATCAATGCACTGCTTTGGTCTGCACAGCTCCCCGTCCTGGACAGATATCTAGTCTGGGTTTATAGATCAATGCACTGCTGTGGTCTGCGCAGCTCCCCATCCTGGACAGATATCTAGTCCGGGGTTACAGATCAATGCACTGCTGTGGTCTGCACAGCTGCCTGTCCTGGACAGATATCTTGTCTGGGTTTATAGATCAATGCACTGCTGTGGTCTACACAGCACCCCATCCTGGACAGATATCTAGTCCATGTTTATAGATCAATGCACTGCTGTGGACTGCACAGCTCGCGGCTCTACACAGATATCTCGTCCAGGTTTATAGATCAATGCACTGCTGTGGTCTGCACAGCTCCCCATGCTGTACAGATATCTAGTTCGGGTTTATAGATCAATGCACTGCTGTGGTCTACACAGCTCCCGTCCTGGATAGATATCTAGTCCGGGTTTATAGATCAATGCACTGCTGTGGTCTGCACAGCTCCCTGTCCTGGACAGATATCTAGTCCATGTTTATAGATCAATGCACTGCTGTGGACTGCACAGCTCGCGGCTCTACACAGATATCTCGTCCAGGTTTATAGATCAATGCACTGCTGTGGTCTGCACAGCTCCCCATGCTGTACAGATATCTAGTTCGGGTTTATAGATCAATGCACTGCTGTGGTCTACACAGCTCCCCGTCCTGGATAGATATCTAGTCCGGGTTTATAGATCAATGCACTGCTGTGGTCTGCACAGCTCCCTGTCCTTGACAGATATCTAGTCCGGGGTTATAGATCAATGCACGGCTGTAGTGTCCACAGCTCCCTGTCCTGGACAGATATCTAGTCCGGGGTTATAGATCAATGCACTGCTGTGGTCTGCGCAGCTCCCCGTGCTGGACAGATATCCAGTCCGGGGTTACAGATCAATGCACTGCTGTGGTCTGCACAGCTCCCCGTCCTGGACAGATATCTAGTCTTGGTTTATAGATCAATGCACTGCTGTGGTCTGCACAGCTCCCCGTGCTGGACAGATATCTAGTCCGGGTTTACAGAGCAATGCAATGCTGTGGTCTGCACAGCTCCCCGCCCTGGACAGATAACTAGTCCGGGTTTATAGATCAATGCACTGCTGTGTTCTGCACAGCTCCCCGTGCTGGACAGATATCTTGTCCGTGTTTATAGATCAATGCACTGCTGTGGTCTGCACAGCTCCCCGTGATGGACAGATATCTAGTCTGGGTTTATAGATCAATGCACTGCTGTGGTCTGCACACAGCTCCCCGTATTTCTGTGTAGCAGCTTTGAAATGCTGAATGTTCCCTTCCATTTCCTGTGTAACAGGTATGAGAGATTAAAAGTTCTTTTCCAATCGCTGAGTATCTGCCTTCAATGGCTGAATTGCCTCATTCTGTTCCTGTTTTAAACTCTTGATGGGCTGAATAGCCTGCTTCAGTATCGATGCAGTTGTGAATGGTGCTGAATATTTTGAAACCATCAGTGAATCGGCCACTTCTGATTTTATGATGGAGGGAAGGCCATTGATGCTGCGGCTGTTACTAGCCCACAGTGCCTCATGGATGGCCAGTTTCCATGTGCTCAGTCCTTTAGAAGTATGTCCTCCTTCACAGGAGGGAGTGCCACATCACACAGTGAGCAGTACGCCTAATATGATTTATCTCTCCATCCCGGAGGCTCGCAGTCTCATTCGTGATGAAGGTCTGCTGCCCGAAACGGTGATTTTCCTGCTTCTCGGATGCTGCCTGACCTGCTGTGCTTTTCCAGGATCACACTAATCTTGAGGATGTCAAGTATGAGGCTGAGACTTTCCCTCCACCAGGACTGTGTGTTGGCTGCTCCTTCAAATACTGTCAGGGACAGATCCATCTGGGACATGGGGTTTGGTGAGAATGTTTCCCCTGGTCTGGCTGTTGTGTATTGAATCCTGTCCCTGCTCAGGCAGCGGTGGGCCTGTGGGGACACTCTTAGTGATGGACATTGAAGTCCCACACCCAGAGGATGGTCTGAGTCCTTCTCACCCTCAGTGCTTCCTCTGATTTGTTTCCAAGAGGAGGGGTGGGGTCAGGAGACAACCATCCTCAGGCGACTTCCTTGACCATGATCTGTTACCATGAGATTTCCTGGGTTCTGGAATCAATGTTGGGGATTTGCAGGGTAACTCCTTCCCTGATTGTATCCCAGGGTGTCCCCACCACTGGTGGGTCTGTCCTGCCGGTGGGACAGGATATACCCAGTGATGTTGATGGGGCTTCATGAAACATTATGGGTGAGCACGGTGGCACAGTGGTTAGCACTGTTGCCTCACAGCGCCAGAGACCCGTGTTCAATTCCAGCGTCGGGCGACTGACTGTGTGGAGTTTGTACATTCTCCCCGTGTCTGCGTGGGTTTCGTCTAGGTACTCCCGTTTCCTCCCACAATCCAAAGATATGCAGGTTAGGTGAATTGGCTATGGGAAATTGTCCGTAGTGTTCGGTGAAGGGGTAAATGTAAGGGAATGGGTCTGGGTGGGTTTCGCTTCGGCGTTTCAGTGTGGACTTGTTGGGCTGAAGGGCCTGTTTCCACACTGTAGGTAATCTAATCTAATCTAAATTACCCATCCGGCCTGATCATGTGAGTACGACGGTGTCAGACTGTTTCCTGACTGGGAGTGTGGTGCTGGAAAAGCATAGCAGATCAGGCGGCATCCGGGGAGCAGGGGAATGAACGTTTCAGGCATAATCCCTTCATCAGGAATGAGGCTTGTGGGCCGGGGAGCTGAGGGATAAATGGGAGGGGGCTTGGGCTGGTGCTGGAGGTGGGGCTGGGGTAAGCGAGCTGGGAATGTGATCGAGAGACGGAGGTGGGGGAGAGTTGATAGGTCAGAGGGGATGGGGAAGGTCATGGACAGATCAAGGAGTTCTCCGGAACGTTCTGTCCCTGACATTCTATAACTGCCATTCTCTGGAACGTTCTGTCCCTGACATTCTATAACTGACATTCTCTGGAACGTTCTGTCCCTGATATTCTATAACTGACATTCCCCAGAAAGTTCTGTCCCCAACATTCTATAACTGCCATGCCCCGGAACATTCTGTCCCTGACATTCTATAACTGACATGCCCCGGAACATTCTGTCCCTGACATTATATATCTGACATTCCCTGGAACGTTCTGTCCCTGACATTGTTTGTGAACGGCCAGACGTCAGTGAATTGAACAAATGATAAGATCCCGAGGGAAGAGATCCCGTTCCAGGGAGAAGGAGACACTGTTCCGAAGGCCCCTCAGGCAGTTAAAGGGGTGAATACGTTTTCCCTGCATTTACATTTCTCCACGACACTGGATCGACCACAATTTCGACCACAATACAGAAATACCCAAACTCCGTTTGTCTTCAGGAAACTGGGAGAGAAACCTTCAGGACAGCAGCGTTTCCACCCTCCGTATTAGGAACTGGGAACGAGTGACCTGTGTCAGCTCTCGAGTGAGTGAGTATGTGGGAATGTTCTAGAAACCATCTGTCCTTATGGATGTGTCTCTGTGTGTTTGGGGAGGGAGGGTTTCTTGTGGTTTATGTCACATTTTTGTCAGTAATTCCGACCTTCCCATTTGTTATTCCAGCTCCAATTATTTTAATAAATCCCTGAATACAGGGACACATTTGAAAATCTCACTGGGTCCCGGATCAAACGGGTCCCTTTGCCTCCAGGCTGATGGATAATGGGTTTGTTTTCCTTCCTCACAGTTAACGTAGTGACCATCTACGTCCTGCTTTCTAAAGATTGTGGATTGTCTCCATGTGTCAGACGTTACCTGGGGGCCATGGCAGCGGCGGATCTCCTGGTCATTATCCTCGACCTGATCCTGAGACACATTCCCATTGTTTATCTGAAACGGTTTTATTTCCTGATGCTCTCCGTCCCCGTGTGTAATATCCACGCCGTCCTGCTTTATGCAGCCACTGACTGCTCTGTCTGGTTCACCGTCACTTTCACCTTTGATCGGTTTGTAGCCATTTGTTGCCAGAAGCTGAAAAGTAAATATTGTTGTGAGAAAACGGCGGCTGTGGTTCTGGGAGCAGTGACTGTGCTGAGCTGTTTAAAGAACATTTTCTGGTATTTTATTCTCACGGCTCGGTATTTGCTGGTGAACGACCCCTCGTTTTGTTCTGTAAGAGGCGCTTTTCGATTATCCATTGTCTGGGTCACAATCGAGCTCCTCAACCACATTCTAACCCCGTGTGTCCCATTTCTCCTGATTCTGCTGCTCAATGTTCTCACCGTCAGACACATTTTAGTGACCAGCAGAGCCCGCAGGAGACTCCGCGCTCACACCAATGGGGACGCTCAGTCTGACACTGAAATGAGAAACCGAAAAAAATCCATCATTTTACTGTTTGTGATCTCGGCCAATTTCATCCTGTTATGGTCAATGTTAACGCTGTATTCTATATGGAGACGGATGTGGTATTTTCCGTATGAGTCTGTGTATCTCGATGCCTTTGTGCAGGAATTGGGCTTCATGCTGCAGCTCCTCAGTTGCTGCACAAACACCGCGATTTATGCCGTGACCCAGACTAAGTTCAGGCAGCACCTGAAAAATGTGCTGAAATATCCCTTCACCCAAATCCATCCATCCATCAAATTCCCTCATTAATCCATCCATCCGGGATTTTCTCATTTCAGTTCAGTGTTTCAGCGATGGACCAGCCTGTCGCTATGGTAACAGACTGAGGGTAGAGCTGGTTTGTCCATCCTTATCACACAGTGGGGTTACAGGGAAGCATTTCAATGTTTCTCACAACTCAGGGGCCAGTGAGAAAAGGCACCATCCCACTGACTGTATCCATCACTTCCATTTGTAACCAATAAAAATGTTGATTAAAGCATGCCGAGCAGCAGAGTGACTGATGTTGTTGTGTGTCTTTGTGTTGGAGAAGCTGAGCTGGAGAGAGACAGACTCAGTCCCAAGTCCTGGTCCTCAGGGAAGGGGAGGGCACCGCGCCCAGAGCTCAAGAGCTGAGTTTAACTCCCTCTGTCCCCCTCCCACTCTAACCCAATTTCCTCTCCCCCACTCTTCCTCCTCAATTCTCTCCCTCTCTCTCTTCCACCACCTCTCCCCTTCATTCTCCCTCTCACACACACCCCAAAAACTGGTTTCTCCACCTGCCTCCATTCTTCCCTCTCCTCCTCCCCCTCACTCTCTCTCTCTCTTGCCACCTCTGTCTCCCTTCTGCAATTCCATCTCTACCACATTTCCCCCCCCCTCCTCCCATACCCCATCCCCACCATCGCACACGCAGCCTCACCACCAACACCCCAGTCTCTGGGTCAGAGGAGAAGGGAAGGACCAGGGAGGCAGTGTGTGGCAGATAGACAGGGAGGGAGGGAGAGAGATTCAGCCGAAGAGAAACGGAAGGAGGTGGAGAGAGAGAGAGAGTCACCGAGGAAGCGGGATCGAGAGTGGGAGAAGGTGGAGAGAGAGTGAGGGGCAGGGAGAGAGAGGGGCAAGAGAGAGATCGGGTGAGGAAAAGAAAGAGAGACACACGGGAGGAGATAATGAGAGTGAGGGTTGGGAGAGAGAGAGTGGGCGAGAGAAAGTGTGAGACTGAGAGAGGGGTGAGGGAGGGGGCAAGAGAGAAAGGGAGAGAGAGAGAGAGACGGGACGAGAGAGAGAGACGGGCCGGGATGAGAGATAGAGCGAGGGCGAGAGAGAGAAATGGTGAGAGAGAGCAAGGGCAAGAAGGAGACGGGATTGTGTGGGGGTGGTCGAGAGAGAGGAGGGCAGGACAAAGAGAGAGGGTGAGAGCGAGCGTGAGGGGCAAGACAGGACGAGACAGAGAGAGAGACGGAGGGAGGGAGGAAATGGGTGAGGGAGAGTTAGAGAGTGAGCAATGGAAAGATAGAGGGGGGTGTGAGAGAGAGACGGGCGTGAGAGAGCGACAGGGAGAGGGGTGGCAGAGGAGAAGAGGTTGCGAGAGCAAGAGAGAGGGGATGAGAGGGCGGGAATGAGGGAGAGAGTTTGTGAGAGAGACGGGGGAGAGTGAGAGAGAGGCGACTAGCGAGTGACAGAGATGAGAGAAAGGGGCGCGTGAAAGAGAGAGATAGAGAGAGACAGAGAGAGAGGTGGGTAGAGAGAAAGAGGAGGCGGGAGTGGGAGGGAGGGTCGAGAGAGACAGAGAGAGTGAGAGCGAGAAAGAGAGAGAGAGATGAGAGAGGGAGACGGGGTTGAGAGAGGAAGAGAGTGAGATGGGATGAGAGCGCAAAGGAGGGAGAGATGTGTCGAGAGAGAGAGAGGTCAAGAGTGATAGAGGGGAGTGAGAGATGGCGACAGGGAGAGGATGACAGAGAGAGAAGCCATAATGAGAGAAAGAGTCGCAGAGAGATGAAGAAAGGAGGTGAGCAAGGGGGAGAGAGTGTGCACGAGAGAGACAGCGAGAGAAAGAGTGGGCGAGAGAGAGGTCAAGATGGAGGGAGAGAGGGGGCAGATACGGGAGAGTGCGAGGGGGAGAGGGAGAGAGATGATCGTATGAGAGAGGATTAATAGAGAGATATAGAAGGGTGCGGGATAGAGAGAGAGGGCTACAGAGAAAGAGGGGGGGAGTGAGAGAGAGAGGCTGCGAGAGAGGGAGAGGGAGCGAGAGATGGGGAGAGCAAAATGGGGTAATGGGGCAAGTGAGAGGTAGAGAGATGACAGAGAGAGAGATAGAGTAAGAGTGAGAGAGAAGAGGTGAGAGAGGGAGGGAGGACTGAGAGAGAGGAAGAGAGAGACAGACAGACAGAGCACGAGTGAGCGAGCGAGAGAGAGAGTGAGATGAGCGAGAGAGGGGAGCAAGAGAGAGGGAGAGAGAGCGTGAGAGAGGGTGAGAGCGCAAGAGAGAGAGAGGAAGAGTGAGAGAGAGATAGGAAGAGTAAGAGAGAGAGGATGCGAGTGTGGGAGGGGGACAGAGAGAGGGATAGAAAGAGAGTGTGGGAGAGGGAGGGATAGCAAAAGAGAGGGGAGGCGAACGAGAGAGAGGGATGAAAGAGATGGCACGAGAGAGACAGAGAAGGCAAGAGATGGAGGGAGAGCTGAGGGAGACAGACAGACAGTGTGACAGAGAGAGGTAATGAGAGGGGGAGAGAGATGGGACGATGGTGTGAGGGAGGGGGACGACGGGGGGAGATATGGAGACGATGGGGCGAGAGAGAGGAAACGATGGGGGAGAGAGAGGGGAAAGAGAGGGAGAGAGAGGAGACGATGGGAGAGAGAGAGAGAGACGGGTCGATGGGAGAGAGAGAGAGAGAGGAAGAGAGAGGGAGAGACAGGGGACGATGGGAAGTGAGAGGGGACGATGGAGGGTGAGAGAGGGGACAAGAGAGGGAGAGAGAGGGGAACATAGTGGGGACGAGAGGGGGGAGGTAGCGGACGAGGGGGGAGAGAGGAGGAAAGAGCGGGGACGAGAGAGAGGAGAGAGAGGGGATGAGATGGGGAAAGAGAGGGGACGAGAGAGGTGAGAGAGAGGGGAGAGAGAGGTGACGAGAGGGGTGGAATGAGGGGACGAGAGAGGAAGAGAGAGGGGGCGAGAGAGAGAGAGAGAAGGAACAAGAGAGGGAGAGAGAGGGGAAGACAGAGGGGGAGAGAGATTATGAGAGGGGGTGAGGGGAAGAGAGGAGGGGAGAGAGGGGACAAGAGGAGAGAGAGGGGACGATGCGGTAGAGGGGGTGAGCGGGGGAGAGAGGGGGAGAGAGAGGGTAAGAGAGGTGGGACAAGAGGTGGAGAGAGAGGGGACGAGAGAGGGAGAGAGAGGGGAGGAAAAAAGAGGGGAGGAGAGAGGGAGAGAGGGGACTAGAGGGGAGAGAGGGGGGACGGGGGTGAGAGAGAAGGGATGATGGGGGGAGAGAGAGGGGACGGGAGAGGGAGAGAGGGAGACAGAGCGGACGAGAGAGGTGAGTGGGCGGGGAGAGAGATGGAGAGAGGGGAGAGAGGTGATGAGACGATGGGGTGAGAGAGGTGGAGTGAGAGGGGGAGAGAGCGGGGAGAGAGAGTGTAATGTAGATGGGATAAGAGGGGGAGACAGAGAGGATGTGGGAGGTAGAGAGAGGGGACGAGAGAGGGAGAGGGGGGACGGACGTGAGAGAGAAGGTACGAGAGGGGGAGAGAGAGGGGACGATGGGGGAGAGATAGGAGAGAGAGCGAGAGAGGGGGGACGATGGGGGTAGAGAGAAGGTGCCAGAGGGGGAGAGAGGGGGACGAATGGGGGGGAGGAGAAAGGGGTCGATGGAGGCACGGGGGAGAGAGAGGGAGAGAGAGAGAGAGGGGGAACATGGAAGGGGGGGAAGAGAGAGGGGACAAGAGAGAGAGAGGTGACGAGGGGGGAGAGATAGGTGACGAGAGGGAGGAGAGAGTGGACAAGAGGGGGGAGGTGTGGACGAGAGGCGGGAGAGAGAGGGAAAAAGTGTGGACGAGACGGGGGAGGTAGCGGACGAGAGTGAGGGAGAGAGGGGACGAGAGAGGGGGAGAGAGGGGAAAAGAGTGGGGACGAGAGAGTGGAGACAGAGGGGAGAGAGATGGGAGAGAGAGGGGACGAGATGGGGGGAGAGAGAGGGGTCAAGAGAGGTGAGACAGAGGGGCTAGAGAGCTGACGAGAGGGGCAGAATGAGGGGATGAGAGGGGGAGTGAGGGGACGAGAGAGGGAGACAGAGGGGATGATGGGGAGAGAGGGGAGTGAGGGGGAGAGAGGGGCGAGAGAGAGGGCAAGAGAGGTGGAACATGAGGGGAGAGCGAGAGGACGAGGGTGGAGAGAGAAGGGACGAGAGAGGGAAACAGAGGGGAGGGAGAGAGCGGAGGAGAGAGGGAGAGAGAGGGGACGAGAGGGGAGGGGGGATGGGGGTGAGAGAGAAGGGTGGATGGGGGGAGAGAGAGGGGATGAGAGGGGGAGAGAGCGTGGGAGAGAGAGAGAGATGGGATGATTGTGGAGATAGAGGGGATGATGGGGAAGAGAGAGGGGACGAGAAGTGGATAGAGCGGGGACAATGGGGGTGACGGGGAGAGAGAGGGAGACAGAGGGGACGAGAGAGGGAGAGGGACAGAGGAGGAAGGACAGCGGATGAGAGAGGAGAGAGAGATTGGATGAGAGGGGATGAGAGAGGGGAGAGAGAGGTGACGTGAGGGGGTGAGAGAGTGGACGAGAGAGAGCGGGGAAGAGAGAGGGGGAGAGAGGTGATGAGAGGGGGGAGCGAGGGGATGAGAGGGGGTAGAGAGAGGGGACGAGAGAAGGAGAGAGCGGGGACGATGGGGAGAGAGTGGATGAGTTAGAGGCGGAGAGAGGGGGAGGGAGAGGGCAACAGAAGTGGGACAAGAGGGGGAGAGAGAGAGGACGAGGGTGGAGAGGGAGGGTTGACAGAGGGAGAGAGGGGAGGGAGAGGGGGAGGAGATTGGGAGAGAGAGGGGACGAGAGGGGAGAGAGTGGACGGGTGTGAGAGAGAAGGGACGATAGGGGGAGAGAGAGGGGACGTGAGGGGGAAAGAGAGGGGAGGAGAGGGGGAGAGAGAGGGGATGAAGGGGGAAGGGAGAGGGGATGAGAGAGGGAGAGAGAGAGGGGGAGGAAGAGGGGATGAGAGAGGGGAGAGAGAGGGGATGAGAGGGGGAGAGAGGGGACGAGAGAGAGGAGAGAGAGGTGACATGAGGTGGAGAGAGAGGGGACGATAGAGAGAGAGAGGGGAAGTGAGGGGGAGAGAGATGATGAGGGGGGAGCGAGGGGAAGAGGGGAGGGGAGAGAGGGGACGAGAGAAGGAGAGCGGGGATGATGGGGGGAGAGAGAGGGGACGAGAGCGGAAGAGAGAGGGGTCGAGAGAGGGAGAGAGATGTGATGATGGGGGAGAGAGAGGGGATGATGGGGGGAGAGAGAGGGGATGAGAGGGGGAGAAAGGGGACGAGAGAGGGGAGAGAAGGTGACATGAGGGGGAGACAGAGAGGACGACAGAGAGAGGGGAAAAGGGGGGGAGCAGGTGAAGAGAGGGGGAACTCGCGGATGAGAGGGGATGATGGTGGACAGAGGGGAGTGAGAGGGAGAGAGAGGGTTGAGAGAGAGGGTAAGAGAGGTGGGTCAAGGGGGGAGAGAGAGAGGACGAGTGTGGAGAGAGATGGGACGAGAGAGGGAGAGATGGGGAGGGAGAGAGAGGGGCGGAGAGAGGAGAAAGGGGAGGGAGAGGGGATGATGGGGGAAGAGAGAGGAGTGTACGGGTGTGAGAGAGAAGGGACGATAGGGGAAGAGAGGGGCGGAGGGGGGGAGAGAGGGGGGATGATGGGGGAAGAGAGAGGAGACGAGGGGGGCTGAGAGCGGGGACGGTGGGGGTGATCAGGAGAGAGAGGCGATGAGAGGGGGAGATGGGGGACGAGAGAGGGGAGAGAGAGGTGATATGAGGGGGAGAGAGAGGAGACGAGAGAGAGAGAGGGGAGAAGTTGTGGGGTACAGAGGTGATGAGACGTGGGAGCGAGGGGAAGAGAGGAGGGGAGAGAGTGGACGAGAGAAGGAGAAAGAGGGGACGATGGGGGGACAGTGGGGGAGTGAAAGGGGGAGAGTGGGGGGACAGAGAGTGTAAGAGAGGTGGGACAAGAGGGGGAGAGAGAGAGGATGAGGGTGGAGAGAGAGAGGATCGAGAGAGGGAGTTGGGGAGGGAGAGAGAGGGTAGGAGAGAGGTGAGAGAGAGGTGAGAGAGAGGTGACGAGAGGGGAGAGAGTGGATGGGTGTGAGAGAAAAGGGATGATAGGGGGAGAGAGAGGGGATGAGAGTGGGAGAGAGACAAGGGATGATGGGGGAGAGACAAGGGATGATGGGGGAGAGAGGAGGGACGAGAGGGGAAGAGTGCGGGGACGATGGGGGTGAAGGGGAGAGAGAGGGAGGGATCGGGGACGAGAGAGGGGAGAGAGAGGATGAGAGGGGGAGAGAGGGGAGTGAGAGGGGTGAGAGAGAGGGTAATAGATGTGGAACAAGAGGGGGAGAGAGAGAGGACGAGTGTGGAGAGAGAGCGGACGAAATGGGGGAGAGGGGGGAGTGAGGGGGAGAGAGGGGGGAGAAAGAGGTTAAGAGAGGTGGGACAAGAGGGGGAGAGAGAGAGAGGACGAGTGTGGAGAGAGATGGGATGAGATAGGGAGAGAGGGGGGAGGGAGAGAGAGGGGAGGAGAGAGGGAGAGAGACGGGACAAGGGGGAGAGAGGGGGGTGGGGGTGAGAGAGAATGGACGATAGGGGATGAGAGAGAGGACGATGGGGAAGAGGGACGGGCGATGGGGGGAAAGAGAGGGCATGAGAGGGGGAGAGAGGTGATGAGAGAGGGAGAGAGAGTGGACGATGGGGGTAGAGAGAGGGGAGAGAGAGGGGGAGAGAGGGGGCAGAGAGGGATGATGGCGGGAGAGAGAGGGGACGAGAGAGGGAGAAAAGGGGAGAGAGAGGTGACGAGAGAGGTGATAGGGAGGAGAGAGAGACGGAGAGAAGGGAAGAGAGAGGGGAGAGAGAGGTGATGAGAGGGGGTAGTGAGGGGACGAGAGGGATAGATAGGGGGACGATGGGGGAGGGGGGCAGTGAGCGGGAGAGAGGGGCGAGAGAGAGGGCAAGAGAGGTGGGACAAGAGCAGGAGAGAGAGAGGACGAGGGTGGAGAGAGAAGGGACGAGAGAGGGAAAGAGAGGGGAGGGAGAGGGTAGAGGGGGGATGAGGGTGAGAGAGAAGGGATGATGGGGGGAGAGGGAGGGGATGAGGGGGGAGAGAGGGGGGAGAGAGATAGGATGATTGGGCAGATAGAGGGGATGATGGGGTAAAGAGAGCGGATGAGAAGTGGATAGAGCGGGGACGATGGGGGTGACGGGGAGAGAGAGGGAGACAGAGGGGACGAGAGAGGGAGAGAAAGAGGGGGATGGAGAGGGGACGAGAGAGGGGAGAAAGATTGGATGAGAGGGGGAGAGAGGGGAC
This sequence comes from Chiloscyllium punctatum, assembly GCF_047496795.1. Taxonomy (NCBI): domain Eukaryota; kingdom Metazoa; phylum Chordata; class Chondrichthyes; order Orectolobiformes; family Hemiscylliidae; genus Chiloscyllium; species Chiloscyllium punctatum. The sequence continues at coordinate 48,760,753 of NC_092766.1, read as the reverse complement.
GAGAGAGGGGAGAGACAGGTGACGTCAGGGGGAGAGAGAGTGGTCGAGAGAGAGAGGAGAAGAGAGAGGGGGGAGAGAGGTGATGAGAGGGGGAAGCGAGGGGACGAGAGGGGGAGAGAGGGGAACTAATGAGGGAGAGAGAGGGGAGAGAGGGGGAGAGAGAGGAGCCAATGGAGGGAGAGAGAGAAGGGAGGACTGTGGAAAGAGAGGGCACTGTGGTAAGAGAGACGGTACGAGAGAGGGGGAGAGAGGGTACGATGGGGGGAGACAGAGGGAGAGAGAGGGGACAATGGGGGAGAGAGAGGGCACGATGGGGGAGAGAGAAGGTACGAGAGAAGTGGAGGGAGGGGACGAGAGGGTGAGAGAGACGGGATGATGGGGGAGAGAGAGTGAGAGAGGGGACGATGGGGTGAGAGAGAGGGGACGAGAGAGGGAGAGAGAGGGGAGAGAGAGGGAGAGAGGGGGGACGATGGGGGGAAGAGAGGGACAAGAGAGGGAGAGAGAGGGGAGAGAGAGGGTGAGAGGAGGGACGATGGGGAGAGAGAGAGGGGACAAAAGAGAGAGAGGGAGGGGATGAGAGGGGGAGAGAGAGGGGAGACCGATGGGATGATGGGAGGAAAGTGAGGGGACGAGAGAGGGATAGAGAGGGGAGAGAGAGAGGGAGGGGGGGACAATGGGAGACAGAGAGGGGACGAGAGGGGGGATGAGAGAAGGGAGAGAGGGAGAGAGACTGGACGATGTGGAGAGAGAGGGGGGGAGTGCGAGTGGAGAGAGAGGTGAGAGAGAGGGAGAGAGAGGGGATGATGGGGGAGAGAGAGGACGATGGTAGGAGAGAGAGGGGAGAGTGAGGGAGATAGAGGAGAGAGAGGGAGAGAGAGGAGACAATGGGGGAGAGAGAGGGGAGGATGGGGTGAGAGAGAGGGTAGAGGGAGGGAGAGAGAGGGGAGGATGGGGGAGAGAATGAGGACAATGGTGGGAGAGAGAGGGGACGAGACGGGGGAGAGAGAGGGGACGAGAGGGGGACAGAGATGGGTCGATGGGGGAGAAAGGGGGAGAGAGATGGTTAGAGAGGGGCGATGTGGGAGAGAGGGAATAAGGGATTGAAAGGGGAGGGAGAGAGAGGGGACGATGGGGGATGCGAGAGGTGATGATGGGGGACAGAGAATGGACAAGAGAGGGAGAGGGAGGGGTCGAGAGGGGGAGAGAGAGGGGAGAGAAAAGGAGAGAGGGGGATGATAGGGGAGAGACGGGGAGAAAGAGAGGGAGCGAGAGGGGACGATGGAGGGAGCGAGAGAGAGAGGAGAGAGAGGGGAGAGAGAGGGGAGAGAGAGGGGACGATGGGAGGAGAGAGAGGGGATGGTCGGACAGAGAGGGGACGATGGGGAAGGGGGCATGGAGAGGGAGAGAGAGGAAGAGAGAGGGGATGGAGAGGGGTGGAGAGAGGGGAGAGAGAGGGGCGAGTCGGGAACAGAGAGGGGAGAGAATGGAGAGAAGGAGAGAGAGGGGACGACGGGGGAGAGATTGGGGTGACAGAGGGGACGATGGGGAAGAGAGAGGGCATGATGGGGGAGAGAGTTTAGGGAGACAGAGAGGACAATGGGAGAGAGAGAGTGGATGAGAGATGGAGAGAGGGGGGATGATGGGGGAGAGAGAGGGGACCAGAGGGAGAGAGAGAGGAGACGATGTGGGGAGAGAGTAGGGACGATGGTGGGAGAAAGAGGGTACGAGACAGGGAGAAAGTGGGGACAAAAGGGGAGAGAGAGGGGACGATGGGGGAGAGAGGGGGCGAGAGGGTGAGAGAGGGCCCTGGATGAGAGAGAGGGTCGGGGGGAAAGGGGGGACGAACGAGGGATTGAGACGGGAGCGGGAGAGAGAGGGGACAATGGGGTGTGAGAGAGGAGATGATGGGGCGTGAGAGAGGGGACGAGAGGGGGAGCGAAAGGGAGAGAGAGGGAGAGAGAGGGGACGATGGAGAGAGAGGGAGAGAGGGGAGAGGGGGGAGAGAGAGGGGACGACGTGGGGGTGGGGAGAGAGAGAGTGAGAGGGGTCGATGGGGGGGAGAGAGAGGTGACGAGATGGGGAGAGAGAGGGGACGAAGCGGTGAGACAGAGGGGACGAGAGGGGGAGAGAGAGGGAACGATGGGTGAGAGAGAGGGGACGATGGTTGGAGAGAGACGGGCCGACTGAGGGGGGAGAGAGGATGAGAGCAGGAGGGAGGGGGACTAATGCGGGAGATAGAGGGGACGATAGGGGGAGAGTGGGGGCAGAGAGAGAGAGAGAGAGGGGGGGACGATGGGAGAGAGAGAGGGGACAAGAGAGGGGCGAGAGAGGGGAAAGAGAGGTGACGAGAGGGGTGGAGAGAGAGGTGATGAGAGGGGGAGATTGGGGACGAGAGGGAGGATAAAGGGGATGAGAGTGGGATAGAGAGGGGACGAGGGAGGGAGAGAGAGGCGGTAAGTGAGGGGGCGAAAGAGGGGAGAGAAAGTGGAGAGAGAGGGGAGAGAGAGGTGACGAAAGGAGTGGAGTGAGGGGACGAGCGGGGAGAGAGGGGGGACGATGGGGGGAGAGAGGTCATGGGGGAGCGAGGGGACGAAAGGGGGAGAGAGAGGAGGCGAGAGAAGGAAAGAGAGGGGACGATGGGGGGAGAGAGGGTGGGAGTGAGAGGTGAGAGGTGGGCGAGGGAGGGGCCAAGAGACAGAGAGAGAGAGGGGAAGAGAGAGAGGAGAAGAGAGAGAGTGGAAGAGAGAGGGGGAGAGAGAGGGGAAAGACAGGGCTCAATGGGGGAGAAAGAGGGGAGAGAGAGGGGTCGATGGGGGAGACAGAGAGGGGATTAGAGGAGGAGAGAGAAGGAACAAGAGAAGGAAAGAGTGGGGACGATGGGGGGAGAGAGAGGGGGAGTGAGAGGGGGAGAGAGAGGGAAGGAGAGGTGGGACAACTGGGGGAGAGGGCGAGAGAGAGAGAGAACGAGGGTGGAGAGAGAGGGGACGAGAGGAAAGAGAGAGGGACTGGATGAGAGAGAAGGGACGAGAGGTGGAGAGAGGGGAGGATGGGGAAAGAGAAGGGATGTTGGGAGCGAGAGAGGGGATGGAGGTGAGAGAGAAGGGACGAGAGGTGGAGAGAGAGGGAACGATGGGGGAGAGAGAGGGGCCAAGAGGAGGAGAGAGAGTGGTGGGAACGAGAGGGGAGGAGAGAGAGAGAGAGGGACGAGAGGAGGAGCGAGAGGGGTGGGAGTGAGAGGGGAGAGATAGGGGATGATGGGGGGAGACAGAGGGGACGAGAGAGGGAGAGAGAGGGGACGATGGGTTAGAGCGAGAGGGGACGATTTGGGGAGAGTGAGGGGACGAAAGGGGGAGAGAGAGGGGAGAGAGAGGGAGAGAGAGGAGAGGAGAGACGGATAGAGAGGTGATGATGTGGGAAGAGAGGGAGAGAAAGGGGACGATGGGTGGCCAGAGAGGAGACGATGCGGGAAGAGAGAGACAAGAGAGAGGGGAGAGAGAGGGGAGAGAGAGGGGACGATGGGGGGAGAAAGGGGGACAGGGAGGGTAGGAGAGTTGGGACAATAAGGGGCGAGAGAGAGGACGAGGGTGGAGAGAGAGGAGACGAGAGATGGAGAGAGAGGGGACAGGAGAGGGGGGGACTATGGGACGAGAGAGAGGCAACGAGAGGGAGCGAGAGAGGGGAAGAGAGAGGGGGAGAGATTGTGGGAGAGAGAGGGGACGAGAGGGGATGAGAGAGGGGTAGAGAGAGGAGGAGAGGGAGGGAGAGGGGTCGAGAGAGGGGAGATAGGGGACGGGAGAGGGGAGAGAGAGATGACGAGAGGGGGAGAGAGAGGGGACGAGAGAGAGTGGAAGAGAGAGGGTGAGAAAGGTGATGAGAGGGGGGAGCGAGGGGACGAGAGGGGGATAGAGAGGCGACGAGAGAAGGAGACAGTGGGGAGGGAGCGAGAGGGGATGAGAGTGAGAGAGAAGGGACGAGGGTGGAAGAGGGAGGGGACGATGGGGGAGAGAGAGGGGACAAATGAGGGGGGAGAGGTGACGAGAGCGGGAGAGAGGGGGACCAATGATGGAGAGAGAGGGGATGAGAAAGAGGGAGAGAGGGGAGAGAGAGGGAGACAGAGGTGACTATGGGGGAGAGAGAGGGGACGAGAGGGGGAGATAGAGGTGATGATGGGGAGAGGGGAGAGAGAGGGAGAGAGAGGGTACGAGAGAGGAGAGAGAGAGGGGAGAGAGGGGAGAGAGAGGTGACGAGAGGCAGCGAGAGAGGGGAAGTGAGAGAGGGAGGGGAAGAGAGAGGGGGAGATATTGAGGGAGAGAGTGGGGACGAGAGGGAGAGAGAGGTAACGGGACAGGGAAAGACGGGGAAGAGAGAGGGAGAGAGAGAGGGAGAGAGGAGACAAGAGAGTGAGAGAGAGAGCGGAAGAGAGAAACAGAGGGGAAGAGAGAGGGAGAGGGGGAGAGAGAGGGGACAACAGTGGGGAGAGAGAGGGAGAGAGAGAGGGGTCGATGTGGGCAGAGAGAGGGGACGATGGGTGCAGAGGGGGAGAGAGGGAGAGGGAGGGGACAAGAGAGGGGCGACAGAGGGGAAAGATAGGTGACGCGAGGGGTGGAGAGAGAGGTGACGAGTGGGATAGAGAGGGGACGCGAGGGGCGGGAAAGGGGACGAGAGAGGGATAGAGAGGGGTGAAATGGAGGGGGCGAGAGAGGGGATAGAAAGGGGAGAGAGAGGAAATGAGAGAGGTGTGAGAGAGGGGAGAGAGAGGTGACGAGAGGAGTGAAGTGAGGGGACGAGAGGGGCGAGAGAGGGGATGATGGGGGAGAGAGGTGATGGGGGAACGAGGGGACGAGAGGGGGAGAGAGAGGGGATGATGGGGGGAGAGAGGTGATGGGGGAACGAGGGAACGAGAGGGGGAGAGAGAGGGGATGATGGGGGGAGAGAGGTGATGGGGGAACGAGGGAACGAGAGGGGGAGAGAGAGGGCACTAGAGAAGGACAGAGAGGGGACGATGGGAGAGAGAGGGGGAGTGAGACGGGGAGAGATTGAGGGAGAGAGAGGGGACGAGAGGGGTAACGAGAGAGGGGAAGAGAGAGAGAGGGGGTAAGAGAGAGAGGAAGAGAGAGGGGATGAGAGAGGGAGAGAGAGGGGTCGATGGGGGGAGAGAGAAGGGATGATGGGGAGAGAGGGGACAATGGGGTGAGGCAGAGGGGATGATGGGTGCAGAGGGGGAGAGAGGGAGAGAGAGGGGACAAGAGAGGGGCGAGAGAGGGGAAAGAGAGGTGACAAGAGGGGTGGAGAGAGGTGAGGAGAGGGGGAGAGCGGGGATGAGAGGGAGGAGAAAGGGGACGAGAGAGGGGAAAGGGAGGGGGCGAGAGAGGGGAGAGAAAGGGGACAGAGAGGGGATGAGAGGAGGAGAGAGAGGGAACGAGAGAGGTGACAGAGAGTGGAGAGAGGGGAGAGAGAGCAGACGAGAGGAGTGGAGTGAGGGGACGAGAGGGGAGAGAGTGGGGACGATGGGGGGAGAGAGGTGATGGGGGAGCGGGGTGACGAGAGGGGGTGAGAGAGGGGACGAGAGAAGGAAAGAGAGAGGACGATTGGGGGAGAGAGAGGGGGAGTGAGATGGGGAGAGAGAGGATAAGAGAGGTGGGACAAGAGGGGGAGAGAGAGAGGACGAGGGTGGAGAGCGAGGGGACGAGAGAGGGAGAGAGAGGCGAGGGAGAGTGAGGGGATGATGGGGGAGAGAGGGGGGGCGAGAGGGGAGAGAGCGGACGGGGTGAGAGAGAAGGGACGAGCGAGGGAGAGAGAGGGGCGGGAGGGAGAGGGGACGAGAGAGGAGAGAGGGGAATGGGGTGAGAGAGGGGATGATGGGGAGAGAGAGGGGGCGATGGGGATGAGGGGGAGATAGATGGAGGGAGAGGGGTCCAGACAAGGACGGGAGAGGGGAGAGAGAGGTGACGAGAGGGCGAGAGAGAGGGGACGAGAGAGGGAGAGAGAGGCGAGGGAGAGAGAGGGGACGAGAGACAGGGGAAGAGAGAGGGTGAGAGAGGTGATGAGAGGGGGGAGCGAGGGGACGAGAGGGGGATAGAGAGGGGACGAGAGAAGGGACAAGAGGGCGAGACAGAGAGGATGAGGGGGTAGAGAGTGGGGACGAGAGAGGTAGAGAGGGGACGAGAGTGGGACAGAGAGGGGAGAGAGAGTGGGGAGAGAGAGAGAGGAGGATGATAGGGGAGAGAGTGTGGACGAGAGAGGGAGGGGGGAAACAATGAGGGATAGAGAGGGGACGAGAGTGGGAGAGAGTGGGCACAAGTGAGGGAGAGGGAGGGGACGAATGGGGGAGAGAGAGAAGGGATGAGAGAGGGAGAGAAAGGTGATGAGAGGGGTGAGCGAGGGGACGAGGGGGGGTTAAAGAGGGTAAGAGAGATGGGACAAGAGGGAGAGAGAGAGGACGAAGGGGTAGAGAAGGGTGACGAGAGAGGTAGAGAGGGGACGTAAGTGGGACAGTGAGGGGAGGGAGAGAGGGGAGAGAGGGAGAGAGAGGGGATGATAGGGGAGAGAGAGGGGACGGGGTTGAGAGAGAAGGGACAAGAGGGGGAGAGAGAGGGGAGGATGGGGAGAGGGAGAGAGAGGGGGAGAGAGGGGACGATGGGGGTGAGACAGGGGACGAGAGAGGGAGAGAGGGGACGATGGAGAAGAGAGATTGAGAGAGATGGAGAGAGAAGGAAGAGAGGGAGAAAGAGGGGACAATGGGGGAGAGACGGGGACAAGAGGGGGAGAGAGTGGGGATAAGAGAGGGAGAGACAGGGGACGAATTAGGGTGAGAGAGGGGACGATGGGGGGCGAGAGCGGGTATGAGAGAGGAAGAGAGAGGGGACGTTTGGGGGAGAGAGAGGAGACGAGAGTGGGGGAGAGAGAGGCTGACGAGAGAAGGAGGGGAAGGGAAAGAAAGGGGAGGATACAGGGAGAGAGATGGGATGATGGGGGGTGTAGAGAGTGAGAGAGAGTGGGAGAAAGAGGGGATGAGAGAGAGAGAGGGAGGGGGGACGAGGGAGAGAGAGAGACAGAGAGAGGACAATGGGGGGGAGAGAGAGGGAGAGGGGGACGATATGGGGAGAGAGAGGGGATGAGGGAGGGAGAGAGAGGGGACGAGAGGGGAGAGAGAGGGGACGAGAGGGTAGAGAGAGGGAACGATGGAGGGAGAGAGAGGGGTTGAGGGAGGGACGGAGAGGGGACAATGGGGGAGAGAGAGGGGACAAGGGAGGCAGAGAGAGGGCGAGAGAGGGAGAGAAAGGGGACGATACAGGGAGAGAGAGAGGGAATGATGGGGGGGCGAGAGATGGAGAGACAGGGGGAGAGAGTGGGGTTGAGAGAGGGAGAGAGAGGGGACAAGGGAGAGGGGGGCGATGGGGGATAGGAGGGAATGTGAGGGGAAGAGAAAGGGGATGCGAGAGGGGATCAACAGAGTGGACGAGAGAGGGGAAGAGAGAGAGGGAGAGAGAGGGGACGACCGGGGAGATGAGACAGTGTGAGGGAGAGGGGACAATGAGGGGGAGAAAGGGGGAGCAAGAGAGGGGGAGATGGCGAGAGAGGAGATGAGCAAAAGAGGAAGACAATGACACAGGAAGAGCAAAAGAGAGATAGAGCAAGGGCGAGATAAGGCGACAGATGGGGATAAGTGAGAGAGAGGGGAGAAAGCGACAGAGGGTGTAAGTGAGAGCGAAGGGCTGGAGAGAGTGTGGGTGGTGCAGGTGAGAGTGAGAGAGAGTGGGCGAGAGTGAGAAAGGGGGCAGAAGGAGAGAGTGTGCGAGAGTGAGTGAGGGGGCAGAGGGAGAGTGTGGGTGAGAGTGAGAGAGTGGGCGAGGGTGAGAATGGGAGAGAGTGAGAGTGGGCGCGAGAGAGAGAGTAGGAGAGACAGAGTGGGCGCGAGAGAGAGAGTGGGCGCGAGAGAGAGAGTGAGTGGGTGAGGGAGAGAGAATGGGCGGGTGAGAGTGTTCGGGAGAGAGAGAGTGGGCAAGACAGAGAGTGGGCGAGAGTGAGGGAGTGGGCGTTAGAGAGAATGGGCGAGAGTGAGAGAGTGGGCAAGAGTGAGAGAGTGGGCGAGAGAGACAATGGGCGAGAGTGAGAGAGAGGGCGAGAGAGAGTGGGCGAGAGAGAGTGGGCGAGAGTGAGAGAATGGGCGAGAGAGAGAGTGGGCGAGAGAGATAGTGGGAGAGAGTGAGAAAGTGGGCGAAAGAGAGAGTGGGCAAGACAGAGAGTGGGCGATAGAGAGAGTGGGGGAGAGACAGAGGGTGTGAGAGAGAGTGGGCGAGAGAGAGAGTGGGCGAGAGAGAGAGCGGGCGAGAGAGAGACTGGGCGAGAGAGAGTGGGTGCGAGAGAGAGACAGTTGGAGAGAGAGAGAGGGCGAGAGAGAGACTGGGCGAGAGAGAGAGTGGGCGAGACAGAGAGAGAGAGTGGGCGAGAGAGAGAGAGTGACCGCGAGAGAGTATGGGCGAGAGAGAGAGTGTGGGCGAGAGAGAGAGTGTGGGCGAGAGAGAGAGTGGGCGAGACAGAGAGAGAGAGTGGGTGAGAGAGAGAGAGTGGGCGAGAGAGAGAGAGCGGGCGAGAGAGAGACTGGGCGACTGAGAGAGTGGGTGCGAAAGAGAGAGACAGTTGGAGGGAGAGAGAGAGGTCGAGAGAGAGACTGGGCGAGAGAGAGTGGGCGAGACAGAGAGAGAGAGTGGGCGTGAGAGAGAGAGAGTGACCGCGAAAAGTGTGGGTGAGAGAGAAAGTGGGCGAGACAGAGAGAGAGAGTGGGCGAGAGAGAGAGAGTGGGCGAGAGAGAGTTGGGCGAGAGAGAGAGTGGGCGAGAGTGAGAGAGTGCGCAAGAGAGAGAGTGGGTGTGAGAGTGAGTGGGCGAGAGAGACAGTGGGCGAGAGTGGGAGAGAGTGAGAGAGGGGCAGAGGGAGAGATTGGGCGATCGTGAGAGAGAGGGCGATAGAGAGAGGGTGCGAGAGTGAGAAAGGGGACAGAGGGAGAGAGTGGGCAAGAGAGAGAGTGGGGGTGACAGAAAGTGGGTGAGAGAGAGAGAGGGGATGAGAGAGAGTGGGCAAGAGCAGGTGTGGGCGAGTGAGTGTGCACGTGAAAGTGAGAGAGGGGGCAGAGAGAGATTCTGCACGAGAAAGAGAGTGGGAGAGAGTGAGGGAGAGAGAGAATAGGCGAGAGAAAGATTGGGCGAAAGAGAGAATGGGCGAGAGAGAGAGTGAGGGTGAGAGCTAGTGTGGGGGAGAGAGAGGGTGGGCAAGAGAGAGATTGGGCGAGAGTGAGGGTGGGGGAGATAGAGATAGTGGAAGAGAGAGAGAGAGTGGGTGAGAGAGAAACTAGGCGAGTTAGGAGTTGGTGAGAGAGAGAGAGTGGGAGAGAGACAGAGTGAGGGAGAGAGACAGAGGGGGCGAGAGTCGGTGAGAGAGAATGGTGAGAGAAAGAGTGGGCGAGAGAGAGACTGGGCGAGAGAGAGAGGGCGAGAGAGTGTGGGCGAGAGAGAGTGTGGGCGATAGAGAAAGAGTAGGCGAGAGAAAGAGTGGGCGACAGAGAGTGGGTGAGAGAGAGTGAAGGCGAGAGAGAGAGTGGGTGCGAGAGTGAGAGGGCGAGAGAGAGAGTGGGCGAGAGAGAGAGTGGGTGAGAGAGTGTGCGACAGAGAGTGGGCGAGAGAGAGTGGGCGAGAGAAAGAGTGGGAGTGAGAGAGTGGGGCTGAGACAGATTGGGCGAGAGAGAGTGTGGGCGAGAGTGAGTGAGGTGGCAGAGGGAGAGTGGGCGAGATAGAGTGGGCGAGAGAGAGGGGGCAGAGGGAGAGTGGGCGAGATAGAGAGTGGGCGAGAGAGAGGGGGCAGAGGGAGATAGTGGGCGAGAGTGAGAGAGTGGGCTAGAAAGAGAGTGGGAGAGAGTGAGAGAGTGGGCGAGAGAGAGTGGGCGAGAGAGAGTGTGGGTGAGAGAGAGAGTGGGCGAGAGCGAGGGAGGGCGAGATACTGTAGGCGAGAGAGAGTGTGGGCGATAGAAAAAGAGTAGGCAAGAGAAAGAGTGGGCGACAGAGAGTGGGTGAAGAGAGTGAAGTCGAGAGAGAGAGTGGGCGAGAGTGGGTGGGAGAGAGTGAAGGCGAGAGAGAGAGTGGGTGAGAGAGAGGGTGGGTGAGAGAGAGAGAATGGGCGAGAGTGAGAGAGTGGGAGAGAGAGTGAGAGGGCGAGAGAGAGTGGGCGAGAGAAAGAGTGGGTGAGAGAGTGTGTGACAGAGAGTGGGCGAGAGAGAGTGGGAGGGAGAGAGTGGGGGTGAGACAGAGAGCGTGAGAGAGAGTGTGGGCGAGAGAGAGAGAGTGGGAGAGAGTTGGAGAGTGGGCGAGTGAATGGGCAAGAGAGAGAGTGGATGAGAGTGTGTGTGACAGAGAGTGGGCGAGAGAGAGTGGGAGGGAGAGAGTGGGGGTGAGACAGAGAGGGTGAGAGAGAGTGTGGGCGAGAGAGAGAGAGTGGGAGAGAGTTAGAGAGTGGGCGAGAGAGAGAATGGGCGAGAGAGAGTGTGGGCGAGAGAGAGTGTGGGCGATAGAAAAAGAGTAGGCAAGAGAAAGAGTGGGCGACAGAGAGTGGGTGAAGAGAGTGAACTCGAGAGAGAGAGTGGGCGAGAGTGCGTGAGAGAGAGTGAAGGCGAGAGAGAGAGTGGGCGAGAGAGAGGGTGGGTGAGAGAGAGAGAATGGGCGAGAGTGAGAGAGTGGGAGAGAGAGTGAGAGGGCGAGAGAGAGTGGGCGAGAGAAAGAGTGGGTGACAGAGTGTGTGACAAAGAGTGGGCGAGAGAGAGTGGGAGGGAGAGAGTGGGGGTGAGACAGAGAGCGTGAGAGAGAGTGTGGGCGAGAGAGAGAGAGTGGGAGAGAGTTGGAGAGTGGGCGAGTGAGTGGGCAAGAGAGAGAGTGGATGAGAGTGTGTGTGACAGAGAGTGGGCGAGAGAGAGTGGGAGGGAGAGAGTGGGGGTGAGACAGAGAGGGTGAGAGAGAGTGTGGGCGAGAGAGAGAGAGAGAGTGGGAGAGAGTTAGAGAGTGGGCGAGAGAGAGAATGGGCGAGAGAAAGTGTGGGCGAGAGAAAGAGTGGGTGAGAGAGTGTGTGACAGAGAGTGGGCGAGAGAGTGGGAGGGAGAGAGTGGGGGTGAGACAGAGAGGGTGAGAGAGAGTGTGGGCGAGAGAGAGAGAGTGGGAGAGAGTTAGAGAGTGGGCGAGAGAGAGAATGGGCGAGAGAGAGAGTGGGCGAGAGAAAGAGTGGGTGAGAGAGTGTGTGACAGAGAGTGGGCGAGAGAGTGGGAGGGAGAGAGTGGGGGTGAGACAGAGAGCGTGAGAGGGAGTGTGGGCGAGAGAGAGAGAGTGGGTGAGAGAGAGAGCGGGAGAGAGGGAGAGTGGGCGAGAGACAGTGTGGGCGAGATAGATTGTGGGTGAGACAGAGAGTGAGTGAGAGTGAGACTGGGCCAAAGAGAGAGTGGGTGAGAGAAAGTGGGCAAGAGTGTGACTGGGCGAGAGTGAGAGAGTGGGCGAGAGAGAGAGTGGGAGAGAGTGAGAGAGTGTGCGATGAAGAGTGGACGAGAGAGAGAATGGGCGATAGAGAGTGTGGGCGAGAGTGAGACTGGGTGAAAGAGAGAGTGGGCGAGAGAGAGAGTGGGCGAGCCAAAGAGTGGGAGAGTGAGGGAGTGAGAGAGTGGGTGCGAGAGAGTGTGGGCTAGAGAGAGAGACTGGGAGCGAATAGGAATGGGCGAGAGTAAGGGGGCAGAGAGTGAGTGGGTGAGCGAGAGTGGGCGAGAGAGAGTGGGGGTGAGAGAGAGGGACAGTGAGCGAGATTGGGTGTGCGAGAGTGAGAGAGTGGGCGAGAGACAGAAAGTGGGCAAGAGAGAGAGTGGGCGAGAGAGACAGTGGGCGAGAGTGAGAGAGTTGGCGAGAGAGAGTGAGGGTGAGAGAGAGTGGGGAGAGAGTGTGAGCGACAGAGTGAGTGTGGGAGAGAGAGTGTGATTGAGAGAGAACGAGCGAGAGAGAGTGGGCGAGAGAGAGTGGGCGAGAGAGAGAGTGGGTGTGAGAGAGTGTGGGCGAGAGAGAGAGTGGGTAAGAGTGAGTGGGTGAGAGAATGTGTGGGCGAGAGAGAGACTGGGCAAAAGATTTGGTGAGAGAGAGTGGGCGAGAGAGAGAAAGAGTGGGCGAGAGAGATTGGGCGAGGGAGAAGGTGAGTGGGCGAGAGAGAGAATGTGGGTGAGAGTGAGAGGGGTAAGAGGGACATAGTGGGCGAGAGAGAGAGTGGGCGAGAGAGAGAGAGTGGGCGAGAGAGAGAGTGGGCGAGAGAGAGAGTGGGCGAGAGAGAGTGTTGGCGAGAGAGAGTGGACGAGAGTGAGAGGTTGGGCGAGAGAGAGAGTGGGCAAGAGAGAGAGTGGGCAAGAGAGAGGGTGGGCGAGAAATAGAGTGGGCGAGAAAGAGACAGTGGGTGAGAGAGAGAGTAGGCGAGAGAGATTGGCGAGAGAGAGTGTGTGAGAGGGAGAGTGTGTGTGAGAGACAGCGGGCGAAAGAGAGAGTGGGCAAAAGAGAAAGAGTGGATCAGAGAGAGAGTGGGCGAGAGAGAGAGATTGGTAGAGAGATCAGCGAGAGGTAGAGTGTGTGAGAGGGAGAGTGTGTGAGAGAGAGAGTGTGTGAGAGAGACAGTGGGCGAGAAATAGAGTGGGCGAGAAAGAGACAGTGGGCGAGAGAGAGTGGGCGAGAGAGAGAGCGGGCGAGAGAGAGTGTGGGTAAGAAAGAGATGGGCAAGAGAGTGAGTGGGCGATAGTCGGTGAGAGAGAGAATGGACGAGAGTGTGGGCGAGAGAGTGTGGGCGAGAGAGAGAGTGGGCGAGAGAGACTGGGCGAGAAAGAGTGTGGGTGAGAGATAGAGTGGGTGATAGAGAGAGTGGGTGAGAGTGAGACTGGGCCAAAGAGAGAGAGTGGGTGAGAGAGAGTGGGCGAGAGAGAGAAAGAGTGGATGAGAGAGAGTGGGCGAGAGAGAGAAAGAGTGGATGAGAGAGAGTGGGCGAGAGAGAGAAAGAGTGGGCGAGAGAGAGTGGGCGAGAGAGAGAGTGTGCGAGGGAGAAAGTGAGTGGGCGAGAGAGAGAGAGAGTGTGGGTGAGAGTGAGAGGCGGGTAGAGGGACATACTGGGCGAGAGAGAGTGCGGGCGAGAGAGAGTGGGCGAAAGTGAGAGAGTGGGCGAGAGAGAGAGTGGGCGAGAGAGTGAGTGGGCGAGAGAGAGTGTTGGCGAGAGAGAGTGGGTGAGAGTGAGAGAATGGGCGAGAGTGAGATTGGGCGAGAGTGAGAGAGTGGGCGAGAGAGAGTGGGAGAGAGTAAGAGAGTGGGCGAGAGAGAATGGGCGAAAGGGAGAATGGGCGAGAGAGAGTGTGGGTGAGAGTGAGACTGGGCCAAAGAACAGTGGTTGAGAGAGTGGGCGAGAGTGTGACTGGGCCAGAGAGAGAGAGTGGGTGAGAGAGAGACTGGGCGAGAGAGAGAGTGGGCGAGATTGAGAGAGTGGGCGAGAGAGAGAGTGGTCAAGAGAGAGTATGGGCGAGGCAGAGATTGGGTGAGAGAGAGACTGGGCCAAAGAGAGAGTGGTTGAGAGAGTGGGCGAGAGAGAGGCAGGCGAGAGAGAGAGTGGGCGAGAGAGAGAGAGTGAGCGAGAGATAGAGTGGGACAGAGTGAGAGAGTGGGCAAGAGTGAGAGTGGGCAAGAGAGAGAGTGGGAGAGAGTGAGAGTGGGCGAGAGAGTGTGTGGGCGAGAGAGAGTGGGTGAGAGAGAGTGGGCGAGAGTGTGACTGGGCGAGACTGAGACAGTGGGCGAGAGAGAGTGTGGGAGTGAGTGAGAGAGTGGGTGAGTGAGAGTGGATGAGAGAAAGAATGGGCGAGAGAGAGAGTGGGCGAGAGAGAGAGTTGGCAAGAGGGAGTTGTTGAGAGAGAGTGTGGGCAAGTGAGACTGGGCGAAAGATTGGGTGAGAGAGAGTGGGCGAGAGAGAGAAAGAGTGGATGAGAGAGAGTGGGCGAGAGAGAGAAAGAGTGGGCGAGAGAGAGTGGGCAAGAGAGAGAGTGTGCGAGGGAGAGAGTGAGTGGGCGAGAGAGAGAGAGAGTGTGGGTGAGAGTGAGAGGCGGGTAGAGGGACATACTGGGCGAGAGAGAGTGCGGGCGAGAGAGAGTGGGCGAAAGTGAGAGAGTGGGCGAGAGAGAGAGTGGGCTAGAGAGTGAGTGGGCGAGAGAGAGTGTTGGCGAGAGAGAGTGGGTGAGAGTGAGAGAATGGGCGAGAGTGAGATTGGGCGAGAGTGAGAGAGTGGGCGAGAGAGAGTGGGAGAGAGTAAGAGAGTGGGCGAGAGAGAATGGGCGAAAGGGAGAATGGGCGAGAGAGAGTGTGGGTGAGAGTGGGACTGGGCCAAAGAACAGTGGTTGAGAGAGTGGGCGAGAGTGTGACTGGGCCAGAGAGAGAGAGTGGGTGAGAGAGAGACTGGGCGAGAGAGAGAGTGGGCGAGATTGAGAGAGTGGGCGAGAGAGAGAGTGGTCAAGAGAGAGTATGGGCGAGGCAGAGATTGGGTGAGAGAGAGACTGGGCCAAAGAGAGAGTGGTTGAGAGAGTGGGCGAGAGAGAGGCAGGCGAGAGAGAGAGTGGGCGAGAGAGAGAGAGTGAGCGAGAGATAGAGTGGGACAGAGTGAGAGAGTGGGCAAGAGTGAGAGTGGGCAAGAGAGAGAGTGGGAGAGAGTGAGAGTGGGCGAGAGAGTGTGTGGGCGAGAGAGAGTGGGTGAGAGAGAGTGGGAGAGAGTAAGAGAGTGGGCGAGAGAGAGTGGGAGAGAGTAAGAGAGTGGGCGAGAGAGAATGGGCGAAAGGGAGAATGGGCGAGAGAGAGTGTGGGCGAGAGAGAGAGTGGGAGAAATTGAGAGAGTGGGCGAGAGAGAGTGGGCGAAAGAGAGAATGGGCGAGAGAGAGTGTGGGCGAGAGAGAGAGTGGGCGAGAGACAGTGGGTGAGAGTGAGACTGGGCAAGAGTGAGAGACTGGGCGAGAGAGAGAATGGGAGAGAGTGAGAGAGTGGGCGAGAGAGAGAGTGGGCGAGAGAGAGAGAATGTGCAAGAGAGGGTGTGGGCGAGGGAGAGCGTGCACGAGAGAGAGTGGGCGAGAGTGAGTGAATGGGCGAGAGAGAGAGTGGGAGAGAGTGAGAGAGTGGGCGAGAGAGAGAGTGGGCGAGAGAGAGAGAAAGTGCGAGAGAGGGTGTGGGCGAGAGAGAGTGTGCGCGAGAGAGAGTGTGGGCGGAGAGAGAGTGTGGGTGAGAAAGAGTGTGGGCGAGAGAGAAGGTGGGCGAGAGAGAGTGAGGGCGAGAGACAGTGTGGGCGAGAGAGAGTGAGGGCGAGTGAGAGTGTGGGCGGAGAGAGAGTGTGGTCGAGAGTGAGAGTGGGCGAGAGAGAAGGTGGGCGAGAGAGAGTGAGGGTGAGAGAGAATGTGGGCGAGAGAGAGTGTGGGCGGAGAGAGAGTGTGGGTGAGAGAGAGTGTGGGTGAGAGAGAGTGAGGGCGAGAGAGAAGGTGGGCGAGAGAGAGTGAGGGCGAGAGAGAGTGTGGGCGAGAGAGAGTGAGGGTGAGAGAGAGTAAGGGCGAGAGAGAGTGTGGGCGAGAGAGAGAGTGGGCGAGAGAGAGTGTGGGCGGAGAGAGTGTGGGTGAGAGAGAGTGTGGGTGATAGAGAGTGAGGGCGAGAGAGAGTGTGGGCGAGAGAGACTGGGCAAAAGAGAGTGGGCGAGAGTGAAAGTGTGGGCGAGAGAGAGAGTGTGGGCGAGAGAGATAGTGGGTGAGAGAGACTGTGGGCGAGAGAGTGAGTGGGCGAGAGAGAGTGTGGGTGAGAGAGAGAGTGGGCGAGAGAGAGAGAGTGTGGGCGAGAGTGAGAGTGGGCGAGAGAGATAGCGGGTGAGAGAGAGAGTGGGCGAGAGAGAAGGTGGGCGAGAGAGAGTGAGGGCAAGAGAGAGTGTGGGCGGAGAGAGTGTGGGTGAGAGAGAGTGTGGGTGATAGAGAGTGAGGGCGAGAGAGTGTGTGGGCGAGAGAGACTGGGCAAAAGAGAGTGGGCGAGAGTGAAAGTGTGGGCGAGAGAGAGAGTGTGGGCGAGAGAGATAGTGGGTGAGAGAGACTGTGGGCGAGAGAGTGAGTGGGCGAGAGAGAGTGTGGGTGAGAGAGACAGTGGGCGAGAGAGAGAGTGTGGGCGAGAGAGAGAGTGGGCGAGAGAGATAGCGGGTGTGAGAGAGAGTGGGCGAGAGAGAAGATGGGCGAGAGAGAGTGAGGGCAAGAGAGAGTGTGGGCGAGAGAGAGTGTGGGCGAGAGAGTGTGTGGGCGAGAGAGAGTGTGGGCGGAGAGAGAGTGTGGGTGAGAGAGTGTGGGTGAGAGAGAGTGAGGGCGAGAGAGAGTGTGGGAGAGAGAGAGTGTGGGCGAGAGAGAGTGTGGGTGAGAGAGAGAGTGGGCGAGAGAGAAGGAGTGCGAGAAAGAGTGAGGGCGAGAGAGAGTGTGGGCGAGAGAGAGTGAGGGCGAGAGAGAGTGTGGGAGGAGAGAGAGTGTGGGTGAGAGAGAGATTGGGCGAGAGAGAATGTGGGTGAGAGAGAGTGTGGGCAGAGAGAGAGTGTGGGTGAGAGAGAGTGTGGGTGATAGAGAGTGAGGACGAGAGAGAGAGTGTGGGCGAGAGAGATAGTGGGTGAGAGAGACTGTGGGCGAGAGAGAGAGTGGGCGAGAGAGAGTCTGGGTGAGAGAGAGAGTGGGCGAGAGAGAGAGTGTGGGCGAGAGAGATAATGGGTGAGAGAGACTGTGGGCGAGAGAGAGAGTGGGCGAGAGAGAGTGTGGGTGAGAGAGAGTGTGGGTGGAGAGAGAGTGTGGGTGAGAGAGTGGGCGAGAGAGAAGATGGGCGAGAGAGAGTGAGGGCAAGAGAGAGTGTGGGCGAGAGAGAGTGTGGGCGAGAGAGAGTGTGGGCGGAGAGAGAGTGAGGGCGAGAGAGAGTGTGGGCGAGTGAGAGTGTGGGCGAGAGAGATATTGGGTGAGAGAGAGAGTGGGCGAGAGAGAGAGAGTGGGTGAGAGAGAATGTGGGCGAGAGAGAGTGTGGGCGAGAGAGAGTGAGGGCGAGAGAGAGTGTGTTCGAGAGAGACTGGGCAAAAGAGAGTGGGCGAGATTGAGAGAGTGGGCGAGAGACAGAGAGTGGGCAAGAGAGAGAGTGGGTGAGAGAGAGAGAGTGGGCGAGAGAGAGAGTGGGAGTGAGTGAGAGAGTGGGTGAGAGACAGTGGGCGAGAGTGTGACTGGGCGAGACTGAGAGAGTGGGCGAGAGAGAGAGTGGGAGTGAGTGAGAGAGTGGGTGAGAGAGAGTGGATGAGAGAGAGAATGGGCGAGAGAGAGAGTGGGCGAGAGTGAGACTGGGCGAAAGAGAGAGAGTGGGCGAGAGAGCGAGTGGGTGAGCGAAAGAGTGGGAGAGAGAGTGAGAGAGTGAAAGAGTGGGTATGAGAGAGTGTGGCCGAGAGAGAGAGAGTGGGCAAGAGGGAGTGGTTGAGAGAGAGTGTGGGCAAGTGAGACTGGGCAAAAGATTGGGTGAGAGAGAGTGGGCGAGAGTGAGAGTGTGGGCGAGACAGAGAGTGGGCAAGAGAGAGAGTGGGTGAGAGAGAAGATGGGTGAGAGAGAGTGAGGGCAAGAGAGAGTGTGGGCGAGAGAGAGTGTGGGCGGAGAGAGAGTGTGGGCGGAGAGAGAGTGAGGGCGAGTGAGAGTGTGGGCGAGTGAGATTGTGGGCGAGAGAGAGAGTGGGCGAGAGAGATAGTGGGTGAGAGAGAATGTGGGCGAGAGAGAGTGTGGGCGAGAGAGAGTGTGGGCGAGAGAGAGTGAGGGCGAGAGAGAGTGTGTTCGAGAGAGACTGGGCAAAAGAGAGTGGGCGAGATTGAGAGAGTGGGCGAGAGACAGAGAGTGGGCAAGAGAGAGAGTGGGTGAGAGACAGAGAGTGGGCGAGAGAGAGAGAGTGGGAGTGAGTGAGAGAGTGGGTGAGAGACAGTGGGCGAGAGTGTGACTGGGCGAGACTGAGAGAGTGGGCGAGAGAGAGAGTGGGAGTGAGTGAGAGAGTGGGTGAGAGACAGTGGGCGAGAGTGTGACTGGGCGAGACTGAGAGAGTGGGCGAGAGAGAGAGTGGGAGTGAGTGAGAGAGTGGGTGAGAGAGAGTGGATGAGAGAGAGAATGGGCGAGAGAGAGAGTGGGCGAGAGTGAGACTGGGCGAAAGAGAGAGAGTGGGCGAGAGAGAGAGTGGGAGTGAGTGAGAGAGTGGGTGAGAGACATTGGGCGAGAGTGTGACTGGGCGAGACTGAGAGAATGGGCGAGAGAGAGAGTGGGAGTGAGTGAGAGAGTGAGTGGGAGAGAGTGGATGAGAGAGAGAATGGGCGAGAGAGAGAGTGGGCGAGAGTGAGACTGGGCGAAAGAGAGAGAGTGGGCGAGAGAGCGAGTGGGCGAGCGAAAGAGTGGGAGAGAGAGTGAGAGAGTGAAAGAGTGGGTATGAGAGAGTGTGGCCGAGAGAGAGAGAGTGGGCAAGAGGGAGTGGTTGAGAGAGAGTGTGGGCAAGTGAGACTGGGCAAAAGATTGGGTGAGAGAGAGTGGGCGAGAGTGAGAGAGTGGGCGAGACAGAGAGTGGGCAAGAGAGAGAGTGGGTGAGAGAGACAGTGGGCGAGAGAGAGAGTGAGTGAGAGTGAGAGAGTGGGCGAGAGAGACAGTGGGTGAGAGTGAGAGAGTTGGCGAGAGAGAGTGAGGGTGAGAGTGAGTGGGCGAAAGAGTGTGAGCGACAGAGTGGGGGAGAGAGAGTGTGGGTGAGAAAGAATGAGCGAGAGAGAGTGGGCGAGAGAAAGAGTAGGAGTGAGAGAGGGGGCAGTGGGAGATAGTGGAGAGAGTGGGTAAGAGAGAGTGTACGCGAGAGACAGAGTGTGGGCGGCAGAGAGAGTATGCGAGAGAGAGAGTGTGGTCGAGAGATAGAGGGTGAGAGTGAGTGTGGGCGAAAGAGAGTGTGGGCGAGACAGAAACTGGGCGAGAGGGAGTGTGGGCGAGAGAGAGCGTGGGCGAGAGAGAGAGAGTGGGCGAGAGAGAGTGTGGGCGAGAGAGAGTGTGTTCGAGAGAGACTGGGCAAAAGAGAGTGGGCGAGAGTGAGAGAGTGGGCGAGAGACAGAGAGTGGGCAAGAGAGAGAGTGGGTGAGAGAGAGAGAGTGGACGAGAGAGAGTGTGGGCGAGAGAGAGTGTGGGCCAGAGAGAGTGTGGGCGAGAGAGAGCGTGGGCGAGAGAGAGAGAGTGGGCGAGAGAGAGTGTGGGCCAGAGAGAGTGTGGGCGAGAGAGAGCGTGGGCGAGAGAGAGAGAGAGGGCGAGAAAGAAGGTCGGCGAGAGAGAATGCGGGAGAGAGAGACTGTGCGAAAGAGAGAGTGGGAGAGTGGGAGAGGGGGCAGAGGATGAGTGGGCGAGAGAGAGTGTGGGTGAGAGGGAGTGGGGGTGAGAGAGAGGGGTGAGAGAAAGAGTGGGGGTGAGAGAGAGTGGGCGAGAGAGTGTGAGAGAGAGAGGGGTGAGAGAGAGGGCGAGAGAGTGTGGGCGACAGTGAGAGTGGGGAGAGAGAGAGTGAGGATGAGAGAGGGTGTGTAAGAGAGTGTGCGGCCGAGAGTGAGAGTGGGGGTGAGAGAGAGTGGGCGAGAGAGAGAGAGAATGGGCAAGAGAGAATACACGCGAGAGAGAGTGTACTCGAAAGAGAGTGTGGGCAACAGAGAGTGTACGCGAGAGAGTGTGTGGGCGAGAGTGAGAGAGGGGGCAAAGGGAGATATTGGGAAAGAGAAAGTGTGGGCATGAGAAAGGGTGGGCGAGAAATAGAGTGGTCGAGAAAGAGACAGTGGGCGAGAGAGAGAGTATGCGGGAAATAGAGTGGGCAAGAAAGAGACAGTGGGCGAGAGAGAGAGTGTGGGCGAGAGAGATTGGCGAGAGAGAGTGTGTGAGAGGGAGAGTGTGTGTGAGAGACAGCGGGCGAAAGAGAGAGTGGGCAAAAGAGAAAGAGTGGATCAGAGAGAGAGTGGGCGAGAGAGAGAGATTGGTAGAGAGATCAGCGAGAGGGAGAGTGTGTGAGAGAGAGAGTGTGTGAGAGAGACAGTGGGCGAGAAATAGAGTGGGCGAGAAAGAGACAGTGGGCGAGAGAGAGTGGGCGAGAGAGAGAGCGGGCGAGAGAGAGTGTGGGTAAGAAAGAGATGGGCAAGAGAGTGAGTGGGCGAGAGTCGGTGAGAGAGAGAGTGGACGAGAGTGTGGGCGAGAGAGTGTGGGCGAGAGAGAGAATGGGCGAGAGAGAGTGGGCGAGAGAGAGTGTGAGCTAGAGAGACTGTGGGCGAGAGAGAGAGTGGGCGAGAGAGAGAGTGGGCGAGAAAGAGTGTGGGTGAGAGATAGAGTGGGTGATAGAGAGGGTGGGTGAGAGTGAGACTGGGCCAAAGAGAGAGAGTGGGCGAGAGAGAGAGTGGGCGATAGAGAGAGTGGGTGAGAGTGAGACTGGGCCAAAGAGAGAGTGGTTGAGAGAGTGGGCGAGAGTGTGACTGGGCGAGAGAGATAGAGTGGGTGAGAGAGAGACTGGGCGAGAGAGAGAGTGGGCGAGATTGAGAGAGTGGGCGAGAGAGAGAGTGGTCAAGAGAGAGTGTGGGCGAGGCGGAGATTGGGTGAGAGAGAGACTGGGCCAAAGAGAGAGTAGTTGAGAGAGTGGGCGAGAGTGAGAGAGTGGGCGAGAGAGAGGCAGGCGAGAGAGAGAGTGAGCGAGAGAGAGAGTGAGCGAGAGAGAGAGTGGGACAGAGTGAGAGAGTGGGCAAGAGTGAGAGTGGGCAAGAGAGAGAGTGGGCGGAAGAGTGTGTGGGCGAGAGAGAGTGGGTGAGAGAGATTGGGCGAGAGTGTGACTGGGCGAGACTGAGAGAGTGGGCGAGAGAGAGAGTGGGAGAAAGTGAGAGAGTGGGCGAGAGAGTGTGTGGGCGAGAGAGAGTGGGTGAGAGTGAGAGTGTGGGCGAGACAGAGAGTGGGCAAGAGAGAGAGTGGGTGAGAGAGAAGATGGGCGAGAGAGAGTGAGGGCAAGAGAGAGTGTGGGCAAGAGAGAGAGTGGGCGGAAGAGTGTGTGGGCGAGAGAGAGTGGGTGAGAGAGATTGGGCGAGAGTGTGACTGGGCGAGACTGAGAGAGTGGGCGAGAGAGAGAGTGGGAGTGAGTGAGTGAGAGAGTGGATGAGAGAGAGAATGGGCGAGAGAGAGAGTGGGCGAGAGTGAGACTGGGCGAAAGAGAGAGAGTGGGCGAGAGAGCGAGTGGGCGAGCGAAAGAGTGGGAGAGAGAGAGTGAGAGAGTGAAAGAGTGGGTATGAGAGAGTGTGGCCGAGAGAGAGAGAGTGGGCAAGAGGGAGTGGTTGAGAGACAGTGTGGGCAAGTGAGACTGGGCAAAAGATTGGGTGAGAGAGAGTGAGCGAGAGAGAGAAAGAGTGGATGAGAGAGAGTGGGCGAGAGAGAGAGTGTGGGTGAGAGTGAGAGGCGGGTAGAGGGACATACTGGGCGAGAGAAAGTGTGGGCGAGAGAGAGAGTGGGCGAAAGTGAGAGAGTGGGCGAGAAAGAGAGTGGGAAAGTGAGAGAGTGGGCGAGAGAGAGAGTGGGTGAGAGTGAGAGAGTGGGCGAGAGTGAGATTGGGCGAGAGTGAGAGAGTGGGCGAGAGAGAGTGGGCGAGAGAGAGAGTGGGCGAGAGAGAGTGGGCGAGAGAGATAGTGGGTGAGAGAGAATGTGGGCGAGAGAGAGTGTGGGCGAGAGAGAGTGAGGGCGAGAGAGAGTGTGTTCGAGAGAGACTGGGCAAAAGAGAGTGGGCGAGATTGAGAGAGTGGGCGAGAGACAGAGAGTGGGCAAGAGAGAGAGTGGGTGAGAGAGAGAGTGGGCGAGAGAGAGTGTTGGCGAGAGAGAGTGTTGGCGAGAGAGAGAGAGTGGGCAAGAGAGAGTGGGTGAGAGTGAGAGAGTGGGCGAGAGAGAGTGGGCGAGAGAGAGAGTGGGCGAGAGAGAGTGTTGGCGAGAGAGAGAGAGTGGGCAAGAGAGAGTGGGTGAGAGTGAGAGAGTGGGCGAGAGAGAGTGGGCGAGAGAGAGAGTGGGCGAGAGAGAGTGTTGGCGAGAGAGAGAGAGTGGGCGAGAGAGAGTGGGCGAGAGTGTGAGAGTGGGTGAGAGTGTGAGAATGGGCGAGAGTGAGAGTGGGAGAGAGAGAGTGGGAGAGAGATGAGTGGGCGAGAGAGTGTGTGGGCGAGAGTGAGAGTGGGCGAGCGAAAGAGTGGGAGAGAGAGAGTGAGAGAGTGAAACAGTGGGTGTGAGAGAGTGTGGGCGAGAGAGAGAGTGCGCAAGAGGGAGTCATTGAGAGAGAGTGTGGGCAAGTGAGACTGGGCGAAAGATTGCGTGAGAGAGAGTTGGCGAGAGTGAGACAGTGGGCGAGAGAAAGCACGGGCGAGAGAGAGAATGGGCAAGAGAGAGTGTGGGCGAGACAAAAAGTGGGTGAGAGTGAGACTGGGCGAGAGTGAGAGAGTGGATGAGAGTGAGACTGGGAGAGAGTGAGAGAGTGGGCAAGAGAGAGAGTGGGAGAGAGTGAGAGAGTGGGCGAGAGAGAGTGGGCGAGAGTGAGAGAGTGGGTGAGAGAGAGTGGGCGAGAGAGAGAGTGAGAGAGTGGTCGGGACAGAGTGTGGGCGAGACAGAGAGTGGGCGAGAGTGAGACTGGGCGAGAGTGAGAGAGTTGTCGAGACAGAGAGTGGGCGAGAGAGAGAGTGGGCTGAGAGAGTGGGCAAGGGAGAGTGTGGGCGAGACAGAGAGTGGGTGAGAGTGAGACTGGGCGAGAGTGAGATATTGGTCGAGAGAGTGAGTGGGCGAGAGAGAGAGAGTGGGCGAGAGTGAGAGAGTGGGCGAGAGAGAGTGGGCGAGAGAGAGAGTGGGAGAGAGTGAGAGAATGGGTGAGAGACAGAGTGGGCGTGAGAGAGTGTGGGCGAGAGTGAGTGGGTGAGAGTGAGACTGGGTGAGAGAGAGAGAGTGGGCGAAAGCGAGAGTGGGCGAGAGAGAGATATTGGTCGAGAGAGTGAGTGGGCGAGAGAGAGAGAGTGGGCAAGAGAGAGAGTGGGACAGAGTGAGAGAGTGGGCGAGAGAGAGTGGGCGAGAGTGAGAGAGTGGGCGAGAGAGAGTGGGCGAGAGAGAGAGTGGGAGAGAGTGAGAGAATGGGTGAGAGACAGAGTGGGCGTGAGAGAGTGTGGGCGAGAGTGAGTGGGTGAGAGTGAGACTGAGTGAGAGAGAGAGAGTGGGCGAAAGCGAGAGTGGGCGAGAGAGAGAGTGGGAGAGAGTGAGAGTGGGCGAGAGAGAGTGTGGGTGAGAGAGAGAGTAGGAGAGAGTGAGAGAGTGTGCGAGAGAGAGTGTGGGTGATAGAGAGTGTTGGCCAGAAAGAGAGTGGGCGAGAGTGAGAGAGTGGGCGAGTGACTGAGCGGGCAAGAGAGAGCATGGGCGAGACAGAGAGTGAGTGCGAGAGTGTGGGCGAGAGAGAGCGTGGGTGAGAGACAGTGGGTGAGAGTGAGACTGGGCGAGAGTGAGACTGGGCGAGAGAGAGAGTGGGAGAAATTGAGAGAGTGGGCGAAAGAGAGAATGGGCGAGAGAGAGTGTGGGCGAGAGACAGTGGGTGAGAGTGAGACTGGGCAAGAGTGAGAGACTGGGCGAGAGAGAGAGTGGGAGAGAGTGAGAGAGTCGGCGAGAGAGAGAGTGGGCGAGAGAGATAGAATGTGTGAGAGAGGGTGTGGGGGAGAGAGAGTGTGCGCGCGAGAGAGTGGGCGAGAGTGAGAGAATGGGCGAGAGAGAGAGTGGGCGACAGAAAGAGTGGGAGAGAGAGAGTGGGAGAGAGTGACAGAGTGGGCGAGTGGGAGACGGGCGAGAGAGAGAGTGGGCGAGAGAGAGTGTGGGCGAGAGAGAGTGTGGGCGAGAGAGAGAGAGTGGATGAGAGAGAGTGGGCGAGAGAGTGTGTGAGAGGGAGAGTGTGTGTGAGAGAGTGTGTGGGAGAGAGTGGGCGAGTGAGAGAGCGGGCGAGAGAGAAAGAGTGGCGAGAGAGAGTGGGTGAGGGAAAGTGGGTGAGAGAGATGATGGGTGAGAGAGAGAGTGGGCGAGAGAGAGAGGGGACGAATGATGGAGAGAGGGGGAGAGAGGGGGTGAGAGGGGACGAGAGAGGGAGAGAGAGGGGACGATTGGGTAGAGAGAGGGGACGAGAGAGGGTGAGGGGGAGAGAGTGGGTAAGAGAGAGGGAGAGAGAGGAGAAAGGGGGGAGAGAGGGGACGATGGGAGGGGAGAGAGGGGACGAGAGAAGGAGAGAGAGTTGACGATGGGGGAGAGACAGGGGACGATGTAGGAGAGAGAGGGGAGTGAGAGGGAGAGTGAGGGGACGATGGGGGACAGAAAGGGGATGATGGGGAAGAGAGATGGGACAATGGGGGGAGAGGAGGGGAGAATGAGGGAGTGACGGGCAGAGAGAGGGAGAGATAGAGGGGACGAATGAGAGAGAGAGGGGACAGCGAGGGAGAGAGAGGAGGTGATGGGGAGAGAGAGGGGATGATGGGGGAGAGAGAGGGGACGATGGGGAGAGACAGGGGACGAGAGAGGGGACGATGGGGTATAGAGCGGGCGATGGGGGAGATAGAAGGGACGAATGAGGGATTGAGTGGGGAAGAGAGAGGGAGAGAGAGGAAGATGTGGGGAGAGAGAGGGGACGAGAGAGGGAGACAGAGGGGAGGATGGGGGAGAGAGAAGGGATTTTTGGGGAAGAGAGAGGGGACGATGGGGGGAGAGGGGAGAGAGAGGGTGAGAGACGGGACGATGGGGGAGAGAAAGGGGACGAGAGAGGGAGAGAGAGGGGATGATGGTGGGGGGAGAGAGAGAGGGAGAGAGGGGGAGAGAGAGGAGAGAGAGTGGGAGAGAGAGGAGAGAGAGGGAGAGAGAGAGAAGGGACGATGGGGTAGAGAGATGGGATGATGGAGAGAGAGAGGGGACAAGAGTGGGAGAGAGCCAGGAAAAGAGAGGGAGAGAGAGAGAACAATGGGGGAGAGAGAGGGGACGAGAGTTGGGGAGAGAGAAGGGACGAGAGAGGGAGAGAGAGAGGGAGAAAAAGAGGATGATACTGGGAGAGAGAGGAGACGGTGGTGGCGAGAGAATGGGAGAGTGGGGGAGAGAGCGGGGATAAGAGAGGGAGAGAGAGGGGACGAATGTGGGAGAGAGAGAGGGGAGAATGGGGGCGAGAGAGGGAGAGGGAGGGAGAGAGAGCGGGGATGAGAGAGGTAGAGAGAGGGGGGATAATGGGGGAGACAGAGGGGTCGAGAGAGCCAGAGAAAGTACGATGGGAGAGAAAGAGGGGAGGATGGGGGGACAGAGAAGGGACGATAGGGGAGAGAGAGGGGACGATGGGGTGGAGAGGGGACGATGGGGTGGAGAGAGGACGATGGGGAGATAGAGGGGACGAATGACGGATTGTGTGGGGAAGAGGGAGGGAGAGAGAGGACGATGTGGGGAGAGAGGGGATGGGAGAGGGAGACAGAGGGGAGGATGGGGGAGAGAGAAGGGGCGATAGGGGAGAGAGAGGGGATGATGGGGGTAGAGGGGGAGAGAGAGTGTGAGAGAGGGGGCAATGGGGGGTGAGAGAGGGGACGATGGGGGGTGAGAGAGGGGATGAGAGGGGGAGAGAGGGGGACAGTGGGGGAGAGAGGGGGACGAGAGGGAGAGAGAGGGGACGATCGGGGGAGAGAGAGAGGGAGAGAGTGGGAGAGAGAGAGGACAGAGGGGGGGGGGACGAGAGTGGGAGAGAGCCAGTAAAAGAGAGCGAGAGAGAGAGAACGATGGGGGAGAGAGGGGGGACGAGAATTGGGGAGAGAGAGAGAGAAGGTACGAGAGAGGGAGAGAGAGTGAGAGAAAGAGGACGATACAAGGAGAGAGAGAAGACGGTGGTGGCGAGAGAATGAGAGCGCGGGGGAGAGAGCAGGGATGAGAGAGGGAGAGAGAGGGGATGAATGATGAAGAGAGAGGGGAGAATGGGGGGCGAGAGAGGGAGAGGGAGAGGGGACGATGGGGGTAGAGAGAGGGGACGATGGGGAGAGAGAGGGGACGATAGAGGGAAATAGAGGGGAAGAGAGAGGGAGAGAAGGGTTGAGAGGAGGAGAGAGAGGGGACGAGAGAGAGAGTAGGGAGTGAGGGGGTGAGAGAGATGGGAGAGAGAGATAGTGGAGGATGAGAGACAGTTGGCGAGATAGGGAATGGGGGAAGAGAGTGGAGGTGAGAGGGTGAGGGGGTGAGAGAAAGACTGGGAGAGAGAGGGGTGAGAGAGAGAGGGTAGAGAGTGAGGGGTGAGAGAGATGGGGAGTGAGAGATAGTGGGAGAGAGAGTGGGGGTGAGAGAGAGTGGGCAAGAGAGAGAGTGCTGGTGAGAGAGATTGGGCGAGAGAGAGTGGGGGTGAGAGAGTGGGCGAGATAGGGAATGGGGGGAAGAGAGTGGAGGTGAGAGGGTGAGGGGTGAGAGAAAGAGTGGGAGAGAGAAAGAGAGAGGGGTGAGAGAGATATGGGGAGAGAGAGAGGGGAGAGAGAGTGGGGGGGCGAGAGAAAGAGGGAGCGGGAGAGAGGGAACGAGAGGGGGACAGAGGGGACGAGAGCAGGAGAGAAAGGGGACGCGAGAGGGGACGAGAGAGGGGATGATAGAGACAGAGAGGATGGGGAGAGAGAGGGGAGGAGAGGGGATATGAGACGGGAAGGGAGAGGGGACAATGATGGGGAGAAAGGGGGAGCAAGAGAGGGGGGAGATGGCGAGAGAGAGGATATGAGCAAAAGAGGGAAAAAATTACTGAGGAAGAGCAAGAGAGAGATAGAGCAAGAGCGAGAGAGCACGAGTGAGGGGGATAAGCGAGAGAGATGGGAGTAAGCGACAGAGGGTGCAAGTGAGAACAAAGGGCTGGAGAGTGTGAGGGTGGTGCAGGTGAGAGTGAGAGAGAGTGGGCGAGAGTGAGAAAGGGGGCGAGAGGGAGTTTGGGCGAGAGTGAGTGAGGGGGCAGAGGGAGAGTGTGGGTGAGAGTGACAGAGAGGGCGATAGAGAGAGTGGGCGAGAGTAAGACAGTGGGTGAGAGAGAGTGCACGCGAGAGAGAGTGTACGTGAGAGAGAGTATGGGTGATAGTGAGAGGGGGGCAGAGGGAGATAGTGGGAGAGAGTGAGAGAATAGGCAAGGGAGAGTGGGCGAAAGAGAAA
Source organism: Chiloscyllium punctatum (assembly GCF_047496795.1). Classification (NCBI taxonomy): domain Eukaryota; kingdom Metazoa; phylum Chordata; class Chondrichthyes; order Orectolobiformes; family Hemiscylliidae; genus Chiloscyllium; species Chiloscyllium punctatum. Next base: position 48,733,489 of record NC_092766.1, on the reverse strand, counting down.
GTGGGCAAGTGAGAGAGTGGGCAAGAGAGAGTGTGGGTGGGAGAGAGAGTGGGCAAGAGAGATAGTGGGCGAGGGAGAGTGGGCGGGAGAGAGAATGGGCAAGAGAGAGAGTGGGTTAGAGAGAGAATGAGCGAGAGAGAGAAAGCGCGCGAGAGAGAGAGTGGGCGAGAGAGATAGTGGGCGATGGAGAGTGTGGGCAAGAGAGAGTGTGGGTTAGAGAGAAAGACTGGGCGAGAGAGAGAGCGGGCGAGAGAGAGTATGGGCGAGAGAGAGAGTGGGCGAGAGGGAGAGTGGGTGAGACAGAGTGGGTGAGAGAGAGAGTGTGGGCGAGAGAGAGAGAGTGGGTGTGAGAGAGTGGGCGAGAGAGAGCGGGCGAGAGAGAGTGTGGGCGAAAGAGAGAGAGTGGGCAAGAGGGAGAGTGGGTGAGAGAGAGTGGGTTAGAGAGAAAGAGTGGGCGAGAGAGAGTGTGGGCGAGAGACAGAGAGAGTGGGCGAGAGGGAGAGTGGGTTAGACAGAGTGTGGGCGGGAGAGAGAATGGGGGAGAGAGAGAGTGGGTGTGAGAGAGTGGGCGGGAGAGAGAGTGGGCAAGAGAGAGAGAGCGGGCGAGAGGGAGAGAGTGGGTGAGAGAGAGTGGGTGAGAGAGAGAGAGTGGGGGAGAGAGAGAGTGGGCGAGGGAGAGTGGGCGGGAGACAGAGTGGGTGAGACTGAGTGGGTGAGAGAGAGAGAGTGGGCGAGAGAGAGAGTGGGCGAGGGAGAGTGGGCGGGTGAGAGAGTGGGCAAGAGAGACAGTGGGTATGAGAGAAAGAGTGGGCGAAAGAGAGTGTGGACGAGAGAGAGCGGGCGAGAGGGAGAGAGTGGACGAGAGGGAGAGTGGGTCAGACAGAGTGGGTGAGAGAGAGTGAGTGGGCGAGAGAGAGAGAGTGGGCGAGGGAGAGTGGGCGGGAGAGAGAGTGGGCAAGAGAGAGAGTGGGTAAGAGAGAAAGAGTGGGCGAGAGAGAGCGGACGAGAGAGAATGTGGGCGAGAGAGAGAGTGGACGAGAGAGAGAGAGTAGGTGTGAGAGAGTGGGCAAGAGAGAGAGAGTGGGCGAGAGAGAGTGGGCGAAAGAGAGAGCGCGGGCAAGAGAGAGAGTGGATGAGAGAGAGATGGGCGAGAGAGAGAGTGGGCGAGAGGGAGAGAGTGGGCGTGAGAGAGAGTGGGTGAGAGAGAGAGAGTGGGCGAGAGAGAGAGTGGGTGTGAGAGAGTGGGCAAGAGAGAGAGAGTGGGCGAGAGAGAGTGGGCGAGAGAGAGAGTGGATGAGAGAGAGATGGGCGAGAGAGAGAGTGGGCGAGAGGGAGAGAGTGGGCGTGAGAGAGAGTGGGTGAGAGAGAGAGAGTGGGCGAGAGAGAGAGTGGGTGAGGGAGAGTGGGCGAGAGAGAGAGTGGGTGTGCAGAGTGGGCGAGAGAGAGAGCGGGCGAGAGAGAGTGTGGGCAAGAGAGAGAGAGTGGGAGAGAGAGAGAGTGGGCGAGAGGGAGAGTGGGTGAGACAGAGTGGGTGAGAGAGAGAGAGTGGGCGAGAGAGAGAGAGTGGGTGTGAGAGAGTGGGCGAGAGAGAGAGAGTGGGTGTGCAGAGTGGGCGAGAGAGAGAGCGGGCGAGAGAGAGTGTGGGCAAGAGAGAGAGAGTGGGCAAGAGGGAGAGTGGGTGAGACAGAGTGGGTGAGAGAGAGAGAGTGGGCGAGAGAGAGAGAGTGGGCGAGGGAGAGTGGGCGGGAGAGAGAGTGGGCAAGAGAGAGTGGGTAAGAGAGAAAGAGTGGGCGAGAGAGATCGGACGAGAGAGAATGTGGGCGAGAGAGAGAGAGTGGGCAAGAGGGAGAGTGGGTGAGACAGAGTGGGCGAGAGAGAGAGAGTGGACGAGAGAGAGAGAGTGGGTGTGAGAGAGTGGGCAAGAGAGAGAGTGGGCGAGAGGGAGTGGGCGAGAGAGAGAGCGCGGGCAAGAGAGAGAGTGGATGATAGAGAGAGTGGGCGAGAGAGAGAGTGGGCGAGAGCGAGAGAGTGGGCGTGAGAGAGAGTGGGTGAGAGAGAGAGAGTGGGCGAGAGAGAGAGTGGGTGTGAGAGAGTGGGTTAGAGAGTGACAGTGGGCGAGAGAGAGAGAGTGGGTGAGAGAGAGTGGGCGAGAGAGAGAGAGTGGGTGTGCAGAGTGGGCGAGAGAGAGAGCGGGCGAGAGAGAGTGTGGGCAAGAGAGAGAGAGTGGGCAAGAGGGAGAGTGGGTGAGACAGAGTGGGTGAGAGAGAGAGAGTGGGCGAGAGAGAGAGAGTGGGCGAGGGAGAGTGGGCGGGAGAGAGAGTGGGCAAGAGAGAGTGGGTAAGAGAGAAAGAGTGGGCGAGAGAGAGCGGACGAGAGAGAATGTGGGCGAGAGAGAGAGAGTGGGCAAGAGGGAGAGTGGGTGAGACAGAGTGGGTGAGAGAGAGAGAGTGGACGAGAGAGAGAGAGTGGGTGTGAGAGAGTGGGCAAGAGAGAGAGTGGGCGAGAGAGAGTGGGCGAGAGAGAGAGCGCGGGCAAGAGAGAGAGTGGATGATAGAGAGAGTGGGCGAGAGAGAGAGTGGGCGAGAGCGAGAGAGTGGGCGTGAGAGAGAGTGGGTGAGAGAGAGAGAGAGTGGGCGAGAGAGAGAATGGATGTGAGAGAGTGGGTTAGAGAGTGACAGTGGGCGAGAGAGAGAGTGGGTGAGAGAGAGTGGGCGAGAGAGAGAGAGTGGGTGTGCAGAGTGGGCGAGAGAGAGAGCGGGCGAGAGAAAGTGTGGGCAAGAGAGAGAGAGTGGGCAAGAGGGAGAGTGGGTGAGACAGAGTGGGTGAGAGAGAGAGAGTGGGCGAGAGAGAGAGTGGGCGAGAGAGAGTGTGGGAGAGAGAGAGAGTGGGCGAGAGGGAGAGTGGGTGAGACAGAGTGGGTGAGAGAGAGAGTGGGAAAGAGAGAGAGTGGGTGTGAGAGAGTGGACGAGAGAGAGAGCGGGCGGGAGAGAGTGTGGGAGAGAGAGAGAGTGGGTGTGAGAGAGTGGGCAAGAGAGAGAGAGTGGGTGAGAGAGAGTGGGCGAGATAGAGAGCGCGGGCAAGAGAGAGAGTGGATGAGAGAGAGAGTGGGCGAGAGAGAGAGTGGGCGAGAGGGAGAGAGTGGGCGTGAGAGAGAGTGGGTGAGAGAGAGAGAGTGGGCGAGAGAGAGAGAGTGGGTGTGAGAGGGTGGGTTAGAGAGAGAGAGTGGGCGAGAGAGAGAGTGGGTGAGAGAGAGTGGGCGAGAGAGAGAGAGTGGGTGTGAAGAGTGGGCGAGAGAGAGAGCGGGCTAGAGAGACTGTGGGCAAAAGAGAGAGAGTGGGCAAGAGGGAGAGTGGGTGAGACAGAGTGGGTGAGAGAGAGAGAGTGGGCGAGAGAGAGAGTGGGCGAGAGAGAGTGTGGGAGAGAGAGAGAGTGGGCGAGAGGAAGAGTGGGTGCGACAGAGTGGGTGAGAGAGAGAGAGTGGGCGAGAGAGAGAGAGTGGGTGTGAGAGAGTGGACGAGAGAGAGAGCGGGCGGGAGAGAGTGTGGGCGAGAGAGAGAGAGTGGGCACGAGGGAGAGTGGGTTAGAGTGAAAGAGTGGGCGAGAGAGACAGCGGGCGAGAGAGAGTGTGGGAGAGAGAGAGAGTGGGCGAGAGGGAGAGTGGGTGAGACAGAGTGGGTGAGAGAGAGAGAGTGGGCGAGAGAGAGAGAGAGTGGGTGTGAGAGAGCGGGCGAGAGAGAGAGCGGGCCAGAGAGAGTGTGGGCGAGAGAGAGAGAGTGGGCAAGAGGGAGAGTGGGTGAGACAGAGTGGGTGAGAGAGAGAGTGGGCGAGAGAGAGAGTGGGCGAGAGAGAGAGCGCGGGCAAGAGAGAGAGTGGGTGAGAGAGAGAGTGGGCGAGAGAGAGAGAGAGTGGGCGAGAGGGAGAGAGTGGGCGTGAGAGAGAGTGGGTGAGAGAGAGAGTGGGCGAGAGAGAGAGTGGGTGTGAGAGAGTGGGTGAGAGAGAGAGTGGGCGAGAGAGAGTGGGTGAGAGAGAGAGAGTGGGCGAGAGGGAGAGTGGGTGAGACAGAGTGGGTGAGAGAGAGAGAGTGGGCGAGAGAGAGAGAGTGGGTGTGAGAGAGTGGACGAGAGAGAGAGCGGGCGGGAGAGAGTGTGGGCGAGAGAGAGAGAGTGGGCAAGAGGGAGAGTGGGTTAGAGAGAAAGAGTGGGCGAGAGAGAGAGCGGGCGAGAGAGAGAGAGTGGGTGAGAGAGAGTGGGTGAGAGAGAGAGTGGGTGAGAAAAAGTGGGTGAGAGAGAGAGAGTGGGCGAGAGAGAGAGAGAGTGGGTGTGAGAGAGTGGGCGAAAGAGAGCGCGGGCAAGAGAGAGAGTGGGTGAGAGAGAGAGTGGGCGAGAGAGAGTGGGAGAGTGTTGGGGGCGAGGGAGAGAGAACGTGTGAGAGAGGGAGGTGAGAGAGAGAATGAGGGTGTGAGAGCGCGAGAGGGTTGAGAGAGAGAATGTCAAGAGCGAGAAGGTGTGAGGAAGAGAAGGGGGTGAGAGAGAGGGGCTGAGAGAGAGGGGGTGAGAGAGAACGTTAATGGCGAGAGTGGGGGTGAGAGAGAGGGATGAGAAAGAGAGAGGGGTGAGAGAGAGGGGAGAGAGAGATGGGTGTGAGAGGGGTGAGAGAGAAAGGTGAGATAGTGTGGGTGTGAGAGGGAAGGGGTGTGAGAGAGAGACAGGGCGTGAGAGAGAGGGGGATTGAGAGTGAGAGGGTGTGAGAGTGAGAGGGTGTGAGAGAGAGGGGGACTGAGAAAGAGGGAGTGAGAGTGAGTGCGAGAGGGGTGAGAGAGTGAGAGGGTGTGAGAGTGAGAGGGAGTGAGAGAGAGAGTGGCTGAGAGAGAGAGTGAGCAAGAGAGAGACTGGGCGAGAGAGAGTGGGTGAGAGAGCGGATGGGTGAGAGAGAAGAGTGGGCGAGAGAGAAAGTGTGAGAGAGAGCGCGAGAGGGGTGAGAGAGTGAGAGGGTGTGAGAGAGAGAGGGAGTGAGAGAGAGAGAGTGGCTGAGAGAGAGAGTGAGCAAGAGAGAGACTGGGCGAGATAGGGAGTGGGTGAGAGAGAGTGGGCGAGAGAGAGAGAGTGAGAGGGGGGCAGAAGTAGAGAGTGGGCGCGAAAGAGAGTGGGCAAGAGAGAGTGGGAGAGTGTAGGGGGCGAGGGAGAGAGAACGTGTGAGAGAGGGAGGTGAGAGAGAGAATGAGGGTGTGAGAGCGCGAGAGAGGTGAGAGAATGTCAAGAGCGAGAAGGTGTGAGGAAGAGAAGGGGGTGAGAGAGAGGGGCTGAGAGAGAGGGGGTGAGAGAGCGTGAATGGCGAGAGAGAGGGGGTGAGAGAGAGGGGCTGAGAGAGGGGTGAGACAGTGGGAATGGCGAGAGAGAGTGGGTGAGAGAGAGAGGGATGAGAAAGAGAGAGGGGTGAGAGAGAGAGTGAGGGGAGAGCGTGAGAGGGGTGAAAGAGATACCAAATGGTGAGAGAGAGGGGTAAGACAGGGTGTGTGTGAGAGAGAGCTGTAAGTGAGAGCAGGAGTGAGGGAGAGTGGGAGTGAGTGAGAGAGTGAGGGAGAGAGGGAGGGAGGGAGCAATGGAGAGAGAGAGAGGGAAGGGTGTGAGATAGAGAAGTGGGTGAGAGAGAGAGGATGAGAGAGAGAGGGTGTGGGACAGAGAAGGGGAGAGAGAGAAGGGAGAGAGGCTGATGGGGTGAGACAGTGAGGGGGCAAAAGAGAGGGGTGCTGAGAGACAGGGAGAGAGATAGAGGGGGAGAGAGAGTGAAGGGGAGAGACAGGGGGCAAGAGAGAGGGGCGAGAGAAAGGGGGCAAGAGAGGGTGTGTGTGAGAGAGGAGGTGAAAGCGAGAGAGTCGTGAGAGAGAGAGGAGTGAGAGAGAGGGCGTGAGAGAGATATAGGGGTGAGAGAGAAGGTTCGAGAGAGAGGGAGTGTGTGGGGGGTGAAAGAGGGAGAGGGGTGAGAGAGAGGGGGGTTAGCGAGAGCATGGGGTGAGAGAGAGAGGTGACAGAGGGGGCGAGAGAGAGAGGGTGAGAGAGAGGGGTGAGTGAGAGAGAGGGGTGACAGAGATGGGCGTGAGAGAGAGAGAGAGTGGTGAGAGAGGGGGAGAGAGATGGGGTGAGAGAGAGAGGTGAAAGTGAGAGGGCTGAGAGAGAGAGTGGGGGAGAGAGAGCGGGCGAGAGAGAATGTGGGCGAGAGAGAGAGTGGACGAGAGAGAGAGAATGGGTGTGAGAGAGTGGGCAAGAGAGAGAGAGTGGGCGAGAGAGAGTGGGCGAGAGAGAGAGCGCGGGCAAGAGAGAGAGTGGATGAGAGAGAGAGTGGGCGAGAGAGAGAGAGTGGGCGAGAGGGAGAGAGTGGGCGTGAGAGAGAGTGGGTGAGAGAGAGAGTGGGCGAGAGAGAGAGTGGGTGAGAGAGAGAGTGGGCGAGAGAGAGAGTGGGTGAGAGAGAGAGTGGGCGAGAGAGAGAGAGTGGGTGTGAAGAGTGGGCGAGAGAGAGAGCGGGCGACAGAGAGTGTGGGCGAGAGAGAGAGAGTAGGCAAGAGGGAGAGTGGGTGAGACAGAGTGGGTGAGAGAGAGAGTGGGCGAGAGAGAGAGTGGGCAACAGAGAGAGTGGGTTAGAGAGAAAGAGTGGGCGAGAGAGAGAGCGGGCGAGAGAGTGTGGGAGAGAGAGAGTGTGGGCGAGAGGGAGAGTGGGTGAGACAGAGTGGGTGAGACAGAGAGAGTGGGCGAGAGAGAGAGAGTGAGAGGGGGGCAGAAGTAGAGAGTGGGCGTGAAAGAGAGTGGGCAAGAGAGAGTGGGAGAGTGTAGGGGGTGAGGGAGAGAGAACGTGTGAGAGAGGGAGGTGAGAGAGAGAATGAGGGTCAGAGAGCGCGAGAGAGTTGAGAGAGAGAATGTCAAGAGCGAGAATGTGTGAGGAAGAGAAGGGGGTGAGAGAGAGGGCTGAGAGAGGGGGTGAGACAGTGGGAATGGCGAGAGAGAGTTGGTGAGAGAGAGAGGGATGAGAAAGAGAGAGGGGTGAGAGAGAGAGTGAGGGGAGAGCGTGAGAGGGGTGAAAGAGATACCAAATGGTGAGAGAGAGGGGTAAGACAGGGTGTTTGTGAGAGAGGGCTGTGAGTGAGAGCAGGAGTGAGGGAGAGTGGGAGTGAGTGAGAGAGTGAGGGAGAGAGGGAGGGAGGGAGCAATGGAGAGAGAGAGAGAGGGAAGGGTGTGAGATAGAGAAGTGGGTGAGAGAGAGAGGATGAGAGAGAGGGTGTGGGACAGAGAAGGGGAGAGAGAGAAGGGAGAGAGGCTGATGGGGTGAGACAGTGAGGGGGTAAGAGAGAGGGGTGCTGAGAGACAGGGAGAGAGATAGAGGGGGAGAGAGCGTGAAGGGGAGAGACAGGGGGCAAGAGAGAGGGGCGAGAGAAAGGGGGCAAGAGAGGGGGCGAGAGAGAGGGTGTGTGTGAGAGAGGAGGTGAAAGCGAGAGAGGCCTGAGAGAGAGAGGGGTGAGCGAGATCATGGGGTGAGAGAGAGAGAGGAGTGAGAGAGAGAGGAGTGAGAGAGAGGGCGTGAGAGAGAGGGGTGAGAGAGAGAAGGTTCGAGAGAGAGGGAGTGTGTGGGGGGTGAAAGGGGGAGAGGGGTGAGAGAGAATGAGAGGGGTTAGCGAGAGCATGGGGTGAGAGAGAGAGGTGAGAGAGGGGGCGAGAGATAGAGGGTGAGAGAGAGGGGTGAGTGAGAGAGAGGGGTGACAGAGAGGGGCGTGAGAGAGAGAGAGAGGGGTGAGAGAGGGGGGAGAGAGATAGGGTTGAGAGAGAGGTGAAAGAGAGAGGGCTGAGAGAGAGAGGGGGGTGAGAGCAACGGGGGGATGAAAAAGAGAGGGTGAGAGATAGGGCGTGTGAGAGAGAGGCGCGAGAGAGAGGGGTGAGAGAGAGAGGGTGAGAGAGAGAGGGCTGAGGGAGTGTCATGAGAGAGAGGGGTAGAGAGAGAGGGAGAGAGAGGGGTGTAAGAGCGAGGGGTGAGAGAGACGTGCGTGTGAGAGAGACAGGGGTGAGACAGAGAGGGGTGAGACAGAGGGATGAGAGAGAGAGAGGGTGAGAGAGAGAAGGAGTGAGAGAGTGAGGGGGTGAGAGAGGGAGAGAGAGGCCTGAGAGAGAGAGGGAGCGTGAGAGAGCGAGGGGTGAGAGAGCGAGGGTGAGAGAGAGAGTGTGAGATATAGAGTGTGGGTGAGATCGAGTTGGTGAGAGGGTTGGGCGAGAGAGATAGTGGGCAAGAGAGGGAGAGTGTGAGGAAGAGAGGGGGTGAGAGAGAGGGGAGTGAGAGGGAGAGGGGCTGAGAGAGGGATGAGAGAAAGAGGGATGCGGGTGGGAGAGAGAGGTTGACAGAGAGACAGGGGTGAGAGAAAGAGAGGCTGTGAGAGAGTAAGGGCATGAGAGAGACAGTAGTTGAGAAACAGTGGGGAGAGAGAGGTGGAAGGAGTGTGGGGAGAGAGTGAGGGGGTGAGAGAGAGGGGCAGAGAGAGAGGGGGAAGAGAGCGCGAAGGGGAGAGAGAGTGAGGGTGTGAAAGATTGAAGGGTTGAGAGAGAGGGACTGAGAGGCAGAGAGGGAGTGAGAGAGAGAGTCGGATGAGGGAGAGAGAGGTCTGAGAGTGAGGGGTGAGAGAGGTGGGGTGAAAGACAGAGAGGGGTGAGAGAGAGAGGGCATGAGAGAGAGAGGGTTGAGAGAGAGGGGTGAGAGAGAGAGAGATTTGAGAGAGGGAGAGGGATGAGAGAGAGAGATTTGAGAGAGAGGGGTGAGAGAGTAAGGGGTGAAAGAGAGAAAGGGGTGAGAGAGAGAGGGCATGAGAGAGAGAAGGTTGAGAGAGGGGTGAGAGAGAGAGGGGTGAGGGAGAGAGAGGGGGTAAGAGAGAGACAGGGGTGAGAGAGAGAGGGGTGAGACAGTGGGGTGAGAGAGAGAGAAGGGTGAGAGTGAAAGAGGGTGATAGAGAGCATGTGTGAGAGAGAGGGGGCAGAGAGAGAGATGGAGTGTGAGAGAGGGGGATAAAGAGTGAGAGGGTGAGGGATAGAGGGGGTGAGAGAGAGAGAGGAATGAGAGAGAGAGATGTGAGAACGAGAGTGTGAGAGGGGTGTGTGAGAGAGAGAATGGTGAGAAAGAGATGGGTGTGAGAGAGAAAGCGTCGTGAGAGAGAGAGGGCTGAGAGAGAGAGGGTGAGAGAGATAGGGGTGAGAGAGGGGGCGTGAGTGAGAGAGAGGGGTGTGGAAGAGAGAGAGAGAAGTGAGAGAGAGGGATGAGAGAGAGAGAGGTGTAAGAGAGAGAGGCTGAGAGAGAAGGGTGAGAGGGAGATAGGGGTGAGAGAGAGGGGCGTGAGAGAGAGGGGTGACAGAGAGAGAGAAGGGCTGAGAGAGAGGGTGAGACTGTGAGAGGGTGAGAGAGAGAGAGGAGTGAGAGACAGAGAGGGAGCGAGAGAGAGAGTCGGGTGAGGGAGAGAGAGGGCTGAGAGAGGGGTGAACGAGAGAGAGAGAGGGGTGAGAGAGAGAGAGGGTGTGTGAGAGAGAGTGGTTGAGAGAGAGGGGAGTGAGAGAGAGGAGGTGAGACAGACATGGGGTGAGAGATGGAGAGAAAGGGGTGAGAGAGAGAGGGATGAGAGAGAGAGGGGGATGAGTGAGAGAGCGTGTTGAGAGAGAGGCGGTGAGAGCGAGAGAGGGAGAGAGAGTGATGCGGTGAGAGAATCAGGGGGTGAGAGACGGTGGAGAGATAGAGGGGGAGAGTGAAAGGTGGCGAGAGAGACGGGGGCGAGATTGAGGGAGTGTGTGAGAGACGGGGTGAAAGAAAGAGGGTGAGGGAGAGGGGTGAGCGAGAGCATGGGATGAGAGAGAGAGGGTTGAGAGAGAGGGGGGGCGAGAGATAGAGGGGGCGAGAGAAAGGCAGCGAGAGATACGGGGACGACAGAGTGGGAGTGTGTGACAAATGGGGTGAAAGAGAGAGAGGGTGTGGGAGAGCATGGGGTGTGAGAGAAAGGGGCAAGAGATAGAGGGGGCAAGAGATAGGCGGCGAGAGAGTGAGGGGCGAGGTTGAAGGAGTGTGTGAGAGACGGGATGGAAGAAAGAGAGGGTGAGGGAGAGGGGTGAGAGAGAGGGGTGAGCGAGAGCATGGAGTGAGAGAGAAAGGGGCGAGAGTGAGAGGGGTGAGAGAGAAGGGTGAGAGAGAGATGTGTCGAGAGTGAGGGAGTGTGTGAGAGCGGGGCGTGAAAGGGAGAGAGGGTGAGAAAGAGAGGTGAGAGAGAGGGGTGAGAGAGAGGGGTGAGCGAGAGTATGGAGTGAGAGAGAAAGGGGCGAGAGAGAGGGGTGAGAGAGAAGGGTGAGAGAGAGATGTGTCGAGAGGGAGGGAGTGTGTGAGAGGGGCGTGAAAGAGAGAGAGGGTGAGAAAGAGAGGTGAGAGAGAGGGGTGAGAGAAAGAGGAGAGAGAGAGGGGTGAGAGAGACGGGGTGAGATAGTGAGGGAGTGAGAGAGAGGGTGTGTGTGTGAGAGAGAGAGACATGATATGAGAAAGAGGGAGTGAGAGTGAGAGGAGAGAGAGAGAGAGAGAGGGTGAGAGATAGAGGTGAGAGAGAGTGGGCGAGAGAGAGTGTAGGAGAGAGAGAGTTGAGAGAGAGGGTGAGAGAGCGCGAGAGGGGTGACAGAGAGGGGCAGAGAGAGATGGGTGCGAGGGAGTGAGAGAGAAAGGGTGAGATAGTGAGAGTGTGAGAGGGAAGGGGTGTGAGAGAGAGAGACAGGATGTGAGAGAGAGGGAGTGAGAGTGAGTGGGTGTGAGAGTGAGAGGGTTTGAGAAAGAGAGGGATTGAGAGAGAGAGTGGGCGAGAGAGTGGGCGAGAGAAAGATTGGGCGAGAGAGAGAATGGGCAAAAGAGAGACTGGGCGAGAGCGAGGGTGGGTGAGAGCGCGAGTGGGTGAGAGAGAAGAGTGGGCGAGAGAGAGAGTGTGTGAGAGACAGTGGGCGAGAGAGAGTGTGGGAGAGAGAGTGGGCGAGAGAGAGTGGGCGACAGAGAGCGGTGAGAGCGAGGGTGAGAGAGCGCGAGAGGGGTGACAGAGAGAGGGGAGAGAGAGATGGGTGTGAGAGGGGTGAGAGAGACAGGGTGAGATAGTGAGGGTGTGAGAGGGAACGGGTGTGAGAGAGACAGTGCGTGAGAGAGAGGGAGTGAGAGTGAGAGGGTGTGAGTGTGAGAGGGAGTGAGAGAGAGAGTGGCTGAGAGAGAGTGGGCGAGAGAGAGACTGGGCGATAGAGAGGGTGGGTGAGAGAGAGAGTGGGTGAGAGAGAGTGGGCGAGAGAGAGAGAGTGAGAGGGGGGAAGAAGCAGAGAGTGGGCGCGAAAGAGCGTGGGCAATAGAGAGTGGGAGAGTGTAGGGGGCGAGGGAGAGAGAACGTGTGAGAGAGGGAGGTGAGAGAGAGGATGAGGGTGAGAGCGCGAGAGAGGTGAGAGAGAGAATGTCAAGAGCGAGAAGGTGTGAGGAAGAGAAGGGGGGGAGAGAGAGGGGCTGAGAGAGAGGGGGTGAGAGAGAACGTTAATGGCGAGAGAGGGGATGAGAGAGAGCGATGAGAAAGAGAGAGGGGTGAGGAGAGAGTGAGGGGAGAGTGTGAGAGGGGTGAAAGAGAGCCCGAATGGTGAGAGAGAGAGGGATAAGAGAGGGGCTGTGTGAGAGAGGGCTGTGAGTGGGAGCAGGAGTGAGTGAGAGGGGGAGTGAGTGAGAGATTGAGGGACAGAGGGAGGGAGGGAGCAATGGAGAGAGAGAGAGGGAAGGGGTGAGATAGAGAAGTGGGTGAGAGAGAGAGGATGAGAGAGAGAAGGGGTGTGGGAGAGAGGGTGGGAGAGAGGCGGGGACAGAGGCTGATGGGGTGAGAGAGTGAGGGGGTAAGAGAGGGGGGGTAAGAGACTGTGGGAGAGATAGAGGGGGAAGAGAGTGAAGAGGAAAGACATGGGGCTAGAGAGAGGGGGCAAGAGAGATGGGGTAAGAAAGAGGGTGAGAGAGAGGGAGTGTGTGAGAGAGGGGGTGAAAGAGAGAGAGGCGTGAGAGAGAGGGTTCAGCAAGAGCATGGGGTGAGAGAGAGAGAGGAGTGAGAGAGAGGGTGTGTGAGAGAGAGGGGGGTGAGAGAGAAACGTTTCGAGAGAGAGGAAGTGTGTGGGGGGAGTGAAAGAGGGAGAGGGGTGAGAGAGAGAGAGGTTAGCGAGAGCATGGGGTGAGAGAGAGAGGTGAGAGAGAGAGGGATGAGAGAGAGAGGGGGATGAGTGAGAGAGCGTGTTGAGAGAGAGGCAGTGAGAGCGAGAGAGGGAGAGAGAGTGATGGGGTGAGAGAGTCAGGGGGTGAGAGACGGGGGAGAGAGAGGGGGGAGAGAGAAAGGTGGCGATAGAGACTGGGGCGAGATTGAGGGAGTGTGTGAGAGATGGGGTGAAAGAAAGAGGGTGAGGGAGGGGGTGAGCGAGAGCATGGGGTGAGAGAGAGAGGGGTGAGAGAGAGACGGGCGAGAGATAGAGGGGGCGAGACAAAGGCAGCGAGAGATACGGGGGCGACAGAGTAGGAGTGTGTGACACATGGGGTGAAAGAGAGAGAGGGTGTGGGAGAGCATGGGGTGTGAGAGAGAGGGGCAAGAGAGAGAGAGAGGTGAGAGAGAGAGGGGCGAGACAGAGAGAGGGGTGAGAGACAGAGGGGCGAGAGATAGAGGGGGCAAGAGAAAGGCGGCGAGAGAGACGGGGGCGAGATTGAGGGAGTGTGTGAGAGACGGGATGAAAGAAAGAGAGGGTGAGGGAGGGGGGCGTGAAAGAGAGAGAGGGTGAGAAAGTAAGGTGAGAGAGAGGGGTGAGAGAGACGGGGTGAGATAGCGAGGGAGTGAGACAGAGGGTGTGTGAGAGAGAGAGACATGATATGAGAGAGAGGGACTGAGAGAGAGAGAGAGAGAGAGAGAGACTGAGAAAGAGACGGACTGAGAAAGAGGGAGTGAGAGTGAGAGGATTGAGAGAGAGAGAGGGTAAGAGATAGAGGTGAGAGAGAGTGGGCGAGAGAGTGTAGGAGAGAGAGATGGCGAGAGAGAGTGGGCGAGAGAGAGAGAGGTGAAAGAGAGGGTGAGAGAGCGCGAGAGGGGTGACAGAGATGGGGAGAGAGAGATGGGTGCGAGGGGGTGAGAGAGAAAGGGTGAGATAGTGAGAGTGTGAGACGGATGGGGTGTGAGAGAGAGACAGGATGTGAGAGAGAGGGAGTGAGAGTGAGTGGGTGTGAGAGTGAGACGGTGTGAGAAAGAGAGGGATTGAGAGAGAGAGAGTGGTCGAGAGAGTGGGCGAGAGAAAGATTGGGCGAGAGAGAGTGGGCGAAAGAGAGACTGGGCGAGTGCGAGGGTGGGTGAGAGCGCGAGTGGGTGTGAGAGAAGAGTGTGCGAGAGATAGAGTGGGCGAGAGAGAGTGGGCGAGAGAGAGTGTGGGAGAGAGAGTGAGCGAGAGAGAGTGGGCGAGAGAGAGTGGGCGACAGAGAGAGGTGAGAGAGAGGGTGAGAGAGCGCGAGAGGGGTGACAGAGAGAGGGGAGAGAGAGATGGGTGTGAGAGGGGTGAGAGAGACAGGGTGAGATAGTGAGTGTGTGAGAAGGAAGGGGTGTAAGAGAGAGACAGGGCGTGAGAGAGAGTGAGTGAGAGTGAGAGGGTGTGAGAGTGAGAGGGTGTGAGAGAGAGAGGGACTGAGAAAGAGGGCGTGAGAGTAATCGCGAGAGGGGTGAGAGAGTGAGAGTGTGTGAGAGAGAGAGGGAGTGAGAGAGAGAGTGGCTGAGAGAGAGTGGGCGAGAGAGAGACTGGGCGAGAGAGAGAGTGAGAGGGGGGCAGAAGTAGAGAGTGCGCGCGAAAGAGAGTGGGCAAGAGAGAGTGGGAGTGTGTAGGGGGCGAGGGAGAGAGAACGTGTGAGAGAGGGAGGTGAGAGAGAGGATGAGGGTGAGAGAGTGCGAGAGAGGTGAGAGAGAGAATGTCAATAGCGAGAAGGTGTGAGGAAGAGAAGGGGGTAAGAGAGAGGGACTGAGAGAGAGGGGGTGAGAGAGAACGTTAATGGCGAGAAGAGGGGGTGAGAGAGAGCGATGAGAAAGAGAGAGGGGTGAGAGAGAGAGTGAGGGGAGAGTGTGAGAGGAGTGAAAGAGAGCCCGAAAGGTGAGAGAGAGAGGGGTAAGAGAGGGGCTGTGTGAGAGAGGGCTGTGAGTGGGAGCAGGAGTGAGTGAGAGGGGGAGTGAGTGAGAGAGTAAGGGAGAGAGGGATGGAGGGAGCAATGGAGAGAGAGAGGGAAGGGGTGAGATAGAGAAGTGGGTGAGAGAGAGGGGATGAGAGAGAGAGGGTGTGGGAGAGAGAGGGGGAGAGAGAGGGGAGATAGGCTGATGGGGTGAGAGAGTGAAGGGGTAAGAGAGGGGGCTAAGAGACTGTGAGACAGATAGAGGGGGAAGAGAGTGAAGAGGAAAGACATGGGGCTAGAGAGAGGTGGCAAGAGAGATGGGGCAAGAGAGAGGGTGAGAGAGAGGGAGTGTGTGAGAGAGGGGGTGAAAGAGCGAGAGGGGTGAGAGAGAGAGGTTAGCGAGAGCATGGGGTGAGAGAGAGAGGTGTGAGAGAGAGATGGGTGTGTGAGAGAGAGGGGAGAGAGAGAGGGGAGAGAGAGAGTGAGAGAGAGGGTTTTGAGAGAGGGGTGAGAGAGAGAGGGGTGAGAGAGTCAGGGGGTGAGAGACGGGGAGAGATAGAGGGGGAGAGATAAAGTTGGCGAGAGGGACAGGGGGCGAGATTGAGAGAGCGTGGGAGAGACGGGGTGAAAGAAAGAGGGTGAGGGAGAGGGGTGAGTGAGAGGGGTGAGCGAGAGCATGGGGTGAGAGAGAGAGAAGGGTGAGAGAGAGAGAGGGGCGAGAGATAGAGGGGGCGAGGGAAAGGCGACGAGAGAGACAGGGGGCGACAGAGAGGGAGTGTGTGACAGACGGTGTGAAATCGAGAAAGGGTTTGGGAGAGCATGGGGTGTGAGAGAGAGGGGCTAGAGAGAGAGAGGGGTGAGAAAGAGGGGGGCGAGAGATAGAGGGGGCAAGAGAAAGGCGGCGAGAGAGTGAGGGGGCGAGATTGACGGAGTGTGTGAGAGACGGGGTGAAAAAAAGAGAGGGTGAGGGAGAGGGGTGAGAGAGAGGGGTGAGG
The DNA here is from genome assembly GCF_047496795.1 of Chiloscyllium punctatum. Classification (NCBI taxonomy): domain Eukaryota; kingdom Metazoa; phylum Chordata; class Chondrichthyes; order Orectolobiformes; family Hemiscylliidae; genus Chiloscyllium; species Chiloscyllium punctatum. The sequence goes on along the minus strand of NC_092766.1, from coordinate 48,718,316 downwards.
GAGAGAAGGATGAGAGAGAGGGGCGTGAGTGAGAGTGAGGGGGGTGAGAGAGAGAGAAGGGGATGAGAGAGATGGGGTGAGAGCGGGTGAGTGGGTGAGAGAGAGTGGGTGAGAGAAAGTGTGGGTAAGCGTGGGAGAGAGGGTTAGGTGGTGAGAGAGAGAGATTGAGTGAAAGAGAGAGGGGGTGTGAGATAGTGGGGTTTGAGAGAGAGTGAGAGAGAGGGATGAGTGAGATAGTGAGTTGAGATAGAGAGAACGGGTGAGAGAGAGAGGTGTGAGGGAGAGAGCGGGTGAGAGAGAGAGAGTGTGTGTGAGAGATGGTGTTGAGAGAGAGAGAGAGAGTGGGGGGTGAGAGAGCGAGACGAGGTGAGACAGGGGGTGAGAGAGAGAGGGGGTGAGAGAGAGGGGGTGTGAGAGAGGGTGTGAGAGGCAGGGAGAGAGAGCGGTGTGAGAGAGAGGGGAGGTGAGTGAGAGACGGTGTTGAGAGAGAGGCGGTGAGAGAGAGAGGGGGAGCGAGTTATGGGGTGAGATAGTGAGGGGGGTGAAAAACGGGCAGATTTAGAGGGGGAGAGAGAGAGGGGGAGAGAGAAAAGCGGCGAGAGAGACAAGGGGCGACAGAGAGGGAGTGTGTGAGAGACTGGGTGAAAGAGAGAGAGGGTGAGGGAGTGGGGTGAGAGAGAGGAGTGAGCGAGAGCATGGGGTACGAGAGAAAGGGGTGAGAGAGAGGGGAGAGCGAGAGCATGGGGTGCGAGAGAGAGGGGTGAGAGAGAGAGGGGTGAGAGAGATGGAGTGTGTGAGGGGGGTGAAAGAGAGAGAGGGTGAGAGAGAGGAGTGAGAGAGAGAGGAGTGAGAGCAAGAGAGAGAGGGGTGAGAGAGAGAGAGAGTTGTGAGTGAGAGAGGATGTGAGAGAGACAGGGCTGAGAGAGAGGGAGAGAGAGAGGAGTGAGAGAGAGGGGTCAGAGAGATAGGGGCGTGAGTGAGAGAGAGGAGTGTGAGAGAGAAAGGGTGAGAGAGAGGGGATGAGAGACGGGTGAGAGAAATAGAGAGGGGAGTAAGAGAGAGCAGTGAGAGAGTGGGATGAGAGAGAGGGGGCGGGCGAGAGACCAGTGTAAGAGAGAGAGGGGTGAGAGTATGAGAGTGCTGAGAGAGGGGTGAAAGAGAGAGGGAGCAGTGTAAGAGAGAGACAGGTAAGAGTGGGATGAGAGAGAGAGAGGGGGGAGAGAGCGGAGGGGAGAGAGAGGAGAGAGAGAGAGGGCTGAGAGAGAGAGGGGTGTGGGGAGAGAGAGAGAGACGGGGTGCGAGAGAAAGGCCGAGAGAGAGGCAGTGTGTGAGAGAGGGCGGTGAGAGAGAGAGGGTGAGAGAGGGGTGAGAGAGAGGGAGGAGTGTAAGAGAGAGGGGGTAAGAGAGGGATGAGAGTGAGAGGGGTAGAGAGCAGAGGGGAGAGAGAGGTGAGAGAGAGAGAGGGAGCTGAGAGGGGGAGATAGAGAGACGGGGTGCGAGAGAGGGGCCGAGAGAGAAGCAGTGTGTGAGAGAGGGCGGTGAAAGAGAGAGAAAGTGAGAGGATGGGATGAGTGAGAGTGGGGTGAGAGAGAGAAGGGTGAGAGCGACAAGGGTGACAGCGAGAGAGAGAGGGTGAGAGAAAGGGTTGAGAGGGAGTTAGGGGTGAGAGAGTGGGGCATGAGAGACAGAGAGTGGGGTGGCAGAGAGAGAGAGGAGAGAGAGTGAGGGGGTGAGAGAGAGAGAAATGAGAGACAGAGAGAGAATGACAGAGAGAGTCGCTTGAGGGAGAGAGGGCTGAGAGAGGGGTGAGAAAGAGAGGGGTGAAAGAGAGTGAGAGAGGGTGTTGAGGGAGAGGCGGTGAGAGAGAGAGTGTGGTGAGTGAGAGGAGGAGAGACAGACAGGGGGTGAGAGAGAGAGAGAGAGGGGGTGGGAGAGAGAGTAGGTGAGACAGACAGGGAGTGAGACAGATGGGGTGAGACAGAGGGTGAGAGAGAGAGGGGGATGAGTGAGAGAGGGTGTTGAGGGAGAGGCGGTGAGAGAGGGGGAGAGAGAGTGAGGTGGTGAGAGAGAAATGGGCTGAGAGACAGGGGGAGAGATAGAGGGGGGAGAGAGAGGTGTGAGACAGAGAGAGGGTGGAGAGCGTGAGGGGGGAGGGAGAGAGAAGTGAGAAAGAGGGGCGAGAGAGTGCGGGGGGAGAGAGAGGCAGAGAGAGAAACAGGGGGTGAGAGAGATGGAGTGTGTGAGAGACGGGGTGAAAGAGAGAGAGGGTAGCGGAGAGCGGTGAGTGAGAGGGGAGAGCGAGAGCATGGGGTGAGAGAGAGAGGGATGAGAAGAGGGAATGTGTGAGAAAGGGGATTGAAAGAGAGAGAGGGCGAGTGAGAGAGGGGTGAGAGACAGGAGTGAGAGAGAGGGGGGGTGAGAGAGAGGGGGTGAGAACAAGAGAGAGTGAGGGTTGGTAGAGAGAGGGAGGGAGGGGTGTGTGAGAGAGAAGAGTGAGACAGAGGGGTGAGAGAGAGAGAGGGATGAGAGAGAGGGGCGTGAGTGAGTGAGAGAGAGAGGGGTGAGAGAGATAGAGAGGGGTGTAAGAGAGAGGGGTGAGAGAGTGGGATGAGAGAGAGGGGTAGAGAGAGAGGGAGAGAGAAAGTGGTTTTAAGAGAGAGGGGTGAGAGAATGAGAGGGCTGAGAGAGTGGTGAGAGAGAGAGGGGGTGAGAGAGAGGGGGTGAGAGAGAGGGGGTGAGATAAATAGAGAGGGGAGTAAGAGAGGGCAGTGAGAGAGTGGGATGAGAGAGAGGGGGAGAGAGAGAGGGAGGAGCGTAAGAGAGAGAGGGGGTAAGCGAGGGATGAGAGAGAGAAGGGTAGAGAGCGGCGGGGAGAGAGAGAGGTGAGAGAGAGGGATGAGAGAGAGGGGGAGAGACAGAGACGGAATGCGGGTGAGGGGACGAGAGAGAGGCAGTGTGTGAGAGAGGGTGGTGAAAGAGAGAGAGAGGCTGAGAGACAGGGGAGAGAGAGAGGGAGAGAGAGAGTGGTAGAGAGGGGGAGACAGAGAGAGGGTGGAGAGAGAGTGTGGCGAGAGAGAGAGGGGGCGAGAGAGTGAGGGGCAGAGAGAGAGGTGGAGAGAAAAACAGGGGGCGTGAGAGAGGGTGTGTGAGAGATGGGGTGAAAACGAGAGAGGCTTAGGGAGAGCGGTGAGTGAGACGGGAGAGCGAGAGCGTGGGGTGAGAGAGAGAGAGAGCGGTGTGAGAGACAGGGAGTGTGTGAGAGAGGGGGTGAAAGGGAGAGACGGTGAGAGAGAGAGCGTGAGTGAGAGAGGGTGAGAGAGAGGTGTGATATAGAGAGGGGTGAGAGAGGGGTGAGAAAAATAGAGAGGGGAGGAAGAGAGAGCAGTGAGAGAATGGGATGAGAGAGAGGGCGAGAGAGATAGCGGTGTAAGAGAGAGAGGGGTGAGAGAAAGGGGGAGATAGAGGTGTCAGAGAGAGGGGTGAGAGAGAGCGGGGATGAGTGAGAGAGGGTGTTGAAAGGGAGGCGGTGAAAGAGAGAGAGGGGAGTGAGAGAGAAGGAGGTGAGACAGATAGGGGGTGAGAGAGAGGGTTTAAGAGAGAGCGAGGGTGGGAGAGAGCGGAGGTGAGAGACAGGGGTGAGCTAGAGCGGTAGAGAGAGGAGGAGAGAGAGAGTGGAGAGAGTGAAGGGGAGAGAGGGCGTGAGAGAGAGCGGTGTAAGAGAGAGAGGGGTGAGACTATGAGAGGGCTGAGAGAGGGATGAGAGAGAGGGAGGAGTGTAATAGAGAGAGGGGTAAGAGAGGGATGAGAGAGAGGGGTAAAGAGCAGAGGGGAGAGAGAGAGAGGTGAGAGAGAGAGAGGGTTGAGAGAAGGGGTGAGAGAGAGAGAGACGGGGCGCAAGAGAGGGGGCGAGAGAGAGGCAGTGTGTGAGAGAGGGCGGTGGAAGAGAGAGAGTGGCTGAGAGACGGGGGAGAGATAGAGGGGGTAGAGAGAGGGGGGAGACAGAGAGAGGGATGAGGGAGAGAGGGGGCGAGAGAGTGAGGGGGAGAGAAAGAGGTAGAGAGAGAAACGGGGGCGAGAGGGAGGGAGTGTGTGAGAGTCGGGGAGAAAGAGAGAGGGTGAGGGACAGCGGAGAGCGAGAGGGGAGAGCGAGAGCATGGGGTCAAAGAGAGGGTTGAGAGAGAGGGAATGTGTGAGAGAGGGGAGTGAAAGAGAGAGGGTGAGAGAGAGTGTGTGTGAGGAGAGGGGTGAGATAGAGAGGGGTGAGAGAGTGTGGAGGGTGAGAGAGAGAGGGCTGAGAGACAGGGGGAGAGATAGTGGGGGTAGACAGAGGGGGAGACAGAGAGTGGAAGAGAGAGGGGCGAGAGAAATGGGACGAGAGAGTGAGGGGGACAGAAAGAGGTGGAGCGAGAAATAGGGAGCAAGAGGGAGGGAGTGTGTGAGAGACGGAGAGAAAGAGAGAGATTGAGGGAGAGTGGTGATTGAGGGGGTCGAGAGCATGGGGTGAGATAGGGGTGAGAGAGAGGGAGTGTGTGAGAGAGGGGAGTGAAAGAGAGAGTGTGAGAGAGAGGGGTGATACAGAGAGGGGTGACAGAGTGAGGGGGGTGAGGAGAGAGAGGGGTGGGAGAGAGATAGTTGATAGAGAGAGGGGGGTGTGAGAGAGAGAGTGAGAGAGGGGTTGAGAGGGAGATGGGTGAGAGAGAAGGCGCGTGTGTGAGAGAGGGGTGAGAGAGAGAGGAATGAGACAGACAGGGGGTGAGACAGAGGGTGAGAGAGAGGGTTGAGAGAGGGAGAGGGGTGACCAAGAGAGGGGTTGAGTGAGAGACGGTGTTGAGAGAGAGGCGGTGAAAGAGAGAGGGGTTGGGAGAGAGAGGAGGTGAGATAGACACGGGGTGAGAGAGGGGGTGAGAGAGAGGGTGAGAGAGAGTGGTGAGAGAGGGAGAGGTAAGAGAGAGGGGAAGAGAAAGAGGTGGAGAGAGAAACAGGGGGCGAGAGGGAGGGAGTGTGTGAGAGACGGGGAGAAAGAGAGATGGGTGAGAGAGCGGGTGAGAGAAGGCTGTGAGAGAGAGATGGGTGAGACAGAGGGGTGAGACAGAGGGGTGATAGAGAGGGGTGACAGAGAGAGATGGCAGAGAGAGAGGGTAAGAGAAAGCCGGGTGAGAGAGAGGGGTGAGAAAGAGGGGTGAGAGCGAGAGAGAGAGAGGTGTGAGAAAGAGAGGGCGTTGAGAGAGGGGTGAGAGATAGGGGTGTAAGAGAGAGGGGTGAAAGAGTTGGTTGAGAGAGGGAGGTAAAGAGGGGGGGAGAGAGAATGGTGTAAGAGAGAGAGGGGTGAGATTATAAGAGGGGTGAGAGAGAGGGAGGAGTCTAAGAAAGACAGTGGTTAAGAGGGATGAGTGAGAGGGAGAGAGAGTGGCGAGAGATAGAGAGGGCTGTGAGAGAGGGGAGAAGTGAGAGACGAGGTGAGAGAGGAGGGGTGCGAGAGAGAGGGAGCGTGTTAGGGGGGTGAAAGAGAGAGAGTGGTGAGAGAGAGAGGGGTGAGAGAGAGATGGGAGAGAGAGAAGGGGCGTGAGAGAGAGAGAAAGGAGTGGGAGAGAGAGGGCGGAGAGAGAGGGGTGAGAGAGAGAGGGGCGTGAGGCAGAGAGAGAGGGGAGAGAGAGTGTGGGCGAGAGAGTGTGTGGGCGAGAGAGAGAGAGTGGGCGAGAGATGGAGGGAGTGAGGAAGAGAAGGGGTGAGAGAGAGAGAGGGGTGTGACAGGGAGAGGTTCTGAGAGTGGGGGTGAGAGAGGGGTGAGAGAGAGAGACGCTGTGAGAGACTAACAGAGTGAGAGAGAGTGGGTGAGAGACAGAGAGGGGAGAGAGGGAGGGGGAGATAGAGGTGTGAGAGAGAGGGGTGAGAGAGAGAGGGGATGAGTGAGAGAGGATGTGAGACAGATAGGGGGTGAGAGAGAGGGGTTGAGAGAGAGAGGAGTTGGGAGAGAGAGGAGGTGAGAGACAGGGGGACAGATAGAAAGGGGAGAGAGAGGGGGGAGAGAGAGAGAGAGTGGAGAGAATGAGGGGGAGAGAGAGAGGGACGAGAAAGAGAGAGGGCGAGAGAGGGGGCGAGAGAGACGGGGTGAGAGAGAGGGAGTGTGTGAAAGAGGAACGTGAAAGAGAGAGAGCCCGAGACAGGGGTGAGAGGGAGGCGTAAGAGAGAGAGGCTGAGAGAGAGGGGTGAGCAAGAGCATGGAGTGAGAGAGCGAGAGGGGTGAGAGAGAGGGGGTGAGAGAGAGAGGGGCTGAGGGAGAGAGGGTGTGAGAGAGGGGTTAGAGAGTGATGGGGAGAGAGAGGGGGTGAGAGAGAGAGCGGTGCGAGAGAGGGGTGAGAGAGAGAAGTGTGAGAGCGAGAGAGAGGGGGTGAGAGAGAGAGGGGTGAGAGAGAGAGGGTGAGATCGAGAGGGGATGAGAGAGGGGTGAGAGAAATAGAGAGGGGAGTAAGAGAGAGCAGTGAGAGAGTGGGATGAGAGAGAGGGGGAGAGAGAGCGGTGTAAGAGAGACGGGTGAGAATATGAGAGGGCTGAGAGAGGGGTGAGAGAGAGAGGGAGTAGTGTAAGAGAGAGACGGGGTAAGAGAGGGATTAGAGAGAGGGGTAGAGAGCAGAGGGGGGAGAGAGAGGTGAGAGAGAGAGCTGAGAGAGAGGGGGAGAGAGAGACGGGGTGCGAGAGAGAGGGCAAGAGAGAGGCAGTGTGTGAGCGAGGGCGGTGAAAGAGAGAGGGGATGAGAGACAGGGGGAGAGATAGAGGGGGTAGAGAGAGTGGGGAGACAGAGAGAGAGAGAGAGGGGCGAGAGAGACGGGGCGAGAGAGTGAGGGGCACAGAAAGAGGTGGAGCGAGAAACAAGAGGCGAGAGGGAGGGAGTGTGTGAGAGTCGGGGAGAAAGAGAGAGGTGAGGGAGAGCGGTCAGTGAGAGGGGAGAGCGAGAGCATGGGGTGAAAGAGGGGTGAGAGAGAGGGAGCGTGTGAGAGAGGGGAGTGAAAGAGAGAGAGGGTGAGTGAGATAGGATGAGAGAGAGGCGTGAGAGAGAGGGGTGAGAGAGAGAGAGCTAAAAGAGAGGGGGAAAGAGAGAGAGATGGGGTGAGAGAGCAAGGGGGTGAGAGAGAGGGAGTGTGTGAGAGGTGGGTTGAAAGAGAGAGAGGGTGAGAGAGAGGGGTGAGGGAGAGAAGGGTGAGAGCGACAGCGAGAGGGTGAGAGAGAGAGAGGGATGAGAGAGAGGGTGTGAGAGAGGGGGTGAGAGAGAGCGGTGAGAGAGAGAGGGGTGAGAGAGATAGGGATGAGAGACAGAGAGGGAGTGAGAGAGAGAGAGTGTCGGGTGGGGGAGAGAGAGGGGTGAGAAAGCGAGGGGTCAAAGAGAGTGAGGGGTGAGAGAGAAATGGGGTGAGAGAGAGAGAGGGTGAGAGGGAGAGATAGAGGTTTGGGAGAGAGGGTTGAGAGAGAGAGAGGGGTGAGTGAGATAGTGAAGTGAGATAGAGAGAACGGTTGAGAGAGAGATGTGTGAGAGAGAGGAGGTGAGTGAGAGAGGGTGTTGCGAGAGAGGCAGTGAGAGAGAGGTGTATGAGAGAGAGGAGGTGAGACAGATGGGGTGAGAAAGAGGAGGCGAGAGATAGAGAAGGTGGAGAGAGAGGAGGTGAGGCAGACAGGTGGTAAGATAGAGGGCGTGAGAGAGAGGGGGTGAGAGAGGGGTGAGAGAGAGAGGGGTGAGAAAGAGAGGGTGAGAGCGAGAGGGGATGAGAGAGGGGTGAGAGAAATAGAGAGGGGAGTAAGAGAGAGCAGTGAGAGAGTGGGATGAGAGAGAGGGGGAGAGAGAGCAGTGTAAGAGAGACGGGTGAGAATATGAGAGGGCTGAGAGAGGGGTGAGAGAGGGAGGGAGTAATGTAAGAGAGTGACGGGGTAAGAGAGGGATTAGAGAGAGGGGTAGAGAGCAGAGGGGAGAGAGAGAGGTGAGAGAGAGAGCTGAGAGAGAGGGGGAGAGAGAGAGACGGGGTGCGAGAGAGAGGGCAAGAGAGAGGCAGTGTGTGAGCGAGGGCGGTGAAACAGAGAGGGGCTGAGAGACAGGGGGAGAGATAGAGGGGGTAGAGAGAGTGGGGAGACAGAGAGAGAGAGGGGCGAGAGAGAGGGGGCGAGAGAGTGAGGGGGACAGAAAGAGGTGGAGCGAGAAACAGTGGGCGAGAGGGAGGGAGTGTGTGAGAGTCGGGGAGAAAGATAGAGGTGAGGGAGAGCGGTGAGTGAGAGGGGAGAGCATGGGGTGAAAGAGGGGTGAGAGAAAGGGAGCGTGTGAGAGAGGGGAGTGAAAGAGAGAGAGGGTGAGTGAGAGAGGATGATAGAGAGGGGTGAGAGAGAGGGGTGAGAGAGAGGGAGTGTGTGAGAGGTGGGTTAGAAGAGAGAGAGGGTGAGAGAGAGGGGTGAGGGAGGGAAGGGTGAGAGCGAGAGAGAGAGGGTGTGAGAGAGAGAGGGATGAGAGAGAGGGTGTGAGAGAGGGATGATAGAGTGAGGGGGTGAGAGGGGGGTGTGAGAGAGCGGTGAGAGAGAGAGGGGTGAGAGAGAGAGGGGTGAGGAAGAGAGGGGTGAGAGAGAGGGGGATGAGAGAGAGAGAATGGTGAGTGAGATAGTGAAGTGAGATAGAGCGAATGGGGGAGAGAGAGAGGTTTGAAAGAGAGGGGGTGAGAGAGAGAGGGAGTGAGTGAGAGAGGGTGTTGAGAAAGAGGCAGTGAGAGAGAGGGGTATGAGAGAGTTAGGATGTGAGAGAGACGGGGGTGAGAGAGAGGGGTTGAGAGATAGAGAGGGTTAAGATAGAAAGGGGTGAGATAGAGAGGGGTGAGAGAGAGAGGGGTGAGAAAGAGAGGGGTGAAAGAGAGAGAATGTGAGTGAGATAGTGAAGTGAGATAGAGCGAATGGGGGAGAGAGAGAGGTTTGAAAGAGAGGGGGTGAGAGAGAGAGGGAGTGAGTGAGAGAGGGTGTTGAGAAAGAGGCAGTGAGAGAGAGGGGTATGAGAGAGTTAGGAGGTGAGAGAGACGGGGGTGAGAGAGAGGGGTTGAGAGATAGAGAGGGTTAAGATAGAAAGGGGTGAGATAGAGAGGGGTGAGAGAGTGAGTGGGGTGAGGGAGAAAAGGGTGAGAGCGATAGAGAGAGAAAGGGTGAGAGAGAGAGAGGGATGAGAGAGAGACAGGGTGTGAGAGAGAGGTGAGAGTGTGAGGGGGTGAGAGAGGGGGTGAGAGAGAGAGAGCAGAGAGAGTGGGGGAAAGAGAGAGAGAGATGGGGTGAGAGAGCGAGGGGGTGAGAGAGAGGGAGTGTGTGAGAGGTGGGTTGAAAGAGAGAGAGGGTGAGAGAGAGGGGTGAGGGAGGGAAGGGTGAGAGCGAGAGAGAGAGGGTGTGAGAGAGAGGGGGATGAGAGAGAGGGTGTGAGAGAGGGATGATAGAGTGAGGGGGTGAGAGAGGGGGTGTGAGAGAGCGGTGAGAGAGAGAGGGGTGAGAGAGAGAGGGGTGAGAAAGAGACGGGTGAATAAGAGAGAATGTGAGTGAGATAGTGAAGTGAGATAGAGCGAATGGGGGAGAGAGAGAGGTTTGAAAGAGAGGGGGTGAGAGAGAGAGGGAGTGAGTGAGAGGGAGTGTGTGAGAGGTGGGTTGAAAGAGAGAGAGGGTGAGAGAGAGGGGTGAGGGAGTGAAGGGTGAGAGCGAGAGAGAGAGGGTGAGAGAGAGAGAGGGATGAGAGAGAGGGTGTGAGAGACGGGGTGAGAGAGAGCGGTGAGAGAGAGAGGGGTGAGAGAGATAGGGATGAGAGACAGAGAGGGGGTGAGAGAGAGAGAGTCGGGTGGGGGAGAGAGAGGGGTGAGAAAGCGAGGGGTGAAAGAGAGTGAGGGGTGAGAGAGAGATGGCGTGAGAGAGAGAGGGTGAGAGGGAGAGATAGAGGGATGAGAGAGAGGGTTGAGAGAGAGAGATGTGTGAGAGAGAGGAGGTGAGTGAGAGAGGGTGTTGCGAGAGAGGCAGTGAGAGAGAGGTGTATGAGAGAGAGGAGGTGAGACAGACGGGGTGAGAAAGAGGAGGTGAGAGATAGAGAGGGGTGGAGAGAGAGGAGGTGAGACAGACAGGTGGTAAGATAGAGGGCGTGAGAGAGAGGGTGAGAGAGGGGAGTGAGAGAGAGGGGGTGAGAGAGAGTGGTGAGACAGAGAGAAGGGTGAGAGAGAGGGGGATGAGTGAGAGAGGGTGTTGAGAGCGAGGCGGTGAGAGAGAGTGTGTGAGAGAGAGTGACGAGGTGAGATAGTGAGGGGGTGAGAGATAGAGGGGTTGAGAGACAGGGAGAGAGATAGAAGGAGAGAGAGAGGGAGAGAGAGAGAGGCGCGAGAGAGGTGGGCGAGAGAGAGAGACGGCGAGAGAGACGGGGGTGAGAGAGAGGGAGTGTGTGAGAGACGGGGTGAGAGAGAGAGAGGGTGAGGGAGGGGGTGAGAGAGGGGGTGAGCGAGAGGATGAGGTGAGAGAGAGAGGGTGAGAGACAGAGGGGTCAGAGAGAGGGGGTGAGAGAGGGGTGAGCTAGAGAGTCGGCGATAGAGACAGGGGGCGAGAGACAGGGAGAGATGGGGTGAAAGAGAGAGAGAGAGTGAGCGAGAGGATAGGGTGAGAGAGAGAGGATGAGAGAAAGAGGGGTGAGAGACAGAGTGATGAGAGAGTGGGGGTGAGAGAGAGAGAGAGTGGTGAGGGAGAGAGGGGAGAGAGAGTGATGCGGTGAGAGAGTCATGGGTGAGAGACAGGGGGAGAGATAGAGGGTGGAGAGTGTGAGAGAGGAGAGAGAGGGGCGAGAGAGAGAGGAGGCGAGAGAGAAAGGGGGCAACAGAGACAGGGGGCGAGAGAGAGGGAGTGTGTGAGAGACGGGGTGAAAGAGATAGAGGGTGAGAGAGGGGTGAGAGAGAGAGTGGTGAGCGAGAGCATGGGGTGAGAGAGAAGGGTCAGAGAGAGGGGTGAGAGAGATGGGGCGAGAGAGAGGTGAGATAAAGCGGGGGCGAGAGTGAGGAAGTGTTTGAGGGGGGGTTAAAAGAGAGGGTGAGAGAGAGAGGGGGATGAGAGAGACGGAGCGTGTGAGAGAGGTGGGTGAAAGAGAGAGAGATTGAGAGGGAGAGGGGTGAGAGAGAGGGGTGAGAGAGAGGGGGGTGAGCGAGGGAGAGGGGTGAGAGCGAGAGAGAGAGGCGGTGAGAGAGAGAGAGGGGAGAGAGAGTGACGGGGTGAGTGAGGGGGTTAGAGAGAGACGTTTGAGAGAATGAGCAGAGATAGAGGGGGAGAGAGAGGGTGAGAGAGAGGGGGTTGAGTGAGAGAGGGTGTTGAGAGAGAGGCGGTGAGAGAGAGGGGGGTGAGAGAGAGGAGGTGAGACAGACAGGGGTGAGAGAGAGAGGGTGAGAGAGAGTGGTGAGAGAGGGAGAGGAAAGAGAGAGAGGTAAGAGAGAGAGGGGTGAGAGAGGACTGAGAGAGATGGGTGAGAGAGGGGTAAGAGAGAGAGATGTAAGAGAGAGAGGGGTGAGAGCGAGAGAGAGAGAGGGGTGAGAGAGAGGAGTGAGAGGGAGATGGGTGGGAGAGAAGGGGTGTGTGAGAGAGAGAAGGGTGAGAGAGAGGGCTGAGAGAGAGTGGGTGAGAGAGAGAGGGCTGAGAGAGAGGGGAGTGAGACAGAGAGAGAGGGGTGAGAAAGAGAGTGTGGGCGAGAGAGAGAGTGACCGAGAGATTGTGAGCGTGAGAGAATGTGGGTGAGAGAGAGTGTGGGCAAGAGACGGAGCGAGTGAGGAAGAGAGGGGGTGAGAGAGAGAGCGGTGTGACAGGGAGAGGTTCTGAGAGTGGGGGAGAGAGAGGGGGTGAGAGAGAGGCGGGAAAGAGAGGGGGAGAGAGGGGAGGAGAGAGAGGGGGTGAGAGGGTTGAGAGAGAGCGGGAGAGAGAGAGTGGATGGGATGGGGGAGAGAGGGGCGAGAAAAGGGGGAGAGAGAGGGGTGAGAGAGAGGGATGAGAGAGTGGGGTGAAAGACCGGTGAGAGAGAGGGGAGTGAGAGAGGGGGAGAGACAAGGGGGAGACAGGAGTGTGAAGAAATGGGTGGAGAGAGAGGGGGAGCGAGAGGGGGGAGAGAGAAGGGAAGAGAGGGGTAAGAGAGGGGAGAGGTCGGGAGGGTGAGGAGGAGAGAGAGGGAGAGAGAGAGCGGGAGAGGGGGAGACAGAGGGGGAGAGCGGGGGTCAGAGAGAGGGGGAGAGAGGGAGGGGTGAGGGAGGGAGGAGAGATGTGGCGAGAGAGAGAGTGGGGAGAGAGGGGGAGAGAGATGGGGAGAGAAGGGGGGTGGGAGGGGTGAGAGAGAGGAATGATAGAGGGGTGAGAGAGAGGGGGAGAGGGTGAGGTGGGTGTGAGAGCGGGGGAGAGAGGGGAGAGAGAGAGGGGGTTGAGAGGGATGAGAGAGAGCGGGAGACAGATGGGGAAGGGGATGGGGAGAGAGGGGGAGAGAAGGGGTAGAGAGTGGAGTAGAAGGAGAGGGTGGCAGAGAGAGGGGTGAGAGTGCGGTGAGGGAGTGGTGAGAGAGAGAGGGGAGTGAGAGAGGGGAGAGACGGGAGGAGAGAGGAGTGTGAGAGAAGGGTGAATGAGAGGGGGATGGGAGAGATGGTGTGAGAGAAATGGGGTGAGATGGGTAGAGAGAGAGGGGAGAGAGGGGGAGAGAGAGGGGAAAGAGAGGAGGGAGAGAGGGGAGAGGTGGGGGAGAGAGAGGAGGAGAGAGAGGGAGAGAGAGCGGGAGAGAGGGGGGAGACAGAGGGGGAGAGTGGGGGGCAGAGAAAGGGGGGAGAGGGGGGAGAGACGGGAACAGGGAGGAGTGTGAGAGAAGGGTGAGAGAGAGTGGGAGGGGAGAGAGACTGTGAGAGAAATGGGGTGAGATGAGTGGAGAGAGAGGGGAAAGAGAGGAGGGAGAGAGGGGAGTGGTGGGGAGAGAGAGGGGTAGAGAGTGGGAGAGAGAGAGGGGGAGAGAGAGGGGAGAGAGATGGGGGAGATGGGGAGAGCGGGGGGCAGAGACAGGGGGAGAGAAAGGGAGTGAGAGAGACGGCTGAGGGAGGGGGAGAGATGTGGGCAATAGAGAGTGGGGAGAGAGAGGTGGGAGAGAGGAGGAGAGAGGGGGGAGCGAGGGGTAAGAGAGAGGAATGAGAGAGGAGTGAGAGAGAGGGGAGAAGGGGAGTGAGGTGGGCGAGAGAGATGGGGAGTGTGAGGGGTGAGAGAGTGGGGTGAAAGAGAGAGGGGTGAGACAGAGGGATGAGACAGATGGGTGAGACAGAGGGGACGGGGAGGATGGCGGGCGAGAGAGAGGGGTGAGAGAGAGGGAGGGGAGAGAGTGTAAGGTAGGGGAGAGAGGGGGAGAGGGGTGAGGGGGAGAGAGGGGGAGAGAGGGGGAGAGAGGGGAGAGTGAAGAGAGGTGGAGTGAGAGAGGGGGAAGCGAGCACAAAAGGGGCAGAGAGAGGGGGAAGAGAGAGAGAGGCCGGGAGAGAGAGAGGGTAAGAAAGAGATGGATTGAGAGTGAGAGGGAGTGTGAACGAGGGGTGAAAGAGAGGGGTGAGAGAAAGGGGTGAGAGAGGGGAAAGAGAGAGAGGGGAGAGAGGGGGAAGAGGGAGAGCGGGGGGAGGCGGAGAGTGTTGGGGGAAGTATGGTGGGTGAGAGAGAGGGGTGAGAGAGAGGGGGAGAGTGGGGGGAAGAGAGGGGGGAGTGAGAGAGGTGGAGTGAGAGAGGAGTAGAGAGCACAAGAGGGGCAGAGAGAGAGGGGAAGAGAGAGAGAGGTGGGGGTAGAGAGGGTGAGAGAGAGATGGCTTGAGAGTGAGAGGGGGTGTGAGCGAGAGGGGGTGAGAGTGAGAGTGGGTTAGAGAGAGGTGTGAGAGAGTTGGGTAGAGAGAGGGGCAAGCAAGAGAGTGGGGCGAGAGAGGGGGCGAGTGAGTGAGAGAGAGAGAGGGGGGCAAGTGAGAGAGAGGTGCAACTGAGCGGGAGGGAGGGGATGGAAATGAGAGAGAGAGTCTGAGAGAGTAAAAGAGCGCACGAGAAGGGAACGAGAGAGAGAGAGAGAAAGATAGATAGAGAGGGGGCAGAGCGTGATAGGGAGAGATAGAGGGAAAGCCAGAGACAGAGGGATGAGGGAGAGAGGGATGCGAGGGAGAGAGAGAGTCGGGTGAGAGAGAGGGTTTGGGTGGAGAGTGAGTCAGGGGGAGGGAGAGAGAGAGAGGGTAAGAAAGAGAGAATACGAGTGAGGGGGTGAGAGCAAGGGAGAGAGAGAGAGAGAGAAAGAGAGAGATGTCTCAGGGAGGACCAGTACAGAAGAGGTGAAAGCAGGATCCTCACAAGATGATGTGAATGAAGCCTAGAATGTTGCTGTTCCTTACCCAGCTCTGTGTCTATGTCCTGTCTTCCAGGTCTGAATACAGAAGGTCACTAACCTCTCCCTGTGCTGTTTACTCTGAGTGATCTTACTGACTGCAGAATTTACTGAAGGTTCCAGATCTCTCTCTCATCTCTCTCTGGCTGACCAAGCGTCTTTGATGTGGTTATGGATGAGACAAGAGTTAGGAATTCAGCTGAGACAGGAACATCCTGATGACCTGCAGGAGACAGAGAAATAGACAGAATGGGAAATTAGACTGATGCAGTGAGGGTTTCACGTGGAGAATGGCACTGAGTTCCACAGAGACCTGGAAAATCCAAGTCTCCATCCCTGGCCTGTGCTGCTGCATCGCTCTGGAGTGGAGAATTCTATTGGCTCAGGATCTGGAGTAGCTGCAAGTGTGAGAAACACTGACAGAGGCAGCAATTAGACCCACACAGTCAGAGATACCACATGGAGAGAGACTGAGTGATATCACCAGAGTGCTGGAAGGTATCAGGATCACATAATGGTCATGATGAAATAGTTATGATTCTTGGTGCACGGGAATCAGTACTCAGTGACAGGTGAGCTAAGAGTGGGACAGGTGATGGCCTCGTGCTGTTCCTACCCCACTGTTCATCCAGATGTTAATTCCGGTGTCCAGTATAACCCATCTAACTGCTTTTAGGAAGGAAATCTATTATAGTCAGAGGGTCTGGCCGACACATGATCCAGACCCAGAACGATGGGGTTGACTCTAAACTGCTCTCTGTAATGATCCAGCAAGGCACTCAGCTCAAGGGCAGCTCGGGGTGGGCATGCGATGCTGGCCAGCCAGAGACAGCAACATCCCGTGAGTGAATTAAACATAACACTGCTGGGAGCAGTGTCCTGGCCAACCATGTCGGTAAGCTTATGGGCAGGACTTTAAACTGACAGAGAGGATGCAGGACCAGGGTTCAGGTGAAAGGAACTTTCCAAATCCAAAGAGAAAATGGTGATGTAGCTGAAGACAAGCAGAAAGGAACAGGAAGAGACAGAGTTTAACTGAAACTGTACATCAGTGAATTGGACTGTGACAAGAAATTGTGGAAAGAGTCAATCATAATGTTCTTTTTTGGACTGGATAAAGTCTCTGCAATAAGGTGGATGGACTGTGGCACAGAGATAAATGAGATTTAGTGGTGACACAGTGAACAAAAGGTGGATCATGAATATTTTATTGTCCACCTCCTTGAGGGGTGTCAGGGAGTGCAGGATGGGTAACCCTGACAGTAATGGGTAACAAAGGCATTACAGAGGAAGCATTTGGCCTCAGACGATGAAGCTGAATCAGTCTGAATGCAGATTCTGGGTAACACGTGTCAAAAACACAAGCAGGAGAACAGTTTCGAGGCTGCCTAACAGCATTTCATTGCTCAACCCTGTTACACATTCCAATGTATTCCTGTGTAATGCAAAGGCACTGTGATAATTCTGAGAGACTTCAGTCTTTGTATAATCTGGGACAGGCAAATCGGCAAAAGGGATGTTCTCCGAACTCCTCTTTGGATGTTTGTGTCAGTGTTTCTTTGAATAAGACGTTGTGCAAACGGCCAGGGAGGTGACTATCTCTGATCGACCGTTGGGTGATGACGCTGAGGGAAGGAGTAATGTCAAACTGAGATATCCTCTGGGAAATTGTAGTGTCGTGGAATTCAGCAAGATGATGGATTGTTAAAGTGCCATAGGTAAACAGGGGAAACAGTGAAGTGTATGGCTGGAAATGGACAGTGCAAAACATTTACAGTCAGAGAGATGGACAGCACAGAAACAGACCCTTCGGTCCAACTCATCCACGTCACCCACATATCCGAACATAATCTCATCACATTTGGGCAGCACTTGGCCCAAGTCACTCTCAATCCTTCCTGTTCTTATACCCATCCAGATGCCTTTTAAATGCAGTAATTGTACCAGTCTCCACCACTTCATCTGGCAGGTCATTCCATCCACGCAACACCCTCCACATCAAAATGTTGTCCCTTACGTTCCTTTTATATCTTTCCCCTCTCATCCTGAAACTAGGCCCTCCAGTTCTGGACTACCCCACCCCAGGGAAAAGACCTTGTCTGTTAAACCTAACCATGCCTCTCATAGCTTTATAAACCTCCATATGGGTTACCCCTCAGCCTCAGACATTCCAGGGAAAACATCCCCAGTCCATTTAACCTCTCCCTTTAGCTCAAATCCTCCAATCCTGTCAGCGTTTGTGCAAATCTTTTCTGAACCCTTTCAATTTACACAACATCATTCCGATAGGGAGGAGACAAGAATTGAATGCAATCTGCCAAAACTGGCTTATCCAATGTCCTGTACAGCCACAACATGACCTCCCAACTCCTCTACCCAATGCACTGATTATTAAACACAAGCATAACAAACACCTTCTTCACTATCCTATTGACACACAATTCTCCTTTCAAGGAACAATGAACCTGCACTCCAATGTCTCTTTGTTCAGAAACACTCCCTGGGACCTTAACATTAAGTGTATCAGTCCTGCGAAGAGTTGCTTTTCCAAAATGCAGCACCTCCCATTTATCGAAATTAAACTCCATCTCCCACCCCTCAGCCCATTGGCCCATCAGTTCACCATCCCGTTGTAATGTGAAGTAACATTCTTCACTGTCCACTACAACTACAATCTTGGTGTCATCTCCAAACTTACTAACTATACCTGCTATGTTCACATTCAAATCATTTATATAATTAATGGAAAGTAGTGGACGCAGCACCGATCCTTGTGGCACTCCACTGGTCACAGGTCTCCAGGCTGAAAAAAACACCCTCCACAACCACCCTCTGTCTTCTACCTTCGTGCCAGTTCTGTATCCAAATGGCTGGTTTTCCCTGTATTCCATGAGATCTATCCTTGCTCTCCAATCTCCCTTGTGGAAACATTCCGAACACCTTACTGAAGTCCATGTCACTCACATCCACCGCTCTGCCCTCATCAATCCTTTTGTTACTTCTTCAAAAAAACTCAATATCTTGAGCCATGATTTCCCACGTACAATTCAATGCTGACTATCCCCAATTAGACATTGCCTTTCTAAACACATGTAATTCCTCTCCCTCCACGTGCCCACGACTGACGACAGGTGAACCAGTCTGTAGTTCCCTGGCTTGTCCTTACCACCCTTCTTAAACAGTGACACCACG
The DNA here is from genome assembly GCF_047496795.1 of Chiloscyllium punctatum. NCBI lineage: Eukaryota > Metazoa > Chordata > Chondrichthyes > Orectolobiformes > Hemiscylliidae > Chiloscyllium > Chiloscyllium punctatum. The sequence goes on along the minus strand of NC_092766.1, from coordinate 48,700,741 downwards.
TTAGCCCAACCTCCAGTCTTCTGGTACCTCACCTGTGTCTATCGATGATACAAATATCTCAGTAAGAGACCCAGCAATCACTTCTCTAGCTTCCCACAGAGATCGAGAGTACACCTGATAAGGTCCTGGGGATTTATCCACTTTTAACCATTTCAAGACATCCAGCACCTCCTCCTCTGTAATATGGACACTTTGCAAGATGACATCATCTAGTTCCCAATGTTACTTCTCAAACCATCATTCTATTCGATATCTTCCATGTCCTTCTCTACAGGAAATACTTGTTCAGTTTCTCCCCCATCTCCTGCAGCTCCACGTGCAGGCTGTCTTGATCATTGAGGGGCCCTATTCTCTCCCCAGTGACCCTTTTGTCCTTTATGGATTTATAAAAACGTTTTGGATTCTCCTTAAATCTATTTGCCAAAGCAATCTCATGTCCCCTTTTTGCCCTCCTGATTTCCCTCTATCCCTACACAACACTGCACTCACGCCCTCCCTGACTGATCCCTACCCAACACTGTAATCTCCCTTCCCTGACTGATCCCTACCCAACACTGCAATCTCCCCCTCCCTGACTGATCCCTACCCAACACTGCAATCTCCCCCTCCCTGACTGATCCCTACCCAACACTGTAATCTCCCTTCCCTGACTGATCCCTACCCAACACTGCAATCTCCCACTCCCTGACTGATCCCTACCCAACACTGCACTCACCCCCTCCCTGGCTGATCCCTAACCAACACTGCAATCTCCCCCACGACTGATCCCAACCCAACCCTGCAATCTCCCCCTCCCTGACTGATCCCTACCCAACACTGCAATCCCCCCCTCCCTGACTGATCCCTACCCAACACTGCAATCTCCCCCTCCCTGACTGATCCCTAACCAACACTGCAATCTCCCCCACGACTGATCCCAACCCAACCCTGCAATCTCCCCCTCCCTGATTGATCCGTACCCAACACTGTAATCACCAAATCCCTGACTGATCCCTACCCAACTCTACAATCTCCCCCTCCCTGACTGATCCCCACCCAACACTGCAATATCCTCCCTGACTGATCCTTACCCAGCACTGCAATCACCCCCTCCCAAGGAAAAAAAAAATAACTAGAGAGAAAATAGGACCCTTCAAGGACCAAAGTGGACGTGTGTGCAGAATCGCAGGAGTTATTTCTCCTCTGTGTTGACCTTGGAGAAGGACATGAAGGCCTGGGAACTTGGGGAAGTTAGTGATGATCTCTTGGGGACAGTCCCTATCACAGGAGAGGATGTGTTGAATGCATAAGAATGTATGAAGGTGGATAAATCTCCTGGACCTGACCAAACATATCCAAGAGGCGATGGAAGTTCTTGTGGAGTCCCTGCTGATCTTTTTGCCTCACCGTTAGCCACGGGTGAGGTCCCGGAAGACTGGAGGACAGCATATGCTGCACCCTTATTCAAGAATGGCTGCAAAGATAAACCTGGGAACTATCGATCAGTAAACCTAACATCCGTGGTAAGTAAGTTACTTGAGAAGATGCTGAGAGATTAGATAGACATGCATTTGGAAATACAGCATTTGATTGGGAGTAGTCAGCAAAGTCTTGTGCATGGGAGGCCATGCCTCACAAATTAGTCAGCGTTCTTTATTGAAGTGATCAGGAAGTTTGACGAGGGCAGGCCAGGACATCTAGACTCTACAGATTTCAGGAAGGCCTTTGATAAGGTTCCACATGGTACCTTGCTCTGGAAGGTTAGATCGCATGGAATCCAGGGGGCGTTGGCAAGCTGTGTACACAATTGGCTTGATGGTAGGAAGCAGAGGGTAACAGTCAGACTGGAGGCCTGTGACTCGTGGTGTGCCTCAGCGGTCATAGAATCATAGAATCCCTCCTCTGTGGAAACAGGCCTTTCGGCCCAACAAGTCCACTGGCCCTCTGAAGATTATTTCACTCAAACCCATTCACCTACTTTATTACTCTGCATTTACCCCTGATTAATGCAACTTACTTACACATCCATGAACAGTCTCGGCAATTGAGCATTGCCAATTTACTTGACCTGCAGATCTTTGGATTGTGGGAGGAAACCGGTGCACCCAGAGGAAATCCACGCAGACATGGGGAGAATGTACAAACTCAGTTGGTATGGCATGGTGGCTCAGTGGTTGGCACTGCTGTCTCACAGCGCCAGGGACCCAGGTTCGACCCCAGCCTCGGGTGACTGTGTGCAGTTTGCACATTCTCCCTGTGTCTGTGTGGGTTTCCTTTGGGTGCTCCGGTTTTCTCCCCATTCCAAAGATGCGCAGGTCAGATGAATTGGCCAGGCTAAATTGCCCATATTGCTAGGTGCATTTGTTAAGGGTAAATATTGGGCAGGGAGAATGGCTCTGGGTGGGTTACTCATCAGCAGGTCGGTGTGGTTTGTTGGGCCAAATGGCCTGTTTCCATACTGTAGGAAATCTAACCCTAACAGAATCTAACCCACACAGACCATCCTGTGAGGTTGGAATTGAACCCAGATCCACGGTGCTGTGAGGCAGCAGTGCTAACCACTGATCCATTGTGCCACTGAGCTGGTCAGTGCTAGGCCCAGTGCTGTTTGTAATCTATATCAATGATTTGGATGAGGATGTTTAAGGCATGATTAGAAAGTTTTCAGATTACACTAAAATAAGTGAGGAAGGTTCTCAGCAATTGCAACAGGGTCTTGATCAGCTGGGGAATTGGGCTGAGAAATGGCAAATGGAGTTTAATACAGACAAGGGCGAGATCTTGCATTTTGGAAAGTCACATCAAGACTGGGGTTTCATGGGGAATGGTAGGGCCTGATGGACTGTAGTGGGACAGAGGGACCTTGGACTCCAGGAGCACGGCTCTCTGAACTCAGGGAGACAGGGCAGTGAAGAAGGCTTTTGGCACAATGAGCCCTTCACCAGTCAGGGCATGGAATATCGAAGTTGGGAACGTCTGTTGGAGTTGTGCAGGATGTTGGTGAGGCCGCACTTGGAATATTGTGTTCAGTTTTACCCACCTTGCTATCGGAAGGATGTTATTAAATTGGAAAGAGTGCAGAAGAAACTTACAAGGATATTGACAGAACTCAACTAGACGGTTATAGACAGAGGTTGGACAAGCAAGGACATTTTCTTTCATGTGTAGGAGACTGAGGGGGTGTCCTTATAGAGGTGTATAAGGTCATGGGAGGCATGGATAGGGTGAATACACTCAGTCTTTATCCAAGGCTTGGGGAATCAAGGATGAAAGGGCATCAGTTTAAGGTGAAAGGGGAAGATTAAAAGGGAATCTGAGGGACAATGCTTTTACCCAGAGGTTGGTTCACATACGGAATGAACTACCAGTGCAAGTGGTCGAGGAAGATACATTTAATCACATTTAAAATGCACTTGGACAAATACATGGAGAGGAACGTATTGGAAGGATATGGGCCAAGTGCAGGGAAACGGGGTTAGTGTGGATAGACCAGTTTGGGCCAAAGAGCCTGTCTCCAAGCTGTAGAACTCTATGACTCTATGAACATACCTAAGTGTCCCATCATCCAGAAGCGGCCAAAGCAACACGAACACGAGCCGGTACAAATGTGAAACAGTCCTCCAGAATTTCACAGGAAGCCAGCCTGGCCTTGCAGGTAAGGATTCCTGGTACAGGAGCTGTGGTGAGATGCCCATAGAGAACTGGGGAAGGAAGCTGGAAAGCTCACTCCACTGTCGATAGCCTGGAGGACCCCCGGCTGGGATAAGGCAGTTGGGATCCGGTCACGCCAGGGAAACCTCCAGGCTGTGACTGAGCTAGGTCTCTGACACAATGAGCAGGACAGAAGGTTGCAGGAACATGGGACTACTCCAGTTCCAATTGGGAAGAGCCGAATCCAGTGAAAGGAGGGTCTCTGGGGATGGGGAGGCAGCCTCAGGTTACATTGACAATCTGGAAGGACAGTGTATGAGCTCCAAGCAGCTGCATGGGTCCTGTACAACTGCAACACGGAGCAACACACATCAGGCCCTAGTAGGGGGTGTCAGGAGCAAATACAATCCATAGGGAACCAGGACCCCTCCCAGAATGGGATAATGTGTGCCTTTGGGGTTCTACCTCCCCAGGGAGATAATGACAGGCCCCACACTGACACATCCACACCCGCTCACAGATGGGGACTCCCACTGCCTGTCTCCCTGGTAACTGCACCTTTTGCCCCACAGCCATGAGCCACAGCCGAACTCAGATTCCATGAATCATGTGGTTACCCAGTGTAAAGCAGCTTATGGTCTCACTCTGTACACAACAGCCATTCCAGGCACCCAGCTGGTGGGCAGCACCAAAAAGATCCCGTCTCTGGCACAGATACTGACTGACAGTCTGTCATACACAGAGTGGACGCTGAGGAGCAAACCAAATGAATCGCCATGTGCCTTAGTCCAGCAGGCCATTCAGCCCTCCCTGAGGGACAACAGCTAGGGAGGGGCATCCACGATGAGATGAAGGCAGCGATCCTCACTGCTCGAGGGGAGGATAAGGCATATCCTGCAGAGGCGCTACATAACTGCAGAACAACAACCAGGGGAATGCCCATCCCCTCCCCCTGTCAACTTCACCCGGAGACTCTGGGTCCAATTTGTCTGGATTTTTGGGGATATGACCTGCACCTCTCTTAGCGATGAGAAACTGGGCCCAACCCTTTGTCTCCCATGTCTCAGAAAGGAGGAGTGACACCTGGGATTCGACCCAATATCGCGCCCGTAATGAGGCTTGGGCTCTCTGCTAATTAATCACTGAATACGAAATAGACTTCAGGGATTTCCACATTGTGTTACAGGAGCTCAGGGATCAGAAGCGATTGGTAGGGTTTCCCCGAGAATGGGTGCATGGTAGTAGGATACCAAGCACCCTGCCTGGACTAGGGGTCATTTTCGGACAGTGATATCCCAGGAAGCCCACCAGGGAGAATTCCTCAGAAACAAAATTAAAAACGGGCTGTGACCAGGAGGGAAGGCTCCTCCCCCAACTTGTCCCACACATACCAGGCTCTCACAATGGACTAGTCATTAAACTCACAGGGAATTCCTTGTTCATGAACATTTATCACAAACTGACACTAATCATAATGAATGTATCAGGGATACAGTAGTCATAGAACATAGAACATAGAACAATACAGCACAGAACAGGCCCTTCGGCCCACGATGTTGTGTCGAACTTCTATCCGAGATTAAGCACCCATCCATGTACCCATCCAAATGCCGCTTAAAGGTCGCCAATAATTCTGACTCTACAACTCCCACGGGCAGCGCATTCCATGCCCCCACCACTCTCTGGGTAAAGAACCCACCCCTGACATCTCCCCTATACCTTCCACCCTTCACCTTAAGTTTATGCCCCCTTGTAACACTCTGTTGTACCCGGAGAAAAAAAGTTTCTGACTGTCTACTTTATCTATTCCTCTGATCATCTTATAAACCTCTATCAAGTCACCCCTCATCCTTCGCCGTTCCAACGAGAAAAGGCCGAGAACTCTCAACCTATTCTCATACGACCTATTCTCCATTCCAGGCAACATCCTGGTAAATCTCCTCTGCACCCTCCCCAAAGCTTCCACATCTTTCCTAAAGTGAAGCGACCAGAACTGCACACAGTACTCCAACTGTGGCCTAACCAAAGTCCTGTACAGCTGCAACATCAACCAAAGTCCTGTGCAGTTGCAACATCAACCAATCGGAGTGGTGTCCTTCCCCATTCAAATAATCATGTTCCCAACTGACCCACAGGATAATGGGACAAAGGATAGGGAAATTTGAGGGAAAACACAGAACCCAGAACAGCAATTAGCAGATGAAAGAGAAGGGAACTCCTTAATGATTTAGCCACAGTATACGAGTCCACTCCCAGGGCAGGAGTGTTACAGGTCAGTACGCTGACTTGGCTAATTTGGAGAATAAACTCAGGATCCTGACCCAACAACTCTCTAATGAGCCTGAGAAAGACTGAACACAGAAAACCCAGAGGAGACCATGGGACAACTCGTGGAGAATCAGGCTAACCATCACTTCGTGACCAAACTGGAGGGTCACACCAACACGATTAACCAGATCATTCACGTCCCAATCAGAGATTATGGTGAGCAGTAAAACCACACCCTGTGCAGTAACGGGATGGTGGAACAGCTGAGGGAGGAGCTCAGGCAGGCCAGCCAAGAGAAAGTCCCATCCCGGGTTAATGACAAACAGCATTAATATTTGTTCCAGGAGAACACCCACACCAACGTCTCTCACTGTCAGTGACAGCAGCTCACCAAGGACTGGGTTAAGGACACTCTCGGTGGGACACCTGGGCTTGGTATGAGGGATTCCACTTAACCCAAGTGACCAAAGGTAGGATGAAGTCCAAATTATCGGGGTTGTATAAAAAAATGTATTTGGATGGGCTGCCATGATTACCTCCCACTTCCTGTGGATATAGAGGGAACATTGCCAGGGACCATACTTACCTAAATGGGAAGGACCAGGTCATACCATGGCATTCCCATAGCCTGTTATCCAAGAATTCGGCTCCTCTCACATCGGCTGTGGTCCTAACCGCACTCACCTTGATATATCTCGGGATACCGGTGGTTAGGATTGCAGGCTGTAACAGATGGGTACGATCATGGTGAATAATGCCTGGACACACCCCCAAGGGCTGGAAGGTAGATGGAACTCCCCGGGTGATCACCTTAGTTTCATTCATTTGCAGTGTTCGAGTGTTCCTGGCTGGGCCAGTATTGATTTCCTGCCCATAGTTGCCATTACGACAGATTGCCCATATTAAATTGCCCATTGTGTCAAGGGATATTCGGGCTAGCTGGAATAGCCATAGGAAATGCAGGGTTTCCGGGATATCATCGGGGGAGTGGGACTGAGTTGGATATTCAGAGGGTCATTGTGGACTCAATGGACGGAACGGTCTGATTCTGTTCTGTCATGACTTTATGATATCACTTATCAGCTCTAAGACTTAGGGTGTAGGTTTGCTCGGTGATAGGTTTGATATCTAGACGTTTCGTTACCTGGTTGGGTAGCATCATCAGTGGCGACCTCCAAGTGAAGCGATAAAACCATCGGTTTGGAAAACGTACACAATGGCTTTTGCACAGACAGCTGGCTATTCTGACAACAAGCATAACCAGCTTTTAAAATTTGGTTTGTAATTTATTGCATAGGCTTCTTTTCTTTCCATTCAAGTGGATGATTTGGGGGGAGATGTCACAAACTCCTGGCTAAAACATAGATAGACACCCAAGGTTTATGGGCCAAGGAAATCTCTCAAATCACAAAACCCGCACACCAGACACAGCACAAACGCAGCATCATGTAAAAGGCAACAGTTATTCTGGACAGACGTATCTACCAAACAAATGAGAGCCCAGACAGGAAGGCACCGGCTCCTGCTACACAAACAAACTAACAGCAACAAGCCATCCAAATGGTTGGCAATGCTTCAAACTATTAACGGATTCTCCTAATTGGCCAGAACGATAGAAAGTTCCTGAAAACCATCCAGAAATGAACAAAAACAGGGTTTATCTGCAGACTGATTGCCTGAATCTCTGGAGGCCTTCTGAGGAGACCAGCATGGCAAGAGACAGAGACCATCTGACCATCCAGAGACAGAGAGAGGAAGAGAGAAAAGAGTTTGGCAGATCCAGAAGCAGAACCAGAGAGAGAGAGAGAGAGAGACAGGCTGAAGCAAAACCCAGGAGCATGGGAGAGAGGGAATGTGAAAAATCATCGAGAGAGAGTGGAAACCAACTGGAATAACGAGTGTCACCCCTTCAGTCTGTTCATGCTTTAACTCCTGTTTGTCTCAGTCTGACTTCCCCTTCTCTCCCTCTCTCTGTCCTCTCTCCCTCTGCCCTTCGGTCTCTCTCTCTGTCTGTCTTTCTCTCACTCTCTCCCTTTCCCTGTCTCTCTCTGCCCATCTTTCTCCTATCCCCCTTCTCCATCCCCACTTCTCGATCTGTCTCTCTCTTTTTCTCACCCACCCTTTCTGTTATTCACTATTTCAGACCTGAAAGATCTCACGGAATTTTGAACCTCCTCAAAAATACAATGCCCCTATTTTCACTCTCCTCCCAAATACCGCTTCCCCAAATATCTTCCCTCCCAAATAAATGCCCCACCAAATATTTTGCTGCCCCCAACATTGCTGTGAGCCTCACTCCCTGGGGCAGAGGGAGTTGAGTGGAAAAGTGTAGAGCTGGAAAAGCCCAGCAGGTCAGGCCTGAACCATCGACTCTCCTGGCTGACCCGCTGGGCTTCCCCAGCTCCATACTTTGTAACTCTGACTCTCCAGCATCTGCAGTCCTCACTTTCTCACACAGGTAAATGAGTCTGGGTTGACTGACTGTTTTCATGCACAGCAATTTCCCAGTGCCAGAATTACAGGTTTGCATCACATGTGGAGTATTTTCTGTCCATTCTTCCCCCCTCCCCCATTAAATGATCCTGGTCCTGTTCAGGATCCTCAGGATTGGCCCCTGAATGGCCTCACTGACTATCCTTTCTGTGGAGACCTCTTCTCTGTCCTGTCTCAGACTTTGCATCTCATGCTATCCCTCCCTCAATTTCTCTTTCTCTCTCTCTGACAACAGACCCTCCTTTCTCCACCAACACCAAAATCCCATCAAACACTCCTCCTGTCTCTGGCTGTCGCACTCCCTCCTTGTCTCCCACTCTCCCCCTTCCCATGTAGACCCACAGCTCCTGGGCTGGAGGACATGGTGCAGAGACAAACACAGTAAGATCCCACTCTGCAACCATTCTCTAGCCACACACACTGTCCTTCTCCTTCCATATGTGTCCTTCTTCTTCTCCCTGTCTCTCTCACTTTGTCCTTCTCTCACTCTCTCCGTCTCCCTATCTCTCATTGCCCTTCCCTCTCTCTCCTCACTTTCTCCATCCCCACTCTCTTCATGTCTCTTTCTCTCTTTTTATCACCCTCCCCTTCTCTTTTGCTTGATTTCAGACTCAATGAGGAAAGTAATTTATGTCCCTTACACTCACCCCCTCCCCACAGTTGGGGTAAAACCCGGAAGAGACCAGGAAAAGGTTGATCCCCTGCATTAACTGTACTGCATCCAGCGACAAAGAGACAAACTCTTCCCAATGTCCCTTCCCCAGTCACTGGGACAGAGCAGAGAGGTCCAGGGAGAAAGAGGAAGAGAAACTACAAGGTAAAGAGAGATGAACAGACAGACAGTGAAAGGGAGGGAGAGAACAAGAGAAAGACAAGCAGTCAGAGGGAGGGAGAGAAAGTGAGAAGAACTGAAAGAGAGCAGGAGAGAGGCAGAGAGAGAAAGTGGGGGGGGAGAGAGAGAGAGAGAGAGAGAGTAAAACCCCAGGAATAGAAATACAATGTCAGACAGATACAAGGTGAAAAAGGGAGGCAAAGACAGGGAGTGAAGAATAAATAGACATCAAGAGAGAAAACCCAGGCAGAGATATAGGACAGAGTGAGAGAGAGGAGTTGCAGCAGCAGAGTGATAGAGCTGAGAGAGTTTGGTGGTGGTGGGGGGTCTGCTGCGATGCAGCGAGAATGATGTACAGACAAGAATAGCAAGATCCCACAGAGCTGAGAGAAAGTTGCAGAGCGAGATGAGCAAGATGTTGGTTTTGTAAAAAATTGAATGATTCAGCATTCCTGAAAAACATGGTGCGGTGACAAAGTGGCAGAGTGTTGAAGGAAGGGAATCTACAGGGAAATGTCAACAGGGCAGAGATGTGAAGAATGTTGAGAGATAGGAATTGAAGGAAAGATGTGGGAGAGAGAACTGGGAACACAGAAATAGACATGAGAGGTCTCATGGGAGTGGGAAGCAGTGAGATCGGTGGGATCAGACTGTGGAGCTGCCCCGTTTCTAGCATTTTGTGCCTTTGTCTCTCCTTAGTATAGAGCTCGCCCCTTGTGGTAAAATTCCCAGAAACAGCCTGAATTCGTGTGTGTGTGTGTGTGTGTGTGCATTTGCGTGTATGTGTCTGTGTGTGCGTGTGCGCCTGTGTGCGTGTGTGTGTGTGTGTGTGTGTTCACTCTCTCTGGTTCCAGCTCCTGTCTGATGATTCCTTATAGCAGAATAATTTGATTCTCTCTGTCTTTGCACTGTCCTGGTTTCAGCTCCCAAATCAAATGCTAAATCATCCACGATCCTATTGAATAGTAGAGCAGGCTCGATGGGCTGAATGGTCTCCTCCTGTTCCTATTTCGGATGGTCTTATGTTCTTAACACTAAGTCCCAGCTCTTGGCCCCCACACTGGAGGTTATGACTCCACAAGGCCCTGATCTGGAGAGTGCTGCACTATTCCGTGAGTCTCGGAGGGAACCAGCCTGATTTGGATTGGAGTTGCAGCCTCTCAGTGAGAAGTGAAATCTCCTCGAGGTTCCCCTCAGTCTCTGACTGTAAGGTGGAGCAGGCCAGTCTCGGGGAAGCAAACAGCAGGCCAGATGTGCTCTGTCCTCCAGCTCCATTTCAGAAGGCCACATGGGAGGGGCTTGTTTCCTTCATCAACTTCCCGTGCTCTCCCTTCTGGGTTAGGGTGGGGGCCGAATGGCCTTGCTCGTGGCTCCTATTGAGGTGCAGGCTGGCAATGATTGGGTTATACAGGGCATGCCCCTGAGTGAGGTCGGTTAGCTCAGTTGGCTTACCACACTAGCTGAAGTTACTCTGAAGGACTCTCCTTCCCAACCTCTCCCCTCAGCTGGGCCATAGTGACCCTCTGATTAAATCCCCACCAGACCCCACTCTGTAATGAGGAGCTGTCCCATGCTCTGGTAAGACTACGGTGACATTACATTGGTTTGTACCTGGAGCACTGTGTGCAGGACTAGTTACTGCATTGTCAGAGGGATGTTAGTGTGTGGGGAGGGTTTACTGGATGAGGGAGTGCTGTTTGTCTGAAAGAGAGAGTGTGTCTGTGTGTGAGAGAGTGTGTCTGTGTGTGAATGAACAGAATGAACAGCACTCTCTTTCCCCCAGTTAAGCAGCTTTTGTGTCATTGGAGACACAAGGACCAATTCACCTGAAACAGCAGCTGGATTTTATATTCATGGGCACCTGATAAGATTGGCTAGTTTACACACGCTCTCTCTCACACACACTTATGCACACAGACACACACTCCCTCAAACACACACAGACACACTCTCAGACACACATACAAATAGGCACAACTCTCTCTCACACACACAGGCACACTCTCACACAGACACACGCTCCCTCAAACACACACAGACACACTCTCAGACACACATACACATAGGCACAACTCTCTCACACACACACAGGCACACTCTCACACAGACACACGCTCCCTCAAACACACAGACACACTCTCAGACACACATACACATAAGCACAACTCTCTCACACACACACAGGCACACTCTCACACAGACACACACTCCCTCAAACACACACAGACACACTCTCAGACACACATACACATAGGCACAACTCTCTCACACACACACAGGCACTCTCTCACACAGGCACACGCTCCCTCAAACACACACAGACACACTCTCAGACACACATACACATAGGCACAACTCTCTCACACACACACAGGCACTCTCTCACACAGGCACACGCTCCCTCAAACACACACAGACACACTCTCAGACACACATACACATAGGCACAACTCTCTCTCACACACACAGGCACACTCTCACACAGACACACGCTCCCTCAAACACACACAGACACACTCTCAGACACACATACACATAGGCACAACTTTCTCACACACACATACACACATAGGCACACTCTCTCTCACACACACATACACAGGTGCACTCTCTCGCACACACACAGACACACTCACACACACAGACACAATCTCTCTCTCACACATACACACAGACACACTCTCTCTTTCAGACACACACAGGCACACTATCTCTCTCTCACAAACACACATCGACACACACTCACAAACACAGACACACTCTCTCACACACAGACACACTCTCTCTTTCAGACAAACAGGCACACTATCTCTCTCTCACAAACACACATAGACACACACTCACACCCTCACACACACAGACACACTCTCTCACACACACTCTCTCACATGCACACACTCTCACTCTCTCACATACACAGACACTCTCTCTCTCACACATGCACACACACTTTCTCTCACTCACATACACACAGACACTCTATCTCACACACATGCACACACAGGCACACACTCCCTCAAACACACACAGACACACTCTCACACACTCTCTCACACACACATACACACACTCTCTCACACACGCACGTGGACACACACTCTCTCTTACACACACTCACACACACACAGACACACTCTCTCTCACACACACTCTCACTCACACACTCTCACACACCGTCTCTTACACACTCAGACATGCACACTCTCTCTCTTACGCATTCTCTCACACACACACTCTTTCACACTCTCTCACACACAGACACACCCATTCTCCCATACACATGCACATAGACACACTCTCTCACACACACATACACACACTCTCTCTCACGCACATACACAGTCCTTCTCACACGCAAACACATTGTCACACACACAGACACAATTTCTCAAACTGACCTCTCTCACACACAGACAAACACACTCTCACACACACACACAGACACACACACCCACATAAACACATGCTTTCTCTCTGACTCTCTCACATACAGACACACAGAGATACACATGCATCCACTCTGTCACACACACACAAACACGGGCAGTATCTCTCTCTCTCTCTCTCTCTCTGTCTCTCTCTCTCTCTCACACACACACACACACACACACACACACACACACACACACACACACAGCTGTAAAGGCATGGTTGAGGTATTGCTGGAGAAATGATTTCTCTGAGGACTGAACCCTGATCTCACATGATGACTGCTCCAGAAGGACAAACAGCAGCGACAGATGGACTTGTTGGATCTTCCTGTGCCCCACCTCTTGCATCGACAGCGTTAGTCTATTTGGGTGCCTGCTTTTCTAAAACGTCTTTAAGCAACAAGTAACCATAGATTGATGAAAGTTTTCCCCCAAACCATGTTTCAGACACATGCTGCTGTTATTTTTCACTGATTGTTTAAAATGATCGGAATCTTCTGAAATGGGGAGTGGCTTCCATTTCAAATTACAACACCAGAGTGCCTCGGGGAATTGCATCTGTCTACCCTCTGCACTCTGTACCGCCAGATAGTTCTCCCTCAGTACCTCAAAGTGTTCTCTCAATACCTCAGAAAGTGCTCCCTCAATACCTAAGAAAGCGTAATTTTGTTGTGTTTAACCCCCAAAGCCCCGTAGACAGTAGCTCCACAAAACATTCACATCCTCAACACTTCAGGGCTCAGCCCAGCTCCCCCCTCAGATTGTGTTCAAACCCCTTCAGACTGTAAGGACCCACATCCACCCCTGTCCAAGATTGGAGCCCAGGTCCCCAGAACATTACTTGTCTCTCTGGATTAATTTTAGAATTCCTACAGTGTCAAAGCAAGCCATTCCGTTCATTGGCTCCACACTGACTGTCTGAACAGCATCCCACCCAGACTCACATCCTCTACTCTATCCCTGTAATGCTGCATTTCCCATGGCATCTTTGGGCGGTGGGAGGAAACTGGATCACCTGGAGGGAACCCGCACAGAGACAGAGAGAATGTGTAAACTCCACACAGACAGTCACCGGGAGTTAGAATCAAACCACTGAGACACTGTGCTGTCCTCTCTCCTTGGATGCCATCTCATCTAACCTTTTACTAAGCAGTCTCCCATGTGAAACCTTCACATCTGTCTCCTTGGTCATCCCTTCAAAAGCTCTATCAAGTTGGACACATCGTTTCCACAAAAAAAGCCATGCTGACCATCCCTAATCATTCTTGCTTTTCCAAATGCATGTAAATTGTCTCTCAGAATGCCCTCCAACAGCTTACCCACCACTGCCATCAGGCTCCCAGCTCCATTGTTCAATGGCTGTTCCTTGCAGCCTTACTTCAATAATGGCACATCATTAATGACCCTCCAGTCTTCAGGCACCTCACCCGTTGCCACTGATCGGTCCATCTGACAAGGCCATCTACATCCTTCTGTAAACTAAGGCTATCATCCTCAGTATTTATCACCCAACCAACCTTCATATCATTCATGAACCCAATGATTAACCATCCACCATTCAAATCTAAATCTTTTCTATCAACCACATCAGCAAGACCCCGATAGTGAGACATGAACAGACAGAGATTTCTAACTGGGCCATCACTGTCTGCTTCCTGCCACTCAGCATTCTGCGCCAAATTCCTTGGATCTTGAGTTTTTATGTTCACTATCAGTTTCCAGTATGGGTCCTGATAAAAGCCTTACTCACCTCCAAACAGACGACAGGAAAGCATTGCCCTTATTTACATACCTGGTCACCTCCTTAAAAAGTGCAATCCCATTGGTCAGACCTGACCTCCCCTTAACACAACCATTCTGACTGTTCTTCATGAACTCCAGTCTCTTTAAATGATGATTAATTCTATCTCCCAAAATTGCTTCCAACAGACGTCCCACCCACGATATTAGCCTGACTGGCCTGTAGCTGCCTGATATATCTCATGCTCCTTCTTGAATAACAGTACCACATGGTCAGTCCGACGACACCTCTCCTGTGGCCAGAGGGGATTTGAAAATGTTTGCAAGTGTACCTGCTCCTTCCTCCATCACCTCATTCGGTAAACTGAGATACATTTCCACCGTCTTTGTAGATTTATTGGGTTGTAAGAAGGCCAGACCACCCAGAACCACCCAGAACCATCTCTCTCTATATATATGCTCATTCATTTAATTGTATCACAGAGCATCTTCACAATTTCATATCAACCCTGTCCCAATGAGCATTGACAAAATGAATCCATTCACTGTAGCCTCTGGGTCCATGCATAAATTCTCACTGTGTTCCAGAAACTACTCTTTCTGTCATTATCAATTCACCCTTAATGTCACTGTAAGGTACTTTCAGATTTTTATTTCCTCTCTCCCAGGCAATTAGCCTGCGATACAATTTGGAGGAGTGTGGTATGTCATTCTGGATGTGGATTAGCATTGGGATGCTCAGAAATATGGAACACACCCTTGCTGAGTGCTGAATGTGGGGCAGTGGGATTCATTTGGGATGAGCACATGGAAGCTGAGGAATAAAACAAAAACTCGATCCCTGGGAAAAGAGGGTGGAAACTCTTCAGGTTCAATATCCAATTAAAGATGGTCTGTTTGTACACAGTCTCTGGAACCTGCATATGGGAATCATTGCTGAGCAGGGTATGTAGGATGCAGAGGCAGAAATATACTGAACAATTTCAGATATTCCGCTTAGACCACAAGACACTCCCTCAGTAATGACCCTCTGACAATGCAACGCTGCACCCATATGGACCTTCTGACATTGCATGAATCCTTCATTACTGACCCTCTGACAGTGCAGCACTTCCTCAGACTGACCCCCTGACAGTGCAGCACTCCCTCAGTAATGACACTCTGGCAGTGCAGCACTCCCTCAGTACTGACCCCTCTGACAGTGTGCCACTCCCTCAGTACTGACCCCTCTGACAGTGTGGCACTCCCTCAGTACTGACTCTCTGACATTACAACACTCCCTCAGTACTGACCATCTGACATTGCAGTGCTTCCTCCGTCCTGACCCCCAGACAATGCTGTACTCCTTGCATACTGATCCACTGACAGTGCAGCACTCCCTCAATACTGACCCTCTGACATTGCGGAGCACAATCAGTACTGACCCTCTGATTGTGGAACGCTCCCTCAGTACTGACCCTCAGACAGCGCAGCACTCCCTCAGTACTGACCTTCTGACAGTGCAGCAATCCCTCAGTACTGACCCTCTGATTGTGGAACGCTCCCTCAGTACTGACCCTCTGACAGCGCAGCACTCCCTCAGTACTGACCTTCTGACAGTGCAGCACTCCCTCAGTACTGACCCTCTGACAGCGCAGCACTCCCTCAGTACTGACCTTCTGACAGTGCAGCACTCCCTCAGTACTGACCCTCTGACAGTGCGGCACTCCCTCAGTACTGACCCTCTGAAAGTGTCGCACTCCCTCTGTATTGACCCTTTGGCGGTGTAGCACTCCCTAAGCACTGACCCGCTGACAGCGTGACACTCCCTCAGTGCTGACCCTCTGACAGTGCAGCACTCCCGCAATGTGACCCTCCGACAGTGCAGCACTCCCTCAGTACTGACCCTCTCACATTGCAGCACTCCATCAGCACTGACACCTCTGACAGTGTGGCACTCCCTCAGGACTGATGCTCTGACAGTGTGGCACTCGCTCAGTAATGACCCCTCTGACAGAACAACACTATCTCAATACTGACCCTCTGACAGTGTGGCACTCCCACAGTACTGACCCTGTGACATTGCAGCACTACCTCAGTGCTGACCCTCTGAGAGTGCAGCACTCCCTCAGTATTGACCCTCTGGCAGTGTGGCACTCCATCAGTACTGACACTCTCACAATGCAGCACTCCCTCAGCACTGTCACTCTGACAGTGCAGAACTCCCTCAGTTCTGACTCTCTCACAGTGTGGCACTCCCTCAATACTGTCACTCTGACAGTGCAGCACTCCCTCAATACTGTCACTCTGACAGTGCAGCACTCCCTCAATACTGACCCTCTGACAGTGCAGCACTCCCTCAATACTGTCACTCTGACAGTGCAGCACTCCCTCAATACTGTCACTCTGACACTGAGGCACTCCCACAGTGCTGATTCTCTGACAGTGTTGCACTCCCTCTGTACTGACCCTTTGGCAGTGTAGCACTCCCTCAGCACTGACCCGCTGACAGCGTGACACTCCCTCAGTGCTGACCCTATGATAGTGTGACACTCCCTAAGTATTGACCCTCTGACATTGCAGCACTCCGTCTGTCCTGACCATCTGACAGTGCAGCACTCCATCAGTGCTGACCCCCTGACAGTGTGACACTCCCTCAGTACTGAACCGCTGACAGTGCAGCACTCTCTTTGTACTGACCCTTTTGCACTGTAGCACTCACTCAGCACTGACTGTTTGGAAGTGTAGCGCTCCCTCAGTACTGAGCCTCTGACAGTGTGACACTCCTGCAGTACTGACCATCTGACAGTGCAGTACTCCCTCAGTACTGACCCTCTGACAGTGCAGAACTCCCTCAGTACTGACCCATCTGACAGTGGCACCCCTCAGTACTGACGCTGAGAGTGCAGCAATCCCTCAGTCCTGACCCTCGAACAATGCAGCACTCCCTCAGTACTGATTCTCTGACATTGCAGCACTCACTCAAATCTGAACCCTCTGACAGTGTGACACTCCTTCAGTACTGACCCACTGGAGCCCGGTTACAAGTGGTGTTCCGCAGGGATCAGTTCTAGGTCCTCTGCTGTTTGTATTTTTTTATTAATGACTTGGATGAGGGAGTGGAAGGGTGGGTCAGTAAATTTGCAGATGATACGAAGATAGGTGGAGTTGTGGACAGTTAGGAGGGCATTTGTCGTTTGCAAAGGGACTTAGATATGTTGCAGAGCTGGGCTGAGGAGTGGCAGATGGAGTTCAAACCTGCCAAGTGTGAGGTTGACCATTTTGGAAGAACAAATAAGAATGCGGAATACAGGGTTAACGGTAGGGTTCTTAGTCAGGTAGAGGAACAGAGGGATCTTGGGGTCTATGTACATAGATCTTTGAAAGTTGCCACTCAGGTGGATAGAGTTTGTAAGAAGGCCTATGGAGTATTATCGTTCATTAGCAGAGGGATTGAATTCAAGAGTCGTGAAGTGATGTTGCAGCTGTACAGGACTTTGGTTAGGCCAGTTGGAGTACTGTGTGCAGTTCTGGTCGCCTCACTTTAGGAAAGATGTGGAAGCTTTGGAGAGGGTGCAGAGGAGATTTACCAGGATGTTGCCTGGAATGGAGAATAGGTCGTATGAGAATAGGTTGAGAGTTCTCGGCCTTTTCTCGTTGGAACGGCGAAGGATGAGGGGTGACTTGATAGAGGTTTGTAAGTTGATGAGAGGAATAGATAGAGTAGACAGTCAGAAACTTTTTTCCCGGGTACAACAGAGTGTTACAAGGGGACATAAATTTAAGTTGAAGGGTGGAAGGTATAGGGGAGATGTCAGGGGTGGGTTCTTTACCCAGACAGTGGTGGGGGCATGGAATGCGCTGCCGGTGGGAGTTGTAGAGTCAGAATCATTGGCGACCTTTAAGTGGCATTTGGATGGGTACATGGATGGGTGCTTAATCTAGGTTAGACGTTCGGCACAACATCGTGGGCCGAAGGGCCTGTTCTGTGCTGTATTGTTCTATGTTCACTGATAGTGTGAAACTCCCTCAGTGCTGACCCTCTGACAGTGTGACACTCCCTCAGTGCTGACCCTCTGACAGTGTGACACTCCCTCAGTGCTGATCCTCTGACAGTGTGACACTCCCTCAGTGCTGACCCTCTGACAGTGCTGCACTCCCTCAGTGCTGACCCTCTGACAGTGCTGCACTCCCTCAGTGCTGATCCTCTGACAGTGTGACACTCCCTCAGTGCTGACAATCTGACAGTGTGACACTCCCTCAGTGCTGACCCTCTGACAGTTCAGCACTCCCTCAGTGCTCATCCTCTGACAGTGTGACACTCCCTCAGTGCTGACCCTCTGACAGTGTGATACTCTCTCAGTGCTGAACCTCTGACAGTGCAGCACTCCCTCAGTGCTGATCCTCTGACAGTGCAGCACTCCCTCAGTATTGACCCTCTGACCGTGTGACACTCCTGCAGTACTGAACATCTGACAGTGCATTACTCCCTCAGTACTGACCCTCTGACAGTGCAGCACTCCCTCAGTACTGATTCTCTGACATTGCAGCACTCACTCAAATCTGAACCCTCTGACAGTGTGACACTCCTTCAGTGCTGACCCTCTGACAGTGTGACACTCCCTCAGTGCTGACCCTCTGACAGTTCAGCACTCCCTCAGTGCTGATCCTCTGACAGTGTGACACTCCCTCAGTGCTGACCCTCTGACAGTGTGACACTCTCTCAGTGCTGAACCTCTGACAGTGCAGCACTCCCTCTGTACTGACCCTCTGACAGTGCAGCACTCCCTCAGTACTGACCCTCTGACAGTGTGACACTCCTGCAGTACTGACCATCTGACAGTGCAGTACTCCCTCAGTACTGACCCTCTGACAGTGCAGCACTCCCTCAGTACTGACCCATCTGACAGTGGCACCCCTCAGTACTGACGCTGAGAGTGCAGCACTCCCTCAGTGCTGACCCTCGAACAATGCAGCACTCCCTCAGTACTGATTCTCTGACATTGCAGCACTCACTCAAAACTGAACCCTCTGACAGTGTGACACTCCCTCAGTACTGACCCACTGGAGCCCGGTTACAAGTGGAGTTCCGCAGGGATCAGTTCTAGGTCCTCTGCTGTTTGTTTTTCTTATTAATGACTTGGATGAGGGAGTGGAAGGGTGGGTCAGTAAATTTGCAGATGATACGAAGATAGGTGGAGTTGTGGACAGTGAGTAAGGCATTTGTCGTTTGCAAAGGGACTTAGATATGTTGCAGAGTTGGGCTGAGGAGTGGCAGATGGAGTTCAACCCTGCCAAGTGTGAGGTTGACCATTTTGGAGGAACAAATAAGAATGCGGAATACAGGGTTAACGGTAGGGTTCTTAGTCAGGTGGAGGAACAGAGGGATCTTGGGGTCTATGTACATAGATCTTTGAAAGTTGCCACTCAGGTGGATAGAGTTTGTAAGAAGGCCTATGGA
Source organism: Chiloscyllium punctatum (assembly GCF_047496795.1). Lineage (NCBI taxonomy): Eukaryota > Metazoa > Chordata > Chondrichthyes > Orectolobiformes > Hemiscylliidae > Chiloscyllium > Chiloscyllium punctatum. Next base: position 48,680,907 of record NC_092766.1, on the reverse strand, counting down.
GTATTATCGTTCATTAGCAGAGGGATTGAATTCAAGAGTCGTGAAGTGATGTTGCAGCTGTACAGGACTTTGGTTAGGCCACAGTTGGAGTACTGTGTGCAGTTCTGGTCGCCTCACTTTAGGAAAGATGTGGAAGCTTTGGAGAGGGTGCAGGGGAGATTTACCAGGATGTTGCCTGGAATGGAGAATAGGTCGTATGAGAATAGGTTGAGAGTTCTCGGCCTTTTCTCGTTGGAACGGCGAAGGATGAGGGGTGACTTGATAGAGGTTTGTAAGATGATGAGAGGAATAGATAGAGTAGACAGTCAGAAACTTTTTTCCCGGGTACAACAGAGTGTTACAAGGGGACATAAAATTAAGGTGAAGGGTGGAAGGTATAGGGGAGATGTCAGGGGTGGGTTCTTTACCCAGACAGTGGTGGGGGCATGGAATGCGCTGCCGGTGGGAGTTGTAGAGTCAGAATCATTGGCGAACTTTAAGTGGCATTTGGATGGGTACATGGATGGGTGCTTAATCTAGGTTAGACGTTCGGCACAACATCGTGGGCCGAAGGGCCTGTTCTGTGCTGTATTGTTCTATGTTCTATGTTCACTGATAGTGTGAAACTCCCTCAGTGCTGACCCTCTGACAGTGTGACACTCCCTCAGTGCTGACCCTCTGACAGTGTGACACTCCCTCAGTGCTGACCCCCTGACAGTGCAGCACTCCCTCAGTGCTGATCCTCTGACAGTGTGACACTCCCTCAGTGCTGACCCTCTGACAGTGCTGCACTCCCTCAGTGCTGACCTTCTGACAGTGCTGCACTCCCTCAGTGCTGATCCTCTGACAGTGTGACACTCCCTCAGTGCTGACAATCTGACAGTGTGACACTCCCTCAGTGCTGACCCTCTGACAGTTCAGCACTCCCTCAGTGCTCATCCTCTGACAGTGTGACACTCCCTCAGTGCTGACCCTCTGACAGTGTGACACTCTCTCAGTGCTGAACCTCTGACAGTGCAGCACTCCCTCAGTGCTGATCCTCTGACAGTGCAGCACTCCCTCAGTATTGACCCTCTGACCGTGTGACACTCCTGCAGTATTGACCCTCTGACCGTGTGACACTCCCTCAGTACTGAAACTCTGACAGTGCAGCACTCCCTCAGTACTGACCCTCTGACAGTGCAGCACTCCCTCAGTACTGACCCTTTGGCAGTGCAGCACTCACTCAGTGCTGACCCTCTGGTAGTGTGACACTCCCTCAATAATGACACTACGACAGTGCAGCACTCCCTCAGTACTGACCCTCTGACAGTGCAGCACTCCCTCGGTACTGACCCATCTGACAGTGGCACTCCCTCAGTACTGACACTGAGAGTGCAGCACTCCCTCAGTACTGACCCTCGAACAATGCAGCACTCCTTCAGTACTGACCCTCTGACGTTGCAGTAATCCCTCATTATGAACCGGTGACAGTGCAGTACTCCCTCTGCAGTGACCCTTTGGCAGTGTAGCACTCCATCAGCACTGACCCACTGCCAGTGTGACACTCCCTCAGTGCTGACCCTCTGACATTGCAGCACTCACTCAGCACTGACTCCTCTGACAGTGTGGCACTCCCTCAGTACTGACCCGCTGGCAGTGCAGCACTCTCTCTGTACTGACCCTTTTGCAGTGTAGCACTCCCTCAGCACTGACTGTTTGGAAGTGTAGCACTCCCTCAGTACTGACCCTCTGACAGTGTGACACTCCCTCAGTACTGACCCTCTGACAGTTTGACACTCCCTCAGTACTGACACTCTGCCAGAGCAACAATATCTCAGTACTGACCCTCTGACAGTGCAGCACTCCCTCAGTACTGACCCTCTGACAGTGCACACTCTCTCAGTACTGACCCTCTCACAGTTCAACTCTCTGTCAGCAATAATCCTCTTACATTTCAGTGTTTCCTGCGTCTCGACCCTCTGACAATGCTGCATTCCCTCTATACTGACTCTCTGGCTATGCAGGATCCCTCAGTACTGACCCTCTGACAGTGCAGCACTCCCTCAGTACAGACCCTCTGACAGTGCAGCACTCCCTCAGTACGGACCCTCTGACAGCGCAGAACTCCCTCAGTGCTGACTCTCTGATAGTGCACGACTCCCTCAGTACTGACCCTCTCACAGTTCAGCTCTCTCTCACTAATTGCACTCTGAATTTCAGCGCTTCCTACGTCCCGACCCTCTGACAATGCTGCACTCCTTCTATACTGACGCTCTGGCTATGCAGGAATCCCTCAGTACTGATCCTCTGACAGTGCTGCACATCCTCAGTACTGACCCTCTGACAGTGCTGCGCTCACTCAGTAAGGGCACTGTGACATTGCAGCACTCCCTCAGTACTGACCCTCGAGCAATGCAGCACTCCCTCAGTACTGACCCACTGACAGTGTGGCACTCCCTCAGTACTGACCCTGTGACATTGCAGCACTCCATCAGTACTTTCACTCTGACAGTGCAGCACTCCCTCAGTACTGACCCTCTGACAGTTTGACACTCCCTCAGTACTGACCCTGTGACAGTGCAGCACTCCCTCAGTACTGACCCTCTGACAGTCTGGCACTCCATCAGTACTAATCCCTCTGACAGTGCAGCACTCCCTCAGTACTGACCCTCTGACAGTGCAGCACTCCCTTAGTACTGACCCTCTGACAGCCTGGCACTCCATCAGTACTAATCCCTCTGACAGTGCAGCACTCCCTCAGTACTGACCCTCTGACTGTGTGGCACTCCATCAGTACTTTCACTCCGATAGTGCAGCACTCCCTCAGTACTGACCATCTGATAGTGTGACACTCCGTCAGTACTGACACTCTGACAATGTGACACTCCCTCCGTACTGACACCTCTAACAATGCAGCACTCCCTCAGTACAGACCGTCTGACAGTGTGGCACTCTCTCAATATGATCCTCTGACAGTGCAGCACTCCATCAGTTCTGACCATCTGACAGTGTGGCACTCCCTCAGTACTGACCCTCTGACAGTGTGACATTCCCTCAGTACTGACCCAGTGACATTGCAGTACTCCCTCTGAACTGACCCTCTGAGAGTGCAGCACTCCCTCTGTACTGACCATCTGACAGTGCAGCACTCCCTCTGTACTGACCCTCTGACATTGCAGCACTCCCTCAGTACTGACCCTGTGACATTGCAGAACTCCCTCAGTACTGCCACTCTGACAGTGCAGCACTCCCTCAGTACTGACAGCTCTGACAGTGCAGCACTCCCTCAGTACTGATCCTGTGACATTGCAGCACTCCCTCAGTACTGAAACTCTGACAGTGCAGCACTCCCTCAGTACTGACACTCTGACAGTGCAGCACTCCCTCAGTACTGACCCCTCTGACAGTGCAGCACTCCCTCAGTACTGACCCTCTGACAGTGCAGCACTCCCTCAGTACTGACCCCTCTGACAGTGCAGCACTCCCTCAGTACTGACCCTCTGACAGTGCAGCACTCCCTCAGTACTTACCCTCTGACAGTGCAGCGCTCCCTCAGTAATGACCCTCTGACAGTGCAGCACTCCCTCAGTACTGACACTATGACAGTGCAGCACTCCCTCAGTACTGACCCATCTGACAGTGGCACCCCTCAGTACTGACGCTGAGAGTGCAGCAATCCCTCAGTCCTGACCCTCGAACAATGCAGCACTCCCTCAGTACTGATTCTCTGACATTGCAGCACTCACTCAAATCTGAACCCTCTGACAGTGTGACACTCCTTCAGTACTGACCCACTGGAGCCCGGTCTCCAGCGCGTCCGTACAGATTGGTTTTAGTGTTGAATTCTCAAGCTTACTCTATTAAAGGGATTGAATCCCTCTGCTACAAAGGGGGGTCAGTTACCATAGCTAACAGGTTCGTGATGCCAACATTGTTGGATCAATCTCTATCATGTCTGAAATGACCATGAAGTCCCCAGCTTCTCAACCTCACCCCTTACCTGAGGGGTGTGACGCACTAGTCCTCTCTCTCTGACAAGACAGCAGCTCTCGGGTCCTCCTGGTCTCTAATAACTTCCCAACTTTATAACGGCACACCAGTAAGAGAGCTCTTTACATGGTTCAGGTCAAACTCCTGGAGCTCCCTCCCTAACATCACTGTGGGACACCCAAGGACTGCAGCAAGAGAGTACACCCCACCCCCACCTTCCAGGCAACGATTAGAGGGGGTGGGAATCACATACAAGCCACATTTGGAAATAAGTTTTATAACAGGGTGACGGTGGATGGTCACTAACTCTGTTTCTTTACCTCTGTTGAAATCAGCGTAATGAAGAAGCAAAGGATGGGTTGAAAATGACAGAGGGTCAGTACTGAGGGAGCACCATACTGTCAGAGGGTCAGCACAGAGGGAGTGCCACACTGTCAGAGGGTCAGTACAGAGAGAGTGCGACACTGTCAGATTGTCAGTACAGAGAGAGTGCTACACTGTCAGCTGGTCAGTATTGAGGCACTGCTGGACTGTCAGAGGTGCAGGACCGAGCCAGAGGGTCAGTCCTGAGGGAGTGCTACACTGTCAATGGGTCAGTGCTGAGGGAGTGCTACACTGTCAATGGGTCAGTACTGAGGGAGTGCTACACTGTCAATGGGTCAGTACTGAGGGAGTACTGTACTGTCAGAGGGTCAGTACTGAGGGAGTGCGACACTGTCAATGGATCAGTACTGAGGGAGTGTCTCACTGGCAATGGGTCAGTGCTGAGGGAGTGCTAAACTGTCAATGGGTCAGTGCTGAGGGAGTGTTACATTGTCAATGAGTCAGTACTGAGGGAGTGCTGTACTGTCAGAGGTTTTGTCCTGAGATTGGGCCACACTGTCAGAGGGTCAGTATAGGGCCACTTCCACACTGTCAGAGAGTCAGTAATGATGGAGTACATCACTATTCAGAGGATCAGTGTGGAGGGAGTGCTGTGTTGACAGGATCAGTATGGAGGGAGTGCAGCATTGTCAGAGAGACAGTATGGAGGGAGTCCAGCATTGTCAGAGAGTCAGTGTGGAGGGAGTGCAGCATTGTCAGAGGGTCAGTGTGGAGGGAGTGCAGCATTGTCAGAGAGTCAGGACAGAGGGATTGCTGTGCAGTGAGAGGGTCAGTAATGATGAAGTGCGCACTCTCTGACGATCAATACTAATGGATGGCCATGCTGTTAGAGTGTCGCAGTGTGAGAGGGTTACTTCTGAGGGAGCGCTGCACTGTGAAAGGGTTAGAACGGAGGAAGCACCGCACTCTGAGGGGATTAGTACTGAGGGACCAGCGCAATGTGAGGGGGTCAGTACTGAGGGAGCACCACACTCTGAGGGGATTAGTACTGAGGGACCACCGCAATGTGAGGGGGTCAGTACTGAGGGATCACCGTGCTGTGAGGGGGTCAGTACTGAGGGATTACCGCGCTGTGAGGGGGTCAGTACTGAGGGACCACCACACTATGTGTCAGACAGTCAGTACGGAGTGATTCCTGCATTGCCAGAGGGTCAGTACTGAGAGAGTGATGCACACTCAAAGGGTCATTACTGAGGGAGCGCTACACGGTCAGTGTGTCAGTTCTGAGGGAGTGTTGTTACAGAGGGTCCGTACTGAGGGAGAGCTGCTCTGCCAAAGGGTCAGTACTGAGGGAGTGCTGGATTATCAGAAGTGCAGGAATGAGGCAGTGCCGCACTATCAGAATGTCAGTACTGAGGGAGTTCTGCTCTGTCGGAGGGTCAGTACTGAGGGAATGCCGTGTTATCGGAGGGTCAGTACCGAAGGAATGCCACACTGTAGAAATGTCAGTGCTGAGGGAATGCTATTGTGTCAGAATGTCATTTCTGAGGGTGTGCTGCAGTGTCAAAGGACCAGTGCTGAGGGATTGCAGCACTGTCAGAGGGTCAGTACTGAGGGATTGCAGCACCGTCAGGGGCCAAGGGGCTGTTGCAGTGTCAGAGGGTCAGTTCTGAAGGTGTATTGAATGATCAGAGGATGCGCCACACTGTCTTAAAGTCAGTATGAAGGTGCGCCACACTGTGGGAGGGTCAGTATACGTGCAATGCCTCACTGTCAGAGGGTCAGTACTGAGGGAGTGCTGCAGTGTCATAGGAACGGTACTGAGGGGAGTCTCACTGTCAGAGGGCCAATACCAAGGGAGTGCTGCACTGTCAGAGGGTCAGTACTGAGGGACAGCTGCACCGTCATAGGGTCAGTACTGAGGGAGTGCTGCAATGTCAGAGGGTCAGTACTGAGGGAGTGCTACTCTGTCAGAGGGTCAGTACTGAGGGAGTGCTGCACTGTCAGACGATACTACTGAGGGAGTGCTGCACTATCAGGGGGTCAGTAATGGGGAATTGCTGCAATGTCAGAGGGTCAATCTGGGGGCAGTGCTGCACTGTGAGAAGGTCAGTACTGAGGGAGTGCTGCACTGACAGAGGATCATGACTGAGGGAGTGCTGCACTGTCAGAGGGTCAGTCCTGAGGGAGTGCTGCACTGTCAGAGGATACTACTGAGGGAGTGCTGCGCTATCAGGGGGGTCAGTAATGGGGAATTGCTGTAATGTCAGAGGGTCAATCTGCGGGCAGTGCTGCACTGTGAGAAGGTCAGTACTGAGGGAGTGCTGCACTGACAGAGGATCATGACTGAGGGTGTGATGCACTGTCAGAGGATACTACTGAGGGAGTGCTGCACTGTCAGCGCATCAGTCTGGGGGATACCTGCATTGTAAGAGAGTCAGTACTGATTGAGTGCCATACTATCAGATGGGCAGAATGGCCTAATTTCTGTTCCCATGTTTTGTAGCCTCAGGGGAATATCTGAAATTGTTCAGTATATTTCTGCCTCTGCATCCTACATACCCTGCTCAGCAATGATTCCCACATCCAGGTTCCAGAGACTGTGTTCAAACAGACCATCTTTAATTGGATATTGAACCTGAAGAGGTTCCACCCGCTTTTCCCAGTGTTGGAGCTTTCGTTTGGTGTGACTGACCTGCCAGCTCAAAGGGTTATTTTCATGCTGCAGGACTGAGGTTTATTCCTCAGCTTCCGTCTGCTCATCCCAAATGAATCCCACTGTCCCACACTCAGCACTCAGCAAGGGTGTGTTCCTTATTTCTGAGCTTCCCAATGCTAATCCACATCCAGACTGACATCCCACACTCCTCCAAATCGTATCGCAGGCTAATTGCCTGGGAGAGAGGAAGGCTAAGAGGGGAAATAGAATTCTGAATTTACCTTACAGTGATATTAAGGGTGAATTGATAATGAGCAAAAGAGTAGGTTGTGGAACACAGTGAGAATTTGTGCATGGACCCAGAGGCTACAGTGAATGGATTCATTTTGTCAATGCTCATTGGGACAGGGTTGATATGAAATTGTGAAGATGCTCTTTGATACAATTAAATGAATGAGCATATATATAGAGAGAGATGGTTCTGAGTGGTCAGGCCTTCCTACAACCCAATAAATCTCCAAAGACGGTGGAAATGTATCTCAGTTTACCGAATGAGGTGATGGAGGAAGGAGCAGGCACACTTGCAAACATTTTCAAATCCCCTCTGGCCACAGGAGAGGTGTCGTCGGACTGACCATGTGGTACTATTATTCAAGAAGGAGCATTAGATATATCAGGCAGCTACAGGCCAGTCAGGCTAATATCGTGGGTGGGACGTCTGTTGGAAGCAATTTTGTGAGATAGAATTAATCAGCATTTAAAGAGACTGGAGTTCATGAAGACCAGTCAGAATGGTTGTGTTAAGGAGGGGTCGGGTCTGACCAATGGGATTGCACTTTTTAAGGAGGTGACCAGGTATGTAAATAAGGGCAATGCTTTCCTGTCATCTGCTTGGAGGTCAGTAAGGCTTTTATCAGGACCCATATTGGAAACGGATAGTGAACATAAAAACTCAAGATCCAAGGAATTTGGCGCAGAATGCTGAGTGGCAGGAAGCAGACAGTAATGGCCCAGTTGGAAATCTCTGTCTGTTCATGTCTCACTATTGGGGTCTTGCTGATGTTGATAGAAAAGATTTAGATTTGAATGGTGGAGGGTTAATCATTGGATTCATGAATGATATGAAGATTGGTTGGGTGATAAATACTGAGGATGATAGCCTTAGATTACAGAAGGATGGAGATGGCCTTGTCAGATGGACCGATCAGTGGCAACGGGTGAGGTGCCTGAAGACTAGAGGGTGATTAATGATGGGCCATTATTGAAGTAAGGCTGCAAGGAACAGCCATTGAACAATGGAGCTGGGAGCCTGATGGCAGTGGTGGGTAAGCTGTTGGAGGGCATTCTGAGAGACAATTTACATGCATTTGTAAAAGCAAGAATTGATTAGGGATGGTCAGCATGGCTTGTGGAAATGGTTTATCCAATTTGATAGAGGTTTTGAAGGGTGACTGAGAAGATAGATGAGAAGGTTTCGCATGGGAGACTGGTTAGTAAAAGGTTAGATGACATGACATCCAGGGAGACAGGACAGCAGGGTGCCTCAGTGGTTAGCACTGCTTCCTCACAGCACCAAGGATGCAACTTTGATTCTAGCTCCCAGCCACTGTCTGTGTGGAGTTTACACATTCTCCCTGTATCTGTGGGTTTCCTCTGGGTGTTCCGGTTTCTACCCACAATCCAAAGATGTGCTGGATAGGTGGGGTGGCCATGGGAAATGCAACATTACAGGGATAGAATAGAGAGTGTGAGTGTAGGTCGGATGCTTTTCAGACGGCCGATGTGGACCTGATGGGCCGAATGGCCTGATTTTCAATGATTAATCAAGAGACCCAATAATGTTCTGAGGACCAGGGCTCCAATCTTGGACTGCGGTGGATGTGGGTCCTTACAATCTGAAGGGGTTTGTGGATGAATGCAGGCTGAGAGTTGGGCTGGGCTGTGTTTTGAGGTGTTAAGGGTGTGAATATTTTGTGGAGGTACTGTCTGAAGGGCATTGTGGGTAAACACAATGGAGTGGTGCTTTCTGAGGTATGAGGGAGCACTATCTGGTGGTACAAGGTGCAGAATGTAGGAAGGTACAGATACACTTCCCTGATCATTCCCTCAGGGTCCGCAAGGCACACTGGTGTCGCAATTTGGGATGGAGGGCACGTCCATTTTAGAAGATTCAGATCTTTTTGAACAAACATTGAAAAATAACATCACCATGTGTCTTAAACATGGATTGGAGGAAAACTGTTGTCAATGTATGGTCACTTGTAGCTTGGAGACTCTCTAGAAAAGCAGGCTCCCAAACAGACCAACGCTGTCGATGCAAGACGTGGTGCACAGGAAGATCCAACACGTCATTTGCAGTTGCTGTCTGTCTCCCTACAGCAGTCATCATGCGAGATCAGGGTTCAGTCCGAGGAGAAGTAATCTCTCCATCGAACCTTCCTCCATGTTTGTACAGTAATCGTGGTTGTGTGTGTGTATCTCTGTGTGAGAGAGAGAGACAGAGAGCGAGTGTCTGTCTGTGTGTGTGAGAGAGAGTGCATGTGTGTGTATCTCTGTGTGTCTGTGTGTGAGAGAGGGATTATGTGTTTATGTATATGTCTGTCTAAGTGTGTGTTTGTGTGCGTGTGTGTGAGAGGAGAGGAATGCGTGTGTGTTTGAGGGAGTGAGAGTGTGTGTTTGTGTGCGTGTGTGAGAGAGAGAGGAATGTGTGTGTTTGAGGGAGTGAGAGTGTGTGTTTGAAAGAGAGTGTGTGTTTGTGTGTATGTGTGTGAGAGGAATGTGTGTCTGTGAGAGAGAGGAATGTGTGTGTATATGTTTGAGAGTGTGTGTTTGGGAGAGTGAGTGTCTGTGAGAGTGTGTGTGTGTGTGTGTGTCTGTGTGTGTGTGTTTGTGTGTGTGTGTGTCTGTGTGTGTGTGTAAGTGTGTGTGTAAACTAGCCAGTCTTGTTGTGTGCCCAGCTGCTGTTTCAGGTGAAATGGTCCTCGTTTCTCCAAAGACACAAAGGCTGCAAGAGTGACTTAACTGGGGGAAAGAGAGTGCTGTTCATTCCAGTGGGGATTCATCCAGTAAACCTCCCCACACACTAACATCCCTCTGGCAATGCAGTGACTAGTCCTGCACACAGTGCTCCAGGTACAAACCAATGTAATGTCACCGTAGTCTTACCAGAGCATGGGACAGCTCCTCATTACAGAGCGGGGTCTGGTGGGGATTTAATCAGAGGGTCACCATGGCCCAGCTGAGGGGAGAGGTTGGGAAGGAGAGTCCTTCAGGGTAACTCTAGCTAGTGTGGTAAACTAACTGCCCAGCCAACTGAGCTAACCAACCTCACTCCAGGGGCATGTCCTGTATAACCCAATTATATCCAGCCTGCACCTCAATAAGAGCCAGGAGCAAGGCCATTCGGCCCACCCTAACCCAGAATGGAGAGCACGGGAAGCTGATGAAGGAACCAAGCCCCTCCCATGTGGCCTTCTGAAATGGAGCTGGAGGACAGGGCAGACCTGGCCTGCTGTTTGCTTCCCCGAGTCTGGCCTGCTCCACCTTACAGTGAGAGACTGATGGGGAATCTCGAGGAGATTTCACTTCTCACTGAGAGGCTGCAACTCCAATCCAAATCAGGCTGGTTCCCTCCGAGACTCACGGAAGAGTGCAGCACTCTACAGATCAGGGCCTTGTGGACTCATAACCTCCAGTGTGGGGGCCAAGAGCTGTGTGAGAAACAAAGCCCACTCACTTCAATAATTTCAGTCCGAGACAAGATCTGAATCAGTAGTGCCATTTATTTTACACTTGCAAGTGGGTGTGATGTCCAGTGCCTATAAGACAGAGGACATACACACACCAAATTCAATTCATGCACAAGATTTATATGATTTGATGTCTATTGTTTTACACTGCTCCCTCCCCTGTTTACATCGTCCACTTCCCTAAGACTGGCCCCCATTACCCCTGTTTATCTCTTGCCTTATCCGGCCTTGTCTGTGACAAAATGCTTATTCCTGGCCTCACAAGGCTGTTTGACCTCATCCCGCTGCAGGTCATTGTTAGGCATATTCTTTCTTCATCATTATCTACCCCCTTCATCTGTGCCTTTCCCGAGGCCGTTCTGATCCCTATGATCCTTTTAATTGGGGTTTGTTCCTCTGTCTCTGTAAAAGTAGGAAGCAGATGTTTATACGTACTGTTTGTACAGGCGTATCTAGCTTAACTTCATCCCCTCACAACATCTTATCTATTTGCCCGTAATGTCTACCTTCTGACATACAGTTTTAGCTAATATAAAAACAATTACATATTTCCTCCACATCGTTTCCATTCTTGTTGACTCAGCTCGTGGCTAAAACAATTACACACTAGTGTGAGTTCATTTTACTTTGTAAGATGGAATTGCAGAATTGCAGAAGTAACATTAATTTACCTATATCCCACAATTTCCCCCTTTTCTTTAATTACCATTTGTTATCTTCTGCATTTTTCTTTTAGGCGCACCTGTTTCATCAAGGCTGTTTCAATCAGTCTTTGGGTGAGCCCTCGTATACAGGGTATGATCATTTTTATTAATTGTTACCCACCAAAAGAGAGCTGACACAAAGCCTGCTGCAATCTGGTTACAAGCCTTGAATTCATCAGGTACCCCCCTAGGGACTCTGACCGAATCGAGATAAATCCTGTCATCGAGAGAAGTGTCTAACAGTAATCTCTTACCCCTTCCCTTTTTCCCCACTATCTTTTCCTTCTCAAATGCCAGGGTAAATGGAATTGCCAATTGTACAATTGCACATATCCCTCTCCAATCTGGAGGTAGCGTGGGTCTCAATATTTTGCCTCCACAGTCCCAACACCGATCCGCTCGGGGAACCTTCAGTGCTGAGTAGTTCCCTCCCTTCTCCATTTCGGTTACATTCTTAATTTCTGTACATAATTTCAGCTCCCCCAAATCTTTCGACCGACTTGTACCTCGTCTACACATACGATGTGTGATTTCCAACTGCGGCAGAAAATATGGGGGGGAACTTTTGTATCTTTCTTCTTCAAGGGAGGGAACATCAGAGATAGGGAGGTACAATTCCTATCATTCCATGCAGTCTCATCCTTAAAAAGGGCTATCATACATTTCATGCCTTTCCTGTCTCGCTTCCACCCGAGCGGAAAGGGAACCACCTTGGCCACTGGCCGACCAGAGGCACATGCATAACAATTGCTTTTGTTCAGACTTTTTACAGTATACTTTACCCATTCAATCCAGGCATTTGCATCCCCGTACCCAGTTTCTATTTCAATGGTCTGTTTCAAGTCTTTACCTGTATAAATTTTACTACTTTAGGATCAGCGGGAGGGGTGAAAGATTGTATCTTATTACCCAGTAGTTCTACTCGTTTTCCCTGTCCTCCGCTAATTCAAAAACAATAGCCCAAGAAATCCTTCCCATTTGCTTTCATTTCTATCCCAAACATTTCATTTCATTGTATCTCATAGTTGCCCCCCCCGGGATTGTTTCGTGCCAGGTGATTTTCCTTATCGTTAGGTATATTGGGTTACACTTTTTATCAGGACAATCACGAGCTGGTCGGAAGGGGGCCTGGTGTACTGTGACGAGACCATGATACTAAGTACCATCCCCGAGGCCATTCCCATAGGACTTAAGATGTATCTCAGAGCTGCGGTACTGTCTCTGATTATCAACATCCCCACAATTTACTAAACTGCATACATCAGCGTCTATTACTTGTGGATTATCAGATTCAGGAACCGTTAATAATACATATGAAAATGATATTTGACAAAATCCCAATACTAAAAGAGTTAGCATCATAATTCTAGCAGCATCCCCAGTATTCTAAACATCATGCTGAAGCACAAAAAGACTTAATATACAATCTTACAGAAATAATCCCGCGCTCACGTCGTCACTGTATAATTCGTTACTCAAAGTCTCTTTAGTCTGAGTTTCAGCGAATCTTGCGTTGATTCGGCTGTCCAGACTTCTTCCTCAACTGGAGATTCCACTGGTCCTTTGATCCGAGTGCAGTGAGTCCAGCCTTTCTCTGCTGTCCTTATTGCCGTTTCGGTCGTCAAAAGAGCCTGGTACGGCCCTTCCCAGTCCGGTTGCAATTTAGACTCTGTCCATGATTTTACTGAGATCCAATCGCCCGGCCGGATGGGATGAACGGTGAATTCAAGGGGTGGAGTCTGTGCCAATAAACCCTGTATCCTGAGGAAAAACAAAGAGGAGGACAAGCCCAGTATATACTTCTTTAAAAACAAATCTTTAGTTTCGGGAATTGGCAATTCTCCATTCGTTCCCAAGTAAGGTAATCCAAATAAGATTTCATAGGGGGATAGTCCCAAATCTTTCCTTGGGGCTGTTCGTACTCGCAAGAGAGCTATAGGTAAACATTTGGTCCAAGGGAGTCTGGTTCCTATTATCAGTTTAGAGAGCTGTCGTTTGAGTGTTTGGTTCATTCTCTCAAACCTTCCTGATGATGGCGGGTGCCATTGAGTATGGAACTCCCAGGAAATTCCCAACCCTTTCATTACCCCCCCTTAACACTTTAGAGGTAAAGTCAGTTCCTTGGTCGGAATCAATATGGTTCACGAGCCCATATCGGGGAAGTATGTGCTCCAATATTGTTTTAGACACTCCACTCGCAGTGGCAGTAGCTAGGGGGTATGTTTTAACCCAACCGGATAGATGATCTACTATGAACAACATATATTTTAGTCTCCCTACCCTGGGGAGTTCAGTATAATCTACTTGTATACTCTGGAAAGGTCTCAATTCTGGGTCTCTTCCTCCCGGGTTCTGTTTTCTCAAGACTTTCTTATTTACCTTTCTGCATATGATACATCCCTCACATATTTGTTTAGCAATTGTATATATTCCTTTACATCCATATTCCCTAAGAACCAAATCACACATTGCTTGTACTCCCAATGGCTGCCTTGGTGTAGGACAGCCATAATGTCTCGCATCATCATTTTGTTCAAATTCTCCTTCCATCAGGTAACATCCAATACCCGCCTGCTGTTTTTACAGCCCCTAAATCTCTCAATTAATTTTCTTCGCTTTCAGTAAATATAGGAGCTTCCCTCGGACTTGGGACAGTAGGTATTAGGGAATGAATCACCACTTCTTGTGGGTTCAGGGCTGGTTCCCTCGCCACTTCATCGGCTAAACTATTTCCCCTAACCTCTGGTTCATTTCCTTTCTGATAACCATTTACATGCCCTACTGCTATTTCTCGGGGAAGTAATAGGGACTCCAAGACTCGTTTAATCAATTCTTCATGTACTAATTCTTTCCCTCGGCTATTGATCAGCTGTCGTTCCTGCCATATCTTACTGAAAGTGTGCACAACACCAAATGCATATTTAGAGTCAGTGTATACTGTTCCCTCTTTATTCTCTAATGCCCTCAGGGCTCTTTCCAATGCATAGAGTTCACAAGTCTGAGCTGACCACCCATTTGGCCTATATTAGGGATATACAGCAGTTCCCCTGTGACCCTATCCTTCGGACCTTCTATCATCATAGGTTCAAATACTGGAACAGTAAATCCTTCCCCTTTTACCCCCGGAAACAGTAATTGACCGTGTTGACATTCCTACTTTCTTTGGTTTAAAATTCAGCGATGACCGTGCTGCCCCCGTATCTACGAGGAAGACTACCTCTTCCCTACAGAGTCCCACCTTCAGGTTTATCAAGGGTTCCTGGTGGGTCCCTGGGGGCAGGAACCCCTGACACCCCTATTCTTCATCAAAATTCATAAGCGGAATTGCCCTTTCTTTCCTTTGTAGATCAGGACACTCCCGCTTAAAGTGACCTATCTTTCAGCAATAATAGCATCCTGCCTGTGGAGACCTCCATCTCTGCCCCTGTCGCTCGAACCCTCTATCAAACGCTCCCCCTTGTCCTCTCTGTCCGACATGCTGCCACCCGCCGCTCCGATTGCTCACTATTGGTTCCATTCTTTTCTTAACTACCTCATCAACCGCAGCTACCATCATTTTCACCTTCTGTTTTTCTCTCTCATCCTCTCTCTTTACAAACACTTTCTGTGCCTCTGTTAACAATTCATCTAATGGCTTTTCACTCCACCCTTCTATCTTCTGTATCTTTCTCTGTATGTGTGGCCATGCCTTTGTCACAAAATGTACTTTCAAAAGACCCTGTGCCACTAGGTCCTCAGGGTTCATTCCAGAATATTTCCACATTGAGTCTCTGAATCTCTGCAAAAAAAAGCTGAAGAAGTCTCATCTTTCTCCTGTCTAACTTCAAAGACTTTAGTCAAATTCTGTGACTTCGGAACTGCCTCTCTTATTCCTTTTAGAATCAGGTCTTTCAATTCCCTCATTCCTTCTTCTCTATGCTCCGGATTTTGATTTTCCCACTGGGGGTCTCTGAGGGGAAACTTCACCTCTCCCTGTCCAGCATCCCCATCTCCAATCGGGTGTTCCCTGTCCCATATTTTAATGGCTGCTCCCCGTATAAGTCCCCTTTCTTCCCCAGTAAATAGTATATTCAAAATAGACATTAACTCAGACCAGGTATACAGACTGGGCCCCCAAAATTGATCAATTTGTTCAGACAGCCCCACCGGATCCTCAACCAGGACCTTCATTTTTTTTTTTTAAAATGTTCTTACCTCCCCACTGCTGAGGGGGACACTTACAAACCCAATCTCTTTGTCCCCTATTGGTACCTCCCGAAGGGGATAAGTCATTACGTTCTTCCCCTTTTTCTTTTTTTTAAGAAATATTGCAATATTTCTAGCTCCCCATAACTTCAAACACCAATTCATCAATTCATGCTTGACTAACTTTAAAGCCTGTTCCAAACTTGTAAATATATTTATATATTTACATTCATTTATTCAGTATTTAATATTCAAAATGTATACAGTTCTAAATTTTGAAATCCACTGTAATCACCCAGTTTTCGTCCCTTAATTTAAATCCAAAATTAGTTTTCTTAAGTAGTCCTGACCAATCATTGCTCAATTACAATACTATAGGTCGTGAAATAATCAGAGGTGCCTTAAAAGTATTTGTCTACTCAAGTTAAAAAAAAAACTTCTAATGCATGAACAATGGCCGAATCCAAGGTCACAGATATTAACCATAGAATTTTGTTTTTACTACAATATAATGTTGAACTGAAACTTCAACTGTCCTCCATAAATCGCTTTTATGTAAAGATAAAAGAGATTAGTTAGAAACTGATAGTAAGGCAGTCATGACCTGTAAGAAGAACAGGAGTTATCATTTTTTTTTCATAATCTCTATAGAATCCTTAACCTTAAAAGAAATCATGATAAGTTTCCATAATAAAAATCAGATTCAAAACAGTCCCGGAACTCAAGCTCCAGGGAATAAAACGCCAACATTCAATCACCAACAAACAAATGTGCATTCAAACCAAATCACAAAGGGTTAAACATTCTACCAGCTGTACAGCTCTCTTCATTCTCTCTCTCTCTCACTCATTGACAAATAAATTCAGATATTTACAAACCCAGTCTTTTTCCGACCTGAATTTTGGCCAAAAGAGGCGGGACGAAGAATGGATTCCTTAGTCCATATGAAGCAACAATATTTAATTATCTTTTTCCCCTGTACAAGTATTATTTTGCCAATTCCACAACATCCTCCCCAAAGGACTTTCTGGAGGTATGGTGTAAGGGACCCCGCCTCCATTTCCATTGCTTTTTCCTTCTTTTGTTTTCCTGGAGGCTTTTTCCTTACCCACGGCACAACCCATATTGAGTTCCTTCGTTAGTCCCTTTTTAACTACTAAAACTCAATCCCGGCCACCAAGGCAATACTTAAAAGTCAGGTTTCTTACCTTGGTCTGTGCACAGAGTCGCCTGGCCCCTTTGTGCCGTATTGTCTATCGAGCACCTATCACTGTCTGATTCAGATGTCTCTCTTGTGAGATTCGTACCAGTCGCCCAAGGGAGCAGACCAAACCAGGACACGAAACCGCTCCTCAATGGGGAACGGGACGCGTCTTCCCAGTGTCCAAGGCCAGCCACTCCCCCCGGTGATGGAAGAAAATCCCGGACGAGCTCCCCATTGGGAGAAACAAAGCCCACTCTCTTCAATAATTTCAGTCCGAGACAAGATCTGAATCAGTAGTGCCATTTATTTTACACTTGCAAGTGGGTGTGATGTCCAGTGTCTATAAGGCAGAGGACATACACACACCAAATTCAATTCATACACAACATTTATATGATTTGATGTCTATTGTTTTACACTGCTCCCTCCCCTGTTTACATCGTCCACTTCCCTAAGACCGACCCCCATTACCCCTGTTTATCTCTTGCCTTATCCGGCCTTGTCTGTGACAAAATGCTTATTTCTGGCCTCACAAGGCTGTTTGACCTCATCCTGCTGTAGGTCATTGTTAGGCATATTCTTTTTTCATCATTATCTACCCCCTTCATCTGTGCCTTTCCCGAGGCCGTTCTGATCCCTATGACCCTTTTAATTGGGGTTTGTTCCTCTGTCTCTGTAAAAGTGGGAAGCAGATGTTTATACCTACTGTTTGTACAGGCATATCTAGCTTAACTTCATCCCCTCACAACATCTTATCTACTTGCCCATAATGTCTACCTTCTGACATACAGTTTTAGCTAATATAAAAACAATTATATATTTCCTCCACATCGTTTCCATTCTTATTGACTCAGCTCGTGGCTAAAACAATTACACACTAGTGTGAGTTCATTTTACTTTGTAAGATGGAATTGCAGAATTGCAGAAGTAACATTAATTTACCTATATCCCACAGCTGGGAGGAAGTGTTAAGAACATAAGACCATCCAAAATAGGAACAGGAGATTCAGGCCGTCTGTGGGAACGGGGAGAGACAAAGGAGCAAAATGCTAGAGAGGGACCTGATCCCACAGATTTCACTCCTTCCCTCTCTCTCTGCAGCTCTAAATGTCTATTTTTGTGTTTCCAGTTCTCTCTCCCACATCTTTCCTTCAATCCCTATCTCTCAACATCCTTCACATCTCTGTCCTGTTTACATTTCCCAGTAAATTCCCTTCCCCCTTTGTCACCTCACCAGGTTTTTCAGGAATGCTTAATCATTCAGTCTTTCACAAAACTAACACCTCTCATCTCTCTCTGCATCTGTCTCTCAGCTCTGTGGGATCTTGCTATTCCTGTCGGTACATCACTCTAGCAACATCACAGCCCCCACCACCAACCCACTCTCTCAGCTCTATCGCTCTGCTGTTGCAACTACTCTTTCTCTCTCTCTCTCTCTCTCTGTTCTATATCTCTCCCTGGGATTTCTGTCTTGCTGTCTGCCTGAATTTCTCTCCCTGTCTTTCTCTCCACATTTTCACCTTGTATCTGTCTGACATTGTATTTCTCTTCCTGGAGTTTCACTCTCTCTCTCTGTCTGTCTCTGTCCTGCTCTCTCTCAGTTCTTCTCACTTCCTCTACCCCCCTCTGCCTGCCTGTCTTTCTCTTGTTCTCTCCCTCCCTCTCACTGTCTGTCCGTCCATCTCTCTTTCTCTCCTGTAGTATCTCTCCCTCTTTCTGCCTGGACCCCTCTGCTCTGTCCCAGTGACTGGGGAAGGGGCAATGGGAAGAGCTTGCCTCAGTGCCTGGTCTCTCCCAGGTTTTACCCCCACTGTGGGGAGGGGGTGAATGGAAGGAACATGAAGTACTTTTCTGAGGGAGTCTGAAATAAAGAAAAAGAGAAAGAGAAAGGGAGAGTGAAAAAAAGTGAGAGAGACATGGAGAGAGTGGAGATGGAGAAAGTGGAGAGAGAGAAATGGGCAGTAAGAGTCAAGGAGGTGGAGTGAGAAAAGGACAGAGTGAGAGAGACAGGGAGAGAGAGAGAGTGAGAAGGGCATATATTGAGGGAGAAGGACAATGTGTGTACTTGGCGATGGTTTCAGCGTAGGATCTTGTTGTGCATTACAGCAGTCAGTCAAAAGATGAGTTAGTCTCTGCACTATGTTCTCCAACCCAGGGGCTGTGAGTCTGCATTGGAAGGGGGAGGGTGGGAGACAATGAGAGAGTGGGACAGCCAGAGACAGGGGGAGGGGTGATGGTGTTTTGGGGTTGGTGGAGAAAGGAGGGGCTGTTGTCAGAGAGAGATGGAGGGAGGGATAGCATGTGATGCACAATCTGAGACAGGGGGGAGAAGAGGTCTCCACAGGAAAGATAGTCAATGAGGCCATTCAGGGGCCAATCCTGAGGATCCTGAACCGGTCCAGGATCATTTAATGGGTGAGGGGGGATGATGGGCAGAAAGGACTCCATCTGTGATGCAAACCTTCTGTAATTCTCGGAATGGGATCTTGCTGTACATTAAAATCGTCTCAGGCGAGTCAGTCAACCCAGATTCGTTTACCTGTGTGAGAAAGTGAGGACTGCAGATGCTGGAGAGTCAGAGTTACAAAGTGTGGAGCTGGGGAAGCACAGCGGGTCAGCCAGGAGAGTCGATGGTTCAGGTCTGACCTGCTGGGCTTTTCCAGCTCCACACTTTTCCACTCAACTCACTCTGCCCCAGGGAGTGAGGCTCACAGCAATGTTGGGGGCAGTGAAATATTTGAGGGGGGCTAATTGGTGAGGTAGGTATTTGAGAGGGAAGGTATTTGGGGAAGGGAATAAATTTGGGAGGAGAGTTAAAATGAGGGGCAAATGTTTTTTGGGGGGGCAAAATTGGGTGAGCACTTTCAGGTCTGAAATAAAGAAAAAGAAAAAGGGAGGGTGAGAAAAAGAGAGAGAGGTAGAGCGAGTGGGGATGGAGAAGGGGGATGAGAGAAAGATGGGGCAGAGACAGGCAGTGAGAGGGAGGGTGTGAGAGAAAGGCACATTGAGAGAAAGAGACAGACAGGGAGAGAGAAGGACAAAGAGAGAAGGGGAAGTCAGACAGAGACAAACAGGCGTTAAAGCATGGACAGACTGAAGGGGTGACACTCAGTATTCCAGTTGGTTCCAGGTCTCTCTCTCTCAATGGTTTTTCACACTCCCTCTCTCCCATGCTCCTGAGGTTTCCTTCAGCTTGTCTCGCTCCCTCTCTCTCTCCCTCTCTCTGGATGGTGAGCTGGTCTCTGCCCCTTGCCATGGTGGTCACCTCAGAAAGCCTCCAGAAAATTCAAGAGATCAGTCTGCAGGTGATCCCTGGTTTTGTTCATTTCTGGATGGTTTCCCAGAACTTTCTATACTTCTGGCCAATTCAAAGAATCAGTTAATAGTTTGAAGCGTTGCTAATCATTTGGATGGCTTGTTCCTGTTAGTTTCTTTGTGTAGTAGGACCCGGTACCTTCCTGTCTGGGCCCTCCTTTGTTTGGTGGAGACGTTATTAGGGATATGTCTGCCCAGGGGAACTGTTGCCTTTTACATTATGCTGATGGGAGAACCATCTGGCTGCTGTCTGGCTTTTGTGATTTGGGAGTATAACTTGTCCAATATACCCAGCATCTCTTGGCTGTCTATCTGTGTTTTAGCAAGGAGGCAGCAACATTTCACCCATTCCCCCTCCCCCACCCAGTCTTTTGAATAGAAAGAAGCTTATACAATGAATTACAAACTTAATTTTAAAAGCTGGTTATGTTTGTTGTCAGAGTAGCCTGTTGTTTGAGCGAAAACCATTTTGTACATAGGTCAAACTGATTGTCATACGGCTGATAAGTGATACCATAGAATCCCGACAGAGCAGAAACAGGCCCTTCAGCCCATCGAGTCTACAATGACCCTCTGAAGAGAATCCAACTCAGATCCATCCCCTGATGATATCCCTGAAACCCTACATTTCCCATGGTTATTCCAGCTAACCGGAATATCCCTCGACACTACGGGCAATCTGTCAAAAATGCCCACCATTGAACAGTGGGAGAAAACCAATACAGATGTAGGGAGAATGTACAAACTCCACACAGACAGTCACTCAGGAGTGGAATCAAACCCAGGTCTCTGGCGCTGTGACGTAACAGTGCTAACCACTGAGTGACTGTGGCTCTCCGAACTGTTTTGACAAAACATATTCCGTTCTGAGAATCCATACAGAATTGTGATGCATAGTCAACATCCGGTGAGCAGAATAAATCAAGCGAATGAGTCCTGCTGGCTCAACCTCCAGGAATTCCCTCCCGAAGGACATTGTGAGTCCACCACCTGCAACAGTTCAAGGAGGCAGCTCACCACCAAAACCAGCTCCCGAGCAGCTACAGACAGGCAATCAATACTGGGCCCAGCCAGGAACACTCAAACACTGCAAATGAATGAAACTAAGGTGATCACCCGGGGAGTTTCATCTACCTTCCAGTCCCTGGGGGTGTATCCAGGCATTATTCACCATGATCGTACCCATCTGTTACAGCCTGCAATCCTAACCACCGGTATCCCGAGATATATCAAGGTGAGTGTGGTTAGGACCACAGCCGATGTGAGAGGAGCCGAATTCGTTAATGACAGGCGGTGGGAATGCCATGGTATGGCCAGTTCCTTCACATTTACGTAAGTGTGGACCCTGTCAATGTCCCCTCTATCTCCACAGCATGTGGGAGGGAATCATGATAACCCATCCAAGTACCTTTTTTATTGTAATTCCGATACTTTCGACTTCAAAGATCCCCATCCTAACATTGTCACTTGGGATAACTGGAATCCCTCGCACCTAGTCCAGTGCCCCACTGAAAGTGTCCTTACAGCTGTCATTAACCTAGCCCTTGGTGAGCTGCTGTAACTGACAGTGAGACATGTTAGTGTGGGTGTTCTCCTGGAACAAATATTTCCGCTGTTTGTCACTAACCCGGGATGGGACTTTTCTCGAGCATGAAGGATCGCTGCCTTCATTTCATCATGGATGTCCCTCCCTCACTGTTGACCCTCAGCGAGGGCTGAATGGCCTGGTGGACAAAGTCTCATGGTGATTAATTTAATTTGTTTGTCAGCATCCAGTCCGTGTATGACAGACTGTCGGTCGATCTCATCCAAAAATGTATCTGGGTTTGAGACAGGAACAAACAGAGTGGCCTTTTTAGTGCTGCCCACCAGCTGGGTGCCTGGAATGGCTGTTGTGTACGGAGTGAGACCATAAGCTGCTTTACACTGGGTAACCACATGATTCATGGAATCTGAGTTCGGCTGTGGCTCAGGGCTGGGGGCAAAAGGTACAGTTACCTGGGAGACAGGCAGTGGGAGACCCCATCTGTGAGCGGGTGTGGATGTGTCAGTGTGGGGCCTGTCATTATCTCCCTGGGGAGGTAGAACCCCAAAGGTACACATTATCCCATTCTGGGAGGAGTCCTGGTTCCCTAGCGATTGTATTTGCTCCTGACACCCCCTACTGGGGCCTGATGTGTGTTGCTTCGTGTTGCAGGTGTACAGGACCCATGCAGCTGCTTGGAGCTCATACACTGTCCTTCCAGATTGTCAATGTAACCTGAGGCTGCCTCCCCATCCCCAGAGACCCTCCTTTCACTGGATTCGGCTCTTCCCAATTGGAACTGGAGTAGTCCCATGTGGGTGAGATTTTCCTGGAACGTTCTGTCCTGCTCATTGTGTCAGAGACCTAGCTCTGTCCCAGCCTGTAGTTTTCCCTGGGGTGACCGGATCCCAGCTACCTTATCCCAGCCGGGGGTCCTCCAGGCTATCGACAGTGGAGTGAGCTTGCCAGCTTCCTTCCCCAGTTCTCTATGGGCATCTCACCACAGCTCCTGTACCTGGAATCCTTCACTGCAAGGCCAGGCTGGCTTCCTGTGAAATTCTGGAGGACTGTTTCACATTTGTACCGGCTCGTGTTCGTGTTGCTTTGGCTGCTTCTGTATTATGGGACACCTGGATATGTTCATAGAGTCATAGAGTTCTACAGTATGGAGACAGGCTCTTTGGCCCAAACTGGTCCATCCACACTAACCCCGTTTCCCTGCACTTGGCCCATATCCTTCCAATACGTTCCTCTCCATGTATTTGTCCAAGTGCCTTTTAAATGTTATTAAATGTATCCTCCTCGACCACTTGCACTGGTAGTTTATTCCGTACGTGTATCACCCTCTGGGTAAAAGTATTGTCCCTCAGGTTCCCTTTTAATCTTCCCCTTTCACCTTAAACTGATGCCCGTTCATCCTTGATTCCCCAAGCCTTGGATAAAGATTGAGTGCATTCACCCTATCCATGCCTCCCATGATCTTATACACCTCTATAAGGATACCCCTCAGTCTCCTACACATGAAAGAAAATGTCGATGCTTGTCCAACCTCTCTCTATATCTGTCTAGTTGAGTTCTGGCAACATCCTTCTGCACTCTTTCCAGTTTAATAGCATCCTTCCTATAGCAAGGTGGGTAAAACTGAACACAATACTCCGTGTGCGGCCTCACTGACATCCTGCACAACTACAACAGAACTTCCCAACTTCGATATTCCATGCCCTGACTGGTGAAGGGCCCAGTGTGCCAAAAGCCTTCTTCACTGCCCTGTCTCCCTGAGTTCGGAGAACCGTGCACCTGGAATCCAAGGTCCCTCTGCTCCACTACACTCCTTCAGGCCCTACCATTCACCATGAAACCCCTGTCTTGTCTATATTAATCTCCATTTGCCATTTCTCAGCCCAATTCCCCAGCTGATCAAGGCCATGTTGCAATTGCTGAGAACCTTCCTCACTTATTTTAGTGTAATCTGCAAACTTACTAATCATGCCTTAAACATCCTCATCCAAATCATTGATATCGATAACAAACAGCAATGGGCCTAGCACTGACCAGCTCAGTGGCACAATGGATCAGTGGTTAGCACTGCTGCCTCACAGCACTGTGGATCTGGGTTCAATTCCAACCTCACAGGATGGTCTGTGTGGGTTAGATTTCCTACAGTATGGAAACAGGCCATTTAGCCCACCAAGTCTACACCGACCTACTGAAAAATAACCCACCCAGATCCATTCTCCCTACCCAGCATTTACCCTTAACGAATGCACCTAGCAATATGGGCAATTTAGCCTGACCAATTCATTTTTGGAATGGGGA
Organism: Chiloscyllium punctatum; assembly: GCF_047496795.1. Lineage (NCBI taxonomy): Eukaryota > Metazoa > Chordata > Chondrichthyes > Orectolobiformes > Hemiscylliidae > Chiloscyllium > Chiloscyllium punctatum. Next base: position 48,656,975 of record NC_092766.1, on the reverse strand, counting down.
GGAAACCGGAGCATGCAAAAGAAACCCACGCAGACACAGGGAGAATGTGCAAACTCCACACAGTCACCCGAGGCTGGGGTCGAACCCCGGCCCCTGGCGCTGTGAGGCATTAGTGCCAACCACTGAGCCACCATGCCAGACCAACTGAGGTTCTACGTTCTCCCCATGTCTGCGTGGGTTTCCTCTGGGTGCACCGGTTTCCTCCCACAATCCAAAGCTCTGCAGGTCAAGTAAATTGCCCATGCTCAATTGCCGAGAATGTTCATGGATGTGTAAGTAAGTTGCATTACTCAGGGGTAAATGTAGAGTAATAAAGTAGGGGAATGGGCTTGGGTGGAATAATCTTCAGAGGGCCAGTAGACTTGTTGGGCCGAAGGGCCTGTTTCCACAGAGGAGGGATTCTATGATTCTATGACCGTTGAGGTACACCACTAGTCACAGGCCTCCAGTCTGACTGTTACCCTCTGCTTCCTACCATCAAGCCAATTGTGTACACAGCTTGCCAATGCCCCCTGGATTCCATGCGATCTAACCTTCCAGAGCAAGGTACCATGTGGAACCTTATCAAAGGCCTTCCTGAAATCTGTAGAGTCGAGATGTACTGGCCTGTTCTCGTCAAACTTCCTGATCACTTCAATAAAGAACGCTGACAAATTTGTGAGGCATGGTCTCCCATGCACAAGGCTTTGCTGACTACTCCCAATCAAATGTTGTATTTCCAAATGCACGTCTAACTAATCTCTCAGCATCTTCTCAAGTAACGTACTTACCAAGGATCTTAGGTTTACTGATCTATAGTTCCCAGGTTTATCTTTGCAGCCAATCTTGAATAAGGGCACAACATATGCTGTCCTCCAGTCTTCTGGGACCTCACCCGTGGCTAACGGTGAGGCAAAAAGATCAGCAGGGACCCCACAAGTACTTCCCTCGCCTCTTGAGGTGCGGTTGGATATGTTTGGTCAGGTCCAGGAGATTTATCCACCTTCATACATTCTTATGCATTCAACACATCCTCTCCTGTGATATGGTCTAACCCCAAGAGATCATCACTAACTTTCCCAAGTTCCCAGGCCTTCATGTCCTTCTCCAAAGTCAACACAGAGGATAAAAACCTCCTGCGATTCTGCACATACACGTCCACTTTGGTCCTTGAAGGGTCCTATTTTCTCTCTAGTTATTCTTTTTTCCTTGGGAGGGGGAGATTGCAGTGTCTTACTGAGATATTTGTATCATCAATATTCACAGGTGAGGTGCCAGTAGACTGGAGGTTGGGCTAACGTCGTGCCACTGTTTAAGAACGGTGGTAAGTACAAGCCAGGGAACGACAGACTGGTTCACCTGACATCAGAGGACGGATACATGAGGGACAGGAATTACATGTGTTTAGAAAGGCAATGTCTAATTGGGGATAGTCAGCATTGCTTTGTACGTGGGGAATCATGTCTCAAGATATTGAGTTTTTTGAAGTAGTAACAAAAGGATTGATGAGGGCAGCGCGGTGGATGTGGGTGACATGGACTTCAGTAAGGTATTCGAAATGTTTCCACATGGGAGGTTGGAGAGCAAGGATAGATCTCATGGAATACAGGGAAAACCAGCCATTTGGATACAGAACTGGCACGAAGGTAGAAGACAGAGGGTGGTTATGGAGGGTGGTTTTATCAGCCTGGAGACCTGTGACCAGTGGAGTGCCACAAGGATCGGTGCTATGTCCACTACTTTCCATTAATGATATGAATGATTTGAATGTGAACATAGCAGGTATAGTTAGTCAGTTTGCAGATGACACCAAAATTGCAGGTGTAGTGGACAGTGAAGATTGTTACATCACATTACAACGGGATGGTGAACTGATGGGCCAATGGGCTGAGGAGTGGGAGATGGAGCTTTATTTAGATGAATTGGAGGTGCTGCATTTTGTAAAAGCAAAAGTCTTCGCAGGACTTTAACAGTTAATGTTAAGGTCCAAGGTAGTGTTTCTGAACAAAGAGATCTTGGATTACAGGTTCATTGTTTCTTGAAAGGAGAAATCTGGGTCAATAGGATAGTGAAGAAGGTGTTTGTTATGCTTGTGTTTAATAATCAGTGCATTGAGTAGAGGAGTTGGGAGGTCATGTTGTGGCTGTCCAGGACATTGGATAAGTCAATTTTGGCATATTGCATTCAATTCTTGTCTCCTCCCTATCGGAACGATGTTGTGTAAATTGAAAGGGTTCAGAAAAGATTTGCAAAGACGCTGACAGGATTGGAGGATTTGAGTGAAAGGGAGAGGTTAAATGGGCTGGGGATGTTTACCCTGGAATGTCTGAGACCGAGGGGTAACCCATGTGGAGGTTTATAAAACCATGAGAGGCATGGTTAGGTTTAACAGACAACGTCGTTTCCCTGGGGTGGGGTAGTCCAGAACTGGAGGGCCTAGGTTCAGGATGAGAGGGGAAAGATATAAAAGGAACGTAAGGGACAACGTTTTGATGTGGAGGGTGTTGCGTGTATGGAATGACCTGCCAGATGAAGTGGTGGAGGCTGGTACAATTACTACATTTAAAAGGCATCTAGATGGGTATACGAACAGGAAGGGTTGAGAGGGATTTGGGCCAAGTGCTGGCAATGTGACGAAATTATGTTAGGATATGTGGGTGGTGTGGATGAGTTGGACCGAAGGGTCTGTTTCCGTGCTGTCCATCTCTCTGACTGTAAATGTTTTCCACTGTCCATTTCCCAGCCATACACTTCACTATTTCCCCTGTTTACCTTGGTCAGCTCTCCTCTCAAACACATGTCAATGCCTTTGGTTGTGATTGTAGGGTGTGCTTTATGGTCACTTTAAAAATCCATTATCTCGCTGAATTCCACTACACTACAATTTCCCAGAGGATATCTCAGTTTGACATTACTCCTTCCCTCAGCGTCATCACCCATCGGTCGATCTGAGATCGTCACCTCCCTGGCCGTTTGCACAACGTGTTATTCAAAGAAACACTGACACAAACATTCAAAGAGGAGTTCGGAGAACATCCCTTTTGCCGATGTGACTGTCCCAGATAATGCAAAGACTGAAGTCTCTCAGAATTATCACAGTGTCTTTGCATTACACAGGAATACATTGGAATGTGTAACAGGGTTGAGCAATGAAATGCTGTTAGGTTACCTAAAAACTGTTCTCCTGCTTGTGTTTTTGACACGTGTTACCCAGAATCTGCATTCAGACTGATTCAGCTTCATCATCTGAGGCCAAATGCTTTCTCTGTAATGCCTTTGTTACCCATTACTGTCAGGGTTACCCATCCTGCACTCCCTGAGACCCCTCAAGGAGGTGCCCAATAATATATTCATGTTCCACCTTTTGTTCACCCTGTCACCACTAAACCTCATTTATCTCTGTGCCACAGTCCATCCACCTTATTGCAGAGACTTTATCCAGTCCAAAAAAGAACATTATGATTGACTCTTTCCACAATTTCTTGTCACAGTCCAATTCACTGATGTACAGTTTCAGTTAAACTCTGTCTCTTCTTGTTCCTTTCTGCTTGTCTTCAGCTATATTGCCATTTCTGTTTGGATTTGGAAAGCTCCTTTCACCTGAACCCTGGCCCTGCATCCTCTCTGTCAGTTTAAAGTCCTGCCCATAAGCTTACCGACATGGTTGACCAGGACACTGCTCCCAGCAGTGTTGTGTTTAATTCACTCATGGGATGTTGCTGTCTCTGGCTGGCCAGCATCACATGCCCACCCCGAGCTGCCCTTGAGCTGAGTCCCTTGCTGTATCATTGCAGAGAGCAGTTTAGAGTCAACCCCATCGCTCTGGGTCTGGATCATGTGTAGGCCAGACCCGCTGTCTATAATAGATTTCCTTCCTAAAAGGATATTAAGCAATTAGATGGGTTATACTGGACTCCAGCATTAACATCTGGATGACAGTCGGGTGAGAATAGCACGAGGCCATCACCTGTCCCACTCGTAGCTCACCTGTCACTGAGTACTGATCCCCGTGCACCATGAATCCCAACCCTTTCATCATGAGCATTGTGTGATCCTGATACCTTCCTGCACTCTGGTGATATCACTCAGTCTCTCTCCATGTGGCAGCCCTCACTGTATGGGTCTAATTGCTGCCTCTGTCAGTGTCTCTCACACTTGCAGCTACTCCAGATCCTGAGCCAATGGAATTCCCCTTTCCAGAGAGACACAGCAGAACAGGCCAGGGATGGAGACAGGGATTTTCCAGATCCCTCACTGCATCAGTCTAACTTCCCATTCTGTCTGTTTCCCTGTCTCCTGTAGGTCATCAGGCTGTTCCTGTCTCAGCCAAATTCCTAACTCCTGTCTCGTCCATAACCACATCAAAGACGCTTGGTCAGCCAGAGAGACATGAAGAGGGAGATCTAGAGCATTCAGTAAATCCTGCAGCCGGTAAGATCACTCACAGTAAACAGCACAGGGAGGGGATCGTGACCTTCTGTATTCAGACCTGGAAGACAGGACACAGACACAGAGCTGGGTAAGGAACAGCTACATTCTAGGCTTCATTCACATCATCTTGTGAGGGTCCTGCTTTCACCTCTTCTGGACTGGTCCTCACTGAGACATCTCTCTCTGACTCTCTCTCAGACTCTCTGTTGCTTTTTCTCGATCCCCTCTCTCACTCCTTCACTCTCTATCTCTCACCCTCTCACTCTCATTCTCTCTCTCAGCCCCTCTCTCAACTTCTCTTTCTATCTCTCTTCCCCTCACTCACTCACTCGCTCTCTCACCCACTCACTCACTCTCCACCTCATCCCTCTCTCTCACCTGACTCTCTCTCTCCCCCCCTCGCGTGCCTCTCACTCACGTCCCTCTCTCTCTCTCGCTCACATTGTATCTCTCCCTATCTCGTTCTCCCCCTCTTTCTATCTTTCTCTCTCTCTTTCTCCCTCTTGTCCTCTTATCGCACTCTCTCTCTCAATCTCTGACTCTGTCTCATTTCTGTCCCCTCACTCACTCACTCACACTTGCACCTCTCTCTGTCTCTCGTTCGCCATCCTCTCGCCCGTCTCTCTTGCTCACACTTTGCTCTCCCCATCTCTCACCCTTCAATCTCTCTCTCCACTCTCTCATTTTCTCCCCATCTCTGCCCCCTCTCTGCCCCCTCTCTCTACCCACTCTCTCTACCCACTCTCTCTCTCCCCACTCTCTCTCCCCCGCGCTCTCACCCCTCTCTCCCCCGCGCTCTCACCCCTCTCTCCCCCGCGCTCTCACCCCTCCCCTCACTCTCCCCCTCTCGACCCACTCGACCCACTCGACCCACTCGACCCACTCTCTTGACCCCTGCACTCGACCCCTTTCTCTCCCGTTCGCTCTCTCTAATCCATTTCTCTCTAACCCCTCTCTCTCCCCTATTTTTCCCTTTCTCTTTACCCTTCTCTTTCCCCTTCTCTCTTCCCTATCTCTCCTGGTACGTCTCCCCAATCTCTCCCCCTTATCTTCCCCCCCCTACTCTTCCCCTCTCTCTCTCTCTTTCCGCCACCTCTCTGTCCCCCACCTCTCTCACTTACCTCTCTATCTCCCCCACTTCTCTCTCTCACCACCTCTCTCTCCTCTCTCACTCTCTCCCACTCCCTCTATCCCCCTCGCCCCCTTCTCTCTTTATCCTTCTCAATTCTCCCGTCTCTCTACCCCCATCTCTCTCTCTCTCCTCTCTCTCTCTCCACTCTCTCTCTCTCTTCTATCTCCATCTCCCCCTCTCTTCCCCGCTCTCTCCCTCGCTCTCTCCCCCGCTTTCTGTCTTCCCCTCTGTCTTCCCCCTCCCCCTTCCTCCCACCCCTCTCTCCCCACCCTCCCTCGCTCCCCCCTCGCTCTCTCCCTCTCTTTCTCCCCCCATCTCTTGCCCCCTCTCTTGCCTCACTCTCTCACCTTTCTCTTTCTCCCCCTCTCTCTCCCCACTCGCTCTCTCTGGCCCCTGTCTCTCCCCTCCCTCTCTCCCCCTCCCTCTCTCGACCCGCTCACTCTGTCACCTCACTCTCCCTCCCCCTCTCACTCCCTCCCTCCCCCATTCTTTACCCCCTCTCTCCCACCTCTCCCCACATTCTCTACACCCACTCCCTCCCGCACTCAATGCCCCACTCACTCCGCCCCCTCTCTCTCGCCTCTCTCTCTCCCCCATCCCTCTCCCCCCCTTCCTCTCGTTCCCCTCTCTCGCACCTCGCTTTCACCCCTCTACCTTCCCCTCTCTCTACCCGTTTCACTCACCTCTCTCTCTCTCCCCCTACCTTGCCCCCTCTCTCCCTATCTCTCTCTCCCCCTCCCCATCTCTCTCTATCCCCGCTGTCTCCCCCTCTCTCTCCCCCTCGCTCTCCCCGCCCTCGCCCTTGACCCCACTCCCCTCTTTTAGATTAGATTAGATTAGATTACTTACAGTGTGGAAACAGGCCCTTCGGCCCAACAAGTCCACACCGCCCCGCCGAAGCACAACTCACCCATACCCCTACATCTCCCCCTACCTAACACTACGGGCAATTTAGCATGGCCAATTCACCTAACCTGCACATCTTTGGACTGTGGGAGGAAACCGGACCACCCGGAGGAAACCCACGCAGACACGGGGAGAACGTGCAAACTCCACACAGTCAGTCGCCTGAGGCGGGAATTGAACCTGGGTCTCTGGCGCTGTGAGGCAGCAGTGCTAACCACTGTGCCACCGTGCCGCCCCTCTCTCTCCCTCCATTCTCTGTCCCTCTCTCTCTGTCTCCCTCCCTCTGTCTGCTTCACTCTCTCCCCGCCGACTCTCCCCTCTCTGTCTCCTACTCTCCCGCCTGTAACCCCTCTCTCCTCTCCCCTTCTCTCCCCCTCCCTCTCCCCTCTCTCTCTAACGACTCTCTCATCCCCTCTCTATACCCCCATCTCTCTTTACCCTGCTCACCCTCTCTCTCTACCCCTCAAAATCTCTCTCTCCCCTCGCTCTTCACTAACTCTGTCGCATAAATCTCTCGTCTCTCTCTCTCTCCGTCTCTCACTCCATACCTCTCTCACCCTCTCACTCTCCTCTCTCTCTCCCCCCACTCTTACCCTCTTTCTGTCCCCCTCTCTCCACCTCCCTCGCCCCCTTTCTCTCCTTACCACTCTCTCTCCCTGTCGCTCCCCCTCTCCCTGTCGCTCTCATTGCCTCTCTCCCCTTCGCTCTCCCCTCTCACTCCCCCACTCTCTTCCCCCGCTCTCAACCCCTCTCTGTCGGCCTCTCTCCCCCTCCCTCGCACCTTCCTCTCCCTCCCCCTCTATCGCCCCGTCACTCTCCCCCTCTCACTCTCCTCTCTCTCTCCCCTTCTCTCTCCCCATCTCTCTCCCCTCTCTCTCACCCCACTCTCACCCCCTTTCTGTCCCCGCTCTCTCTCCCCCCACTCTCCCCCCATGTCTGCCCCCTCTCTCTCACCCCCGGCTCTCTCACCCCGCTCTGTCACCACCCGCCCACCCCTCTCTCTCCCTCTCTCTCTCTCCCCCTCCATCTCTCCCGTGCACTTTCCTCTCCCTTCCCCCCCGCCCTGTCTTCCCCCTCCCTCTCCTCTCTCTCTTTCCCCTCTCTCTCCCCATCTCTCTCCCCCCACTCTCTCCCCCTCTCGCTCCCCCACTGTCTGCCCCCTCTCTCTCATCCCCAGCTCTTTCACCCATGCTCCCTCACCACCCTCACTCCCCTTCTCTCCGTCTCTCTCTCCCCCTCCTTCTCTCCCCCTCTCTCTCCCTCTCACTCTCCCGCTCTCTCTTCCCCCCTTTTTCTCCCACTCCCTCTCTCTTCCCCCTCTCTCCCCTCTCTCGCCCCCTCTCACCCCCTGTCTCTCCCGCCTCTCCCCGTCGCTCGACCCATTTCTCTCCCCTCTCCCCCCTCTTTCCCCCTCTCTCCCCCTCTCTCGCCCCCACTCTCTCCCCCCTCTCTCTAACACCCCGCTGTCTTAATACCGCCCTCTCACCCCCTCTCTCTCACCTCCCCCTCTCCCCCTCTCTTTCTCTCTCTCGTGCTTTCTCTCCCCCTCTATCGCTCCCCCTCTCTCTGTCCCTCTCACTCTCCCGCGCTCTCTTCCGCCTTTCCCTCCATACTCTCTCTCTCTGCCCCCTATCTCCCCTGTCTCTCTCCCCTCTCTCTCCCTGATCTCTCTTCCCCCCTATTTCTCCTCACTCTCTCTCACTGCCCCCTCTCTCTCCCCTCTCTCTACCCTCTCTTTCTCGCATCCTCTAACTCCCCCCTCTCCTTTCTCTCACCCCCTCTCGTCCCCCCTCTCTCCCCTTTCTCTCCCTCTCACTCTCGCCATCTCTTTCCCCATCACTCTCCCGATCTCTCTCCCCTCTCTCTTTTGCCACTCTCTCACCCCCTTTCTGGCCCCCCTCTCCACCTCCCTCGCCCCCTTCATCTCCCTCCTCCTGTCTCTCTCCCCTCTCTCTCTCCCCCCTCTCTCCCCTCTCGTTCCCCCTCTGTCTCCACCTCTCTCTCCCCCTCTCTCTCATTCCCCGCTCTCTCACCTCCGCGCTCTCATTCCCGCTCTCTCGCCCCCTCTCTCCCCTCTCTCTCCCCTCTCTCTCCCCCGTTCTCTGCCCCCTCTCTCATTCCCCGCTCTTTCGCCCCCACTCGCTCACCCACACCCGCTCTCTCGTCTCCTCTCTCACTTCTCTCACTCTTACTCTCTCTCTCCCCCTCTATCTCTCCCTCTCTCTCTCTCCCTCTCACTCTCCCGCTCACTCTTCCTCCTTTCTCTCCACACTGTCTCTCTCTGCCCCCCTCTCTCCACCTCTCTCTCCCCCTTCTCCCCCTCTCTCACCCCCCCTCTCACTCCCCTGTCTCGCTCCCTCTCTCTCACCCACCTGTCTCGCCCCACTCTCTCGCCACCCACTCTTGCCCTCTCTCTTGTCCCTTCTCTCGACGCCTCTCGCTCTCTCCGTCTCTCCACCCTCTCTTCCCCCTCCCTCTCCCCCTCACTCTACCCCTCTCTCTTGCACTCTCACTCTCTCCCTCTCTCTCTCCAGCTGTTTCTCCCCTCTCTCTCACCCCATCTCGCCCCATTGCCCGCTTCTCACACCCTCACTCGTGCGCCCTCTCTCCCCTCTCTCTCCCTCTCACTCTCCCAATCTCTCTCCCCATCTCTCTCCCCATCTCCCCCGCCCCATCCCTCTCCCCTCGTTCTCCCCGCGCTCTGTCTCCCCACTCTCACCCCCATTCTGTCCCCCTCTCTTCAACTCCCTCGCTCCTTCCTCTCCATCCCCCTCTCTCTCCCCGTCTCCCCCCTCTTTCCCGTCACTCTCCCCGTCTCCCCCTCTCCCCCCTCGCCTTCTCTCTCTCCCTCTCTCTCTCCCACCCATTCCCTCCCTTCTCTCACACACCCATTCCCTCCCCTCTCTCTCTCCCCCTCTCTCTCTCACCCCCCTCACTCACCCCCAACACTCTCCCCATCTCTCTTCCCCACTTTCTCCCCTCGCTCTCTGCCCTGTCTCTCCCGCCCTCTCTCCCCTCTCTCTCCCTCCCTGTCTCTCCCCTTCTCTCTCGCCTCTCCCTCTCACCGTCTCTCTCCTTCTCACTCCCCCTCTCCCTTGCCCCTTCTCCCTTGCCTCCTCTCCTTCCCACTTTCGCCCTCCGTCTCTTGCCCCTATCTCTCTGCCCCTCTCTGTGTCACCTCACTCTCCCTCCCTCACTCACTCCCTCCTTCTCCCCTTCTCTTCCCCTCCCTGCCTCTCTTCTCCCTCTCTGTCTCTCTTCCCCCTCTCTGTCTCTCTCTACCGCCTCTCTCTCTTCCCCCTCTCGCCCCCCCCCTTATCTCTACCGTCTCTCTCAGCCCCTCTCTCGGCACCTCTCTCTCGCACCCCATCTCGCTACCTCTGACTCTCTCTCTCTCTCCCTTCTCTCTTCACTAACTCTCTCCCCTACTCTGTCACCCACTCTCTCTCCCCTCCTTCTCTCCCCCTCTCTCTCTTCGCCTCTCTCTCTCCCTCCACTCCCTCTCCCACTCTCTCTTCCCCACTCTCTCTCCCCTCTCTCTCACTCCCTCCCTCCCTAACCCGCTCCCTCCTCCACTCTCTCTCCCCTCTCTCTCTCCCCCCTCCCTCCAACCCCTCTCTCTCCCCTCTATCTCCCTCTCTCTCTCTCGATTTTCTCTCCCCTCCCTCTGTCCCCCTCCCTCTGGCCCTCTCCCTCTGTCACTCACTCTATCCTCTGTCTCTCCACCCCGAAACTCCCCTCTCTCTCCACCACTCTCCCCCTCTCTCTCCCACCATTCTCTGTCCCCGTCCCTCTGTCCCCCTCCATCTGGCCATCTCCCTCTGTCCCCCACTCTCTCCTTCTCTCTCCCCCCGACTCTCCCCCTCTCTCCCCCACTCTCCCCCCTCTAACTCCTCTCTCCCCTCCCCTTCTGTCCACCCTCCCTCTCCTCCTCTCTCCCTCCCTCACTCTCACCCCACTCTCTCCCCGCACTCTCTCTCCCCTCCCTCTCTCCCCCTCTCTCTCTCCCCTCTCTCTCCCCCACTCTCCCCCACTCTCCCTCTCCCCCTCCCTCTCCCCTCTCTCTACCCCACTCTCCCCCACTCTCCCTCTCCCCCTCTCTCTCTCCCCTCTCTATCTCCACCTCCATCTCTCTCTCGATTCTCTGTCCCCCTCCCTCTGGCCCCTCCCTCTGTCCCCCACTCTCCTCTCTCTTTCCACCCCGACACTCCCCTCTCTCTCCTCCAATCTCTCCCTCTCTCTCCCCCCCTCTCTCTCACTCTCCCTCCATTCTCTGTCCGCCTCCCTCTGGCCACCTCCCTCTGTCCCCCTCTCTCTCTCCTTCTCTCTCCCCCGACTTTCCCCCTCTCTCCCCCACTCCCCCTCTATCCCCTCTCTGCCTTCCCCTTCTTTCCACCCTCCCTCTCTTCCTCTCTCCCTCCCCCACTCTCACCCCCACTGTCCCCGCACTGTTTCTCCCCACTCTCTCCCCACTCTCTCCCTCACTCTCTCCCCACACTCTCTCCCCACCTTCTCTCCCCCTCTCTCTCTGCCCCTCTGTATCTCCCTCCACTCTCTGTCCACCTCCCTCTTCCACATCCCACTGTCCGCCTCTCGCTCCTCTCTCTCCCCCAACTCTCCCCCCTCTCTCCCCCACTCTCACACTCCCTGCCTCTCCCCTCACTCTACCCCATTCTCTCACCTTCTCTCTCTATCCCCTCTCTCTTCCCACTCTCTCTTCCCCCACTCTCTCCCCTCTTTCTCTCCTCTCTCTGTCCCCCGCTCTCACCCTCTTTCTGTCCCCCCTCTCTCACACCCCCACGCGCCTTCCTCTCCCTCCCCCTCTCTCACCTCATCACTCTCCCCCTCTCACTCTCCTCTCTCTCTCCCCCACTCTCTCGCCATCTCTCTCCCCTCGCTCTCACCCTCTTTCTGTCCCCCCACTCTCACCCTCCCACGCAACTTCCTCTCCCTACCCCTCTCTCTCCCCGTCTCTCCCGCTCTCCCTGTCGATCTCCCCGTCTCTCTCCCCTCTCTCTCCCCTCTCTCTCCCCCACTCTCCCCCCCTCTAACTCTTCTCTCCCCTCCCCTTCTCTCCACCCTCCCTCTCCTCCTCTCTCCCTCCCCACTCTCTCTCCGCACTGTTTCTCCCCACCCTCTCTCCCCACTCTCTCCCTCACTCTCTCCCCACACTCTCTCTCCCCTCCTTCTCTCCCCTCTCTCTCTCCCCTCTCTCTCTCTCCCCCTCCACTCTCTGTCCCCCACCCTCTTCCCCCTCTATGTCCGCCTCTCTCTCGTCTCTCTCCCCCCACTCTCCCCTCTCTCTACCCCATTCTCACCCTCTCTCCCTCTCCCCCTCCCTCTCCCCTCTCTCTACCCCACTCTCTCACCTCCTCTCTCTATCCCGTCTCTCTCTACCACTCAAACTCTCTCTCCCCCTCTCACTCTTCACTATCTCTGTCGCCTAAATCTCTCCCCTCTCTCTCCCTCTCACACTCTCTCCCTCTCTCACGCTCTCACTCTCCCCTCTCTCTCCCCGCGCTCTCTCCCCCTCTCAGTCCCCCTCTCTCCACCTCCCTCGCCCCTTCCTCTCCCTCCCCCTCTCTCTCCCCGTCTCCCCCCTTCCCGTCTCTCTCCCCCTCTGTCGCCCGCTCCCTCTCCCCCCTCCCTTTCCCCCACTCTTCTCCCACTCTCCCCCCATCTCTTTCTGCCCACTCTCTCCCCGTCCGTCTCCCCATCACTCCCCCTCTCTCTCCATCCATCTCCCACCCTCGCCTCTCTCTTCCCACTCTCTCTTCCCCCACTCTCTCCCCTCTTTCTCCCCTCTCTCTCCCCCGCCCTCACCCTCTTTCTGTCCCCCCCTCTCACCCTCCCTCGCACCTTCCTCTCCCTCCCCCTCTCTCTCACCGTCTCTCCCCCCTCTCCCTGTCGCTCTCCCCGTCTCTCTCTCCCCCCTCTCTCCCCCTCCCTCTCCCATCTCTCTCTCCCCCTCTCTCTCCCCCTCTCTCTCCCCCTCTCTCTTTCCCAACTCTCTCCCCCTCTCTCTCGCCCTCCCCGTCTCTCTTCCCCCTCGCTACTTCTCTCTCTCTGCCGCGTCTATCTCTTCCTCCTCGCTCCACACCCCTCTCACCCCTCTCTCCCCCTCTCCCCTCCTCTCTCCCATTCTCTCTACCGTCTCTCTCTCACCCCCCTCTCTCTACACCTCTCTCTCTCACCAACCCTCTCTCTACACCTCACTCTCTCTCTCCCCCTTTCTCTTCACTAACTCTCCCCCACTATGTCACCTAAATCTCTCTCCTCTCTCACACTCCCTCCCTCCCTAACCGTCTCCCTCCCCCAATCTCATCCCCACTCTCTCCCCGCACTCTCTCTCCCCACTCTATCCCCCACGCTGTCCCCACACTCTCTCTCCCCCTCCCTCTCTCCCCCTCTCTCTCCCCCTCTCTCTCTCACTCCACTCTCTGTCCCCTTCCTTCTGTCCACCTCTCTCTCCTCTCTGTCCCCCACTCTCCCCCTTTCTCCGCCTCCCCTTCTCTCCGCCTCCCTCTCCCCTCTCTCTCTATACCCCACTCTCTCACCACATCTCTCTACCCTCTCTCTCTGTACCCTGCTCACCCCCTCTCTCGACTCCCAATCTCTCTCTCTCCCCTTCTCTCTTTTCTAACTCTCTCTCCCATTCTGACGCCTAAATCTCTCCCACTCTCACTCCCTGCCTCTCTCGTGCTCTCACTCTCTCCTCTCTCACCCCCACTCTCTTTCCCCCCTCTCTCCCCCACTCTCTTCACCCACACTCACACCATCTCTCTCCCCTTTCTCTCTCCCCCCTCTCTCTCGTCCCCCTCTCTCTCCCCATCTCTCCACTCTCTCTCCCCTCCCTCTCTCACAATCTCACTTTCATCCTCTCTCTTTCCCACTCTTTCTCCATTGTCTCCCCCAATCTGACTCCCCCTCTTCCTCTCCTCCTTTCTCTGCCCCCTTCTCTCCCCACGCCCACCTGTCTTTCCCCTTTTCCCAACCACCACTCTCCCCCTCACTCTCTCCCCCCACCCTCTCCCCCCTCTCTTTCCCCCCCTCTCGCCTCTCCTTCTCACCTCTCTCTATCACCCTTTCTCTCTCCTCCCACTCTCTCCCCTCTGTCTAACCCCTCTCTCTCCCCACCTTGCTTTCCCCCCTCTCTCTCCTCCACTCTCTCCCCCACTCTCTCTGCCCCACACTCTCTCCCCCTCTCTCTCCCACTCTCTCTCTCCCCCTCTTTCACCCCTCTCTCCAGCCTCTCTCTCCCCCCTCTCTCTCACCCCTTCTCTCTCCCGTCTCTCTCTCTCCCCTACTCTCTACCCCTCTCTATCCCCCTCTCTTCAGCCCTCTCTCTCCCCTTCTCTCCCCCCCGTCTCCCCACATCTCTCCCCCCCGTCTCCCCACATCTCTCTCCCTGCAGCTCTCTCTCCTCCCCTCCCACCCCTCACTCTGTCCAGCTCACTCTCTCCCCCCTCACTCCCCCTCTTCCCCTCTCTCCCTCGCCCCTCATTCTCCCCGCTCTCCCACTTGCTCTCTACCCCTCTCTCTCTTCCCCTTCTCTCTCCGCCCTCTCTCTCCACACCTCTCTCTCTATCCCATCTCTCCTCCTCCCCCTCCCTTTAACCCCTCACTCCCTCTCTCTCTACCCCTCACTTTCTCTCCCCCAACTCTCTCTTCATTAACGCTCTCACCCAATTCTGTCACCGAACTCTCTCCCCTCTCTCTCTCCCTCTCTGTCCCCCCTCTCTCTCCGTTCCACTCTCTCTGTCCCCCCCTCTCTGTCCCCCCTCTTTCTCCGTTCCACACTCTCTGTCCCCCCTCTCTCTGTCCCCCCTCTCTCTCCATTCTCCTCTCTCTGTCCCCCCTCTCTCTGTCCCCATCCTGTCTGTCCCCCCTCCTCTCTGTCCCCCTCCTCTCTGTCCCCCCTCTCTCTGAACCATCCTCTCCCTCTGTCCCAATCTCTCTGTCCACCCTCTCTCTCCCCCCTCTTTTTACCCCCCTCCCTCTCCCCATCTCTCCCCTCCCTCTCTCCCCCTCTCTCTCTGTCCCCTCTCTCTCTGACCACCCCTCTTTCTGTCACCCAATCTCTCTCTCTGTCCCTCCATCTCTCTGTCCCCCTCTCTCAATGCCCCCTCTCTCTCCGTTGCCCTCGCTCTGTCCCCCTCTTTCTGTCCTCCTCCTCTCTGTCACTCACTCTCTGACCTCCCTCTCTCTGTCTTCCCTCTCTCTCCGGGGCCCTCTCTCTGTCCCCTTTCTCTGTCCACCCTCTCTCTGTCCCCCCTCTCACTCCGTTCCCCGCTCTCTTCCCCCCCTCTCTCTGTCCACCCTCTCTCTCCGTCCCCCTTTCTCTGTCCACCCTCTCCCTGTCACCCCTCTCTCTCCGTTCCCTTCTCTCTCTGTCCCCCCTCTCTCTGTCCCCCCTCTCTGTACCCCCTGCTCTGTCACCCTCCTCTCTGTCCCCACTCTCTCTCTGTCACCCTCTGACTCTGTGCCTCCCTCTCCCTCTTCCCATTTCTCGTCCCCCTCTCTCTCTTCCCTCTATCTCTACCCCCCTCTCTATCCCCTATCACTCCACCGTCTCTCTCCCCCCACTCTCTTGTCCCCCTCTCTCTCTGTCCCCCCCTCTCTCTGTCCCCCCCGTTCCCTCTCTCTCCCCCTCTGCCGCTCTCTCTCTGTGACCCCCACTATCTCTGTCCCCCACCTCTCTCTCTGTCTCTCCCGCTGTCTGTCCCCCTCTCTCCGTACCCTCTCTCTCGGCACCTCCTTCTCTCTGTCCCCCTCTCTCTTTCCCCCTCTCTCTCTCCCCTCTCTCTCTCTGTCCCCCCTCTCTGTCCCCGTCTCTCTCTTCCCCCCTCTGTCAACTCTCTCTCTCTGTCCTCCCTCTCTCAATCCCCCCTGCCCCCTCTCTCTGTCCCCCCCCTCTGTTCCCCCCTCTCTCTGACCCCCTCTCTCTGTCCAACCCTCTCTGTGTCCCCACTCTCTCTGTCCGACCCCTCTGTCCCCCTCTCTCTTTCCTCCTCTTTCTTTCCTCCGCTCTCTCTGCCCCCCACTTTCTGTCCCCCATTTCTCTTTGCCCCTGTCTCTCTGTCCCCCTCTCTCAATGTCCTCCTCTCTCTTTCCCCTCTCTCTCTCTGTATCTCCCGCTCTGTCATCCTCCTCTCTGTCCCCACTGTCTCCGTCACCCTCTCACTCTTTCCCTCCCTCTCCCTCTGTCCCCATCTCTCTGTCCACCCCTCTCTCTCTGTACCCCTCTCTCTGTTGCCCTCTCTCTGTCCCCCTCCCTCCGTCCCCCCCACTCTCTGCATCCTCTCTCTGTTGCCCTCTCCCTGTTGCCCTCTCTCTGTCCCCCCACTCTCTGCACCCCTCTCTCTGTCCCCTTCTCTCTCTTCCCCCTCTCTCCACCTCCCTCTCTCCCCATCACTCCACCCTCTCAAGCCCCCCACCTTCTTGTCCCGCACTCTCTTGTCCCCTCTCTCTCTGTCCCCCTTTCTCTTTGACCCCCTCTCTATCTCTCTGACCACCCCCTCTCTGTCCCCCTTCTCTCTGTCCCCCCTCTCTCTGTTCCCTCTTTCTTTGCCCTTCCCTCTCTCGGTACCCCTCTCTCTCTCTCCATCCCCCCCTCTCTCTTTCTCCCCTCTCTCTGGCACCCCCTCTCCCTGTCTCCACTCTCTCACTGACCCCCCCACTCTGTCCCCACTCTCTCTGTCACCCCTCTCTCTTCCCCCTCGGACCCCCTCTCTCTCACCCCTCTCCCTCTGTTCCCTCCTCTCTCTGTCCCCACTCTCTCTGTCCGATCCCTCTGTCCCCCTCTCTCTTTCCTCCTCTTTCTTTCCTCCGCGCTCTCTGCCCCCCACGTTCTGTCCCCCCTTTCTCTTTGCCCCCGTCTCTCTGTCCCCCTCTCTCAATGTCCTCCTCTCTCTGTCCCCAATTTCTCTCTGTACCCCCCGCTCTGTCATCCTCCTCTCTGTCCCCACTGTCTCCGTCACCCTCTCACTCTGTCCCTCCCTCTCCCTCTGTCCCCATCTCTCTGTCTACCCCTCTCTCTCTGTTGCCCTCTCTCTGTCGCCCTCTCTCTGTCCCCCCACTCTCTGCACCCCTCTCTCTGTCCCCTCTCTCTGTTGCCCTCTCTCTGTCCCCCCACTCTCTGCACCCCGCTCTCTGTCCCCCTCTCTCTCTTCCCCCTCTCTCCACCTCCCTCTCTCCCCATCACTCCCCCCACTCTCTTGTCCCCCACTCAAAAGACACACAACAACATCGGTCACTCTGCTGCTCGGCATGCTTTAATCAACATTTTTCTTGGTTACAAATGGAAGTGATGGATACAGTCAGTGGGATGGTGCCTTTTCTCACTGGCCCCTGAGTTGTGAGAAACATTGAAATGTTTCCCTGTAACCCCCCTGTGGGATAAGGATGGACAAACCAGCGCTACCCTCAGTCTGTTACCATAGCGACAGGCTGCTCCATCGCTGAAACACTGAACTGAAATGAGAAAATCCTGGATGGATTGATTAATGAGGGAATTTGATGGTTGGATGGATTTGGGTGAAGGGATATTTCAGCACATTCTTCAGCTGCTGCCTGAACTTAGTCTGGGTCACGGCATAAATCGCGGTGTTTGTGCAGCAACTGAGGAGCTGCAGCATGAAGCCCAATTCCTGCACAACGTCATGGAGATACACAGACCCATACCCAAAATTATACATCCGGGCCCATATATAATACAGCATTAACATTGACCATAACAGGATGAAATTGGCCGAGATCACAAACAGTAAAATGATGGATTTTTTTCGGTTTCTCATTTCAGTGTCAGACTGAGCGTCCCCATTGGTGTGAGTGCGGAGTCTCCTGCGGGCTCTGCTGGTCACTAAAATGTGTCTGACGGTGAGAACATTGAGCAGCAGAATCAGGAGAAATCGGACACACGGGGTTAGAATGTGGTGGAGGAACTCGATGGTGACCCAGACAATGGAGGATAGAACAGCGTCTGTTATCTCACAAAACCAGGGCTGGTTCATCAGCCAATACCGAGCCATGAGCATTAAATACCAGGAAATGTTCTTTAAACAGCTCAGCACAGTCACTGCTCCCAGAACCACAGCCGCCGTTTTCTCACTGCAATATTTACTTTTCAGCTTCTGGCAACAAATGGCCACAAACCGATCAAAGGTGAAAGTGACGGTGAACCAGACAGAGCAGTCAGTGGCTGCATAAAGCAGGACCGCGTGGATATTACACACGTGGAAGGAGTACAGGAAATAAAACTGTTCCCGATAAACAATGGGAATGTGTCTCAGGATCAGGTCGAGGATAATGACCAGGAGATCCGCCGCTGCCATGGCCCCCAGGTAACGTCTGACACATGGAGACAATCCACAATCTTTATAAAGCAGGACGTAGATGGTCACTACGTTAACTGTGAGGAAGGAAAACAAACCCATTATCCATCAGCCTGGAGGCAAAGGTACCCGTTTGATCAGGGACCCAGTGAGATTTTCAAATGTGTCCCTGTATTCAGGGATTTATTAAAATAATTGGAGCTGGAATAACAAATGGGAAGGTCGGAATTACTGACAAAAATGTGACATAAACCACAAGAAACCCTCCCTTCCCCAACACACAGAGACACATCCATAAAGACAGATGGTTTCTAGAACATTCCCACACACTCGATCACTCGAGAGCAGACACAGGTCACTCCTTCCCAGTTCCTAATACGGAGGGTGGGGACCTTACTGTCCTGAAGGATTCTCTCCCAGTTTCCTGAAGACAAACGGAGTTTGGGAATTTCTGTATTTTGGTCTAAATTCGTGGTCGATCCTGTGTCGTGATGAAATGTAAACGCAGGGAAAACGTATTCACCCCTTTAACTGCCTGAGGGTCCTTCGGAACAGTGTCTCCTTCTCCCTGGAACGGGATCTCTTGCCTCGGAATTTTATCGTTTGTTCAATTCACTGACGTCCGGCCGTTCACAAACAATGTCAGGGATAGAACGTTCCGGGGAATGTCAGTTATAGAATGTCGGGTCAGAACGTTCCGGGGAATGTCAATTATAGAATGTCAGGGACAGAACGTTTCGGAGAATGTCAGTTATAGAATGTCAGTGAGAGAACGTTCCGGGGAATGTCAGTTATAGAATGTCGGGGACAGAACTTTCCTGGGAATGTCAATTATAGAATGTCGGGGACAGAACGTTCCGGGGAATGTCAGTTATAGAATGTCGGGGACAGAACTTTCCTGGGAATGTCAATTATAGAATGTCGGGGACAGAATGTTCCGGGGAATGTCAGTTATAGAATGTCGGGGACAGAACGTTTCTGAGAATGTCAGTTATAGAATGTCAGGGACAGAACGTTCTGGGGAATGTCAGTTATAGAATGTTGGGGACAGAACATTCCAGGGAACCCCTTGACCTGTCCATGACCTTTCCCCCCTCCCCACCCCACCAACATGATGTCCTGTGCCTGGACACACTGTAACATTAATGGGGTGAGAGACAGAGGGTCCAATCACAGGAATGGGAACTGAAGGCATTGCCAGATCAGCTGAAATGGTGAGATATACCACATTCTCAATCCACCTCCCAGAACCAGCCCAGACGCCATACACCCAGAGGAGATATCTGTTCACCGTGGAACACTGTACAGACCAGGCCAGTGTCCTGCTCAGTACAACCAAGCAATCTGTCCAAATTCATTCATTACACTGGACAATACAATCCAGCAATCTGGCCAGAGTGGAACACTGCGCAGATCAGATCAGGGCATTGATATATAACCCCGGAATACATATCTGCCCAGCACCAGGAGCTGTGCAGACCACAGCAGTGCATTGATCTATAAACCCGGACTAGATATCTGTCCAGGAAGGGGAGCTGTGCAGACCACAGCAGTGCATTGATCTATAAACCCGGACTAGATATCTGTCCAGGAAGGGGAGCTGTGCAGACCACAGCAGTGCATTGATCTATAAACCCGGACTAGATATCTGTCCAGGACGCGGAGCTGTGCAGACCACAGCAGTGTATTGATCTATAAACCCAGACTAGATATCTGTCCAGCACGGGGAGCTATGCAGACCACAACAGTGCATTGATCTATAAACCCGGACTAGATATCTGTCCAGGAAGGGGAGCTGTGCAGACCACAGCAGTGCATTGATCTATAAACCCGGACTAGATATCTGTCCAGGAAGGGGAGCTGTGCAGACCACAGCAGTGCATTGATCTACAACCCGGACTAGATATCTGTCCAGGACGGGGAGCTGTGCAGACCACAGCAGTGCATTGATCTATAAACCCTGACTAGATATCTGTCCAGGACGGGGAGCTGTGCAGACCACAGCAGTGCATTGATCTATAAACCCGGACTAGATATCTGTCCAGGACGGGGAGCTGTGCAGACCACAGCAGTGCATTGATCTATAAACCCGGACTAGATATCTGTCCAGGACGGGGAGCTGTGCAGACCACAGCAGGGCACTAATGTGTGATCCTGAAACAAATATCCATCCAGCATGGGGAGCTGCACAGACTCCATCATTGTATTATGTATAAACCACAACCAGATAGTCTGACCAGCACAGGGACCTGTGCAGTGATCACCCATGAATTAATTTGCAGACCTGGAGCAGTTACCCTCCCAGCATGTAGTTCTGTGTACCCCACCCCAGTGCATTGATCTGTAACCCAGGAGCAGTTACCCTCCCAGCATGTAGGACTGTGTACACCACCCCAGTGCATTGATCTGTAACCCAGAAGCAGTTACCCCCCCAGCATGTAGGACTGTGTACACCACCCCAGTGCATTGATCTGTAACTCTGGAGCATTTACCCTCCCAGCATGTAGAGCTGTGAACACCACCCCAGTACATTGATCTGTAAACCAGGCGCAGTTACCGTCCCAGCATGTAGGACTGTGTACCCCACCCCAGTACATTGATGTGTAACCCAGGAGCAGTTGCCCTCCCAGCATGTAGGACTGTGTACCCCACCCCAGTACATTGATCTGTAACCCAGGAGCAGTTACCCTCGCAGCATGTAGGACTGTGTCCACCACCCCAGTGCATTGATCTGTAAACCAGGCGCAGTTACCCTCCCAGCATGTAGGACTGTGTACACCACCCCAGTACATTGATCTGTAACCCAGGAGCAGTTACCCTCCCAGCATGTAGGACTGTGTACACCACCCCAGTACATTGAACTGTAACCCAGGAGCAGTTACCCTCCCCCAGCATGTAGGACTGTGTACACCACCCCAGTGCCATGCTCAGTAACACTGTGTTAGATCCCTGCCCAGTGTGGGGAAACTTGCAGCCCGTGTTGGAACTGATAGGATGTACAGCTTCACCCATTTACAGCTCCATGTCTCCTTTGTTGCCCTGACAAAGGGGTGCTGTGAGTGTGAACATCACTGACAGGGAGAGATGGCGGGGAAATCAGTTTAAATATCAACACATGGGAGGGTTTTGTGGTATAGACAAAGAGGGGGAGACTGAGAGATACTATCATGGAAGGATGTGTTCCCAGGTTTCAGAATACTGAAATGTAGACACTTCGATAACATCCTGTAACATGAGCCTGTCTTCCCAGGAAAGATGGGAAAAAGGGATATTGGTGTGAGGTCAGATGAGAGAGAGTTTTGGATGAGCATTTGTTCTACAGCTTTGTAAATGGAGTACACACCATCACCCAGTTTACCCCGAGCCTGGCAGATAAGGGACAATTACACCACGGTTTTTCAACAGGGGCACGGAGGTCCTGGTGGATGGGCTAGTACAGAGGGGGACCATTCTCTTCCCAGAGGGGGCGACACGACCAGACCCACCGAGCATGGTCTGAGCAACCCACCCAGCTCAGTGCAGTTTCTGGGTTCTGAAGAAATGTCCAGCAAAACAGGACAAGCATCAATAAGCTTCCCCACTCTGTCAGGATAACAGTCACCGTATTCTCTCTGCTCCCTCACACTCACTGTATATCTGTTATAGCACCGACCCGCGAACAAGGCGCATGGTCCACCACTCTCACTGTCGCATGCAGTACCTTCTCTCTCTCTCTCTCTGTCTTTCTGTCTCTCTCTTTCTCCCTCTCTCTCTCCCCCTCCCTCCACTTCAGCCCCACACTAATAACACTGCATGGATACAACACTGTGGACTGAGTCCCTCCGGACCCCTCACCATGACCCCCTCCCCATCTCCACACAACACTAACAGCAGGACCACCCACTCCCACCCTCACTCACTCCCTCCCTTTGTCCTATTTCAGGAGAAACAGCCTGGAATAGGACAGAAAGGGCCAAGCCATGTGGTGGAGTGCCCGATATCCGTTCCCTCACCCCCCTACCCCCGCCATGTGGGGAGGACCCTGGTAGGAGCCGGAGAGGAGCGGGACGCCTCGTGTGGAGATTCAGAAACATCCACGTCCCACCGACCGAGTGAGGAGCAATGTTCAGTGAAGGGCAATTCTCACTTTAAACCCACTGGCAGCTACGTTTCCCCCCGGCACAACTTAGAAGCCGTGGCCCTGATGCCATCTCCCTTTTGTGTCGAGCTGGTACAAATGGAATCCCCACAGTCTCAGTCGGCAGGAGGGTGGGCTCACAACACATCGTCACCACCACCTCCCAGGAAAGGAGCACGGAGAGTCCCTCCTACACCTCCCCCTGTAAACAGCTCAGATACTGAAACTGATCTGTGATAGTTACTGCTCTCCTCACCTGCCGACATCTTCAACAAGCTGTGCTCATGTACACCCAGCTCCCTCTGCTCCTGCAACCCCTTTATAACGGTACAGGCTGTTTTAAACTGTCTTTCCTTGTCTTTCCTACCAAACTGTATCACCTCACACTGCTCTGCATTGATCCCCATCTGCCATAAACCTGAACACTACACCAACGTGTGATTGTCCTGTTAGATTTCCACACTCTCCTCCATAGACTTCAGAGTTCTTCCAGGTTCGGTGCCACCGACAAACATTGAGATTGTTATAGTGTCACAGTCCCCATGAAACAACTGAAATCCTGCCCCACATACACGAGTGTGAGCAAGTGAAATACTGTTATATTCCCAATACTGCTATGTTTAATTTAAATTACCTATGAACTTCACGCAGTGCCCTAACCATCCCCGTGTGTGTATCTGTGCGTCTCTGTGTGGGGCAGGTCTGCCAGTCTCTGTGGTGCTTAAAGTGAAGCAATGCCACCCTCTGCTGGCCTCCACACGCCACTGCACAGACATTGGCAGAGGGTGAAAACCAACAGCGATTCATTCAGAGAGGAGGGGGGAGAGGGCAGCTGCTCACAGCACCATCCAAACTGATGTCTTATCCATGTACTGATTTAAACGTCCTTTAAACGTTGTAACTGTCCATGCTATCACCACTTCCTCTGGAAGTTCATTCCACACACAAGCCAGCTTCTGCCTAAAATAATTACTTCTCATGACTTTTCTAAATCTTTTTCCTCACACCTTAAAATATCCCTCAGTTTTGAATCCTCAACTCTAGGGAAAAGACATCAGCCCTTCAGCTTATCTGTACCCCTCAATATTTTATAAACCTCTGTAAAGTTACCCCTTAATCTCATCCTCTCCAGTGAAAAAAGTCCCAGCATACCCAGCCTCTCCTTATAGCTCACTCCCTCCTTTCCCAACAACATCCAGGTTCATCTGTTCTCAACCCTCTCCAGCTTAATAATATCAAGGTCAATAATACCAAAGTGAATAGTCAAGGTGTTTTCTAAGGGTAGGGAAGACCAAAACTAGAGGGTATAGGTTTAAGGTGAGAGGGGAAATATTAAAGTGACCTAAGGGGCAGCTTTTTCACCCAGAGGGTGGTGTGCCTATGGAATGAGCGAGCAGGGAGACCAGACTGGACACAGTATTCCAGAAGAGGTCTCACCAATGTCCTCTACATCCTCAACATGCCGTCCCAATTCCGATACTCAAAGGTCTGACCAATGAAGACACTTTCTGTATGAGATGCAAATTTTAAAGAATTATACCTGACGGCCTAGGTCTCTGTTCTACAACACTGACAAAGGCCCTGCTTTTAATTGTATAGGTCCTGCTGTTGTTTGATTTACCAAATCCAATACCTCGCATTAATCCAAACTAAACTCCATCCGCCACCCCTCAGCCCAGTGAGTGATATTACTGTCACCTCACCCTCCCCCTTCAATTTTAAAATACCCACCCCCCTCTCCAGGAGGCCTGCACACTCCGGCCTTGATTTTCACAAAGACACTGAGTTTGGGTAGCCTTGTGTGGTTAGGGGGAGGAGGGACAGATTGCTGACACAGTCAGTGGGGAGGAGAGGCTGGACAGTAATCATCGGCTGCACGTGAGAGTTGGGTAAGAGTGATCAGTGTTTTGGTGTCAGAAATTAAGCTCTTCCTTCGACTCTGGTGTTCAGTAATAAATATCCATTTGAGACCCTTCTTTGGGCAGAGTGTGAGTGCAGGATTTCTTTCCCTAATATTGCAGGCTTCAGATAATAGTGATTAAAGATGTTCATAGTTAATTTGGATAGCACAGCACATACACTCAATATCCTACAGCTGAGACAAATATCTTGCATTTGTTTAATAATAAAAGTGTTTGTAATTCAATAATGGGAACCTGATTATAATAAATCCACACCGAGCTGAAAGTGGGCACTAAAATATGACCCAAAATCTGGGTATGGTAGTGTAGTGGGTAGTGTCCCTGCCTCTGAGCCAGAACTCAGGATTTGATTCCAATTCCTGAACTTGTGTGGTAGTGTTCCTAGCTCTGGGCTAGAAGGCCTGGATTCACGTACTGCCTGTTGCAGAGGTATGTCCCAGCATGTCAGGACAGTCTGATGAACAAACACACAGGAGAATACTGTTACAGCTTTATGGGTATTGTCGAGTGATGCTAGTGTCCCTGCCTCCGGGCACAAAGGTCTAGGTGTAAAGCCCACAGACGTGTCTCAGGATACATCTGAACAAACTGATTAAAATGGATTTAGAATTGTGACTGGATGGAGAAGGAAGAGGTGTCAGTATTGAATTTCAGAATTTAGGCCCAGGATGACTGAAAGTACAGCCATTTGTGTTGATTGGGGTCACATTTCGCCACAGTAGCGGCTTGTAAAATCAGAATGGCCATGGATAGGGTGAGTAGTCAGGGGTTTTTCCCCAGGTTAGGGGCGTTCAAAACTAGAGGGCATTGGTGGAAAGTGAGAGAGGCAAGGTTTTGAGGAGGCCTAAAGGGCACCATTTCACACAGAGGGTGGTGTGCGTATGGAATGAGCTGCCAGAGGAAGTGGTGGAGGATGGTACAACTACAGCATCTGGGTACTGAGAGACCTGGCGAACTTTTCCAGCAATTTCTGTATTTCTTTTAAAAATGCATTCAGTTTAACACAGGTATTCTGAATAAATTAAACCTTTTTTTATTTTCTAATGACGCAGGGACATATAAACATATCTTCAAATTGACCAAGACCATTTTCTGCGAAGGATATGGCTCTGTGTATGACAGCAGCAATGATGCACCTACATGGAACAGGGAATGTGATGGAGACATAGTTTGGACAATGTACAAGGAGACCTCACATGGTCCAATTTGGGAGAGGATGACATTACTGTGTGATTCAGCTGAGAGTGTGAGACAATGTAATCTGCCTGAGAAGGATTGGCCTGTTGCACTCTCTCTCCTTCATTGTTCCTCATCACAGCAATGTGTGTGAGCTAAAGAAAAAACCTCTACAAGTCATCGTTACCTTTCTTATTTTTATGGAATCCCTGCAGTGTGGAAACAGGCCCTTCGACCCAACAAGTCCATACCAACCTTCCCAACCCATTTCCCTATATTTACCCCTGACTATTGCACATAACCTAGAAATCCCTGAACACTACGGACAATTTAGCATGACCAATCCAACGACCCTACACAGTTTGAGGTAGGAAACTGGATCACCCATTAGAAGCTCACACAGACAAGGGGAGAATGTGCCAACTGCACACAGACAGTCGCCCAAGGTTGGAATCGAACCCAAGTCCCTGGTGCTGTGAGGCAGCAGTGCTAACCACCGTGCTACCGTTTGGATGATCCCTAACCAGAATTCACTGGAATCTACTCACTGCCTAAAGCAAAGGGAATTCTGCCAAATCCAAACTCTCCCAGGATGAAATCCCATTGCTAGCAGCTTGTGTGAGTACAATATCTTCAGAAGCAGAATAACGTTTTGGACAATCTCACAATTTATCCTTTGTCATGAGTTCCAATAATATTTGGTCCAAGTTCTTTCAACTTAAATTTGCAGAGTTAAATTTGCAGAGTGTGTGTGTCTGTGTGTGTGTCTGTGTGTGTCTGTGTGTGTGAGTGTGTGTGTGTGTGTGTGTGTGCGTGTGTGTGTGTGTGTGTGTGTGTGTCAGCATTTTTAGAAAAGGGAAATATTTATTATATTATTGCAATACCCAAACAGTTTGCCATTCATCTTTCCATCATAGTTTGAGTAACATTGCTCTGGATCATAAACGTGTTGTTTTAGCAGATTAACGAAACTAGCCTGACTTGTTCCTAAAACTGACTCTGACCCATTCTGAGACCGATATCATCGACCATATCACCAAGCTGGTTACATTTAACATGTGTTGTGAGCAGTGGAGGACTGGGACTAGAAAAGGAAACAGTGACCCAAAAAGCCGGGGAACTGTAGACCGGTGAGCCTGATGTCAGTGGTGGGTAAGTTGTTGGAGGGGATTCTGAGGGACACGATTTACATACATTTGGGAAGGAAAGGGCTGATTGGGGTAGACAACGTGGCTTTCTGCACGACCTCTCGTTATTGAATCCTTCAACCTGGGAAAAAGCTTGTCTCTATCCACTCTGTCTATGCTCTTCATGATTTTGCAAACCTTTATCAGGTCCGCCCCTCAATCTCCTTTTATCTAGTGAAAATAAACCTAACATACTCAGCCTGTCTTCATAGCTAGTATTTCATTCTACTTGGTAGACAGATTAGTAAGTTTCAGTCACATAAGATACAGAAGAAACTCGTCACAATTGGCTTGAAGGAAGAGGGATATTTTTCAGCCTGGAGGCTTGTGAGCAGCAGTGTGCTGTAAGAATCAGTACTGAGTTCACTGTATTTCATCATTTATGTAAAGATTTAGATGTGAATATAGGGGCAATAGTTAGTAAGTGTACAGATGACATCAGAAAGGTGGTGTAGTAGATTATCTCAGAGTACAACAAGACGGCAATTAGATGGGTCAAAGGGACAAGGAGTAACAGATGAAGTTTAATTTAGAGAAATATGAAGCTTTGCATTTTGGGAAGGCAAATCAGGGCATACATTATATACTTCATGGTCAGGTCCTGGGGCGTGTTGTGAAACAAAGGGACATAGGGCTGCAGGTTCATTGTTCCTTGAAAGTGGAGTTGCAGGTAGACAGAGTGATGCAGAACACATTTGGCACATTTGCCTTAATTAGTCAGAGCATTGAGTCTAGGAGTTGTGGTGGCATATTACATCTGTACAGGATGTTGGTGCGGCCACTTTCAGAATAATGCGTACAACTCGGTTTTCTGCAGAAGTGATATAGACACAGATCTTCCAGGACTCGAAGTTTGAGGTTTAGGAAGAGGTTGATTAGGTTGAGGCGTTTCCCCCTGGAGTGCCAGAGGCTGAAGGGTGACATTATAGAGGTTTATAAAACCATCAGGGGCATGGATATTCTGAACAGCCACGTTCTGCTCCCCAGGATCGGGGAGTCCAGAACAAGAGGGCAGAGGTTGGAGGGGAGAGGGCGAATGATTTAGAAGGGACCTGAAGGTAAATGTTTCACACAGAGAGTGGTGTGTGTACAGAAAGTGATGTCAGAGGAAGTGGTGAAGGCGGGTACAATCGCACATTTAAAAAGTATCTGAAAGAGGAGGGATATTTAACAAATACTGGCAAATGGGACTGGATCAGATTTGATATCTGATCGGAGTGAACAGATTGGATTAATGGGTCTGTTCCCATTCTGCATGACTCTCTGATTCTATAAGAGGGATGATGAAAAATTCTGAAAGGACCTTTCAAGTGGGAAATCTCTTCACTGGAAGTTTATTGTGCCTCTATGTTCACTTTGATTGAAAGCTGCATTACAAAATATTTTACAGAAAAGTGAGTCACGGATATTGGGATACAGACAGGAAAGAGGGGCTGAGTCCACAACCTGATCAGCCACAATCTTACTTCCTGGTGGAGAAGGGTCAAAATATCTAATGACTCCTCAGTCCCATGTTCCTGTGTTCCATTCAGCCCCTCATACCTGCTAGACAGGAGCAGTTGGAGGCCACTTACTCCTATAACCTGTTGCACAGAAACAGGGGAGACCATTCAGCCTCTCAAGACTGTCACACACGCTTTGAAATTATTTGGGAAATGTAATTGGAAAATCCAGGCACGGGTATGAAAGAGGACCCTCATCTCTCTTCACAGAGCTTCCCCTCTCTGCAACTTGTGCTTCAGTTGTTGGTCATGTTGTCCACCCAGATTCACTGTGAATACAGCCCACATACCTCACCCAGAGATGGCTCACAGAATCATCTGCTCTTCCTGACTGCAATATTCAAAAACATAACAGTCATTAAAATAACACCCACTAACTTTCCAATAACAGAATGTGAGAACATCAGAAACAGGGGCAGGTTGTTCACTCCCCAAACCTGCCTTGCCCTTCACTAAGATCATGGCTGATCTGTTCTTGGTCTCAAATCCTCTTTCATACCCAATTCCTCATAGCCCACACCACTCTGACAGGTCAATATCCATCTACCTCCTCTTCAAATACTTTCAAAAATCTTGCTCCCCGAACACTCTTGAGAAGAGAAATCCTGACATTCAATCCCACCTGTTTGAAGAAAACACTTGCTGCTCCTACATCATGGCCTATTGATATGAACAAAAGAGGTTGAGACAAGGGATCAGGTAAAAGTGACAGACCCTGATATCAAGGCAGTGGTTGACTTCTGTTGACATCAAGGAGCTTAACAAAACTGAACTTAATGGGAATCAGCGTACACACTACAGTGTTTGGAGTCAAACATGCCACAAAAGAAGATGTTCACCATCTCAGTCCTAGGTCACCTCTGTGGGAGGTCGTCAGGGTAGCTTCCTTTTCACAAACAGCTTCAGCTGCTTCATCAATGTCTCCCCGCCCCCACCCTCACCAACATAAGATCAGAAATGGGGATGGTCACTGAACATTCCACAATGTTCAGAACATTTTGTCCCCCGTCAGCTCCTGAACTAGTCTGTGTCCATGTGCAGCAAGACCCAGACTCCATTGAGACTTATGCTGTTAAAGTGTCGGTACATTCATCTACCAGCACTGTCTGACACTGCACATTGCCACAGTAAAACAAGAGTTCATTCAGCACCTCACGCTGATTTCACTGGAATGTGAGGAAGTCGGTCAGCCCCTTGACACTATTGGAGAAAAACAGGGACAGCCCACTCAGTGCCTCCAGCCTATTACTCAGGACGAGAAGGAGTCTAGTGTGATGGGCCACACCAGAGCGCCTGGAAAATATTTGAAGGCGGTAGCCTAGACTCTTTTTTTTATTTTAATGGAAATGTAAAGTGTCTGTTCTAGACGCAATGTGTTGGTCAAAATACTTGGTGTGAAGCAAAACACCATTTATTGAAACACGAAAGATAAAATGAAACCAAAGAAAGAGGAATCTAGAATAACTTAATTCTACTGGACAAGTTAACAGAATAATAGACCTCGGAACTATTACTAATGAACTGTTCCAATATAGGAAAATCACATAAACACAGCCCTCCGCAGAAAGGAATATTCAGACACAGCTTGTCACAAATAATTCTCTCATCCAGGAATTAAAAACAGCACCAAGAGAAAACTCAGGGGAAGTAGCAGGAGGCATTCACTGAAGCTTCCAACTCTATGGAGACCCCAATAGTTTCTGATGTTGCTGAGAAACCAAAACACAGAGATCCTAATCTGTGAGAGCTGGCCATACCCACTCAGACTGCATTAAAATAAACACAAAGCCTCCCTCGTTGTTTAGTCGAGTGGTCTTAACTAGCTAGCTTGGTAACGATCGTTCAATCTCTCTCTTAAAAGAAACCCGGACAAAATAACCTCTTAAAGCTGCAGCAACATCACACTTGTCAGTACATCGAGCTTTCAAAAAGAACCAGGGGTAACCCAATCCGGCCCTTGACCATGTTCAATCGGACGAGGAAGAAGCCATTCAGATCCTTGGGTCACTTACACAGCAATGGGATGAGGCCATTCAGCGCCTTGAGTCACTTTCACAGGAACAGTAAGAGGCCATTCCCCCCTCAACGTACTTACACAGGGACAGAATGAGGTAATTGATGCTGATTCCTGATGAATGGCTTATGCCGAAACATCGATTCTCCAGCTCCTCGGATGCTGCCTGACCTGCTGTGCTTTTCCAGCAATCGACGCTGTTCTCTGATCTCCAGCATCGGCAGTCCTCACTGTCTCCTGAATGATGCTCTACCATGATGAACAAGTGGAGCAGAGGCTGCGCAGACAGACTGCTCACGTTGTTCCTCCTGGCTCCGTTGCTCATGATACACACGTGGGACTTTAACGTGGTTTGCTCGTAGTGAGGAGGGAAGCCATATATCTTGTGTGAAGTCTCATGAAGGCATCTTTCATCTCTGAGATGCCTTCTCTGTGTAGGGCGGAATCTGGTGGGAATGGCTACCTGTTTCAGATGGAAGGTATTGTGGCTGCTGTTGGGGATTGTGAGCAACATGACGGTTCAGTACAGGGTTCACACACCGACTGCACAATAACGTGGGGAGAGTTAATTTAGGCAAATAAACTATTAGGAAAGTCACGTTAGACTGATGAATGGACTCTCTAAGTTCAAATAATGGTGATCTTGTTCATATTGATCTTGTCTAGGGCACGTCCTGTTCAGTGTATCCTGTGTGCCTTACTCTGTCCAAGTCTATTTCCACCCTATGATCTGTCTGGCCATGCTTACTATGATCTTCCTCCACTGCTCATAAACAAAGTGTTTCCCTGTCCTGAGGTACACGTGACAATAAATCAAACCGATTAATCCTGGGTAAAGTATGGAATTTCTCAACCTATCAATGTGTCTTTTGGAAATAATTGATCGCTGCCACTCCTCGTGTTTCAGCGTCGCCATTTCCTCGTCTCTCACAGCTCCACAGATTAAACACTCAGCTTATTCACTCTATCCTCATATTACCATCACCCATGTATGTGGTAAGGGAATCATTCCTTACAAAGGAGATCAAATTTGTGTAGAGTGCCCCAAATGCTCTCTCAGCAAGGCTCTACAATAGCAGGAAGATGCCTTTACTTATGTACTCGAATCATCTTACAATGAAGGACAGCATACCATTGACTGCACCCATTACTTACACAGGGTTTGATTCGGAGCAGTCAGCATCGACTTGTGAGTGGGAGATCATGCTTCCCAACTTTGTTAGAGTTCTTTGATGAAGTGACCAGGAAGTTTGACAAGGACAGAGTGGTAGACGTAGTCTCTATGGATTTCAGTAAGGCATTTGATAAGCTTCCATATGGTAGGCTGCTCAGGAAGGTTACATCGCGTGGAATGCTGGGGGAACTGGCCAATTGGATTATCAGTTGGCTTGATGGTAGGAAGCAGAGTGTTTAGTGGAAGGATGTCTGTCAGACTGGAGGCTGGGTCCATTGCTGTTTGTTATCTATGATTATCTATGATTATCTATGACTACAGACACACAGACATGGGATAAAACTTTTCAATGATCTCTGAATCGGCCAAGCAAGACACTCTATTGTATCAAACTGCTCCGAGGTCTTAAAGGATAAACCCGAACAGAACACCCGGCCCCAGCCTCAGTATCGGAAAAAGGGAACGGGAAAGACAGTCCTGTTGACACTGCAGGGACCTCCTTCCAAACATCTGAGAGCTTGTGACAGCATTTACAGAGCTTTCCCACAGACTGCACAGAAACATCAGGAATGGAGTAGGCCATACAACACATTGAGTCTTCCTCATTGTCATTCATGTTCAAACATCTCCGCAATGCACTTATCCCACACAATGAATATATCCGTTAATGTGATTAACCTTGGTAAGCTATAAAATAGGAAGTATAGTAGTCCCTTTGGTCCATCGAGTTTGCTCCCAATTCAATACAATGATACCTCGCCCTTTATTTCCACACCGTACTCCTGCTCTCCCACCATCCCTTTCCTGTCTCTAAATCCGTATTTATATTCAGTGTCTTGGTTTCCATGTGCGAGCGCATTCCCCAGGTTCTCCAGTCTCTGAGAGCAGACATTTATTGTCATCTCAGTGCAGAATAGCCTGTCTGTATCTAATACTGCGGCCACTTGTTTTACACATCACAGCCTGGGGAATTATTATCCCTGCTTCCATTCTGTCTCACTCTGTCTGAGTTATATATATATCACTGAGATCTTCACACATTTTCATAAACCCCATGGAATACAGGCCCGGTCGCCCCAAACTCTGCTCCCACAGCAAGCCTGTCATCCTAGAGATCGGTATGGTCATCTTTCGCTGCTCTCCCTCAATGTCAGGGTTGTCCTTTGTTAGGTACAGAGACCAAACCTGCACACAATATTGCACAATGTACGAGATGGGGTCTCAAAAAGGCCCTGTACAGCTACAGTAAGACACCCTTATTCCTGGATTCAAATCCCCCTGAAATGAAGGTCAACACCCAATTTACCTTCCTAACTGCTTTCTGTTCCTGCAATATTGCTTTCAGTGACTGGTCTGCAGGGAGATCTAGACTCTTTGCAATGTTACAGCTCCCCAATTGGTGAGACTATGTACACTGGGCAGTGTGCCAATGCCATTCCCTGTATTGAGTTCTTGGTTCAGACCTCACTGCGCTGCAGGGACCTCGTAGGCTGCGCAGAAGGAAACAACAAACAGGAGCATACGTCCCTTTGTAGATCAACATGTTTCAAACAATCCCTTTTCAAACGATAGGCTGCCAGTCTATTGTTCCCAGCAAAGGGCACACTGTCACATCTACCCACCTTGCTCTCCATCTGCCACGTATTTGCCCATTCACTCCACTTGTCTTAGTCACCTTGAAGCTTTTTACAACCTCCTTACCCACTCACAATCCAACATCCTTTAGTTCTGTCAGCAGGTTGGGATATATTGTATTTGATTGCAGCAACCAAATGTTTAATGGGTATTGTGAACAAATGGGGCCTGAGCACTGATCTCTGTGATATCCCAGCAACCTTCCACTGTTATTTTTAAAAAATAATATTTATTTCGTGAATCTGGGTGTGACTGGCTAGGCCAGCATTTATTGCCTGTCCCTCGTTGCCCTTGAAAAGGTGGTGGTGAGCTGCCTTGTTGAACCGCTGCAGTCCACTGTGGATTCAGTGATGGTAACACCATCAAGGGGCAGGTTAGATTGTATTTTATTGGTGATGGTCACGGTCTGGAATTTGTGTGGCCTGAATATTACTTGCCATTTGTCAGCCTGGATACTGTCGAGATCTTGTCGCATTTGGACATGGCCTGCTTCCGTATCTGAAGAACCAC
Organism: Chiloscyllium punctatum; assembly: GCF_047496795.1. NCBI lineage: Eukaryota > Metazoa > Chordata > Chondrichthyes > Orectolobiformes > Hemiscylliidae > Chiloscyllium > Chiloscyllium punctatum. Next base: position 48,623,957 of record NC_092766.1, on the reverse strand, counting down.
AAATGTTGCTGAACATGGTGCAATCATTGGCGACCATTCCCACTTCTGACCTTAGAGTAGAGGCAAGGTCATTGATCAAGCAGCCCTGAAGATGTTTGGGCCTAGGCCACTGCCCGAGGGACTCCTACAGACTTGTCCTGGAGCTGGATTGACTGGCCTTTATCAACCATGACCATCTTCCTATGTGTCAGGTATGATTCTAACCAGCGGGGAGTTTTGCCCCTGATACCCATTGATTCCAGTTTTGCTAAGGCCCCTTGATACCACACTTTGGAGAAGACAGCCTTGTTTTAAAGGGCTGTCACTCTCACCCCACCACTGGAATTCAGCTCTTTTGTCCATGTTTGAATCAAGGTAATGAGATCAGGAGCTGAGTGGCCCTGGTGGAGCCCAAACTGGGCGTCATTGACCACGTTATTGCTGAGCAGGTGCTGCTTGAAAGCACTGACACCTTCCACCACTTTACTGATGATTGAGAGTAGACTGACGGGGTGGTAATTGGCCGGATTGGATTTGTTCTCCTTTTTATGCATAGGAGATACTTGGGGTAATTTTTGACGGAAACAGGGAAATGTCATTGTTGTAACTGTATTGGAACAGCTTAGCTAGGGCATTGACAAGGCCTGGAGCACAACTTTTCAGTACTATTGCCAGAATGTTGTCATGGTATGTACCCTCTGGAGTATCCAGTGTCTCCAACTGAATCTGGATATCGCGTGGACTGAACCAAATTAGCTGATGACTGGTAACCGAATTGCTGAGGACGACTGGAGGAGGCTGAGGTGCATCATCCACTCAGGACTTCTGAATGAAGATTATTGCGAATGCATAAACGTTATCTTATGCACTGAAGCGCTGGGCTCTTCCATCATTCAGGATGGAGATACTTGTGGAATGTCCTCCTCCGATGACTTGTTTAATTGTCCATAACTATTCTCAACTAGAAGTGGAAGGACTGCAGAGACCTGAACCATTGCTTGTGGAATCACTTAGCCTGTCTGTCACTTACTGCTTGTGCTGTTTGGTGCACAAGCAGTCCTGGTTGGTGACTTCATCAGGCAGACATCTCATTTTCAGGTATTCCCAGTGCTGCTCCTGCCCTCCTGCACACTCCATTGAATCAAGTTTGATCCTCTGTCTTGATGGTAATTGTTGTGAGGGGGATATGCCAGGCCATGAGGTTGTGCTGGAGTACAATTCTGCTGCTATTGATGCCCCACAACACGTTATGGCAACCCAGATTTGAGCTGCTAGTTCTGTTTGAAGTCTGTCCCATTTAGCACGGTGATAGTGCCACCCAGAATTATGGAGGTTATTCTCAATGTGAAGGTGTGACTTTATCTCCACAATGACTATGCAGTGGTCACTCTTACCCGATACTGTCATGGACAGATACTTGTGCAACTGGCAGATTAGTAAGGCTGTGGTCAAATATGGCTTGTCCCTCTTGTGGGTTCCTTCATCACCTGCCATAGATCCAGTCTATCAGTTATATCCTTTAGGACACGGCCAGCTCAATCAGTAATGCTGCAGCTGAGCTACTCTTGATGGTGGACATTGAAATCCCTCACCCAAAGTCCGTTTTGTGCCCTTGCCACACTCAGTGCTTCCTCCAAGTGTTGATCAGCATGTAGGAGTACTGACTCATCAGTCGGGAGAGGCTGCTACATGGTAATCAGCAGGAGGTTGCCTTTCCCATGTGCAAACTAACACTATGAGTCATCATGGGATACAGAGACACTGTTGAGGACTCCAAGAGCAATTCCCTTCCAACTGTATCCAACTGTGCCACCATTTCTGTTGTGTCTGTTCTGCTGGTGAGATAGGAGATATTCAGGGAAGGTGATGGGGTGTCAGGGACATAGTCATACTCACAGATTCATACCTTAAATACAATATCAGGCTGTTGCTTCACAAGTCTGTTTATTTTTATTCACTGTTTCCTGCCAGCTGTCCCATTCTCGAAACATGGCCATACATTAGCCCCAATCCACTAAGATTTGATTTTGTAAACTGGACTTGGAGCTTTACCAAAACATTTCTAAAAGTCCACGTGTTCTACATCCGTTGCTTCTCTTTCATTTGTCTCCCAGTCTGTTTCTCAAACGTAATTCCCATTTCATAAATCTATGTTAGTGTTGTCTATGCCCATTACTTTCAACCCCAATAATTTCTCCTGAACCATTTACTTACTATGTTCGATGTTCCATGTACTATTTCGTTTCCCACACCGGACTTGCTTTTCTTGGTATTATCAGAAAGTTCTGTGAAGACAGAACTGAAGTAGTGGATTCATAGTTTTTCCATTTCCCTGTTTCCCATTCTCCATTCTCTGGTTTCAAACGAGAAGGAACCCGCACTGTTTTTTCATACTTCACATTGACATAATTTGACAAGCTATAACAGTTCACTTTTATAACCTTTGTGAATATTATCTTCAGAAACCCCTCACTTCCTGTCTTAAGCTGCTCAGCTCCACATCATACACTTACAGGAGCATAGTCTCTGTCCCAACAGAAATACAGCACGATCTATATTAGTCCCACTTTCCAACACCACGCACATAGCCTGGAATGTTATGACACTTCCAAGTGCTCGACCAAGTACTTTTAACGGTTAAGAGGATAGCCGTGATAACTCCCCTCTCAGGAAGTACATTCCAGACCTCAACACGCTCTGGGTGAAAAAAATGTAATCTTTAAATCCTCTCTGAACCTCAAACGCTTCACTTTAAAAGTGTGCTCCCTTGTTCTTGACTCTCTAACTAAAAGGAACAGTTGCTGTCTATCCACCCCGTCCATGCCCCTCGTTACCTTATCCTTCTGAATCACATCCCCCTCAGCCTCTCTGTCCAAAGTAAACAACCAGAGCTTATCCAGCCTCTCTCCATAGCTGATATGCTCCATCCCAGGGAACATCCTGGTGAATCTCCTCTGCAACCACTCCAGTACAATCACATCCTTCCTGTAATGAGGCTCCCAGAACGACATACAGTACTCCATCATGGACTAAACCAAGCCCTGTATAGCACTTATAATCTACTCCCTGATTAATAAACGCTCCACCCAAGGTTCAATTCTTAACTAGTCCATTACACTGTTCAGTCACATTCAGGGATGTGTGGAAAAACACCCTGTGAGCTTCCTCGTGTGCTGCCAATCATTGTGTACACCCGATGTCTGGTTCCTCCTTCCAAAGTACATCACCTCATATTTATCAGGATCAGATTCCATCTGCCATTGATCTGCCCATCTGATCATTCCACTTGTATTTTCCTGTAAAATCAGAACTTCCCCCTCACTGCCAACCACCCGGCCAATCTTTGTGTCAAACATAAACTTACTTATCACAACTCTCACCCCTCCACCCACCCCCACCTCTCCAGATTGAAATCTTTACCATTTATGAATGCTAAAAACAATAAGGGACACAACACTGATCTCTGTGGTACACCAGGGGACACTGGTCTCCAGTCACACCTGTTTTCATTGTAACATTTCAAGTTACCCTTGATACTGTGAGATTTTACTTTATTTTTTCAATTTCCCATGTGGAACTTTGCAAAGGCCTTGCTGCAAAACTCAATAAGCGAACTCCTCAAACTAATTCAATCAAATTCATTAGATGTGACTTCCCTCTGATAATGTCATGATGATTCTCCCTGATCAAACCTTGCGACTCTGATTGGAGTTCGATTTTCTCCTTCTCCTTCTCCTTTTCTCCAGTAGTTTCCCGAACAGTGATCTAGTACTCGCTCATCTATAGTTAACTTGGAAAATCTCTACCACCCTTCCTGTGAATTTGGAATCATATTAGCTGCTCTCCAGTCCTCTAGCACCTCCTCATGGTCAGATTCTAATTAAAATTTCCAGTCAGGGTCTTTCCTCCCTTGACTCCAACAGTATCCAGACCTGCGGATTGGTCGAATTTTATACCAGACAAACCCTCAAACTCCTGCTCGTATTTTACATCAATCTCTTCAAGAGATTTCCAGTCCATCTTCTCGAATTCTGTACCTGCATCCTCCTTCTCCCAAGTAAAACAGATGTGATGTTTACATGTAACAATCTATCAATGTTCTCCAGCTTGAAACACAGATTGCCCCCCTTTGGTTTCTAATGGATACGAACTGTTTGCTGATTAATCTGTTCTATTTGACCGTGTAGAATACCGTGGGATTCTCACGAATCTCGCCTGCTTGCACTTCTCCATGTCTCTCTGTCATTCCGTCCCCTCTATGTTTCTTAGTTTCTAAGTTTCACTACAATTACCTCTCATCTTTTGAAACTCGAGATCACAGGCTGAGTTTCCCCATCAGACAATCTTGCCATTTTATTGATTAGTCTGGAAAATACCTTTTGAAGTTCTTCTGTAGTCAGTATATAATGTCTTAGATTGGGAATCTAAGCGGTACACTATACTCTAAGTTTACTCCAGCAACAATCTATGCAGCTGGTGCACGACATCTTCTATATTGCAATTACATACACGTGAATGTAAACCTAATTTTTCGTTTCCTATTTGCACGTGTTCTTCCCAATTCCTTTCACTTTAACTTTTCTTATCATATTAGTGTGAGAGTTCTTTAAAAAAGATCCTCCTGAATATCGAACGATACGTTATCCATTAGCTCCTCGTTGCCTTTGTCCACAAGAATCATCTTCAAACCAATCCAAACAATGTTTGCCACGTATGGTTTTCGTTTCATCGATGCATTATCATCCTCCCTAGTTTTTCCATTACCTTCTATATTTCCAGTAACACGTTCTTTATAATCGAGCCCAACAGACACCCGACCGCGGATTACAAGTTACTGATCTGTAGTTCACCACTCTCCATCTTCATCCTTTCTTAAACTGTTGGATAATATTTATAACTTTTGCCATAACCAGATTGGCTAAATATATTTCCGGAATGTATTGGAAAATAACATGAAAATCTGCGATGCAATCAATACATCTATTGCTGCTTCCTCTGAAATTCTTGTATGAAGTACATCTGATCTGTCAGATTTATAAATACTCAATCCAGCTTTCTTTTCAAAGATGACCTCAACACTGATAAGAATGATCTTCGACTTTACTTACACAAGTCCCATGGTCACTTGGTATTTCTGGGAGAATTTCTGGATATTCTGCCTTGAAGATAGATACAAAGAAACTGTTTCTTTCCCCTGTGATTTCTGTGTTCTCTACAATAAGTTACCCTGTCTGCACACCTACTGTTCCACATTTGACCTTGATTTTACTTTTGTTTCATACACTGATGCACGTTTTTTTTAGCAGTCTTTATGTTTTTCTTTAGCAATCTTTATGGTTTTCTTTTGTTTGCATGCTCTTTCGCTTTTTGATTTCCTTCTCAGTTTCTTGGTCATCCGTTGCTGAGTCCTACATTTCTCCGAATCCACTGGCTTACAACAACACTTGGCATTTCTCTAAGCTGCTTCCTTTGACCTAACTGGTAGTTAAAGGTGAGGCTGAAAGGGTTAGGTCGGAGAGGAGGGTGGACCAGATTGATGGGAAGGAAGATGAACACATACGAACGTTCAAAAGGGAGGAGTGTGCTGAGTTGGAATATTGGCCTGGGATAAGGTGGAGTTAGGGGAAATGGGGTAACTGGTGAAATCTACATTAATCCCCTGTGGTTGAAGGGACCCAAGACAGAAGAGGAACCTTTCTTTATCCATTCTTCGGGTGGTTAGGGTTTGGCGATGGAGGAGGCCCAGGACTCTCATGTCCTTGGCAGAGTGGAAAGGAGAGTTAAAGTGTTTAGCCACAAGGTGGTGGAGTTGGTCAATGTGGCTGTTCCAGCGATGTTCTCTGAAATGATCCACGTATGTCTCGCCAATGTAGAGAAGACCACACTGAGTTTAAAGGATGCAGTAGATGAGGTGTTCTGTCTCCCTTCATCACCTATCACTTTCAACACCGCCTTCATCTACCTATCACATTCCCAGCTCCCTCCCTCCTGCCACACCCCCTTCTCATTTATCTCTCAGCTCCTTTGACCCAGAAGCCTCATTCCTGATAAAGGGTTGTGCCCGAAACGTCAATGCTCCTGCTCCTAGTACACTGCCTGACTGTGCTTTTCCAGCGCCACTGATCTCCAGCAGCTGCATTGCCCACTTTCTCCTCACACCTTCAGGGCTTGCATGATTCAGATTTATAACAGTTACTTCAAATAAAACAAACACTATCGTGTACTCAAACAGCATAAAAGAAAAACAATGCATTGTGGTCACTGTCCCCGAAAGGCCCTTTCCAGCAAAGTTTTCAATTAGCTTTTCTGATCATCCAACATCAATTTCCAAATAACCGGATCTCTAGCTCAGTGCTCGACAAAATGTTAATAGCACCATCTAACACATGCTCATGAAATCCATTTAACCCAACATTAGCATTCAGTTGGGTTAACACAGTTTAGATATAATGTAAACAGTACGTTATTACTGCAGTAGCCACAAATGTGTATATCTCATTTCCCGTTTTATAACGTGTCCAACATTTGTATTGCAGCTTTCACTTTGATATATAACTCCCATCAATGTTTCCTTCTCCTTGCTGTTTTTACGCTCCACATTACAAGATTCTGTAGAATCTGAGTGACGTGGGCTTTGGGGAGATTAATGGTAGAGATGATCTTGCCACATCATTTATGATCTTCTTAAGCATCATTGTGACATTTTCTCCAGATCTCCCGTTATCCTAGTGGAGTAGAGAAGGACAATGATCGTTCATAACTGCTCTGTATTTCCCCCATAGAGCTGAGACAGCTCTAACCTGGGTGGGAACCTTACAGCAGGTTGGTAAAGTGTTGCTGCTGCTGTACAGGATCTTAGTGAGATCACATCTGGAGTAGTGTGTACAGATTTAGTCTCTTCAATGAAGAAAGGATGTTGTTATATTGGAAGCAGTTCAGAGATGGTCCCCTCAACTGATTCCTGCAATGAAGGTGCTTGCTTATAACGAAAGGATGATCAGGTTGATCCAATAGCCATTGGAGTTTACAAAAATGAAAGAAGATCTTATTTCAACATAGATGACAGGAGGGAGTCAACAACTGAAGAGAATTACACAGATCGTGGGGGAATCCATTCTGTTCTCTAGCCTGTTACACAGGAACAACAGGAGGATATTCAGGCCTTCGAGCCTGTTACACCAGAATAGGACGAGGCTGTTCAGCTCCTGGAGCCGAATGTATATTTACAGGAGGAGGCCAATCAGCCCCTTGAATCTATAACACTGGCCCCAGAGTAGGCCATGCAGCACCAGTATCCTATTACACAGCAACAGGATCAGTCCATTCAGCCATCTCAAGTCCGTAACATAGGAACTGGAAGTGTTCACACAGTGACTGGAGATTTGTTACACTGGGATAACAGGAGGCCATTCAGACACACCGAGTCTGTTGCAAGAGAATTGGATAAGGTTAAAAACTATCTGAGACTTATTTCATGAGAAAGGAGGAGTTAATTCAGACACGTGTCTGTTGTATGGGAACAAGAGATGATCAATCACTCCCTCGGTCCCATCTCTGGGATACATGAGGACACCGTTCAGTATCTTCACCTATTATGGAGGAATATGAGAAGACCCATCAGCCCCTCAAAATGTTACACAGTAACGGGAAGGTTCCATAATCCCTCACGCCTCTAACGCATCAACAGGAGGTGGTCATTCTGGCCTTGGAGATGACAGCATGGGAACCCCAGAAAGACATCATCCCATCGATTTTGTACACCAGCAGGATGATGAGTCCAGTCAGCCACACATACCGCTTATGCAGCAATTGGAGCACATCTCTTAAAACCCTTTTGCCCATCAAACAGGAATTCAAAGAAAACGTAAAGATTTTAGAAAGGGAAGAACTTATAATAACCGAATACATTAGGGAGTAAAATTTAAAAATAAAATATTGCAAATTAAGGCAAATTATTAGAATCCATTGTTGTGGACATTTGCAAACGTAAACCACAATTCATCGGAGTCAACATGGTTTTACAAAAGATAAATCATGATTGTAGTATTTTCTTGAGTGATTTAAAGATGTGAACAAACAAGGTGGATAGTGGGAATCCTGGAAATAGTCTTCGTGAAGGATTCAGATACGTCGCTTCTCCAAAGAGTGAGTGGTAAGATCAGACAGCATCAGTTTTGGAGTAATTTATTGGTTTGGATGGAGGATTGGTTAACCAACAAAATGGAGTCAGATGAATAAACTGTGTCATTTTTAATTGGAAAATGCAATTTGTTGGGTGCCATAGATTTCAGTTCTCATTCTTCAACCATTTGTGATCGACATTAATACTCGGTTGACGGGATAGAAAATACTATAGGGAGGAGAAAGTGAGGACTGCAGATGCTGGAGATCAGAGCTGAAAATGTGTTGCTGGAAAAGCGCAGCAGGTCAGGCAGCATCCAAGGAACTGGAGGGCTGATGCCCGAAACGTCGATTCTCCTGTTCCTTGGATACTGCCTGACCTGCTGCGCTTTTCCAGCAACACACTTTCAGCTCTAGGAAATACTATAGCCACATTTTCAGATGACACGAACATTGGTGGGGAAATTATGTCGGAATGATGATGCAAGAGATTATCCAAAACTATATGGATAGGTTGTGTCAATGGGCCAACATTTGGCAATGAACATTAAAGTGGATAAATATGGGGTTATTCAAGTTGGCCAGTGTAATAATAAGGCAGATTATTATCTAAATGGAGAGAAACTTCAAAGTGCTTAGGTGCAGAGGGGTCTGGGTGCCTGCTTGCATATCACAGAAAACTTGCTTGCGGGTACTTGAAGTAATGAGAAATACAAGCATAACGTCATCGTTTATTTATAAAAGGATAGAGTAGAAAGGTAGGGAGTGTTGCTATAGCTATGCAAGGCATTAGTGAGGCTGCAACTGGAGTACAGTTTGGGGGTCCTGCAGAATGAGGTATTTCCATTGAAGGCAATTCAGAAGAGCTTCATTTGATTGATTCCATATTTGAAGTGTTTGTCTTCTTCAAAGAAATTGAGCAGTTTAGGCCTATACTGTCGAGTTTATAAGAATAAAAGGAGAGCTCATTGAGGTCTGTAAAATGCTAAACGTAATTTAAAGTGTAGGTATGTTTTTTCATGTGATGCAATCTACAATGAGGATTGAAAGATGGCAGGAAAATGGAACAGAGGCCGCGATGACATCAGCCATGATTGTATTCCATGGCGGAGCAGATTCGAGGGGTTGGATTCCTGACTGATTCTCCTCATTCATATTCAGCTTTTCCACTGTGTTACACGTTAATGGGAGAGGACTGTGTATCAAACAGGAACCAGGCACTCCGGATAAATCAGTCTTAATCAGTTTGACAGAACGTCACCAGTGGAGTCACACAGTGACCAGTGCTGGGTCCTCAACTATTTATAATCTATATCAATGATCAGGAGGAGGGAACAGATATAGAGATACTTAGTTTGGTCATGTTGCTGTGATAAGCAAGAGATTAAATTATCAAGAGAGGGTGGAGAGTCAACAGATAGATACAGAGAGGTAAAGGCAATGGAGAATAATTTGGCAGCTGCAACATAGCATGATATACTCTATCATTTCATTTACACGATTAATGGAAGGCAGTATGTTACTGAAATGGAGAGGGATTACAGGGATTAATGATACTGTGTACTGGGGGGTTCACTCAACCCGTTCAGACATGGGAGGTTTTGCTCCAACCCTGATCGTCTGCTCCCAGACACTCCAAGTGACCCTATTGCTCTCCGTACACATGGAATGTTTTGAAGTGTTTGGTTGGTGATGGGGGATGCTGTTATCAAACGTGTATCAAGGGGATGGCCTTTATCCAAGATACATTGATTCCTTTCTACATGGAGATCTGAAGACGATGGGAAGGGCTGCCTGCTTCTGAATGAAGAGGCTGTGGCTGCTGTCAGGGCAGGGGTATTCACCAACATGATATACTGTGATGGGCACGCTGCAAGATTAATACAGAGAGTGCTCCTTCAGTTCCTCTACCTCTCCCCATTGACATGGCTACTCCGCAGATGCTATGTACAACATTAGGAATCCCACTATACTGGATACACCCGGCAGCTCCCTGCTGAGGGAGAAACAATGTATTTACCTCATCCACTATATATATCCTCCGTCACTGAATGGCTACATTGATGGCAACATACTGGGAGATGATGGATAGGTCACCCAGTCCTGTTTGAAAAGTTCCAGAACATAGAAGCTGAATGAAACTGTGACCCGAACAGCCACTGGCAGCACCATCCTTCCCCCTGGTGTGAAGCTGCAGGACATGTTGAAGGAGGTGACACCGCTGTGTGACCAGCTCCTTGTTCAATCAGTGTCCCCTCACACTCTGCTCCTGGGTTAAGTGAAGCTTGGGAAGCTGTTCCTGGAAAATCCGGGGTGGACACAGCAGATCCCTTTCCCCACACACACTGCGTGGTTTCAAAGCTTCCCTGTCTGCAACCTCTGCTCCATTTGTTGTTCATGTTGCAGATCCAGATGTTGTAATTACAGTCCGCAGGCTCCATCCAAAGTTGGGTCACCAAATCCACAGGTCTCCCTGAATGTCTGAGGCATCTCACAGCACAACCTCCAGTAATCCATCCCCCGCTGCTGCACTAACTTTTCAAAAGCAGGAGTCAGTTCGAAACCCCTCGTCTATAAGTGTTGTGGACCAGACCAGATTCTCGCAAAATATAATAAGAAGGCCGCTGAGACCCAAACCTTTCCCTATTTTGAATATTAATGTGAAGTGTTCTTTCCAGATATGTTGTAACTGGTCAAACCACTCGACGTTAAGCAAAACATAATCTATTTAAATGCTTTAGCTAAAATACAATCAAAGAAAAGAACATTTAGGGATGGCTTATATGTTGGAACAGTTACACAAACAATAGATACCGTACCTTCTTGGTATACACCGCTTGGCACAACGATATATTCAAATACAGATTCTTACATGCAGTTTTATGATCCAGGAGAAATCAACATCAACAGAGATCTCAGAGAGAAAAGCAGCTGGGGATCATGTATTGAAAATCCCAACCCTTTTGGGATCCATAGCAGCTTCTGAATGCTGCAGCTAAAAACAAAACGAGGAAAACCTGGTCTGGGAAAGCTGGCCACTGCCCTTCCATTGTTATCACCGTTTTAATAAAACCTGAAGGCTTTCTCAGTTATTTACTTAAACTGTTGTCAGACAGCAATTCTTCACCTCTACCTTTAAAACCTCACGTCAAAAAAAACCAAGATAAAGTAAGCTCAATGTTCGGGAGAAGATTTGTATCTCGGGTGCTCGTTGTTGTGGTTCTGTTCACCGAGCTGGGAATTTGTGTTGCAGACGTTTCGTCCCCTGTCTAGGTGAAATCCTCAGTGCTTGGGAGCCTCCTGTGAAGCGCTTCTGTGCTGTTTCCTCCGGCATTTATAGTGGCCTGTCTCTGCCGCTTCCGGTTGTCAGTTCCAGCTGTCCGCTATAGTGGCCGGTATATTGGGTCCAGGTCGATGTGTTTGTTGATAGAGTCTGTGGATGAGTGCCATGCCTCTAGGAATTCCCTGGCTGTTCTTTGTTTGGCTTGCCCTATAATGGTAGTGTTGTCCCAGTCGAATTCATGTTGCTTCTCCTCTGTGTGTGTGGCTACCTAGGATAGCTGGTCGTGTCGTTTCGTGGCTCGTTGGTGTTCATGGATACGAATCGTTAGCTGTCTTCCTGTTTGTTCTATGTAGTGTTTTGTCCTATGTAGGATTTTGTATACTACATTGGTTTTCCTCATGTTGGGTATCGGGTCCTTCGTTCTGGTGAAATATTGTCTGAGAGTGGCTGTTGGTTTATGTGCTGTTATGAGTCCAAGTGGTCGCAGTAGTCTGGCTGTCAGTTCGGAAATGCTCCTGATGTATGGTAGTGTGGCTAGTTCTTTGGGTTGCGGCATGTCCAAAAGCCAGGGACAGAGCCAGGCAGAACGGATTCAGGATGATCCAGGTAATTATTACAGACGCTCACAACAGACTACACAAATACAGACAAGAAATTGCGCGCCAAAAATCGTTAATTTCAAAAACCACCAATCAGGAAAGGACCTGGACCATAGAACAGGCCGTCACCATAGGACAGAACAGGATAACACACCGCAAAAAAAAACGTCACTTAAAGAAAAACATGGTCAAACTAACATACAACGAAGAGGACACCACAACACACACCTCGGTTAAAAACCTCTCCCACAGACAGCTCACACACAAGGAAAGAACAAAACTGGCTAATGGGCTCAACTACAACCACAGAGACGCCAAGACAGCAGACTTCCTAGCAGCACTCGACTGCCCACTCAGGAACAATGGACTGACAGAAGAGACACAACAAACAGTGAGACAAATTATCGTACATCTGATAACAAGAAAAAGACAAACACATAACCTCAACACCAAGGAGTGGGAAGCACTAAAATCACTAAGAAACGATAAGAACATAATCATACGACCAGCAGACAAAGGCAGAATGACGGTCATCCTGGACAATGCAGAGTACATCCAAAAAGCACAACAACTACTTGCAGATATCAACACCTACCAAAAGATGGAGTTTGACCCCACCCTACAGCTCACCAATAGGATAAACAACACACTCAGGAATCTACAAAAAAACGGACAGATAACCAGGTCTGACCGACAAAGAATGAAACCTGAAAGCAACAACACCCCCAGATTCTATGGACTACCCAAAGTGCACAAACCAGACATCCCACTCAGAACCATAGTATCACGACCAGGGACACCATCACACAAACTGGCCAATGAACTACAGCAGAAACTGAAACACCTGATCAGCGGATCCAGACAATCTATACAATCGACACAGGAATTCTTGGACATCATCAGAAATATACACATAGACAAGGAAGAAACTATGGTCTCATTCGATGTCACGGCACTGTTGACCTCTATCGAAAAACCCTAGCCAGAGAAACAATAGCCAACCCTGCTAGACAGACATAACAGACAACAGGAAGTTGAATCGATCAACAAAGACGGCATACTTAAACTACTGGACTTGTGCCTCACAACACACTTCACATTCAACAACCAGATGTACGAACAAATCAACGGAACAACCATGGGCTCACTGATCTCTGGAGTCATAGCAAAAGCGGTAATGCAAAAGTTAGAACAAACAGTCTGATCGCAAATTCAACCCACACTCTGGGTCAGATATGTGGATGACACCTTTGTAATAATTAAAAACACAGAAAGAGAGAACACACACCAGATCATCAACGCCACACTTACAGGAATCCAATTCACTAGAGAGGAAGAAAAGGACAACCAACTCCCATTCCTAGACGTGATGGTACAGAGAACACCGAACGGAGAGTTCACCACAAAGGTTTACAGGAAAGCCACACACACAGACCAAGTCCTAAACTATGAAAGCAACCACCCCAACACACACAAACGAAGTTGCATCAAGACACTATTCAAAAGGGTCACAAGACACTGCAGCACACCAGAACTGCAAAAAGAGGAAGATGAACACCGATACAAGGTATTCGACAAAAATGGATACTCTCACACTTTCATCAACAGATGCCTAAGGGAAAGACAACGGAACGAGCACATGCTGCAACCCAAAGGACTAGCCACACTACCATACATCAGTAGCATTTCCGAACTGACAGCCAGACTACTGCGACCACTAGGAATCATAACAGCACACAAACCAACAGCCACGCTCAGACAACAACTCACCAGAACAAAGGACCCGATACCCAACATAAGCAAAACCAATGTAGTGTACAAAACCCTATGCAAGGACTGCACAAAACACTACATAGGACAAACAGGAAGACAGCTAACGATCCGTATCCATGAACACCAAATAACCATGAAACGACATGACCAGCAATGCTTACTAGCCACACACACAGATGAGAAGCAACATGAATTCGACTGGGACAATACTACCATTATAGGGCAAGCCAAACAGAGAACAGCCAGGGACTTCCTAGAGGCATGGCAATCATCCTCAGACTCTATCAACGAACACATCGACCGGGACCCAATAGACTGGCCACGACAGCGGACAGCTGGAACTGACAACCGGAAGCGGCAGAGACAGGCCACTATAAATGCCGGAGGAAACAGCACAGAAGCGCTTCACAGGAGGCTCCCAAGCACTGAGGATGTCACCTAGACAGTGAACGAAACGATTGCAGGACAAATTCCCAGCTCGGCAAACAGAACCACAACAGAAAATAACCTTTTTACTGTGATAGTGTCCTCACATCTCCATCTTTAATAAAATAATCCATCCATATACAAAGATGGATTCATTTTAGACCTCCTAATCTTCCTCTATTGGTAGACTGGAATAAATATATATTACATTGACTCTGAGCACACAAATGTTCACAGCTAGTTTCGATTTCAGTCATTTTACTCCTGCCACAGAATGCCTTTTATCTTTCTTCGTCCAAGTCTCCACAACGTGTCAAAACCTAATTTTTCTCGCCCTGTCAACTTTTTAATTTCAAGTTGAATGGCAGCAATAATAAACTCAATAAAGTTTTCTCCCTAAACTTCTCCACAAACTTTAAGGGGTCACGATCAGTGATAAAGATTTTTATCATGTATGTTATTCACAATTTAAATGCTGAAATGTTGTAACGCCAACACCAAGCTCAAGGCTCCTTCCCCATTGGGGAATAAATCTGTTGATGTTTCCACTGGACACTCCAACCACACGTTACATAATGGAGCACTTCTCATCTCTCCAATAGTCCTTCTCAATGACATAGCTCCTCATGTCTCAGCATAAAAGAATTACATGCTTCTGTACCTCTTAATGCTGTAACCCCTTTACCTGCTACTCCTGGCCTATGCCTGTATACCTTACTCTCACAGGGATATGTTTTAAGAAGATCTCACACATTCTTCTCAATCCCTCACAGAAACCAAACTTTGATTTCTGAACCCAATCATCATCATCAGCCATTTCTAATCTTGCCATTGTAACTCTTTGCTCTTCCACACGAGTTCTCCCGACTGCAGGAAGTGAAGTGTTGAACTTCTCCAAAATTAGAGTCTCTCTCAGAATGCCATAGGTTTGTTCTGTTTTTAATACCCTTCCCCACCTTTCAAAATTACTTTCTTTGATTCTTTCAAACACAATGTGCGCTTGACCAGGGATGCTATTTTAGATCCCTGAAACACTGTCGGCTTCTGACATAAGCTCATATGCACTTCAGATGGTTTTCTTCACCTCCTCCGATGGGGATGCAAATATCTATCAGCTTTGTTTGGATAAACTAAATCCACATGTTCTCTGGCCGCTGCACTTGTTTAGCCACTCTCTGAAATGAAATTAAAAAGGCTCCTCCATCATTCTCATCAAATTTAGATAATGCCTGGATGTATTTAAACAGATCCTGATCAGGCCTTTGGCTACCATAGGGTTGTTCTACCTCACTATCCTCTAATGAAAATCCATACAAAATGAAGAGGAATTTAGAATAACTTAACTATTGGAAACCTTAACCGAATAATGGATACAGTACGTTCTACAAATCAAATTTTCAATCTATTAACATCACCTAAACACACCCCTTGGCAAAAAGTAACATTCAGACATGCATTCTTGCATACAGTTCTCCAATCCAGGAGGAAACACCATCAAGTGAGGCTTTAGAGAGAGTAGCAGCTACGGATAATTTACTAAAACTTCCAACCCCTTTGGGACCCCAAGCACCCGGTGATTGTTACAGCTACAAGAAAAAACAAACTAGAAAGCCTGGTCTGTGCGAGCTGGCCATTGTTACTACTATTTATTTAAAACCCTAAAAGTCCCGTAAGTTATTTACTGGAGCTGTTTTCAGTCGACAGTTTGGCCTTTACGACCTCATACTAAAAAAAAATGAGAAACTAACACTTTATTTGAAAAAGTGACAGCATTGTCAGGCAATTTAGATGCCTGGCCCTTCACTCATTGGGCTTCCTAGTGTTACTGATCGCAAGATCACCTGAGAGGGACAACCACAGGTCCAGACCAAGTTACAAGGATGTATCTCATAACTTCTGAAACATGCCTGTCCATCGACCATCACATGGGACAAACCAGGAAGTGAACAACAGCTTGATACACCATTTCAGTATTTCTGAGCTACACAATGCCAGCACTCGATACACTAGGGAGCCAAAACCCAAGGCCAAGGAAAGATACAGAGAGACAGAGAGATTCACTTTAAAGACAGAAACAGTCAGTTAATTAACTGAAAAGATGTTGTGGAAATATGTGGAAAAAGACAGGGCAGTGGGACTAACTTTCGAAGTGAGATCTTCGTGAGTAAAATGACAAGAATGAGAACTTTGAATAAAGGCATTGTCAGATCAGCTGGAATAGTTTATTACATCAAGTTCTAAATCTGCTTCACAGAACACCACGAACAACATAAACTGGGACAAGATGACAGCCCAGCATGGAGAGCTGTGCAGACCATGCTAGTGTGTTGCTCAGTAAACTGCACTATCTGCCCAGCATGAGGCTATTGCAAACTTTACTATCATATGCAAACTATACCCACATCAGATTATTGCCTACAATGGGAAGGTTTGCTGTGTGTGTGTGTGTGTTTGTGGTTGAATGCGAAACTCATTGTTTGAGAAGGAACACACATGGAGGAAACTATTTTAAATACGAACAACTGACAGGCTTTTTATTAATCAACAGAGAGAGAACGAGAGAAGTTTCATGGATAGAAAAGATAAAGTGTTTGAGAATGTTAAAATAAAGTCATTGCCAGACACAACAGCAATATACATCGGCGTGCACATGAATGACAGATGGATGGGTGTTTGGTGTGAGGTCGAATCAGATTTGTTTCGGCAGGTCTGAAGCCAGGAGCGTCAGCAGCAGATTATTGGCTTCATTAAGCCTGTACTTCATAGCTCAAGGTTCAAACAGCAGATGGAATAAACCGGTGAGATATATTCTGGAGTGGTGATTATTTCAAGTTAGAAATGTTCAGGGCATGGTGTCAAGAATCAGGTCATAGTCAAAGAGATGTCCCACAGTTGTGACTTGTCTGCTTCAGCTGCTGCTATTGGCAAGGGCTGGAATGGAAATAGTGGAAGGAAGTGGAGTTTGTAACTAGAGCACTAGACGGTGACCTCCCTTCTCTGAACAGCAAAGGCAATGTTACAATGCATTGTGATTCTCCCCTGAAACTGAATAGATCAACATAGAGACCCGTGAGTAACACTGCCAGAGCAGAGAGGGAGGGAGTTATTGAACACGTTCATTAATGTAGTTAGTCGTGGCCTGTAGAGTGAATATCTGGATTGAGAGATTCAACAGGAACAATAATAGTGGCAAGATGTGTAGACTATATGAAATAACAATAATATAGTCATAACTAGTTTATAAAAAAACAAAATCTGGACAGTGACACTCACCAGGAAAACCAACGATAGCCAGGAAGTGATAATAAAAAATATTGAATAATGAGAAGAGCGTAATAGATATGCGATGATAATGACAGCCAGTAAGATGAAGAAAGATACCAAACATAATCAGATAAGCTCCTGTACCTTGATTGAATATTCCAATCTAATGTTCTCAAATACTGATCCATTGCTGGCACATTCCAGTCTAATGTTCTCAGATACTGATCTCTCCTCCCTCTCTCTCTAGATCTGCTGATCCCTGTCAGTGCTGTTGGTGATGCTCCCGCTCATGTTATGGAATAACACATTGAACGGAGCCCATTTATCATTAAAAGATGGAAACCCTCCACTGGGATCATTAGAATCCATGGAGATTGGCATTAATCACACTTACTGAACAAATAGGCTCAGTTAACCTGTTCAAAACATCACTTTTCATTTACTGGTTTTGGATGGAATGGATGAGGGTTGCTGAGCGATGGATCATAAATCTTTAAATCTTTTAAATCTTTTTTATTAACTTGTATATGAGAGTATTAATAGGACACTGCACGGGTCTATATATGTTCCACTCTGTTTATGAAAGGAAGCAGTTATAAAATAACAGATTGACTGCATTAAAAAAAATCAGGTGGGCAGGTTTCTCGATACCTGAACACAAAGTACAGTAATTATTGACCAGTGTTGGGCTACTTCTGGTTTTAATTCCCTGTTGTCAAATCCTTTCATAACCTTGAGATTATTGAGACTGCTGCTCAGGAACAGGCCGAAACAATTCTGTCCCTATGGGCCTCCTACAGAGGGATAAGAGAAGGCCATTCAGCCCATTTTAACCTGTTACTACTTGAAAAGGTGGAAAGCTGGAATATAGGCACATTTTGCCGAAAGAATCATTCGCTGCAGCTGTATGAAGTGTCTCTGTGAGGGCACCTGTAGTAAATAGGGTTGTTTGTGTTTCTGTAATTGAGAAGGAATAGACCTCTATTAGATACAGTTTACCAACTGATCATAATCCGCGGGTTGCTATGTTATTTAATGTCTCAGATCTGTTACACAGGGACAGGAGGAGGCCATGAAGCCTCTTGAGTCCATTTCAGAGGGACAAGAGGGGATCATTCAGCCTGTCCAGTCTATTACAGAGGGACAGTAGGAGCCTATTCAGCCTCTCGAGCCTGTTCCAGAGGGGAGGAAATATATATTTAACATTCAAGTCTGTTACACATAAATATTAGTTTTAAACTAATATAAGGGCAATAAGTGCATAGTCAATGGGGAAATTGGGCCAGAAAAATGTGGACATGAGATGGCTTTAGAAATAGGGTTACCGAGGCATTGAAGCAACTCTACACATCCTTTAATTACAAAATATTAACTTGGGAGAGAATAGGGCACCTTAAAGATCAGTAAGGGTACGTATGTGTAGAACCATAGGAGGTGTAAGGGATGCTAAACAAGTATTTTTCCTAGTATTTAATGGAGAAGAGGTTACAAGAGCGAGAGAATGAAGAAATACATAGTGATATCTTGAAAAGTATCTATATTACAAGGAGATGTTGGACATTTTAAAACATATAAAGGTGAACAAATCCCTGGGACCTGATCAGTTGTATCCCAGAATATTATGGGAAGCTCGGAAAGAATTTGCTCAGCGTTTTGCTGATATATCTGTAAGATTGATTTCCACAGGTGAGGTGGCAAAAGACTGGAGGGTTGCTAACATAGTGTCATTATTTCAGAAATTAAGGAAAGCCCAGGTAACTATAGACCGGTGAGCCTGACTTCAACGGTGACTAAATTGTTGGAGGGGATTTTGAGGGAAACGATGTATATGCATTTGGAAAGACAAGGACTGAAGAGGGCTTTGTACATTGGAGATCACGTCACACTGACTCGGTGGAATTTTTTGAGGAAGTGAAGATAATGATTGATGAAGGCAGGACAGTGCATGTTGTCTTCATGGAATTCAGTCAGAAAACCAAAATATTCTACATGGTAGACTGGTTAGCAAGGTTAGGCTGCCTGGGATCCAGGGAGAACTCGCAATTTAGGTCAAAATGTTTCTTGAATATCGGAGACAGGGTGTGACAGTTGGCATTTGTTCATTAAACTTGGAGACCTGTGACCAGTGGCGCTGCTCGCAAAGATCAATAGTGGGTCCATTGCCTTTTGTCACTTTACAAATGATTTGCACTTGAGTATATGAAGTATTGTCAGTAAGTTTGTAGATAATTCCAAATTTGGTGGTGTAGTCGACAGTGAAGAATGATCTCTCAGAATATAATGGGAACTTAATTAGGTGAACTGAGGAGTGTCAGATGGATTTTATTTTAGATAAATGTGAGGTGTTGCATTTTGGCAAGCAAAGTCAGGGCCAGACATATAGGTAGGATCCTGTCAAAAGTTGCCAATCACGGAGAACTCCATAGAAATTATAGAATCCCTACAGTTAGGAAACATGATTTTCGGCCCATCGAGGCCACACCGTCCCTCGAAACAGTATCCCAATGGACAAACCCCTACCCTATCCCTCTCAGCCTGCATTTCCCATAGCTAATGCACCTCGCCCTCACATCCAAGGGTACTATGCACAATTTAGGATGGCCAACCTACCCTTATATGTATATCGTTATACTGTCAGAGGGAAACATAGCACCCGGAGGAAACTCACACAGACACGGGGAGAATGTACAAACTCCACACAGCCAGTCATTCAAGGATGGAATTAAACCCAGGTCGCTGCACTGTGAGGCACCTTGTGGTGCAGGTTCTCTGTTCCTTGAAATTGCCGTCACAGGTAGACAGCGCAGTGAAGAAGGCACTCGGTGTTCTCCCCTTTATTGGTGCGTGCTTTGAGTCTATGCGTTTGCATGACATGTTGCATCTGTACAGGACATTGGTTTGGCCACATTTGTAATACTGCCTTTAATTCTGGTCACCCTGCTGTCGGAAAGATGTTGTCAAACTTTAAAGGGTGCAGAAGAGATTTAAAAGAATGTTGCAGGTGTTGGAGGGTTGGAGTTACAGGGAGAGTTTGAATAGGCTGGGACTGTTTCCAAGTGTTGAGGCTGAGGGTGGACCTGAAAGAAGTTTATAAAAAATCAGGAGGGGCCTAGAAAAAGTAAACAGTCAATGTATTTTCCCAGGATAGACAATTCCAAATATAGAATATAAAGGCTTAAAGTGAGAGGAGAAAGATTTAAAAAGGGATGTGAGGGACAACATTTTCACACAGAGTCTGCTGCGTATATAGATTGAACAGCAAAAAGAGGTGGTGGAGGCAGGCACAGTTACACCATTTAAAAGGCATTTGGATGGATACATGCATGGGAAGTATTCAGAGAGAGATGGGCCAAGTGCTGGCAAGAGGGACGAGATTAATTTAGGATATTTGGTTGGTATGGATGACCAGACCAAAGGATCTTTTTCTGTGCTGTACATCTCTGAGAGTCTATTGACTCTTGAGTGTTTAACACGGGAACAGGAGGAGGCTATTCAGCTTCTGAATTCTGTCAGTCAGCTGGTTTGCTCAATTACTGACAGTCAAATGCAAAAATAAATCATTCAGATTTTGATGGTGTTGTACAGAAACAGGAGAAAGGCTTTTAGTCAAGAAAAGCTGGAAAGAATGTGAAGAGGATATTCAGTCCCTCACCTCCATTCCACAGGAGCAGCAGGTGAGCACAGAGCTATTTGAGCCTGTTACTCTGTAGCAGGAGGAGGACATCTATTTTAACAAATCTTCGATTAGGAGGCAGTCACTCAACCGCTCGTGACAGGGACACAGGAACAGGAGGGAGTCACTCAGCTGCTGAAGACCGGGACACAGGAACAGGAGACAGTCACTCAACTGCTCGAGACTGGGACACAGGAACAGGAGGGAATCACTCAACTGCTCGAGACTGGGACACAGGAACAGTAGACAGTCACTCAACTGCTTGAGACTGGGACACAGGAACAGGAGGCGGTCATTCAACTGCTCGAAATTTGGACACAGGGAAATCTGGAGGCTATTGAGGCCCGAGGATCCTGTTCCGCAGGAACAGGAGGAGGTGACTCACTCCCCACCAGTATGGGACACTGGGAGAGAAGGGGAGTTTGCTTGGAACAAACATAAATATATGAATAAGTTGCATTCGTGGTCCACACAATCCTGCCCCACCATTCACTAAGACCACGGCTGATCTGATGGTGATTCCCTCATTCCATTTCACAGAGACTGTCCTCTCTGCAGCCTCTGCTCCATTTGTTGGTTTTGTTGCAGACCCAGATTCTGTAACAACAGTCACCATGACTCATCCAGAGGGTCGGGTCAAACCGGATGAGTCTGGATTTGAAGAGTCCAATAACAAGAATGAAAACACAAAATAAAGGTATAGCCAGATGTTTAGTTCTCTCACATTCTCAATCCAACTCACATAACCTGCCCGTCCATTATACTTTCAGGATGGAGCACTGTGTAGATATGGCTCGCGTACGGCTGAATACAACCCAGCTATGTGCAGAGTGAAACTCTGTGCAGCCCACACCAATGCTGGATCTATAATCCTGGGCGAAATGTCCAGCGTGGGGAACTGTGCAGACCGCTCTGGATCATTCACATATAAACCCAGGCTGTTGCATTGTTCGGTAACACTGTGTTAGATCACTGCCCAGTGTGGGGATACATGTAACCAATGCTGAAAGTGACAGGATGTGCAGCTCCCATCCATTTACAGCTCCATATCTCCACTGTGCCTTGACAAAGGATGTCATGGATGTGAAAATCCCTGCGATGCAGAGATGTAAATGGAAACATTTTAAATACCAATAGTTCTGATTCAGGCGAGTATCACACCAGTATTTAAAGTTGAAATACCTGAGATAACATCCAATGAGGTTTCGTGAATGATGCAAAGTAGTTAGAGGGGGATGGTATTGTTATAGTGGTTGCACTATGATCAACAATGTGAATTAGAGGAACAAATATGCAGGGGGACTGGGGAGATTTGCAGGAACAATAGGGTTGTTATAATAGGTGATTTCAATTTTCCTAACATAGACTGTGGCTTCCAGATGGTTGAGAACTTCGGTGGAACGTAATTTGTTAAGTGTGTTCAGGAAAGATTCCACAATCAATATATAGAGTATCGTACTCGGGAAGGGTCAAACTCGACCTACTGTTGGGAAATAGGGCAGGATAGGTGAAGGAGATAAAGTGGGGGAGCATTTTGGTAAAAGTGATTAGAGTTGTATTAATTTTAAAATAGTTATGGTAGGGACAAAATTGGTCCACAGATTCAAGTTCTAAATTGGGGCAAGGCGTATGTTGTTGGAGCTAGACAGTGGATTGCAGGGGATGATTGGAGTTGTTTTCTTCAAGGTAAAAGGATCTCGCGCAAGTGGGAGGGCTTCAAAAGTGAGTTGAAGGTTTCCATTTTCCTGTGAGGGTGAAGATTATGTGAGACTGGAAGAGAGAACTCTGGATGTCAAGAGATATTGAGGCTTTGACCAGAAAAATGGAGGCGTGGCTCATGTTCAGGCAGCTCATATCAAGGGAATCCCTGGAGGTATATTCAGGGGATAGAGGAGTTTACTGAAGAAGGATATCAGCAAGGCTATAAGGGGGTATGAGGTAGTCTTGGCTGAGAAGATTAGAGTGAGTCCAAATTCAGTATAGTAAAGATAAAGAGCAACGAGAGAGAGAATAGGATGCTTTAAAATCCAAAACCGGCATGCATGTGTAAACCCTCAAGAGATGAGTGAAGTCTTCAATTTCCCCTCTGTGTTTATCATGAAGAAAGACATGAAGATCTGTGACATTTAGGCGGTTAGTTGTCATATCTTGGGACTGTCCATATCACAGTAGAGTTGCTGTTGGACATATTAGAGCGCACAAAGTCAGACAAATCTCTTGGTCCTGACCAGATATATCTGAGAGCACTGTAAGAGGCGATAGAAAAAAGCTTAGGGACCAAGTTCCCGGAAGACTGGGCTGTAGCAAATGTTGTGCCCTTATTCAAGAAGGGCTGCAAAGAAAAACCTAGGAAATATAGACCAGTAAGCTTCACACCTGTTTTCGGTAAACCACTTGAGAAGGTTCTGAGAGATAAGATGTGCATGCATTTGGAAAGACATAGTTTGACTTGGAGCAGTCAGCATGGCTTTGTGCGTGGCAGATCATGCCTTACAAATTTTGTTTGAGATTTTTGCGGAAGTGACAAGGAAGGTTGATGAGAGCAGGGTTGTAGACATATTCTATATGGATGTCAGTAAGGCCTTTGATAAGGTTCCACATAGTAGGCCGCTCTAGAAGGTTAGATCGCATGGAATCCAAGGTGAACTGGCAAATTAGACTGAGCTGCCAGTGGAAGTGGTTGAAGTGGGCACACTAACAACATTGAAAAGGCATTTGGACAAATACACACATAGGAAAGGATTAGATGGATAGAGGGCAACAGCAGGGAAATGGCAGATTGGTAGATAAGGGGCAATTACACCATGGTTTGTTGACGGAGGACGGTGGGCGTATTGGATGGGCGAGTACCGAGGGGGAACATTCCCATCCCAGAGGGTGCCACACCACCAGCCACACCCAGCATGTTCTGTGCTCACTACCGAGTTCAATGCAGTATTTGAGGTCAGAAGAAATGTCCAGCAATACAGGACAAGCATCAATAACCTTCCCCACTCTGTCAGGATAAGGGTCACCGTATTCTGTCTGCTCCCTCAGAATCACTGTATATCTGTGAGTGCAACTACTCCCGAACAAGGCTCATTGTCCCCCACCCTCACTACTGCATGCAACACCTTCTCTCTCTCTCTCTCCCCTTTGCAATACCACCCACACAGTCATAGAATATTCTGGAGAATGCCGATTATAGAATGTTCCAGATAATGTTCCAAATATTTCCCAGTTTCAGGGAAATGTTAGTGTCCCAGTGTGCAACACATGAGAGTCACTTGACTTACCTTAATGATATTAAACCAAAAACAACTTCTAAACACGTCTTGTTATAAATACAATTTCGAGCAGAGAACATTTTTACCCTCAGACGTTATCTTGACTGTTATCTGAACTGAACCACTTTCCTTGTTATGAATGTTTCTCTTACCCTTTGTCTGTGATTGTTTCTGTCTGTAACAGTTACACAGTCTCCCACTCAGTTGGCAGGACGGCAGGTTTGTGATGTAGAGGGAGGGCAACAGCGCAGGTTCAGTTCCTCACATTGACAGAGATTACCATGAAGGGGCCACTCTCTCAGCCTCACCCCATCACCCGAGATGTGGTGATCCTCAGGATAAACCACCATGAGTGGTCTCTGTAATGAGAGTTTTTTGGGACTGTATTCTATCAATGTTAGCATTTTAATTAAAAAAAAAATTTAAAAAGAAATTTTTTATATTATAGTAAACCAATATTAACACAACTCAAATATCTGAAAAAAAAATACATCCAATTGCACGTACATACAAAACAAGTTAAAACACTACACAGGCCGAAGAAAAAACAAAACTAAACAATAAATAATGAATAAATAATACAGCTCAGCATAACAAAAGGACAGCTCTCGCTCATCAAGAGCATTAACTGATACACATTTTTATGTTCATAGCTCTTCCTCTCTGGGGGTGGGGGAGTTCAGACATCCAACACAACAGAATATTTTTCCCAGCACAGAAAGTACGGATTGTAAGGATATATATTTTTTTCCCATATTCATCTGTGGAAAGTACCTTGGGCAGGCCCAGGAAAACAGAAACCAAGTCCATCTCCAATTCAGTCCCCAATACACACTCTATCACATCTGACACAGTGCTCCAATATAGATGAAGTCTGCAGCAGACCCACAAACAATGAGTAAGAGTGACTGCAGTCATTCTGCATTTAGGACATGCTGAAGATAATCCCACTTTGAATTTTGAGAGACAAATAGTTATCAGATAGACCCTACGAAGAATTTTCAACTGCATGGTATGGGTCCTATTACAGATCAAAATCCTTCGAGCATTTTCACAAATATCCTCCCATGTCTCCGAAGTGTTCTGAACCCCCAACTCTCGAGCAGACATCACAAAGCTGCACAGTCTCGTCTGAGGGGACACTCTCCAACTAATGATAAAGGGTACTGACAGAGAGTGTATTCGAAGCAATAAGCATCCTCTTCCCTTTATCGGATCTGGAAGAGTGTGGTAAAAGTGTGTTTTTTTTTAAATCAAATCTCTGATCTGGGAAAAAAGTACAGAGGTCTCTACTAGGTAGTCCATACGTACGAGTTTTTTGATTAAATGACATCATTGTTTCTCCATCAAATAACACGAGGTGGCTCGGTGGTTAGAGCTGCTGCCTCACAACACCAGGGTCTCGGCTTTGGTTCTGGCCTTGGGTGACTGGCTGTGTTGAGTTAACATTCTCGCCGTGTCTGTGTGGGTTTCCTCCCACAGTACAAAGATGTGCAGGTGAGATGAATTGGTCATTGTTATGTCACCCATAATGTTCAGAGATGTGTAGGTTTGGGCATTAGTCAGGGTAAATATGGGATGGTAGCGGAATGGGTCTGGGTGGGTTACTCTTCACAAGGTCAAAGTGGACTTGCTGGGCCGAAGGGCTTGTATCCACACTGTAGGGATTCTACTAATACTAAATCACTCAAGCAAGGTACACCCCTTGATGCCCACAGTTTAAACCTGGAATCCATCATCCCTGGATGACAAACCGGTGTACCAATTACAGGGGTAAGAAACATGGTTTTGGCTGTATTGCACTCGATCTGACGCATTGTCGTTCATGCTTTAACAATATTGATAATTATTGGGTTATGACAATATTTCATAAATGTTGTCAATTTAGCTAAGAAAAACAGACAAATAAAGGTTCACTTTATCTGATAGGGTTCAATATCTCACAGTATTGACGTCGAGCCCTCAGCAGCCCAGGCACTAACATCGGATAAAAAAGAGCTTAATTGATAGCTTTTATCTGGGCAATCTACATCCCACAAACTGTGGGGTAGTTGCAATTTAGTTAGCTTGATAAAGAGTCGCTTGTGCTGCCAAATAAAAGACCTAAACCAGTCATTATGACTCCTAAATACCGATGTGGGAAACATTAAAGGAAGCATTCACACGGGGTATAGTAAATGAGGAAGGACATTCTTTAATAAGAGCTATCCGACCTGGCCAGGATATTGGAAGTGCCTCCCATCTTTGAAGGTCTTGTTTAATTTTGTCAAACAAATGGACATAGTTCACGTCAAATAAAAGATCAAAGGCGGATGTAATGAATATACTGAAATAGAGAACCTCGACCCCCCACCCCCGTGTACATTTAAAAGGAAACCAGGATTTGCCCTCATTCAGTTATTTCCCCATGACCTCCCATAGACATGGCCTCCAATGTTGTAAAATTAATCTTAAAGCACGAAAAGGCGACAAGCGAATTATTGCATTGCATCACGTGAGCTGCCGAAATTGCGGGATTTGACAAGAACATAAGACCATCTGCATACAACATAATTTTATGTGACTTTTATCCCACTTCTGGGCCAGGTATGTTGGGGTAAGATTTCCAATTGTGTACGATGCCATCGAATCTAAGATTGTTGCAGGGATGGGAAAGACATCAACCCTCGTGTGCCAATTCTGCGGGTTAAAGAAGAAAATAAAATTCCTACTTGTGAGGTAGATCTGCCTCCAGACATCCAGAAGCTCTAGTTCTAGACACAAATCCATTAATTGCTTACATTATAACGAGTGTATTGAGAGTCCTTTGGACATTCTGTCCATCGTGGGGCCATAAGACAGTTGAAATCTCCTTCTACAATCATGTGCCATGATGCAAGATAACTGAATTTGGAAAATGCATATACCAGGATTTTAAGAGGGTGCACCGGGTGGCAATAAACATTTAAAATACTGTGTTAATCCCTGTTGTTCAAGACTTTGGGATTATGATCCTTCCATGGGTGTTAATATAATCTAGTAATTTAAATGGAAGATTCTTCCTATCAATTCTGACTATTCCCCCACTCTTAGTATTAAAAGACGTGAAATAAACCCGATCAAACCCGCCCTGCTGTAACGTCAAATGTTCCTTGTTACCAAGGTGCAACTCCTGCAATAGGAAAACTCTCTCTTTTTTAAGATGAGAAAGTATATTTTTCCTCTTGAATGGCCGATGGCTTCCCTTAATGTTCCAGGTTCACCATTTAAGCACATCATTATCCATAACACACTGCAGCAACATTTGAACTCGAGAGAATTTCATATCGAATGACACATCGCTGAGCATTAATGACAAAAGACTCATCGAGCCTAAAATCTGTACAAACTAAAACTACTGCAACTAACAAGCTCTCAAAACTTTCCAAAGCTGAAAACATAATAAAAGAACGAAACAAAATCCAAAGTGCCTATGACACTTGATAGGGTTTTTACCTCCCCCCCCACCCCCCTTACCCAATGGAGACGCTGACGGCCTAGGTCTCTGTTCTACAACACTGACAAAGGCCTTGCTTTTAATTGTATAGGTCCTGCTCTTGTTTGATTTACCAAATCTAATACCTCGCATTAATCCAAACTAAACTTCATTTGCCACTCCTCAGCCCAGTGTGTGATATTACTGTCACCTTCTCCTCCCCCTTCAATTTTAAAATGCCCATCCCTCTCCAGGAGGCCTGCACACTCCGGCCTTGATTTTCACAAACACCCTGAGTTTGGGTTGCCTTCTGTGGTTAGGGAGAGGAGGGACAGATTGCAGACACAGTCAGTGGGGAGGAGAGGCTTGACAGTAATCAGCGGCCTGGTTTCATTTCATGGTTTTAGGAAAAAGGCAGTCACACGTGAGAGTTGGGTAATACTGATTGGTTTTTTTTCTGCCAGAAATTATGGTCTTTTTCCATCTCTGGTGTTCAGTAATGAAAATCTATTCCGGACCCTTCCTTGTGCAGAGTGTGTCTGCATGATTTCTTTCCCTAATATTACAGACTACACATAACAGCGATTAAAGCTGTTCATAGTTAACTTCGATGGCACAGTACGTACACTCAACAAAGTAAAAACAATGACTGTAGATGCGAGAAACCAGATTCTGGATTCGTGGTGCTGGAAGAAAACAGCAGTTCAGGCAGCATCCGAGAAGCAGTAAAGTCGACGTTTCATCGGGAAGGGCTTTTACGAGAAACGTCGATTTTACTGCTCCTCGGATGCTGCCTGATCTGCTGTGCTCTTCCAGCACCACTAATCACGTATACTCAACATCCTATAGTTGAGACAAATATTTTGCCTTTGTTTAACAATACAAAGTGTTTTGTGTAATTCAGTAAAGGTAACCTGGTTATAATAAATCCACAACGAGCTGAAAGCTGACACTTAAAATATGACCCAAAATCTGAATATGGTACTGTCGTGGGTAATGTCCCTGAGCCAGAGGTCTGGATTTGATTCCTGAACGTGCGTGGTGGTGTTCCAAGCTCTGGACTAGAAGTTCTGGATTCAAGTCCTGCCTGTTGCAGAGGTATGCCCCAGCATGTCAGGACAGTCTGATGAACAAACACACAGGAGAATAATGTTACAGCTTTATGGGTATTGCTGCGTGATGCTAGTGTCCCTACCTCCGGGCACAAAGGTCTGGGTGCAATTCCCACAGAAGTGTTTCATAACACACCTGTATAAACTGATTAAAACGGATTTAGAATTGTGGCTTGATGGAAAAGGAAGAGGTGTCAGTATTGCATTTCAGAGTTTAGGCCCAGGATGATTTAAAGCACAGCCATTCGTGTCGACTGGAGTCACATTTTGCAGCAATCAAGGTTTATAAAATTCAAATGGTTATGGATAGGGTGAGTAGTCAGGTTTTTCACCTGGTTTGGGGCGTCCAAAACTAGAGGGCATTGGTTGAAATTGAGAGTGGAAAGCTTTTGACGAGCCCACGAGCACCATTTCACGCAGAGGGTGGTGTGCATATGGAATGAGCTGTCAGAGGAAGTGGTGGAGGCTGGTCCAAATGCAGCATGTCAAAGACATCTGGATGCTGACAGACCTGCCGAGACTTTCCAGAAATTTCTGTATTTGTTGAAAAATTCATTCATTTTAACATAATATTCTGAATACATTAAGCATCTTATTTTTTAATGATGTAGCGACATATAAACATATCTTCAAATCGACCGAGACCATTTTCACATAAGGATATGGCACTGTGTATGACCGCAACAATGATGCACCTACTTGGAACAGGGAATGTGATGGAGACATAGATTGGACAATGTACAAGGAGACCTCACATGTTTGGGAGAGGATGACATTACTGTGTGATTTAGCTCAGAGAGCGAGAAAATGTAATCTGCCTGAGAAGGAACGGCCGATTACACTGTCTCTCCTTCATTGTTCCTCATGACAGCAATGTGTGAGAGCTAAAACAAAAAATCTACAGTCATCGTTGCCATTCTTATTTTTATAAAATCCCTACAGTGTGCAAACAGGCCCTTCGGCACAAAACGTCCATACCAACCTTCCCAAGGCTCGCTCCCTTACATTTACCCCAACAGATGCACCTAACCTAGAAACCCCTGAACACTTCGGACAAATTATTATGACCCATCCATCTAACCAGCACAGCTTTGGACTGTGGAAGGAAACTGGAGCAACCATTAGAAGGGATAATGTGCAACCTCTACACAAATAGTCAACCGAGTCTGGAATAGAACGCAAGTCCCTGCTGCGGTGAGGCAGCAGTGCAAACCACTGAGCCACTATGATACCCTTGGGCGAGCCCTGCCCAGAATTCATTGGAATCTCTTCACTGCCTAATGCAAAGGAAATTCAGCCAAATCCAACTGTTCCAGGATGAAGTCCTATTGCGAGCAGCTTGTGTGATGAGAATGCCTTCAGAAGCAGAATAAAATTCTGAACAATCTCTTAATTTTTCCTTTTGTCATGAGTTACAATAATATATGGACAAAGCGCGTTCAACTTGAAATTGCAGAGATTTTGTTTATCTGCGTGTTCAACTTGAAATTGCAGAGATTTTGTTTATCTGCCTGTGTGTATGTGTGTGTGTCTGTGTGTGTGTGTCAGTGTTTTTAGAAAGGGAAATATAGATTCTTTATTTGCAATATCCAAAGAGTGTGCCATGCATTTTTCCACCATAGTTTGAGTAACATTGCTCTGGATCATAAACGTGTTGTTTTCGCAGATTAAAGAAACTAGCCTGACTTGTTGCTAAAACTGACCCTGACCCAGTCTGAGACCGATATCATCGATCATATCACCGACCTGGTTACATTTGACATGCATTGTGAGCAGTGGAGCAGTGGGAATGGAAAACGAAGCAGTGACCCCAAAAGTCGGCGAACTATAGACCGGTGAGCCTGATGTCAGTGGTCGGTAAGTTGTTGGAGGGGATTCTGAGGGACAGGATTTACATACATGTTTATGCCGAAACATCGATTCTCCTGCTCCTTGGTTGCTGCCTGACCTGCTGTGTTTTTTCCAGCAACACATTTTTCAGCTCATACATTTCGGATGGCAAGGGCTGATCAGGGTTGTCAACGTGGCTTTCTGCATGGAAAATCATGTCTCATTAATTTGATTGAGTTTTATGAAGAGGTGACAAAGAAGATTGATGAAGGCAGTTTTGTAGACATTGTCTACATGGACGTCAGTTAGGTGTTCACAACATTCCGATTGGTAGGCAGATGAGTAAGGTTCGGTCACACGACATACAGCGGAAGCTAGTCACAATTAGCTTGAAGGAAGACGGATATTTTTCAGACTGGAGGCTTGTGAGCAGCAGTGTGCTGTATGAATCGGTACTGACTTCTCTGCATTTCGTCATTTATGTAAAGGATTTAGATGTGAATATTGGGGCCATAGTTAGTAAGTATACAGATGACATCAGAAAGGTGGTGTAGTAGATTATCTCAGAGTGCAACGAGACCACAATTAGATGGGACAAAGGGGCAAGGAGTGACAGACATAGTTAATTTAGATAAATACAAAGTTTTGCATTTTGCGAAGGCAAATCAGGGCAGAATTTATACATTAATTGTAAGGTCCTGGGGCGTGTTGTGGATCAAGGGGACATAGGTCTGCAGGTACATCGTTCCTTGAAAGTGGAGTTGCAGGTAGACAGAGTGGTGCAGAACACATTTGGCACATTTGCCTGAATCAGTCAGAGCATTGAGAAGAGGAGTTGTGTTGGCATGTTGCCTCTGAACAGGAAGTTGGTGAGGCCACTTTAAGAAAACTGCTTACAACTCACTTGCAGAACTGGAGGTTTGAGCTTCAGGGAAAGGTTGATTAGGTTGAGGTGTTTCCCCCTGGAGTGTCAGAGGCTAAAGGATGACATTATAGAAGTTTATAGAATCATCAGAGGCATGGATATTCTGAACAGCCATGTTCTGCTCCCCAAGATAGGGGAGTCCAGAACAAGACAGCAAAGGTTGAAGGGGAGAGGGCGAATAATTTAGAATGGACCTGTAGGTAAATGTTTCACACATAGAATGGTGTGTGTACAGAAAGTGCTGTCAGAGGAAGTGGTGAAGGTGGTTAAAATCGAACATTTAAAATGTATCTGAAAGAGGAGGGATATTGGAAATGCTGGCAAATGGGACTAGGTCAGATTTGATATCTGATCGGAGTGAACAGATTGTACTAACGGGTCTGTTTCCTTTCTGCATGACTGTCAGACTCTATAAGAGGGATGGCGAAATATTCTGATAGGACCTTTCAAGTGTGAATTCTCTTCACTGGAAAATTATCGTGCCTCTATGTTCACATGGATTGAAAGCTGTTTAGTTAAATATTTGACAGGGAAGTGAGTCACTGGTAATAGTACACAAACAGGAAAATGGGTCTGAGTCCATCATCTTTCATGTCTGGTGGAGAAGGCTCAAAGTATCTAATGTCCCACTCCTGCTCCTCAGTCCCATGTTTTTGTGTTCCATCCACCCCCGCAGGAGGGTTGGAGGCCACGTACTTCTATAACCTGTTGCACAGAAACAGAGGAGACCAGTCAGCCTCTCAAGACTGTCACACACGCTTTGAAGTCATTTGGGAAATGCAATTGGAAAATCCAGGCACGGGTTTGAAAGAGGTCCCTCATCTCTCTTCACAGAGCTTCCCCTCTCTGCAAATTGTGCTTCATTTGTTGGTCATGTTTAGACCCAGGTTCACTGTGATTACAGCCCACATACCTCACCCAGAGATGGCTCACAAAATCCTCTTGTCTCCCTGCCTGCAACATTCCATAATAGACATTCATGAAAATAACACCCACTAACTTTCCAAGAACAGAATGTGAGAACATCAGACACAGGAACAGGTCATTCACTCCCCAAGCCTGCCTTGCCCTTCACTAAGATCATGACTGATCTGTTCTCTGTCTCAAATCCTCTTTCATACCCAATTCCTCATAGCCCTCAACTCTCTGTCAGATCAATATCCATCTACCTCCTCTTCAAATACTTTCAGTCATTTTGCTCCCCACCACTCTTGAGAAGAGAA
Source organism: Chiloscyllium punctatum (assembly GCF_047496795.1). Classification (NCBI taxonomy): domain Eukaryota; kingdom Metazoa; phylum Chordata; class Chondrichthyes; order Orectolobiformes; family Hemiscylliidae; genus Chiloscyllium; species Chiloscyllium punctatum. The sequence continues at coordinate 48,591,029 of NC_092766.1, read as the reverse complement.
AGTCTGACATTCAAAACCACGTGTTTGAAGAAAACACTTGCTGCTCCTATATCATGATTTATTGATATGAACAAAAGAGGTTGAGACAAGGGTTCAGGTACAAATGACTGGTCCTGATGTCAAGGCAGTGGTTGACGTCTGCTGACATCAAGGAGCTTAACAAATCTGGACTTAATGGGAATCGAAGTAAACTCTCCAGTGTTTGGAGTCAAACATGGCACAAAGGAAGATGTTCATCATCTCAGTCCTGGGTCATCTCTGTGCGAAATCCTCAGGGTAGCTTCCTCTTCACAAACAGCTTCAGCTGCTTCATCAATGTCTCCCCTCCCCACCATTCCCACCATAAGATCAGAAGTGGAGATGTTCACTGAAGATTCCACAATTTTCAGAACACTTTGTACCCCTGTCAGCTCCTGAACTAGTCTGTGTCCATGTGCAGCAAGACCCAGACTCCATTGAGACTTGTTCTGTTAAATGGTCCGTAACATTCATCTACCAGCACTGCTTGACACTGCACATTGCCCCAGTACAATAAGAGTTCATTCAGCATCTCACGCCAGTTTCACAGGAATATGAGGAAGCCATTCTAGTGTGATGGACCACAAGAGAGCCCCTCGAAAATATTTGAAGGCGGTAACCTAGACTGTAATTTTTTTATTTTAAAGGCAATATAAAGTGACTGTTCCAGATGCAAAGTGACAGGTCAAACTATTCAGTGTGAAGCTAAACACTATTTATTGAAACACGAAAGATAAAATGAAAGCAAAGAGGAATTTAGAAAAACATAATTCTATTAGACAAGTTAACAGAATAAAAAATCTAGGAACTATTATTAATGAACTATTACTATTACCAATATAGGAAAATCCCATAAACACAGCCCCTGGCAGAAAGGAAAATTCAGGAACAGATTGTTACAAACATTTCTCTAATCCAGGAATTAAAAACAGCACCAAGCGAAAATTCAGAGCGAGTAGCAGCCAGGAGACAGTCACTGAAGATTCCAACTCTGTGGAGACCCCAATAGTTTCTGATACGACTTAGAAACCAAAATCCAGAGATCGTAATTTGTGAGAGCTGGCCACACCCATTCAGGCTGCATTAAAATTAACCCAAGGCCTCCCTTGCTGTTTACTCAGTGTCCTTAACTAACCAGCTTGGTAACGATCATTCAATCTCTCTCTGAAAAGAAACCAGGACAAAATAACCTCTCAAAGCCGCAGCATCATCACACTTGTCAGTACATCGAGCTGTCAAACAGGAACCAGGGGTAACCCAATCAGGGCCTTGGTCCTGTCCAATCGGAAGAGGAAGAAGCCATTCAGACCCTTGAGTCTCTTACACAGGAACAGGAGGAGGCCATTCGGTCCCTAAAGCCAATTGCACAGCAACAGGATGAGGCCATTCAGCTCCTTCAGTCTCTTACACAGGAACAGGAGGAGGCCATTCAGCCCGTTGAATCACTTACACAGGAATAGTACGAGGCAATTCCCCCCTCAACGCAATTGCAAAGGGATAGAATGAGGTAATTGATGCTGATTCCTGATGAATGGCTTATGTCCAAAACGTGGATTCTCCTGCTTCTCGGAGCTGCCTTACCATCTGTGCTTTTCCAGCAATCTACTGTCTACTACAATCTCCAGCATCGGGAGTCCTCACTGTCTCCAGATTGATGCTCCAACATGATGAACAAGTGGAGCAGATGCACAGAAGTGCACAGACAGACTGCTCCACGTTGTTCCTCGTGACTCCGTTGCTCATGATAAACACGTGGGACTTTAACGTGGTTTTCTAGTGTTGAGGAAGGAAGCAATATGTCTTGTGTGAAGTCTCAAGAAGGCACCTTCCATCCTGGTGTTTCTCTTTGTAGGGCGGAAGCTGGTGGGAATGGCTACCTGTTTCAGATCGAAGGTATTGTGGCTGCTGTTGGGGATTGTGAACAACATGGCGTTCAGTACGGGTTCACACGCCAACAGCACAATAACATGGGGAGAGTTAATTTAGGCATATAAACTATTAGGAAAGTCACGTTAGACTGATGAATCGACTCTCTATGTTCAAATAATGCTGATCTTGCTCATGTTGATCTTGTCGAGTGCTTGTCTTGTGCAGTGCATCCTGCATGCCTTCCTCTGTCCAAGTCTATTTCCACACTATGATCTGTCTGGCCATGCTTACTATGATCTGCCACCTATGCTCATAAATAAAGTGTTTCCCTGTACTGAGGTACACGTGACAATAAATCACACCAATCAATCCTGCGTAAAGTATGGAATTTCTCAGCCTATCAATGTGTCCTTTGGACATATACCTGCTACACCTCGTATTTCAGAATGCCCATTTCTTCGTATTTCACATCTCTGCAGATTAAACTCTCAGGTTCTTCACTCTACACTCATGATACCGCCATCTGTATCTGTGGGAAGGATATCATTCCTTACAAAGGAGATCAAATCTGTAGAGAGTGTCCCAAATACTCTCTCAGCAAGGCTTTACAACAGCAGGAAGATGGCTTTACTTATGTACTCTAATCATCTTACAATGAAGGACGGCACACAATTGACTGCACCTCTTACTTACACAGGTTTGATTCGGAGCAGTCAGCATAGACTTGTGAGTGGGATATCATTCTTCCCAAATTTGTTAGAGTTCTTTGATGAAGTAACCAAGAAGGTTTACGAGGACAGAGCTGTAAATTTAGTCTGTATGGATTTCAGTAAGGCATTTGATAAGGTACCACATGGCAGGCTACTCGGGAAGGTTCCATCACGTGGAATGCTAGGGGAATTGTCCAATCGGATACACAGTTGGGTTGATGGTAGGAAGCAGAGGGTTTAGTGGAAGGATGACGGTCAGACTGAAGGCTGTGTCCATTGCTGTTTGTTATCTATGATTTGGTTGAGAATGTACAGGGCATGATTAGAAAGTTTGCAGATGACACTAAAATAAGTGGTAGCGTCATCAGTGAGGAAGTTTATCAGAAATTGCAGCAGGACGTTAATCAGGTGGGGAGGTGGGGCGAGAAATGCCAAATGGAATTTAATACAGGTGTGTGAGATCTTGCATTTTGGAAACTCAAGTCAAGGTAGGGGTTTCACGGTGAATGGGAGGGTCTTAAGAGGTGCAGCGGGCAGAGAGACCTTGGTTTTCACGGGCACGGTTCTCTAAGAGTAGACTCACAGGTTGACAGGGCAGCGAAGAAGGCTTTTAGCACATTGGCCTTCATCAGGCAGGACATTGTGGATAGAAGTTGGGAAGTTATGTTGTAGTTACACAGGACTTCGGTAAGGCCACACTTGGAGTATTGTATTCAGTTTTTATAACCTTGTTATAGGGAGGATGTTATGAAATTAGAAAGAGTGCAGAAGAAATTTACAAAGACGTTGCTAGGACCCAATGGTCTAAGTTATAGGGAGAGGTTGGACAAGCTAGGACCTTTTCTTTAGAGAGAAGGAGACTGAGGGAGTCCTTACAGATCTGTATAAAATTACGAGGGGTATGGAGAGGGTTAATGGTCTCAGTTTTTTTCCAAGGTGCACCCAATCGAGGATTAGAGGGGATCAGTTTAAAGTTAGAGGGGAAGGAACAAAAGGGAACCTGATTGGCCACTTCTTTACTCAGAAGGTTGGTACATGGATGAGCTGCCAGCAGATGTGGTCTGTGGTGGGACGGAGGGTGGTGGTGGGGGGGGGGGTTACATTAACAACATTTCAAAGCATTTGGATGAATATGTCGATAGGAAAGGACTGGAAGGATATGGGCCAACGGCAGGGAAATGGGGCTAACGTGGATGGACATTTACAAGGTGAAGATGAACCCCTCTGTTAATTAAAAGCAAACACCCAGAAAAGCTCGCCTCACCTCGTAATTTGTTCAAATATGAGTGACACCGATCTCCTTTTTTCCAAAATTTAAACAAAAATTAAAAAGTTTGTTTCTTAACTTTAATAGTGAACAGTAAACAACAACTATTGACAAATACACGCCCCTCTTTTCTTAGCTACTTACTATCTGACTCCAACTCTGTAAAAATATGCTCTTCCAGCAGCCCACACATTAAACATTGCAATCTCAAGAGCACACAATCCCCATCTTTCCAGCTGTGCTCACTCTTCCAGCTGCTGATCTCCCAGGGTCATTTTTTTATTGCAAGTAGGTTTACATGAACATGTGTCTTTGATAGAGAGTGTTTGAGATGGCCAGTTAGCACTCCTGCTCTGCAGCAGTTACTCTGCTGTTGGATGGCAGTAACTCTCCCACCAGTGTTCAAAATGCTGAGTATGTATACTCCCCATGATATAGTAATTCTCATAATTTGGTTGCTTACCAGGTGTCCAAACAATAATATTCAAATTCCATTGGCTTCTGGTTTCCTGAGGCGTTATTTAAACTCTTTGGTTGCATTTGAATGGCTGTCAAAACAGCAACCAAAACTCAGATATCCATTTCTCAGCTAATGGTGACATGTGGAACAGTTTGACCTTTAGCTGGCATCTGTGGCTTTAATTTCTATTCGGCAAAACCCGTTCTGTTTTAAAGTACCCATACATGTTTTTGGCTTCATAACATCTCCCCACTTCAGAAAATAAAGTGTACCAGCAGAATGAAAAGATGACTACATTTCTTCTCCTCTAATTCTTAATCCCAATTTTATGAAATACAAAAGTATCAATCTCAGTTATATCATTCATATTAATTCTGCACACCATTATAACATTGGAATGAGGTAAATCTTATTTACACTTTTTCCTTTAAATCCACAATAACAAATCTGCTATCACATTGTAGGAGCCGCAGAATGTACCTTTTGTAAGTTTAAAGTCGGTAAGGTAAGACTCCAATGAAATAGTCTCATAGTCTGGTCTTTAACTATTCCAAAAAAATGCGAGAGATTTGTCATTGTCCACAATCATCTCCGACAATTTGTTTGTCATATACACATTAAAATATTGCCAGGCCAGTGTGAAACTTAATCATTCTTTTTCAATAATGGAGATTTTGTATTTTTTTTCTGGTAGATATTGAGTTTTTTCGAAGTAGCCAATTAGCCATTCAGTTCCATCATCATCTATCTGTATCAATACATCTCTGACCCCGATATCCCGAGCATCAAACACAATTTTCAAAGGGTTCCAAAATATTTGGTGTAGCTAAAACGGGTGCAGTGTTTAACCCTGCTTTAAGATTCTCAAATGCCTCCTGGCGTTGTTCTGTCCACCACAATTCTGTGTTCTTCGTTAATAAATCCATCAGTGGTGCCAATACGTTGCTGAAGTTTGGAACACACTTCTGATAGAACCAACACAGTTCCAAAAATCGAAGCACCTCTTTCTTCGAGAATGGTTGTGGAAATTCCCCAAAGCCCTTCGTCTTTGTGTTCCATGGGATCAACCTCCCACGTCCAATGTAATGTCCCAAGAACGTCACCTCTGCCTTCGCGAATTCTGCTTTCTTTAAGTTTATTACCAAGTTTGCTTCTTGTTCAACATGCTCTGCCAGCTGTAATATGTGAGCTTTTAATCACTTGCTGAAGATCACCACATCATACAGATAAATTACACAATTTGTTCATCTGGCCACAGCTCTGTTCCTGAGTCTTAAATGTGGCTGCTACATTATTCATCCATATAAAATACTCGATAATTTTTTTTGTCATCTCCAGTATCTTTACTAGATAGCTTAACTGACTTCACTTTTTTTTTTAAATTTGAAAGGGGCCACTAAACCTGGCTTTGAAGGGATTACCTACCACTGGTGGCAATACTAATACGTCATCCCCACGGGATATCTTCAAAGTTTCAGAATTTTGATCTGCCACCTGCTTCACTCTCAATTGTGCTCTTCATATACTATTTAGCAAACTCACCTACTCCATCGACTCTCTCCTTCACCTCACACAGAGAATTCAAGTGTGAGATTTCCGACTTCGGTCCTGTCAATTTATATTTAATTAATTTTGAAGGACCTCTCACTTCATGTACGAATATTATCTCAAAGGAAGTAAAGTGAGTAGATTTATTTGAGGCATCTCTAATGGCAAACAATATAATGGGACACCTTTATTGCAATCATTCGGGTAATGATATCAGTACGCTGTTAACATGGTCTTCAGCGTCTGATGCTAACTTTCCAAGGGTCCCTGGGATTCAGGTTCCGATGCACTTGATTTAAACTGCTGCATGCTTAAGCTATCCATGACTTCCTTAAACAGCTGAGCGGTAAAATGAATTCCTTGGTCTGACTCAATCTTACTGCCTTGCCCACAGCGAGTAAAGAAAGCTACCAACCCTTCCACCTCCCGTTTTATCTTAACATTCCGTAATGGAATTGCCTCTGGAAATCTGGTGGACACATTCATTATGGTCAGCAAATATAGTTTTCCACTTCTATTTTAGGAAGGGGAGCTACACAATTAATCATAACCCACGTGAAATGTTCTTCGAATGCAGGAATTGGCAAGCAAGGTGTTGGTTTTATTAGTGCCTGTTGCTTACCTTCCATTTGGGATGTATGTCACGTACAAAAAAAACACGTCCATGTGCATTCCAGGCCACTAGAAATGCTTCTGTACCTTAGCCTGAGTCTTCTGTCCACCTAGGTGACCGCCTGCAATTATTTTATGTGCTAGCCATAACATTGTATGCTACAGGTAACACAAAGTGGTGTACTTCGGCCCATTTCCCTTCTGCAGTAACCTATTTTAATTTTAGGTCTCCATTTTAATTTTAGGATTCTATCTTTAAGTTAATAACGTTCAACAATATATTCTGATTCCTTTTCTGTGTGTGTGCATGTGTATGTCTGTGTGAATGTGTGTGTATATATCTGTTGTAAGTCCATTAGCCTTTCTGGACTAAACCCCTCTGCCTGATCCTCTGCCTGTTCAGGTTCTTCCTGCACCGTTACATCAAACAGGGGGTCAGTTCACTGAGCATCAATTCATTTGTATTTTTCTTTCGTTTTTACTTCCTGCTGTAACTGAGGACAGTGGGATCTTGTTACTACACACTCTGGAAAGATTCCTCGGTATTTGTCTTTTAACTCCCCAATTCCCTAGACTTCTGTTGGCTTCTCCACCACAAGGGGTGCCTCTCCCACCTCGCCTCCTGCTAAATCGTTCCCAAGAACAAACTGTATTCTGAGAACTGACACTGTGTTACTCAGTGTCACTGTTACTTCCCTAATCTTGATTTGGCATTCCATCCTGATGTTACACAAAGGAATGCTTAATTTCTGTCCCCATTCCACAAATTAACACACTCTCGATTAACATGCCAGAAAGAGTGAAAATACTTTCATCTCTTACTATTAGCAGCCGAGAGAAATTGAGGGCTGCAGAGGCTGGAGATGAGATTTTTAAAGTGTGGGGCTGGAAAAGCACAACATGTCGGCAGCATCCGAGGAGCAGGAGAGTTAACGTTTCAGGTATAAATCCTTCATCAGGAAAGTGGGGGGTAAGGAAGGGGGAAGGAGGTTGAGAAATAAATAGGAGGGTGGGGGTGGAGCTGGGTGGAAGGGAACTTGGAAGGCGGTAGGTAGATGCATGTGGAGCGTGATGGTGATAGGTCAGACAGGAGGGTGATAGGACTCCTCTTGGTGGTAGGACAGCTGGAACCCTCAAACTGTATGGCATCAACGTTGACTTCACCAAATTCCAAATCTCCCCTCCAACAACCTCTCCCAGATCCAACCGTTCAACCTAGCACTGCCCTCTTGAACTGCCCTAAATGGCCATCTTCCTTTCCACCTATCGACTCCACCTTACCCTCAGACATATCACTGTTACTCCCACCTACATCTTCTTATTGTCTTCCCAGTGAACCTCCCACCAGCTCAGCTACTCCTCTCGTATTTATCTTTCAGCCCCCTTGTCCCCCCCACCATGCTCCTGACGATGGGTTTCTGCCTGATATTCGATTGTCCTGCTGTCTGGATGCTGCCTGATCTGTTGTGCTTTTCCAGCGTCTCATTTCTCAACTATTAGAGACTGAGCAGATCCCGTATCTCACAAAATTATAACTTCTTATCCTTCTCCCCCTGTTCTTTCTGAGTAAACTTTATCTACCGAGACGAATTCTTTCAGAGATGAGGCACTGCCTCCATACCCAGCCCTTGCCTCGGCTGTGCACTCTCCTGCAGCTCCTCAGCTCCACTTGGGGTCTCCTTTACCAGTTTCACTAATTCCACTGGGCTTAGCCTTTTCTACGACATCTTTCCCCAAAATGTCTTCCTTTAACGCCCATCATGGTGTGTCCCAGCTTACTGCATTGAAACCATCTTTCCCAGTGCCCTTCTTTAACCATCGGCACTGTCATTTTATGTTTTCCACTCCCTTATAGTGAGAATACCTGAGGCCTTTCACCACCTTTCAACCCCTTTGGGCTTCTTTCTTCACCTGTGGTAAAGTATTGTGCGCTACTGTTTGCTTTGTAATGTGTGATCTTCCCTTCTCCCAATTTCTATCCCTCACAGGATGAAAATCTTGCCAGAAGCTAAATATCATCTCATGCCCCAGTGCATATTTACCTGCCCTTTCTGCCGTGCTTCTCACTTCTTGAACTTTCCAGTCATTCACATGAATTCTTACTATCTCTGGAAGTAAGTCTTTTAACTTCTCCAGCAAATTCATCCCCCTTCAAGCCTCACAGATCTTATCCATTTTTAAGGCCAGCACCCAACTCCCAAAATGACTGTGGTTGCTTCTTTCAAACTCAATATAAGACTGACCTGATTCCGTCTCTATTTTTCTGAACTTCTGTCTATATGCTTCTAGTAACAATTCATAACCAATAAAAATAGTCAATTTGACATCTTGATAATCTCTTGACCCCCTCATCTGACAGCGCTGCACATACCTCACCAGCTGTGCCCACCAGCTTAATCTGAACTAGCATTACCCACAAGTTCACTGGACATGTCATCTGACTAGCCATTTTTTCAAATGAAATAAAAAAGGGTTTGACATTTTTCTCACCGAAATACGGCAAGTTATTAACATAGTTGTATACATCCCTATGTTCTCCCTTCATCTACATCCTGTTAACTTAACTTTCTTGTCTAATTCCCAACTTCTGAATTTCAAATCCTCTCTCTCTTTCTTTTTCCTCTCTTTCTCTTTCTTCTCTCTCTATTTCCTTCCCTTTATTTATCTTCTAACTCCAGTCGCCACATTTGCAATTTAAGTTTTTTCTAATTCTACTGCAGTTGCCTGTTTCTCTGATACATCAAAGTGCTTACCCAACTCCATCACAATTTCAGCTTCCCTTTTGTCCCTGGTTAAACCCAATTCCAACCTATTTGCTAATTCTAAAAAATATCCTCCTTCTGTCCTTCTAAACTTCCTTGGAAAATTTGGGAACCTCTTTAGCAATGTTAAAAGCCATTTCCCTCACTTTTGATTTAATCAACCACAAGTAACAAAATTAAACGAATTTTCCCTCTGGTTTTATTTGAAGATCAAAGTCACTAATTGCAATGAGTTGGAATTTGCTGGGACCTGTTGTATCTCAAATCTGTTCAAGTCGGTCCAAGTGCCACATGGCAAGGCCCCAAACTGTTATGACATCAATGTCTAATCCCTCTGTTAATTAAAACCACACACCCAGAAAAGCTCACCTCACATCATAATCTGTTAAAACGTGAGCGACAGAGAACTCTTAAATTCCACGAATAAACAAAAAGTAACAATTTATATATGTGCAAGTTAGCTCGTTGAGCTTGAAGGTATGTTTTCAGAAGTTTCGTCACCATGACTAGGTGACATCATCAGTGAGAGTATTTGCTGAAGTGCTGGTGGTATGTCCCGCCTCTCTAGTTATAGGTCTTGGTTTCTTAAGATGGGTGATGTCATTTCCCATTATTTTAACAAGAGAATGTAGACAGGATCAAAATTGATGCGTTTATTGATGGACTTCTGGTTATGATACAATTCCTCTAAGAAGGTCCTTGTGTGTCTTAGTATGTGTGTGTGCTTTGTCCCAGTCAAAGATGTGCCTTTCTTTGTCTGTATGTATGGAGCATAGTGATAGTGCGTCATGTCTTTTGGTGGCTAGTTGGTGTTCATGTATCCGCGTAACACGACAACAGGACAGTTTCAATTGTCGAAAAGTGATTTTATGCACACTGTTTAATCAATGTTTGTGTGCAGTTAAGTCGCATTTTTCACATGTGCACAACACATTGTAAATGAACAACAGAGACACAGTTAACGAAAAATGATGAATATGATGTATAAAATTTATAAGACATTAATACATGATTTGATCCTCTCAACGTTCCCTCCTTTTCTGGAATTCCCTACTCTACTCTCTCACTCTAACCAGGATGTGTGCTCCAAATTCTTGATTCTAGTGTCCCAAATTATGTCAGTTAATCCCCTTCAATATATTGGCCTATTGGGTTCTTTCCAAAGCTAGTGTCTGTCATATAATCGGAGATAAATATTCTGGCATCAGACTCAGCATCTGAACATATTACTCTGTTATACATGCACTGTACCAAGGACCACAGCACACAGGCATTACCAAACCATTGGGGAATGTTCATCTACTTCTTTCGATAATGTAGTTTTCTCATTTTCCACATCTCCAGATCTATATCCTCTCTCTCGTTCTATCTTTGTATCGAGTTAAGAAATCCACCAATTATTCTTCGTGTCCCATCTCCCAAAACTCCTTCTTTCGGTTTATATCGAATGCTCTCTTCAAGGTGCAATGTGGTTATAATTAAGCAATGTAACTACAAAGACATGCGGGATGAGCTGGCCAGAGTTAATTGGAAGGGGAGCTGAGCAGGAAAGAACATGGAGCAGCAATAGGAGGAGGGTCTGGGGATAATTCGGAAGATAATACCAGAAATGCAACCCCAAGAACATGAAACATACTCATGGGAGAACAAGGCAGCCATGAGTGATAATCCATCAAACCAAAAGAGAAAACATACAATGAGGTGAAGATGATTGGGAATCTAGAGAATTCATTGGCTCTGAAACTACATAAGGCTGGCATCACTGACGCTACAGAGCTCTTAATCATGGTCAGGGAGAGAAACAGAGGAAACACATTGACTTTAAACACAGAAGATGGTATTTCTCAAGGAAAAAAATTCAGGTGAATTAAATATTTGAATTAAGATCAGTTAAATGCTTTTGCAGAATGTATCAGATTGGAAGCAAGACCCGGGGAGACAGACCCTTAGCAGAATGAGAGTTTGGAAATGGAAGTATTTCCACATCAGAAACCAGTTTAGGTCACTGAGTGCAGGGCTGATGGGTGAATGGGCCTCAGTGAGAATTGGGGAACAGTCAGCAGAATTGCATTGCAGGTATTGCAGCTGGAAACTGCGTATTCATGTCGTGCTGTAGACCACAGCAGCAGGAGAAGCAGACCTTCATTCAACCACAACCTGTAACTTTTTGCCAGGGTAACACTTCAGTCTGTCATTACCATCAACACCATGGTAATGGAAAATAAGGCTCAGTGACGAGTGTGGGTGAACATATCAGAGTCAGAATCACATGAACTTTAACCTGATGCTAACTCATGAAAGCTACCAGACTTGACCAATAGATCTGAACGAAGCCCTGCAGCCCTGTCACATTCAGTCATAAATGGTGATGGACGATTAAACAAATGACTGGAGGAGAGGGCTCCAGAAACATTCCCATCCTAAATAATGGAACAGACCTGCACATCAGTGTATAAGAGAAGGATGTTTTATTTTTTATCTGGCACCATCTTCTGCCAGAAGTGTTGAGTCGATTTGATTCGCTGCATGTGCCATGGAGAACAGTTGAACACAGTAGATACGACACAGACAATGGGCCCTGACACCATTCCTGCAATAGGACTGAAGACTTGTGCTGCACAACAAGCCATGTCCCTGGGGGAAGCTGTTTCATTCCAGCTCCAACTCTGATATCTCCCTGGCAATGTCGAAAATTACTAAGCTTAGTTACGTCCCCAAAGACGGGAATAATTACAATCTGACCAATTACCACCCCCTCAGTCCCATCACGACAGTCAAATTGGTGGGAGGTTTTTTGACAGAGCTGTCAAGCAGCACAGAAATAACCTGCTCAGTGTGGTTTCCGATAGGTCCCCATGTGGAGATGGTGCTGTTGTGGAAATGTTACTGGATTACTAATCCAGACCAGGCTAATGATCTGGCAGTGGGTGGAAGTTAAAGACAATTAATAAAATACCGAGATCTCAAATCTGGGATCAGTAACAGTGACCTTGCAGTCAATATCGATTATAAACAGAATTTCTTTCTCCAATGTACTTTTAGGAAGTGAATCTCCCATGATTTCCAGGGCTGGCCTAAAAGTGACTCCACAGACCCTGACATGTGATAAATATTTCAATGGTCTTTGAAACGGACAAGCAAGGGCACTCATTTGTATCTAACTACTCCGAGGTCTGAAAGGCTGAAACCGAACAGAACACCCGGCCTCAGCATCAGTGTCGGAAAAGGGAATGGGAACACAGTCCTATCGACCCTGCAGAAACCTCCTTTCTAACATCTGGGAACTTTTGACAACATTTACAGAGCTTTCCCACAGACTGCACAGAAACAGCGGGAAAGGAGTAGATCATACAACACAGTGAGCCTCCCCATTCTAGTTCATGGAAAAATTCTCCTCAATGCACTTACCCCACACAATATACATATCCGTTAATGTGAGTAACCTTGGGAAGCTATAAAATTGGTGGTGCAGTAGTACGTTTGGTCCATCGAGTTGCTACCCAATTTAACGTAATGATGGTTAGCCCTTCATTTCCCCACCGTACTCCTGCTCTCCCACCATCCCTTTACTGTCTCGAAATCCTTATTTATAATCAATGTCTCGGTTTCCAGGTGAGAGCGAATTCCCAGGTTCACTGGTCTGTGAGGGCAGACATTTATTCTCATCTCAATGCAGAGTGACCTGCCTGTACCTAATACTCTGGCCCCTGGTTTTAGACGTCCCAGCCTGGGGAATTATCATCCCTACTTCCAATATGTCTCACCCTGTCAGCTTTTTGTTTATTTCACTGACATCGCCACTCATTTTCCTAAACCCCTTGGAATACAGGCCTAGTCTCCCCAAACTCTGCTCCCACAACAAGCCTGTCATCCTAGAGATCAGTCTGGTCATCCTTCACTGCTCTCCCTCAATGTCAGGTTTGTCCTTTATTAGGTACGGAGATCAAAACTGCACATAATGCTGCACAATGTTTGAGATGATTCTCACCAAGGCCATGCACAGCTGCAGTAAGACACCCTTTCTCCTGGACTGAAATCCTCCTGAAATGAAGGTCAGCACACCATTTATCTTCTTAATTGCTTTTTGTCCTGCAATATTGGTTTTTTTTACATCTTCCTCACCCACTCTCAATCCCACATCCGTTAGTGCTGTCAGCAGGCTGGGATATAGTGTATCTGATTCCAGCGACCAAATGTTTAAAGGGCATTGTCAACAGCTGGGCCCCAAGCACCGATCCCTGCCACACCTCAGCAACCTTCCTCTGTTAATTTCTATTTATTTATTTCGTGAATCTCGGATTCACTGGCTGGGTCAGCATTTATTTCCTGTCCCTATTTGCCCTTGAGAAGGTGGTGATGAGCAGCCTTGTTGAACCGCTGCAGTCCACGTGCTGTGGTTGACCTCCAATGCCATGAGGGAGGGAATCCCATGATTCTGACCCAGTGACTGTGAAGGAGCAGTGATATATTTCCAAGTCAGGATGGTGAATGGCTTGGAGGGGAACCTGAAGATGATGGTATTCCCATACATCTGTCGCCCTTGTCCTTCGAGATAGATGTGGTCGTGAGTTGGGAAGATGGTATCTGAGGATCTTCGGTGAATCATTTCATTACAGCATGTAAATAGGAAAACACTGGTGCTGCTGCTGAGCGTTGATGGTGGAGCATTGTGGATGAAGGGTCATTCAAACTGGCTGCTTTGTCCTGCATGGTGTAAAGGTTCTTGAGTGTTGTTGGGGCTGCACTCATCCAGGCAAATTGGGAGTCTTCTACCACACTTCTGACTTATGCATTGTAGATGATGGACAGACATTTGGAAGTCAGGATGTGAGTTACTCGCCGCAGTATTCCTAGCTTCTGACCTGCTCTTGTAGTCACTGTGTTGATGTGGCGAGACCAGTGAGTTTCTGAGAAATGATTACCCACCAGGACTTTGATACTGGGAGATTCAGTGATAGTAACACCATTGAATGCCAAGGGGCAGGTTAGGTTGAATTTTATTGGTGATGGTCACGGTCTGGCATTTGTGGCCTGAAGATTACTTGCCACTTGTTAGCCTGGATACTGTCCAGATCTTGTCGCATTTGAACATGGACTGTTTCAGTATCTAAGGAGCCACAAATGTTGTAGATCATTGTACAAACATTGGCGAACATCCCCACTTCTGAACTTAAAATGGAGGGAAGGTCATTGATGGAGTAGCCCTGAAGAAGTTTTCGGCTACTGCTCGAGGGACTCCTACAGACTTGGAGCTGAGTTGACTGACCTTCATCAACCATGACCATCCTCCTACGTGTCAGGTATGATTCTAACCAGCAGGGAGTTTGCCCCTAATACACATGGATTGTAGTTTTGCTAATGCCCCTTAATGCCACACTTGGTCGAAGGCAGCCTCGTTTTAAAGGGCTGTCGCTCTCACCCCACCTCTGGAATTCAGCTCATTTGTACATGTTTGAACTACAGTAATGAGGTCAGGAGCTGAGTGGCCCTGGTGGAGCCCTAACTGGGCTTCATTGACCAGGGTCTTGCTGAGCACCTGCTGCTTAAAAGCACTGAGACCTTCCACCAATTTACTGATGATCGAGAGTAGACTGACAGAGTGGGAATACCATCATCTTTAGGTTCCCCTCCAAGCCATTCACCATCCTGACTTGGAAATACATTTGCTTTTTATAAACTGGAGATACTTAGGGTAATTTTCCACATAATCGGGGATAGGCATTGTTGTAACTGTATTAAACAATTTGGCTTGGGTAGTGATACGTTATGGAGCACAAGTTTTCAGTACTATTGCCAGAATGGTGTCAGAGCATGGACTCTTTGGAGTATCCAGTATCTCCAATCGTTTCTGGATATCGTGTGGACTGAGCCAAATTGGTTGATGACTGGTAACTGAATTGCTGAGGACCACTGGAGGGGGCTGAAATGGATCATCCACTCAGCATTTCTGACTGAAGATTGTTGCGAATGCATCAGCCTTATCTTATACACTGAAGTACTGGGCTCTTCCATCATGGAGGAAGGGGTTATTTGTGGAATCTCTTACTCCAGTGAATTGTCCCCAACGTTTCTCGACTAGATGTGGGAGGACTGCAGAACTTTGATCTGATCCTTTGCTTGTGGGATCACTTAGTTCTGTCTATCACTTACTGCTTCTGCTGTTTGGCGCACAAGTAGTCCTGTTTGGTGGCTTCAACAGGCTGACACCTCATTTGCAGTTTTGCCTGGTGTTACTCCTCCCTCCTGCACACTCCATTGAACCAATGATGACCGTCTGGATTGATGGTAATTGTTGTGAGGGGGATATGCCAGGCCCTGAGTTTGTGTGCGTGTACACTTCTTCTCCCAGAGATGAACCATAGAACCTTATGGACACCCAGACTTGTGCTGCTAGATCTGTTCGAAGTCTGTCCTATTTAGTACCGTGATACTACCACCCAAATTGGTGGAGGATATTCTCAATGTGCAAGTGTGACTTTGTCTCCACAATGACTGTCGTGGCCACTCTTACCGATACTGTCATGAACAGATACTTCTGCAACTGGCAGATTAGTCAGTCTGTGGTCAAAATGTATTTTCCTCTTGTTGGTCCCTTCACCATCTGCTACAGTACCAGTCTAGCAGTTATATCCTTTTGAGCCGGGCCAGCTCGATCAGTATTGCTGTAGCTGAGATACTCTTGGAGGTAGACATTGAAATCCTCCACCCAGAGAACATCTTGCGTCCGTGCTACCCTCAGTGCTTCCTCCAAGTGTTTATCAGCATGGAGGAGTACTGATTGATCAGTTGAAAGAGACTTGTACATGGTTATCAGAAGGAGGTTTCCTTTCCCATGTGTAAACTCATGCCATGAGACTTCATGGGATACGGAGTCAAGAGCAATTCCCTTCCAACCGTATCCCAATGTGCCGCCACTTCTGCTGTGTCCGTCCTGCTGATGAGACAGGAGTTATCTGGGGAAGGTGATGGGGAATCTGGGACATAGGCTGAAATGGATCATCCACTCAGCACTTCTGACTGAAGATTGTTGCGAATGAATCAACCTTATCTTATACACTGATTTGATGGGCTCTTCCATCATGGAGGAAGGGGTTATTTGTGGAATCTCTTCCTCCAGTGAATTGTTTAATTGTCCCCAACGTTTCTTGACTAAATGTGGAAGGACTTATACCTTACAGAATCATACCTTACAGACAATGTCAGGCTGTTGCTTCACGAGTCTGTTTATTTCTATTCACTGTTTCCAGCCAGCTGTCCCATTCTAGAAACGTAGCCATATATTCGCCCCAATCCACTCAGCTTTGATTTTGCAAACTGAGCTTGGAGCTTTACCAAAACTTTTCTAAAATTCCACGTGTTTAATATCCATTGCTTCTCTTTCATTTGTCTCGCAGTCTGTTTCTCAAACATAATTCCCAGTTCATAAATCTATGTTAGTGTTGTCTATGACCATTACTTTCACCCCCAATAATTTCTCCTTAACCATTTACTTACTATGTTCTATGATGCACGTACTCTACCACTTTCCCACACCATACTTGGTTTTCCTTGTATTGTTTGAGATTTTTGTGAAGACAGAACTGAAGTAGTGGCTTCATAGTTTTTCAATTTCCCTGTTCCCCATTCTCAATTGTTTGGCCTCAAACTGGAAGAAAACTGTACTTGTTTTCTCATATTTTTCACACTGACATGATTTATCAAGTGATGACAGTTCACTCTTACAACCCTTGCGAATATACTCTTCAAAAATTCATCAATTCATGCCTTAAACTGCTCAATAATTGACCTTCCACACCATACACTCACAGGGGCATAGCCTCTGTGCCAACAGAAGTACAGCACGATCTATATTAGTACAACTTTCCTACACCAGGCCCATAGCCTGGAATGTTATGACACTTCCAAATGCTCGTCCAAGTACTTTTTAATGATTGTGAGGTTACCTGTGATAATTCCCCTCTCAGGAAGTAATCCCAGAATACAACACCCTCCGCAAAATGCGAGACAGCAACAGTAAGATGCCATCAACTCCCAATCCTCGAAAGTATCAACAGGAAGAGGTCATTGTGGCCTTGGAGATGGCAACATGGGAACACCAGAAAGACTTCAGCCCATCGAGTTTGTACACCAACACGATGATGAGTCCATTCAGCCACACACGGCTCTAACACAGCAACTGGAGCAGATCTCTTAAAAACGTTTGCCCATTAAACAGGAATTCAAAGAAAACCCAAAGGTTTTCGAAAGGGAAGAACTTATAATAATGGTATACATTAGATTACTTACAGTGTGGAAACAGGCCCTTCGGCCCAACAAGTTCACACTGACCTGCCGAAGCGTAACCCACCCATACCCTTACATCTACCCCTTACCTGACACTACGGGCAATTTAGCATGGCCAATTCACCTGGCCTGCACATCTTTGGACTGTGGGAGGAAACCCACGCAGGCACGGGGAGAATGTGCAAACTCCACACATTCAGTCACCTGAGGCGGGAATTGAACCCAGGCTTCTGGCGCTGTGAAGCAGCAGTGCTAACCACTGTGCCACCGTGCCGCCCACTAAACTGTAATAATAAACTATTGTAATTTAAGGCAAATTGTTAGAGTCCATTGTTCAGGATATTTGCAAAGTTAAACCACAATCCATCAGAGTCAACATAGTTTTTCAAAGGTTAAATCGTGTTTGAATTGTTTGCTTGAGTTATTTGAAGATGTCGCAAACAATATGGATAGTGGGAATCCTGGAGATGGAACATATCTAGTCTTCCTGAAGGCATCGGATATGTCGCTTCTCCAAAGAGTAAGTGGTAAGATAGAAAACATGGGTTTAGGAGTAATTTATTCGCTTGGATGGAGGATTAACCAACAAAATGTAGTCAGATGGAATAAATGTGTCATTTTCTTTTGGCAGATGCAATTTGTGGGGTGCCATTGATTTCAGTACTCATGCCTCATACATTTGCGATCGATTGTATTACAGTACTCGGTTGATGGGATAGAAAATACGGTGCCACATTTTCAGACAACACTAACATTGGTGGGAAATTACTTCGAAATGATGATGCATGAGATTTAAAACTAAATGGATAGGTTGGGTGAATGGGTCGGCGTTTGGCAAGGAAAATTAAAGTGAATAAATATGGGGCTATTCAAGTTGGCCAGTATAATAGAAAGACAAATTATTATCTAAATGGAAAGAAAGTTCAAAGTGTTTAGGTGCAGAGGGATCTGGGTGCCTGCTTGCATATCACAGAAAACCTGCCTGCGGGTAGTGCAAGTAATGAGAAATGCAATAATTTCAGTGTTTATTTATAAAAGGATAGAGTAGAAAGGTAGGGAGTGTTGGTGTAGCTATGCAAGGCATTAGTGAGGCTGCAACTGGAGTACAGATTGGGTATCCTGCAGAATGAGGTATTTCCATTGGAGGTAATTCAGAAGAGCTTCATTAGATTGATTCCATATTTGAAGTGCTTGTCTTATGAAGAGAAATTGAGCAGTTTAGGCCTATACTCTCGAGAATGAAAGGAGATCTCATTGACGTGTGTAAAATGCTAAAAGTAATTGAATGTGGAGATGTGGAGTGGATTTTTTTCATGTGTCGCAATCTACAAAAAGAGACTAGAGTTTTCGGGTGGAGAGATGGCAGGAAAGTGGAACGGAGGCCGCGTTGACATCAGCCTCATCGAGGTGTTAGATTCCTCACAGATGTTCTTTGTTCTTAGACAACTCTTCGACTGTGTTTCCCAGGAATGGGGGAGGCCTGGGTATCATACTGGAAGCAGGCACTCAGGACAAATCATTTAGAGAGAACGTAACCAGTAGGGACACACAGTGACCAGCGCTGGGTTCTCAACGATTTACAGTCTATATTAATGATCAGGAGGAAGGAACAGATATACAGATGCTGAGTTTGGTGATGTCGCTGTGGTAAGCAAGAGATTAAATTATCAAGAGAGGGTGGAGAGTCTGCAAATAGATTCAGAAATGTAAAGGCAATAGATAATAGTTTAGCAGGTGGAATTTAACATGATATAACCTGTCATTTCATTTACAGCAATAATAGAAAGCAATATGTTACTGAAATGGAGAGGGATTACAGGACTTAATGATACTGTGTACTGGGGGGTTCACTCAGCCCCGTTCAGACATGGGAGGTTTTGCTCCATGCCTGATCGTCTGCTCCCTGACTGAGATTTTTCCCTCAGGATAATCCCTCAGTCCACCATTACCCTGAAGCTGATCTATAGTTCAGTGACGAGTGTGGGTGAACATGCCAGGGTCAGTACCATGTGTTCCTTTACCTGATGACAACCCATTAAAGCGACCGCAATTGGCTGGTTTCTCTGGAAACAGCAGAAATAACATCTTGTACAGAGGCAGAAATTATACCACGAGTAAAAAATCAGATCGAAGCACTGTCATCCTGCCAAATCCAAGCATTAATGTCGATGGACCATTAAACAACGTACTGGAGGAGAAGACTCCACAAATATCCCCATCCTAAATAATGGAACAGTCCTGTACATCAGTGTAAAAGTCAAGTATGTGGTGTCTGCACTGTCCTCAGCCAGACGTGTTGAGTGGATGTTCCAACTTGTCCTATCATGGTGCCCACAGAATCACAGATGCCAGTCTTCAACCATTTCGATCCGATGCACGTGACATGAAGAAACCGCTGAACACAGTAGATACAATAAAGGCAATGGGCCCTGACCCCATTCCTGCAATGGGACTGAAGACTTGTGCTGCACAATAAGCCGTGTCACTGGGGAAGCTGTTTCATTCCAGCTCCAACTCTGACATCTCCCTGACAATGTGGAAAATTACTCAGCTATGTTCAGTTTCCTAAGAAGGGAATAAATACAATCTGACCAATTACCACCCCATCAGTCCCATCACAACAGTCAAATTGGTGGGAGTTCCATATGACAGAGCGGTCAAATAGCACAGAAATAACCTGCTCAGCGTGGTTTCAGATAGGTCTCCATGTGGAGATGGTGCTGTTGTGGAATTGTCATTGCATTACTAATACAGACCAGTCTCATGCTTGGGCAGCTGGTGGAAGATGAAAACAATTATTAACATATCAAGATCTAAAATCTGGTATCAGTAATAGTGATCTTGTGTCCAATGTTGATTGTAAACATCGATGTCCTTCCCCAATGTACTTTCAGGAAGTGTTTCTCCCGTGTTTTCCTGGTCTGGCCTAAAAGTGACTCCAGACGCACAGACATGTGATAAACTCTTCAATCGTCCCTGAAACGGCCAAGCAAGGCACTCAATTGTATCAACTGCTCCGAACTCTTAAAGGATATACCCGGAGATAACACCTGGCTCCAACTTTGGTGTCGGAAAAGGGAACGGGAAACATAGTCCTGTTGACCCTGCAGAGACCTCCTTCCTAACGTCTGACGGTTTGTGACAACATTTACTGAGGTTTCCCATAAACTGTACAGGAACTTCGGGAAATGAGTCCGTCACACAACACATTGAGCTTTCTCTGTGCAAGTTAATGGTCGAACATCTCCTTAATGCAGTTTTACCCATACAATATTCATATCCCTTGATATGTTTAAACATTGTGAAATATAAAGTGAGAACTGCTGTAGTCCCTTCAGCCCATCAATTTTGCTCCTCCATTCAATATACAGGCAGTTCTCAGATAACGCATGTTGATTAAATACAATTTGGATGCAATGTGATTCATGAACCTTTTTCCATAAAGTGAACTCCTGTTCATTGTGACGCAATTCCTTGCCGGGAACCAACTGAACAGCAAAGGCCAGCCTCAGGATCCTCTGTCTGCAAAATGTACAATCAATGTGTTCAGCTAAAACAGGAATGCAATCCGCTCTGGAAGCCTTGAAACTGAGCCTGAAACGGGGAGTTGTAGTATCCACTTAGAACGAACTTTATTTCAAACTGTGGGGAGATTCTTGAGGAGAACTGGAGTTTCCCCATCGGCATCACGTGGTCAGTCAGCCCCATGCACATTCTGGTGAAGAGTGTGGTGAAAGGTACACTGCTGTAGTCAGTGACCTGTATTTTGAAAGTGTCACATTTACAGCACTGTTTTATTACAATATGGAACTTAAAGATTTATTTAGACTGTGCTAGTATGTGTGTTAGACTAAATTAAATTTTTGGCTTTACTAATATTTTTGGGGGTTCGCCCCTTACCCTCTGTTTCCCATAGACCCCATTATTAATATTGCACGATTTTGCACAACATGGTGTTGCACAGGAACACAGCGACTGAGTTATTGGAGAATAACCTGGATTGATAGCTGATCTTCTATCTTCACACGATACTCCGCTCTCTCCCTATCCTTTTAATTTCCAGAAAACCTTATTTATATTCAGTGCCTAGGTTTCCACAGCCCGAGCTGGGAGAGAGTCCTCCTTGTTCGCCAGTCTCTGAGTGAAGACATTTATTCTCATCTCAATGCAAAGTGGTCTCTCTGTACTTAATGCTGTGGCCCCTTGTCTGAGGCATCCAAGCCAGCTTCCAATCTGTCGCGCCCTGTCAGAGTTTTATATATTTCACTGTGATCACCACTCATTTTCCTAAATCCCATGGAATACAGGTCCAGTCGCCCAAAACTCTGCTCTCACAACAAGCCTGTCATCCCAAAGATCAGTCTGGTCATCCTTCGCTGCTCTCCCTCAATGTCAGGTTTGTCCTTTATTGGGTAAGGAGACCAAAACTGCACACAATACTGTACAATGTTCGAGATGGGGTCTCACCAAGGCCCTGTACAGCTGCAGTAGGATACTCTTACTCCTGCACTCAATTCCGCTGAAATGAAGGAGCAATACATCATTTATCTGTCTACCTGCTTTCTGCTCCTGCAATATTGCTTTAGTGACTGGTACAAGGTCATCCTTCAATGTTACAGCTCCCCACTTGCTGGGTCTATATACACTGGTCAGCGTGTCAATGCCATTCCCAGTATTGACTTCTGGCTTCAGACTCACTGCCCTGCATGTACTCAGAGGGCTGTGCAGAAATAAACGAAAATGCAGCTTAAGTTCGTTTGTAGAACAACATTTTTCAACCATTTCCTTTTCAAATAAGAGGCTGCCATTCTATTGTTCCCATCAAAGTACACAACACCACATCTCTCCCATTGCTCTCCATCTGCCACATATTATCCAAGTAATTTCACTTGTCTCAGTCACTTTGGAGCATTTTTACATCTTCCTCGCCAACTCACATTCTGACATTTTTTAGTGCTGTCAGCAGACTTGGGTAAATCCACAGCAGGGAACCATTTACTGTCCGGTGGAAATTGATTTAATACAGTATAGGGTTTGGGAACATTTGATGCGCGCGGGACAACACTGTTATTGACTGCCTGCAGGTCTTGAACAAACCTCCATTCCTCCGGCTCACTTGGAATTTTTGCCTTTTTGATCAGAAAAATGGGAGTTCTCACCGGTGAGTTTACACAGGGGATTATCTCTCTAGCATTTGGGAAGGATTGAAAGACTGGAGTAACTACGTCCATGGCCTCGGGTTTTAACGGCTATTGTGCTCTGCAAGGACGATACTCCGACTTCGTGGTTACTCGTATTGGTTCACAACCTCGTATAAGCCCCACATCATGATTGCCTTTTACCCATAATTCAGTAGGGACCGTTATTAATCTTGGGTCTGTGAAGTTTATCTTCGGGAAACGCCAGTTCAGCCTTCTAGGCTCTTCAGGGCTAGAGGGGGTAACCTCAACTGTTCTATTACCTGAGTTAGACAAATTAATTTATTCCTATATGTCCGCATATCTGCATTGAACCACATCCCCACATCGTCTCAGAACACCCAACATTTCGTTCTTTATGCCTTTAGAACCCATGGCCCCAAATCTTGCCACCAGTCACTGGACACCTTCGCCAGTGACACGCGGGGAGCATAGCCTTCCACATCAAAAATATAGAGCTTACTTGCCGTCGCAGGTACTTTACATAAGTTCACACTGACTGCACATCTGCCATCCCTTCAATAAAATTCGCACAATAACATCTGACCTGGTTTAACCAATCTCCTGAACCAATACTTCGCTTATGGTTCCGCAGGGCTATCGTGGTGTATGTGTGCTGTGCAGTGCAGCATATTCCCGCCAAAAAAAATTGTGTTAATAGGATTAACATGGTTACCTGCTTCCAGGGCGAGTGAATTGCTGACTGAACTCATTGCTCTCTGGCTTAATCGCCACTCATAGACATACACCAGTGGTCTTGGGTTGTATTTTTCAATTTACACTTGTGAATTCTCCCTTTGAATTACCTGAAAGCCCGTCGGAGTACTGAGCAAATACAACCCCAGTCTCACTATGAGATCCCGATCCATCAAATGTAAAGGACAGAATTCCGCTAACAAAATTGAGAATTAGAATGGATACACATTACTGATTTCACACAATATGGGTGCGGTAAAACTCTCCCATATCACGACGCCTGATGCCTCCATTGAGTTCAGGAACATTCTCCTCATCTTTATTGGTATCAACTCTCTGAACTGTCTTGATGTGAGGAGTCAATATGCTGGCAATGTATCTACCAAAAAGGTAACTGCTGTACCTTCCACGTATAACATAGAGGTAGGCATCGACATATTCGCATGATTGTTATATTGAACATATTGTCCATACTTCGCAATCTCAATGTTCAATATAGAGTTGGGATACATCTCAGTGCCCGTTAGGTTAGTAGAAGTGATTAGCATTCGGCATTCTTCGTTGACAAGTATAAAGGAAAGAGGTTAACCTGTACCTTGTGGCCTGCCCACCTCAACCTCAGTCGTCCCTGTCAGTCACCATGCTGTCCAGCCTCCAGGACCGATTGAGGCTGTCTGTGCGGGCACTGTCCTGACCAGTGGTCCATTGCTCCGCAAACAAAGCACCAGCCAGATCTATCTCTGCAAACGCACTTTCGCGATCCCTTCCTCTTTTGCGAACTCCACCTGTGCCTCTCTCTTTTCCCGCAGTCCCTCCCTCCAATGGCTGAACGACCATTTGCATCATAATAAGCTGAGGTTCATGTGATTGCTGTTCCATCTTTAGTTTCCGGTTATGGTTCTCTTGAGCCAGTAGTTTTTCAGCATGTATCACGTATTGTTCTATCTAATTCAACTTTCCCGTATCCCAGGTAATACACGTATATTATTACCTAATTTGTTGTTTTGTACTTCATTCCATTAATGAGGCTGCTCCTCTGGTGTGCCTCATACGATGTGATCTCTGCCTCGTTATGTCCTTGGGTGGTATCAGGCCACAGGAGACGTTATCGACTTTCGTGAGGCGCTAAAGGTACTGGGACATTGTCTCGACTTCTTTAGGGATGCTTGCTTCAATTGATTGTGGGTACGATATGCTATTGGTGATTCAGCAGACCCTGAGGTGGCGACCTTTGACTTGGAATCTTCGTGAATTGGATCTCGTAGGGGGGCTGTAGCTCTTCGAGGGCACCCATTAAGGTCAGGATCTGATCCAGTCGAAAGACACTGTCCAGCTTCATTCGGTTGTTTTCCGTGTGTGTGTGCATGTGCGCTGGTGTTTGTACGTGTACTTGATCTATCTTTATTTCGAGATTTTCTTTCCCTGAAATCAGGCTAAGCATTCAACATGTGATAAGCACTCCAATTCACAGGTTCTATTTTACCCTTCTGTTTCTCCTTCTTTCTCTCCTCCAACGGTCACCTCAGCATTTGCAACTGAATATTACTAAAACTTCCTTCCTCCAGAAAAACACATTCCTTGATTTACATTTTTAACTGTTTTTCAGAAACTGGACCATAATTATTCAGCATATACTCTATTTTTTTCTTGACCATTCCGAGTTGTCTGTCGACCCTCTTTTCATTTGCTCTTGCTGGAGCCGATTTTCATGGATATTGGAAAAGTGTTCATCTCTCTCTGTCTGTCTCTCCGTCTGTCTATCTGTCTATCTCTCTCTCTCTCACGATACCATAATCTTCTCTTTGCCAATATAACTTGCTTTTACCTCCGGAGGTCCCCTCTCATTGGGCACGACCGCCTCATTGCCTTGGTTTTCAAAAACCAAGAACCCACGTAACCGGTACAGCTTTGGTGACTCCAACGCTGCCCATGGTGGCTCCAAGTCTCAAACCACCGTTAATCTTGCCGTCTCTTAAACTCTCTTGAGTTGAGTTTTACTCGAATACCGCACGTGAGTTCACTGGTCCCTCTTACTGGTTCGTCTATTCTCTTCAAACGAGTCCCTATGTCGGATTTAGCCACAACTATTACCCTGACCCTATTCGATTCGGAACGCGACTCTGGGGCGATCCACTTATCCCTAGTCCTCTCACTCAAAGGGCCCAATTCAGCTCTCGAAACAAAGTGAAAGACCTTCAAGGCAGTGGCGCGTACACCTCCTGGGAATCTTCAATATCTTACCCAGTTGCAGGGTCCCAGACGAGCCCCCGAGTTTACTGACGTGGAATTTCAATCGACCCGAAGCAAATGCTACCAAGAGCAAAGCAAAAGTTTATTTTTGAAATTTGCAGAATGGACTCGACACATTTGCAAGACGCCTCATAAAATGGACGTCTGACGGTTTTCACATATTCCGTTTATACTATATATCATCTTGCCTCATCACACCTCAAGCCAGGAACCTGGATCAGTCCAGTTCCTTTCCACACATGGAGTTGCTTTTTCTAATTCATTGACTGCTGATATAATAGATTATTGGCCTTGAGAATCAGCTGAAAATTAGGTTGAACTTTACATTTTTTCTGTCTTTTTGCAAAGTTAGGTCCATACTTCTTTGTTTCAACCATGCTTTCACAGATTTCACCAAAAATGATAATTTTCCATTACAGGGGATCAGGCTGACAGTGACTCAATAAGTGTGATGGAGTGAGGATGATAGTGACTAAATGAGGGTGAGGTGTCAGTGTGGTAGTGACGCAGACTGTGTGAGTGGATCAGGCCGATAGTTACGCAGTGCGGGGGGTCAGAGTGATAGTGATGCAGTAAGTCTGAGGGATCAGATCAATAGTGACACAGTGAGTGTGAGGTGGTCAGGGTGATAGTGAAGCACTTCATGTGAGGGGTCAGTGTGACAGTGACGCAGTAAGAGTGAGTGGTCAGGCTGATAGTGACGCAGTAATTGGAAGGAGATCAGGCTGATAGTGATGCAGTAAGTGTTACAGTGTCAGGCTCATCCTGACGCATAAAGTGGGAGGGGACAGGGTGATAGTGACGTAGTAAGTGTGATGGGGTCGGGCAGAGACTGACGCAGTGAATTTGAGACAGTCAGGGTGATAGTGAGGGAGGAAGTGTGTGCGTTCAGGCTGGTCGTGACACATTAAGTTGAGGGTGTCAGGCTGGTAATGGCCAATAAAAGTGAGGTGTTAGGGGAATAGTGACGCAGTCAGTGTGAGGTGTCAGGCTGTTAGTGATGCGGTAAGTGTGAGGGGTCAGTCTGATAGTGAAGCAGTAAGTGTGAGCGGGTCAGGCTGATAGAGACGCAGCAAGTGTGGTGGGGTCAGGCTGATAATGTCACAGTATGTGTGAGGGGTCAGGCTGATACTGATGAAGTAAGTGTCGGTGAGTCAGTGTGATCCTAATGCAGGAAGTGAGAGGAGACAGGGTGATAGTGATGCAGTGAGTATGAGGGGATCAGCGTGATGGTGACAGAGTAAGTGTGAGTGTTCAGGCTGATATTGATTCGGTATGTTCAGGGCGTCAGGCTACTACTGGCTATTAAGTGTTAACTGGCAGGGTGATAGTGATGCAGGAAATGTGAGGAGTCAGACTGATAGACACGGTGAAATTGTGAGGGGTCAGGCTGATAGTGATGCGGGAAGTGTGCGAGTGTCAGGCTGATAGTAACGCAGTAAGTGTGTTGGGAGCAGAGTGATAGGAACGCAATAAGTGTGAGCGGCTTTGGATGATAGTGACAGGTCAGTATGAGGGGGAGGATGGTAGTGATCCAGTGAGTGTGAGGTGTCAGGATGACATGGAAGCAGACTGTGTGAATGTGTCATTGTGATGGCGACATGGCAAGTGTGATAGGGTCAGGGTGACAGTGACGCAGATGCTTTCAGGGGGTCAGGTTGTAGTGATGCAGTAATTGTGAGGGGTCAGGGAGACAGTGACGCAGTGAGTGTGAGATGTCAGTGTGATAGTGACGCAGAACATTTGAGGGGCTAGGCTTATCGTGACGCAGTATGGGCAAGGGGTCAGGGTGACATTGATGAAGATGCACTCACAGGGCCAGGTTGTAATAAAGCTGTAAGTGTGAGTGTCTCAGGCTGATAGTGATGAAGTAAATGCAAGGGGGTAAGGCGGTTAGGGATGTTGTAAGTGTGCAGGGGTAGTGCTAGAAATGACGCAGTAAATGTGAGTGTTGAAGCTGATAGTGACACATTAAGTTTGAGGGACCAGGCTGATCTTGACGCAGTAAGTATGACGTTGTCTGGATGATAGTTACGCTGTAAGTGTACGGGGGCTCAATGATCTTGACGCAGTAAGAGTGGGGAGTCAGGGTGATAGTGACACAGTAAGTATGAGTGGGTAAGCCTGATCGTGGTGCAGTATATGTGAGGGAGTCAACTTGGTAGTGGTGCAGTATGTGTGAAATGGTCAGGCTGATATTGATGCAGTGTGTTCGGGTCAAAGTGATCGTGATACAATATGTGTAAGCAGCTCAGGATGATAGTGACACAGTGGGTGTGAGATACCAGTGTGATAGTGACGCAGTAAGTGTAAGGGGTCAGGATGACAGTGACACTAAGTGTACGGCCCTCAGTGTGATAGTGCCACAGCAAGTGTGGGGTGTTAGGGTGTAAATGACGTCGTAAGTGAGAGAGGGGCCTTGCGATAGTGAAGCAGTAAGTGTGAGGGAGTCAGGCTAATAATGACACAGTCAATGTGATGGGGCAGTGTTTTAGTGACAAGATAAGTGTGAGACGTCAGTCTGATACTGACACAATAAATGTGATGGAGTCAGGCTGATAGTGACACAGTAAGTGTGAGGGGTCAGCCTGATAGTGACACAATAAGTGTAAGGATTCAGGGTGATAGTAACATGGGAAGTGTGAGGGCGTGACTGAAAGTGATGCAATAAGTGTGTGGCGGTGAGGCTGATGGGGACGCAATAAAAATTAGGCCAGCAGGGTGAAAATGGCAAAGACTGTGTGAGTGGGTCAGGGTGATAGTGACGCAGTAAATGTGAGGAGGTCAGGGTGCGAGTGACACAGTAAGTCTGAGGGGTCAGACTGATATTGACGCAGTAAGTATGAAGGGGTCAGGCTGAGAGTGACGCAGTCAGTGTGAGGGGGAGAGTTTTAGTCATATAGTAAGTGCGAGGCATCAGTCTGAAACTGATACGAAAAGTGTGAATGGGTCAGGGTGATATTGACGCAATACATCTGAGGGGTCAGGCTGATAGTGACGGAATCAGTGTGATTATGCAGAGTTTGAGTAACATGGTAAGCGTGAGGCGTCAGTCTGATACTGACACAAAATGTGTGATGGAATCAGGCTGATAGTGACGCAGTAGGTTTTAGGAGTGAGGGTGATATTAACATAGGAAGTGCGAGGGCGTCACTGATAGTGACGCAATATGTGTGTGGTTGTCAGGCTGATAGTCACGCAGTAAAAATGAGGATGTCAAGGTGAAACTGGTGCAGTTTGTGTGAGGATGGCAGATGGACAGTGATGCAGTAAGTGTGAGGGGTTCACGCTGATATTGAGGCATGCAAGTGTGAGGGGCCAGGTTGATAGTGACGCTGTGTGCTGGCGGGTCCGGCTGATAACGACGCAGACAACGTGAGTGTCTCAGTGTGACAGTCATGCATTACGTGTGTGAGGGTCAGGGTGAAAATGACAGAGAAAGTGTGAGGGGGTCAGGTTGATAGTGATGCTGTAATTGTGAGCTTGATCAGCGTGATAGTGAGAGGCTCAGGCTAATAGCGACACAGTAATTGTGAGGGGGTCAGGGTAGTAGTGACGCAAAACCTGTGAGCGGGTCAGGCGAATAGTGATGCAGTACGTGTGAGGTGTCAGGCTGATAGTGACGCAGTAAAGGTGAGAGTGTTGGTGTGCTAGTGATGCAGTAAGTGTGAGCCGCTCAGGATGATAGTGCCACAGTAAGTGTAAGGAGTCAGGATAATAGTAACATAGGAAGTGTAAGGACGTGACTGATCGTGACAAAGTAAGTGTTTGGCAGTCAGGCTGATAGTGACGCAGTCAAAATGAGGGTCTCGAAGTGAAAGTGGGGCAGTAAATGTGAGGGCACCAGATGGATAGTGATGCAGTAAGTTTGAGGGGTTCACGCTGAAATTAAGGCGGTAAATGTGAGGGGTCAGATCTATAGTGATGCAGTAAGTGTCGGCACGTCAGGCTGACAGCGATGCATTCAAAGACCAAATATCCAAGGCTCACTGTAGTGCTGAATAGCGAGACTTCTCAAGGCTAAGATAAAAATCAATATTTCTCATCCTGGTCATAAATCACAATGCTTCATTGTTAAATTGTCCTCTCCTGCTTCTAGATTCACCAATGAGGGAACAAAATGTAATTGCACCACCCTGTTTATCTCTTCAAATATTTTGCAACTCTCAATGAGATTACCTCTCTTGTGTTGAAACTGTTAAAAAAAGAACGGATTTGCCCAATTTCAATTCACAGGACTAACGTTCATCCATGACATCAAGGCTAATCACCATTCGTGGTATTCCTCATATGACATTAGTATCTTTCCTAAATTGAGGATTATAATTCCTCATACTGTAGTCCAAGTGCGGTTGAACTGAGCCACAATACATTGGAAATAATGCTTCGTTCTCGTGCCCTGAAATCCTTCTGCAGCTTTCACAACAGACTTCTACAACTGCTGCTAGACTTCAATGACTTATTAAAAACTTCTCCAAGATGCAATTCTAAAAATCTGTACATCACACTTTCTTCTTCAAATCTTCGACAAATAAACTCCACATATTTCCCACCTGACAAGTAGGATAAAGTCAAATCGTTGCTATTTATCAAATCATGAGGGACATGGATAGGTTGACTCGTGTTTTTCTGCTGGTGAGGAAGTCAAGACTTAGAAAACATCGGTTTAAAATTAGTGGGTAAGGATTTAAAAGGGACGTCAGGGGCAACTTTTTCAGTCGTGTCCATAATGAGCTGCCAGAGAAATTGTTGGAGACTGGTACAACTGTAACATTTAATGGCATCTGGATGGATATATGAGTAACAAGGTTCAGAGGGATGTAGGCCAAAAGTTGGCAAATGGGACCTACTAATTTAGGATAACTGTCCTCAATGGTCAAATTGGAAAGAAGGGCCACTTTCCGTGTTGTATTGTTCAAGGACTTGATGACTCTAGAACAACCGCAAAAACTTTGCAAATACTTCTGTCAAGACGATTTCAAGTTCCAAATCATCGGTCAATCTTCCTCTCTTGTGTTCACAAGTTCATTACCTGATGTCAGAACTTACGGATTAGTTGGTTCTGCATTCTTTCTAATTCCGACTTTTTTTTACGAGTGTAGCTAGTGTTTATGGACTTAGCATCAACATTTCTAATACCATATTTTGATGAATATTAAAACACAACTTTGGTACCAGATGATGAGCAATTGAGTCAAAATCGATCGGACACAGTGAGACAATGATCCTCTCTTCATGTGGTGTACAT
The DNA here is from genome assembly GCF_047496795.1 of Chiloscyllium punctatum. Taxonomy (NCBI): domain Eukaryota; kingdom Metazoa; phylum Chordata; class Chondrichthyes; order Orectolobiformes; family Hemiscylliidae; genus Chiloscyllium; species Chiloscyllium punctatum. The sequence goes on along the minus strand of NC_092766.1, from coordinate 48,560,108 downwards.
CCGTGACTCTAAAATTCGATGAAGAATCATTCCCACAACTTCAGGGTGGCATTTCTAATTAGAAATGGTACAACGGCTGCAGAAAGGAAGTTTGAGGGGTATCTCCCTCTGGAGGTAGTATGGGCTGAAGTCAGAAATAGGAAAGGTGCAGTCACCTTGTTGGGTGTTTATTATAGGCCCCCCAATAGCAGCAGAGATGTGGAGAAACAGATTGGGAAACAGATTTTGGAAAGGTGCAGAAGCCACAGGGTCGTAGTCATGGGCGACTTCAACTTCCCAAATATTGATTGGAAGCTCTTTAGATCAAGTAGATTGGATGGGGCGGTGTTTGTGCAGTGTGTCCAGGAAGCTTTTCTAACGCAGTATGTCGATTGTCCAACCAGAGGGGAGGCCATATTGGATTTGGTACTCGGTAATGAACCGGGACAAGTGGTGGGCTTGTTAGTGGGTGAACATTTTGGTGATGGTGACCACAATTCTGTGACTTTCACCTTGGTTATGGAAAGAGATAGGTGCGCACAACAAGGAAGTTTTTACAATTGGGGGAAGGGAAATTACGATGCTGTAAGACAGGATTTGAGGAGCATACGTTGGGAGCATAGGCTGTCAGGGAAGGATGTGGTGGAAATGTGGAACTTTTTCAAGGAGCAGATACGACGTGTCCTTGATATGTATGTAACGATCAGGCAGGAAAGAAATGGTCGTGTGAGGGAGCCTTGGTTGATGAGGGAGGTTGAATGTCTAGTAAAGAGGAAGAAGGAGGCTTACATAAGGTTGAGGAAACAGGGTTCAGACAGAGCAGTGGAGGGATACAGGATAGCCAGAAGGGACCTGAAGAAAGGGATTAGGAGAGCTAAGAGAGGGCATGAAAAATCCTTGGCGGATAGGATCAAGGATAACCCCAAGGCATTCTATGGGTATGTGAGAAACCTGAGAATGACGAGAACGAGGGTAGGTCCGATCAAGGAGAGTGGTGGGAGACTGTGTATTGAGTCGGAAGAGACAGGAGAGGCCTTGAACAAGTACTTCTCTTCAGTATTTACGAACGAGAGGGACCGTATTGTTGAAGAGGAGAGTGTGAAACGGACTGATAAGCTAGAAGAGATACCTGTTAGGAAGGAAGATGTGTTGGACATTTTGAACAACTTGAGGATAGACAAGTCCCCCGGGCCTGGCGGGATATATCCTCGGATTATGTGGGAAGCAAGAGAGGAAATTTCAGTACCGTTGGCAATGATCTTCTCGTCTTCACTGGCAACGGGGGTGGTACCAGGGGACTGGAGAGTAGCGAATGTTGTGCTCCTGTTCAAAAAAGGGAATAGGGATAACCCCGGGAATTACAGGCCAGTTAGTCTTACTTCTGTGGTAGGCAAAGTAATGGAAAGGGTACTGAGGGATAGGATTTACGAGTATCTGGAAAGACACTGCTTGATTAGGGACAGCCAGCACGGATTTGAGAAGGGTTGGTCTTGCCTTACAAGTCTTATTGAAGTCTTCGAGGAGGTGACCAGCATGTCGATGACGGTAGAACAGTGGATGTAGTGTACATGGATTTTAGTAAGGCATTTGATAAGGTTCCCCAAGGTAGGCTTATGCGGAAAGTCGGGAGGCATGGGATAGAGGGAAATTTGGCCAATTGGATAGAAAACTGGCTAACCGGTCGAAGTCAGAGAGTGGTGGTAGATGGTAAATATTCAGCCTGGAGCCCAGTTACAAGTGGAGTTCCGCAGGGATCAGTTCTGGGTCCTCTGCTGTTTGTAATTTTTATTAATGACTTAGATGAGGGAGTCGAAGGGTGGGTCAGTAAATTTGCAGATGATACAAAGATAGGTGGAGTTGTGGACAGTGAGGAGGGCTGTTGTCGGCTGCAGAGGGACTTAGATATGATGCAGAGCTGGGCTGAGGAGTGGCAGATGGAGTTCAACCCTGCCAAGTGTGAGGTTGTCCATTTTGGAAGAACAAATAAGAATGCGGAATACAGGGTTAATGGTAGGGTTCTTAGTCAGGTGGAGGAACAGAGGGATCTTGGGGTCTATGTACATAGATCTTTGAAGGTTGCCACTCAGGTGGATAGAGTTTGTAAGAAGGCCTATGGAGTATTATCGTTCATTAGCAGAGGGATTGAATTCAAGAGTCGTGAAGTGATGTTGCAGCTGTACAGGACTTTGGTTAGGCCACAGTTGGAGTACTGTGTGCAGTTCTGGTCGCCTTACTTTAGGAAAGATGTGGAAGCTTTGGAGAGGGTGCAGCGAAGATTTACCAGGATGTTGCCTGGAATGGAGAGTAGGTCGTACGAGGATAGGTTGAGAGTTCTCGGCCTTTTCTCGTTGGAACGGCGAAGGATGAGAGGTGACTTGATAGAGGTTTATAAGATGATCAGAGGAATAGATAGAGTAGACAGTCAGAAACTTTTTCCCCGGGTACAACAGAGTGTTACAAGGGGACATAAATTTAAGGTGAAGGTATAGGGGAGATGTCAGGGGTGGGTTCTTTACACAGAGAGTGGTGGGGGCATGGAATGCGCTGCCCGTGGGAGTGGTAGAGTCAGAATCATTGGCGACCTTTAAGCGGCATTTGGATTGGTACATGGATGGGTGCTTAATCTAGGATAGAAGTTCGGCACAACATCGTGGGCCGAAGGGCCTGTTCTGTGCTGTATTGTTCTATGTTCTATGTTCTATGTTCAGCTTTGTCAGGATCTAGTTTGCGGGGAAAGCCTGACAATCTACAAAGGGAACGTTCGTCTGGGTCTCTGCAAAGGATTTGGCGAAATCTTTGGGTCTTGACAATTTGTTCTTCAAACAAAGTACATATTTCATGAATTAAGTTCTTTTACTATGAAAATTGGCCACTTTCCTGCAGCTGTGATGGCCGAGAGGTTAAGGCGTTGGATTTGAAATCCAATGGGGTCTCCCTGCGCAGGTTCGAATCCCGCTCACAGCGTTGATTCTTTTAAAAGTCATTAATTCCTTTGCAGAATTTGGATTTTGTGGAGCTTTAGCTTTGCATTCAATAGAAAGTAAATTTTCAACTGTGAAGAATCCGAAGTAATTTCAAGACGTCTAATTGAATAAATTATCTGTCGAGACACAAAAAGCCACCAACTTCCAACACGAATCAGTTTCAAAACATTTGTCGGACTATCGTGAAACTTGGATGTTCCGGGGTCGGTGGGTGGGGGTGGGGGTGGGGGTGGGGGGGGCTGTAATTAAGCAAAACATGAAGCAATGCAATACATTTACCTGCAGGTGATGACTTTTTTTTAGGATCAGTTGAAAGTCAAGCTGAGAAAGTTCAACCTAATTTACAACTGACTCTCAAGGCCAATAATCTATTTAAGCAGCAGTCAATGAATTAGAAAAAGCAACTCCATGTGTGAAAAGGAACTCGACTGATCCAGATTCCTGGCTTGTGGTGTGATAAGACAAGGCGATATCAGCGGAGTAGAATTTACTGGAAATATTTGAAATGGAATGTTAACTGTCTTCTGCTGTCCACATTCATAAGAAACTGTGCATTAAGAACTGAATTTGAAAATTAACGATGAAAATCACACTTAGCCCTCTGCTTGTGGTGTGGCATTGTTCAGAACAAAAGGTTGTTGTTGAGGCTAAAATTGACCAAAATAATCGATGGGGATCTTATCCACGGCCTTCGTTGGAGCAGTTGGTGTGGAGAGCTCAGCATGAAGAACCAAATGCCAATTATTCATCTTGGCTATCTGAATTGCTTAGTTAAACATACTCCCAGTTTAATGTAAAAACATTTGCTCTCAGAGCTAGATGTTTTCATGTCAGCATGTTCCGATCTGAGAAGTAACTCCATGGAGTAGATGTGACTTAAAATTTGACTCTAACGTCAGAGATGTTGACACATTTCTGCACCAAAACAGCACAACCATTGGTATCAAATCAAACTGAACAAAGGACTAGTTCACTTAGACACTTCCTTTCTGCAGACTCTGCCAATGGACCGTTCAGGCCCGATGTAGGAATAGGGCGTGGTGACATCTGTTCGCAAGTGGATCACTTCATTCTTGCTCACGATCCATAAACCGTAAGTCATTTTGAACTTCTGAGCCATCACCATGATAAGTGGTACATAATGCACAGGTTTGCTTCTCGAAAGAAAGAGCGAAATCTTATTCAATGCAGACGCAAATTCAAGTTGTCCCTGGTCGACCAGAAGACAGATATCGCGAAACAAAGTGAATACAGAAAACAATCAATGTTTTCTGGGAGTCAAAAAGATGTACTGGGAGAACGGAAACATATATTTGGAACTAAAGTCACATAGCACTTCCAGATTAAATGTTCTTGAACCGTATCTTAATTTGACCTTCATGTCCACCATTGCTGCAAACATTATCTTAACAACTCAGTACTTTGTGTTCTTTGATATTGTCTCCTTCATGTTTCTCTTGATTTTGAAACTAAAACCGAGCAATAGCAATGCACCCTATTTCACTTGCAAAGATCAGAAGAAGATCAATTTATAAGAGAACAGAAATAAAGCTACGTCTGTCTTCCGACAGAAAACACAGTTACCATTTCGACTCCAAAAAGTCTTCTTCAGAAGTCTGCGCAATGAACTCGAAATAGTAGACCGAAAATCAAAAAAAAGAAGCCATAATGCACCACCCGCAAGCGCATCAAGTCCTACTCGAATATGCTGTATTACTACTCTCAACATCAGTGGAGAACAGAACAAAGCTCATTCTGCAGTTGTCAAACTGTTGTGACGTAGTTTATAAAGTCAGAAATATGATTAGGTAAAAAGCGGGATGAAAGCGGGATGTCAAAAGTCTGAAAAAAGCAAGTGCGTGCTTTGCTTTGAAGAAGGTTGGCAGTGATGAAAATGGAAATTAACTACAGTGAGGGGGGCTTAATTAATACTCAGAATCGTTGCAACACACAGGGATGCAATTCTTTTTGATGGGTTTCTGTTCTGCCATTTTATAATCACGACTGCTGTCGGGTTTGGTTTCCATTCCAGGCTTAGGTGACTGCCTGATGGAAGTTTGCACATTCGCCCAATTTCTGTGTGGTAGCTCTGGTTTGCTGCCACATTCTAAACATTTGCAGGTTATTTGGATTCGCCATTGAACGCACACGGTTACAGAGACAGGGATGTGGAGAGTGTCTGGACAGGACGTACTTCAGAGGATTTTATTGAACTTAAATAGACAGAGTGGGGATAGTCTGCTGTTTCCTGGGTGAGCTACTTGGACAGAGAGGGGTCAGGGTATTCTTCCCTGAGGTAGAGACATTGTCAGAGTTGGATTAGTTGCTCTTATCTGTGTCAGTCACGCAGATACAGTAGGGTCAGTCTGCCCTTCGCTGGGCGAATTTCTTTCACAGAGTGGTGACAGTCTGCTCTTCCCTGCCTGAGTGAAACAGAAAATTATCTTCCCTCGATAATTTATGTTGACAGTCTGGCTTCCGTCTGCTCTTCTCTGGCGAGTTACATTGGTTGAGTGGGGTTAGTGTTCATTCATTGGGTGCGTGCCATAGACAGAATGGGATCAGTCTGCTCTTCCCTGAGTGAATTGCATTCACAGACTGGGGTCAGACAGCTCTTCAGTGAATGACTTATATTGACCGTGTGGGATCAGTCTGATGAGTTACACTGAGAGTGTGGGGTCAGTCTGCCCTTCCCCTCGGTGAGTAACAGTGACTGAGTGGCGTCAGTTTGCTCTTTCCTCAGTGAGTTACATTGACAGAGTGGCATCAGTCTACTCTTTCCTGTGCGAGGTACATTGTCAGAGTGGCATCAGTCTGCTTTTCACGGAGTGAGTTATTTGGACAGTGTGGGATCAGTCTGCTCTTTTCTGGGTGAGTTGCATTGACAGAGTGGCGTCAGTCTGCAATTTTCTAGTTGTGTTAAAGTGATCGCGTGAGGTCAGAGTGCTCTTCCCTGGTTGAGTCACATTGACAGATTGGGCTTCATCTGCTCTTTCCTGGGAGAGTCATATTAACAGAATGGGGTCAGTCTGCTCCTTTCTTTGTGAGTAATATCACAGAGTGACTCAGTCTGTTCTTCCCTGGGTGAGCTACGTTAAGAGAGTGGTGTCAGTATGCTCCTCCACGGGCGTAATACTTTCTCAGAATCGTGAGAGTCTGCTCTTCTCTGTTTGAGTTTAACAGCAAGTATGGTTTCATTACTGTCTTCATTGGATGATTCACATAGACAGAATGGAATAAGTCTTCTCTTCTCTGAGTGAGTTACTTTGACAGAGTGGGATCAGGCTCGTCTCCCTGCTTGTGTTTCATTGACAGAATCAGATCAGCCTGCTCTTTCCTGGATGAGTGATAGAGACAGAATGGGTCCAGCCTGCTCTTCTCTGAGTGGTGTCAGTCTGCCATTTGCTGGGTGAGTTACATACAAAATATTGGGTCAGTCTGCTCTTCCCTGGATGAGTAACATTGACAGAGTGGCGTCAGTTTGCTCTTCCCTGGGTGAGTTACATTAACAGAGTGCGGTCAGGCCATAATTTCCTCGTTGAGTTACATTGATCGTGTGATGTCAGACTTCTGTCCCCTGGTTGAGTTACATTGACAGAGTGGGGTCCATCTGCTCTTCCCTGGGTGAGTTACCTTAGCAGTTTGGGGTCGGTCTGCTCTCCGCAATCCAGGAAGTCCATCTCTAGTGGTTTCTTGTCAGTACCTCCAAACTAAGGATTTGAGGAGTTAACAAAATTAATCGTCCCCTACATCTTTGGGATAATTAGGGATGGGCAGTGAATCTTACCTCATTGAAAGACAACTGTGTCCCAGAAATGCATTTCTAATAATTGCATGTTCTAATTCGACACTGCAAGCGGTCGGGAATAACTTGAGGAGAGGTGCAGGGTAGAATAATTAAAGTCAAATGCACTGATGCCTAGGAAACATAACACAAGATGTGAGTGTGGAGCTGATGGTGCAAGGCTCAGTGTCAGTGCTATTGGTTCAGCATTTATTGCTCACTGTTCGCAATGACTGATACACCACTGCTGTCAATTCACAACAATGAGCCTGTTCGTCTTGGTTTGAAAATCCCTGCGTGTGTATTAACGTGGTTAATGGGACACGAGAGGAGATGAGCACATCCTCTTTATTCTGTCAGTTTAAACAGACGAAAATATCTGTTAGATGCCAATGCAAGAGGATACTGTCTTTTTCTGTGCCTTTTTAGTGGGGCATGCTCAGCATTGAAACGTCTGTTTTTGCACAAGCAGAGTTTGATTGCCATTCAAACTGAGCAACATTAATACAGAAAACGCGTTTTCGAGTTCCTGTGATCCAGTGGTTCAGGCGTTGCACATATGGACGAGAAATCTGGCTTTTAACGTGGCGCCATGGCTTAGCTGGTGAAAGCAGCTCCCATCACACTGGTGCCTGCTCATTGTATTGCAAGCTCGTTATTTCTCTCAAGTATTGTGTTGCTGATCAAGAAACTGTGTATCCTGTTTGAATTGCTGTACATTCTGATTTCGCGTTCCGGCTTCATTTTCCTGGTTTAAATCCAGTGGTGTAGGTTGCTCTTTTTAACTGCTATTTTAACATGGAGATTCTTCCCGCAGTTCCACAAGCACTTCTGCTTCTCATCCTCTTATTCTGATTCCTTTATTCCCAGTTTTGTGGAAATTAAGTGGTGAGGCAGGAGACACTGCAGCATTCCTGGGAAATGTTGTGGTAATGGCAGTGACACCACGACATGATCACCCTCATTCTCTGCTGTCACCATTCATTCGTTGTGCACCAACAGTAAATGCATCGTTTTCCTTCTTCATCTATTATGTAATTACTTTCTTTTTCTGTTGGATAACGAAATCAACTTGAACTTCGAAAGGGTCTTTAGATTTTGAGGAAGAAATGTCTCCTTGCCTCAGGTCGAAGTGACAGACGCATTATACAGAGAATGTGAGACTCCTTCGACCGACTCCAGCCAGGCGTCAGAAAGCCTCTCAGCAGTTCGAATCTCAAACTGTCTCTGAATGTCAGGCTTTTCAAGGGCAGAAATGGGAAATGAGGGATATGGACAGCCAGAGAGTCGGAGAATGTGAAAAAGGCCCAGGAGGATACAGAGACAAATATAGAAGAAACAAAGACACATATTGAGGCAGACACTGAAAGAAACAATTCTCCATTCGGCGTGACTGCTAAATAACGGAAACTAAAAGGAAATGTAGCCAATAAAACATAGCCTTCCACCAGCTCAGGAAAATGAAAGTAGCATGACAGATGATTAAGTCCTTTTAAGATTGTAGATTCGATGTTTGTAAGCTCAGGAGTTATTTTGATAAATTTCCTGGTTTGGCAGGTAAGATTATCATTTTCCCATCAGTATAATCTAGAAAACTATAACTAACCTGTTTCCTGTCCATCTTAAGAAAAAAAAACCTGTTTCTCTCCACAGATGTTGCCAGGTGTAGCAGGTTTCTCTATCAATTCTCGTTTTTAGTTCATATTTCCAAAACCTGTATCTTTTTGTTTTTGATAACCTGACACAAAACCAAGCATTACCAGGTTCGGACCAGTGGTAAGAAATACTGGTACCACGATATATTTGCACAATAAAACATGCATTCCCTGTCCGAGAATAGAACCAACACTATTGCACTTAGAGTTCCAAATCCTAACTACGAGATTACACGGAATGAAGACAGACGCTCTTGCACGTATTCTCAATGAAATGGATTTTCCATTTCATTTCTGATCAGTTTCACTGCAGATTGGTTTCTACTCGTCTTCAAGTTTTGCAGAATGAAAAATCCCATTTGGCTCATGGTGCAGTCTGGTTTAAAGACATTCATCGATTCTATTCCCAGTTTCCAGCTTTATTCCATAACCTTATGTGTTCTGATGCTTCCAGTGCAAATAGCAGTGAGGTTCTCGCTTTGATCTTAGATGACATAACAATGGGATTGAAGTTTGACATAGTCACACTGTGTTATTCCCCACGTCGTGTCTCCCACAGAAAGAGACACACAGACACATTCCACGAGAGTGGCAGAGTTCTTAGGATTTGACCAGCACCTTGTGCTTCACTTCAGATGTCCGCTCCATCATACAAGTTCAACCTCCAAAAGGCAGCTTTTGGTTAAACCAAAGCCAATTCTACAGACAATGAGAGACGTTGATCTGAGCTAGAATTTGAAGTGAACGAAAGAAACTGTAAATTCGAAAACCCAAACCCTTCCGTTCCTGACAGACAACAGGAATGGACGTGCACACTGCATTCTCATGATTTTAAATGCGAACCAACAATCCCCTAATTCGACGTCAGGCGTGTTATCAATTCCGTCACTGACCCAAAGACCAGGTTTGTATGTGGCAGTTTGTCAATAGGTAATGTAAACGTCCACACCAGGGAAACAGCATTCACAAGGTGAAAAATCAGCAAACATAATCACCGTCACTGTTTATCTTAGAATGTCCCACTCTGTGAAACATTTCCCTTCACTGTACTTTCATACTTGAAGTTTTTTACATTCCAGAGCCTGAACTAATTCAGCGAGAAACCACTGGTCATCTCGAGCCCGTCATCCGGAATGAGGCGAGTTGAACGTTGCCTTTTTTGCTGCCAACAGATCAGCGCAGCTCAAAAGGAGCTCGTGTTAGCATCAGTCTTTACTTAACTTGCTGCAGTATATCTGCTGAACAACATCAGATTATCACAGCATTGCCTTCTTCACATTGAAACCAAGGGTGATAATATGAACCGACTTCGAAACTTGGAGAGAGAAACACTGCTGACGAAGACAATTATGACGTGAGGAGCAGGCACGAGAGTTTGAACAGGTCCCAAAGGCTACTGCAGTATCAATGGACATCCCTGCATATGAGTCTGAGTTTGCATTGCCCAGAACAGGCTTTCATTCCCAGTCTGGAAATGAAGATTTAATTCTCTTCTTGTGAATTATCCGAAGGAAAACTAAATCTTGGTTGCACCCAGAACACACATACGTATCCTGCCAGAACAATTCAGTGATCGATCAGCATCTGTCTGGAAGGACAATGGCAGCAAATACAAGCGAAAGCTATCACCGCAATTATCCCTCCAAGGTTCTCGCGTTTCCCAGTTGAAAATATCTCGCTGTTCCTTCAATGTCACTCCTTCTAAATCCTTGCCTCATGGCATCATGCCTGTACCCCGCTACTGAGGACATCCAGGGTTCTGCGCAGTAACTCAAAATCTCAATCTCTAGGGTAATTAGGGATTGACGGTGCATCCCATCACATTGAGCAATGACTTTGTCCCAGTAATACGTTTCCAAAAGCTGCAGTTTCTAAGGGAACACTTGCAAGCTGTCAGGAATAAGTTGTGATTCGGAGATGCCGGTGTTGGACTGGGGTGTACCAAGTCAAAAATCACACAACGCCAGGTTATCGTCCAACAGGTTTAATTGGAAGCACACTAGCTTTCGGAGCGATGCTCCTTCATCAGGTGTTTGTGGAGGGCTAGATCGAAACACAGAATTTATAGCAAAAATTTGCAGTGTGATGTAACTGAAATTATACATTGAAGAATTGATTGTCTGTTAAGCCTTTCATCTGTTGAAAGAAGTGAAACTATCACTGTATTCCATGTGTAAATCACAAAACCCTTTTGTTAAAAAAGTTGTATTCTCGGGTTAGCTGTTAACAATGGCAATAGCTAGACAATATTTTTGAAGGTGTTAGCCCCCTGAGTTCTCTGTCTATGACCTGATGTTTAGATTGATTCCAATCCAAAAAGTGAGATAACAGAGTTTTTACATAATTCCATGCAGTTTTTGAGCTCAGAGTTCTACATGAATGTATGTGGTTTCTGAGCAAAGTGCAATGTAACACTGAAAGTACCAAAAATATTCACCAGACAAAATATATGTGTGCATGTGGGCCTTTGTCTGTGTGTGTGTCTCCAGCGAAACCAAAAAACTGACAACTCATGAACAGAAGCAGAACTGACAAAGAGAACCTATTTTCAGACATACGGACTCATGAATGCTGTCTGTGAGGCAGAGCGAGTCGTCTGGCTCATGAGCTGCTCACACAAATTGCAGCGAGGCAATTCCAAATGGTGCTTTCAACGTACTGGTGCCTTAGAGCACCAATACTTCCAGGAAAGTGCCCAAATAACATGAATCAGAACTGACTAACAATGAACCATGAAAAGTGAAGATTACCAATTACAGTCTCGATGAGATTGGGTTAACAATTGGGCTGATGTCTCCACCGGATCGAGAGGACCAATCACAAGCCTCTCTCATCAGGACAGAAATTAAGGAAATTAGGGAAAAGTAACCAAGTTTCGTATCGCAATTTCCCTCCGTTTCGCAAGAACAACAGAAAGCTGCGAGCAGATTCAATGTAGAACCTAATTTCACATCAACAGAGAAATAAATATCTCCATTCACTTTCAGAGAAACTGTGAAAAATGCAAATAGTCTGGAATATGAAAGTTTGGCGCAGCCTGTTTTTGAGTCGTATATTATGCTGGTGGCCTTTCGAGCTGGAGGGGAACGTGACAACTAGAGCAGAAGGAGAAAACATGGGCATTGACATATTGGTTGTTTTCTGCTGTGCCACATCACAGCCGGGTTAGAAGAAACTTTAACAAAACTCATCCCTGCAAAACGTTGCCAGCTTAATCCATTAGCACAAGTGGCCGCGCAGGATTGCAAACACAAGCCTTCTTAAGAAGTGAAATCTGAAATCAGAGTCTCAGGTCGCTCAGCCACGCGAGCACACAGGCCAAAACCGGAAACCCAAGAGCATGTACCTGATGATACCCTGCAGCAGACTCACAGCAACTGCACCAGTTCTGCAGAAAAAGCGGTGGGGAGGAATTGCTCTATCTGAGCGGTCGTGCTTGTTGTTCTCATCAGCAAATATGGCTTTGAATTTGCTAGACCATATCTGCTGCCATGTTGAAACGGAATGCAAACCCGATTAGTCGCTGTGTGAAACTTTGCTCGTTTGCTCTCCTCAGATAAAGTGATCACTGGAGATGATGAATTCTGCTCCTGCCAGAAACGCCGACTCTCCTGCTGCTCAGATGAACTGAAAAACTGGTTTAGCACTGGAATCCGAGAATGGCAGAACACGTAGCAAGAGTATTCGAAACCCAGAGCCAATAAGAGTTCCAACTTTCATTTTATTTCTCCATAATAGTGCATTATCCAGCAGAGCCATGAGCAACTGCCACCTGGCTGCAAGCTGAGTTGGAAACCTATGTGGGAATCAAGGACATCTGACTCACTTATTGTCGGTAAATCAAACAGTTCTCACTTTGAGGTGTGCAAAAATTAGTTCCTATATATATTCAGGGAAGGTCAAAGGCGATCTGAGATGTTAAAGAGGTGGTCACTGTTCGTGATTGCTCTTTGTTCGATTGTGAAAAGGTTTCCCGCTTTACTCACATTCACGTTTCTTGTAGATGACTGAATCAGACAGAAGGTGTTTCACCAGAGCTGCACGTGACTTGCATTCCTCTCCCTCGCTGTCATACTTTCCTGGAACTCTGTGAGAACAAGAAAACAAAATACATACTGTCATTCGGCAGCCTGTCTGTGATTTCCTCATTTTCAGTTACAACATGGCTTAGACTTCAGGCCACACGGTAATATTAGTAACAGTATGAGAACAAGAGTCGATAGTTCATCTGTGCCTGTAAATCTTTTCATTGTGAATTAACTGTATCCGTGTCTGCTGCTTCGAAACTCGAATATGTGAACTGCTCCAAACTATGATTGAGGATTTCTGGTTTTGGTTGACACACGTTGAGAAACGCCAGACAGCGTTCAAATGAAGCTTTCAGAGCACATTCTCGGATGCATTTGACAGAGGCTAACATCATGAATCCAGTGTTCCCTGTGATAGAAGGAAATGAATGCTCTCCTTGTTACTGATCCGGGACACCTTCGCATGTAAAGCAAATGCGGTCCTGTTATTACAGAAAGGATCAGTGCCCGGTAACTGTGTCCTTAAAGTGGACATGATCGAAAAAATAAAGAATAGCATGTTGAATTATCCAGGAAATATTGGCTGAAAAGGCGTAGACAGTTTACCCTGCAGCGCCAAGACAGAGGAACATATGTAACTGCACTCTTAAACAGGATGGCCAGCAGTGATATAAACATCGCCACATATGAAGGACCACTGCGAATAGAAATTTGAAAATGAAATTCACGCAGCAGGTGTTCAGAATTATATTCTTTCCACCGCTACAGTAGTATTGGGCGAGAAAATTCAAAACAAGGCTTGCTGATGAATATGCAATAAAGCCCCATCGATCATGATATGAAAGACTGTCGTCCGGAAAGAGGGAACAACAATGTTTCTTCTAAGCTTTGTACTGGGACACTTTCACACAAACTGATACTGCTACTCTCCAGAAAATATCAGGGCTCGCGGCATGCACTCTTAGAAATGGTGACCATCAGTGCTGGAAACATTCCTACATATTCAGAACAAGGAAGAATATATATCGAATAAAAGCGTAGATGGCAATTAATTGTACTTGTATTCCCTTTCAGCACAACAGCTAGAATGTGTGGGGATATACAGAGTAAGGTTTACTGACCAGGTGAGAAAGCAATTACCTCGACATATCTTGACACACAAGCCTATCTTTCTTTCTGTCCTTTTTTTTTGAAGCGCCGTTCCTTTCCGTAGATGAAGATGATTACTGCTCCCCCGCAGGATCACAGTGGGGCCAGAGACCAGACTGAGCTGCTCAGAACAGTTCGTGTTTGCCGAGAATCACTGAAACTGAGATTGATGACACGTAGACACGGTGTAACAGCTGCCAACACATGTGGAGGGTTTTAGGACAGATTAGGACCCACTCTGGGAAAAAGACTGGATCCTAAGACTGGGGAGTAAGTGTTCAGGGACAGGACTGGAGAATGGGGTTAAGAACGATATTAGCCAAGATCGAATGGCGGAGCAGAGTAGATATTCTGAAAGCACTAACCGTCCTCCGATGTCTTCCAATCTCTGGCCATCTGGCATCTCAGGAAATAGAAACAGAGTTATTTGTTCAGTTGTAAGTCCTGGGCAAAGTGAGAGATAGAACAAGCATGATACAATTTTAGAGACTGGGAAAATGTTTGGAGAGGAAGCAATAAATGTGAATCTGAATATAAAGTTTGAAGTCAGGAGATATTCAATAAAAAGGAAGTTTGAAAAAAGGCAGAGGGACATGGATATGGAAAAAGAAGTGTCACCAGTCCCGAAATCTCATTCGGTTTTCGTTTTCAAGATGCGACCGGACCTGCTGAGATTTTCCAGCAATTTCATTTGTTGATTCTGAAACAGAAAATGGGAGTGATCCTGGACCAATCAGCTCTCCCATGTTCTAGGAATATTTGACTTACCCGTTCGATCAAATCACGTTTGTCCCACACTGAAACCTCAGAATGCTTCCCCACCCCCACCCTCGTTACTGGCAATAAACTGTTCATTACATAAACTTACATGAGCACACAACAAGAACAATTGCAAAATGTTCAGGGAGAGCTCCGTTCTGTTCCATCAGCACATTCTGAATCAGTTAATTGTTGTTCAGGACGCATGAGACATTAAGCCGTCTCTGTCAGACCACTAACAAATGGCCATTCGCGTTCTATGTCTTTGAACACTTTGGTTGGTGCACCGATGTAGTGGAATCTCACGTTTTGAAATGGGCATCATTCATAGTATTTTCAGCTGCACTGACAAAGTTGTCTCTGGCATTTCCAGTAAAGTTCAGACAGTTTTCACTCAAAAACCGACATGTGATCAAAGCAGGAGGAGATATGTGTCAACGAAAGCAACAAGAACGCTCCACCAGCGTTGGTTTGCAATTCTGCATGTGGAACGAAAAGGTGGAAATCTATTAAACAGTGAAAACGACTATTATGGAGCTTGGACGCACGACTCTCTGATTAAAAACCTCACATTTCACCGAACTGAGATATCCAGACTTGGCACACGACGAATTAGTTTGCTATTTCATTCTGAGCACAATTCACCTGGCACAGCAATTTACAAAGATCCAGCTCATTCCTGCCAATCACAAAGAATATAATTCACATCTTTCACTTTTATTATTTCTTCAAAACATTACAATCTATTTAACACTTGTCCCCGCATTTAAGATTCAACCCGAATATTTTCATATGAAGTGATTTCCAGTCACTCTGGCCGACAGTAAGTCAGTCGGAAAATTACCTTAGGAAACCCAATCATTTCTGTTTACAGTATTGGGAATTTCCCATCTGCTGACGAGACAGAGTCCTCACAATCAACATTTTCTTTGTTCTTCCTGCCTAAAACGTTTACCAATTTTTATTTTCAAGACAGGAGTTTTTTTTTATAACACGTTCCAAGAACAGGAACAACCTTCCAATCTCCTGAAGCCGTTTCCAATTTAAAATGGAAGTTTTGTTCCTTTCCCACGGGAAGAGCAGTTAATGAGAAAGGAGTTTCCACGAGCTGAGTCCCAGGGTTTGGCAGGAAGCCCTGATTGAAGCTGCAGTGGCCGCTTTCAGTTGGCATCGGGGGAATTGGAGAACATGGTGTCGTATTCTGCTGCGTGTAACCGTCTTGCTCCCTGTGGACTCGGGGTGAATCATGGATGAGTTTTTGGAACCACACTGCCTTCCCGTCTCTGGCCATCTGCTATCTAAGGAAATAGAAACAGTTATTTGTTCAGTTCGAAGTCCTGGGCAATGTGAAAGTTGGAACAGTTCTGATGCAAAATTGGAGACTGGGAAAATTGTTGGAGAGGAAGTAATAAAAGAGAAACTGAATATAAAGTTGGAAGTCAGGAGACATTCAATAAAAAAGAAGAGTGCGCAAAAGCAGGTGGAGATGAACATGGAAATGAAGTGTCACTTGTCCCGAAGTCTTAAATCGATTTATATTTCCAAGATGCTACCAGACCTGCTGAGATTTTCCAGCAATTTCAAATGTTGGTTTAGAAACAGAAGATGGCAGTGATCCTGGACCAAACAGCTCTCCCGTGCTCTGGGAATATTTGACTTACTGTGTCTATGTCCCACACTGAAACCTCACGATCCTGTCGCACCTCCACTCTCGTTACTGACAATATACTGTTCATTACGTTAAACACAAGAAGAGCAATTGCAAAACGTTGAGGGAGAGTGCCCTTCGGTTTCCATCAGAACAATCTGAATCACTGAAAATTGGTTCAGGACCCATGTGACATTGAACCGTCTCTGTCAGACCCCTCGCAAGTGGCCATTCACTTTCCGTGCCTTTGAACACTTTGGGTGGTGCATGGTTGGTTTGGAACCCCACATTTTCAAACGGACATCATTCATTTTATTTTCGGCTGCATTGATAAAGTTGTCTCTGGCGCCTCCAGTAAAATGGAAACAGTGTTCACTCAGAAACCGACGTGTGATCAAAAGCAGGTGGACAGATGTGTCAATGAAAGCAGCAACAATACTGCACGTGGAACGAAGAGCCGGAATTGTATGAAGCAGTGAAAGCGCCCATTGTGAGGCTTGCACCCACCACCCTCAGATTAAGCATCTCACACTGCATCGACTGAGCTAACCAAGCACGGTGCACTGTGGATTAGTTTGCTATGACATTGTGAGCATAATTCATCAGCAATTTGTTAGGATCCAGTTCATTCCTCCTAATCACAAAAATATCATTCACACCTTTCACTTCAGTTATTCCTTCAAAGCATTACAATCTATTCCCCACTTGTCCCGGGATTTAAGTTTCAACCTTAATATCTTCATATTTTTACACACACCTTTCTGTCGCTGATGTGAATTCCAATCTCTCTGGCAGACAGTAAATCAGTCGGGCAATTACCTAAGGAAACCCAATCATTTCCCTTTCCAGTTTTGGGGCATTTCCCAACTGCTGACGAGACAGAGTCGTCTGAATGAACACTTTATTTGTTCTTTCTACCTAAAACCTTTACCACTTCTTATTATCAAGTCAGGAGTTTTATTTATAACACGTTCCAAGAACTGGAGCAACATTCCAGTGTCCTGAAGCCCTTTCCAATTTAAAGTGAAAGTTTTGCTCCTTTCACACGGAAAGAGCTGTTACTAAGGGAGCAGTTTCCATGAGTTGTTTCCCATGGCTTGGCAGAAAGTCGCTGATTGATGCTACAGTGGCCGCTTTCTGTTGGCATCGGGAGCTTGGAGAAAGTGATGTCGTATTCTGCTGCGTGTAACCCCATGGTCGGGGTAAATGCTTGTGCCGAAATATTTGAGGCTTATTCCCTGGGTGGGCTCGAACCACCATCATTTCAGCCAAATGCACTGACCATTTGAGATACAGAAACTGGCAACGCAGATATCCAAAAGCAAAGTTACCGACGGGATGTGAGGATCTGTCCGACAGCAGGAACTTGCGTTGTTTTCAGAGACGGTCGCTGATTTTATCACCGAGAGGGTAAGCACACTGAGGAACTGCAAACACTCAAATTAAAAGGCATCCACACATGCGCAGTTCTCTCACATAGTTGCTCACTGACGATGCTGGTATTTGAAGACACCATTCGATAGAAACTGAAGCTGAAAATCCAGCACATTAGACCGCTCGACCACACTATCATATAAAAGCCAGCACTCAGATTTGTTATGACTAGTGTTTCAGCATGGATTCACTTCAGACACTTAGACCTCGCAAATTTTGTAATGAAATTGGCGTAATTTAAGAAGAAAGACCAAATAAAATGTACAGACAAGGAACAGGCCCTTCATCCATTCAAGCCTGAGCCGATCCAAATCTACTGTTTAAACCTGTCACCGAATTCCTAAGCATCTGTATCCCTCTGCTCCCCACCGACTCATGCATCTGTCCAGACGCCTCTTAAATATTTCTACCGTCATTACCTCTTCCGTCTCTGCTGGGAACGCGCTCCAGACACCCACCACCTGCTGTGTCAAGTAGTTGCCGCGTGTATCCCTCTTAAACTTTTCACGTCTCACCTTGAAAGCGTGACCTGTCGGTATTTAATCCTTCAACCTGGGAAATAAAACTTTTCTGTAACTACCCTGTCTGTAACCTTCATGATTATGTAAACCTCAAAAAGGTCTCCCTCAAACTTTCCTTTTTTCTAATGAAAACAAACATAACCTACTCAACCTCTCTTCCTAGATTGCACCATCCATATGAGGCAACATCCGTTGAAACCTTTTACACGCCCTCTCCAAAGCGTCCACATCCTTTTTGTAATGTGGCGACCACAAATTTACACAGTATTCTAAGTGTGGTCAGACCAATGTATTGTTCAGTTTTAACATGACTTTTTAGCCATTTTATTCAATACCCCATCCATGAAGCCAAGCATATTCTATGCCTGCTTGACCACTCTATCCACCTGTGCATCAAACTTCAGTGTATAATGGACCTGCACTCACAGATCTCTCTATCCATCAACTTTTTTCCCCCAAAGCTCTTCCGTTCATTGTATAACCCCATCTAGAATTAGACTGACCGAAATGCGTCACCTCACATTTGTCTGGTTTGAACCCCAGCTGCCACTTTTCTGCCCAACTTTCCAGTATATCTTTATCCTCCTGTATTCTTTAATAGTCACTTATAATTTCTGCTAGTCCAGAAATCTTCGTGTCATCTGCAAACTTTCTGATTATTGCAACTGTGCTCTCTTCCAGATCATTTAAGTATATCACAAACAGCAGTGACCACGACACTGACCCCTGTGGAGCACTACTGGTCATCTTTCTCCATTTCCAGAAACTCCATTCAACTGCCACTCTGTCTCCTATTGCTCAACTAATTCTTTCTCCACCTGTCTAGAACACCCTGCACACCATGTTACTTTACGTTCTGTATTTGGTTACCATGGGGAACCTTATCTAACTCCTTACTGTAGTGCATGTATATGACATCAACAGCCTTTCCTTCATCTATCAACTTAGGCACTTCCCCGAAAAACTCAATGCCTCTCACTGATATGCACATTATTTTCTAAATATGAATAGATCCTATCACTCAGTACCTTCTCCAGCAACTTTCCCAACACTGATGTTAGGCCCATTGTTCTGTAGTTATCCGGAATATCCCTACTATCCTTCTTTTACAGGGGACAATATGAGCAACGTTCCAGTCGGCCAGAACCTCACCTGTGCTGAAGGATGCCACGAAGATATCTGTCAGGGCCCCAGCTATTTCCTCTCTCACATCACTCAGGAACCAGGAATAGATCCCATCTGTTCCTGGGGATTTGTCCACATTAATTACTCCTAGCCTGCCCAATACATCTTCCCTACTTATGTCAACATGATCCAGATTAATCAAATGTCTTCCTCTAGACTCAACATTCATCATGTTCCTCTCCTCAGTGAACACTGATGCAAAATAATCATTCAGAATCCTACCCACTCTCTCAGATTTGACATGCAGCCTTCCTTAATTTTCCTTTAGTGTACCAATCCTTTCTCTGGTTACCTGCTTGCATCTTATATATGAATAATGGCTTTAGGATTCTCCTTAATTGTGCAAGCGTTGAGTTGTTTCATGACCCCTTTCAACACCCTTGATTCCTCGTTTAAGACTTGTCCTACTCTTCTCATGTTCCGACAGGGACCATTATGTTATGAGCTGCCGAGGCGATATGTGTGCTTCCCTTTTCCTCTTGGCGAGTCGTACAATTGTCCTGTCATCAACAGTTCTCAAATCCTTTGCCTTCAACGGGACATGCCTATCCTGCACTATATGTAACCTATCTTTGAAAGCCTGACACATTTGAACTGTGGACTTTCGTACAAATAGCTGTGCCCAATCCACATTTCCGACCTCCTGCATAATTTTGATATAATTAGCTTTGGCCCAGTTTCGTACTCTTTCCTTAGGACCACTCTCATCTTTGTCAATGAGTATTCGAAAACTTACAGAATATTGGGCACTTCCCAAAGAAATCACCCACGGCAACTGCTATCACCAGCCCTGGCTTATTCCCCAATATCAGTTCCAATATGGCCTATTCCCTCGTCGGACTATTGACATACCTCTCCAGAAAACTCACCTGGAGGCTTCTTACAAATGGTATCCCATCCAGACCTCTGACACTAAGAGTATCCTTGTCAATGTTGGGAAAACGGAAATCTCCAATCAACACTAAATTATTGCTTCTACGTCTTTCCATGGTCTGTTTAACTATTTTTTCTTACACCTCACGCTCTCTGTAATACAGCCCCAAATATCTAACCTCACCCTTCTTATTTCACTGCTCCATCCATAGTGTCTCACGACCCAAGCCCTATATGGTGTCCTCCTTTCGCACAGCCATGAGATCATCCCTGACCAGGAATGCAACTCCTTCCCCTTTTACTTCCCTCCCTGTCCCGTCTGAAGCGTCTATATCCCAGAACATTTGGTTGCCAACCATGCCCTTCCATCAACTAAATCTCTGTGATCGCAATAACCTCATATTCCAGGTACCAACCTCAGCCCTCAATTCATCTGTCTCTATCCATGCATTAAATTAGATGCATTTCAGTCCACCAGTTCTTTTGCATTCATCTGCTCTCTGCCTACTCTTCCCATTATTAATGCTATCATCCAGATTCTTAGCGTTTCCAGTTTCCACCTCACTGCCGACTTGTTTAATCTTGTGGTTCCCAGCCCCCTGCCACATTGGTATAAAACCTCCCCAACAGCAGTAGCAAAAACTCCCGAAAGGACATACGTTCCCATCTGGTTCAGATGTAGATCAATTATCTTATAGTTCCACATTCCCCAGAACTGGTCACAAAATCCAACAAATCTGAAACCCGCCCTGCAGCACCATTCCTCAACTCACGTGTTCACCGTGCCGTTTTTTTTTATTCATTTCTCCGCTGGCAGTCACATGGCACAGGCAGTAATTCCGACATTGCTACCTTTGAGGTCCTCCTCTTTAATTTCTCTCCTAGCTCCCTGAATTCTCCCTGCAGGTCCTCATCTCGTTTTTTTTTTGTTGGTGCCTGTATGCACCAAGACAACTGGCTGTTCACGATCTCCTTTTCGAATGTTCTTCAGCCGATGGGCGACATCCCTGGCCTGAGCACCTGGGAGGCAATATAACTCTCCAGAATTTCTGACAATCCAGTGAGTCCACCCGCAGCTCCAGAGTGGCCACGCGGTCAAACAAGTGCTGCAGCTGGACAAACTTCTTGCAAGTGTATGTTTAGAAAACCTTTACAAGGATTTGCAAGGTTTGCACTGCTTGGACATGAGAACGAAACTGAATAGGCTTCGTCAGATTCCCAGGAGCTTCAGTGCTTATGTTTGACCTCACAGAAGCTTATAAAATCATGAGGAAGACAGACAGAGTAAATAGTCAGGGAGCACTTCTTCACAAGACACGCGAGTTCAAATCTACATGGCAAACGTTTAACGTGAGAGAGGAAAAATTGAAAAGGGATGTGACGGACACATGTTTTTCACACAGAACTTTTGTGCGTGTAGAATGACTTGCCACATTTAGTGGCAGAGTCTGGTGCACTCACAACATTTCAAAGGCATCTGAATGGGTGTATAGACAGGAAGACCTCGGAGAGATAAGGCACAAATATTGGCAGAAATGTATGGATTAATTTCGGTTATCTATTCAGCAAGGGCAAGTTGGATCGCGGGATTTGTTTCCATTCTGGACAAGTCTGAGATGCTCCAGCCACCGGCAACAGTTTGAATACACCATTTGCAAAAAAAAAAACGCATGTTGTTTGTTACTCAGCCAGCGAGTTTGGTTATTTTGTTTGGAGGGTGGATGAGCCCAACCGATCCAGTGATGAAGGTTTTCCGGATATTTGCTGCCAATGACCATCCTTCTTGACACTTTCCCAAGTTCGCCATCAAAGATATTGGCTGAAGAAAAATACCTCACGTATCGCATTACCCACATTGCTCTCCAGCGAATCCAAAAACTGAAAGCTCTTAACGTGGAACAGAATCAAAACTGAAAAGGCAGTACCATGATCAGACACACCGAAGCTTAAGTGCTGTCTGTGAGGCACTGTGAGTCCTCTCTGACATGAACTGCTCGCACAAATAACGGCAATGCAATTCCAAACCTACTGGAGATTTAGTGTATTGCCAAGTCCCAGAAAGTGCTCAAGTATCATAAAACAAAACACAACAACGAACCATTAAAAGTGAACATTTCCAATTATATCCGTGATTAAATTAGGCCATCAATGCGCCGGTGCCCCCATCTGATCGAGAGAGCCAATCACCTTTCTCCCTCACCAGGACAGTAATGAAGGAAATGAAAGTACAGCAACGTTTCACATCGCGATTGCCCACCTTTTTGCCACAGCATCAAAAAACGGTGAACAGATTCAATGCAGGATCTTCTTTCGAAATAACGGTGAAATATCTATGTCTATTCACTTTCAGAGTAAACGAGGAACAAAGCAAGTTGTCTGCAATATGAATAACCAATGTAGATTACTTTGGTCCCAGGTTCTACTGATGCACAGACTTTCATATGAAAAGGTTCTTTGGGTGATTGCCCTACACCCAGAAATCTTCTGGCTGCCTTCTGTTTGCACTGACACATTAACCGTGTGCTGCTCTAACCGAATTTGTTGTTCTT
This sequence comes from Chiloscyllium punctatum, assembly GCF_047496795.1. NCBI lineage: Eukaryota > Metazoa > Chordata > Chondrichthyes > Orectolobiformes > Hemiscylliidae > Chiloscyllium > Chiloscyllium punctatum. Next base: position 48,537,560 of record NC_092766.1, on the reverse strand, counting down.
GCCATTTGTCCGTATTGCTACTCGGGATAGCTGGTCGTGGCAACTCATGACTGCCACACAAATTCTTTGCCAAAATTGGATAGTCCCGCAACGTGATTCGCAGTGCACGAACTTTGCAACGAGTATATGCCACGCGGCAATTTAAAAAGCACGCTTCCATTTATTATAGTAAGTTTCTAGGAACTGACAGCCAGATTCCTCCTTACACTCGGAATTATCACAACACATAAACCAACAGCCTCTCTCAGAGACAAGTGACCAATGCCCGACTTGTGCCAGACAAACGTAGTTAACAGGATTGCACGCAGGGACTGCACATAAAACGATAGAGGAGAAGCAGACAGACGACCATCGGTCTGCGTTCAGGCAGTTCAGTTACCCTGTAAACCCCATGCACAGCTGTTCCTTGTAGGTACACACAGGGATCTGAGTGTCTCTGACTCCGGGACTTGGAACTCGGATGATATGACCGTCTGCAGCACTGGTTACTTCCTTGTGTGAGGTAACTCCCGATGGAACATATGTAAAACACGATAGCTCATTGAGAAATATGTCCAAAATAGTACCGAAGAGACGTATTTCTGTTGTGTTTCTAGTCCTGTTCCTGACATGACAGACAGCATTGTACTTATTGTTTGCTTCCTGACGGTTCGGTGCATGCTTCCGTGATCGCATTGTGTGCAGTAATCTGCGTTTGAGCTGCAATTACGTGCGTTTGAAATCCAGGACCACCGGCCTCGATTTTGTTTTCCTCTTCTCGTGCGCAATTGCAACACAGTAAACGATCAATTAATATTGGGAAATAATATACACAGGCGTGTGAAAAGCTCACTTTCCGTCGCAATTATGCAATGGTTAGAGATCACTTTGATACAGGAGATAAGGATGGAAAGTGTGTTTGGGTAGAGATGAGGAACATTGAAGAAAGAGGAAACCAGCCGGTGCAGGTTACAAGAACACTAACAGTAACCACAGTGTAACAAAAAACGTACAGGAAAAAATACCGCCTGTGAATGATAAAAGAAGGCAAGAATTATGGGAGACATTCATTTCCCTTATTCCTCTCCTGTTTGAATTGTGAAGAAACTTTGAAGAAAAACAATCGAAAACTCATACATGCCCCACCGAACAACGTGCGCCATACCTTGGTCATTGACTACTGTAGATCAGAATACTTCCAATGTGCAAACAGGTCCTTCAGCCCAGCAACTCCACACCGACCCGCCCGAGCCCAAATGCATTCCTCTCCTTTAACCACGTCAATTTAGCACGGCCATTTCAACAAACCAGTACATTTTTGGACTGTGGGAGAAAAGCAGAGCAAGCGCACGCAGACACAGGGAGATTGTGCAAACTCCACACATTCAGTTGATTGAGGCGGGAATTGACCCTGACTCCGTGGCATTGTGAAACAGCAGCGCTCACGATGGTGTCAGCGTGAGATGGGACTTATTTGCCTTCTTTAATTGGGAAAAATCTATGTCATTGTGAGCATCTGGAAAGACCAGTTCCTTCGCCAGAAAAAGAAATGAGTATGTCATTACCTTTGTTTGTTTCATATCCAAGAATACTCAGATCAATAACTCCTTTCAATGAATAATTTTGACTCAATTTGGCTGCAAATATCTTGTCCTTACTTTGTGCTTTTCTTCTTTGACATTGGTGTCTCGCACCTGACAAATGGCAGCAAAGGTATGAATGGAGATGGAAACATGTAACTCAAGTCAGCGGAGGCTTTCAATGAGATCACGGCTGATTTGGTCAATGCTCCGGGGGCGGCGCCAATAAAAGGTGTCACGCAGCTCGTCTAATTCCACATCCTGAGCTCGAAATGACCAGATGTCTCTCGCTGAGTTTCGGCAGGGTCTTGCTTAGACGACACAATGACACGTTTTCACTGGAGTGGATCATGAAATCGCGTCGGGACTGCGAATAAAACGATGGAAACTTCCAGCAGAGAAGGAGGCGACCCTGAAGCAGGCAGCTGAGGACAAATGTTTCTCCTTTGCCACTGAAAGGCACTGCTTCACAAATTGGAAACTTCGAAGTGAAGCAGTGTTGGTGATTTTCTTCGCTGCTTGTTCACCTTTTTAATTCTGATTCCGTGAAAGTCCATGACATTACATATCGACATTCTGCCAGCAGTGAGCGTGTCTGTTGGGCCAGTGGCGTAATGGATAACGCGTCTGACTTCGGAGCAGAAGATTGTAGGATGGAGTCCTACCTGGCTCGAGGGGAATGTCTGACTTTAACTGTGCCCCACGTTGACGCTAAACTGTGATGTCGCTTCTGTGCTTCCACATTTGTCCTATTATCCATTTCAAATTCCAGCTCACCACAACGGAGACCTCTGTCGCTTTGGGGGTATCTTTCTGTTTGTCTCCCTTTGTGGGTGAAAATGAGCATGCGTTCCTCAAAAGAGTTACAAGTCGTTGTGCAAAGGTCACACATCTGCCCCATTATTGTGCCATTTAAGAACACAGGATAAAGTCATTGACATTTGCACTGGGAACATTAGAACACACGAGACTTTGGGCCAAAGTTGGAAACTGCGACTGGAATGATTGGCTCTCTGATTAGCCGCGATGCACACAGGCGGAATGGCCTTTTCCCACTTTGTAAATCTACGAAGACAAGTTGAAAATAATCTGCAAGGAAAATGTTCATAAAGGGTGTTTTACTTACGCCAAATACGACAGTATCTATCGCCTTGTCTTGTTATTTACTTGTGAGGATTCGATACTCTCAGAACCGTGGCCCGGATCGTATTCCGGCTCATGGAATGCTGGTATTGTTCAGCTAACATGTCGGTGTCCCAGTACTTCTGCCGATTTTCCGATGCGAGCAGGTCATTGGTTTTGTCCACAACATTATGAATGTTAACATAAAACAAATAGCTGCAGTTGCTGGAAATCTGAGCCAAAAACGAAAATTGTTTGCGGAACGCAGAAAGACTGGCAACAGAAACATCGACTTTCCTGCTCCTCGGATGCTGCTGTCCTTTTCCAAAATTTTCTGATCTAAAATCAGGTTTCCAGCATCTGCAGTCCTCACTTTTGCCTCGTTCCTTCAGTGTCGCTGGTTCCCAATTCAAGAACTCCATCTCTAGCGGTTTCATGTCTGTACCTCCATGCTGTCGAGTTGAAGAGTGAAGAAAAGTAACTCACCCCCTCCATCTCTGGGGTAATTAGGGGCTGAAAGTGAATCGTATCACATTGAAGTGTAACTACAAGCGACTTAATCTCTGTCTTTTATTGGGAACCATCTCTTTCATTGTAACCATCAGGAAAGACCATTTCGTTCGCTAAAAAAAGAAATGAATATGTCACTAACCTTTGTTTGTTTCATGTCCAAGAATACTCAGATCAAGAGCTCCCTTGATTACCTCTGCTGGTCATGTTCGCAAAGAGGTCTAGCAAATTGCCGAGTGTGATTTTCCTTTCAATAAATTATTTTGACTCAGTTTTGCTGCAAATATCTTTTCCAAACATTGTGCTTTTCTTCTTTTACATTGGTGTCTCGCACCTTACAAATGACTGCAAAGGTATGAAAGGAGATGGAAGCATTTAACTCATCAAGTCAGCGGCAGCTTTCAATGAGATATCGGCTGATTTGGTCACTGCTCAACGTTGCAGCTTTGTCTGTAGTCATGGCCGCGTGGTTAAGCTGAATGATGAGAAGTTCTTTGGGGTTTCCCCACGTAGGTTCGTGTCCTGCTGACGTACGTTGTGAATGCTTTCCCGCTGCAACAATTTGTACTCGATGTTCAGAACGCTTATCTTGCAAACCAGACCGATAATTTGATTAGACTTGGGAAATTCGAGTTCTTCATCAGAAATGTTCTGTATTTAAAGCATTATTTCTAAGAATGACGAGAGTTAAATTTGGGACAATCAAGGATAATAGTGGGAAGTTTTGTGTGGAGTCAGAGGAGATAGGGGAAGCACTAAATTAATATTTTTCCACAGTGTTCGCTATAGAAAATGAAAACGTTGGCGTGGAAGATACAGAGATACTTGCGTCTAGTGTAGTAGAGATTGAGGTTCACAAGGATTAGGTAATAGAAATACTGAAGATTGTGAAAACAGACAAGTCCCCTGGACCGGATGGGATCTGTCCTAGGAACCTTCTGGGAAGCAAGGGAAGACATTGATGAGCCTTTGGAATTAATCGTCAAATCATCGTTGTCTACAGGAATAGAGCCCGTGGAATGGAGCATAGCATATGTTGTTCTCTTGTGCAAAAGGTTTCGTAGAGACAACCCTGGTAATTACAGACCAGTGAATTCACTGCAGTTGTTGGTAACGTGTTGGAAAAGGTTATTATAGATAGGATTTATGACCATCTCGCAAAGAATAATCTGATCAGGGACAGTCAGCACAGTTTTGTGATGGTTAGGCCTTGCCTAACGAATCTCGTTGACTTTTTTGACAAAGTGACCAAACAGGTAGATGACAGTAACCCGGTTGATGTGGTGTATATGGGTCTCAGCAAGTTGTTCGATAAGTTTCCCCACAATAGGCTTTGATACAAAATGCGGAGGAATGGAATTATGGGAGAGTTTCCAGCTTTGATCAGTAATTGGCTTGCCAACAGAAAACAGTGTTGTAGTTGATGGAACATGTTCTTCTTGGTGTTTAGGTCCTGGCGCCGTAACACAAGGGTTAGTGTTAGGTCCACTGCTGTTACATGAGATCTAACCTTGCCAATCAGTCTCCCATGGGAAACATTATTGAACACTTTACTGAAGACCGTATGGATCACATTTACTGCTCTGCCCTCATCAATCTTCTTTGTTACTTCTTCAAAAAAATTATCAAGTTTGTGAGACATGAGTTCCCACGAACAAAGCCATGTTAATAATCCCGAATCAGTCCTTGCCTTTCCAAATACATGTACATTCTGTTCCTCAGGATTCCCTCCAACAATTAGAGTATTCTTGGCAGATGCAGTTTCACGTAGGGAATGCGAGGTCATATACTTTGTTGGGAAGAATCAAAAGACACACTAGTGTTAAAATCGATAGAAAAAAAAAGAAGTGCGGTGCAGAGGAGTCTCAGTGTTCTTATACATGAAACGAACAAAGGTTAATCACATATTTATTTCTTGCTGGCAAAACAAAGCCTTTTCTGATGCTCACAATTAAAGAGATGGTTTGCAAGAAAATAGGAAAATTAAGTCACCAGTAGAGTAATCAATTACCAAGATATCCCTCGTGATGTTTTATGGGACATGTGGGATTTTTTTTGATTTTGGTTCTCCAAACGTTTTTACAATAGAACCGAGAGTTTTAGATGGGAAGTTAAGATCACGCATGACTACTGCCATTTTTGTCACTCACACGCATTTTTCCCCTTGTACGATTTATTTCGCTTTGTGGTTACTGCGAGTGGGCTTGTAAACTACACATGCTGTGAGTCCATTCCTCACTGTTCCTCAACTCCAGCCAAACAGACTTTACATCCTTATTTCCTGAATCAAGGTAATTCTCTCACCATTGCATAAATGTCATTAAAACTTCGGTATTTCACACGCCTCTGTATATCATCTTTCAATATTAATTGATCCTTTACTGTATAGCAGTTGTGCAAAAGAAGAGAAAAATGGAATAGAGAATGGTGGACCTACGCTTCATACACCCGTTATTGAAGCGAAAATGCAGATTTCTGCCTATAAAACGATCGTGGAACCATGTGCCGAACCCTCAGGAAACACAGAATAAGTGCAGTGCCACAGGGCATGTCAAGGACAGCACTAGAAGGACAACAGAAATGCTGCTCGAAGCTCCTATTTTGGATGTATTTCTCAATGAGCAATAGAGTATGACATGTGTTCCATCAGGAGTTACCTCACACAAGGAAGTAACCAGTGCTGCAGACTATCATATCATCCGAATTCCAAGCCCTGGAATCAGAGACATTCAATATTCTGTGCATAACTGCAAGGAACAGCTGTCCAAGGCGTTTTTACAGTCCAGATGAAATTATGAATGCAGTTCTCTAGTGTCAGCCTCTTTCTCCTATGTCGTGTTTCGTGCAGTCCCTGCGTGGAATCTCGTCAACCACGTTTGAACTGCACATGATGGGGTATTGGGCCTTGTTTTCTCGTGAGTTGTTGTCTGAGTGAGTCCCTCGGTTTCTGTGCTGTTATATGTCCGAGTGTTCGGAGGAATCTGGATATCATTTTCCAGAATTTGTTTTTATCACAGGGAAGCATGATTTAAAAATTACCTCATAGCAAATCCACGTTGCAAACTTTGTATGCCATGCATTTGCGAATGAAGGTGGGTGGATAATGGTTCTTGGCAAAGACTTTGTGTGGGCGTCAGTCCAGCAGTCCCTAGTAGCAATACGTACAAACGGCAGGGGCCACATATTCGGCTAGAATAGCACAACAATAAAGGACAGGGCAAGCAGAAGACAGGCAGACAATTCATGGAAGCAGGGCACTCATCCACGGATTCCATCCGTTGGACCCAATCTGCAATCCCAACAAACGGCAGCAGCAGGAATGAAACCAAATGCATTCGTACCAAAACATGAGAGCAGCGCTTCACAGGAACCTCTGCAGCGCTGAGAATGTCACCCAGAAAGGGACGAAAAGTCTGCAATCCATCTTCCTAGCGTCACCGAACTTTTCAACAAGAACTCCAGAAGCATCCGAACTTCACATCTTTCTGCTCCAAAACACTCCGCTTTTCCACAACAGAGAATTGCACACTCAACTACCGCGTGTAAGATGAGAATTGCAGCCCCTACACGACCAAGGCCGGCAGTAAGAGTGAGCGGAAACAGCTGCCACTGTCATTCCACAGCTACAAACGCTCTCTTTGAAAGGTACATTATCGTATGAATGTCGGGGCAGCAGTAGAATATGGGAACTAAACAGCCTGCGCTGTGTATTCATATTCTGGACAATGTGAGTTGTTCACAGTTTTCCCTGAAAGTGAGTGGACGTCGTTATTTCACCGCTGTTATGAAGCCAGATCCTGCACTGAGTCTGCTCCCTCGTTTTTTGTTGTTGTGGCGAAAAGGTGGGCAATCGCAACGTGAAACTTTGTTATATTTCTCTCATTTCCTTCATTACTGTCCTGGTGAGGGAGGCTGGAGATTGGCTCGCTCGATCAGATGGAGGCACCAGCGCATTGTTGACCTAATTTAATCGAGAATGTAATTGGTAATATTCACTTTGCATGGTACATTTTTCTGTTTTGTTTAATGTTACTTGAGCACTTTCTGTTACTTGGCAATGCACTAAATCTCCAGAATGTCAGGAAGCTCCGTTTGGAATTGCTTCGGTGTTATTTGTGTGAGCAGCTCTTGACATACACGTCTCGCACTGCCCCACAGACAGAAGTAATGAGTTTGCGTGTCTGATAATGACTCTGCCTTTTGAGTTTTGCACCTGGTCCACGTTAAGAGCTGTCAGTTTTTGGATTCACTGGAGAGTTAAGGGGATAACACGATTTGTGAGGTTTTTTTTTAGTCAACGAAATTATTTGATGGAGAACTTGGGAATGTATCAAGGAGAATGGTCATTGTCTGTAAATGTCTGGAAAACATTCCTCTCTGTGTCATTTCAAAACATTACGCCTCAAGAAAAAAATAAAATTCAAACACGCTGACTTAGTAACAAACAGCATGCGTTTTTGCAAGTGGTCTATTCAAACTGTTGTCAGGTACTGGAGTGTCACAGAATTACCGAGCAAGGAAGCAAACCTTCCTATCCACCTTGCACCTGTTGAACAGATGACCGTAACTAATCTAAACATATTTGTCAATATTTGTCCCTTATCTCTCCGAACAATTCCTGTCTGCATACCCATTTAGATGCCTTTGAAGTGTTGTGAGTGCACCAAACTCTGCCACTAAATGTTGCAATTTATTCCACACGCACAAAAATGTCTGTATTAAAAACAAGTGTCGCTCACGTCCCTTTCAAATTGTACGGCTCTCACATTAAACCTATGCTATCTCACTGTAAATTCATGTGACTTCTGAAAAAATGTAGATTGACTATGTTCTCTGTTCGTCTACCTCATGATTTTGTAAACTTTTCCAAGAACATCCCTCAGGCCTGAAGCTCCGGGGAAAACTGTCGAAGAATATTCAGCTTCTCAATAATGTCCACACCTGCAAACCTTTCAAATCGTTGTAAATATGTTTTTTAATTATGCTAAGGTATATATAGAAAGTGCCAGGGGAAATTGCCTGAAGTGAAGCGATGCTGAAACATTAGTCTTGACAGGATTGGCGCTTAATTATCGTCAGGGAGCGTCGCCGAGTGGTTTAATGTAGGTAAAAGCAACAAATGCAGATGCTGGAGACCAGATTCAGGATTAGTGGTGCTGAAGAGCGCAGCAGTACAGGCAGCAACCGAGGAGCAGTAAAATCGACGTTTCGGGCGAAAACCTGTATTCCTGATGAAGGGCTTTTGCCTGAAACGTCGAGTTTACTGCTCCTCGGATGCTGCTTGAACTGCTGTGCTCTTCCAGCACGATTAATCCAGAGAGGTTTAATGTGCTGCGTTAAGGATCCAGTCTCTATTGCGTCGTGGGTTTGAAACCCAACTTTGCAATAGAACAACTGCAGGCAGCTTTTTATGACAGAGCTACGCAGGTCCTGATATTGCTTTATGGGTGTGTTTGTTACTCCTCGGGTCTCTCACCCTCTCTGCGATAAACACGGGAACATGAGCAACTGATTCTTAAAATAATGAGAACTACTGCTGTCCACATCCTCTCGATCACTGTGCGTTTGGATGTGTACACGCACAATTTTGCTGCCAGTTGCTGTGTCTCAAATGGTCAGAGCATTTGGCTGAAATGTTGGTTGTCCTAGCCCAAAAAGAGCACAGGGCATCAAATATTTCACATCAAGTATTGAGAGCGACCATGTGCTGACAATACAACCACGAGAACTCATCCATGATTGACCCTGAGTCCGCAATGAGTGAGACGGTCACGTGCAGCAAAATGTGACCCCACTCTCTACAAGCCCCAGCTGCCAACAGAAAGGGGCCACTGCAGTTTCAATCAGCGGCTTCCTGCCCAGCCCTGGGACACAGCTCATGGAAACTCCTTCCTCAGGAACGGCTGTTACCGTGTGAAAGGGTAAAACATTCTAATTCAAACTGGAAATGGCTTCAGAAGATTGTTCCTGTTTTTAAAACATTTTATAATCAGAATTCCGTTCTCGAATATTAGAAGTGGTAAACTTTGTAGGCAGGTCGAACAAAGAAAGTGTTGATTGTGAGGACTCTGTATCTTCAGCAGATGGGATTCCCTACACTCTAATCAGAAATGATTTGGTTTCCTGAGGTATTTTCCCGATTGATTTGCAATCTGCCAGAGTGTCTGGGAATCACTTCGGCGACCTAAGGATCAGGCTCAAAATTTGAAAATATTAACAGAGAATCGTAAATCCAGGGGCAAGGCCTAAATGGATTGTCATGGTCTGAAGGAATAAATCTGAGAATTGAAAGACTTGGATAATGTTATTTGCAATGGGGAGGAATGAACGAGATTTTTGAAAATTGTAGTGTCAGCTGAATGAAACTCGGTATGAAAAGATAAATTAACCAACACCAATCCTATCCTGGTACACTCAGTCGGTAGAGCTTGAGACCTTTAATCTCAATGGTGTGGGGTCGAGACCCACGCAGGGCGCTGTTGTTTGTTAATAGGTTTGCCGCTCTCCTTTACTGTTGCAAGAGCAAATTCGCTCGCTGAAGCTTGTTTTGTTTACACATTTTTTCCTCCGTTTTTGATCATCTCTTGGTTTCTGAGTGAAAACTGTCTCCACTGTACTGCAGGTGCAAGAGACAAGGTTATCAGTTCAGCTGAATATGCTATAAACGATGTCCCTTCCAAAACGTGAGGTTCCATTCCAAACGTGCCCCAACCAAAATGTCCAGAGACGTCGAATGCGAATGGCCACATGACAGTGACAGCTGCATGTCAAATGGTGCTGCAATAGAATTAAGTGAATGAGAATGCTCTGATGGAAACCGAATGGAAATCTCCCTGAAATTTTCCCAGTTCACTCGGTAAATGATGCTGTTGTGTACCCACATGTGTTTACGTAATGAACAGCTTATTGTCAGTAACAGGGGATGGGGGTGATGCAGGATAGTGAGGTTTCCGTGTGAGTTAGAAGTGATTTGTTCGAACAGGGAATTCAAACGTCCACAGAGCAGACATAGCTGATTGGTCCAGGATCAGACTTTTCCCTTCTGCTTCAGTACCAACAAAAGAAATTGCGGGAAAATCTCAGCAGGTCTGGGAGAATCTTGGAATGGAAAACCGAGTTAAGTCTTCAAGACCAGTGACACTTATTACTCCATGTCCATCTCCGTCTACCTTTTCATTGAATATCTCCTGACTCTCAACTTTATACTCAGTTTCTCTTTTATTATTCCATCTCCAAACATTCTTCCAGTCTCAAAATTTAATAGCAGAACTGTTCCATCTCTCACCTCGCCGAGTTATGAGAGGAGGACTTCGAAATGCACGATTAACTCTGTTTCTATTTCCTAAGATACTGGATGGTCGGAGACCAGAAGGCATCGGAGGACAGTTAGAGCTTTCAGCCCGTCTGGTCTGCCCGCCATTCGGTCATGACTCATATCGTTCCCAAACCAATTTTCATCCTTCTATTTGTGACACTTAGCTCCCCTGAATTTAGGATCCAGTCTTTTCCCCGGAGTGTGAATGAAACTGTCCCAACCGTCTCCACATCTGCTGGCAGCTGTTACACCGTATCTGTGTGTGATCGAGCTCAATTTCAGCCCCACACAGCAAACACGTCTGTTCTGAGCAATGCAATCCCCGCTGCATGACAGATCGATCGGGTCTCTGACCCCACGGTTTTTCTGCGAGGCAGTAGTTAGCTCCTTCACCACCCATGGCAAGGACCGGTGCTTCAAAATGTGGGGACAAAGAACGATAGGCACAAGAGTTTGTACAGGTTAGGTCGAAAGGGTTATTGTCAACTTCAGTGGAGTCCCTGCTTTAGAATCTGGGTTTGAATCGCCCAGGCCTGGATAAAATTCCAAGTCAGGAAATGAAGATTTATTTCTCTTCTTGTGGCTAATCTGAATGAAAACCATTTTCTGCTTCAACAGAGAGCACAAACCCGGTTCTGCCAGAAGGAATCCAGTGATTGATTGCAAACAACTGGAATCATAGAGTCATAGAGATGTACTGCAGGGAAACAGACCCTTCGTTCAAAACTGTCCATGCTGACCGGAAATCCCAACCCAATTTGGTCCCTCTTGCCAGCATACGGCCCATATCCCTCCAAACCCTTCCTACTCATATCCAATTTCAAATGCCTCTTAAATGTTCCAATTGTAGGAGCCTCCACCACATCCTCTGGCAGCCATGGCAGCACATACACGAATAAATCGTCACTGCAAATCCCCTCTAAGGATCTCGCCTTTCTAAGCTGAAACTATCTCGCTGTTCATTCAATGTCGCTACGTCTAATTCTTGGAACTCCCTCCCTATCGACATCATGGCTGTATCACTGTGTTGAGCACTTCGAGGACGATGTAACATAACTTACCATCTCAATCTCTTGAGTAATTATGGTTGCGCAGTGAAGCCTATCCCAAAGAGTGACGTGCATTCTCCAGAATTTCGTTTGAAAAAACTGCAGTTTCCAAGTGGACATCCGAAAGTGGTCGGGAACAAAAGTAAAGTATCGAAGGGAAAGTAGGATAAACTGAAAGTCAATGATGACTGAGATGAATGAGGCAGAAAGTGAGTGAGGAGCTGTTGGTACAAGGATCAATGTCAGTGCTAATGGTTTAGCCCTTACTGCCCACTGTTAACACCAACTCACACACCACTCCTGGTAAATTCACCACAATTACCCTGGTCTCTTGGTATGATTTTCCCTCTGTGCATATTCAGGCTGTAAATCGGCCCCGAGGGGATGAATGCATACTGTTTATCCTGTCAGGTTAAAGTGGTGAAGGTATCAGTTTGAAATCAAAGCAAGAAGAGATTGCCTCTTCCTGTACATTTTCAGTGGACAGTCACCAGCTGTGAACTTCTTTCCTGCACAAGCGGACGTTGATATAAATTCTTATCGAGCAGCTTTATTACAGAAAGGTTGTCCAATTAACTGTGATCAAATACTTCATTAAATGCCCTTATTGATTTGAAGAACCGTTTCTGTGGTTTCGTCCGTTAAAGTTTATGGTAATAACCAGACGTTAATGGTATCAAATGCTGTCAAATGTTCTGTACGTTGAAAGTTATTGTTTAAACTTCTTGTAAAAGCCGTATCGTTTATCCAACATCGCGAAAGTGATGGCTCAGCATGCTTCTTGTGTTTGAGCTCAGACCGTTATTATTTCATGCTACCAAGCCCTACCTCCTGATGTGGACCCATTAGTCTATGTTCTATCCTGATAATTCAACGCAGAGTTCTGTTTACTCTGTTCGACAAGGATTTGTCTATCTCTTCTACAATTATTCTCCGTCCGTCTTTTCAAGTTTTTTGGGAATAATGAAGAGACGCAGGAGACACTGCAGACTTGCAGGACAATGTTGTAGTAATAACGCATCCAATGATATAATGGCTCTCATTGTCTGCTGTCACCATTCATTGATTTTTGGCAAATGGCAATGGCATCATAGAAATCCTATAATTGGAGTGAAACTGCTTTTTTTCTGGTCTATTATGAATACTATTTAGAATTGTAAAAGCTCATAACGTTTTGAGTGAACAAATGTCACCTGATCTCAGACCTAAGTAACACAGACATTACTTGGAGACTGTGAGCCCAGTTCTACACACTCTGGCCGGGGGGGGGGGGGGGGGGGGAGGGGAGGGCGGAGAAAGCCACGAAACAGTCTCCAATTTTAACACTTTTCCAAGAGTAGAAATGAAAAATGAGGGATATTGACAGAGAGTGGGAGAATGTAGAAGAGAGTGAGATGGTACAGAGAGACAAAGGGAATTTTTCATTCACCATGGCTGCTCATCGACATAAAGGAGAAGAAAAAGGTAATGAAGGCCAGCCTTTCACCAACTCAGGCCAACAGCAACAGCATTACAGCTGATAAAGGAATTTTGCATTTTTACAGATGACGTCTGTCAGCTAATGAGAGATTCTGGTAAGTATGCTGTTTTGCGAAGTGAAATTGACAAGTACCCAGGCAATAAAACAATAAAAATCATAAGTAGCCTGAATCTGTGATATGAAACATTAAATCTCTTTGTCTCCACAGATGTTGTCAGGCCTGCAGAGTTTCTCTGTCAATTCCTGTTCCTGTTCAGATTTCCAGGATTCACACTTCTTTGTTTTATGCTTGTCTGAATCCTGTTTGTGACAATACTGGATTAATTGCCAGTTCCATACAAATTCCCTGCTTTGGGAAGGTTATCAACAACATAAACAGTCAGAGGAAATCCCCCATTGCTACAGCAGTGAGACCACTGAGTCCTTAACAGTAGACTTCCACGGAAAGTGAAATATGGCGCTGTATGTTTTCTCAAGGAATCCACTTTTACTTTTTTTTCATTTGTGATCATTTTAGCTGCACATTCAGTTTATTTCTTTCTTCCATTTCTGTCAGCTTGTAAAAGGCCTTTCCGCCCATCTGCAGTGCGGGTCATTGGACATTCACCTGTTCGAGTCCAGGAGCTACTATTTCTTGGAGGAGCTTCTGCACTGCATCTCGGGTGGGGTGGGTGCGAGACTGTACCACTATATTCACCTGTCTATAGATATCGGAGAAGGTCTATCTATTCCACACCACCAGGCTTCCTCATCGCTCTTCTGAATCTTGGTTATTAGTACCCTTGTCATGGCACCTCCTTCTTTGATAACAGGAAACCGATATCCCGTGTCAAGTGTACCTGTAGCCGTGATGGATACTACTCAGTGCCAGTAACTGGGTACACAAGGATCTCTGTGTAAATATTTATTGCTTTATTTATAGTCGTCCTGGTTACCAAACGGGCATGGGTGGCATGTAAAGGTCAACTTAACATCCTTGGTTAAGATTACCGTCTGCTGTTGTATCCCAGACACCCCTGCCTTCACGACTCGTCCTGCCATGCAGCCCCATATTTCTATGAGTCTTCTAATCTTTACTTACACTTATTTGGATCCGGTGTTGTCCGATGTCTCCTCAAGGTCAGCTACACATTTGCAACGGCTGGCGTGTATGAAAGTGGCTCTTTCGGAGATCTTAACAGCTGTCTGTGTTGTAGGGAGCCCTTGGAACGGTCCCAATCAGCTCTTCGCCTTCATGCTTTTGCTCCTGAATTCTTTCACCACTATCCAGTCTTCAGGTTCTAGATTGTGCATCTTCCCTTCTGTTGATTGGGGTAGTGCTGCCCTTCTTTTGATTCTGTATTTGAGACAGAAGTGTGTAGAGTTTTATACCGTAACATAATAACCCGTCCTCACAGTGGTCTGTTAACTGTTTTACAATCGGTCTTGGCCAATTCCTGTATTGGGCCACCTTCCAAATAAAATCGCAAACGTCCTAATATTTACTCTTCCTCTCCTTCATATCCATTAGCACAATTGGAAATGCCTTTGTCCATGTCACCTCTAGTTCCTCACAACATTTTGCCAATTTATTTTTAAGGATTGTTTTCTCTCTTTCCATTACCCCACCGCTCGCTGGGTGGTAGGCACAATGTTGCCTCACCTTTATTCCCAAGTAGTCACTGATCTGCTGGAGGGCAATATTTATAAATGGCTTTCCATTGTCGCTGCTTAGCCTTTCATGGATGCCCCATCTCGGAATTATTTCAGTTAGCAAAGCTTTGGCGACTGCGCTGGCATCCTGTTTAGACGAGGGAGCACTTCCACCCCTTGGGAATACAGCAACTATCATCAGACAATGCCTTATACCTTCGCTGGGTGTTAGTTCAATAAAATCCTTCTTAACTGTTCACAGGGTCTTTGGGATTGGGGGTGTTCTGCCTGATTCATTTGTATTCCCCTCCCACATTATTAGTGGCACAGATAACACATTATTCACATTATGTTTATGAGTAATGAGTAAATCCCTTTCTGTACCAGCGTGCTGAAATATTGTCGTAAATCCCCACTTTTGACACATGGTCCTTACCGTGTGTTACTTTGGCATAGAACGGGAATAAAGATCGTGGTAGACAGGGTTTCCCACTGGGGCCACACCACACCCATTCCCTCACTCTGCACCCTGCCCTTGTCCATTCACGCTTCTCCTTCGATGTGGCCTGAGACTGTAACTCCCATAAGTCTGCTTTGGATTACAAATATTTGACATACACATGTCAAACTCATCACTTGGCGGCTGATTGGCTGCCGTCCTTGCCGCTCAGTCTACATTTTCATTGCCTTGAGAAATTGAATCATAATTTTTCCTGTGGGCTTCACATCTACATACAGTGATTGATTTAGGCAATCGGACTGCTTTCAGGTCAGAGATCAGGCCATTGTATGTGATTGGCTTTCCAGTGGAGGTCAAGAGCCCTTGTTTTTCCACAGGGATCCAAAATTATGTACAACCCCGAATGCATATCTGCTTTCGATGTAAATATTCACTGTTCTTCCTTCGGCCATTTTACATGCCTCAATCAAGGCAATCAGCTCTGCTGCTTGATCTGACAGATGAGAAGGAAGTGATCCCGCTTTGACGACCTCGTGGGTAGTTGCTACAACAGACCAGACACTGGCCTATCTCTTTGCTTCTGAATGCTGACCTATCCACAATAAAACGCCGTATCCAGATTCTAAATTGGTGAATCCGACCCGTCTGGTCTCGGGCTTCAAATGTCATTAATTACAGCGACACAATCATGTGGGTCTCTGTCTCCTTCTGTGGGGAGAAGACAAGCAGCATTAAGGACTTGACATCGCTTTATTGTCATGTTAGGATTCTCCGATAGCATAACATTGTATGTGAGCCAAAGTGCAGCCGACATGTGTGCTGTGTTTTTCACAGAGAGCAATTAGGATACTGCATGTGGGACCATTCGGTTTAATTCAACAAAGCCGACTATGTCCCTGGAAGCTACAACAGCCTTTTCAAATGCAGGCAGGACACGGAGGCATTTATGCAATCCTGCCGTTACGGGATCTAAGTTGAGGTGAAAAGTAAGCTACTGGCCTCAATTTTCCACACATAATTCTGCATCAGCACAAATGTCATGCAGGCACGCTTCTCATCCACTGTTTGTACAAAAGGCTTCTTTGGATTTGGAATCCCAGCGTCGGTGTAGTTTGGAGTGCCATTTCAATTCAACAAAGGCACTCTAGGCCTCAGGGGTCACTGCAACGGACTCTAGCTCTGCAAACCTGAACCATGAACTATGTCACTTTTAGGCGCCGAAAGGTTTGCGTAATGCGGGTGAAACATTCTAAGTACGATCACATGACAAAAAAGGATAACAATTGTTTCTTCATGTGAGGATTTGAATTTTGCTGGTTTGCTTTAACTCTGTCTTGACCAATGGCCTTTCTTTGTTCAGATATTAAGTGACCTAAGAACTTCAACTGTTGTTCCACAAGTTGTAGTTTTGCGAGACTAGATGGCAGAGCATCGCAAGACTACCTCTCTCACATTGTTTCTCTGTTGAGGATGCGATTATGCATTCGTTTACATACTGCAGAAGCGCTGACCACCCCCCCCCCTGCCCCCGGTTAAAACAAGAGTCTCCAGACTCCTGTGTAGAACTCATTTGAAAATGTCACGTGAAAGTATACCATTTGCCTTTGAATGGAAAAGTGAACCAGAATTGACTGTCGGCGTGTAACGGTACACAAAACAAGGCATTCGCTAAATCCACAATAGAGAGCCATTTACATCCGGTGGAATTTGAGCCAATATAATATAGGGGTAGGGAACATTTGGGGTGTGCGGAACAATAGCGTTCTTGATAACCTGCAGGTCATGAACAAACCTCCATTCCCCCGATTCACCTGGAATGTTTGCCTTTTTGAACAAAAATAATGGGTGTTCTCACCAGTGATTTTTCACGGGGGATTATCACTCCAGCCTCTAAGAGAGATTCAAAGACTGGAGTAATTCCTTGCACAGCCTCGGGTTTTAACGGTTCTTTTGCTTTGCAAGGACGATACTGAGACTTCGGGGTTATTCTTAAGGATTTGTATGAGCCCCTCATCGTGTTTGTCTTTTGCCCTGAAATCAGTTGGGACCCTTCTTAATCTTGGGTCCGAGACATCTACCATAGGTAAACGCCAGATGACACTCCTGCTGGGGATTACCTGGACTGCCTTGTCTGCCTGAGTTAGCCAATTTAGTTTCTTCCTATACGTCTTTATAACTGCAGATACCCACACCGACTTTGAAGATGCAATCTTTCGTTTTTTTGTGCCTGTCGTACCCATGGTCCCAAAGTCTGACACCTGTCGCTGGATGCCTTCGCCAATGATCCGTGAGGAAAAGAGCCTTCCACATCAAAAAAACAGGGTCTACTTACCGTCACAGATACTTCAAAGAGTTTAAAGTGACAGCACATCAATGATCATTCCAATAAAATTTGCACAATAACAACTGATCTGGTTTAACCAATCTCCTGAACCAATCCTTCTCTTATGATTTGTCAGGACCATCGTGGTGTATGAGTGCTGTGCAGTGCAGCATATCTCCAGCAAGGAAATCGGTGTTAATGGGATTAACATGGCTACTTGCTTCCTGGGTGAGTGAATCGCTCACGGAACCTATCGCTCTCTGACATGCATCAGGGGTCGTGATTCGTATTTTCCAGCCTGCACTGTTAAATCCTCATTTGTATTAACTGCAAGCCCATCGGGGTACTGCACAAATCGGACCCCAGTCTCACTCTGAGATCCCGAGACATCAGATTTAAAGTACAGGATTCCGATAACAGAAATGAGAATTGGAATGTTTCCCCATTACTGGTTTCGCACAATAGGGGTACGGTAAATCTCTCTCGTGTCACGGCTCCTGATGCGCCCATTAAGTTCAGGAAGCTTCCGTTCATCTTTATTGCGTCGACTCTCTGAACTGCCTTGATTTATGAACTGAATATATTGCCCTTGTATCTTCCAAAAAAGTAAGAGGTGCACCTTCCACATATAACATAGATGTAAGCATTGACTTATATGCATCATCGTTGTACTGAAAATATACTTCACGCTTCGCAAACTCAGTGCTCAGTAGAGAGGTGGGACATGTTTCAGTGGCCATAAGGTTAGTAGTAGAGATGAGCATAAGCAAGTATTCGTTGCCAAGCATAAAGCTAAAAGGCTTACCTGTAACTTTGGGGCTGCCCACCTCCACCTCAGCCTTCCTCCATTAGTCACCCTGCTGCCCAGCCTCCAGGGCCGATTGAGGATGTCTGGACGTGCACTGCCTCACTCAGTGGTCCATTGCTCTGCAAACAAAGCACCCGCCAGATTTACTTCTGCCAGCCCTTCTTTTCACGCAGCATCTCCTTCCAACGGCTGGGCGACCATTTGCATCATAGTAAGCTGAGCTTTAAGTGTTGGCTTTTCCATCTTTAATTTCCATTTTTCCTTCTGTTAGACCAGAAAGTTTTCAGCATGTAGCGCGAGGAGATCCATCAAATTCAGGTTTCCCGTGTCCCAGGTAATGCATTGGCAAGACGCCTCATGCAATGGGCGCCTGATAGCTTTTACATATTCCCTTTAAAGTTCAATTCGCTTCTTCGTATCAAAACTTCAAGGACAGTGGCCTGAAACATTTGAGTTCCTTTCCAGATATGGAGTTGTTTTTTTCTAATTCCCTGGCTGTAGATATGGTAGTTTGCTGGCTTAGTAAGTCTGCTATTAGTTCGGTTTAAATATACATAGATTTTCTTTCTGTCTGCAACACTTGCCCTCTGCAAAGTCAGGCCCTTACATTTTTTTGTTTCCCTGTGCTTTTATTAGTTTAAAAAAAAATGTTAATTTTCCATTGCAATGGACATCACATTAATTTCAAAGTCGGTGCAACATCGAGGGCCGAAGTACCTGTACTGCACTGTAACGTTCTATGTTGTAAGATACATTTCCTGCTGGTTTCCGATGTCTCTCCTCACTGTTGAAACTTCCAGACACATCTTCCAGTGATTTGTATGCACTTCATTCAATCCAGAAAACTGTAGTTCCTGCTGAGAATGTGATCTGCTACAATGGAGAGAGGAAAACAGAGTCGGTGACAAAGCTGAGATCACTTAAGTTCTGTCCAGAATCAACAAAAATTACCCCAGTCTTCCAGTTTCATGCCACTTTAAGATTGTATTGTGTACCCAAACAATCATACCCGTCTCTGGTCTGCTGCAGTTCTTCTTCAAGGCACAGCGCAAGGTGGAAGATCGGGCAACTCATTTTCTACTGAAAGACCATGCAGATTACAGGTCCCAACATCGAGTTCAATCATTTTGGATCCTGTCCGCCCTCTTCCACATTTTTCACCCACACATACATCCCATCAGTTCCAAACACGAATCATTGGACTCGAAGCATTCACTGTCCTTTCTCATCATAGATGGACAAGAGCTGCTGATTTTGCTCAGACATTTTGGCATTTCATCAAAGAGCATTTCTTTTTCCGTTGTCATCGCAAGGCTGCAGGAACCGTCTGATTGCAGGAGGAGAAGTTCACAGGAGATGAAAATAATGCCAAGGGCTGGACCATTCGCATTGTGAAGGTGGATGAGCTAAGCTGGGGCTGTGTAACTAAGCAAACAGAAGGCTGAGTGAGAAACTGATTGACATGCAAATATTATGAAGAGGATAGATATATATGACAGGAATAAGGCTTTTCGGGAAGGAATAAGAGCCAGTGACGTAGATGAAAAGCAGGAGAAAAGCGGTTTAGAGGATATTTAGGAAGAACGATTTCACCCATAGAGTGTTGTTCATCTGGAATTACTTATTTGAACGTGTGGTAATGCTAAGTGTTATGAGGACATTTCAGCAGTATGTAACCGAACACTTAAAGATCCAGAGCACACGTGGATAAGGATCAGATACTGGAAAGTGTGACGAGGTCAGACAGACGTGAGATGGGTGTCCTGAACGAAATCGTTCTAAGGCAAACATTTGTGATGAAAACTGGGTGAGGCCGCGACTCTGTGGTGCAATGGAAAGCGCGTTGAATTTCTAAGTCTTTCTTAAGACTGCCATTCAAAAGTTGTGGATGCAAATCTCATCAGAGTCGAGTTTTAGTTTATGGTTTGAAAGGTGTTCAGACCAGACTCGGCTGCTCATCTGCAAAACCTACAACATTCATGCAGAAACCCAACTGTCTCGAAATGCAACATTTTCCTCACAGCGATGAATAACTTCGATGTCTATTTATGGTAGAGATCGATAAATATGTGTTAGCCACTTGGCACCACGATGATTTGGATACGCTGGAAAAAGACATAAAAGTGCTGTGTGAGCTATGATGGTACGTAATGGCGTGACGGGGCAGGAGCGATGTTAAGAATGACCTACTTCTGCTTCTTTCTGCTTGAGTCTTTTCTGGCCCAGGTTTTTAAACAATCACAATGAGAACATTGTGAATCTAAACCAATTAATATTTTTTGTCTCACCACCACCTCGCTACCCTCCAAGCTGGAATAGGTAGCTCCTGTTTCAGCTTTAGGTCAGACAGTGGAGGATTCTCACAAGTTCTCTGTCAGGCTGGACATCCCTTCATATAGGTTTCCAAGTGGACACATGGAGCAAGCAATTACATGGATGCTGGGGATTGAAGGACAGATTTCCCTCTTGCTGGGATAGAATTCTGGCAAAAGTAATGAACGTGAATTTCTGACATTTTGAAACATACTCTGGATTCTTGCGACTTTACTAATTAAACAAAAATTCAATTTGCCCTTGCATAACATGATTAATTTTTCACTATTTATAAAAGACTATGCCACGTGACCTTGGATGTCGTCATGCCGAAGATTGTTGACGTTGTGTACAGTGTGAGTCATTGTGCCGTATGAACATTCCAAAGGATGCTAGTGAAGTACCAGTGAATCGAATTCTCTGACGAATTGATACCGATAGAAGGAAAATCCCAGCACACTAGCGACATAACATTGCCTGTGATCAACGCAGGAAGCCACGGTAAATGAAAACAGAATTCAATTCGGCCTATTTTCACCACATTTTACTATTCATTTTCCTGAACCTGATGCTCCATAATCGATGATCCATCATCAGTATAACCTCCTCTGCGCTGGGTTTCATTTCAGATCTTCAGCAAAAAAGGAGTAATTGGTTTGAGGGGCCCAGTGGTAAGATCAGTAGCCATTGGTCATCAGTACACGGCAGCTCCAGTGGTGCAATTCGTCACTTTGATGTAATTGCACGACAGACTGGAAGTGCGTAAGGTGCCAAAGTTGCTCATTCGATTCTCGCCAGGTATTGGTTTTACTGATAGTGACCTGAGATGATTGCAACTTCAAGCTGAAGAACAGTTCAAAAACCGAATATTACACCGCAATAAAGCTCATTTTGACCCGAACGTTGCATCGACCTGTGATACCAATCTGACTAGTATTTTACCATCATAATCCGCAAGTTTATACAATGACCATTTCATTGCCCTGAAAGTTGTTGAGTCTATGAGTGTTGAAGGCAAGGCATTCAGCACCCTTTCTACTCACTGATAAAGGAACCTACCTCGGTAACTATCACCCTCAATTTACATCGGTGCCATTGTGCCAAAATTATTATTTGAAGAAAAATGCCTTCACTGTCCACCTTATGGCAACCTCTGATCATCTTCTATGTATCCCTAAATTCACCCCTCAAACTTCTTGTCGCTATCAAAAACCGCCTCATGTCCCTCAACCTTTCATCGTAAGACTATCTCTCCATAGAAGGCAACATCCTAGAAAATGTCCTCTGCACCCTTTCCAATGCTTTCACATTCATCGTATAATGTGGTGACCAGAAATGCACGCAACTCTACGATTGCGGCCACACCAGTTAACTTCTGGAGCTGCAAAGTGATAATTTCACTCTGAAACTGAATCACTCTCCCAAGAAAAACTAACACACCGTACTCTTTGCAAACAAACCTGTCAACGTGGGTGGTAACTTTCCGAATTTTATATGAATGGGCACAGAGATTGCTCTGCACATCTACACTTCTAAGAATATAACAATTAGCCAGGAACTCTTTATTCTTGTTGCTCCTTCCGAAGTAAATTATCTCACACTTTTCCATGTTAAACTCCATTTGCCACCTCTGAGGTCAGCTCTGCAGATTATCCATGTCCCTCTGAAACCGTCAGCAGATATTGACAATTTTGACAATATCGTCGATCTTAATGTCATCTGCAAACTTATGAATCCATCATTCCATGCCCTAATGCAGGTCATGTATAAAAATGACAAACAACAGCGGATACAAAAAGGAACCTTGTAGTACACCATCAGTTACTGAACTCCAGGATTATCATTTCCTATGAACTGCCACACTCTGTCTTCTTTCAGCGAGCCAATTTCTGATCAAACCGCTAAATCATCCTCAATCCTATGACTCTGTATTTCATGCAACAGCCGACAGTGCCTTACTGAAAACCATATCCACCACATCAACCACTTTACTCTCATCCACCTGTTTGCTCACCTTCTCAAAGACCTCAATAAGGTTTGTGAGGCACAACCTGCTATTCATAAAATCGTACTCCCTATCCCGAATCAACTTCTCCCTTTTTCGATGATCATAAATCCTATATCTCATAATCTGTTCCAAAAAGTTAGCTGCAAGAAAGCTAAGGTTCACTGTTCTATAATTACCAGCATTCTCTCTACTCCACTTCGTGAAGAAGGGGACAATATTTGCTAAACTCGGGTCTTCTAGCACTAATGACAGAAACACTGACGAAGTAAAGCTTATAGTCAAAAGTTCTGCAATCTCCTCCCACGATTCGCAGAGAATCCTCGGATACATCCCATCAAGTCCAGGGGACAAACCTATTTTTAGACTTACATGAATTGCTCACAACTCCTCTTTACGAATGTTAATTTCGTTTATTCTAATAGGTTGCTTCTCAACACTCTCTTCGACAACATTGCCTTTTTCATTTTTGATATGATTAAAAAAAAATATACATTCAGCGTGTCTGCTATCCTTGGACTCCGCTGACAACTTCGTACTCCTGTTCATGAGAGGCCATAATCATATGCTAGACATTCTTTTATTCTTGAACTATCAACTAAAAGCTTCAGGATTGTTCCTGCCAGACAAAGACTTCTCATGCCTCCCGTTCGCTCGAAGTAGCTCTCTCTTTAGGCCCTTCCTGGTTAGCTTTTAATTCCCAAGCGTCCTACCTCAGCCTTCAAATCTCATGTTTACATATGCCTTCTTCTCCTTCTTCTCAAGAGATTCAACTTCTTCAGTTCCCTGTGTCGACCTCATATTCCCTGCATGACGCATACATACTTACCAAGGACAAGTAGTAGCTTTTCCCTGAACAAGCTCCATATTTCAGGTGTGCACAACCCTTGAAGTTACTTTCCACATGCGGTGCATCTTAATTCTTGACTAATCGCATCATAATGGCCTTTCTCCCCGCGATACCCCATGCTCTGCAATAAATACCTATGCTTATCCATCACTAAATAAACAGAACCGAATTGTGGTCACTATCAACAATATGCTCACTTACCTCCAAAGAGAACAGCTGGCTGAGTTCAATACCCATAAGCAAATCCAATGTGGCTTTGCGTCTTGTTGGCCTGTCTACATACTGCGTCAGGAAACCCTCCTGCATACATTGGACAAAAACTGACCGATCCGACGTGCTGAACCGATAACATTTCCAATCAATATTTGGAAAGTTAAAGCTCCCCATAACAACTAACCTGTCACTTTTGTTCCTATCCAGAATCATCTTTGCAATCTTTTCCTCCATAAATCTCGAACATTTTTGTGGTGATCTCTCCATTCCTGATTCTAATCTCAGTACATTCTACCTCAGCAGATTCAGTCGCATCCTCACCAATATCCTTTTTGCTACCATAATACTGTCCTTGACGAATAATGCCACATCTCCCCCTCTGAAACGACCCCCCTGTTCTGACTGAAAAATCGAAACTGAGGTACCAGGAACAACCATTCTCTTCAGTCCTCCGTTCATGTCTCTGAAATGGCCACAATATCGAAGTCCCAGGTAACAACCCATGACACCTACCTTATCCCAGATGCTTCTGGCGTTGAAACAAACACACTTCACGCCACCTTCATCCTTGCCAGTACACTCTTGTAAACCTGAAACGCTATTTATGACAAAACCACTCACAACCACCTGCAAACTGGAGCTACAATTCAGCTTCCCACTCCGTGGCTGAACTCGTTCAAACCCTCATGAAGAGCTTTGGCAAATTATCCCCTCAGGGTATTGGTACTGTTCTAGTTCAGGTGAAGACCATCCTGTTTGTAAAGGTTCATCGACTCCAGTATGAGCCCCAACTATCCAGGTATCGGAATCTCTTCCTCCCTCACCATCCTTCCAACAAAATTTTCAAATGCTCTCTCCCTACACTTCACCTCACTACGACGTAGAATGTGTAACAAATCAGAGAGAACAACTTTGTTTGTTCTAGATTTAAGATGTCACCCACGATCCCTGAAATTCTGCCATACATTCACATCACTTTTATTACCGATGTTGGTGCATATGTGGACAATGACTTGGGGTTGCCCACCCTCTCCCTTAATGATCCTGAAAACACGATGTGAGATATCACAAACCCTGGGAGCTGGGAGACAACAAACCAATCATGAGTCTGCCCGATATCCAAAGAATCTCAATCTTTTCCCATCAATATGGAGTCCCATTAACAAATGCTCTCCTCCTCTCTCCCCCACCCTTCTGAGAAAAAGGGCAAACTCTGTGCCAAACACTATACCCAATGGCTTTCCCCTCGGAAGTCATCCCACCCAAAAATAACAAATATGGTATACATGTTACTGAGGGGCCCGGCCACAGCAGATGCCTGCACTGTCTGCCTGTGAGCGTTTCGGCTCGCGACTGTATCCCATCTATCTATTTCTTGTACCTGAAATGTTAGTGCCTCCCTATAACTTTGCTCAATACCACTCAGACTCCAAATGATGTGACATCAAGCTACAGTTCCCAAACGCCGTTGCCGAGGAGAAGGAGTTGGGTGCAAATTCCACAGATGTGGATATCTGGGACATTATTGAAGACCCTTACCTCTCACATTCTACAGAAAGAAATTTCAAATGTCCGGCAATCCATTCCTAATATTGTCCACATACACACACTTATATATATATATATATATATATATATATATATACATAACTGATTTTGTGGAGTGTTCTGTCCTTGGGAAATACCTCAGTTACTTACAACCAGCAGAAACACTCCCTGAGTGCACATCCATCTCTCAATAGAGCTACAGAGGTGACGTTTGAAGATGTTGACGTTTCTAATATCGCTGATCCTGTGCTGTGTTAAATTCTGGAAAGGACGTTTGTTTGGTTCATGTTACTTATTTTGTTGCAACCTCGCACAGGCCATTAAAACAATCCAAAAATTATTAGATTTATCTCCTTGGACAATGTTGTCGGCAAAACTGGAACCGAAATGATAAAGATGTTTGAAGTACTGCTTTAAAGATTATAGGATTCAAACAGGAACATTTTTCGAGTCTTGTCACTGGAAAGTTTGGGGGAGATGGGTGAGCAGCAAATGGTCTCACTCCCTTCTCTGTGATTGCAGCCAAATGTCCAAGGCAATAGATGAAAAAAAGGTGCATTCGATCGACAGGTCAGTTCCCACTCACTATAGGATAATTTCGCTTTGATTATCGCCATCGTATGAAGGGTTAGGTGAGTGGGGAGATCGGGATTCTGATGGTAAGCTGAGACATTGCGATAATTAATCCCACACTGTTGGCATCACTTTATATCATAAACCAATTATGCAGCGGACTGAGCTGACCGACTTCCCTTTAACGCTGAGCTAACAGAAACAGCTCAGTTCTTTTACAATTTATGGAAGTTCACGTAGAGCAAGCTGCTAAACCCTTCTTCACAACCAGCACTTTCTACACTTAATCGTACTCAGTTGGAGATGTTATGTGGTATATTTCCAATTAACGTTAACCAATTAGAAATTGTGCACCTAACGCTTACCCGACCCGGCCGACCAGACTCCATGTCTTGGTGAAATTCACACATTTTTTTTTGCACGCACTTTTACAAATACTTTAGAGTCAGCTTCTGACACATTTTTCCTGAAAAATAATCATTTTCGATTTCAATTACTGTAGAATGAAAGAAAACTGCTCCAAACTTTTCCTTATCATTCATCGCTGGTTTTGAAGTTCGAAAATCTAGTTATAGATCCATCTGAATGAAGGATTTTCCCTCCTGTTAACTCTCAGCAAATTCACATCATCAAGGAAACTTCCATATGGACGCAACTCAGTTTTACCTGGTTTCACGCCACATGATCTATTCATCTGTTTCACCATCCCATGAAACCCCGCCTTGTCTTTTCTAATGGCGTTATGCCCCAGTACTTCGTTGGCTTCCTTTCCATTCTTTTTTGTTTCCCAGTAGACGCTGTCCATTCTTCCTGACGTCTTTTGATTCCAGTCATCGGCATCCATGTCTTTTATCATCTCTTTTATATCCCAGGGAAGTCCATCTTGAGAAAGAATGCTGTTCTGATGCAACACATGAAAACCGGCTCGAATGGTGTATACTGTCATTACCAGTATAGGGAAGATGGGAGCTAGTTCACTCACAGGTGAATCGGTTGGTTGTCACACAATGGATCAACCACTGACTGGGAAATGACTGTTTTTCTTCACTTTTCTCCCCTCTATGAACATGTGCTAAAACAACACAGTAAGGTATCACAGAATGCCGACAGTTAAGAAACTGGCCATTTGATGCAACAAATTCATACCGATCCTCCAGGGATTAGCCCCCACAGAACAATTCCTTATCCTATTACTCTTCATTTGTTCCTGAATAAGGCACCTTACTGACAGTCGACCCATATGGATTCATGCCATGTCTCAGGCTCTGAGGCAGCAGTGCTAACCAGTGAGCCACCTTGCGGCCCTGCAGCAATATTTCAAGGCACATGCAGAAGCCTGTAAAATGCGTTTCCTGTCAAAGATGCTCCGCTTTTGTTGTTGTCCTTATCAGGAACAATAATCCTGATTCCCTGAACAGGCAATGAAACCAAACCACAGCGGTGATAGTGCTGAATTGTAACCACTAGCTGACATTTAGGACAGCAGGTGCAATTGCATCTTCTCTTAACTGCATAGTTTTTTTCCTGCGATGAGACGTTTCTTCCAAAATACTGTTCGTGACACCGAGCATTTACAGCACAGAATAATGCATTATGTCAATGCCAGTCCATCAAACATCGATCTATTCTAATTTCCAGCTTCCAGTAGCCCGCAGCCTGACTTCTGAAGTGTTCATCTTAAAGAGACGTTCCCTGAAAAGGTTTAATCTCAAATGAAGAAGCGAATGAGACTGAAGTCAGAAACCCTTAAATTTGATCATGAGCTGCGGGAGAACTGAACCGCATTTTCAACCAAAGAGGGAGATATACAGACATATCTTGTGAGAATGTCAAAGGCCTGAGGAGAGGCCAACATTCAGGAAATGAGGAATTGAACTGTTTGCCTCTTCTTTCTTCACTTCGGGCTTTAAAACCCGATTCCGTTTGCATAAGCAAAGGGGTAAACAGGCAGGCGACTGTCCTTCGAGGACTGGCACAGTCGTGAATAATTGGGACATGCTAATCGTTGAATTCGCCACCTGTTGAGATAGCCTGGCTAACCGTGCTCTTCCTACCTGTTTCATTTGGATTCCAGCAGATTCCTGCCTCTACATAAGGAATGTAAGCATTCAGCCACTTCGCTGTATGTTTTCCTTCCCCACTATTTCACCGTTACTTTACTGTTTCGACTGTATCACGTTGTTCTTCCGGCTAAACGAGAGCATTCTTGGCATCAGACGCTTGTCGTCCTTGTGTACCTCGAAGTAGAAACACAGAGGGGGATTTTGAAAGTCAAGAGGCCTGGTCCGTGGGGAAAATCACGTCATGATGTTCCCTCAGAAATAATTCCAAGCAGCACGGAAAATACTCCTGTGAATGTTTGTTGCAACAGTTGTAAACAAATTCAGCAAGGCCCAAGCGAGATTTGAATACACGACCAATGGTTGACATGACCTCTGAGCTATGGAGCCACCGGCAGGGAAAGCGTTTTTTTGACTAACAGAAAATAATGAACTCTAGCACAGCAAATTCCGTCGTCCGAGGTTCGTGATGCAAGCTTCGTTTTCTGTTTTAAAACACAACTTGAAACCCATTTCTTTGGTCACTTGTTTGATATGACACTTTGTCAGCTTCCCAATATCTCATAATGTGACTGGGATCAAAATTTGTTTAAACTCCCTCCAGAGGAACAGCTTTGAAGTTTCCATTATGTGAAAGGCACAGAGTAGTATTGAGAGCAATTAATTGCCCTGCATTTCAACAACGATTACATAGAAACGTAGAAACATAGAAAAAATACAGCGCAGTACAGGCCCTTCGGCCCTCGATGTAGCGCCGACCGAAGCCTACCCAACCTACACTAGCCCAATAACCTCCATATGCTTATCCAATGCCGCGCTTGAATGACCATAAAGAGGGAGAGTCCACCACTGATACTGGCTGGGCATTCCATGAACTCACAACCCGCTGAGTAAAGAATCTACCCCTAACATCTGTCTTATACCAACCTCCCGTTAATTTAAAGTTGTGTCCGCTAGTAACAGCTGACTCCATAAACGGAAAAAGTTTCTCACTGTCAACCCTATCTAAACCCCTAATCATCTTGTACACCTCTATCAAATCTCCCCTAAACCTTCTTTTCTCCAATGAGAACAGCCCCAAGTGCCTTAGCCTTTCCACATACGATCTTCCTACCATGCCAGGCAACATCCTGGTAAACCTCCTCTGCACCCGTTCCAGTGTCTCCACATCCTTCCTATAGTATGGCGACCAAAACTCGACACAATACTCCAGATAAGGCCGCACCAGAGTCTGATACAACTGCAACATGACCTCAGGACTCCGGAACTCAATTCCTCTACCAATAAAGCCCAGTACGCCATTTGCCTTCTTCACAGAACTATTTACCTGGGTGGCAATTTTCAGAGATCTGTGTACATGGACACCAAGATCCTTCTGCTCATCCACACTACCAAGTAGCCTACCATTAGCACGATAATCCATCTTCTTGTTACTCCTACCAAAGTGAATGACTTCACACTTAGCTACATTGAACTCCATTTGCCACCTCTCTGCCCAGCTCTGCAACTTATCCATATCCTGCTGTAACCTGCCACATCCTTCTTCGCTGTCCACCACTCCACCGACTTTCGTATCATCCGCAAACTTGCTCACCCAGCCTTCAAGCCACTCCTCCAGGTCATTTATAAAAATGACAAACAGCAATGGTCCCAAAACAGATCCTTGTGGAACACCGCCAGTAACTGCACTCCAAGATGAACCTTCACCATCAACTACCACCCTCTGTCTCCTTCCAGACAGCCAATACCTAATCCAAACCTCTAATGCGCCCTCAATGCCATACCTCCATAATTTTTGCAGTAGCCTACCATGGGGTACCTTATCGAATGCCTTGCTAAAATCCATATACACCACATCTACTGGTTTACCCTCGTCCACGTCCTTAGTCACCTTCTCAAAGAACTCAATAAGGTTTGTGAGGCACGACCTGCCCTTAACTAAACCATGCTGACTATCCTTGATCACATTATTCCTATCCAGATGTTCATAAATCCTATCCCTTACAATTCTCTCTCAGACTTTGCCCACAACAGAAGTGAGACTCACTGGCCTATAGTTACTAGGGCCGTCCCTACTTCCCTTCTTGAACAAGGGGACTACATTCGCTGTCCTCCAGTCTTCTGGCACTATTCCTGTAGACTACAACGACATAAAAATCAAGGCCAATGGCTCCGCTATCTCCTCCCTAGCTTCCCAGAGGATCCTAGGATAAATGCCATCAGGCCCAGGGGACTTATCTATTTTCACCCTTTCCAGTATTCCCCGGACCTCTTCCCTACATACCTCAAAGCCATCCATTCTAATCACTTGCGACTCAATATTCACATCAGCAACAATGTCCTGTTCCTGAGTGAATACTGATGAAAAGTATTGATTTAGTGTCTCTCCAATCTCCTCTGCCTCCACGCACAACTTCCCACTACTATCCTTGACTGGACCAATACCTCCCCTAGTCATCCTTTTATTCCTGACATACTTTTCGAAAGCCTTAGGGTTTTCCCTAATCCTACAAACCAAGGACTTTTCATGTCCCCTTCTCGCTGCTCTTAGCTCTCTCTTTACATCCTTCCTGCCTACCTTATAACTCTCAATCGCCCCAACTGAACCTTCACGCCTCATCTTTACATAGGCTGCCCTCTTCCCTTTTACAAGGGATTCCAATTCCTTATTAAACCACGGGTCCCTCACAAGACCCTTTCCTCCCTGCCTGACTGGTACATAGTTATCAAGGACACCCAATAGCTGCTCCTTGAACAAGCTCCACATATCATTTGTGTCCTTCCCTTGAAGCCTATTTATTCCAATCCACAAATCCTAAGTCATGCCTCACCGCATCATAATTTCCCTGCCCCCAGCTATAACTCCTGCCCTGCAGTGCACACTTATCCCTCTCAATCACTAGAGTAAAAGTCACCGAGTTGTGGTCACTGTCCCCGAAGCGCTCACCTACCTCCAAGTCTAATTCCTGTCCTGGTTCATTACCTCGAACCAAATCCAGTATGGCCTCACCTCTTGTTGGCCTGTCTACATATTGTGTCAGGAAACCCTCCTGCACACATTGGGCAAACACAGACCCATCTAGCAAACTCGAACTATAGCTTTCCCAGTCAATATCTGGGAAGTTAAAGTCCCCCATAACAACCACCCTATTACTTTCACTCTTCTCCTGAATCATCCTTGCAATACTTTCCTCGACGTTTCTCTGACAATTAGGAGGCCTGTAGAAAACTCCTAACAGGGTGACCTCACCTTTCCTATTTCTATCCTCAGCCCAAACTTCCTCAGATGGCAAGTCTTCCTCCATCGTCCTTTCCACCGCTGGAATACTATCCTTGACAAGCAATGCCACACCTCCCCCTCTTTTACCCCCACCTCTGACCCGACTAAAACATTTAAACCCCGGAACCTGCAATAGCCATTCCTGTCCCTGTTCTACCCACATGTCCGTAATGGCAGCAAAATCGAAGTCCCAGGTACCAACCCACGTTGCACGTTCACCTACCTTATTTCTTATACTTCTGACATTGAAGTATACACACTTCAAGCCACCTTCCTGTTTACTGGCACCCTCCTTCGAGATCGATGCCTTGTTCCTAACCTCCCTACACTCAAGGTCCTGTACCCTAAAGCTACAGTCCAGGTTCCCATGCCCCTGCCGAGTTAGTTTAAACCCTCCGAAAGAGCACTAGCAAACCTCCCCCCAAGGATGCTGGTGCCCCTCAGGTTCAGGTGGAGACCATCCTGTTTATAGAGGTCCCACCTTCCCCAGAAAGAACCCCAGTTGTCCAGAAACCGGAATCCCTCCCTCCTGCACTATCCCTGTAGCCACGCATTTAACTGTTCTCTCTCTCTATTCCTCGACTCTCTATCACGTGGCACGGGTAACAGACCAGAGAAAACAACTCTGTTCGTTCTAGCTTTGAGCTTCCAACCTAGCTCCCTGAAAGCCTGCCGAACATCCTCACCCCTCTTCCTACATATGTCATTGGTTCCAACGTGGACCACGACCTGGGGCTGCTCACCCTACCCATTAAGGAGCCGGAAAACACGATCAGAGACATCACGTACCCTTGCACCTGGTAGGCAAAAAATCAAACGTGAGTCTCTGTCGCCCCTGCAAAACCGCCTATCTGCGCCCCTCACTATTGAGTCCCCAATAACTATCGCTCTACCTTTCTCCGCCCTTCCCTTCTGAGCAACGGGGACAGGCTCCGTGCCAGAGGCCTGAACCTCGTTGCTTACCCCTGGTAAGTCGTCCCCCCCACAAGTATCCAAAACGGTATACTTGTTATTGAGGGGAACGACCGCAGGGGGTCCCTGCACTGGCTGCTTCCTCCCAGTCCCCCTCACTGTCACCCATCTGTCTATAACTTTCCGCATAACTACTTCCCTAAAGCTCTGATCTAAGACCACCTCTGCTTCCCGAATGATCCGTAGTTCATCCAACTCCAACTCCAGTTCCCTAACACAGTCTTGGAGGAGCTGGAGATGGGTGCACTTCCCGCAAGTGTAATCAGCAGGGACGCTAATGGCTTCCCTCACCTCAAACATCTTGCAAGAGGAACATTGCACTGTCTTTGCTGCCATCCCTCTAAAAGGTAAACTTTAAAATGAAAACTGGATCCAAAGAAACAAACAAACAAAACGTAGCACTTACCTGCTTACCACAACGGGTCTTATTATTAGGTTAGAGGAGGAGGGCGGGTGGGTGGCTCTCGCCCTGTAGTGCTTCGGGTTCCTCGCCTGCGCGCTTTTATAGAGGAAAATAAACCTTCCCAGGTAAGCTAGCGCGACACCAGTTTCCGGGTCCGCGAGGCGTTTAAAACAAACTTTAAACTTTAACCATTTAAAAAAATAACTGGACTATACCACGAATTAAACTGAACACCAGCAGACAGCCTTTACCTGCACCGCCGAGAGAGATTACAGTTTTTCTTCTTCCATTGTTGACTAATTCGTTTCCTATAGCATTGTGCGATTTACGTCGTGAAGAGATTTCACAATTTATGACCTTGGTTGATGAAGTTGAGGTACCAAACTTGGAACAGTTCAAATCGAACATACTCCGGAGATTGGAATTCCAGGCTATGCAGGTATCTGAGAATGTGTTTTAAAACAAAATCTTGGGTGTCGTCTTCACAGGCTAGGTTGGCATTTATTGAACAACACTATTGGTCTTGAGTGGGCCGGAGGACTTGACAGTGATAGACAGAGCGAAGACAGTCAAGAGATTTGCAGAAATGATAAAAAAAAGTTGGTATTGAGCTGCCCGGTAATGGGTGAACAACCCTTGTTGTTAATACTCCCACGCGCAGCAGAGTTGTTGAAAGATCTCAGGACTACATCTTTGGATGAATAACCCGCAATCCCTGCCCTTCCAGCATGTGGGAGCCCATGTGGAAAGATAAAGCTGCGAAGGCCGGAGTGCACGTTTGGGAAAATGTGCAGTGGTAAAAATATCATTCAGGTAAGGAACAATGAAACACTGAACAGAACGCAAGTACACCCTTGAGTAGAGGCAGAGGGAGTTAGGCCAGAGCAGAGGGGGAGTTTGAGAGGATGGATGGAGGTGTGTTACCACCGTTGAATCCGAATGAATGGATGAGAGTTTGAGCTGCAGAAGAGTGGAGACGTGGAAGAGTTAATGATGTTAATGAGGTGTCAGTAGGCTGACATGGTGACGATGGCGATATGTGGTTGAAAGCACAAAACACGGTGAAGGATGTCACTATTGTTATGACGTGACTCGTTCAGACTCAGACAATTGCGAGGGAGAAGATGGAGTCAGTGGCGATGCATTTTCTCCTCGCACATGGTCAATGATTCTTTCCAGCTCATCTCATCCATTTGTCGCAACTCCACTCTCAAAACCCATCCCTCCAACAAGGACAGAGCTCCCTTATTCATCACTTTAAATTCCAGCTACCTCCGCAGACATCATGTCATTCTCCGACATTTCCACCACCTGAAAATGAACCCCACCAGCTATAATGTGTTTCCCTCCTCACCCCTATCCGCTTTCTATAAAGATCATTCCCTCTACGACTTCCTTGTCAAGTGAACGCCCCTCACCAAACCACCCTCCCCTCCCACTCCATTCTCATTCCAACACAGGATTTGCAAAACCTCCACTCACACCTCCACTCTTTTGCAGGCCCCAAAGGAGCCTTTCACATCCATTAGAATTTTACCTGCACTTCCACACATGTCATTGAATGTATCCAATGCTCCTGATGCAGTCTACCTATATTGCGGAAACAGGATACCTAATAACAGTTCGCTTCAGAAAATACCCCCGGACACCCTTAACAAACAACATCACTGACCCGTGACCGAACACTTCAACTCTCACTCCCAATCAGCCCAGTTCATGCAGGCCCTGGGCTTCCATCGCTCTCCTGAACGGTCCTATGTATCAATCTTCCTTCCCACCTATCCGCTCCGCACTGCTCTGCGACCAATCACTACTACACCCACCTCCATCCAACTATCACACTCTCAGCTACCTTTACCCAGCCACGTCCACTCCAATTTGTCTCTCTACCCCCTCGGTTTACAAGTTTATTTCCTGATGATGGCTCTTGCCCGAAACGTCGATTCTCCTACTCCTTGAATGCTGCTTGCCCTGCTGTGCTTTTCCAGCAGCGAGTCAGTGGATTTTGATTTCGGGACTGAAGACAGAGGCCTCAGATTTGCCATGATCCAATTCTAAGAAATGTCTGCTCCAACAGAACCGCATGTCAGACAAGGCAGGACAGCGTTTGACCTGGAAGGAACAGGGAGGTGATCGTGTTTATATCCACCTGCAGAGCTATTTGTTCTCTGTGGTGGATGCTGTGTGCGTGAAAGATTATGACGAAATTCTGGTCACATTTTAAGTGTCAAAAATCCCTCACCCTCAGACCACATCTTAGAAAGTATCCAGAGTCTTGTGAAAGTTGCTTTCCCACTCTCATTTTTGGATAACATCAATTTTGCAGGATATTAGAAGGGGAAGATTTACAATCCAATCTCTCCCCCGTGATCTGATAAAGTCGCACATTTTATAACAAGTAGAACTTGATCAGAGAGAGAACATGAAAGGATAAAAAAAACCCTCTGGTTACAGTGAGAGAGAAATCGTTCTCTTATTGTGTGTGTGGACAATGGTTCTACCCATCATCAGAGCTCACAAACCACAAATGCAGTCATACTAAGGAAAGTCTATGGAAATGTGTGTATTCATTTCCTTGTCTGAGCTGAATTCCCATGGAGGAAAAGATTCCAGGAAAAAGCGATTCACCTGCTAAGAGTGTGGAAAGGGATTCACTCTGTCTCTGACCTGCTGCAGCACCTGCTCGTTCAAAATGAGGAGAAACCATTTCAAAGTCTGGATTGCCGAAAATTCTTTAAAACGTCCAGCACAACGCTCATACTAATTAGAAACCTTTCATCTCGCCAGACTTTGGAAAATGTTATCAAACCTTTGTGTGCTTCATCTCTGAGAAATATGCTCACATGAATGAGAGATCTTTAAGAATTCTGGAGACGTGCCGTCTGAACTACGTGCTCACCTGGGAGGAGAGACATCTTCGTTTGCAAATCGATGGGACCTGCTGTAAAAGTCCGAGTGACCGGATGGCTCATCACCTTTCTCACAATATTAACGTGTTTTTCTAAATGCCCTCACTGCAGGAAGTGCTGCACAAGTTACTGGAGACGAACGTGTCATCAACGTGTTCACACTGTGGAAAGGCATTCACTCTAAAAGTTCCAGGGGGCAGTTTATCATAAACGTCTTCGCATTGAAGAGAGACCTATCAAATGTATAGTCCGTGGGATGTACTTAACAAACTCTGTAGAACTGATGTCCCTTGGACATTTTCACAATGTGGGAGACGTTTCAAGTGTAGTTATTCGAGGAATAGGCTCAAGCGTTCATCTCAACTCTCAGCACACCAGCAAGTTTGCAGTGGGCAGAAAGCATTTAATTGCTCCATGTGAGAAACACAGTTAGTTCACTCATCGACCCTGCTGAGACAAAAGAGGGATCCCACTAAGGGAAAGAATTCACTCACTCATCGACCCCGCTCAACAGCGATTTAACCTTGTTGTTCATCATATTCAGATCTGTAAGCAAAGTTTTGATATTCTGAATAAAAATCAAATAAATCAGCTTTGCATTAAATTCATTGTCAAATGTTATTGGAAGAACGGGTTTACCGAGTACTTGAAGCATCAGCACAGGTTCTGAAGGGGAAGTAATTTCTGAAAAATATATTAGACATCTGTGAGGAGATAATGAGCAAGTAAGACGAAGTCGACCCTGTAGAGGTGACCAGCTGGAATTTCCAAAAGACTTTTGGCGAGGTCCAGTATGACAAACTGCTCAATAATGGGCAACTTCTACTTTAGGCGACAGTGTGTTGGGAGTTTCCACATCCTCTCCTTTTCTGCCTGGATTTCCTCCCCAGACGAAAGATGTGTCGGTGACCTTCTTTGGCCATGGGGAATTCAGAGTTACAGGAATTGGGTAGAGGTGTGAGTTTAGGTGTGATGACCGTTGCAGGATTAAAGGAATCTTCCTGGTCGGAATGGCCTGTTTCCACATTGCAGGTATTATATTAAGACAAGGTTGATCGCAGGGATTAAGGCTTTTGTCATATGAATTTCTTTTTTTAAAAAAAGGTCACAATTTCCATATAAACACATGATTTCAATTGAATCTGTTGAATGATGTAAGGAGGGGATGGGCATTCTCAAAGAGGAATCATAAAGGTCAAGCGAGAATGTCAGATCACCTTAGCACGTAAAGTTAAGGATATAATCGAAAGAGATTCCACAAGTACATTAAGAACTAGAGACGAAATAGGACCACTTCAAGTAGAAAGAGCTCACTTTTGTTTTTAACCTCAGCAGATGGAGAGATATATAATGTTCACTTCGTGAAGAACGAAATGAACCCTCCAACTAAATATTGATGTTTATCAAGTGGTTTCCACTGTAACTGGCAAGTGCTTGAGGACTTGGAAAATATGAAGAAGGATATTTCTCTGGGATTTGATCTCATGTATCCCAGAACTTTGTGGCAAGTTAGGGAATGAAACTGTTGGGCCTTTCGTAGAAATAATTGTGTAAGCTATTACTATGAGTGAGGCGACGAAAAAATGGGCAGTTGCTAATTTTGTGCTTTTTTTAAGAAAGGGTTACATGGAAAATCCTTGGAACGATAGACCTGTGTTTTTGAAGGTGGTCTTATGTAAGTTGTTGGGTGCAATTGCAAACGATTGAATTTAAATGCATTTGGAGATACACGGAATAAATAGGAATAACCGGAATGTTTTTGCGCAAGGGAAGTTGTATCTCACAAACATGACTGAGTTTTCGAGGGCATAACTAATATGATTGATCCGGACAAAGGGGTAGACATTGCTCACTTGAACTTTAATAAAACCTTTTTCAAGGTTCCACATGTTTGCCTGATTCAAAAAGTGAGATCACAGAGAGTTCGGTGAGATTTCCAATTCGATATAAAATTAGATTTACAGCAAGAAGTTGGAAGTAGCCGTGGAAAGTAGCTTTCAGATTGAAGGAGTATTACTGATGGTGTTCCACAAGGATCGATGCTTAGCCCACATTCATTTTTTAAAATTTAAATAAATGATTTAGGTGAGAATATAAAAAGCATGGTAAGTAATTTGCAAAATTTGTCGGAAAAGGAACAATAAAAAGGTGATGGAAGATTGTGAAGAGATTTTCTCGTCAGGTCAATTACTCTCTCTGTCCTCGAGGTTTTAAAGCGTGGGGTTGGGGCAGGACAGTGAAGGGCCATCAGTCCATCGTACAGACCAGGTTATCAGACATCCATCTATTCTCGTCCCAGTTTGCAGCATTTGCCCCATAACTTTGAGTGTTCTGACTTTCCAGGGAAAATGTCAATGAGATTCGCTCTGTGAGCTTAAATGACACAACAATGGTACTGACGGTTGACTGGGTTGCAACACCTTTGAGGAACGTATTCTCATGTTCAAACACAGAGGCAGACACGCCGGCACATTCCCCGACAGTGACAAAGTCCTCATCATTATACGCAATCCATGTGCTTTACGTCCGCAAGTTTCTCTGGTGAAAGGCAGTTTTAATTGGAATACAAGCCATTTCTCCAAAAAATGTGAACCGTTGCTGTGAGCTGCGATATGAAGAGGATACTGAGCTGAAATAGTCCCACACGCTTCGCATGTGCAACTTTCAGGAACACAAATCCCACCAAATCAAGGCATCTTGCTCCTGGGATCTGACAGGATAGCGCCCAGCAAACATTCCTCATTAAAACTACTGACACACGGCAAACTCTAGACACTTTCACGTCTCGTCTCATCTCGTTCTGTTTCTGTCCCCGTCACACCTCCAGATTCCTCTTCATGTCTAGTCCCGAGATCAATGAGCTCTTTGATACAAATACAGACACATTGAGAAAATGATCTTTATTTCAAAAGCAGAATCAGGGAATGTTAGCTGCGAGGGCTTGCTCACGGCAGGGAATAAGGCACCACGGGTTCATGTCCTGATTATCGTATAGATTGATTCCACCAATGGGCACCGTACCAGTGACTGACAGAAAGTAGCTTCGACCCCTTCCTCGCCGAGGGGTACTTTGCAAACAATGTCCTGTTCCTTCACAAACTGAGTTTTTCTCAGCTGGCCATGGATGCATCGAGCTTAGAAAATGCCCTTTGAC
Source organism: Chiloscyllium punctatum (assembly GCF_047496795.1). Lineage (NCBI taxonomy): Eukaryota > Metazoa > Chordata > Chondrichthyes > Orectolobiformes > Hemiscylliidae > Chiloscyllium > Chiloscyllium punctatum. Next base: position 48,499,022 of record NC_092766.1, on the reverse strand, counting down.
CCACTAAGTCTGCACATTCCAATACAATCCCCTGAAATGTACTTACCTCATTTGGCAGCACTTTGTTCAAAGGCTCAAACGAATTCAGCACTGTAAGTGTTGGACTATGTGGGTCTTTTATGCTTTGGAGGTTTCTGCCTTTTCAATCATGACAGGCGGTTGGTTGCAGTTTCCCAAGCTTCCTTATCTGGGTAATATGCATTTTACTTCATCCTGCGATTTGAATTTCAAACAAAAAAGCAGAGAACAAACACCCTTCTAGTTCACTCCCGACTCTCAATTACAGTCAGCAAAATGCTTAACTGCATGAGGAACTCACAATTGATTTAACACCTATCGCCTCAATCACTTGGCCACACCCGCAGAAGTACGCTACTAAACTGGTTTCAAGTTGTCCCTTCCTGTGGAGCTGAGGAACAGGCAATCATTGTTAGGTTTGTTTGAATTGAATCACCACAGCTTCGACAGGGTAAAATGTCAAGATATATTTGTTCTGTGTAATCAATCTCGATATTTCAAATTATCATTCATTTAGAAGCAAAGACAGAGATTGCAAGATAAACTAAGCATGTCTGGCAGCATCTGGATATAGAGAAACAGAGACGATGATTCGGATCTTCTTCAGAACTCTGTTTTTCTCACAGGGTCTTCCATTCCTGCCAAGTTCCTTGAGCAGTTTTTGTTTTTGTCAGAGATTCCCAGCATCCACAACACTTTACTAGCTATTAAACAATAAAGAAACACATTTGTCGTTCCTCACTGGATAGGTTTTCCGATTGGGAGCATATTCCCGAACCAACTAAAGGATTCGTATAGATAAGAACAGCGACCGCTCCATGCGTGGCAACACCCTATCGGTTAACAGCCGAACGAGAGAATTAATTGCTCCACAGAGACTGGGGAGTTCCTTGTCGCAAGCCCCTTGCAGATTCTCATAAAGAAGACTGTTAGCGAATTCAAGAATTCGCCTGACCTTCGCAGAATGACAATTGCCCTCGATTGGTTTGACGTTCCCAAAATGAATCCTGGGGCATTCGTTGTGGAAAATGGGAACAGTCTGATCCCTAGCCTTGCCGACTCATTCATGTCACCGGGAACCAGCTCTCCTAAAACTGGGACCTACTCCCTTCGTGCCTCATCCGGAAAATATTCCTGACCACGGTAAAACTCCGGAACTGTGCAGCTGAAGAAAAAAGGATGGTGTGATTGTCGCTCCCTTTCTGGGTCGTAGGAGAACAGCACCTGTTAGTGAAGAGCCGAACGCACTGACGAACATCGCCATAGACTGATGAGCCAACGGCGTCAATGATCTCCGAATGCAAGCTTTAGTCTGCTCCTCCCCCATAGAAAATACTCCTTAATTGGCTTTACTTTTCGAAAATAAATCTTTGGAAATTCATTCTGAAGATATGGGAATAGTCTGCTCCCACCCTCTAAAGGCATAACCATGACACCAGGAACCAGTTCTCCTCCAACCGGGACCGTGACTCTTCCAGCCTTTCAGTGTCTTGTCTGTGGCCGTGTTTTCTCATTGTCCCGGAGCTGAAATGAGATTTGACGTCCTGACGTGCAGGAACGAGAATCTTTTCGATGTCTCAGATCAGTTCATGCCCGGAGAGCATCAGAGTGAAAGCACTGGCCTCCGCAAGCACGGAAAGATTTCTAACCTGTCTCTGCACAGTCGAACAGTTCATCGTTCATTCGCCTCTGTTTCCGCTTCCCAAGGAATATATAAAGATTCAAAAAACTCGAGACGAGGATTTCTGCTTTGCTTCTTGACAGTTTCCCTACCTGCCAATTGGCAAAGTTTTCCAAGAATCTCTTCACAACCCTCTGCTTTGTACTATGTCCAGATATAAATGAATCTCACTTTGTGGAGAGATTCCCGACTGTGGGTATGTTTTGTTTGGAGCAAAGAAGTTTAATGGAGATTTCTTGGGAATGTTTTCAATGATGTGGGCGGAAGTGGTGTGGATGGGCCGTTGATGGTCAGGAGGAACTGCTTCCCCTGACCAGGGCAACTGACCAAAGGACAAGGAGTGAAGACGTTTAAGGGAAAACACAACTTGTATCAAATAAACTCAGTTAAACCTACATATACACCATGTGTTTGTTATTATCTGTGGATAGAGGAACAGAGCTAACGTTTTGAGTCAGATCCGTTTCTCGTTCAGAACATAAGTTTCCTGCATGTCAACAATTTAGCAGACCTGAGTAAATGTCGAGTTGTTGAGACGGGTTTTCTGGAGTTGCAGGGATAACTCATCCAACAGGAAATCATTTAAAATCAACAGTGAGGGGAACATGTTCTGTATTGATGAGAGATAGAGTGGATAGGAAGGAACCATTTCCATGAGCAGAGAGATTAACAATACGGCAATGGTCGAGTAACAAAGATGTTCTTGTATTTTTACAGCGCCTTTCAGCACCACTTCAGTCACAGACACTGAAGTAACTTTGAAGTAGATGTGTTATTGTCAAAACTAAAGTGCTAATCAGGGCAGTTTGTTCAACCAGAGGTCAAAAAAGACCACTCAGAACTGGCCCTGGAGACGCCAGTGAGATTATGCTTTACTTTAAGCGTTTGTTCCTCTCTGGTTTATATCCAGAATAGTGCAGGACTGGAGGTTCTAATCTCAGGGGAAGGTGTTATCCACTAAGACACAGATGAGGAGGATGTTCTCACGTTCAGAGGGTAGCAAGTATGTAGAAGTAGTTACAGCAGATGTCTGGCAAGACTCAGTACATTTAAGCCTTCAATTATCACTCTATTAATAGCATGGAGCAAGTGGTAGAGTGAAATGTGCACAAATGTGCTGACAATTCACACTCGTGGGAGCGCATATTATGTTGAGAACGTGGCATTTCGCACAGGCATATGGATAGGTTGAATGAATGGGGAATAGCTTGTCAGATGCAGTTTCATGTCGGCATTATGAGGTCATGCACTTTGGTCGGAGAATTCAAAAGGCAGAACACTATTAAAATCGAGAGAAAGTAGAAGAAATGTGTGAGACAGAGGAATCTCATGCCTGACACAAACATGTTTAGTATTATATTCTTTCCCTGACAAAAAGGATGCCTTCCTTTTCGAATGCTCACAATAAAAGCGATGGTTTCCAAGGAAAGTAAAAAACCCTGAAATAGCCTAATCGAAAACAAAGGAATGAATTGAGTCGTTCCAATGGAAAACTTTGATGCTTATGGCTCTCTAAAATTTGTTTATACTGGAGCTTGAAGTGGGAATTGGGGGAGCTGGGGAGTGAAAGTCAGGTCACCCATGTTTACTGTCATCCTTCGTCTGTATTCCTCATTTTTTTGTATGTTTTATTTCGCATTGTGGTTACTGTGAGTGCGCTTGTAAACCACACCGCTGGTGACTTGTTTCCCAGACCGTTCTTCAACACGACTCGTAAGAATTCAACATTCTTTTTTCCTGAATATAGGTAATCTCTAAACACTGTGCAAATATCACCAGAACCTCGACATTTTCCACGCCTCTCTGCCTTCTTGCAATATCAATTGATTCATCACTGTGCTCCTGTTTCACAAATCAAGAACGAACCAAACCGCATCAATTGCATCTAGGCTGCGAACGTAGCTAACTGCAGTCGCTCCCCAGAGTACTGGCAACTGTGTGATCACAGAAGCCCTCATTGAACAGCCAGGAAACTCAAAATAATTACAGTGCCAGAGGCCGTGCTAGGAACGGCACCTGAGAAACAACAGAAACACTCTTTTGAGCTACGGACTTGGTTATATTTCTCAATCAGCAATCGAAGTTTACATTGGTTATATCAACTGATCCCTCACTCAAGGAACCAACAACTGCTGCAAACGGAGGAGAAAATGAAGACTTTAGATACTGGACATCAGAGTCCACAGTGCGGTGCTGGAAAACACAGCAGGTCAGACAGTATCTGAGGAGCAGGAGAATCAATGTTTTGGGCATGTGTCTGATGACTTGCTCATGCCAGAATCGTCCATTCTCCTGCTTCTTGGATGCTGCCTAACCTGCTGTACTTTTCCAGCAACACCGTCTCCATTCCTGCAGACTATCAGACAATCCGAGCTTCCAGCTGCAGAATCAGCAACACTCAGTGTAATGACTCAACCTATTGAGGACACCTGGCAGTGGTGTTTAGTGTCAAGTAGATCTTCATGAATGCGTGTCGTGGATTGTCTGTCCTGTATAATGTTCCCTGCTCTCACTACGTGGAACATTGTTTGACCATATTTGTATTGTACATGATGGGTATTGGGTCCATTGTTCTGGTGAGTTGTTGTCTAAATGTGGCTTTCGGTTTATATTCTCTCATGGATCCGAGTAGTCAAAGGCTGTCCGTTCTGAGACATTTTTGCTTGATTTGTTGGGCGCCCTCCTAACGTTGTTTGTCTGCAAGGAATTTGCAGGAATATCTATTGTTGCAAAGGATTTCTGGAGGATCCAGGAAATACCACAATCAGTTGTCCAGAGTGGCAATGCACAGACATGACGAGGTCAACAAATTCGACCAAAACAACACAACAATAATTGGACAATAGTGGGCAGCCAGAGATTTTCTAGAACGACGAATCTCATCCAATGACTCCATCAAAGAACATGTTGAATTGGACGTAACATACCGGGACCTGCAAGGAACGACAAGAAGCAGCAACTGAAAGCAGTGGGGAGGAAATCACACCAATTGGAAACACTACAAGACAGCAGAGCTTCATAAGAGTCTCATCAGCCTTGAGGATGTCACCGAGAAAGGGCAGGGAACTGCTGCAAACCAACTTCCCAACACTAACGAACATCCCCACACCATCTGCAAACTTCACTGTAACTACAAATCTTTACACAAACCTTGAAACCCTGAAACAGTCAGGGCCGCCCCAGCGGGAAAATAAACCCTTGCATCCCACATGACAGCTGAAGATACGAAACACCATACTCCAGTGGACGTCCGAGCGAATTGCTCTTGCAAGCTACTTGTGCGTGCTCTTGACAAAATTACTGCTTGATTATCCTCATCGAATTTCTCATCGTTTGACGTTGTGTGCTTTTAACATTACAAATTTACACCTGAATATCTCTGAATTTTCTGAGCATTTCTGCCGTTCCAACACTGAGAGACAGTGAGTTCCAGATTCCAACCACTCGTTGTCTGATAACGTTTTCTATGTGCAGCTACCTAAACCTTTTTACTCTTATCTTAAATCTATAGCTCCTTGGTGATTGATCCCTCCATCAAATGTTTCGTTAACTGTACATAATCCATACAGCGCATTATTTTGTACATCTCAATACTGTCTCATCTCAATTTCCCCTGCTTTCAGAAAAACAACGCATGTCTGTCTAAACTCTTTAATAGTTGAAGTTCTTCAATCCAGATAATATATTGGTAAATCACTTCTGTATCGTTTCCACAGTTGTCATATCACTGCTCTAATGTGAATTGCAAAATTAAACACAATTATCTAGCGAGAGACAAATGATGACTTGAAATAAATGTGGGGAGACCAGAGACATTGGTCTTTTCCAATAAAGTCATTCCCTCAATACTATTCTGTACTATTTTCATGAACCCAATGCTCCAATGATCTCTGATCCATGCAAATAAAACACTATACGTGAGGATTCAAAACCCAACCACATTGTCTGATAGCATTAAGTGGCTTAATGGTCCTGATGGTGATATTGGGTCATGTTCACCTAACAAGCGTGACAGCTGCAGCACAGACTTAACGTTGTCAATGTGAAAGTGAATGTTAATTTTTCCAATGCCCCAGTCACATGGGAGGAGGGATGGAAAGGGGGAATAGTGATTGTTAAAGGGAGAAAAATCTCCGAGTTTATGTGCTGAGAGTGGCGGCTTGAAGCATTAAAACCAACAACTGAGTGAGTATATTCATCTTAAAATTGATTGTGTCCTTTCTGCGTTTGTTTTGCACAGGTAATGTGGAGTAACATGGAACAAATGCTCATTACAGATACTCGGATTTGAATGGAGGTTGCTTGACCACAGCGCAGAGGACGAACCACTATTCGATTACATGAAAAAGCACAATACAAAAAGCCTTTAATGCAATGACAGAGATAGTCGAGGAACCGCATCACATGCACAACAGGAAAGCCCACTGAGACTGGATTGAATCGTCACCTTGGATGTCCCAAGTGGCTGTGGAGATTCCATCATTGAGAATGGTGAAGACTGAATTCGATAGATTTCAATAAAAGATTACATGTACAGGCGAGAGTTCACAAATATTGCTGAAATATCGGTTTCAATAAACATGAAGTTTCACATCGTAACAAGGAAGAAACTATCATTGCACACTCACATCACACCGGTTCCCAGGTCTGGACTCAGTGAAACTGTGTAAGCAGTGGCGAAGATCCGATTGGAAATTGAGAGTGGAATGAACGAGTGGATATCTACTTTGCCTGCCAGTGACAAACTCCATGAGCATGCAGTCCTACTGTGAATGAAGAGAGGCGCGTGAAACGCCGAGGCTGGGAGCTCCAAACTCGCTCAGTGAAACTTCTATTGACATGGTGCAGAGGGCATTGGGACGTGGGAAAAGATCCTGAGCTATTTTAATCTGAATTGAAATTATTAGATGAGATTCCCTGCCGGATGAAAACATGCCCTTCGGACCAACATGTTCACTACAACCCTCCGAAGATCAACCCATCCCAACCCTATGTTTACCCCTGCCTAATGCACCTAACATTATGGACAATTTAGCATGGCCAATTCACGTGATGTGCATATCTTTTAGATTGTGGGAGGCTACCGGAGTACACGGAGGAAACACATACAGACACAGGGAGAACGTGTAAACTCCACCCAGACAGTCGCCCGAGGCTGGAATCGGACCTGGGACCCAGGTGCTATGAGGCAGCCGTGTGAACCAATGAGCCACCATGCCACATATTTGCTCACTGAATTGGGGCCCGCAGCCCTCTACAGCAACTATCTTCAAAGAATCACCACTCTCTGACTGAAGATATTGCTCCACGTCTCATTTCTAAATTGTTATCTCTTCACTTTGTCTCTGTCCCCTCGGGTTCTAGTGTGTCATAGTGGGTGAAACATCTTTGCCACATTGGCTCTGCACAGGCCTCTCAGCACTCTGTAAATTTCAAATAAATTGAGTCATTGACTCAGACATCATTGAAACAGATCGCTGTTCCAAACAGTCCATGCTACCATTTACCGAAACTAACATAGTACCAACTACGTGTACTGGGCCCATATCTCTCTTAACATGTCCTATTCATGCACTTATCTAAATGTGTTTTAAATGTTGTAACTTTATCCACATTCCTACTTCCTCTAGAACTTTGCACAGGAAACATACTGTGTAAAATTAAACAAAGTGAACCTCATGTATTTTTTTTTAATTTGTCCTCACACTTTAAAAATACACCCACTAGTCCTGAAATACCCCAAAGAAGGAAAGCACCGTTGCAGTTGAGCAAAACTGTACCCCTTAGGATTTTAAAAAACATTTATACGGTAAACGTCAACCTCCTATGCACCTTTAAAAGACGTCCCAGCCTATCCAGCCTCCCCTTACAGCTCAATCCATTCATTCCCAGCAACATACTGGTACATCTCTTCTTAACTCAGTCCAGCTTAATATTCTTCTTTGTCTGACTTGGAAACCAGAACTTAGACACAAAACTACAGAAGATGCCTCGCCAACATCCTGTACAACCTCAGGATAACGTCCAACTTCAACACTGAGCAACGCATGAAAGCGTTCTAACAGTATTTTAACGAAGCTGACGATATGTGACATGACTTCCAAAGTCCATTCCGTGACCTATCCACGTGTCTTTTGCGCAGGACTATTCAAAGCAGTAATTGTAATTGTACAAGTACTACATGCCTTTATAAATAAAACTGCAGTACGTTACATTTGTTCAAGACAATTTCTCTTTACAATTCATTTAATCATATACGCGAATGATCAATGTCTCTTTTAATCTTCTATAACCTCAGATAACCTTCTTCTCTGTCGACTGTACCACCATGGAGAGTTGTAGCGTCCCTCAGCACAGAAACAGGTCGTTTGGTGCACATAGGTACATACTGATCATAATGCCGGTCCACATTAACTGCATTTCTCTGGACTTGGACCACATCATTCTAACCCTTTGCTATCCATGTATTTGTCCAAAAGCCTTTTCAAATGTTCTTCGTGTACACACAAAGACTTATGATGTCATCTCATGAAATGCATGTCGCTCATTATGGTGTCAACCACAAACTGATTATCCCTGCCTTCCATATTGTCGTCTAAAACATTTACATCAGTCACAAACAAAGGAGCCATCACTGATCCCTGTGGAACACTGCCGGTCACAAGCCTCCAGTCTGATAAACAATACACCAAAACCTCACCCTTTCTCTTGTTGTTAATTGAATTTTGTATCCAATTTGCAAACTCAATGTGAACCACATCTGATCTAACTTTACTCCTTAGTCTTCCATGTTGAATCTAGTTCAACGCTTTCCTAAAGCCGATGTAAGCAATGATATTTGTTCTTGCCTCATCAAACCTCTTGCTTACTTGATCAAAACCTCAGAAATTTGTGAGACCGAGTTTCCACCTCACTAAACCATGTTGATGATCCCCTATATTTCCTGGACACTGAAAATGCTATCTTCCAAAACCACCTCAAAAAACTTGTGAACCACCAATTTCAAAGTCACAAGCCTGGAGATTCCAGTCTTTTGACTGTATCTATTCTTCAACAAGGTTCGTCAATGTCCAGTCATTTTAAATCACACCCATATGTAGAGATGACACAATTATTTCAGCAAGGAGTCTTGCAATTTCCGCGCTTACCTCCCATAATGCTTTGGGATTCAGTTCCAAAACAGGGTAAACTTCGATGCTAATTGAAACCAGCAACACAGAAAAATATTTACCCAGTGCTGTAATCTGTGAAAATTCGATAGTCAAAACGTTTCGCAAAGGTCACGATTTAAAGGGAAAATATCAACTTTTTTCTTTATGTCTAACAGAGTATGAAAACTGACAACTATTTACAGCTAGTTTCTCTTAAACCCATCTTTTACCATCCACTCTGCAATAATATTCCGATCCTAAAAGATTCCCAATAATGATTTAAAAAGTAATCATGGTTCAAAACCACTCAGCTTTTTCAAGTCTCATTTTGTGGATTTTTCTGGGAAGATTCTCTCCAGGTTTTCCTCGATGTTCTGCCATGCAAACACATTTCCAGGAAGGTACATTTGTAGGAACTCTTGAGCTGGACGTCTCTGACGCAGTCCTAGATGTTGCAAATGTCCTGATTTATACCCCGAAACATGGGATTATTTCATTGGCTTTAATATTATCAAAACCTGAAGTTCACACATGATTTTGATTTCGGATCTTGATTCATAATTTAAGTTGATGGCAATCCAGCTCTGCTGGTTGTTTCAAACAAATGTCACATTGTTCCCTTGGTCAGAACAGGTTGTTCTGTGTCCTTGCAAGCTTTTCAATTCTTTTTTTCACACCACGTTCATAACAATACACTAGTCCAGGGTCTGGAGTTTTATACGCCTTTAACATTTTCTGAGATGTCCAACAATTATTTTCCTGTAATATGAAATGTTTATCAGTATGTATTTCGACGATTTCTGTAGCCTCCTTAGGTCTAACATATCCTTGGTGAACAGACTTCCCAAACTGAGCTGTTCCTCCTTGCTTGAATCCCTCTAAATACTTTCTCTTCGTCTAAACGTCCAAATGTCTTATAAAATAATGTATCAGTACCTCTACGTACCAGTTGCTCTAGCAGTTGATTCCATGTGCAAGTTATCCTCTGTGTGAAAAGGATGTCTTGTCATTTGGTGTAAATCTTACGAGGTCTGGACTCCCGGATCCAAGGGAAAACGAACTTTGCTGTTCGCCTTATCGAGAGCACTCCTGATTTTATGAATCTCTATAAAGTCATCTTCGACCTCCGATGCTGCAGTACGACAAGGCAAAGCCGACACAGTCTCTGCTCGTTATATTAAAAATCCAGTCCTGAGAACATGTAGACTCTTTGTTGCATGAGGCCAGACAGAGTCGAATGTAATCCAGCCGCTAGAAACATCACCGAATCTCAAATTCTTGATGCTTGTTCAAATAGTTTCGGATAAGGTATCGTCCTCTTCAAATATGGAGAGTAAACATTTGGTCTCGCTGTCTCCACAACAAAAACATTACGTGAAAAATTCGTTTAATGCCTCTTCCATCTGCTGAGCTCAAAAGCAATGTCAACCTCCTTGATCTTTCAGGTAAAATTTCTCGCGTTGTTCTCTTGCCAGATATGTACTTGTAGACCCTCTTTGGATTATCTTTAGCCCTGGCAGTTTAAACTATTTCATATCCCCTCTTTCCTTCCTGGTCTGCACTTTATTGAAGTTGCTACAAGATATTCATTTGAACCCTGTTGTCTGTCTGATATAGAATACTCTTTCGTTTTGATTTGTTCCTCAACACCTTTTTTCAACAATGGTCACGAACACCTTTTTTCAACAATGGTCACGTCTTGTGAGTGTCCAGCCTGACAAATTCAGCTCAGGTTGACAGCATATCTGCCACTGGGAAAATGTTAGTCTGAGATTAAAGTTGGAATAACAGAGCATTAGAAATGCATTACAGAATAAAATGGATTCCGCATGGCTTTGTGCAGACGAAATCAGACCTAACACGTTAACAAGTATTTTCAGATCGTCACAAGCACAATACATAAAGGGGAATGCAGTAAATGGAACATATCTGAATTTCTAAAATTATTCAGAACGGCGTTTTATACGATAGCACTTCACAAGCATAGAACCATGAACCAACTCAGGTGGGGGTATGTATTAGTCGAGGATTGGAGAATGAATGGAGAGGCGAGGTAATGAGGGCATTTTCATGATAGTAAATTGCAACTTGCAGATTCCCGGAGCCAACAATATTGGTGCCACAGCTGTTGCCAACATGTACTAATCACCTGTACAACATAAGTTAACGTACTGTTGCTCTGTTTGGAGATGACACAAAATAGATACGGATGCAAGTAATGCGGGCGGCACAGCAACATTATGGACGGACAGAATTAGGATAAACAAGTGGACAAAAACGTAGCAGCATATGACATGCAAAAAAAAGAGGTTTATGCCTTTTGGCAGATATAAATATTAAGTGGGGAAATACACAGCACAAAGCATCAGCATACAGAGCACTTCGCACCTTGTACATGAAATATGAAAAGTTCGCATCCAGTTTCAGCAGGTCATCGGGAAGTTAAATAATTTTGTTTCACTTTATTTAAACGGAATGGGGACATATGTATATTTTTTCAAAATACACGTGGCATTAGTCAGATCAGAGCTGGATTAATGTGAACAAATTGAGTCCCCCTATTTTAGGAATAGCAGTTCAGGGAAATTTAACACAAATCATCCGGGATATGGGAGGATATTCTCGGGAGATGAAACTGAGAATATTGCCCCTGTACTCATTGGAGTGTAGAATAATGTAACAAGACTTTACTGAGATACATTAGATTATGAGGGACATGATAGGATAACTTGGGAGAGAATGATTCGCCTTGTCTGAGAATCGAAGACCAGAGAACATAATCTCAGAGTAAGCAATAACCTATTTAAGAAAGATGTGGAGGAATTTCTTTCTCTTCGAGCCGATTGAATATGTGAAAGTATTTACTGCAGGCCGCCCTGGAAATTGGCCGCTCAGTGTATCCAAGATTACACTGAGATTAGGGAGGGTGGTAAAAAAGGAAGGGGTGTGGCGTTGCTAATTAGAAATGGTATTATGGCTGCAGAAAGGCAGTTCGAGGGGGATCTGCCTTTGGAGGTAGTATGGGCTGGAGGTAGAATTTACCGGGCATTAGAAGAAGAAGATTTACAGTGCGAAGGCCAAAAAGCAAATATCACTTCAGTATCTGATGGTGTTGTCCAGTTGATTGTTGCCTGAATATGATTCGCTTTTGAACATGAAAGGGAAAAGCATCATTCACAGTGTGGAGAACCTGTACACGTGTTGTACATATGGGCAGGGCTTCACCAGATCATCTGCCTAGTCAGAACATAAATACAGTCAGACGAGGGAAAGGCCATTCGTCTGTTTCGAGTGTGGGACAGAATTCACTTGATCCACGACGTTGTTATAACAACAGCAGGTCCGCATAGCGGAAATGTCGTTTAAATGCCCTGAACGTGGGAAGCGGCTTAAAATCTCTGAGAATCTGTTGACCCATCAATATGTTGACTCTGATGAGAAACTTCATTTGCTGCCAAACTGGGCCTGGATTAAAGAGGTTAATTGGACTCTCTGTGCACGCGCCATCTCACTGTGGGGAGAGGCTGTTCACCTGCACTGGTGTGGGAGGAGATTTTATGTGAAATCCAACCTACTGAAACAACAGCAAGTTCACTAGCGAACAAAGTGTCTGGTTTTTACTGTGCTTCATCGTGTGTCAAAGTCTCAAACAAAAGTTTTTGGTTTGAATTCCAGCTTACTGTGGAGCTATTCCATAGAGTTTAATGAATAGGAAAGGATTAGAAGGTTACGGGGCAATGGCAGGGAGATGGGGTTAGTCTGAATGCACATTTTGGTCGGAATGGGCCAGTTTGGACCAAAGGGTCTGCCTCTGTGCTTTAGGACTCTATGACTCTCACAGCCATTGTTTGTCTCCCACTGAATGCCATATTATACTTTCCCAATTCACTGGAGCGAACTTGACTCTCCACCCTACAGGCTTCCCTGATGTTTGACAACCATGCTCAATATTCGATATTATATGCTGATGCCGTGTAAAATGCAACATATTAATTTCACATTTCCTGAGAACAAGATTATTAATTAGTCCTTCTGAGCACACATCACCAAATCCAAACTAACCTTGTTTCTAGTTTGGATTACAACATACTCTTCCAGCTGCCTGATACAGCATTCTGTAATTTATTATTCACAGCATTAGCAGTCACTTAGTTTATGCAGTTTAGATGTAACGTGAGATAATTCAGTATTACTGCAGCACCAACAATACCAATTTTCCACAGCATAAGATATAGAAAATTTGCACGACAATTTTACACGGCAGAACACACCAATGCTTGTTTCTCATTGCTAAGATCCTCCCAAACCGATTCTGTGGGATCTGAGGGACAGGGTCGGTGGCATTATTAGTGACAGACTTAGAGAAGACGTTCATTGAGGCTCACCTCGACGCTGAGATGATCTGAAAAAATGTCCAGGACGTTCTGTGTCCTCGTTCTACCAGGATAAGTATAACCGTATTCTCTCTGCTCCCTCACACTACTGTATATCTGTTATCGCACCTACCCCCGAACAAGGCTTACACTCTATCTCCAAATAAAGTTCATGTACTTCCAATCTCACTGTTGAATTCAGCACCTTCCTTCCATTATTTTGTCTGTCTCCCAAGCAATACACCCACACCAATAACATCTTATGAATTCTGCACAGTGGACTGACTCCCTCCAGACACCTCACCATTCAGCAACCCTCCCACCCCCCAACACCAGCTAAAACAGTACAAACAGCTCATTCCCCACTTCACTTTCTGCCATTCCAGGATAAACAGCCTGGAACAAGAAAGAAATGGCCAAGCCAGGTGGTGGAGTGTCCGATATCAGTTCCCTTTCCCCCCCTCCCCTCTCCCCGCCCTGTTGGTAGGACTCTTGCAAGTGCTGGAGAGGACCGAGTGAATCGTATGGAGATTCTGTAATATCCAACTCCTACCAACTGAGTAAGAAGCAATGTTTTATGCAGGGCAATTCTCACTTTAATCGCTCTGTCTTTTCCGCAACTGCTTTCCCTCCCAAAACAACAAATATCTCATTGCAGAAAGATGCAGACACAAAAATACTGAGAAACATATGTGAACACCACAATATACTAATTCTCATAGCACATGCAATAAAATGGACCCACACACATGTAGAGGCATACAGAGACATACACTGTCAGACACAAACAGACTTAAACAAATAAAACGCAGAGGCTGATACACGGAAGAACAAATGGAAACACACAAATACACAAACACACAAACACATGAACAAACACACACACACGCATGCGGATACACAGAAACGCAGGCACTTGTGTCTATAAGCCAGAGATAGGTAGGTTTTTGATGAATAAGAGTACCAATGGTTACCGGGAGAAGTCACTAGAATGATGTTGAGAAACCTCTAAGCCAATATTAAATGACATTCAGCTTCGATGGGCCGAATTGCCTAATTCTGCTCCTTTTTTTAATGCTCGTGTGGTGTTATGCTATCTGGTATTCTCTTCCTGGGACAGGAGCGGAGAATGAGTTTAATACATATTTGATTGGAAAGAGTCAGTGGTAATGTTGGACAGGTTTAGAGGGCTGTATAGTCTATGTCTATTCCTAATTATTCTGTCTTTATGTTTCAAAAAAGGTGACAATTTGATGCTAGTTTAACACAGTTTTAAAATAATGGGTCCTGCAATGAAATAAGGATGTTCCTTTCCCTTTCGTGTTATGCTACCTGTGGTGCCCTTTTCCTCAGGGAGCAGGAAAGACGCGTTTTTTAAGCTATGCAAGGCTGACCTTGAATGATCTTTCCTGGACAGGAGGGTCAACGTTTATTGGGAACAGACCAGAAGATGGTCAGAAGATTCAGATCAGCCATGAGCATTCTGAATGGTGCAGCCGAATGGCCAACTTCTGTTCCGATCCATGAAGTTAGTCTGCAGATGTAGCAAGTGGTATGAAATGATGTTGTTTCTGGGAAAGGGGATCGGGTTTAATCGTAGCAATATTTTACTGCATCTGGACAGCGAGACAGCAGATACAGGAGGTCAGAGTCGAAAAGTGTTGCCCTGGAAAAGCACAGCAGGTCAGGCAGCATCCGAGGAGCAGGAAAGTCAGTGTTTAGGGCATAAGCCCTTCATCAGTAATGTGCCCGAAACATGCCTCTCCTTCTCCCTGTACACACATTCCTGGGAGGTCTTTTGATAAGAAGCATTACCAGTTTCGGTACTGGATGCGAAAGCTTTTTGAACCATTCATGATTTTGTCAAAAACTTAGCTGGATACATATTTTATCTTGTTAGGGAGTTTGAAACTACAGAGTAAATGTTAAGAATAAAATGTGTTGATTGATAAAAATGCATAGGCGTGTACTGCACCTTTTAAAGAGAGTAAAAGTTGGCAAGGACTTAACAAACACAGAGCGTGCTGAATTTTTTTTTTAAAGTAACATTTGACTGAAAGAAACAGTTGAGCTGAGTGCAATGGTCTACAACAAATTCGATTTAGGCCAATCAGTTTAACTTACGCCCCAAGAAACCAAAATCCAAACGAATTTGAATTTTAATGCTATAACACCAATGAGACATTCTGGTGTTTTGTGGTATAAAATCGGGCATTTTGAACAGTTCGCCAGGGTGGCAAAAAGCACTAATAAATGCAGACTGCCTGCAGAATCGCTCTATGAAATCCGTGCAGTAGAAGACCAAAGAAAAGACCCGGGAAAACCTACAGATGAAGATTCACAGGAAAATCGACATAACTCGCTGGGGGTTTTGAAATTCAATTTTTATTTTGTAAATCTTAATCGGATGGTTTTATTGGATCAGTATATTGCTGTAGAGTGGGAAGTAGATAAACTGATCAGACCAGGATGAGTACAGTGTACAAAGTTGTTGTTTAATGTTCTCTTTTTTTTTCTTGGAGTTAAAGAATAAACTATTATTGCTTTTGATAGATAGTGGGATTTGGTCGTTCTTTGTCACTCACAATTTTACAGACTATGAGGCGGGGTGATTGTTTTCTATGTGTCTGGTTTAAATTAGCAGAAGGGCTTCACACTCTGTCGTAACATTGATTTTAACGCAGATATAATGAAGACATCAACTAATTTCTTAAAAATATGCAGACACATGTAAACATGCCATGTAATTATGTGGCTGGGATTTTGTTTTTTTTTTGCCCAGAAAAGGCACTGTGTACAACAGCAGTAATGATGCATTTGTAGATAGGATCTTATCATCCATTGCAGAGAATTTTCAAGGAAATCACACGTGGTCCTTTTTGGTGTTCAGTTGGCATTATTGCATAGTTTAACACAGGGAGGGATAAAAATGTTACCTGCCACAGAAGCAGCAGCCTCGTGCCCCCCTCTCTAATTTTCTTCCATCTGAAAAGAGAAAAAAGTCCTGCGTCATCTTTACCAATCGTGTAGGTTTCCTGATGAAAGATTCTTTGGCATCTTTCCACTATCTGACGTAAAGTGAATTGAACCAAATACAACTGTTCCAGGGAGATAGCCCATTTCAAGCAGCTTGTGTGAGTGGAAGATCTTCAGAGGACAGAATAACATTTGGGACATTCTGTCATCTTACCATTTGTTAAGAGTTCAGCCATTAAAGAACTCTGGAAAGCTTTCTTTTTTTGTTTTGTCTTAAAATGTGTGTGTTCATGTGTGCATGCAGCGGCACGTTTGTGTGTTTGTCACATTTCTCTAGAAGGTGAGCCAGGTTGACACTAATTTTATTGGCCTTATCACTAAACTTTGAAATTTATTGCAACCAGTGGAGGAGTGTGACTGCAAAAGGAATCAGTGACCCTGTAACATTGGTTGGAACACGAATGAGAAATTCTGAAAGAGCTATAAAAGTGGGAATTCCCTTTCCCAGAAGTATGTGATGTCTAGGTGTTTGTATTGAACAGAGAAATGAATGAATGGAAATCCAGAAAAGTGCTTTAAGACCACAACCAGATCAGCTACGAACCTAGTACCTGGTAACAGCAGTGGCAAAGTGGTTAATGACCCACTCCTGCTCCTCACTCAAATGTTACAATGTTCTATTCAGCACCTCACAGGAGCAGATGGAGGCCACTTGCGCCAAATACCAGTTTAACAGTAACATAGGATATCATTCAGTTCCTCCAGACTGACACACACAGTATGGTGTGGGTTGGAAAATGTTATTGGGTAATACAAGCTGGGTTCGAAAGACGCCTCTGGTCTCTTTACAGAGCGTTTCCGCTCTGCAACCTGTGGTTCATTTGTTGGTCATATCGTGGACCCAGATTCACTGTGAATACAGCCCACAGACATCACTCAGAGAAGATACACAAAATAATTTGCGCTCTCCCACTGCAACATTCAGGAAAATTACAACCATTAACTTTCCAGATACAAGATATCAGAACATAAGGAACAGGATGAGGTAATTCGGCCAGTCAATCCTGCTGTGCCATTGTATACCATGATGGCTGATCCACTGTTGGTAGCAATTCCATTCAATTCCCAATTCTTCACACCCTTCAACAAAATGATAGTGGGCAAAAACCAATCTACCTCGACTGTAACTACTTTCAGTGACCTAGATCCCCGAACTCTCTCATCCAGATAGTTCCTGACATGCATTACCCTCTGTGAGAAGAAAACTCTTCCCATACAGACACAATGCCCGATTGATGAGTTCAAAAGAGGTGAACACGGGAGCCCAGTTAAGAATGGCAGATCCAAATATCAAGGCCGGAGTTGACTCAGTATGGTATCAAGGAACGCTGACTAAATTAAATTAAATATCTCTTCTGGTTGGGGTTATCCATAGCACAACAGAAGATATGCGTGATTTGTGGACATCAATCCTTTCAGTTCCAGGGCATCACTTCAAGACATCCTCAGGGGAGCTTCCTTAACACAAACAGCTCCAGTTGCTGCATCAATCCTTTCCACCACCATAAGATCAGAAGTTGTGATGGTCACTGAAGATCAGACAATATTCAGAGCATTTTGTACACTGTCAGCTCCTGAACCAGTCTGCGTCCATATGCAGCAAGACCCGGACAACATTCAGGCTTGTGCTGTTAAAGTGTCGGTAACATTCATGATACAGCACGGCCAGATACTGCACATTTCCACAGTTAAAATAGGAGCTCATTCAGCATCTCAATGTGGTTGCACCCGGATATGAGGAAGTAATTCAGGCCATCGAAACGAATGAACAAGAAGAGAGACAAACAATTCAACCCTTCTGCCTGTTCCACAAGAAAAAGAAGCAGTCTCGTCATTGCATCTAACTGCTAAACAGGAACGTGAACAGTCCAATCAGACTCTTGAGCGTGTTCCATGCGACCTGGACGAGAACATTCATCCCGTCAAGGGTTTATGCAAAAAAAGGAGGATGTCGTTGATGCTCCAACGTGACAAACAAAAAGAGCAGAGACTGCACTCAGAGACGGCTCCATGATGTTCCTTGTAGCCCCATTGCATGTGGAACGTGTGCCATTTTAACATAGTTACCTGGCAGTGAGGAGAGAAGCTAAATATTTTGTGCGAAGTCTCAAGGACACATCTTCCCCCTCCGAGAAGACAGACCCATGTTCTCCATCCAGGACAGAAGCTGTTGGGAATAGTTAACTGTTTTAGAGTGAAGGTATTTTGGCTGCTGCCGGGATTGTGGATAACATGACGTTCTGTGCAGTATCATACATAACGAATGCACTATATTTATGTTGGAGACTGTATGCAAACCCTGAACCTGTCTCTGTCAATCGACATGGAGTGTGGGGCTGAAGTAGGAGAAACGTTCTCAGAGGCACTTAAACTATCGAGAATTATAACCCGCGTAAAGAAATACAAACAATGGAATTTATCATGTTCTTAGTGTCTGTTTACAACATAATGAGTGATTGCCCATTCCCCTCAAGTTTCAATGCAATTACCTCTTATTGTGTCACAGAGCTACAGATTAATCTTCACTCACTCCTCATGGTACAATGATCCCTGTGATTAGTCTGTTGACACTCTTTCACACTCTCTCTGTAACGAGGAGATCATTCCCTATAAAGGAGAGAAAATCTGCCCACAATACCCTAAATACTGCCTCAACAACACTCTCATGGATGATCATAATAATTCTCTTCCCTCACTTTGCCGTCTCTGTTTCTTTCCTGTGGTGTGAAAAAGCCATTCCTTCTCTATGCCCTGAGACTGACATGAAATTTACAAGTTCCTTACGTCTGTACATCAACATCAATAAAGCCAACACCAGAGATGGAGATGAACATCACTCTTGTGGAGAACTTCAAAGATATAGAATCCACCTAAAACAAGGAATGGTCACCTCCCCCAGTGGAAATGAGCTGTCGGAATATGGTAAACAGGCAGAGGAAGGAGCTACCTTTCCTTTGCTGTTCCCTCACGGGATGTGTGCAGCCCTGATCAGCCCGGCATGTTATACCGATCTGAAACTGGGTGGCTGGTTCAGCTGTTCCACAGGACAGTAAAGAGTAAACTACATTACTGTGGGATTGCAGTCACACGGAGACCTGTCCAGGCAAGGATGACCCATTGTCTTCTCATAAGGACATGAGGCAAGCAGATGGGCTTTTTCTCACAAATGATCATGGTTTCATTTTAATTATATCAATTTCTTTCATGAGATGTCAATGGATTATTATTCTATGGCAGTAGGTTAAGCGTCATGGACTTGAGCACTATACACTGTCTTACATCTGACAGATTCTGTGCAGAGAACAAGTTAAACATCTCAAATGCAATTATTTTGTAGTGGACACGTGGTTTGAAGAGATTTGAAGAAACAGCTGTATCCGATTTAACAAAAACACAAACAATGGTTCATTCAGGAATTGCACTGAGGCTGAGGAGGCGACTGGGATATCATAATGGTGGTATTGGACAGGATTGGTGGGTAGGGAGGATATGGAAATGTAAATTTGTGCAGGACAGAAAGGATTATGGAGTTTGCGTTCCTTCTCGCATATCTGTGAGTAATTTGTAAATAGTAATTTGCTTTATATATTTTATAGGGAAAGGAATTTTTGATTGGAACTGAAGACATTGATTGCCATTTCCTATTATTTACATATCATGCGCAGAAATTCAATTCAACCCAGTTTAACAATCAAAGAGAATGATTTACTAGGAACACCAACTATAGTGAGGATGGGATAGTAACCACCTTGAATAATCCAAAGGATATCCTGGATCCGCCATGCTAATGATATCCAAGGCTGAGAAAGATAGTAAAGACCCAAGGATAAACTCCTGTCCATTGTTGGAAAATTCCAGTCTAATGTGCACAGATTCTGATCCATTGTTGGGACATTCGAGTCTAATGTTCTCAGATTCTAACCTCTCCTCCCTTCCCTTTGGAGCTGCAGATCCCTGTTAGTGCTGTCGGTGATACTCCCTCTCACACTATGGGATAATACATTGACAGAGTCCATTTATCGTTTAACGATGGAAGCCCTCCGCTGGGATAATTAGAATCCACAGAGATTGACAATAATCACAGTCGGTGAACAATTAGCTCCAGTTAAACCCTTTCAGTTCAATATTAATTTTATTAAAATTCAAAATAACGTTTAAAATTTTCACAGACCGCATGGGATATGTTGGAGTGACTGAGGGAAGGGATATTGGAGATGCAGATCGTTTGTGTGTAATCATTCAATCTGCCTTGGATATGAGAGCAATGACAGAGAATTATTGGAACATAAACGAGTTTCTCCATTTATAAATGGAAATTATAGCCTGAAATTATTGATCAGTGATTATATTGATGAATTAACTTTTATAGTCCAAAATCTGATGGGAAAATGTGCTTAAGAAAACATGGATTATAACAGGCAAACTGCATGGATATGTTAACAGAGAATTGTACATGACAAATACAATTCAGATTGTTATTTGAGGATGAGAAGGGGCAAGTAAGGGTCATGCTGTTGATGTTATTGATGTCAATGAACTCTGATGAAGTATCATTTATTAGACTTCAATTACTGTGTGATTATGACATTGGTGAGGAGACAGAAATCAGAGAGAATCGGAGGAAATGGCTGCTGCGACTGGAGGGAGAGATAATGATATTGCCAGTCATCAGCATTGGAACGTGCCTCTTTATCAATCATTAGGTCAGAATCATGATGCAGCTATAGTAAGGGATGAGGACAGCTAACATTAACCATAAGACCAGAACACATAGGAGCAGAAATGTGGCCTTTCTGCCCATTGAGTCTGCTCCGCCATTTGATCATATCTGTTAAGCTTTTCAACATCACTCTCCCGCTTTCTCCCCATAACCCTTGGTCTCCCTGACAATCAAGAACCTATCGAGCTCAGTCTTAAATATACATAATGACCTGGTCTCTACAGCTTCTGTGGCCGTGAATTCCAAAGATCCCCGACTCTCTGGCTGAAGAAGTTTCTCCTTATATCTGTTCTAAAACGTCTTCCCTTTATGTTGGGCTCTCGAGTCCTAGTCTCTCCTATCAATAGAAACATCTTTCCAATATCCTCTCTTTCCACGTCATTCAGTATTTGGTAAGTTTCAATTAGATGCCCCAGATAATTCGAAACTCCATCAGATACTGACCCAGAGTCCTAAAATGTTACACATATGTTAAGCTTTTCAGTCGAAAACCATTCCTATGAATCTTCTCTGAACATCCTCCAGTGTCAGTGCATCCTTCCTGAGATACGGGGCCCAAAACTGCACACAATGCTCCAAATGTAATCTGACCAGAGCCTTATACAGCCTCAGAAGTATATCCCTGCTTTTATATTCAAACACTTTTGAAATGAATAGCATCATTGTATTTGCTTTCCTGACTACTGACAACCTACAAGTCTACCTTGAGAGACTCCTGGACTAGAACTCCCAAGTCTCTGCACTTCAGTCTTCTGATTTTACTCTTAATATTGAAAATAGTCCATGCCTCTTGTCTTTCTGGCCAAGAGCACGACCACACACTTTTGCACACTGTACTCTTATTGAACAGTTCTTTACCCAATCTCCCAAACTGCCCACATCCTTCTGCAGACGAAGCTGAGGACTGCAGATGCAAGAGATCACAGCCCAAAAGTGTGGTGCTAGAAAAGCACAGCCGGTCAGGCAACATCCGAGGAGCAGGAGGTGCGACATTTCAGGCATAAGCTCTTTGTCAGGATTGAAAAGGGTGGGCGAAAGGGTGCTGAAAGATAAATAGGAGAGGGTGAGGCTGCGTGGGTGGTAGCGTGGAAGGCGATAGTTCGATGAAGGTGGATTGTGATCGTGAAGGAACGGGAAGATGGAGAGATTGGACAGTTCAAAGGGACAATGCGAAGTTGGAGTGTTCGATGTGAGATAAGGTGGGGAAGGTGAGATGAGGAAATTGGTGAAATTGACATTGATACCGTGTGGTTGCACGGTCCCATGGTGGAAGATGAGATGTTGTTCCTCCAGGTGTTCGGTGACTTGGGTTTGGCAATGGAGCAGACCCAAGACTGGCATGTCTTTGGCAGATTAAAAGGGAGAGTTGAAGTTTTCGGCCATAGGGTGGTAGGGTCATTGTGTGTGTGTGTGTGTGTCCCAGCGATGCTCCCTGAAACGGTACAAAAGTTGACATCGTGTCTCCTCAATGTAAAGGAGACAGGGAACAATGGACAAAGCACAATGTCTACGGGGTGTGGAAGGATCCTTTGGGGCCTTTGATGGAGTTGATTGGGAAGGTGTCGGCGTGCGTTTTACACAACTTGGGATGGCAAGGGAAGGTGCTGGGAGTGGATGATGGCTTGGTTGGGGGGTTGGGGCGTGGACCTAATGAGGGAGTTGTGGAGGGAATGGTCTCCGCAGAATGCTGATAGGGGTGGGGAGGGAAATATATCTCTGGTGGTAGGGTCTGACTGGAGGGGGCAGAAATAGTGGAGGATAATGATTCTATCTGGAGGTTGGTGGGGTGCAAGTTAAGGACCATGGCAGTCTATCATTGTTGTTGTAGGAAGGGTGGGGTTCAAGTACAGAGGTTTGGGAAGCTGAGGAGAATCGGTGGAGCAACTTTCTGCAAGCTCACCGCCTCTTCAATGCTATCTGACCCTCTTCATATCCTTGTACTGTCTGAACATCAGGCTATCAGTGGCACGGTGGCTTAGTGGTTAGTACAGTACCAGGGACACGGGCTCGATTCCCACTTCGGGTCAATGCTAGTTTGGAGTTTGTGTATTCTCCCCATATATGCCTGGGTTCCCTGCCGGTGTTCTGGTTTCCTGCTGCAGTCCAAACATGTGCAGATTAGGTGAAATGGGTATGCTAAATTGCCCAGATATTACGTTATTAGTCAGGAGAAAATGGGTCTGCTTGGATTACTCTTCGGAGGGTTGGTGTAGGACTTATTTTGCCAAAAGGCTTGTTTCCACACTCTAGTGATTCTAATACTAAAAATTAGCCAAAGTGCCCTCTGTTCCTTCATCGAGATCGTTAGCTGTATAAGGTGAAATTTGGTGCTCCCAACACTGAGCATTGTGGCAATGCTTGTCACTGACTGCCATCGTGAGATGGCACATTTTACGCTTACTCTCTGCTAGCTTCAATCGATGCCAGCACGTTGCCTCTGACACCATGGGTGCCCCTTCTCTATAACCTCCAGTGTAGCAATTTGTCAAAGGACGTCTTGAGGTGTAGGTAGATAATATCCATTGGCTCTCCTAATCTGCTCAGTACTTCCTCAAAACATTCTAGTATGTTTGTCAGGCATGACCGCCCCTTGATGAAACCATGCTGACTCTGCCCTATTTTACCATCGACATCCAATGATACAGAAATAGCATCCTTCATGATGGATTTCAGAATCTTCCCCACAACTGAGGTTAGGTTAATCAGTCTGTAATTTTCTATCTTCTGCCTTACTCCCTTGTTAAACGGGGTGTCACGTTAGAGATTTTCCAGTCCACTTTGCCCTTTCCTGATTCTAGTCATTCCTGAAAGATCACAACTAACGCTTGCACTACACCTTCAGCTATCTCCCTTACAAGGCTTGGGTGTAGTCCATCTGGTTCAGATTATTTCTCTGCATTCTGGCTCTTCAGTTTTCTAACCCGTTCTCTTTGGTGATGACCACCATACTCCGTTCTTCCCCTCACTCTGTTGATTTTTTTGGGAAATTAATCGTGTCTTCTACTGTGAAGACTGACTCAAAGTTCCTCATCCATTCCTTTGTTCCCCACCACGACCTCTCTGGCATCATTTCCAATATCTACTTTTGCCTCTCTTTTGCACTTTATATATCTAAGTGGCTAGCTTACCTCCTTATTAAATTTTCTCCCTCCTGAAACATTTTTGTTGCCCCCTGTTGGTCTTTATAAGCGTCCCAATACTTTGGTTTCACACTGCCCATCACCACATTATATAGTTCTCTGCTTTGCTTTGATGCTATCCCTAACTTCCCTCGTCAGCCATGGTTGCCTCATCCTCCCTGTACCATGCCTCTTTGTCTTGCAATGTATCTCTGCTGTGTCTCCTAAATTACTTTTAGAGCCTCCTGCCATTGCTGTACTACTGTCTTTTCTGCAAGGCTACTCTCCCAGTCAATTCTACCCAACTTCTCCCTTATGCCTCTGCAGTTGCCTTTATTCAGCTGAAGTACTGTGCCTCTGATTCTAACTTCTGCCTCTCAAATTGTAGTATAAATGTTATGATCGCTGCTTCCGACGGCTTGCTTCAATTTAAGATCCCTTATCTCGTCTGCCTCTTCGCACAACACTAAATCCAGTATTGCCTGTTCCCTCATGGATTGCACCACAAGCTACTCAAGAAAAATCTTGTAGACATTTCATGAATTTCTTTTCTTACAATCCACTATCAACCTGATTTTCCCATTCCCCCTGAATATTGACATCGCCCATGATCACTGTAACCTTGCTTTTCCTACACATCTTTTCTATCTCCTGATATATCTGTTGGCCCAGCTCCTCACTACTGTTTGGAGGCCTGTATAAGACACCAACTGTCCTTGCTTTAACATTGTGCTTCCTCAATTTTACATATGCAGATGCTACACCATCTGAACCCGATGTTATTTCTTGCTATTGATTTAATTTCATTTCTTACTGATAAGGCAACCCCACCTCGTCAGCCCACCAGTGTATCTTTTGGATAGGGTGCATATCCTGGAATACTTAGCTCCCAATCCTGATCCCCTTGCAGCCATGTCTCTGTGATGCCCATCACGTCATACCTGCCAATTTCGATCTGGGTCACGAATTCATTTACCCTATTCCTCATACTGCATGCATTCAGATATAAGGCTGTCAGTCCTGTATTAACCATCTCTCCTCTCATTGTCATTCGTATTCCAGTGTGGTTGAAGTTTGTTTGTTACTCATTTCTTCATACTCTATCCTATTTATGTCTGTGATGGAGATTTTAATAATCTACCCTGAATTCTGCACTCTTACCTCCTCTTTTAATTCAGCTTTCTAATTACCCCTATAACTGATTCCCGTTCCCCCACTCCGATTCCATTGACATCTCTGTCTATCGTCCTAGTTAAGCGATTCATTCGGACTCTGGTCCCAACATGGATCTGATAAAGGCTGTCTCATCAGAACAGGTCCTTTCTTCCCCAGAATTGATATGCGTTTATTCAACACAAAATACAGGGACAAAATGATTTTCTCGACAAACCAAAATATGAAATGTACAAAGAGATAAAATTGTTAAAATACACGCATGATATCGAGCTGTATGAAGTGAAATGTGGATTACTAAACCATGGGAGTGGGGTGCAAACCTTTTCAGTCATTACTTGACCCATAGCTGAGATGCTGATTTCCCCTCTCACAGTGATTCCCCTCACTGAGATTCTCTGGCTCAGTCTCTCGCACAATGTCTCAGGGGGTTAGCAGTTCCTGCAACCATTGGCACAGTCTATTTAAATTAATCCACCTTCTCTCTGGAGCCAGTCAATTGGTCTATTGGATTCTGTTTAGCTGTCAGCCACTCAGCTCTGTGATATTATAGGAGATAAATGATCTGGGATCATAACCAGTATCACCATGGTGCTCACAGGGGATAGCTCCCAAACAAAGAGCTTTTGGTTCAGGGGAAATGTTTCAATAAAACTTCCATCTACTGTCTATTTCTCCTCATACTGTCTCCTGATCTATCTAATTTCATCCCCAATTCACACTCCTTCATTTCTCACTCACTCTGTCACTCCGTTTTCTCTCCCCTCTGTTCATCTCCCTTCACATTCTTTCTTTCTATTTCATCCTCTCTCTCTCTCTCTCTCTCTCTCTCTCTCTCTCTCTCTCTCTCTCTCTCTCTCTCTCTCTATCTATCTATCTATCTATCTCCAATAACTCTCTCTGCTTTCTGATTGCGTAGTTGGCGAGCTCGTGAATGTGCGCAGGACTGAATGGCTTCCGTCTGTGCTCTATTAATTCTGTGGTGCTCAGACCCACAATAAAAATATTAGGTGCCTGTGGAGACAATCTGATTCAGTGAAGGACACAGGTAACAATCATCCATTATCTCTTTCTGTTCTCTGGTATACAGAGACTTCGAAATATCTGTTCAAATAAAATAGATTGAAATTCGAACAGTCGAGAGGACGTTCGCCAGATGATATTGCAATCAGGATTTAATAAACAGTTGCCAAATACAAAATGTGGATTTACCTGAGGTAGTCCTCCCAATTAACACTCCCTAGCTCCTGCCTGATACTGACATAACTTGCCTTACTCCAATTCCATAGCTTATCAAAAGGTCCTGATTTATCCATGTCCTTACCGATCTTAAAACTGAAGGAGTTTCCAAAATGATTCCACAATGCAGTCCCCCTGAAATGTCAGTAACTGTCCAGGCTCATTAGCCAATACGAGGTCCAGTTTGGTCCTTCCTGTAGTGGGCTATCCACATATCGATTCAAGTAACCCGCTTGGATGCACCAAAATCTGCCCCGTCTAAGCCACTTGATCTAAGGGAGTCCCAGTTAATATTGGGGATTTTGAAGTCACTCACCTTGACAACTCTGTTTTTATTACACCTTTCCATAACTGGTCCACACATTTGTTCTCAAAGTCTCGGTGGCTGTTGAACGGACTATAGTATAATCCGAACACAGTAATTGCATCAATCTTATTTTTGTGCTCTACTCATATTGCCTCAGTGGCTGAGCCCTCCAGTACGACCTCTCTGAGTGCAAATGCAACATGATCCCTTAATAGTAATACAGCTCCTCCACCTTTTTTACCTTCTTTTATATCTCATCTAACACAACAATACCCTGGAATGTTGAACGCCCAGTCCTGTACCTCTCCAAACTAAATGCCTGTAATAGCTGCAACATCATGGTTCCACGTATTGAATCAGGCTGTAAGCTCATCTGCCTTACCCGTAATAATCATTGCGTTGACATAAACACACTTCAGCCCAATGCCATCAGATCCTGAGTCGAAAGGATATACACAAGAAGGACGGGATGGACCTTAATTGGCAGCAATCTCCGATATGTGGATCATTGGGATTTGCAGGTCGGTAGGATGTTCGCAAGAAGAACGGGATGTACCTGAACTGGCAGCAATCTCCTGGCAGGCAGGTTTTCTGTTGTCAAACAGGAGGATTTAAACTAGTGTGGTTATTGGGGGGAGGGGGGAACAGTGGGAACCAGAGCAGTAGGTCCACAAGTACACGACTGAGGCGGGGTTGGTGACTAATCCCAGTTCAGCTAAGACCAACAACAAACAGACAGAGGTTACTGAACACCATGAGCCTGGCAGTCTGAAGTACACTGATTATAGTGTGAGGAGTATGACAGGCAAGACGGATGAACTTGGAGCTTGGGTGAGTATATATCACTGCTATGTTAATATTATAGAGATTTGTTTCAGAGATGGACTCGGGAATCCCAATGATACACATATCGGAAGTTCTGCCTCCTCTACCAGTTCTTTGCCCATGTATTTAACTCTACTACCATCCTATTCCTCACCTCATTGGCACATTGAATTATCTCGTCGCATGAAAATGTACATATCATTTCAGCACAACTCCGGCAATTACTTTTTCTTTAAAATGGACAGACTTGACAATAAATACTTAAGAGTGAGTTCATTAACTGGGAAAGAGGAGTCCTTTGAATCAGTCCAGTGATGACAGGATCTGATATCTCTCAACTCCACCAAATCTGCTTGACAACGACCTCAATTTTTCCAGAGCGGCGGGGAGAGGAGGAGAAGTGAAGTGAGGGCTGCTGGGAAGATTAGGGCTTAATTTATATCTGGGCTGTTGTTATACCGAGATACTACACGTATATCTCCCTAACAATCCCCTCCACTAACCAGAAGAAAACGATCCTGTAAGGTGAGGCTTTTATATCTTATCCATCTTTTTCACTTATTTAAGTGCATTGTTTGGTTTTAGTTAGTTCATATAAAGGTAAGCTTACAATGGCAGGGCACCTCAGACGTGTGCCATGTGACTATTTCTTGATGTGGGAGCTTAGGAACGTGTCTGTCGTTCCTGACTCTTACACTTGCAAGAAATGTGTCCAGCTGCAGCTGTTGTATGGCCGCTTGTCGGCTCTGGAGCTGCGGATGGACTCACTGTGGAGCATCCGCGATGCTGAGGAGGGAGTGGATAGCACATTTCATGAACTGGTCACACCGCAGGTAAGGATTGCTGAGCGAGACAGTGAATGTCTCCAGCTACCACATGATGCAGAAATAACACATTCCCCGACCCACCATCGTTATTGTATTTAGCTAGTGCTGAATTTGTTTTTTTTTTATTTTAAATGTTTTTATATCTCTACTTATGCAACTTGTAACCAATAGATGAACAAAATTCAATTTAAGGCAGATTCATATTTCGCAGAGTCCCAATTAGCCAATCAAATCACATCCTTCCTTGTCAAACTTGCAAATTATCATCTGAAAGAATTCTGGCAGACTTGTCAGCGAGACCTCTCCTTGAGGAAGTCATGCTGACTCAGCCCTATTTTACTATGCACCTCCAAGTACTGCATTACAAGGGCCCAGTTCTGCAGCGAAATATCCCAGGCCAAGGCATCTCCAGCTGCTTCATCAATGTCCTTCCCTCCATTATAAGTTCAAAAGTGGGAATGTACAATGACAAATGTACAATTAATACCACCCACAACTCCTCAGTTTAAATTTACATAGCACAATCCATTAGAGTTTGGGCAACATTAGATTTAGTCCTCGTAATGAGAAAGTCTAATTCCATATTCACCACAAATTCACCTGCACCTCCACACATATCATTTACTGCATCCGCTGCACACGATGTGGCTTCCTCTATTTTGGGGAGACAGGCCGCCTACTTGAGGAACGTTTCAGAGAACACCTCTGGGACACCCGGACCAATCAACCCAACCACCCCGTGGCTCAACACTTCAACTACCCCTCCCACTCCACCAAGGACATGCAGGTCCTTGGACTCCTCCATCGCCAGACCATAGCAACACGACGGCTGGAGGAAGAGCGTCTCACCTTCCGCATAGGAACCCTCCAACCACAAGGGATGAACTCAGATTTCTCCAGTTTCCTCATTTCCCCTCACCCCACCTTGTCACAATCCCAACCCTCGAACTCAGCACCACCTTCCTAACCTGCAATCTTCTTCCTGACCTCTGCGCCCCCACCCCCACTTTGGCCTATCACCCTCACCTTAACCTCCTTCCACCTATCGCATTTCCAACGATCCTCCCCCAAGTCACTCCTCCCTACTTTTAATCTGAGCCTGCTTGGCACACTTTCCTCATTCCTGAAGAAGGGCTCATGCCCGAAACGTCGATTCTCCTGCTCCTTGGATGCTGCCTGACCTGCTGCGCTTTTACAGCAACACGTTTTCATCCTAAATTATTCACAAGGTTTATAAATATAACATGCTGAGCTGGCAGAGCGGACGTAAAAGTTGAGTTCAGCTCTGTGTTCAAAATGCTACTTCAGGCTCCCTCAGAAATGACCTTAACTACATCACTCTGTACATTCCCCAAAATAAGAACAGCAAGAGATTGTCCCACTATTTCCATCACTGTGAGCATCATGTGGTGAGGAATACAATCTCCAAGGTTACACATCATCCTGGCTTGAATCAATATCATTGTCCCTTCACTGTCACTTGTTTAGAATTCTGTGGCTCTCTTTGAAACATATCAGTTAGTGTCCCTGCACCACGAGGATCACTGGAGTTCACCACCATATTCTGAATGGAAATTAAACATAGGCAATAAATGCTGGTCTTGCTAACGTAATTCGCCTTACAAGAACAATTGACAGGAATCTACTCTATTAAAGGCATCCATTCTAACCTATCTGATTTCTAACGCAGTTTTAATGAGGCATTTACTTCGGCCTAAGCATCTGATCTTTCTGTAACTCCATGAAACGTCCACGAGTGCTTTCGCAGTGCTGATTAAAAATCACATTTGCAAGGTGTGCTCATCATTCTGAAAGGGAGAGCCTTTTTTGCAGTTGAGAATGCTTTTATTATTTGTCAGTATCTAAAGGCAATAGCAACGAAGAAACTAAGATCAGGAGTAAGTGACTGGACAACTTGAACCAAACCTGCCATGTGATAAGATCATGGATGATCTGATTGTGGCTATGCCCTATAACTTTAATTCATAATTCATAGCCGATAAACTGTCTGACTGTGTCTTAAGAATATTCAATGTCTCACCTTCCACCACTCTCTGGGAAGGAAGTTTCCACAGACGCAGAACCCTTTGAGATGGTTAAAACAATCACCAACTCCTTCACTGGGATATTCTCCAGTTTCCAGGAGTCCATCCATGTCTGTAAATCTCTTGCACAAATTGAAATATTGTTTCAGCATTCAACTTGACTAGACTACTCAGAATATTATGGGTTTCAAAGGGATCATGCGTCGTTTGCCAAAACCCCAACTGATCCAAGGCCAATCTGCCAATGTTCTTCCAGAGATAAATGCTCCTCACAGGAATCAGTTGAGTGAATCTTCTCTGGACTGCTTTTCATGTCATTGGGCCCTCAGCTCTCCTAATGTGGTCTCACCGTACCCTACAAAACTGTGGGATATCTTCCCTACCCTTGAATGTATTCTCTTTTAAAAGGTTTGAAAATTTCTATTGCCTCCCTATGATGTGCACGCAACGTGTTTTGTTTTGTTATCCAGGTGTCTGATTCCTCTGTGCCTCAGCTTTGCAATCTCTCATTTGGATTAATGCACTGTTTTTCATTCAAACCACCAATCTATTCAAACACAGACACATGTTTCCTGCTATGTCCCATATACCAATATATCATTCACTTCACCCACTTCGAACTCTCTATAATACAATGAAGTGGATGTCAACATCCATCTGGTAATTAAAAGCAATGCACCCAACGAAGAGAGTGTGACAAGTGATGTAACCCACTTCCGTTTTGACAACCCAGTTTGTTATAAAGGAATGGTTCAATGAAATGGAATCCTTTCACGCATTCTGTAATTAACATGTACTATTTGCTTGTCCAGGGGTGACACCGTGGCTCAGGGGCTAGCAGTGCTGCCTCATAGTGCCAAAGACCCAGGCTTGATTCCAACCTCGGGCAACTGTCTATGTGGAGTTATCACATTCTACTCTTGTCTGCGTGGGCTCAAACACGTGCTCCTGTTTCGTCTCACTTTCAATGATGTGCAGGTTACTTGAATTGGGCATGCCAAATTGCCCATCGTGTTCACGGATGTGTAAGTGAGGTGCGTTAGTCAGGGGTAAATATAGTCAATAGTGTAGAGGAATGCATCTGAGTGGTTTACTCTTTGGGGAGTCAGTGTGATCCTTGTTCGTCCGAAGGACCTGTTTCCCTAATCTACGTATTCTATGATTCTAACTTTAACACTGAACAAATCACTAACAAACTGAACGATCAGTCTGTAACTAATTACTTTTTCCGGGAAAAAAAACAAGATTTTCCTGATATGCGGTTTCATTAATGCGGATTCCACTCATAAATCCATTATTATTAAGAGTAAAATTAAAACTTAGTCTGTCAAAGTTCATCCAGTATGGACTGCCTTGAAATTTCAGTATCTTATTCCCTCGTCTTTCTCTGTCTGAAATGCCTTCTGAGTTTAGATTAGATTAGATTAGATTATTTACAGTGTGGAAACAGGCCCTTCGGCCCAACAAGTCCACACCACCCCGCCGAAGCGTAAACCACCCATACCCCTACATCTACATTTACCCCTTACCTAACACTATGGGCAATTTAGCATGACCCAATTCACCTGGCCTGCACATCTTTGGACTGTGGGAGGAAACCGGAGCACCCGGAGGAAACCCACGCAGACACGGGGAGTTGTTTTCTGGTTTCAAGAATATTTGCTCAGCGTGTTGTGTACCTTTATTGATGGATAGAGCTTTTTAGGCCGAGCATGGAGATTTTTTGTGAGACCCCAATATTTCTTTCACAGATGACACTTCCCTGTCATCATTTTTTCAACTAGGAGTGGACTCTCCCCCTCTGTCCAATTGCCTCTCTGTTATATATATCTCCTTGACAACAAGAAATTCTTGTTCTATGATTGGTTTCATATTGTTAACGCTAAAATGGATCCTTAATCTCGAAGTGCCATTTTAAGTTAATTGGCAGCATTTGAACTGTTGCCTGGATAAAAATGCTGCTGGGCCTGAAAACTGAACGGGTTTGATCCATTCTGTCAATTTGGGCACCTGCAAACTGCTTACCCACAGACATTCGTTCTTCTGTTTAATCACCGAAAAGCACCTTACCTTTTCAAAGGTCATCATGGTATTGCCCAAAATTTTGCAAGTTCGCCGTTTTAACTCACCAATAGACTGATATGCACAGTGATACCTCCACCTCGATAATATTAGTCCGATCAAAAAATCCTGATGAAGATTTTTTAAAAAACTCTTATTTCAAAACCAGGCAGCTGTCGATTCTTCACCATATTCCTGTCTTCTTTTCTTATTATTGGGGATTCTGCTTCCCAGGTCTTTGGTTGACAAAGGTCCCTGTCAGAGAGCAGATCTTTCTGCTGCCAGGCTGGACTTGTTGGCGGCTTGCAGCTCTTTGCTGCTCTGGCCAACTGTTCAAAATGTTTGATATTTATACCCAAAAAATTGATTTGTTTTATTGGTTTTAATATTGTAAAAACACTAAATACAAACTTGATTAGCATTTGGCATCTTGGCAAATTATTTAAACTGATTGGCTGAATTTGAATTTGAATTTGTCTCATAGCAACCCAGATACTGCTGGCTGTTTGACCAAATATTACATTTTTAATTTTTCCAGTACTCTGGCCAGCCTTTCAACTCTCTTGAAGGTATAGTACACTTAAAAATTCATAACACTGTCCACCCTATCTAACCCTCTGATTATCTTATATAGATCAATTCAGACAGCTCTCATCCTTCTTCTCTCGAATGAAAACAGCGACAACTACCTCAGTGTTTCCTTATGCGACTTTCCCTCAAAATCAGGCAACATTCTTCTAAATCTCTATTGAACCCTTTCCAAACGTTCCACGTCCTTCCTGTAATGATGCAAGCAGAAATATACAGTACTCCAAGTGCGGCCACATCGGACTTTTGTGCACCTGCAGTATGATCATGTGGCTCCAAACTTCTATCCCTCTTCCAATAAAAGCTAACATACTGTACGCCTTCTTAACAAGCCTATTAAACAGATTGGCAACATTGAGTGATCTACGTACATTGACACCGAGATCTCTGCTCATGGACACTGCCAAGAATTTACCATTGGCCCAGTATTCTTTATTCATTTTGCTACTTCCAAAATGAATCACCTCACACTCTTGCACATTAAACTGAAGTTGCCACCTCTCAGCCCAGCTCTGTAGCTTATCTATGTCCCTCTGTAACCTGCAACATCCTTCAGCACTATCCACACTTCACCAACCTTAGTATCATCATTAAATTTACTAACACATCATTTTATGCCCTCATCAAGGTAATTTATTAAAATGACAATCAGCAGTAATCCCAACAAGTTCCTCTGTAGGAACTACAGTTTTGAGTGTAGTCTGTGAAAACAGAAAACATTGCTTTTGTGCCTTTGCCATTTTTGAGTTTTTCATCGTTATCTTGTCAGTTTCATCCTGCATAGAGCCATCACTTAGTTTCACTCTGTGATTCATTTTTATGTACTAGTGAAAGCTACTGGTATCAGTATTTATGTTTCCGTTCATTTCCTGTCATAGCTTCTTTTAATGTTGCGTGTTAACTCTTTGCTGATTTTTTTTTGTTTGTTTTCATTAATTCAGAGGAAGAGGGCATTGCTGCGTAGGCCGGCATTTATTGCCCATCCTTGATTTCCCAGAGGGTAGTTAGGAGTTATCTACATTGATGTGGGTCTGGAGTCACATATCGGCCAGACCAGCGAAGGATGGCAGTTTCCTTCCCCATAGGACATTAGTGAAACAAGTGAGCTTCTCCTGACAAACTATTCATCTTCACCATCAGTTTGTTAATCCCAAATTTGAATTCAAATTCCACCATCTGCCATGGCAGGATTCGAATCCAGCTCCCCAGAACATTATCTGGGTCTCTCGATGAGCAGTTCAGCTGTAATGCACTAGGCCACTGCCTTACCCAATCCCCGGAGCACGACTAACTTGTGCAGTATGATTCGCCCTAGTTTTTGCCCTCATGCTGTCATTGAATTCCTTATCTATACATGGATAAATTTTCTCTGTCATGCAATTCCTCTTCTCTCACAAATATACTTTAATTGTGACGTATTTAGTATCCCCTTAAGTATTAGCCAAAGTTCTTCATCTATCCTGCCTTTGACTGTTCCCCTACCCCCCACCAACACCTTCCTTCGGCCACTGTAAGTATTATTACCCAACACTAACGCTATCGTCTGTGACTCTGTTCTCACCAGTATGTTGTGGTCATTCTTTCCAAGAGGATCCTTTCCTGCAAGATCGTTTTTCATTCCTTGCTTATATCAAATCTAAAGTACCCTGCTCTCTGGTTGGCTCCAAGACATGTGTTCTTAGAAACAATCCTTCATATACTCTACGATTTGTACTTGGAGCCTCCCCTTTGCCAAGTTCATTAATTGATTCATATACAGGTTTCTCCCACCGTTGTTACCTTGTCACGAACCCTCATCATTTCCGACCTCAAAAGTACTTTGGGGAGACGGTGGCTGAAAATTACTCTTCCCAAGAGGTTTCTTCAGTTGCTTTTTATTTGCACCTGGACTGATTTTAATTTTGTTCCCTCGTGCCAATATCATTTCTTAATATAGCCTTGATATCATCCTTAACCAATACACCAATTCCACCTCCTTTTCCTTCATGTCCATCCTTTCGGAATACGGAGTACCCATGGACAGTTCACTGTCCAGTCCTGATCTTCCTGTAACCATGTTTCAATCATCCTTACCAGGCCATCCCCATTTATCTCAGTACCTACTGCCAGCTCATCAATTTTATTCCAAATACTGTGAGCTTTTAGGCCTAAGGATTTTAAAGAAGTTTTTTTCGATTTATTCTTCCCCTTTAATAGTTTCTTGAGTACGAGCTTCCTGATCTCACACATCTCACTCCTTCACGAACCCCATACATACCATCCTCATTTCTTAATCGCTGACATACATCTTTATTATTTATTCCAATCTCCAACTCACATTTTGGACCGATTTGATTCCTTCTCGCAGCATGGTTATGAGACTGGCCATGCCTGATGTCCTACTCACCTCTACATTCTGCTCCATTCCTGACCTGCTGCTTTGTTTCCCAGCCTGCTGGTTTATTAGTTTAAATCCACCCTATTTGCAAGAGAAAACCTCCCCACTAGGATGTTGGTGCTCATCCAGTTAAGATGCAATCTCTCCATTTCTTAAAGCCCCCACCTGTCCTGGAAGAGGGCCCAATGATCCAGAAATCTGAAACCGTCGCCCCTGAACTAGCTCTTTTACCATATGTTAATCGTTACCTATTCCTTACCTCTTTTATACGAGGCACTGGGTGTAATTCAGACATTACAGAGAATTTTTTTCTCTCTCTCTCTCTCTCTCTCTCACACACACACACACACACACACACACACACACACACACACACACACACACACACACACACACACACACACACACACACACACACACACACACCCTTCATTACTTTGAAGAAGAATACCTGGAACCTTATAAATAATCAGAATGATCAGTGGAATGAAGAAATTAGTTAAAGGTAGGATGCGAGAAATTTGAGTAATGAAATTACTCCTGATTGATCAGAACAGACGAAGATGTGAACTTATTGCAGTAATCAAAATTATGAAAAAAAAGGGTAAAATAAGAATACTTCGTTTCTCTTAGCTGGCATTACAGCATCCCAGTTTCAAGATCTTTGGCACAAGACCTTGGAGTGAGATAAGGCAAAAGTTCTTTCTTGAGAGTTGTTAGGATTTGGAATGCCCTACCTGGGAGATTTGTGAATGAAGACTCAAGAGGGAACTGGATATATATTTGAACGTTCCCAAATTAAAGGGCAACAGTGATCGAGGTGGCAAATGGGAGGATTTGAGAGACACTTCACAAGCTGATGTATACACAGTGGCCCAATAGCCTCCTTGTGTACATTAAAGTTCTGTACTCTATCATGTACAGATGCAAGTCAAAGCCAGTATCAGATTATTTCCAGTTGTAAATGTTGGCAAATATATGATCAATTTGCTGCAGCATAACCATTTATAATGCAAGTATTGCAAGTCCAGCCTGATGATGAAGTCTAATTAGTACTCAGCACACGAATATTTGAAATTTTGTATCCCAACAAATAATACAAATATTTCCTTTGCTTTGCCACAAAAATCTTTTGAAAATGTCTGACTGTTCACTCACTCGGATGTATGTTGTTCATTCTTTTTCACATTTCACTTTAAATACCATTCTGTCTGAATATTTCAAGGTTTCAAATTGTTGTTCACTTCAATTTAATAACACAAATCATTTATTAAATCTAATATTCTCTGTTCATATTGAATTATTGCCATTTTTCAATTGTTGGTAAAGAACTGAAGCTTGCACAGTTCGTGAGAAATTAAACTGATCGATTATGTATAAATATTTAAGAACGCAATTTCTATATGATTGTTCAATCGTTTTCTCACTCGAAAAATACAATCATTCAGACGCCAACGACTTTCCAAATGTTGGAGCAACGATGTATTCATTTGAATACTGACGATGAGTATGTAATTGTAGCGGGTTTTGAGAAGATTTGTAGCTAAGGTTGAAGTTTTGGATGTAGGCTTCTTCGCTGAGCTGGGAGGTTCATTTCGAGATGTTTTACGATCTTCATCTTCAGTGAGACTCAGGGGAACCAACGCTGAAACTTCCTGCTTTCTATTTATATGTTTGAGTTTCTTTGGGTTGGTGATGTCATTTCCTGTGGTGATGTTATTTCCTGTGGTGAAGTCACATCCTGCTCCTTTTCTCAGGGGTGATAGTTGAGGTCTAACTCGGTGTTTTTGTTGATAGATTTCAGGTTGAAATGCCATGCTTCTAGGAATTCTCGTGCATGCCTCTATTTGGTTTGTCCGAGGATGGATGTGTTGTCCCAATTGAAGTGGTGTCCTTCCTCATCCGTATGTGAGTATACTAGTGAGAGAGCATGAGAGAGTATTTTTGTGGTTACTTGATGCTCATGTAGGCATGTAATTCTGATCAGCACTATAGTCAGATAACATGTTCTTTGCTCGATATTAAATAAAATATACAATCTTTAATTTTGTATCATAAAATGTTGGCAGGAATTTATATTTTAGTTCCATAAATATAACATCAACCTAATTGTTTTCAGAGGTGATGCAATTATTGTTTAGTTGAATAATGATATTTCACACTTTTGTGAATCACAATTCACGAACATAGCAAATATTTGATTTTTTTCAGATAAGATTGCAATCATAACCTACATTGAAAAAAGACTTTAAAAGATTTGAATTCAGTCACAGCTGCCTGTGATACTGGGTAAGACATTTGTCTGCTCTTAACTGAATCCAGAGAGCTTCCGCCTGGGTCATGGCAGTCATTCAAACATTATTTCACAACAAATTATTTCGACTCCATCTTCAGTCTGAGCCTTGACTGGGGGCAGATGCATGGACATGGAGTGTCAGAATCACATCGCACAAGTTAATTATGGTGATGATATCTGGCTTGCCTCCCAGACTCCAAGCATCTGCTATCTGGACCAGACACTGGGTAAAGATGTTAACAAGTTGACAGTATTCTGCAGCACATTGTGTCTCGCAAAGAAAGCTCCAAAACCGTCTCCAATAAATGCCACCTTCACATTCACCAGTATACAAATAAAATTGTACATGTCTGTTGATGGCCAAAAATTAATACATGGGTCAACCAACAAAATCTATCTGAAGAAAACAGCAGTAAATGACAAGTCCAGAATCACCTTAATAACAGAACTTGACGGATTCTGTCTGGTGTAGGTCATCACACACATATTGTACTGTTACTCAGATGACTGTAAGAATGCACCCCAGAAGTGGACGTCTTGGCCTAATGCCCCTACAGAGCGTCCTGATCTCACACACATCACTCCCTCACACATTCACCAATTGAAAAGAATCCACATGCTGAGTGAAACATAGAACAGTACAGTGTAGACCCTTTGGCCTTGACGTCCTGCCGACTCTTTATCGTACTCTAACATCAGACTAACCGATATACCCTTCATTATGCTATCATTCAATTGCATATCCAATGGTCTCTTAATATATCCCCAATGCAGCTGACTCCACTACAGTTGCCAGCAGTACATTCCAACCATCCACCATTCTCTGTGAAAGGAACCTACCTCTGACATCTCCATTCAACCTTCCTCCACTTACCTTTAGGTTTTTCTCCCTTGTGATAGATATTTGCACCATGGGAAAAAGTATCTGGCTATCCACTCTATATTTGCCTCTCATCATCTTATACACCTCTATCAAGTCATCTCTCATCCTGCTTTGCATTCATTTAATGCAACTTTCCAGAACTAAGTAATGGAGAAAGTGAGAACTGCAGATCCTGATGAACTGCTGATGCCCAAAGCTTTGACTCCCCTGTTCCTCAGATGCTGCCCAACTGGCTGTGCTTTGCCAGCGCCACACGTTTCGACTGATCCCCAGTACCTGCAGTTCTCACTTTCTCCATTACTTAGAGCTCTCCCCTCTGCACACTGAACAGGGAATTAATCAGCAGAAACTCGTTGCATGTGGAGCTGACTGTTTATTTCTGGAAAGTTGCATTTGATGAATACATTTATGAAAAGAGAAATTACAATTCAACAAATATTCATTCATTCCCAGAGTTACAGTTTTGGTTCATGAATTGGGTAGCTTGAGAACAAACAATGAATGACTAAAGAACTTCGCGTTATAGAGTATTCCAGGTGTTACATTCCAGGCTGGATGTCGTTTACCTTAATGCTGGGAATGTTATCGGATAAACAGATGTGATAACGGAATGAGGTGAAATGGAGAAGTGTAACATTTTTGCCATCACAGAGATGTGTTTGAGGGAGGTCAGGGCTGACAACCCAATGTCCTGTGGTACAAGATCTAGAAGCACGACAGGACAGGTAGTAAAAGAGGAAGTGGGGTTGCATTACTAATTGTGGAGTTAGTTACTGCAGTAAGAATGATCTAATGAGGCTTAGTGGTAAGAGCTCAGGATCAAAACCATGAAGACACACCACTGGGGATCTATTATAGACTCCCAAACAAAAGAAAGTACAGGAACTGATATAGAACCAATTTACTGAGGTGTGCTAATACAACAATAGGATCATTATAATCGGGCATTTCACTTCCAAACATTCATTCGGGCAGTGATAACATTTTTAAGAGGGGATAGATGCCTTGAAATTTATTGCAGGGAGCTTCTTATGTCAACGTGTAGCAGATACAACAATGGGCGGGGCTGTGCTGGACCTCACTGTGGGGAACGAAGCCAGTCAGATGTTGCAGGCAGGATTGGATTGAGCATGAAAGGACCAGTGACCGTGACTCCTATGTCTTGAGTTTGCTAAGGAAAAGACCCAAACATGTTTGAAAAATAAAAGCTTTTTGGATTTGGGAGACCGATTTTATGAAAAAATATGACAGGATCTGGCCAAAGTGCAGATGCTTCTGCGTGCAACTGTAGCAGAACAGCGTGGGGCGCGGGTTAGGGGTCACTTGATCAAAATGTAATTGATGACAGTGTCAGCCCAGCATGTTTAACCGAAGATGAATTTTAGGAACACAAGCCCAGAGAACATCGGGTGTCGACACAAATTCCGAACAGAATTAATAAGGAAATAGAAGCTTAACGCAGTTACAAAGTGAGCAGGTCAATGGAGGTCCGAAAAAATATAGAAAGTGTAGGGATAAACTTAAAAAGTCAGTAGAAGAGCACGAAGTGTTGGCGGGGAGTTAAAACATTCGAGGGTAGAGATTAGCAAGAATTCAAAGACATTCTTTCGGGTTATTAAGGGGAAGAGGATAACGCGGGAGAGAATGGGGAATATTCGGGACCAAGGGGGCAGCCTGTGCACGGAGCCAGAGAATATGTTAAACACTGACTTTCTTTCGGTCTTCAGTTTGAAGAAGGAGTTCCTGGATTCAAGGTGAGTGACCGTGTGATCCTTGAGTGAATTGATTCAGAAGCTGACAATGAATTGGAAGTTTTTGCCGGATAGAGAGAGTAGACAAATGCACAGACCAGAATGCACTGTATCTTAGGCTGATGTGAGGAGATTACAGTCTCTTAACTTTTCATTTTTGTTTTGCCTCTGGCCACAGAGAAGGTGTGATAGGACAGGATAACATCTAATATTGGATACAACTTTCAAACAGTGCTAGAAATACCACATGGGGTTAAAGACCATCAAGTCTCACATCAGTGAAAGGGAAATCATTTTCGAAAATTCTTCGGGCTGTTGAGGCTGGCTCATTAAATATCTTTAGGATTGAGGCAGACTGATTTTCATACAAGGTTCATGGGGAAAATGCCGGAAAGTGGAATAGGGGGATTTTCAAAATCGATCTCACGAATTGAGTGGGAAAGCAGACTCAGTGAGCGGATAGACATAATGTTGTCCCTATGTCGAATTGTATCATTTTTACAATAGCCTTGTATTCACTTGAACATTAACCTCTCTCGCTGTGGAGACACAGTTTGGAATGCAGTCAACGGATTCAAGGAAATAATAAATGCAGTACTCTTAAACAGAAAGGACCAAGGGACTGTAACAACGCAGATTGGCTGTCGGGGTGAAGATTAGCATCAGCGCAGTTAGCACTACCAGAAGGAAAATCTCCGTAAGACATCTTCCAAGGCCAATCAGTGATCTTGGATGGAGAGCAGGTAGTCAGCAGCCAAGTGTAAAGGAGTACTTAATGCCCAAGTGCTACATCACTGCAGTGTCTCCCTCCTTCCCTAACCAAAACTAAATGTGAAGGGGTAGAGAGACATGCGGTTGGTAGCAGAGTCAGTAGTAATGTTTGGCTCAAGAGGTTTTGGACAGCAGCAGCTCATCGAAAACTACAGGCAAGCTCAAATAAAGTCCTTTCAACTTTAGTCTTGCAGCAATGGAGATGGCAGTTAGGACTGTTGAACGTTCCTCCTACGGGATGTGGGGAGCTCAGGGAAATTCCCACAGTCCCTGGTAACTACACGTGTGGAAAATGTACCCAGCTGCAACTCCTGGGAGACTCTGTTCGGGAGCTGGAGCTGGATGCCCTCAGGATCATCTGAGATATTGAGAACTTCATAGATAAGAGCTTTCGTGTTGTGGTCACACCCAAGACTCGCCCCAATCATGTTTCTGTAATGACTATAATATCCCAGTCTCGCGTTAAGATCCATGCTATGAGTACATCAGGCTTACCTATCTCTCCTGTTGCATTTAAATAAAGGCAATTTAATCCAACAGGCGTCCTTGCTCCCTGTTGCGTTCAAGACAGAGAGGAAGTTGGCGACCACCTGGAATGGCGAACGGAGCAGGCAGAGAATGCAGGAATCCCCTGTGGCAATTCCCCGCGAAAACAAGTACATCGTTTTAGATACTGTTCAGGGGAAATACATTCCAGGGGAAAGCAGTAGTAGCCAGGTTGGTGGCACTACCATTGACTCTGGGGCACAGTGGGAAAGAGTAACAGTTAACAGGACCTTACAGATAGGAGAGTCGATTGTTAGAGGGACAGATCGGAGACTCTGTGGCCTCAAATGGGAATCCAGAATGTTGAGTTACCGCCCAGGTGCCAGGGTCCAGGATGTCTCCGAGTGGCTGCAGAACATTCTCAAGGAGGAGGGGGAGCAGCCAGAAATCATTATGCACGTTGGCACAAATGACACGGGTAGATGTCGGAATGAGGTCGTACAGAGTGAATAGTGAGCGCTGGGAGAAAAGTTAAAAACCAGGGCCTTGACAGTGGTAATCTCCTGATTACTTCCATTGTAATGAGCTAATGAATGTAAGAACAGGAGGATATGGCAGATGAACAAGTAACTAAAGAATTGGTGCGGGGGTAGGGGGGCAGAGAGATTCGGATTTTTGCATCATTGTTGTCTTTTCTGTGACAGAGTTGACCTGATCAGGAGGGACAGGTGGCACATGCACTGGGAAGGGGATGAGTATCTTGTTGGCGAATTTTGTTCATGCTACAAGGGAGGATGTCAACTATATTGACGAGGAGCGATACCCTCATGATCAGTGAGGCAAGAACCAGGCTGGTAGGAGATACAGTAATCAGAAACAATAAAGTGAAGACACAGATCAGGCTGGAACATGATAAGGACTAAGGAATGCCTGTTGGATTAAACTACTTTTATTTTGGTGCAAGAGGGCTGGCAGGTAAGACCAATAAACTAATGGTGTGGATAGGAACATGGGATTGGGATAATATAGCCTTT
Source organism: Chiloscyllium punctatum (assembly GCF_047496795.1). Classification (NCBI taxonomy): domain Eukaryota; kingdom Metazoa; phylum Chordata; class Chondrichthyes; order Orectolobiformes; family Hemiscylliidae; genus Chiloscyllium; species Chiloscyllium punctatum. The sequence goes on along the minus strand of NC_092766.1, from coordinate 48,456,261 downwards.
ATAGAAACATGGCTAAGCGAGGGTCAGGACTGGCAGCTTCACGCATCAGGGTCCAGGTGCTTTAGGCGGGACAGGGATGGTGGAAGGAGGGGAGGAGGAGTTGAATTTCTGATTAAGGGGATTATCACAGCAGTCATCAGAGATAAAATAACTGACCAATCATCCAGCGAGGCTTCGCGGGTGGAGCTAAGAAGGAGGAAGTGGATGATGATGTCACCAGGGTTGTACTATAGGCCTCCAAAGTCAACGTGAATTTGAGTAACAAATATACAGGGAGAAGGGAGATATGCAGGAGCAATGTGGTTGTCATAAGAGTGGATTTTAATTTTTGTAACAGACTTGAGATTGCCAGAGCATGAAGGGATTTGATGGAGTGGAATCTGATAAGTGAATTCAGGAAAGTTTCCTCCAGCAGTATGTAGAGGGTCCTACTTGGGAAGGGGCAAAATTCGAACAACTCTTGGGAAACAGAGCAGGACAGGTGACTGAGGTGACAGTGGGGGAGCACTTTGGGACCAGTGATCATCGTCCTATTAATTTTCAAATAGCTATGGATAGGGACAAAGCTGGTCCACAGGTTCAAGTTCTAAATTGGGACAAGGGGAATGTTGATTGGATTGGACAGGATCTTGCAAGGGTTGACTGGAGTAATTTGTTTGCAGGAAAATGGCCCGCTGGCTAGTGGGAAGCCTTTAAACGTGAGATAGCTAGAGTTCAAGGTCTATATGTTCCTGTGACGGTGAAAGGCAAGGTTGGCAGGAATGGGGAACCCAGGATGACAAGAGACATTTAGGCATTGACTGGAAAAAAAGAGGGATGCGTGGCTCAGGCACAGGCAACTGCGATCAAGGGAGTCCCTGGCAGTATATAAGGGATATAGGAGTTTACCTTTGATGGAAATCAGGAGGGCGACAAAGAGGATATGAAAGAGCGTTGGCTGAGAAGATTAGGATGAATCCAAAGAGGCACTTTAAGAATATGTGAGAAGTCTGGTTGAATTTATAACACAGATGGCAAGCTGGAAGATTAAGTCCAATCCCAAGATCCAGTGCTTAAACAAAGTAGACTACAACAGGATGAGGCAGTAATTTTTCAAAGTGCACAGCAAAATTATATATATTAGTGAAAAGGAAGGACTGTAGGAAAAGGAGTAATCTGCCATGTCTAAGGAAATAAGGGAGTCTAACAAATTGAAATAGAAGGCATACAAATTGGCAAAGGCCAAGGAGAAACTAGGAGATTAGAAAAACTTTAAAGATCAACAAAAACTTGATGGGATTTTTTACTGGGTATACAAATGGGTAGCTATCCCCAGGGCAGGAACAGCAGTTTACACTGCTCGAGGAAACCTATTGCGTGGGGAACATATGGCCTATTTAATTGTTGAAGTACTTATCTGAAGAAGTCTGTCAGCATAGAGATGAACCTGATAAAGTTAAAAATTACATCGTGCTTGGAAACCTAGTGCTTCCTAATAAACCTGTTGGACTATAACCTCGTGTGGTGTTTTTTTTAACTTTGTCCACCCCATTCCAAGACCGGCTCCTCCACATGAGAATCCTGACAGACAACCCCACCGAAACTGAAGCACCTGTCAAGTACTTGACTGAGCCACGGAGGTGTTGGGGAGGGGTGTGTTGTTTAAACACAAAGTGCTGAATTGAACTAGACTTTTTAAACTGCCGTTGCCACGGAGATAATCCTGACAACCAGCCTACATTCAAAGCCACAAAGCACTCTAACATGGACATGGCTGTGTCTCAGTACGTTGTCCAGTCACATTGATATTTGAAATATTCGCCCACGGACAGAATGCACACCTTTCCTTCCAGATGAAAAGGCCAATGATATTCAGATCAGCACGAATCAAGTAACCATCAGATCTGAACATAAAGTTCAATTTGAATTTCTCAATTGCAAATCCACACTTTCCGTACCCTACAACAGAGAAAACAAGTCACCATTGTTAATACAGGATGGAACTTTATAAGACAATGATAGTATTAAATTGTAGTTTCCTTTTTACCCCAAAGCTTCAAATCCCAGTCTCACAATTTCTCTCTCTTGTTAACTGAAATCCAAACCAATCTCATTCCTCCTTTCCTCCACACCCAGTTCTCACAATCTCTCTCCTCGCCTTGAATTCAGTTTCCGAGCTGCTGTCAGCAGACTAAGAACCAAATCAATGAGTTTGACTTGGAGCCTCCAGGGTGTTGGTGAATCCTCCCCCCATCTCCCAGAACCCCCATTCTCTGATGAGAACCATTCTGCACATACTGGCCAAATCATATCTGGTTGAACTAAAATTAACCAAATTAGAACTCTAATTAGAGGCCCATTCTTGTCATTTTCCATAACAAACCTGACTATTCATAAGAGTTCTGACAATTTGCTGCCAAATGCTCCCCCATTGATACTTTAACCACTCGTCAGGATACTATTCCCTTGGGTCGGGTTCTCAGAGGAAAGAAGGAAGGGAGCTGGCAAAGACAGATTAATCCCACACATCCACAGCCTCCCTCCCTGGCACTGACCCGCCCTGAACATACGCCAACAATTGGCCAGCACTGCGCCCATGCACTGATCTCCCTTCCTACGGAACATGCTCTCGATCACACAGGAGCCTGGAGGATTGAGATCAGCTGTTGCCCAATAGAATGGAGGGGGCGGGGCTGGATGACCGGAAATAATGGGATTGTGAACAATGAATGAATGTAGAGGACACTGGGGGATGGACAGGTCAGTGAGGGTCAGGAGCAGTGCAGCAGCAGGAGGGGATACTGGACAAACTGAGCAATAGGAGAGTCTGACAGGAGAGAAACTACAGGAAGGTTCTGTTTGGAGACTCAGGCAGGGACAGCTGGGAGACAGTATGGCCTGGTGGCTTGGGCATGTTTTCTAATCATCCTCTTCAAAGCCGCTGTTACCAAACCCTGAACCCGATCCTCTTGGTCCAGAGGAAAGAACACTACCACCATTTCATGGTTGGCTAGTGGAAGGAAAGGAAGATTTTCTCAGCCTCACTGACATGGAAACTCCATGAGCTCCTTGTACTTACTGTCTACGGTGGGGATGGAGGAGACAGGGCAGGTGGGAGGGGGTAGGGATATAGGGACTGCCTTTCAAAAGGAACTCACCTGTGTTGGTGTTATTAACAAGACTCAATACACAGTCACTAACACAAAGCTGGTGTACGTGAACGTTATCCAGAATATTAACTCCTATAACTGGGCGACGCAGACCCCAATGTACAGAGTTAAGTCCTGGATATCAATAACAGCCTTGTGCGTGGGAAATCATGTCTCATGGAGTGGACTGAGTTTACTGAAGAAGTAACAAAGCGGATTGATGAGGGCAGAGCGGTGAACATGATCTTCATGGACTTTAGTAAGGCGTTCGACAAGGTTCCTCATGGGAGATTGGTTGGCAAGGTTAGATCTCATGGAATACTGAGAGAACTAACCATTTGAATATAGAACTGGTTCAAAGGTCGAAGACAGAGAGTGGTGGTGGAGTGATGCTTTTCAGGCTGGAGGCCTGTGACCAATGGAATGTCACAAAGATCGGTGCTGAATCCACTACTGTTTGTCATTTATATCAATGATTTGGATGAGAACATAAGAGGTATTGTCAGCATGTTTGCAGATGACACCAAAATTGGCAGTGTAGTGGACAGATAAAAAGATTACCTCAGAGTACAATGGGATCTGGATCAGATGGGCGAATGGGCTGAGGCGTTCAGTTTAGAAAAATGTGAGATGCTGCATTTTAGGAAAGCACACCTTCGCAGAATTTTTGCAGTTAATAGTAAGTTCCTGGGGAGTGTTGCGAAACAAAGAGAACTTGGAGTGCAGGTTCATAGTTCCTCGAAAGAAGAGTCACAGGTGGATAGGATAGTGAAGAAGGCAGTTGGTATGCTTTCTCTTATTGGTCAGAGAATGTAGTTTAAAGGTTGGGATGTCATATTGTAGCTGTACAGGACATTGATTAGGCAACTTTGAAAATATTCCAGCAATTCTGGTCTCCTTCCTATCAGAAGGATGTTCTCAAACTTGAAAGGGGTCAGAAAAGAATTACAAGGATGTTGCCAGAGTTGGACAGGGTGATTTCCCTGCAGCTTCGGACGCTGAGGGGCGACCTGATAGAGATTTATAATATCAGCCGGTCATGGGTAGAGCAAATAGACAAGGTCCTTTCCCCGTGGTTGGGGTAAACAGAACTAGGGGAGAGTAGGCAGAGAGGGTGGCCTGAGGGTAGGGGGAAAGAGAGGATCTGGGGATTGAGAGGGGTGGCACAGGTGAGGACAGAGATAGGGGCAGGGGAGGACAGGCAGAGGCAGGGGAGAATCAGAGAACGGGGAGTGGAACGGAGTGGGAGGGAAACAGAGAGGGGGAACAGAGAGTTATTTTATGGATCTACAACTCAACCCTGTTCCTGTTTTTTCCTCCTCACTTTCAATCCCTCTGAAGAGCTCAGAACTGCATAGTTCCTGGCAAGTCAAGTTTCAGGGAGACTGGGTGCTGAAGACTGCATTTGGGACGCTGACCTTTATTGGTCTGTGCACTCCTCAATAAAGGGACCTGGGTTCGATTCCACTCTGTGTCGTGTTTGCACATTCTCCCTCTGTGTGTTTGCACGGGCATCCTCTGGGTGCTCTGGTTTCCTCAAAAAATCCAAAGACGTGCAGGTTAGGTGGATTAACTGGGGGTAATGCTGGGTTCCATGGTTCAGGTGGGATGCTATTCCGATGGTCGGTAAGGTCTCATGGGCTGAATGGGCTGCTTCCACACTGTATGGATTCTGTCACTGAGTATAAGAGTTAGGAGGTCACGTTCTGGCTGTACAGGGCATTGGTGAGGCCAATTTCAGAATACTACATTCAATTCTAGTCTCCCTGATTTCAGGAAGATAGGAGTCAGCGCCATAATAACAAGTTCCTGGGAAGTGTTAACGAACAAATACACTGTTCAGAGTGGTTTGATAGTTCCTTGAAAGTGAGGTTGAAGATAGACAGGTTGGTGAAGGTGGTGTTTGGTATGCTAGCTGTTATTGGGCAGTGCATTGAGTAAAGGAGTTGGGAGATCATGGTTCGGTTGTACAGTTTATCGGCTCAGCCACTTTTGGAATGCCCAGACTGCTTTACATTCTAGTATCCCTGCTATAGGAAAGATGTTGGGAAACCTGAAAAAGTCCAGAAAAGATTTATAAGGGTGCTGCCAGTATTGAAACATGTGAACCATAAGGAGGGGCTGAGGATATTTTGCCTGGAGTAGTGGACGTTGTGGGATGGCATTATACAAGGTCTTCAAAACCGCAATGTTTCCTGCAACTGTCACCATTTCAGATGCTGCCAGACCTGCTGAGGATCTCCAGCAATTATTTTTTGTTTTTATTTCAGATTTCCACGATTTTGCTGAGGCACTTAGAGTAATAGACATTTGAAAGACTTCATATTTTGTTGACTCTCACCCCTGGGATGGCAGGATGAAGATGGATGAAGAGGACTCAATCCTCGTTTAATTCTCCTTTCCTTTGTCTTTCTGAGCTGTTGCCTGCATCACGAATACTCTATCTCCCATTCCCTGACCTGAATCTGGCCCATCGAAGCCACTCTGTAGCTCCCAACCCCCTGCCAGACTAGTTACAATCTCACCAATGGAACTAGCAATCACCCCACCAAGAGATTTCTCCCAGACCTGCCCAGGGGTAACCAGTCAGGCTGGTACAAGTCTCACCTCGCCCAGAAACGGTCGCAGTGCCTGGAAAATCTAAACCCTTCTCTAGAACACCATTTCTCCAGCCACACATCCAGCTGATCTCTCCTCTTATTCCTGCTCTCACTAGCACATGGCACTGGGTGTAAGTCTGACATTATTACTTTTAACTTTAATATATCTCTGATTTCCCTTTATACATATTTCAGGCCCTCATCCCTTTGTTTCGCGATGTCGTTGGTATCTGTGTGTTCCACAACCATTGGTTATTTACCCTCCAGCTGCAGAACTCACTGTAGCCACTCCGTGATATTACAGATCATAGCACCAGGGAGGTAACATGCCATCCTTGATTCATGTCTGTGGCCACAGAAGTACCTGCCCTAACTCTGACCATTGATCCCATGTCACGATAGCCCTGCAACTGTCTTACCTCCTGTTCTGTGCAGCAGAGCTATGTGTGGTGTCATGACCCTGGCTGTTGCTGATTTCCCCGAGAGGCCACCCCACCCATTCACCCCAACAGAATTCGAACCAGTATACAATATCTGTTTGAGAAGGGGATGATCACTGGGGATTCCTGCACTGCCTTCCTGAGCCTTTTATTTAGTTTGATGGTCACCCATTCCCTTTGCGCCTGTGTAGCCCTCACCTGCAGTGTGACGAACTCACTAAACGTGCTGTCCATAATATTCTCAGTATCATAGATGGTCCACAGTGAGTCCACTCACAGCTCCATGTCTGAAAAGCAGTTTCCCAGTAGCGCAGATGGGCACTCTTCCTACACACATCGCCGTCAGGGACACTGGAAGCGTCCCTTATTTCCCACATTGTACAAGAGGAGCCCACCACGGGTCTGAGGGTTCCTGTCTCAATGTCTCTCTAGATTCAGCTATTTTGTCCCATGAAGAGAATTTAAAAGAGCTTTCAACCTTCCTTCACTTCAAACATGTCCATTATAATCAATAGCCCCAATCTTTACTTAAGCTGATATATTATACTTTAAAAACTGTTAACAAATTGGCTGTTCTCATTGGGACCATGCGAAATTCTGAATGGCCTGAACTAAAACTGAGTTTCAGCTTCACCTTCTCCCTGTCTCATCTTCCTCTGTTTTCACCCAACTCTAAAACACTCTCATTGAGCCAAACAGCCCTCACAGTGCAGCCCTGTCATTTTCATTGTCTGCTCACACCTACACTGCCCTCAGCCTCCTGGACTGTTCCAATGCATCTCAATGGGAGCTCAGGGACAGCATCTCATCTTTCAATTCAGCCCTTTGTAACCCCAGAGTCAACATGGACCTCAGCAGTTTCTGGAAAAACAGATAATTGTCAGAATCTGGAACATTTCACCTGAAAAGTTACTGGAATTTGAGTCCATAAGAAATTTTAATGGGAAATTTACAGGGAATTGAAAATAAGGAGTTCACAGGTTAAAGTCATGAAGTGGTTGACTGGGTCTAAACATGACAGTTCCTGCAAAGGGTCTAGGTGTAGTTTGGATAAATCTATATTCCCTCTCAGACCAATATCTCCTTTCCGGGCTGCACGGCACAGAACAGAGCACATACCCCAAGGGTGATCCAACCATGAATTTGTACACCTTTCTGCCATTTGCTTGACAGAGATATGAGAGTCTGGAATAGGGTGGTTCTGGAAAAGCACAGCAGTTCAGGCAGCATCCGAGGAGCAGTAAAATCGACGTTTCGGGCAAAAGCCCTTCATCAAGAATAGAGACAAGGTGCCTGCAGGGTGCAGAGATAAATGAGAGGAGGGTGGGGGTGGGGAGAACGTAGGAAAGAGTACAATAGGTGAATGGGGTGATGATGAAGGTGATGGGTCAGAGAGGAGGGTGGAGTGGATAGGTGGAAAGGAAGATAGGCAGGTAGGACAAATCATGGGACAGTGCTGAGCTGGAAGTTTGGAACTGGGGTGAGGTGGGGGAAGGCAAAATGAGGAAACTGGTGAAGTCCAAATTGATGCCCTGGGGTTGAGGCGTTCTTCCTCCAGGCGTCTGGTGGTGAGGGAGCGGCGGTGAAGGAGGCCAAGGACCTCCATGTCCTTGCTGAGTGGGAGGGGAGTTGAAATGTTGGGCCACAGGACATTGTTTTTACCTAAAAATATGAGCTACTTTTCGACAGACAGAACAGAAAAATCTTTCTCGTTCCACAGTTAAATGCCAATGATATTCAGATCCTGATGACTCTGCTGACTGTAGAAACATGCTTTTGAGATCCCGGTCTCAATTATTCTCAATTACTATCTGATAAAAAGTTCACAAGACAAAGCTCACAGTCAGTACAAGATGAATATTAAAGACAAATATTTCCCTGGTATGTGTCTGATATGTAAATGCTCCTCTTCAAATCGCCCCGCCCCCACCCAGGAAGAGGACATGTCTATGCGCCTCGCTGTACCTTGCCCCCAATAAAGATGGTGGCCACAACCCAGGTCCTATCATTGCCTGAGGTTCGCAGACATTTTCCCATTTGCTGCAAACGTGGGAGCAGAAGTTTCCAATTCAGGACTAGGGACCTGTACAGAGTGTAATTAAACCCCTCCCAGTCTAAACTGATACATTTCATTCTGTTTCCGCTGCCACTCCCCCTTTCCCGTTTCCACCTGCTTCACACACCAAGGGTCATTCCGGTACCTGTGACTATTCCTTAGATTCGATTGTAGGAATTCTAAATTTTCCCAGCTACCGTGTGGAAACAGGGCCATCGGCCCAACAAGCTCACACCCACCCTCCGATGATTATCCCACCCAAACCCATTCTCCGACTCTATTACTCTACATTTCCCCTGACGAATGCACTTAAACTATGCATCCCAGAACACTACGGGAAATGTAGCTTGGCCAATTTACCAAACCGGCATATCTTTGGCCTGCAGGAGATAGGGGATAAAGAGTAAATAATAGGTTGAGATGGAGTGCAAAGAGAGACAGGAACACTTGGAAAGACAAAGGAGTGGATAATGATCTTGCCGGGAGGGTGCATAGCTGTTCATGCAGGGGACAGGAACCTGTGTCTGGCAGCATCTCAGTGGAGGTGGTGGAAATGGTGGCTGATGATCTCCGTTCTGCGGAAAAAAAAGACCCTGAACTTCCAGTTGCTTGCTCTTTAATACACAAGACTGTTCCCTGGCCAACATCTCTGTCTCGAGCTTACTGCAGTGTTCCAGTGAAACTTGATGCAAACTGGCAGAACACTCCAGAACATACCAAATTTCCTCCTCTTTCAACGATTCACAATTTCCCCTCCCATGTAGTCAACAATGCCCTCCAGTGTATCTCCTCCACTTCCTGCACCTCCACTCTTGAACCCCACACCTCCAACCGCAACAAGGACCGAACCCCCCAATTCTCACCTTCCACCCAGATACAGCACATCATCCTCTGCCAGTTCCACCAACTACAATCACACCGCATCATCAGAGATATATTTCCCTTCCCACCCCTTTCAGCATTCCACAAAGACCATTTCCTCTTCGACTCCCTCATTAGATCCATGCTCCCCACCAACGCACCCTCCTCTTCCAGCACCTTTGCTTGCCAGTTCAAGAGGTGTAAAACCTGTGCCCACACCTTCCCCTCACGTCATTCCACGGCACCAAAGGATCCTCCCACATCCAGCAGAGATTTCCCTGCACGTCCAGATACCTCACCTATTTTATCCTTTGCTCTCGATGTGGTCTCCTCTACATTGGGGAGTCAGGACGCCACCTTGATTCAGAGAACATTTCTGGAACACATGCACCAAACAACTCCACCACTCTGTGGCCGACCACTTCAACGCCCTCTCCCACTCCACCAAGGACACGCAGGTTCTGGGCTGCCTCCATCGCCAAATTCCAGCCACCCGACGCCTTATCTTCCACCTTGGGACCCTTCAACCACACGGCATCAAGGTTTGCTCATCTCCCCTCCCCCCACCTTCTCTCAGATACAACCCTCCAACTCGATACTGGCCTCTTGAACTGTCCCACCTGTCCATCTTCCTTCCCAATTATCCACTCCAACCTCTCATCATTACCTCCCATCTACATCTACCTATTACCTTCCAAGTTCCCATCCCACCAACCCCACACACCCCTCTTATTTACCTCTCAGCCCTCTTACCTTTAGAGAGCTGATGAGTGAAGCAGCCTCCTTTCAGCATTAACAATTCTGTGAATATTTCATTCTGAGCCCGCTAAGGAAATATCAGGGCAGGGTTTGTAAAGAGGTCAGATTGTTTGAGTGTCTCGGTGAATACAAGTGAGACACAGATACAGAGAGGTTTTGGGATGGATTGAATCAAATGTTATCAATTTGCACGGCTGCCAACATTACAGCAGTTACAAATGGGAGTGATCAATTGAGTGCAATTAGAGCAGCAAATAAATCTTAAACATTTATGCAGCTAAAGGGGATGATGGGTAAAGATACCACAGTTAGTGATGATTTCATTCCAGACACACCAGCCAGGGCACACATCTGTGCTGTGTCTACCAGATTGATCTCTAAGATTTTTGTTCATTTGAAGTGTTCCATGTTTAGATAGCACAGAGAAGACAGCTTCATTCTCCTCAATCTCTTCTGCCAAGGCAATGCTGCTGTTAGAATTCAAGTCACGATGGCATGTTACTGGCTGCTTCAAGGACTGGAACTGGCAATTGAGACTGAAAGGTTACTGTATAAAATATCTTCAATTGTATTGCCTGATTGCCAGACACGTGAGGGGCTTTAAGAAAAAGAACTTAAACGATGGGCACTGAGTGTCAGAGTGCCTACTGTTGTGGGGACATTCTGTTTCGATACAATCTATTGGTAATTGTTAGAATTGACTTATCCTGGCTCCCGAGAAGTGGGCAGAACATTATAACGGTCATCAAAGTTGGTAACAAATTTCCCAGAGATTACAAATCGTAAATGACAGGGTAGGCATGAGTTCTGCTGGTAAAGTGTATAAATTTATTCAAAATGGCTCCAATTTACTTTCAGAAACAAGTGAGAGAAAAGCACTTGCATTAGTCCAAATTTAGAAATTCAGGAGAGCTGAAGGGAGAGCTGGTGTTGGGAGTTGCAGTAATGATAGGGGAGAGAGAGAGTTCACAGATGGAAAACTCAGCTTTAACATCACATCAACTGCAGAGTCGTCCAATTCTGCAGGTCCTGACCCTTCTCAGTAATATAAAAGGGGAAAGCAGCATTCCTAGCTCAGAGAAATCATTCCCATGTTAGGCAGCTGGTCGAATATTTAACCGGTCATGTGATCTGGGAAGACACCAATGTGACGGGACCAGGGCGAAGCTGTGTAAATGTGAAGAAATTTACTTACCCCTCCCAGTGGGACACTCACTGACACAGTCACACTGGGGAGAGGCTGTTCACCTGCCTCACGTATGGGAAGGGATTTATTCGATCTTACAATCTGCTGAGGCACCAGAGGGGGCACAATGGATTTAGATCCTTCACCTGCTCCATGTGTGGGAAAAGATTCACTCAGTCCTCTGATCTGCTGAAACACCAGCGAGCTCACTCTGGAGAATGACCATTCACTTGCTCCCAAGTTTGGGCAAGATTCACTCAAATGCATCACTTGCTGAGAAACCAGAGAGCCCACACAGGGAGAGGCCAGTCAGATGGTCAGTGTGGGAGAGGGGATTCAGTGATTCATCCTGACTCCCTGAGACACCAGCGTGTTCACACTGGGTAGGGGCTATTGCCCTCTCTGTGTGACAAGGGATTTGCTGAGACTCAACACGACTGAGAGACCAGTGAGTGCACTCAGGGAAGTGGTCATCCCCCTGCTCCGTGTGGTGTAGAGTTCACACATCACTGCAGGACTCTGATTCTGGAGTTACTGTCCATCAGAGTCAGGAGTGGACCTTGCACATGATGACACTATTGGAGTATTGATGTTGTTGTTGTTAACCACATTAACTGGGCTGGAGTTGACTGAATTTATATTGCCAATTTCTGAACCTAAGGATGCCTCTCTGGGCAGTAGGTCACCACAAAAAGCAATGTGACAAGGAGCAGGGTTCATCTGTATTGATTTAAATTGTGATCATAGCACTGCTGTCTCACAGCACCAGGTAAAAGGTTGGAGTCTAGCCTTGGTCAACGGCCTATGTGGGGTATCCACATTCTCCCCATAATAGTGTGGTACCCTCCATGTGCGCTGGTTTTCTCCCATAATTCAAAGATATGCAGGTTAGGTGGATCGGTCGTCATATATTGTCGACAGTGTTCAGAATTTGCAGACTAAGTGAATCAGCCATGGGAAATGCAGTGTTACAGGGATGGAGTGCGCTGGGCGGGATGTTCTTCAGATGGTTGGTGGGATTTGATGGACCAATGCTCTCCTTCCACACTGTAGGGATTATATTCTATGATTGAGGATAAAGAATATTCTCAGGGTCTCCTTGGAGGTGGAGCATGTGGGGTGTATCAATGCTCTCTATGCCATTAGATAGAGGTGGGCACCGCAGGGGATAGAGTGCTTTATCTCCACCGCCACCCCCACCCCCTCACCCCCAACTCTACTTTGATTTAGCCCCTTCCCACTCTGTCACTTGTAATGGTTTGCTTTGCCCATAATGGGCTTTGTTTGTAAATATTCAACTGATGACACTGGTGTGCTACAGCTGGTGATTATACGTTAACAAAAAGCAAAATACTGGAATAATGATGTTGATGGTGGGAAGGTTGCTCAGCTGGGTGAGATAACACTTCAGGGGAGGAGAAATGGGAGAAAAATGCGTCACAGCTCACAGAACAAGAACTGAAAGTAGTGAAATCAAACCAAAGGTTCAAAGAGGGAAGGAATATTTCCCTGGAGTTTGAGTAACTGAAAATTGATGGAGTCCGGGAGTAGACGGGATTTTGTTTAAAGGGCATTTGAAATTTTAAAAACTGTTATATGCAGATAGTTTCGATTGTTTAAGTTTTATTTATTGTGGAATAAACTTGTACTTTAAAAAAAACAAATTCACAAACATTGCGTTAAAGATAAATGTTAAATAAAATCCATCAAACCATCCCTCACTGAAAACTGAGGTGGAAGTGCAATCTCCTGCAGAATCCCTGCCCGGCCTACTTCTTCCTACCCGGGCTACATGGCTATATATGAATATATATATATACCTGGGAGATAGCAGCAGGAGAAGGCCATTCGGCCTTTGAATCTGGCTCCACCATTCAATGGGAAACAGCTGACCATCCAGCTCAGTCTCCTGTTCGTGCTCTGTTCCAATCCACTTTCATGACTTTACCTTGAAGAACTATATTTCAGTCCTCCTTGGGCTTCACTGCCTTTTATTCCAGCGATGTTGCTGTGTTATTGCTGTGTAGGCAGGGGTAATGTGATGGTGCTGCTTCCTTGAGGACACACTCAGCATCCCTCATCATCCTGCAGTAACATCAACTGGGTTTCAGCAACTAGAGATAGAACCCATTTCCAGGATATGGGCATCACTGGCTCAGCCAGCATTTATACCCCATCACTAGGTACCATTGAGAAGATGGTCGTCAGCTGCTGTCTTGAACCATTCGCAGTCCATTTGGCGCAGATAGACCGATAATGCTGGGAGGGAGAGTGTTACAGGATTTTGGCCAAGTGATTCTCCATCTTTGGTTCTTCAAATGTTGTTTAACTTAATCACAATCTGCACCTGATTTTGAGATTTCAGTCTGCAAATCTTCACCATCTAGCACCCTGTGTAAAGGAATATGTACAGATTAGAAATTCAGAACAGACTATTCTAGTTTCTCTGGAATATCTTTTTCCCCTTTCTTCCCCCAAAGTTGTAACCCTCCAGCCCACTTACTCTATCCTACCATTCTGACTCTGCTGCCCCTAATGTACACCCTCCTCATTCTCATGGAGTTACTGATAAACAGATCCATGCCACCACTTCCCGTCCCTGGTTAGACTCTGCACCCTTTCTGGGTTCACTTCCTTTCCCTTCAGTTGCTGCAAGTCAATAATGTAACAGCAGAATGAAACAGACGGAAACAGAAAGGGAGGTGGAAGATCCTAGACAGAAGAGGAACCTTCAGTCTGGGAAAATAGATCAGATTCTTCCTTGTTTCCCATTAGTTTATTCCCAGCATTACAATGAACTGGGGATGGAGAGTGGTCCCACGAGGATGTAGTGACACTTTGACCCCCCCAACTGATCAATACTACACACAGATATGTTCCTCCTCTAGCCAATCACAGTGTGAAATACTTTCCCGTAATTACCCCAAAACACATGCTCCAAAACCCGCCAACATTCTGCACATGTACAGTGCCAGGTTTCCCCACACACGTATTGTCCCTGCCTCAGGGATTGTGGGAGTTGCAGTCCCCATGAAGTCACTGGAGCCCTGTCTCTGGAAAGTCAATGAAACGTTTGGGGTGGAGGGTGTTGTGTATAGGATCCCCATTCAGACAGACAGGACATATGGCTTCTCACTGGGTTTTACTGAGACATCTGGTTAGACAACCCAGTTTCTGACGTAAGGAATATAGATTCAGTCAATTGCGGGGTGGAGGGGTCAATAAAGGGAAGCAGGTTTCGGCAGAGGTGGCTCAGTGACTAGCACCTCTGCCTCACAGCTTCAGAGAGCCTGGTTTGATTCAAGCCTTAGGTGACTGTGTGGAGTTTACACGTTCTCCCAGTGGCTGCATTGTTTTATTCGGTGTTCTAGTTTCTTCCCAAAGTCCAAAGATGTGCAGGTTAGGTGGATTCGCCATGCTAAACCACAGTGTCCATGCATGTGCAGGTTAAGCCATTAACCATGGGAAATACTGGGAATGGGTGAATCTGAATTATAGGATTGGTGTGGACTCGATGGATGAATACCCTGCTTCTGCACTGTAGGGATTCTATTTTATTCTCATGAAGAGAATGTACCTTTCTCAATGTGTTGTGAATCTGTAGAATTCCCGATTCAAAACGCAGTGGATGCCAAGACAATGAGCAAATTTAATGGACAGATACAGATTTTTAATTTGCAATAAGCTGAAGGGTGAGAGAGAGAGAGAGAGAGCGAGAGAGAGAGCAGACAGGAAAATCCAGCTCAGACCGAGGTGAGCTCAATCATCATGGTATTAAATGGTGGAGTTGATTCGAAGGGCTGAATTGGCTCTCCTGTGCCCAGTGTCTATCTTCTCACGGTAATAACTGGAAAGCTGAATCCAAAACTCACCACCTTCACCAAAGGAGATTTTCGGAAAATGTAGGATAGTCAAGTGGAATAGTATTCAAAACTGAGATAGTGAGGAAGTGTGTAGAAGATAATGATTTTGCAATTTAAAACTGAGGGGAGACAGTGATTTATGGTTATAGACTGTGTGGTACATTCACACCGTCCAGAATACTCTGTTGTGAATATCTATTCTGTAATTTATTACAAAGCCAAGGTCACTGATAATGAAAACCAAAACACCCAGGAAACATCGCCTCACATAGTAATCTGACAAAAGACACGTGATAAATCTGGTTGAATTTAGAACACAGATGGAAAGCGGGAAGATTAAATCCAGTCCGAAGATCCTGTGCTGAAACAAAGAAGACTACAATAGGATGAAGCAGGAGTTGGTAATGTAGACTGGGAGCAAAGACTGTACGGTGGGACAGTTGACAGACAGTGGAGGAATATCAAAGCAATTTTTCGAAGTGCTCAACAAAAGTTTATATCAGTGAAAAGGAAGGACTGTCGGAAAAGGAGTAAGCTGCCGTAGGTGTCTAAGGAAATAAGGGAGTCTATCAAACTGAAATAGAAGGCACACAAATTGGCAAAGACCAAGGAGAAACTAGGAGATTAGAAAAACGTCAAAGGTCAACTGAAAGCTTGATGGGATTGGGTATAAATAGTGATGAGTAGCAATGCCCAAGGACAGAATAGCAGTTTACACTGCTCGAGGGAAACCTATTGTTTGGGGAACATATGGCCTCTGTAATTGTTGAAGCATTTAACACTTACCAGAGAGATAATCCTGACCAAATTAAAAATCACAGCACACCCCAAAAGCTTGTACTTCCAAATAAACCTGTTGGGCTATAACCTGGTGTTGTGTGTTTTTTAACTTTGTCCACCTCACCCCAAACCCGGCTCCTCCACATCAGCATCCCAATAGAGAGCCCCACTGAAACTGAAGCACCTGTCAGATACTTGAGAGAGCCACGGGGGCGTGGAGGAGGGGTGTGTGGTTTAACCACAGAGTTGAACTGAACTAGAGTTTTTAACTGTTGTTGCCATGGAGATAATCCTGAGAGTCAGTCTCTATGCAAAGTCACAAAACACAAAGGTAGAAGAATGGGAGCCGTACGTCAGACCTGATGCTGCCGAAAGCGTTTTGCACGTAAAATACCCAGGAGCTGCCATGTCTCATCAATAAATACTCAAAGAAGACCTCTCAGAGTTCTGTGCCTTGTAATTCCTATCCAGCAGGGTTCAGGAAGATGATTACACAGCAGTCAGTCTTCACAGTGGAAGATACGAAGAACATGCCAGTAATTGATAAGGAGACTGAGGAAGGTGAGGATCTAGAAACGACCATTATCATGAAAGAGTTAGAGCTGGGCAAGCTAATGGCGCTAAAGGTAGACAAGTCTCCTTCCCCTAATGGAATACATCCCAGGATACCAACAGAGTTCGTGGGAGAAATAGCAAATGCACTTAGTTACAGCATCCTACAGCAGAGACAGGCCCTTTGGCCCAAAATGGCCCATGCCGATCAGAATGTCCATCCATGCTAAGCCCATTTCCCTGCACTTGGCCCATCTGCTTCTGAAACTTTGCTATCCATGTATTTGTCCAAATGCCTTTTAAATGTTGTTAGTGCACCCGCCTCAACCAATTCCACTGGCAGCTCATTCCATAAACATACCACCCTCTGTGTAAAACAGTTGCCCTTTAGCTTCCCTTTTATTCTTTCTCCTCTAACCTTAAACTGATGCCCTCCAGTCCTTGGTTCCCTGGGAAAAAGACCGAGTGCATTCACCTTACCCATGCCTCTCATGGTCTTATACACTTCTATAAAATATTCCCCCGCAGTTTCCTCTGCTCTAAACAAAAAAGTCCTCGCTGTCCAACCTCTCCCTGTAACTTCAGATCCCTGAGCCCTGGCATCATCGTTGTAATTTTCTTCAGCACCTTTTCCAGTTTAATAACTGAAACCTACACTGCATTCATCACATTTCCAGTGTTTCCCCACGGCACTGGAACTGACGTGACAACGCCAATGGATTACAATCCATGATCGATAATTTACCCCATTACAACCATCCCATTTTCATAGCTTTTTCCATGATGCAGGAATCCTTTTGTCTTTCTGGTTTCATGGTTAATTGTCCTCACACAAAACCAATCTGTGGCTTAACTTCCTGGGAAACGTGCCATGATTTTCTAGACTTTCAAAAACCAATGAAATCTCTCTCCACAGTCCACACGCTGACATGGACTTCACTGTCTCAGTACTTTTTTCCCAATCACACTGACATTTGAAATATTCGCCCACGGCCAGAATGCACACCTTTCCTTCCAGATGAAATTCCAATGATATTCAGATCGGCACGGATCAAGTAACTATCAAAACTGAACATGAAGTTCAATTTGAATTTCTCAACTGCAAATCCCCCCTTTCAACACTCTACAGCAGATAAAACTGAAAGTGCCGGAAATCCTCAGCAGGTCTGGCAGCATCTGAAACGCTGACAGATGCAGGAAACATTGCAGCCTTGAAGAAGTGTTCAGATGATCACACCAGGCACGTGCGCTTGATGGCCAGTATGTAGAAGCTGGGGGCATTGTGTTCAACAGTTTCATACCAGAGACTCTGACCTCATTTGATTCCATGTTTCTCTGCGATTCCCTCTTTTCGGAAGCAGGCAGGAGTGGGAAGCAGTGGAGAATGTAAATGATGGGTGACCTTCTTAGTGAGAGGATTCGTGTACAGTAGCAGGGATCCCTTTCTGGAAGTGCCTTGGTGAGACCACACCTGAAGTACTGTGCGTACCTTTGTTCCCATTTCCCAAGGAAGGCTCTCCTGGTTATTGAGAGAGTAAAGGAGGGTCACCAGCCTGAGTCCTGGGATGTGGTGATAGTTCTGGGCTGCAGATGCTGGAAGTCAGAGTCCATCCAATGTGGATCTGGGGAAGTGCAGCAGGTCAGGCTGCATCACAGGAGCAGGAAGGTTGATGTTTTGGGTCGGACCCCTTTGTCAGCCCTGATGAATAGTCCTGACCCGAAACGTCACCTTTTCAGCCCCATCGTATTCATGCTGGTCATCAAGCACCTCTTAATTCTAGTCCCACGTTCTGGCACTCAGCGTGTAACCGATATTGTAGTGCTTGGTGTGATCATCTCAACACTTCTTCAAGGCTGCAATGTTTGCTACATCTGTCATCATTTCAGATGCTGCCTGACCTGCTGAGGATCTCCAGCAGTTTTTGTTTTTATTGTGGATTTCCCCCATTTTGCTCAAGCACTTAGAGTCAGAGAGCTGTACAGCTCCATATTTTGCTGACTATAATTCCTGGGATAGCAGGACTGATGGATGAAGAGGGACTCAATCCTCATTTCATCCTCCTTTTCTTTGGCTTTCTGAGCCGCTGACTACATCATTAATATTCTACCTCCCATTCCCTGTCCTGAATCTGACCCATCTAAGCCTACACTTTAGTTCCCATCCCCTGTTAGACGAGTTAAAACCGCACCAATGGGACTGGCAAAAGTCTCCACCAGGAGATTTCTCCCAGCTCTGCCCAGGGGTAACCGGTCAGGCTGGTACAGGACCCACCCAGAAACGGTCCCAGTGCCTGAAGAGTCTAAACCCTTTTCTGGTCCACCATTTCACCAGTCACACGTCCAGCTGATCTATCCTCTTTTTCCTGCTCTCACTAGCACATGGCACTGTGAGTAAGTCTGACATTATTTTATTTCAGGAGCCACATTTTACTGTATCCCAGATCTCCCTATATCCAGCTTTCAGGACCTCATCCCTTTGTTTAGTGATGTCATTGGTATCGGTGTGTTCCACAACCACTGGCCTTACCCTCCAGCTCCAGAATGTCCTGCAGCTGCTCCAAGATAATCGCGGATCCTGGCACCAGGGAGGTAACATACCATCCTGGATTCATGTCCGAGGCCACAGAAGTGCCTGCCTGTACCCCTGACCATTGAATCTCCTGTCACTATAGCCATGCCACTGTCTTTTCTCCGGTTCTGTACAGCAGAGCTATCTGTGGTATCATGAACCTGGCTGTTGCTGATTTCCCGAGAAGCCTCTCCACCGCATTCACCCCCAACAGAATCCCAAGCAGGATTCAGTATCTTTTTGAGAAGTGGATGATCACTGGGGATTCCTGCACTGCCTTCCTAAGCCTTTTATTTGGTTTGATGGTCACCCATTCCCTTTCTGCCTGTGAAACCCTCACCTGCAGTGTGATGAACTCACTAAAGAAGGAAATACGCAGAGAAAAAATGAGGTACGAAGGTAAACTGGCCAAGAATATAAAGGAGGATAGTAAATGCTTTTTTAGGTATGTCCAAGGCAAAAAAATGGTTAGGACAAAAATTGGGCCCTTGAAGACAGAAGCAGGGGAATATATTACTGGGAACGAAGAAATGGCAGAGGAATTAAATGGGTACTTCAGATCTGTGTTCACTGGGGAAGACACAAGCAATCTCCCTGAGGTAACAGTGGCTGAAGGACCTGAACTTAAGGGAATTTCTATTTGCCAGGATTTGGTGTTGGAGAGACTGTTAGGTCTGAAGGTTGATAAGTCTCCGGGACCTGATGGCCTGCATCCCAGGGTACTGAAGGAGGTGGCTCGGGAAATCGTGGATGCGCTGGTGATTATTTTCCAGAGTTCAATAGAATCGGGGTTGGTTCCTGAGGATTGGAGGGCGGCTAATGTTGTGCCACTTTTTAAGAAGGGTGGGCGGGAGAAAGCAGGAAATTATAGACCAGTTAGTCTGACCTCAGTGGTGGGAAAGATGCTGGAGTCTATTATAAAGGATGAAATTACGGCACATCTGGATAATAGTAACAGGATAGGACAGAGTCAGCATGGATTTATGAAGGGGAAATCATGCTTGACTAATCTTCTTGAATTTTTTGAGGATGTAACTCGGAAGATGGACGAGGGAGATCCAGTGGATGTAGTGTACCTGGACTTTCAGAAAGCTTTTGATAAAGTCCCACACAAGAGGTTAGTGAGTAAAATTAGGGCGCACTGGATTGGGGGCAAAGTACTAGATTGGATAGAGAATTGGTTGGCTAATAGGAAACAAAGGGTAGTGATTAACGGCTCCATTTCGAAATGGCAGACAGTGACCAGTGGGGTACCGCAGGGATCCGTGCTGGGACCGCAGCTTTTTACAATATATGTAAATGATATAGAAGATGGTGTCAGCAATAACATTAGCAAATTTGCTGATGACACAAAGCTAGGTGGTAGGGTGAAATGTGATGAGGATGTTAGGGGATTACAGGGTGACCTGGACAAGTTAGGTGAGTGGGCAGATGCATGGCAGATGCAGTTTAATGTGGATAAATGTCTGGTTATCCACTTTGGTGGCAAGAACAGGAAGGCAGATTCCTACCTCAATGGTATCAAATTAGGTAAAGGGGCTGTTCAGAGAGATCTGGGTGTTCTTGTCCACCAGTCAATGAAGGCAAGCATGCAGGTACAGCAGGTCGTGAAGAAGGCTAATAGCATGCTGGCCTTCATAACAAGAGGGATTGAGTATAGAAGCAAAGAGGTGCTTCTGCAGCTGTACAGGCCCCTGGTGAGACCACACCTGGAGTACTGTGTACAGTTCTGGTCTCCAAATTTGAGGAAAGACATTCTGGCTATTGAGGGAGTGCAGCGTAGGTTCACGAGGTCAATTCCTGGAATGGCAGGATTGCCTTACACGGAAAGACTGAAGCGACTGGGCTTGTATACCCTTGAGTTTAGAAGACTGAGAGGGGATCTGATTGAAACGTATAGGATTATGAAAGGACTGGACACTCTGGCAGGAGGGAACATATTTCCGTTGATGGGGAAGTGCCGAACCAGAGGACACAACTTAAAAATACGGGGTAGACCATTTAGGACAGAGATGAGGAGAAACTACTTCACCCAGAGAGTGGTGGCTGTGTGGAATGCTCTGCCCCAGAGGGCAGTGGAGGCCCAGTCTCTGGATTCATTTAAGAAAGAATTGGATAGAGCTCTTAAAGATAGTGGAGTCAAGGGGTATGGAGATAAGGCTGGAACAGGATACTGATTAGGAATGATCAGACATGATCATATTGAATGGCGGTGCAGGCTCGAAGGGCAGAATGGCCTACTCCTGCATCTATTGTCTATTGTCTATTGTCTATAAATGTGCTGTCCATAACATTCTCAGATGCTCCACAGTGAGTCCACTCATAACTCCAGCTCTGAAAAGCAGTTTCCCAGCAGCTGCAGGTGGGCCCACTTCCTGCACACATAGCCGTCAGGGACACTGAAAATATCCCTTATTTCCCACATTGTAAAGGAGGAGCACACCACGGGTCTGAGGGCTCCTGTCACAACGTCTCTCTGGATTCAGCTAATTACTCCCATTAAGGGAATTTAAAAGAGCGTTCAACCTTCCTCCACTTCAAACATTTCCTTTATATATCAAAAGCCCCAATCTTTACTTAAGCTGATAAGTTATATTTTTAAAACTTAACAAATACTCTGCAGATATCACTTACAAATTGGCTGTTCCCATTGGGACCACGTGAATTTCACAATGGACTGAACTAAACCAGAGTTTCAGCTTCAACTTCTCCCTGTCTCACTTCCCTCTGTTTTCACCCAACTCCAAAACGCACTCATTGAGTCAAGCAACACTCAGTGCAGCCCTGTCATTTTCATTGACTGCCCTCAGCCTCCTGCCCTGTTCCAATGCATCACAATGGGAGCTCAGGAACTGCATCTCATCTTTCAGCTCAGCCCTTTGTAACCCCAGAGTCAACATGGAACTCAGCAGTTTCTGGATGAACAGACAGTTGTCAGAACCTGGAACATTCCACCTGAAAATGCGCTGGAATTTGAGTTCACAAAGAATTTTAATGAGAATTTTGCAGGGAGTTGAAAATTAGGAGTTTACAGTTTAACATCATGAAGTGAGTGATTGGGACTAAATCTGACAGGTCCTGCAAAGAGACGAGGTATAATTTGGATAAGTCTGTGCTCTCACTCAGGCCAAATCGCCAATAGGGGATTCAACCACAAATTTGAACATCTTTCTGCATTTTGCTTTACAAAAGTATTGAAGATATTTTCCCAGAGACAGAACAGACAACCCCTTCTCCTTCCACAGTAAAATGCTAATGATATTCAGATCCTGATGACTCCGCTGAGTGCAGGAATCTGATTGTTTGAGACCCCGTCCTCAATTATTCTCATTTAATATCCCATAAAGAGAATTCACAAAACAAATCTCAGCCAGTGCAGGATGAATTGGAAAGACAAATATTTCTCTGGTATGTGTCTGATGTGTAAATGCTCCTCTTTCAAATCACCCCTCCCCCACCCAGGAAGAGGACATGTCCATGCACCTTGCTGTACCGTGCCCCCAGTAAAAATGGCAGCCATAACCCAGGACTTATCACTGACTGAGGACCACAGCCGTTTTCCCATTTGCTGTAAACATGGGACCAAGAGTTTGTAATTCAGGACTAACACCCTGTACAGACGTGTGAATAAAACCTCCCAGTCTAAACTGAATCATTTCCTCCCGGTTTCCGCTGCCACTCCCCCTTCCCAGTTTCCGGCTCCTGCAGACACCAAGGGCCATTCCGGGTCCAGTGTCCCTTCCTCAGAACCGATGGCAGCTGGGAAAATTAGACTCCCTACAGTGTGGAAACAGGCCATTTGGTTCAACAAATCCACACTGACCCTCTGAAGTGTATCCCACCCAGACCCATTCCGCTACTCTATTATTCTAAATTTCTCCTGAACAACGAACCTCACCTTCACACCCCTGAACACGACGGGAAATTTAGCTTGGCCAATTCACCTAACCTACACATCTTTGGACTGCAGGAGATAGGGGTAAAAGAGTAAATAATAGGTGGGATGGAGCGACCCTTCAACAACATGGCAACATTTACTCATCTCCTCTCCCCGACCTTATCTCAGATCCAACCCTCCAACTCAGCACCGCCTTCAAACTGTCCCATCTGTCCATCTTCCTTCCCAATTATTCACTACACCCTCTCACCATTACCCCCACCTGCATTTTCCTATTGCCTTCCCAACTACCTTCCCACCAGCCCTACACACCCATCATATTATCTGTCCTCTTCCCTACCCTCACATTCCTGAAGAAGTGCTTAGGCCCAATATGTCAATTCGCCTGTTCCTTGCATCCTGCCTGACCTGCTGTGCACATCCAGCGCCACACTTTAACACAAGCTGGAAGAACATCACCAATATCTTGTACCTGGGGACCCTTCAGCCCTCTGGCCTCAATATTGGATTCCATAATTTTAAGTCTTAAGTCTCCTACATACTAGTGTCCTAGCCACCATCCCATAAACCAGACCCTGTTATTACATCGCCTGCAATTACACACTACCTATGGTTAGTCACTAACAGTCTCCATAAACAGCTATTCACCCTCCCCCAGCCAGATCGTTATCCAACTGCTCCCATCGCGTTCTTTGGAATCTATCACCATCTATCATTTACACCTTAACCCCTACCTTCTGCATATAAACCAACATTGGTTCTCAGAAACATCAGTTCTGACGAAGGGTCTTTGGATCAGAAATGTTAACTTTGACTTCTCTTCACAGATGCTGCCAGACCTGCTGAGCATTTCAGGATCTTCTAGTTGTTGTTTGTGATTTACAGCATCCGCAATTCCTTTGGTTTTCATTTACTGGGAGTTTGTAATTCAGGTCTAGCAGCCTACATCGTGTGTTTATCAACCCACTTAGTACACAAACTAATTTCTCTCCCAGTCTCTGCTGTCTCTCCCACTCCCTTCACACTCACTGGGTCCCCCTCTCACAGTGACATTGCATCTGCACAGCTCATGGTCACGTGTTGGCCTGCTGGCCACAGCCCTCATTCACTCCCATTGGCGGGTGGATTACACCAACTCCCCTATTGGTCTGAAGCTGCCATCAATCAGCCAGGTCCCATTGTGACTTGAGTGGTAGGAGGCTGAGGGGTGACCTCAGAGGTTTATAAAATCATGAGGGGCGTGGATGGGATACAGAGACAAGGTCTTTTCCCTGGGGTTAGGAAGTCCAGAACGAGGGGGCATAGATTTAAGGTGAGAGGAGAATGATATAAAAGAGACCAAAGGGGCAACTTTTTTCACGTGCGTGTATGGAATCTACTGTCAGGGAAGTGGTGTAACTGTACAAGCTGTCACCATTTGAAAGGCAGCTGGATGGGTACATGAATGGGAAGGGCGTAGAGTGATATGGGCCAACTGCTGTCATATCGGACAAGATTAGGTTGGGATATCTGGTCGGTGTGGACGAGTTTGACTAAAGAGTCTGTTTCCTTGCTGTACATGACTGTGGCTCTGCCGTGGGATGAGCTTCATCATTCAGTGAATGGGGCAGTATCACAGAGCACAGGGGCTGGGGGCTATTCAGCCCATTGGGGCTGTATTTTCTTCCTCTGGAGATGCTGCCAATCTGCCCTTTCTCCATTCCCATTTACCAGTAGCCCTCCACATTTGTCCTCAAATAGTTAAATTCCAAATCTGTTTTGACAATAACAAAAGCTGCATCCAGCTGTGATTCAAACTTTTCCAGATGCTCAGAACCTACTGAGTAAAATAACCTTCACATTTTTAACGTGCATTATTTGCCAATTACCTGAAAGTAGTTACGAAAAATTCTGACAATAATTTCTCTCAGTGTCTCTGTAAATTATATATCCTGGAAACAAATCTGTTTCTGGTTGAAATCACTGCTTAAGCTTCTCAGCTCCAAGGAGAATTATCAGTTTTTTTGCTAACTCTCCATAAAAGAGTAATCTATCTTAATTTGAATTTATTAGTGTCATAGAGATGCACAGCACACGAAACAGACACTTCGGTCCAACTCGTCAATGCCGCCCAGATATCCTAAATTAATCTTGTCCCATTTGCCAACACTTGGCCCATATCCTTCTAAGTTTCCTGAACACGTACCCAATCAGATGCCTTTTAAATGTAATCGTACCAGCTTCCACACTTCCTCAGGCAGCTCATTCCAAACACGTACCATATTCAGCTTGAAAACATTGCTCTTTAGGTCACATTGAAATCGTTTCCCTCACACCTCACGTCTGTGCTGTCTGGTTGTGGACTCCCCTAACCTGGGAATAAGACCCTGGCTGTTCACCCTAACCATGTCCTTCACGATTTATCAACCTTGAAGGTCACCTCTCAGCATCCGATGCTCCAGTGAAAACAGCCCGAGCCTACTCAGCCTCTCTGTATGGGTCAAACGCTCAACCCTAGAAACATCTTTGCACATTTTATCTGAATCCTTTCATGTTTTATAATATCATTCCGATAGCGGGGAAACCAGGACTGAAAGCAGAATTCCAGAAATGGCTGAATCAATGTCCTGTACAGCTGCAAAATAATGTCACAACTCCGATACATAATGCACAGACCAATAAAGGCAAGTTAACCAAACGCCTTCTTCTCCACCCTGCCTATTCCACTTTCAAAGAACTATGAACCTGCACCTCAACATCTCTTTGTTCAGCAACACTCCCCAGGCCCTTCCCTGATTTGTTTTTCCAAAATGCAGCACCTCACATTTATCTGAATTCCACTCCATCTGCCCCTCCTCAGCCCAGTTGATTGAAGTCTCGTTGTACTCGGAGGTAACTTTCTTCCCTGTCCACTGCATCTCCAAGTTTGGTGTCTATGTAAAGTCACTAATCATAGCTCCTATATTCACACAGAAATTATTTATATAAATGATGAAAAGCTGTGGACCCAACACCAATCCTTACACCATATTGCTCAGCACAGGCCTCCAGTCTGAAAAGCAAACCTCCACCACTATCTTCTGTCTCCAATTTTCCAGCCAATTTTGTATAATTTTTTAACCAATCTGTTATGTTGAACCTGTTAAACATCTTTCTGAAGTCCAAGTTAGTGATTTCCATGCACAAAGCCATGCTGACTATCCCTAATTATTTCTTGCCTTTCCAATTACATCCAAATCCTGTCCCTGAGAAGCCCTTCCAACAACTTGCCTGACTTCAGGCTCATCAGTGTATTATTCCCTGGACTTTCCTCATCACCTTTCTCAAATAATGGCGCCCGTCTTACAGCACCTCACCTGTGGCTATTGGTGATACAAATATCTCAGCGAGGGGCCCGGCAATCACTTCCCTAACTGCCCACAAAGTTCTGGGACACACCTGATCAGGTCCCAGGGATTTATTCAGCTTTATGTATTATAAGATATCCAGTACCTCATTCTATGTAATATGGACACTTGTCAAGTTATCACTATTTATTTTTCCAAACTGTCTCATTCCCACATCCTCTAAGTAAAAGCTGACATGAAATCCTCCCACCTCCGATGGTCCCACAGACAGCCTTGCTGATCTTTGAGGGTCCCTAATCTCTGCCTGGTTACTCTTTTGTCCTCGGTGTATTTGTCGAATCTCTTTGGGTTCTCCTTAAACCTATTTCCCAAAGCTATCTCATGTCCCCTTTTAGCCCTCATGGTTTCCCCCGACTATACTCCTACTGCCCTTTTACTCCTGGAGGGATTCACGCAAACCCAGCTGTCTGTACCTGCCATATCCCTCCTTCATTTTCTTGACCAGGCCCTCAATTTCTCTCGACAGGCAGCATTCCCTACACCTCCCAGCCTTGGCCTTACCAGGAACATACTCTCTGTGTACTCACGTTGTCGCAGGCCTATGGATGCAATGGCAGATGAGGACAGAGAAGCAATCATTCTCAGTAAAGAGGTGGTGTTGGGAAAGATAACAGCCTAAAGGTAAATGGGTTGTCTGGCTGTGATCGAGTGCATCCCAGGGGACTATAACAGATGGCAGAGGCTAAATAGCAAATGCACTCGTGATAATTCACTAAAATGTGCTGGACTCTGGGACGGTTCTGACAGAGTAGATAGCTGCAAATGTGATGCTAATATTTTAAAATGGACCTGTTAGCATAACTTCTGTAGTGGGGGAAATGCTTGATCTCTCAAGGAAGAAATAGTGAGCTATCTGGACAGAAATGGTCTCAGCTCAGACACAGCATTGATTCATGAAAGGTAGACAACACTAAGCTGATTGGTAGAGCAATGTGTGCAGAGGCCACTGTAAGTCTGCAGAGGGATACGGATAGGTTAAGTGAGTGGGTAAGGGTCTAACAGATGGAGGACAATGTTGGGAAATGTGAGGTCATCCATTTTGGTCGGACTAACAGCTAACTGATGAAATGGTGAAAACTTGCAGCACGCTGCTGTACAGAGGGAGCTGGGTTTCCTTGTGCATGAATCACAGGAAGTTGGTTTGCAGGTGCAGCAGGTAAATAAGACAGTGAAGGGAATATTGTCCTTCATTGCTCGAGGGATGGTTGTGCTGCAGCTGTACAGGGTGCTGGAGAGGCCACACCTG
This sequence comes from Chiloscyllium punctatum, assembly GCF_047496795.1. Classification (NCBI taxonomy): domain Eukaryota; kingdom Metazoa; phylum Chordata; class Chondrichthyes; order Orectolobiformes; family Hemiscylliidae; genus Chiloscyllium; species Chiloscyllium punctatum. Next base: position 48,428,937 of record NC_092766.1, on the reverse strand, counting down.
GAGTACTGTGTACAGGTTTGGTCTCCTTACTTCAGGAAGGATGTACTGGCACTGGAGAGGGTGCAGTGGAGGATCACTAGTTTGAGTCAGGATTTCAGAGGGTTGGCGTATGCGGAGAGATTGAGAAAAGTAGTTCTATACTCATTGGAATTTCGAAGTATGGGGAGTTGGATATGAAAAAAATTGAAATTATGAAGGGAGTAGATAAAATAGAAGCAGGGAGGTGATTTCCACTGGGGACGGAGCAAACTAGGGAGCAGAGAGTCAAAATCAGGGGATATCAGATTTAGGACTGAGTTCAGGATGAACTTCTTCAGATAAATCTGTGAATCTGTGGAATTTGCTGCTAAGTGCAGCAGTTGACGTTATCAACTTGACTATCGTTAGGTCAAAAGGTAGATTGATGAACAGGAAAGGAATTAATGGTTATTGTGAGAGAACAGGAAAGTGGAGCTGAGGATATGAAAAGATCAGCCCTGATCTTATTGAATGGCAGAGCAGGCTTGAGGGGCCACATGGCCTACTCCTGCTCCTCTTCCTTATGTTCTTATGTTCCCACTTTCCAGCCGTCCCTTTACCTGGGGATAGCAAAGAAATATTGAAAGTTCTCGCCTTGTACCGTCAAAATTCACCTTTGTCCACTTTAGAACACCGTTTAGATCTGGTTTATTATTTTCTGTAACTATTTTAAAACTAGTACAATTATCAGAGAATCCTAAGAGTGTGGAAGCGGGCCATTCGGCCCATCACATCCACACTGACCCTCAAAGCCTCCTACCTTAAACCTGTAACGCTGCATTTCCAATGGCTAATCCACCTAGGCTGCACATCCCTGATCAATATGGGCAATTCAGCCTGGAATATCCACCCAACCTGCATAAATTTAGATAGTGGGAGGAAACCACAGCAAACAGACGAAACGCATGCAGGTAATAACAACAAGGTGATCATCCCTTTCTTATTTCCCAGGTCAACCTAAATAACTTCGCTGGACGTAATCTCAGAACATCCTCCCTCAGCACAACTGTAATGCTGCCCCTAATCAAAAAAGCCACTCCGCCTCCTCTCATGTCCCCCTTTCTATCCTTCCTCTTGCATCGATACCCTGGAACATTATGCTGCCAGTCCTACACATCTCTGAGCAACGTTTCTGTAATACTCCTGATATCCCAGTGCCACATTCAAAACCATACCGTGAGCCCATCTGCCTTCCCTGTCAGGCCTCTTGCATTGAAGTAAATGCAGTGTAACTTGTCAGTTCTACCTGGTTCTGTGCCTTGCCCTTGACTGCCTTGACTGTCTGACTTCTGAACTGTACCAGCCTCAGACTTACCTCTTTTCTCACTATCTCTTTGAGTTTACCCACACTCCCTCACTGGTTTAATGACTCCTGAGTAGCACGAGCAAATCTCCCTGCCTGGATATCAGACACCTTCCAATTCAGGTACAATCCATCCTTCTTATGCACATCAACTCTACTCAAGAGGAGATTACAATGATCAAAAGATGTGAATCCTTCTGCCCTACACCAGCTCCTTAGCCAATCATTCATCTCCTCCATCCTGCTATTCCTAGTTTCACGAGCATGTAGCACCTGGAGTAGTCCACATATTATGACAGAGGACCTGGTTCATTATATTCCAGGCTAATTTGCTATATTCTCTCATCAGGACTTTATCTTTTCCCCTTCTTATGTCATTGGTACCAATGTACAATGACCTCCCACTGGTCATTCTTTCCTTTGAGAATATTCTGCTAACTGTCCGAAACATCCTTGAACCTGGCACCAGGGAGGTACCACCCCATTCTGATGTCTCACTGTGAGCTGCAGAAACAGCAGTCTGTGCCCAACTAGAAAGTCCCTTATCATCCTTGAGCGTTTGGATTCTGATATACCTCACATTATAGTGGAGCCAATCTCAGTACCAGTAACTTGGCTGTCAGTGCAATATGCCCTGAAAGTCTATGACCACCTACATTATCCAAAGCAGTAATCTTGTTTGAGATGGGGAGAGCCACAGGAGACTCATGACTGAAAAAAATGTGTTGCTGGAAAAGCGCAGCAGGTCAGGCAGCACTAAAGGAGCAGGAGAATCGACGTTTCGGGCATAAGCCCTTCTTATTCCCGAAACGTCGATCCTCCTGCTCCTTGGATGCTGCCTGACCTGCTGCGCTTTTCTAGCAAAACATTTTTCAGCTCTGATCTCCAGCATCTGCAGTCCTCACTTTCTCCACAGGAGACTCATGCTCTACCTACCTCCCTCTCCTTACTTTCCGAGAGGTAACCCATCTACCTGACTGTATCTGCAGTTTTCCGGCCTGAAACTGCCTCCTATCACACATCCTGACTCTTGTAAATTCTTCATTACCATTAAGCACCGCTCCATCTGATCCATGTGATCCAAGAGGATTTGCATCACATCATGTAGGCTATCATCAGGATCATTCAAACTCCCCCTACTCTCCTCCAGGAAGTGCACATCACTGTATGAATGGCCATCTCTGCACCTTAATCTGTAGACCCAGAAAAAGGCAGAGTCTTACAGCTTTACAAAAGACTACTCTCGAATACATTGGTACCTGTAATTAATATTTAAAACATTCAACCAAAAGATCATAACAGAGGCACTTAAACTAGTAAACACTCACCCTACTGAATGTTGCGGATTTTAAAAAGTCAAGCAGAGTAAGACTTACCTTTGAAGAGACTGAAACCCACTGAGCTGATCACCGGCTGCGAGTCACAGACATACAGCACGGAAACAGACCCTTCAGTCAAACTCGTCCATACCGACCAGATATCCAAACCTAATCTCGTCCCATTTGCCAGCACTTGGTCGATATCCCTCTAAACCCTTCCTATTCATATACCCATCCAGATGCCTAATAAATGTTGCAATTGTACCAGCCTTCACAACTCCCTCTGGCAGCTCGTTCCATAAACGCAACACCGTCGCATGAAAAAGTTGCCTCTTAGGTACCTTTTATATCTTTCCCCTCTCATGCTAAATCTATGCCCTCTCGTTCTCGACTCCCTCACTCCAGTGAAAATACCTTGTCTATCTATCTGATCCATGCCCATGATTTTATGAACCTCTGAGATCACTCATCAGCCTCTGACCCTCCAGGGAAAACAGCCCCAGCTAATACAGCCTCTCCCTATATCTCAAACCCTCCAACCCTGGCAATATCCTGATAAATCTTTTGTAAACCTTTCAAGCTACACAACATCCTTGTGATAGGTGGAGAACAGAATTGTGCACAATATTGCAAGAGTGGCCAAACTAATGTTCTGAACAGCTGCAACATGACCTCCCAACTCTCTTACTCAATACTCTGACCAATAAAGGAAATCATACCAAACACCTTCACTATCCTATCTACCTGCGCCTCTACTTTCAAGGAGCTGTAAACCTGCACAATAAGGTCTCTTTGTTCAGCAAAACTCCCCAGGACCTGACCATGATGTGTATCAGTCCTGCTAAGCTTTGCTTTTCCGAAATGCAGCACCTCACACTTATCTGAATTGAACTCCATCTGCCAGTCCTCAGTCCATTTGCCCATCTGATCAAAATCCCATTGAAATCTGAGGTAACCTTCTTCAGTGTCCACTACACCTCCAATTTTGGTACCATCTACAAACTTACTAACTATACCTCCCGTGTTCATATCCAATTCATTTATATAAATGATGAGAATTAGTGGATCCAGCACTGATCCTTGTGGCACTCCACTAGTCACAGGCCTCCAGTCTGAAAAATAATCATCCATCACCACCACCCTCTGTCTTCTGCCTTTGAGCCAGTTCTATATCCAAATGGCTACTTCCGTGACATCTAACCGTGCTAACCAGTCTCCCATGGGGAACCTTGTCGAACGCCTTACTGAAGTCCATATGGATCACATTGACTGCTCTGCCCTCCTCAATCCTCTTTGTTACTTCTTAAAAACCAGATCGAGTATGTGGCACATGATTTCCCATGCAGAAAGTTATGCTGACTATCGCTAATCAGTCTGTGCTTTTCCAAATACACGCAAATCCTGTCGCTCAGGGCTCCCTCCAATACCTAGTCTACCACAGCCTCTGTAGTTCCCGGGTTTGTCCAAACCGCCCTATTCACCAAAGCGGTGTCCTGTCCCCTTTTTGCCTTACTGATTTTACTCTGAAGTATGCATGTTTGTGATTTTTGGATTGGAATAAATGCAAAATATTACATCTTGGTAAATCTAACGAGGGCAGGAATTACACTGATTAAAAGTTGGGCCTCGGATAGTGATTTGGAACAAAGAGACCGAGGGGTTCAGGTCTTTGAACTATGAATCACATGCAGACATTTTGGTTCAGAAGGGCTTTAGCACATTTGCCTTCATTGCTCAGATCTTTGAATATAAGAGTTGGGACGTTATGTTGAGGTTGTACAGGATGTTGGGGAGGCCTCTTCTGGAATACTGTGCTCAGTTCTAGTTGTGCTGTTATAGGAAGGATATTATTAAATCGGAGCAGGTTCAGAAGAGATTTACTAGGATGGTAATGGGAACGGAGGGATTGAATTATAAGCAGAGTCTGGATAGGCTGGGTCCTTTTTCACTGGAGCACACGAGGCTGAGGGGTGACCTTATTAGAGGTTTATAAAATCCAGAAGAGTTTCAGTAATGTGAACAGCAGATGCCCTTTCCAGGAGGGGGCGCGATTCAAGAATGGGGACATACTTTTTAACGTGAGAAAAGGAAGGCTTTAAAAATAAGTTCTGGATTTTATTTTTGGTTTCTGCACAGAGAGTGGTTCACACGTGGAATAAACTTGCAGACGACATGGTAGCTGTGAATACAATTACAATTTCAGGGTGGCACAGTGGCTCAACGGTTAGCACTGCTATCTCTCAGCGCCAGGGACACAGGCTCAATTCCTGTATTGGGTGACTGTCCATGTGGAGTTTGCATATTCTTCTCCATGTCAGCGTGTGTTCCTCCAGGTGCTGCCGTTTCCTCCCACAAACCACAGATGTACAGGGTAGGTGAACTGGCCGTGCTCAATTGCACATAGTGTTCAGGAATGATTGGGTTGAGTGAATTAGTCAGGGGTAATTGTAGAGCAAAAGGGTAGGGGAATGGGATTCTAATAGGAAAAAAACATTTGGACCCGTATATCAATAGGGAATGTTAGGATGGACTTGCACCAAGTGGAGGCAGGTGCGATTAGTTCTGTTCGAATTTATGGTCGACACGGACTGGTTGGACCACAGGGTCTGTGTCGATGCTGTGTAACTTTATGACTCGTTATCTCTGTAAATTCCTCTATGCTTAGAACTCTCCCTATCAGTGCCACATCATCCAGCCTTACAAATCCTCCTCATCTCTATAATTCCTTTCCAGCCTCAAAATCAAAAAAACCCTCTATCACAAATATCTCTATCCCTGTAACATCCTCCATCCTCACAATCCTTTCCAACTTGCATCTCCTCCAGCTTCATTATCCTCCCCATGTCTAATCCCCTCCAGTCTCTCAAAGCTCTGATATATGTGCCTTTCGTTATTTCCAGCTTTCAGGATGCCCAATGTTTTTTTCTCACTTTATGATTGCCCTTTCCAATTCCTGCGCTGAGCTTCTGAATTTGCTTTTAAACCTCTGTGTCTCACTTTCCTTCCAAAAATATCGACCAATCACGTGTCATCTCTTCTACTATCACCTTTTCTGACCTGATGTCCAATGGAGCCTGTCATATTCGTATAATAAACATCTCAGCGGTCTACAGAACAGAAAAAGGCACTGGTGGTCCATCGGGTCTGTGAGAAAGAAAACTACCACCGAACTATCCTCATCTATTTTCCAGTACTTGTGGAAAAGTGTCATCTATCATGGCATAGCAAGTGCACACTAAATACATCTCAAATGTTTTGGGGATTTGTGACTCCCACCCTCACAGACAGTGAGGTTTAGTGCAACTTTTGCTCTATGATGACATCACCCACAGGAACACAGAGCAGCTGGATCTGTGCAAACCAGAGGTCGCCCACACATTAGGAAGGATGACAGGTCCCTGAGAGGGGGCACAGGAGAGTTACCAGGATGGCTCAAGGAATGGGGGATTTTAGTTGCGGGGACATGGGTGTTGTTAATACATATCAAGAATATCCATCCATAATAGATGGACTCTGCTTCTCAACCTCTCCCCTTGCCTGGGCTGTGGTAACCTTCAGGTTAAACCACCACCAGACATCTCTCCCTAATAAGAGAGCAGCCCTATGGTCTGGTAGGACAATACTGACTTTACCTTTTACACAGTGATGCCACTGTGTATCGGGGGTGGAGAGAGGGAATGCTGAAGGTGGTGGATGGGACACCACTCAGGCACAGTGCTTTGTCCTGGAGGATGTTCGCTTTATTTAATACTGTTGAGGGCTGCACTGATGAAGGCAAGTGGAGAATATTCCAACACGATCCTGATGTGTGCCTTATAGAGAGCAAACAGACATTGGGGAATCAGGGGTTTGGGAAAACTGAGATTGTTCTCCTTGTAGCAAAGGAAATTGAGGGGAGCTGAGACTCAAGTGTTTACAAAACATATACATCAGGATGTTAAACCTTACACTCATCAACTCATCATAAAAGGATGACTGGACATATATTGAAGATTTTGGGGAGATCTATTGACAGGACGGTTTGATTCAAAGGAGAATTTTTATGCAGAAAATGGAATTGAGCTGTAACAAAATACTCACACACAGTGCAAATATCCAGGTCCTGATGAATGGAGTAATTCAATCAGAGTTTGGCGTTACAATTACTGAGATTCCCATCTGAATATCCACCTGGAGTATCCTGTAATACAACTTTATAAAATCTGTCACTGTCAGGTCAGGTTAGAAACTCACACCATCCCCTCCTCCTGGTCCAGGATGACTGTACACATTACCCCTTGTGGAGACCAGCAGTCAGTTCAGGGGGAAATCTGTGTGGGTTTCTCGAGTTTCCACCTTGGGACTTCATGTGACTGAACATGGCAGATCTTTGACACATGGGACAGAATGTTCCAAGAGTCAGTGAGATGCGGACAGCAGGATTTTCTTCCTTTTCTTTCCTTCCGTGCTGCCACTGTGCCTCATCAATAAGACATGGGGGGTGAAAGTCTCATGCAGCTTGATGTGCAAGATGTCTCCATTCTGACCAATGGGCAGCAAGATCCTCACAGTCATCTCATAGAATCTCTCTGAAAAGACAGCAACTCAGCATGCTTCCCACTGTCCGGTGCACCCTGGAAATATTTAGAAGAATGAGGGGGGGGGGGGGATCTTCTAGAAAATGTAGAACAGTAAACTTTCAAAAGGATTCTCAACAGTTTACAGAGAGGGATTCGGAGAAGTGGACAAGTTGGTAAATGGAGCATAACGTGGGATAATGTGAAGTTGTTCATTTTGGAGGAGGTAATAAAAGAACAGAGGACTGTTTAAATGGTGGAAACTGTAGAAACCTGCAACACAAAAGGGACCAGGGGGTAACTGTGCAGGAAACACAGAAAGCTAGCACACAGTTACAGCAGGTCATCAGGAAGGGGAATGGAATATTATTCCTGATTTCAGGGGATTTGCAGTATAAGAGTTTAGAGTATATACCTGACAGCCACTTTATATAGTGCGAGTGAGACCACATATGGTGTAATGAGAGAAGTTGTGGTCTCTTTATTTAAGGAAATACATCACTTCATCGGAGGCATTTAGAGAAGATTGACTGGGATGATCCCTGGTTTGCAGGGACTATCTTTTAAGAAAAGGCTGAAGAAGTTGGGACTTGACTCATTGGATTTGGGGGAGAATGAGAAGCGATCTTAGTAAAACATATAGGCTTATTAAGGGGTATGACAGGGTAAATACTGAGAGGATGTGTCCCATCATGAGGGAACCGAGAACCATATTCTGGGTCAGTTGAAGAATCAGGGGTTCTGTTTTAGATTTGTCAACTTTAATGCAACAAAGACATCGGTAAGGGGTTTCAGTAGCAATGGAGCTGGGGTGAGGTGGAGAAAAGCAACATTTTAGAGATTGGAATTCCTGGTGTTTGCAATTTTGTAGATGTCTGATCAGAAGGTCACCTTGGAGTCGGAAAATGAGAGCAATATTGTAAAGTTCTGCCTCAGGCATTTCCCAGTAAGAGGAAGGGGCTCAGCAGTAAGGGAAAGTAATTTGTAACAGCAACTGAAGGCAATGGGTTTAACCATTGCAGTTTTTCCTTGGGGGAAATTGCAGCCAATCGAGTTGTAGGCATGTGGTAAGCAGTTTGATGAATGGGTAACAGTGGAGCAATGGAGAGGGATGACAGGGAGAGAGAGCTGGGCATTGTCAGTGTAGATGTGAAACCAATACGATGTCACCTCCAGGCAGTATGTAGGTGAGATACAGGAGGGAACAAAGATAGATCCTGGATGGACACCACATATGAGGAATTCAGAAAGGAAAGGGAGAGTGGAGATGGAGCAGGATTTTCCAACAACCGTGAGGTCAAATATTAGTTCTTAGCAGAATTGGAGAGAAGGACACAACCAGAAAAGACAGACAGAACAAGGAACAATATTTGTGAATGGGTGAGGGGGAGTGATGAGGAGGGGCCAGACTCCAAAACTGCTATTTCTTCATCAGTGACATCACCCAACTCCACCATAGTCTCAGCTCATTTACTGAAATACTCATCAAGTCTTGTGTTATCTCCAGACTTCGTTATTCAAAAACACTCCTGGCCAGCCTCCCACATTCAACTTCCATGTAATCTCAAGAGTATCTAAAACCCTACTGCCCAAGTGCTCACATGTACCAAAACTTGTTGATCCATCAAAAGGCTCCTATTAACAAGCAACAATTTAATATTCTCTCCCTTGATGTAATTCCTGGCTGTGAACATCCTTGTCTCCCTGCACCACACAACCTGTGAGACCTCGACAACTCATTTTCTTTCAGACTCCCAAAGATGCATTTATTCATTGCTTCACCGGTCTGGCTGTTTCGACACGGTCAAGGGAACAGAGTCTGGAATTCGCACCCTGACCCTCTCAGACTTGCTTTCCTCCTTTAAGGTATTCCTGAAAACCTGCTTATTTGGCAATACCTTTGATCACCTGACCCAATATCCCCATCAGAATGGGGATATGTCAGAAATTCTCAATTTCTGTGAAATTATAAAAATGATAAAAATACAAACCTTTGTTGATTTGCACACACATTGTCAACACTTCACTGTCGTTGAGTGAATAATCTGTAACATCTCTTACCCAAGTTAATTGTGGGAGCACATTCACCACACGAACTGCAGTGTACAAGGAAGTCAAACATCACCCTCTCCACAGGCAATGGGACTCTGGCATTAATCACTGGTGTCTGTGGAGAGAGAAACACATAGCTGATATTTCAGGGAGTGCTAAATGCATTACAGGAAGTGAGAATGTTGCAGAATTTGATGGTCAGAAATGGAAGGAAAATGCACTCTTTTGTTGAAAAAAAGAATTATTCACTGTCAAAGATACTGTGGAAAAGTTAGTCCGTTGAGAGAGCAGCACATTGTCAGGGGTTGGGCAGCAGAGGATTAACTTACAAAAGGTCTGTGGAAGTAACAGTAAAACACTAAACAAGCCAAATAGCCTGTGCCCAACGACTTTAACTCCCCTTCCCGCTCCACCAAAGATATGCAGGTCCTGGGCCATCTCCACCGCCAAATCCCAGGCATCTGATGCCTGGACGATGAACGCCTCATCATCTGTGTTCAGATCCTCCAACCACATGGGATAAATGTGGATTTCACCAGTTTCCTCATTTCCACTCCCCCCACCTTATCCCAGATCCAGCCTTCCAACTCGGCACTGCCCTTTTGACCTGTCCAACATTTCCATCTTCCTTCCCACCAATCGGCTGCTGCCTGACCTGTTGTGCTTTTCTAGCATCACACTCTTTGACATTGAAAACATCCTGACTCTGACACTGTGTAAATCCTGCCCTGTCACTCCCTGCCAAGAAAGGCTGCGCATGCGTCCCCCTACAGCTTGCCCCTCTCAAAGTTGGCGGCCACACACGTGTCCCGTGGATCACTGCCCCCAATAAAGATGGCGGCGATCACTCACGCCTTTCACCATTTGAAGCATTTTCCCGTTTGCCACAAACACGGGCCTGGGATTTTCAAATTTGTGTTTTCCGATGTGCACTAAGTTCTGTAAAACGTCTCAGCCCGTTCCATTAACATTTCCTTCTCTTCCTGGTCAATATGTCTTTCCTTAACCATGCCCTGCACCTTCACACATTTCCAATGCCTTGGTCACAACATCACAGTGCTGTCAGTGAAGCTTATCACGTGGTATCACTTTATTCCTGATGAAGGGCTTTTGCCCGAAACGTCGATTTCGCTGCTCCTTGGATGCTGCCTGAACTGCTGTGCTCTGCCAGCACCACGAATCCAGAAGCTTATCACGTGGTTGAGTGCAGCCACACCCCTCATTCACACAGACCAACTGGCACTACCTTGTCTTCCAGCCCCGTCCCCATCCTCTTATCGGTCCTGCACTGAGATCAATCACCAGAGGCCCTTTATGGGCTGGAGCATGCTCAGTGCTTCCTGCATTTGCTGCTGTACATCAGGTATAAGAGAGAGTGTTCATTCCTGTTTCTCCTAATGTCAGACATTAACAACAACGACCTGCATTGTATGGAGCCTTTCACACTGACAATTCTCCTAAAGTGCTTCACGAATGCTGGAAACATTGATTAAAGAGAACAACTTTAAGGTACATCTTTGAGGAGTACAGAGGGGGTTGGGAAGGATATTGAAGAGGTTTTTAGATCAGACAAAACGTCTAAAGAGCAACCCACCCAGACCCATTCCCCTACATCTAACACCACGGGCAATTTAGCATGGCCAATTCACCTAACCTGCACATTTCTAGACTGTGGGAGGAAATCGGAACACCCGGAGGAAACCCACGCAAACTGGGAGAATGTGTAAATTCCACACAGACAGTTGCCTGAGGTGGGAATAGAACCCAGGTGTCTGGTGGTGAGAGGCGGCAGTGCAAACCACTATGCCACCGTGCCGCCCATCTGCAGCTGTGTCCTCTGCAGCTCCAAACATGGAGTGATGTCCGTGGAGAACAGCTTACAACGGAGACAGTTCGTGGCTGACCATAGTGTAACAACCCCTTGTCCTAGCCCCCCTACCCCACACACCAGTCCATGTTCTCACAGCCTGTCATTACACACTACCTATGGTTAGCCACTAACAGTCTCCATTAACAGCTAGTCGCCCCCCCCAGCCAGATCGTTATCCACTCCTTTATCCAACCCTTCTTCTCACTCTATCTCCACCTATCCTTTAATCCTTACATCCTCCCCTAAACCCTACCTTCTGCATATAAACCAAAATTTCTTTCTCTCAGTATCAGTTCTGAGGAAGGGACACCGGATCTGAAACGTTAACTCTGATTTCTCATCACAGATACTGTCAGACCTCCTGAGCTTTTCCAGAACCTCCTGGTTGTTGTTTCTGATTTACAGCATCTACAGTTCTTTTGGTTCTAATTTACCGCGAGTTTGTAATTCAGGTCCAACAGCCTCTGTCCCCGTCTCTCCCAACCACACCCAGTGACACTGCACCTGCACAGCTCATGGACAGGTGTTGTCTTGCTGGCCACACCCCTCATTCACTCCAATTGGCTGCAGGACCACACAGACTCTCCTTCCATTGGTCTGGAGCTGCCGTAAATCAGCCGGGCCCAATTGTGATGAGAGTGGAGGGGTAATCCCTCTCTCTGCCCTGGGATGAGCTTCATCATTCACAGTGACTGGGGCAGTATCACAGAGCACAGGACCTGGGGATTATTCAGCCCATTGGGGCTGTACTCTCTCCCTCTGGTGATGCTGCAAATCTGTCCCAATTCCCCTCCTATTTGCCCACAGCCCCCCAAATCTTTCCTTAAAAATTAAAATTCCAAGTCTCTTTCAGAATGCCTGCTGAATCTGTGTCGTTCAGACTGTTCCAGATGCTCAGAACTTACTGAGTACAATAATGTTCACATTTTCACTTTGTATTATTTGTCAATTACTTGAAAGTAGTTACTAAAAGTTGTGACAATGTTAAAAATTCCTCTCTCTCCGCAAATTCAAGACCTTGGAACCAAATCTGCACCAGGTCAAAATCACTGCTTCACCTTCTCAGCTCCAAGGACAATTATCTGTGCTGCAGCTTGCTCTCCACAAAAGAGGAACGCATTTTAGTTTATTAACATCATGGACATGTGCAGCACAGAAACTGAACTTCGGTCCAATTCGTCCATGCCAACTAGGAATACTAAACTGCTGGAGTCCCATTCGCCAGCTATTGGCATGTATCCATCAAAACCCTTCCTGTTCACGTACCCAATCGGATGCCTTTTAAATGTTGTGATTTTATCAGCCTCCACTACTTCATCTGGCAGCTCATTCCATACACACACCACACTCAGCTTGAAAACGTTGCCCTTAGATTCCTTTTAAATCGTTGCCCTCTCAACCATGTGCTCTAGTATTGGACCCACCTAACCTGAGGAAAAAGAACCCCGGCTGCTCACCTTATCCATGCCCCTCGTGATTTTATAAATCTCCATGAAGTCACCTCTCAGTCTTGGACTCTCCAGGGAAATTAACCCCAGCCTATTCAGCCTCTCCCTGTAGCCCAAATCCTCCAAACCTGGCAACGTTTTTGTAAATCTTGTCTGAACCTTTTCACGTTTCACAACATCCTTCCCAGAACAGGGAAATTCAAACTGAAAACAGAATTCGAGAAGTGGCATAATCAATGTCTTTTAAATGTTGTAATTGTACTAGCCTCCACCCCTTCCCTTGGCAGCTCACTCCAAACATGCACTGCCCTCAAACTGTCCAACTCTAGCAAAGTCCTTGTAAACATTTTCTGAAAAGTTTCCAGTTTCACAACATCATTCCTGGAACAGGGAGATTGGAACTGAAAACAGAATTCCAGAAGAGCCTGAATCAATGTCCTGTACAGCCACAACATGACGGAGAGCATAACAAACGCTGCATTCACTCCCTTACCTACCTGTGACTCTCCTTTCAAGGAACTATGAACCTGCACTCCAAGGTCTCTTTGTTCAGCAACACTTCCCAGGGCATTACCAGTGAGTGTATAAGTCCTGCCCTGATTTGCCTTTCCAAAATCCAACAGCTAACATTTATCTAAATTGAACTCCGTCTGCCATTCCTTGCTCTACTGGCCCATCTGATCAATATCCTGTTGTATTCTGAACTAACCTTCTTCGCTGTCCACTACACCTCCAATTTTTGGTGTCTTGTGCAAAGCTACTAACCATACCTCATATATTCACACCCAAGTCATTTAGTTAAGGACCCAATAATCAATCCTTATAGCACACTACTGCTCACAGTCCTCCAGTTCACAAAGCAAATCTCCATCATCACCCTCTGTCTCCTACCATCAAGCCAGTTTTGTTCCCAAATGCCTTGTTCTCCCTTCATTCCATGTTATCGAACCCTGCTAACCAATCTGATTTGTGGAACCTTGTTGAATGTCCATATAAACAACGTTCACAGCCTGGTTTAATCAATTTTCTTTGTCACTTCAAAACACTCAGTCAGCTTAGTGAGACACGATTGCGCACGTACAAAGCAACATGACCTCCCACATCCTATATTCAATGCTCTAGCCAATAAAGGAAAATACACTGAACACCTTCTTCATCATCCTATCTACCTGCAACTTGACTTGCAAGGACTATGAATCTGCAGTCCAAGGTCTCTTTGTTCTGCAAACGTTTCCAGGGCCTTGCCATTCAGTGTATAAGTCCTGGACTGAAAAACGTGTTGCTGGAAAAGCACAGCAGGTCAGGCAGCATCCAAAGATCAGGAGAATCGACGTTTCGGACATGAGCCCTTCTTCAGGAATCCTGAAGAAGGGCTCATGCCCGAAATGTCGATTCTCTTGATCTTTGGATGCTGCTTGACCTGCTGTGGTTTTCCAGCAACACATTTTTCAGCTCTGATCTCCAGCATCTGCAGTCTTCACTTTTCCCTAGTGTATAAGTCCTGCCGTGACTTGCTTTTCCAAAATGCAGCATCTCACATTTATCTAAATTAACCCGTATCTGATCAATATCTAACTGTAACCTGAGGTGACCTTCTTCACTATGCACAATAGTTCCAATTTTGAATGACCTGCAAACTCAGTTACGATAGCAATTCATTTAAATGAATGACGAAACAAATCCAGAAATAAATATCTATTTCTCTGAGTTTGAACGTGCTCTGTGTAAATCCTGCCCAAAGACTCTGTTCCTGAGAAAGGCTGCACTTGCGCCTGGCTGCACCTTGCCCCCTACAAAGATGGCGGCCGCGCACGTGGCCAGTGAATCGTTGCCCCGAATAAAGATGGCGGCGCTCACTCAGGCCTGCACCCTCGCTGAGGCAATTCCCCATTTACTGCAAACATTGGACTGGCACATTCAAATTTGTGTTTTGCGACGTACACAACATGTTTGTAAAACCTCTCCCCTCATAGCAACACAGTTTTTCTCCCGTTTCCCTCTGTTTATATCTTTCTTTCCTTACCGTATCCTTTTGCTCCATAACTTCCTGAGCATTCATTACAGCGACTCTGCGCCACGCACGGGGGTGATCACGTCGTTTTGTCTAGTTCTGCCCCTAGTTCACTTTGATTGGTTGGAGGACCAACCTCCCGCCAGGTCCTCCAGATCCGCCCACCGTCCTTTCATTGGTCCGGTGCTGACATCAATCACCCGGGGTCCCATTGTTGGCTAGAACATGCGCAGTGCGTCCTGCTTTTGTTGATATGTTGGGTAATGTGATGGGAGAGTTTACTGAGGGGAAGGATCCCTTTGTGTGAGCTCTGCAGTGGATTTCCTTTATTCATGGAGGGAATTGCCTTCCTACTCCTGACTGTATAGCTGTGATTGATGAATCAATGCCATCTGAACCAGTACATAAACACCCCATTTTCACAACATCTCAGATCTTCAGCACATTGTATCACACTCTTCTTTGGAGATAAAAAATAGCATGAAATGGAGCCTCAAGGAATCAGAGCAGGAGTAGGGCATTCATTCCCTTCAGCTTGTTCCCCAATTCTATCAGATCATGGCTGGGCCAACCCAGACCTCAACAGCTGTTTTATGCTTGATCTGCATAGCCCTCAACTGCTCAATATTTCAAAAATCTATCTGCCCTCTTTTAGAATAATTTGAGACAGAATCATACATTCCCTACTGTGTGGAAACAGGCCCTTCGGCCCAAAAAGCCACACTAACCCTCTGAAGAGTAACCCCACCAGATCCATTCCCCTACCACATTTAACTTTCACAATTGTTTGGGCTAGAAAATTCTAGCCATTTACTGAGAGAAAAAAAGTCTTTACATTTTTTACAAAATGAATGTTCCCTTATGTAATGTTTGGTTTAAGACTTCATTGGTGCTAGAAGATCTAGTCAACATCTACCCTGTCAAGCTCCTCAGAATCTTGTTTCTATCAGATCACCCCTTATATTATGTGGGCGGCACAGTGGGTAGCACTGATGTCTCACAGTGCCAAGACCTGGGTTTAATTCCTGCCTCAGGTGACTGTCTGTGTGGAGTTTGCACGTTGTCTGCGTGGGTTACCTCTGGGTGCTCTGGTATCCTCCCACAATCCAAATAAAAGTGCAGGTTAGGTGAATTGGCAATGCTAAATTGCCTGTAGTGTTAGGTGAAGAGGGAAATGTAGGGGAATGGGTCTGGGTGGGTTGTGCTTCGTCAGATCGGTGTGGACCTGTTGGGCCAAAGGGCCTGTTTCCACACTGTATGTAATCTGTCGAGATTTTATTGAATAATGACCTAACCTGTTTAGCTATTCTTCATAGGTCAACATTTTCATCCTTGAAGCAGCTGGCTGAATCTTTTTTTTGAATGGTCTCCAATATTGGTTTATCCCTTATTAAATATGGGAGCTAACATTGTATACAGTACTCCAAGTGAGGTCTCAGCAACAGCCAGTGTGGTTAACCAATCCTCACTCCATGCCAATACGTTACCCCTGACACAGTGAGCTCCTGTATTACGCAATTAACTTTTCTATAGCACCTTATCATTTGCATTTTTAAAATCCAAATACAGAACATCATTGGATTGCCCTTTATCAGCCCTGCTTGTTATCTCCTCAATGAACTGTCGCAAATTTGTTATAGTGTCTCTTTCACAAAACCCAGTCTACAATGTTAAATGATAAGCTTTTCTAAATGTCCTGCTATTTATTACTTTAATATTCGACTCTACCGTATTACAAAAGCAGATATTAAACTAACTAGTCTATAGTTTCCTGATTTCTGTCTCCCTTCCCGTCTTGATCAGGTACATCAATCCACTGGATGCTTCCTGTATCCCCTGATTCTGGAATATTCCAATCGATGACTTGAACATCTCTGCAGTCAGTTGCCTTAAAAGTGTTTGATCCAGGCCATTAGGTCCTGTCTGCCTTCAGTCCTATTAGTTGGTCAATACTTTGTCCCTTGTGACAAAGACTGATATAACATTTTTCTACTCATGATTAACTTGCTTATTTGCTACCTTTAGGATGATAACGGTATCCTCCTTCATGAAGATCAATGTAAAATATCGGTTTAAATTATCTGCTGTTTCCTTGTACCCATTATCAATTCCACAGTCAGAAAATCCAAGGGTTCGATGCTGACTTTAGGTACTCAATTTTTATATACCTGTACAATTCTTGCCATTCATTTTTGTTTCTTGTCAATTTAATTACATGATCAGTTTTCTCCCTTTTTAGTCATCCGCGGCTATATCATTCTTTTCCTTGTGGGTACTGCTCTTGACTGCCTTTGTTACCCACGGGCGGTTCACCTTTCTCTTCGTGTTCTCCTTTTTGCTTCAAATTAACTTTTGCTAAGAATTAGGTAAAACAAAACTCATCATATTACAGTGACTGAGCATGTGATTTTTTTTAAACATTGGATGCCTTAATGTTCTCATTGGGTTTTGCTTTTTCAAGGAAGATCTGTGATCATCTGCAAAGTAGGTGGCAGCTGATTCACTGTTAATTTCCAAAATTAATTTGGATACTTGCAAAAAGAAATTATTTGCATTACTGTGAGAGCAGGGATCTAGCCAAAGAGCTATTTTAAAAAGGCGACACAGTTGTGATGGGTTGAATAGGGGCCTCTGATTTCAAAAGCACAATGTGATCCAAGTTGTCTTCTAATCTGTGCTGTACTAATTCTTTCTGATCGAGATGACTGGGTTGGCATGTGTGCAGGTTGTAGCAGGATCTCTGACTGCCACAAACCGATCTGGGGGAACAGCTCCTGTGTCAGTGACAGTGCTGTTGAACCAGGGCTGCAAACCCACAATCCGAAGAACTGCAGGTTCGGTGAATTGGTCATGCTAAATTGCCATAGTGTCCAGCGATGCACAGTTTCGGTGCATTAATCAGGGGGAAACATTGAGGAATAGGTTTGGTTGGGATACTCTTTGGAGGGTTGGTGTGGATTTGTTGGGCTGAAGGGCCTGTTTCCACAATGTAGGGATTCCATGCTGTGAGTAATTTTGGGGATCTAACAGAATCCTGGTATTCAGAGGGTTCTCTGTTAGTTAAAATAGTATTGTACATTACCTTCTGAAGCAGTTTGAGGTAGACTGCTCTGTGCAATTCCACAGAACAGATGCTCTGGAACCAATCATGGAACAGCTATTTTAGACCTGATAATATGATTGATTAATGAGCTCAATGTAAAAGACCGTTTTGGTAAGATGCAATGCAGCATGATAGAATCTAGCTTTAGGGTGAGGAATTTGGTTCTTCAACTAGTATCTAAACTGGAAGGCAGTGACAAGGGGATAAGGTAGTAGTTCGCTAAACAGGAATGGGACTATAGTTAGAATGTTAAAGCAGAAGAATATATTCAGTTATATTATAATTCTCAACAATATTTATTAACTTGTAAAAGAAATACACGATGAATAGCGGTGCATAGCTGAGGGAATTATGAGGGACATCAATTGAAAGAAAAGATGTACAAAACTGCAAAGATGATGGTAGACCAGAAGGTTTAAAAATTTCAAACTGTCGAAGGATGAACAAAACAACAGATGGAAGATATTTTGTCCCTTGTCAGAGAGACTGTTGTAACATCTTTGCTCCCATTAATACCTTGCTTATTTCCCAGCATTAGGATGGTAACAGTATCTTCCAGATTAGTAAGATAATTGGGCAATTTAACCCACCAGTTACTCAGCCTAAAACACAGTGCTCTTGTGATGCTGTGTTAGTGTCTCCAACTTTGAGCCAGAAGGCCTGGAACTGTCCCAACTGCTCCAGAGGTGTCATAATGCATTGAAATAGGTTGATTGGGAAAGCAATATGAGACAAACTTCAGTAATTGAATGGACAATGTTGATGGTCTCTGGAAATTCCAAACATGACTGTTTTGTATCCTCACCTGAGGCCTGATCTCAATTAATCTGCCTCGTTTAAATGGAATTGCCTTTTCTTGTGTTGAATATAATTGAAGTTTGTCCTGTCTGCAAAACATGTTGCAATCTGTCAAAGAACAAGATTGAAAACTCCGATCAGCTGATAGCCTGTTCAAGGGCTTAAACCAGTGTCCTTTTCCACTGGTACAGTAGGCGCTACAGAATTGATCCCATTTCCCATTAAACTGAGACAGATGGTGGTGAACTTGCTGGAATGTCTTTCACTGAAACATTTTTGAATTAAAATAAATTACTTTGGTTGCGGTGCAATTGAATTTAGAGATTTAGTGGGAAGTATCGACTGTTATCTCTTTGTTTGTTTCATCGCAGAAGGGATGAGACCAGCCCAACGCCAGCCGAAACAGTGGAGAAACTGCCAGTTTTAAAATGCGTAACTCTGCTTCATTAGCCGGTCTGACTGAGTCATCCAGACTCAAACATCATGACTGGAGGTGGGCATTTTGTGTTCACTGTGGATGCTTTTACAGAGTTCAAAATTAATGCATAACATATTTCTTGAGAACTGAAAACAACACATACTGAAGATCACAGGAGGGAGCCGATGGCTGAGTGGTATTACTGCTAGACTGTTTATCCAAAGATCCAGGTTGCATTCTGGAGAACCAGGTTCGAATTGTGTCACAGGAAATGGTGGAATTTGAATTCAGTGAATATCTGGAATTAAGAATCTCATGACCATGAATCCTTTGTCGGGTTACGGAAAACCCATCTGGTTCACTAACGTGCTTGAAGTAAGAAACTACCATCCTTACCTAGTTCGTCCCACATGTGACTCCAGACACACAGCAATGAGCTTGACTTTTACCTGCCCCTTGGGCAATTAGGGATGAACAATGAATGCTGCTGAGCCAATGACACTCTCATCCCATGAACTTCTTTTTTAAAAAAATCGATGGAGAGACCAAGCTAACATTTTGAGTCCAGATGACCCTTCATCAAATCTCTGATTGAGTCATTGAGACACATCGTTAGCTTGCTTAGTCTCCATTGATGCTTTCTGACCTGCTGTCAGCTCCAGCATTTGCTGTTTTCAGTACAGATTCCACCGTCTGTAGTAATTTCTTTCTATACTTCTTCATTATGTTGTTTATTAAATGTCAACTAAATTGCAGCTACTACTCAACACCTTACCTACAGAGTAATATGGCCCTGGTGTCAAAAGCCTCCATTAACTTGTTCAATTACACCATAGTTTAGGACAATTGCAAAATGCCACTGTGGCTGAAAAGAATAGAATCATAGTCCCCAACATGGAAATGAACCCTTCGGTCCAACTCATCCATGTCAACCAAATTTCCCAAACTATGCCAGAGCGGTTTGCCTGAATTTGGCTCATATTCCTCAACCTTTCCTATTCATGTACCTCTCCAAAGGTCTTTTAAATGTTGTAACTGCACTTGCATCTACCACTTCTTCTGGCCGTTCATCCCATGTCCCAACCAATCTCTTTGTGAAAACGTTGGCAACTGATAGTTTCACTGTTGACCAAGGTGTGTGAAGCACTGGGGATGATTGTTCGTTCAGGACCACCCCTGTCTGAGCACAGCTTGAATGTAGCTTGGGCCTCCTTGTGGGTTACCACATGCTGCTCAAGGCTTTGTGTTTGCGCAACGCAGCTGTCTATGGGTGGGGTGTTGTGGAAGGAAGGAGGAGGCATGAAGGAATTAATGAATTTATGGAATGTGGGTGTCACTGGCTGTGCGAACATTTATTCCCTCATTCTAATGCCCCTGAGAAGGTGGTTGTGAGCTCCCTTTTTGAATCACTGCAGTCTGTGTGGGTTGTAGGCCTATTGGTAGTGCTATTGGGAGGGAATTCCAGAATTCAGGACTGCTGAAAGATTTTCAACTCCAGATGGTAGTGGCTTGGAAGGGAACCTGCAAGACGTGATGTTCCCATGAAACTGCTTCCCTTTTCCTTTTATTTGGTATTGGTCATAGGTTTGGAAGATGCTATTGAAGTGTTATGAATTGATGTAATGTATCTTGTAGATAGTACATAGTGCTGCTCTGGGCATCAGTGGAGGAGGGACTGAAGGTGGTGCCAATCAAGCAGTCTGTTTTTTCCTGACACTGTCAAGCTTCTTGAGTGTCCTTGGAGCTGCAGCCAAATCTAGCCAAGCAGTGAATATCCTATTGCACTGCTGAGTTGATTCTTGTAGATTTTGGACAGGCTTCAGAGATTTGGAGGGTGGTTTACTTACCGTAGTTATATGGAAAGTCCACTTCAATTTCTAGTCAATAGTAAACCCCCAGAATGTTGATGGTGGGGGATTTGGTGATGGTGGGTTTGAAGAAAGAGGCTGCAAGGTTTTTGGTGAAGGAGCGTCAGGCTGAAAGCTAGGGAGGGGGAATAAGGTAGAGGCTAGAAATGGATGGGTGGGGAAAGATGCTGCAAAGGAGACATCACGGTTTTTTTCTCTGTGCTGGGCCCAGCTGGTCTGCTGACACTACTGTAGGGATATTGTGCCTCACCTCACCAAATCAAACAGCCTCTCACCATAGTCTTTCCAATACCATGTCCATTAAACACCTTGTATTAGTCCATTCCTCTTACTTCCTCCTTTTGAAATAAGAACATTAGAGCATTATAATTAGGAGCAGGAGTATTAATCCAGCCCCTTGTACCTGCTCTGCCATTTGATACAGACATGGTTAATCCCATCTTAGCCTGAACACCACTTTCCTGCCAGCTCTCATTAACTCTACAACCCATTACTAATTAAAATCCTGTGTGGCTCTTATTTAAATTTACTTCATGTCCCAGAATCCACATTGTTCTGAGGTAGTGAATTCCCAAGATTCACCATCCTCTGAGAGAAGTAATTCCTCCAACATTCCCTTTATTGTAAACTTATGACAACTCATTGTCGATTGAATCATCTTCTCTGCATCTACTTGGTCAATCCCTTGACCATTTTATAAACCCTCAATGATACCACCTCTCATTCTTGGGCTGCAATGAATATGAATGCAAATAGTGGTTGTAGTTCAGCTTGTGACATTTTAATAACTGTGGCAGAGGATGTTTGTTCAAAACTGAGCTGGACAGTTAGTGCTTTTCAAATAAGAAATAGTTGATGAGATTAAGTACATCAATATATTGAAGTTTTGTTTTTAGGAAGACGTACTGTTGGGAAGATTTGGTTAAGGGAATATTACAGTCAAAGCTGTGGAAGATTAACCTCCACCCATGTGTGAGGTCGTACACTGTGGTCAAAAGACTAAAGAGACCACTTCCTCTTTGGAAATATGTCCTTAAATAGGGCAGAGGGATCTGGAGATAGGAATGAGTCACTGGCAGCAAATGGCACTGGTTTGTGAGGTTAGATGGAGAAGTAGGTCATGGGTTTATTTCTGGGGCGACAGAATGGAAATGTGTTCGATATGTGTAGGACCATGGACAGATCACCCTTGGAGCACTGCACACAGTTCGGATCGGGGAAGGTAAAGAATAGTTACTGGGATTATATCCAAACTGAGTTTGAATTCATCAAGTAAGATTGGGCAGTGTTGTCTCATTGAAAAAAGAGTGACATGGTCCAGTTACGTTTGAACGAGTAGACATGGAAAAGATGTTTCTGCTTGCGAATGACAGAATCCACTGGATCTGGGGATATAATTGTAATCATTATTAAATCTAATGGGGAATTTGCAGAGGGACACAAAGTCTTTACCAAAAAGGGGTTTGTATGTAGAACTTACTTCATCAGGAATAATTGAAGCAAATCAGAGATGAATTCAAGGAGGAGCTTGGAATACAAGAAATCGAAGAAAACTATATTGATGGGTTTAGGTTGAGAAGGAAGTATGTGTAAATCACAAATACTGAGAACCTGTCTTTGTGTCCTGAAACTATACATCTGTGTTGTTCTGTGACATTTCTATAGGAACAGCAGCGGCAGCAGTAAACAAGGCAGCTCACCCTTACCATTCTTGGAGAAAAGCAGAATCTCTGGCCACACAAAAGGGAAATAGCTCTATTGAGGAGGTGGTTCAAACAGTGGCCAATGACTCGATCCGCAGAGACAGTGTGCCTTCATTACCTGGTGAGAAAGGTGAATTCTTTAACCAGAAATAATGTTTTGTCCTTCCACTGATCTCATGACTTAAGCGGGGAAATGTGACTCTTCAGTTAGATGATTTGAATCAATCAAATATTTTGCTACGTTAGCACTCCTTCCCTACCCAAAGGATATGTGGGTCAAATAGGCACATGTCCTGCACTGATTTATTTCAAGATTCCTTTATTCAGTCATGTGCTTAAGCTATTCAATCCAACTTCCTTGTGTTTCCCTTGGATCTGTGGTTGTGCATAAGGAAACTTAAGCAATGTGTGATTCAATATCAAAGTTGTGTTGAATAAATAACTGTAACCCAAATCTGCTCCTTGAGCCGATAATTAATCCAAGGATTCTAGCTCAGCCCTTAACTTCAAGTTCAATTTATAAACCTTTCAGTGAGCAATGCAAAATAACAAAGAACGATGTCAATCATTTATTGTCTCTCCAGACTCTACTTCTGTTCCCACTGAGAACTCCCTTAAATTCGACGAGTCAATGACTGAAGATCAGATTGAAGAGAAATCATTCCGTTCCTTCTGCCATCAGAGAGCCATCACCACTTTCATATGGGGAAGGAACGCAGCCAGCAGCATGATTCAGATGAGGACATAGGGTGGGACCAATCGGCTTCTCCAATGGATTAGGGTGAGTGGTGGTACCAATTGCTGGGATCTCCATGCTTGGAATAGTTGCTCCTCTCCATGTTCGAGGTATCTTGTCATGAGATTCAGATGGAGAGCACGAGGACCACATTGTGTAACGGGTGTGAGCCAACAGTTGGGTGGGGCCTGTGTTTTTGATAAAAAAAGCGAGTACCACTCGGTAACAATGTGCCCAGAGTTTATCAATTATGAAGGAGAATAAATATTTCCCATTGTCAATCTTTGTGATCGAGTTACCATGTGGTGAAGACAAAGATTAATATTCAATGGTATTCATTGCTCCCCCAATCAGATAAACACCAGGCAAATTTGACTGCGAAGAATGTCCCTGAATTTACACCTTTCCACTGTCCATTAAAGGTAATAAGATGCAAAATATGTCGTTGCAGATGAATTTGATTTGAACAAGAGACATTTGTGTAGATAATAAGACGTATTCTCATTGGAAGGATATGGTTAGTGATATCCTGGACGGATCAATGTTGGAGCCCTATTTATTCACTATTGATAATGAAAGGAAAACCACATTCAAAATTTGGGGCCACTCTGCAGATTACAGCGATTCCAAGTGTAGGTAGATGGAAGTATAGCATTAGAAAGCAATATTGATAGATTCAGTAAATGAGAAAAACAACAACAGATGAGTTTGTGTCGGCAAGTGAGAGGTTGGATCAAAATAGGATATTTCTTGATTGTGAAAATAGAGAGAGAGTGATTGATCCAGCTCTATAGTTTATGAAAATGTCACATACAGGTTCAGAAAAGTGATCAAGGGTCCGGTGGAATGTTGAAATTGATCTCTGCAGAAGACGAGAAACCAAAGGATTAGAAGTCATGCTTCAGCAAATCCGAACCTCGTTAGGCCAAGCTGTCAGGGCTGGGCACCACGGTTTAAGGAGAGTATCACTCTGAGTGGAAGGGCAGTGTAGATTTACTGAAGTGATACTTGGATTCCAAGGCTTAATTTAAGAAGAAAGATTAAACAGATAAACTGTTAGAGTCAGAACATTGAGTTGTGATAACGGGGAACACTTTTATGCACAGAAATGGATAAAGTTCCACAAACAGCGATTGATTGGAAATCATTTGCAAATTTTAAATCTGAGATTGGTAGATTTGGAATGAAAATGATGAAGGATTATGGGACAAAGACAGATTTGTCATGATGAGGAAGATTACCATGATTTGGGTGAATGGTGGAATAGGCTCATGGAGCTAAATAGCCTCCTCGTGCTCTGATGTTGACGTAACCATGGCACCCTTATTCTCTGCAAGTGCAATTCCTGTTGTGTTTTTGGTTATTTATCAGAACCTGGCAGCAAATTAGTGACTGGAGTCGTGACCAGAAAATTATCAGGATGAGGGCCTTCGCCGGTCTTAATGTGTTTCACAGATGATGAAATGACACAGCCAGCAACTCTCCTTCCGTCTCTCTGCCACTCTCTGCCCCCTCTCTCCTCCCCTCCCACCCCCCTCCCCCACCCTCTTGCACGCTCCCGGCTCCCCCCTCTTAACACCCCACCCCTCTCCCCACCCCTCTCTCCCCCACCCACTCTTTGCACTCTCTCGCCACCTTGCCCCCATCGCCCCACTCACCCCCCTCTCGCCCCCCACACACCCCCCTCGCCTCCTCCTCTCGCCCCCCTGTTGCCACCCTCTCGTCCCCCTTGCCCCCCTCGCCTCCCACTCCTCCCCTCGCTCCCCCTTCGCACCCCCTCTCTAACCCCTCTTGCCTCCCCTCTCGCCCCCCTCTCGCTTCCCCCTCTCCCCCCTCGTGCCCCCCTCATCCCCCCTCGCCTCCCCCTCGCCCCCCTTTGCCCCCCTCTCGCACCCCCTCCGGACCCCCGGGCCATCCATTCGCCCCCCACACCTCCTTTTCACGCCTTCTTCCCCTTTCCCCACTCCCTCCCACCCCATCGCCCCCCTTTCATCACCCCCCTCTTGCTGCCACCCTCTCGCCCCTCCGCACCCCCTCACACCAATTCTCCCACACCCTCTATCCCCCTCCCTCTACCCCCCTCCCTCTATCCCCCTACTCCCTTCCTCTACCCCCACTACCTGCCCTCCTTCTACCCCCCACGCTCTCCCCCTCCCTCTCCGCCCCCCCACCCCCCTCTACCCCCCTCTTCCTCTACTCCCTCTCCCTCGACCCCCTCCTTCTATCCCTCTCCCTCTAAACCCCCTCCCACTATCCACCCTCCCCATCTCTCTCACTTTCTTTCTTGCCGCTCCCTCACAGCCACTCTGCCACTCTCGCTCTTTCTCGCTCCCTCACTCCCTCGTTCCCACGCTCCCACGCTTCTATGCTCCTACTCTGCCAATCTCTCTCTCTCCTTTCTCTCTCTCGCTCTCTCTCGTATCTGCCCTCTCTCTCTCTTGCTCTTTCTTGCAGCTCTCTCTTGCGCTCTCTCTTCCTCGTGCTCTCTGTCTCAGCCCTCCCTCCCTCTCTCACACCACTCTGTCTCTCATCCCTCTGTCTCTCACTCAACCCCTGTTTCTCTCGCCCTCTTGCTCTCCCCATCTCTCTCTCTCACTCCGTTCTCTTTCACTCCTTCTGTCTCTCGCTCTCCTTTCTCCCCTCTCTCACACCCCCTTTCTCTCCTCTCTCTCCCCCATCACTGTCGCCCTCACTTGCCTCTCTCTCTTTTGCATGTGACCCTCTCTCTCTTTTACACACACTTTCGCCCCCGTCTCTCTGTATATCTCTCTCTTTGTTCCCCCTGTCACCATCACTCACCTCTCTCGCTCTCTCTCTATCCTTCTCTATCACCTCTCCCTCTCGGTCCTCTCACTCTCTCTCACTCTCTCTGTCGCCCTTCTCTAACCCCTCCCATGCTCTTTCTCAATCACTCTCTCCCTCAACTTCTCTCCCACACCCTCTCTCCCTCTCTCTTTCCCTCGCTCTCTCACTCTCTCTCGTATTTGGCCCCTCCTTCCCTCTTTCTTGCAACTCTCTTCCTCTTTCTCTTCTTTTCTCTAGCTCGTTCTCTTTCTCACTCACTCTCGGTCACTCTCTCCCTCTCTCTGTGACGCCCCCCTCTCTCCAACTCGCTCCTCTCTCTCTCTCTCTCTCTCTCCCCCCCACTCTATCCCACTCTCTCCCGTATCTCTCTCTCTTGCCCCACTCTTTCTTTGGCACAACTCTCTCTCTCTCACACCACCTCTCTCCGTCATTCGGTCTTGCCTCATCGCTCTCGCATCCTCTCTTCCTCTCTCACCCCTCTGTCTCTGCCTCTCCGGGCTTTCCCTCTGTCTCTCGCCTCCTCTCTCTCTCTTTCACCCATCTCTCATTGCTTTACC
Source organism: Chiloscyllium punctatum (assembly GCF_047496795.1). NCBI lineage: Eukaryota > Metazoa > Chordata > Chondrichthyes > Orectolobiformes > Hemiscylliidae > Chiloscyllium > Chiloscyllium punctatum. Next base: position 48,402,372 of record NC_092766.1, on the reverse strand, counting down.
TCTCGTTCGCCCCGTCTCTCCCGTGTATCCCTTCTCTCTCGCTCCGACTCTCTCTCGTGGCCTCTCTCTCACACTCTCACTTTCCCCCATTCTTTCTCTGTAGCCCTCTGTCTCTATCCTGCCCCCACCTCTCTCTCTTCCAATCCTCTGTCTCTCGACCATCTCTCTCTCTCGTGTTCACTCTCTCTCTGTCTCTTACTCTCTCTCTCTTGCCCCCTCTCTCCGTCTCTCTAGCACCTCTCTCTCTCTAGCCGCCTCGTTCTCTCACTGTCCCTCTCACGCACTCGCTCGCTCACTTGCTCGCCCAAATTCTTCATCTCTCTGTGTCTCCTGCTATCGTTCTGGCTCTCTCTCGCACTCGCCCTCTTCTCACTCGCCCTCTTCTCACTCGCCCTCTTCTCACTCGCCCTCCTCTCACTCGCCCTCCTCTCTCTCACCCCCCTCTCTCTCTCTCTCTCTCGCCCCCTTCCTCTCAGACTCGCCCCACTCCCACTTTCTCTCACCCCCTCCCACTCTCTCTTGTACCCCTCCCTCTCTCTTGACCCCCTCTCTCTCGCCCCCTCCCTCTCTCACTTGCCCCCTCCCTCCCAGACTCGCCACCCTCTCTCTCGCCCCTCTCCCTCTCAGACTTGCCCCCCTCTCTCTCGCCCCCCTCCCCCTCAGACTCGCCCCTCTCTTTCTCTCGCCCCCGTCCCTCTCACTCTCGCCCACTCCCTCTCTCTCTCGCCCCACACCCACTTTCTCTCGGCCCGCTCCCGCTCTCTCTTGTACCCCTCCCACTCTCTTGACCCCCTGTCTCTCACCCCCTCCCTCTCTCTCGCCCCCTTACTCTCTCTCGTCCTCTCCCCCTCTCTCTCTCACTCCCCTCTCTCTCTCGCCCCCTTCCCTCTCTCTCATCCCTCTCTCTCATTCCCCTCTCTCTCCCTCGCCCCCTCCCTCTCTCTCTCTTGCCACCGCCCGCTCTCTCTCGTCCGCCTCCCACTCTCTCTCGTCCACCTCCATCTCTCTCGTCCCCCTCCCTCTCTCTCTCGCCCCCTCCTCTCTCTCTCGCCCACCCCCTCCCTCTCTCTCTTGCCTCCGTCCCTCTCTCTCCCCCTCTCTCTCACTCCCTCCCTCTCTCTCGCCCCACTCCCTGTCCCTCTCGTCCCCTCCCTCCCTCTCTCTCGCACCCTCCCTCTCTCTATCTCTCACCCCTCCCTTTCTCTCTCCCTCCTCCTCCCTCTCTCTCTTGCCCCCTCCCTATCTCTCTCTCACCCCTCCATCTCTTTAAATCGCTCATTTCTCTTGCCCCGTCCCTCTCTCTCTCATCCCCTCCATCTCACTCTCTTGCCCCCACCCCACTCTCTCTCGCGCTCTCCCTTTCTCTCGCACACTCCCTCTCTCTCTCTCGCCAACCTCCCTCTCTCTCTCGTCCCTCTCTCTGTCCCTCGCCCCCTCCCTCTCGCTCTCTCTTGTACCCCTCCCACTCTCTTGACCCCTCTCTCTCACCCCCTCCCTCTCTCTCGCCCCCTTACTCTCTCTCGTCCTCTCCCCCTCTCTCTCTCACTCCCCTCTCTCTCTCGCCCCCTTCCCTCTCTCTCATCCCTCTCTCCACTCCCCTCCCTCTCTCGCTCGCCCCCTCCCTCTCACTCTCTCTCTCGCACACTCCCTCTCTCTCTCTTGCCCCCCTCCCTCTCTCTCATACCTCTCTCTGTCTCGACCCCTCCCTCTCTCTCTCGCCCCCTCCTTCTCTCACTCTAACCCCTCCTTCTCTCTCTCTCACTCTCCCTCTCTCTCTCTCGCCCCCTCTCATTCTCGTCCCCGCCCTCTCTCTCTCGCACTCTCCCTCTCTCTACCCCTCCCCCTCTCTCTCCCCATCCCTCTCACTAACTCGCCCCCTCCCTATCTCGCTCGCCCCATTCCCTCTCTCTCTCTCACACCCCCTCCCTCTCTCTCAATCCCCCTCTCTTGCCCCCTCTCTGTCTCGTCCCCTCCCACTCTCTCTCTCTCGTCTCCCTCTCTCTCTCTCACCCTCTCTCTCTCTCTCTCACCCCAGGCTCTCTGGCCCCCCCTCTCCCGAACCCCTTCCCCTCTCGCTGTCGACCCCCTCCCCCTCTCTGTCTCGACGCCCTCCCTCTCTCGACCCCTCCCTCTCTCTCTCGCCTGCCCCCTCTATTTCTCGCTCCGCCCGCTCTCTCTCGACCACCTCCCTCTCTCTCACGCCCCCCTCCATCTCTCTCTCACCCCCTCCCTCTCTCTCGCACTCCTTTTCTCTCCCACCCGCCTCCTCCCCCCTCTCTCTTTCGCCCCCTCTCTCTCGTCACCTTTGCTATCTGTCTCTCGCCCCCTCGCACTCTCTCTCGCCCCTCCCTTTATCTCTCTCGCACCCCTCCCTCTTTCTTCCCCCCTCCCTCACTCTCTCTCTCACCCCCTGTCTCTCTCGTCCCCATTTCTCTTTCTCTCTCGCCTCCTCCCTCTCTCTCTCTCGCCCCCCTCGCTCTCTCTCTCGCCCCCACTCTCTCTCACGTCCCCCTCCCACTCTCACTCTCGCCATCCCTCCCTCTCTCTCTCGACCCTCCCCCTCTCTCTCGCCTCTCCCTCTCTCACTCGCCCACTCCCTTTCTCTCATGCCCCCTCCATCTCTCTCTCGCCCCTCCCTCTCTCTCTCTCAGCCGCCCTCCCTCCCTCTCTCTCATGCCCCCTCCCTTTCCCGCTCTCGCCCCCTCCTTCTCCCTCGCCCCCTTGCTCTCTCTCGCCCCCACCCTCTCTCTGTCTCTCGACCCCTCCCTCTCTCTCTCTCGCCCCTCCGTCTCTCTCTCTCTCTTGCCCCCTCCCACACTCTCTCTGGTCCTTCTCTCTCTCTCTCGCCCCCAGCCTCTCTCTTTCTCACACCCCCTCCTTCTCTCTCTCTTGCCCCCGCCCTCTCTCTCTCGACCCCCTCCCTCTCTCCTGTCCCCCTCCCTCTCACACTCACTTCCCCCGCCCTCTCTCTCTCTCGCCGCCCTCCCTCTCTCTCTCGCCCCCCCTCCCTCACTCTCTCGCCCCCTCCCTCCCTCTCTCTCTCGATCAGCCCCTCCCACTCTCTCCCCCCTCCCTCACTCTAACTCGCTCCGCCCATCTCTCTCTCGCCGCCTCCCTCTCTCTCTCGCCCCCTTGCTCTCTCTCTCTCTCTCGCCTTCACCCCCTCGCCCTCCCCCTCGCTCTATCACCTCCCTCAGTCTCTCGTCCCTCGTCCTTCTCTCTCTCGCCCCCTCCATCTCTGTATCGCCCTCCCTTTCTCTCTATCTTGCCCTCTCCCCCTCTCTCTCGCATCCCCTCTGTCTCTCGCTCCCTTCGCTCTCTCTTTCGCCCCCTAGAACTCTCTCTCGCCCCTCCCACTCTCTCTCTCGCCCTCCCTCTCTCTCTCTCGCCTGCCCCTTTCTCTCTCGCTCCCTCCCTCTCTCTCCCCCTCCCTCTCTCTCTCTCGCCCCTCCCTCATTCTCTCTCTCACCTGCTCCCCTCTCTCTCGCTCCCTCCCTCTCTCTCCCCCTCCCTCTATCTCTCGCTTCCCTCCATCTCTCTCTCCCCCATTCCCTCTCTCTCTTACCCCCTCCCTCTCGCTCTCGCCCCCTCTCTCTCGCCCCCCTCCCTCTCTCTTTCGCCCCTCCCCCTCACTCTCTCATCCTCTCTCTCTCACCCCCTCCCTCTCTCTCATCCCAACCCCCCTCTCTCACCCCATCCCATCTCTCTCTCGCGCCCCTCCTTCTCTCTCACACCCCTCTCCCTCTCTCGCCCTCCTCCCTCTCTCTCTAGGCCCCACCCTCCCTCTCTCTTTCGTCCCCTCCCTCTCTCTCTTGCACCTCCCTCTCTCTCTCTCACCCCCTCCCTCTCTATCTCATCCCATCCCCCTCTCTCTCACCCCATCCCTCTCTCTCTTGCGCCCCTCCTCTCTCACACCCCTCTCCCTCTCTCTCTCGCCCCCGTCCTCCCTCTCTCTCTCGCCCCCTCCCTCTCTCTCTCCCCATCTCCCTCTCTCTCTTGCCCACCTTCCTCTCCCTCTCGTCTCCTCCCTCCCTCTCTCTCACCCCATCCCTCTTTCTCGCTCTCACCTTCTCCCTCTCTTGCCCCCTCCCTCTCTCTCTAGGCCACACCTCTCCGCCTATCTCACCCACATCTCTCTTGCCCCCACTCTCTCGCCCCCCTCCCTCTATCTCTCACCCCCTCCCTCTCTCGTCCCTCTCGCTCTCTCTCTCTTGCCCCTCCCTCTTCCTCTCACTCCCTCTCTCTCTCGTCCGCCTCCCTCTCTCTCTCGTCCCCCTCCCTCTCTCTCTCGCCCCCTCCCTCTCTCTCTCACCCCCTCCCTCTCATTAACCCCCATCTCTCTTGCCCCGTCCCTCTCTCTCTCTCGCCTCCTCCATCTCTCACTCTCGCCCCCTCCCTCTCTCTCTTGTGCACTCCCTCTCTCTCTCTCCTCCCTCCGTCTCTCTCTCTCTCTCTCACCCCCTCCCTCTCTCTCTCTCGCCATCCCCCTCTGTCACCCCCATCTCTCTCTCTCCCGCCCACCTCCCTCTCTCTCTCGCACACTCACTCTCTCTCTCCCGCCCACCTCCCTCTCTCTCTCGTCCCTCTCTCTGTCTCTCTCGCCCCCTTCGCTCTCTCTCTCTCCTTCCTCCTCAAACTGTCTCTTGCCCCTCCTCCTCTCTCTCGCGCCCGCCCTCTCTTTCTCGTCCACGCCCTCTCTTTCTCATCCCGGGCTTCTCACTCTCGCCCTCTCCCTCTCTCTCCCCCTCCCTCTCTTTATCTCGCAACCCACCCTCTCTCTCTCTAGCCCTATTCCCTCTCTCTCTCGCCCACTCCCTCTCTCTCTCTCTCGCCAACACCCTCTCTCTCCCCCCTCTCTCTCTCGCACCCTCCATCTCTCTCTCGCCCCCCCGTCTCGCCCGCCCCCCCTGCTCGCCCGCCCCTCTCACTCTATCTCTCGCACCTCCCTCTCTCTCTCTCGCCCCTCCCTCTCTCTCTATCCCCCCTTCTCTCTCTCGCCCCAGTCCCTCCCTCTCGTCCCCGCTCCCTCCCGCTCTCTCTCTCGTCCTGCTTTCTCTTTCTCTCTCGCTCCCTCCCTCTCTCTCCCTCGCCCACTTCCTCTCTCTTGCCCCTGCCTCTCCCTCTCTCGCCCCCTCCCTCACTCGCCCCCTCCCTCTCTCTTGTCCCTCTCTCTTTCTCGCCCCCTCCCTCCCCCTCTCTCGCCCCCTCCCTCTCTCTCTCATCCCTCTCTCTTTCTCACCCCGTCCCCCTCTCTCTCTCTCACCCCATCCCTCTCTCTCTCTCTCGCCCTCTCCCTCTCGTTTGCCCCCTCCCTCTCTCTCGCCCCAGTCCCTCCCTCTCGCCCCCGCTCCCTCCCTCTCTCTCTCTCGCCCTGCTTTCTCTTTCTCTCTCGCCCCCTCTCTCTCTCTCTCTCTCTCTCGTCCCCCTCCCTCCCTCTCTCTCCCGTCTGCCTCCCTCTATCTCTCTCTCGTACCCCTCCCCTCTTTGTCTAACGCCCCCTTCCTCTCTTTCTCTCGCCCCCTCCCTCTCTTGCCCCCTTCCTTTCTCGCTCTCACCCTCTCCCTCTCTCTCTCACCCCATCCCTCCCTCTCTCTCTCTCTCTCTAGCCCCCTCGCTCTCTCTCTCTCGCCCCCTCTCTGTCTCTCGGCCCCATCCCTCTCTCTCTCTCCCTCTCGCCCCGTCCCTCTCTCTCTCGCCCCCTCCCTCCCTCGCTCTCACCCTCTCCCTTTAGTTCTCACCCCATCCCTTTCTCTCTCTCGCCCCCTTCCTCTCTCTCGTCCCCTTCCCTCTCTCTCTCGCCCCCTCGCTCTCTCTTGTCCCCTTCTCTCTCTCTCGATCTCTCCCTCCTTCGCTCTCACCCTCTCCCTCACTTTCTCAACCCATCCCTCTCTCTCTCTCACCCCATCCCTCTCTCTATCACCCCATCCCTCTCTCTCTCACCCCATCCCTCTCTCTCTCATCCCCTTCCACTCTCTCTCTCGCCCCTCCCTCTCTCTCGCCACCCTCGCTCTCTCTCTGTCTCGCCCTCCTCGGTCTCTCACTCTCGCCCCCCTCCCTCGCTCTCTCGTCCCTCTCACTCTATCTGTCGCCACTCGCTCTCTCTCTCACACCTCCCTCTCTCTCTCTCTACCGCTCCCTCTCTCTCTCTCTCTCTCTCTCTCGCTCCCTCCTTCTCTCGCCCCCTCCTTCTCTCTCTCGTTCCTCTCTCTCTATCGCCCACTCCCTCTCTCTCCAACCAGCCTCTCCCTCTCTCGCCCCCCTCTCTCTCTCTCGTCCCTCTCTCTCTCTCTCGCCCAGGCCCTCGCTCTCATCCCCCTCCCTCTCTCACTCCCCCCTCCCTCTCTCTCTCGCACCCTCCATCTCTCTCTCGCCCCCTCCCTCTCTCGCTCGCCCCCTCCCTCGCTCGCTCGCCCCTCTCACTCTATCTCTCGCCCCTCCCTCTCTCTCTCGCCCCTCCCTCTCACTCTCTCTACCCCCTCTCTCTCACTCTCTCGCCGCCTCCCTCTCTCACCGCCGCCTTCTCTCTCTCGTCCCTCTCTCTCTCTAGCCCATTCCCTCTCTCACGCCCCCTGCCTCTCCCTCTCTTGCCCCCTCCCTCTCTCGCCCCCTCCCTCTCTCTCGTCCCGCCCTCTCTCTCGCACCCTCCCTCTCTCTCTCTCTCATACCCTCCCTCTCTCTGTCTCTTGCCCCCTCCCTCCCCATCTCTGGCCCCCTCCCCGTCCCTCTCGCCCCCCTTCCTCTCTCTCTCACTCTCTCCCACCCTCGCTCTCACCCTCTCCCTCTCTTTCTCACCCCATCCCTCTCTCGCTCTCACCATCTCCCTCTCTCTCTCACCCCATCCCTCTCTCTCTCATCCCCTTCCTATCTCTCTCTCGCCCCCTCCCTCTCTCTCGCCCCCGTCGCTCTCTCTCTCGCCCTCCTCGGTCTCTCTCTCACGATCCCCTCCCTCGCTCTCTCTCTCGCCCTCCTCGGTCTCTCTCTCACGCTCCCCTCCCTCGCTCTCTCGTCCCCCTCCCTCTCTCTCTCGCCCCTCCCTCTCTCTCTACTCCTCCCTCTCTCTCTCTCACCCCTCCATCTCCCCTCTCTCGCCCTCTCCCTCTCTCGCTCATCCCTCTCTCTCTCTCTCATCAGCTGCCTCTCTCTCTCGCCCCCTGCCTCTCCCTCTCTCGCCCCCTCCCTCTCTCGCCCCAGCCTCTCTCTCATCCCTCTTTCTCTAGCCCACGCCATCTCTCTCTCATCCCCCTTCCTCTCTCTCTCGCACCCTTCCTCTCTCTGTCTCATCCCCTCCCTCTCTCTCTCTCCAGTCCACACCTCTCCCCCTATCTCACCCACATCTCTCTTGGCACCCCCCCTCACCTCCCTCCCTCGCCCTCTCGCCCCCCTCCGTCTCTCGTCCCCTTCCCTCTCTATCTCACCCCCTCCCTCCCTCTCTCTCTCGCCCCTGACTCTCTCTCTCTAACCCCTCTCCCTCTCTCTCTTGCCACATCCCTCTCTCTCTCTCTCTCTCGCACACTCCCTCTCGCTTTCGCACGCCCACCCTCTCTCTCTCTCACCCCCCTCTCTCTCTCTCCCTCCGTCCCTGTCTCTCGCCCCTCCCTCTCTCTCGTTCCCCTCCCTCTCTCTCTTGTTCCACTCCCTCTCTCTCTCGTCCGTCTCCCTCTCTCTCTCTTGCCCCCACCCTCACTCTATTGCCCTCCCTTTCTCTCTCTCTCTCTCGCACCCCTCCTTCTCGCGCTCGCCCCCTCCGTCGCTCGCCCGCCCCTCTCACTCTATCTCTCGCCCCTCCCTCTCTCTCTCTACCCCTCCCTCTCTCTCTCTCTCGCCGCCTCCCTCTCTCACCTCCTCCTTCTCTCTCTCGTCCCTCTCTCTCTCTAGCCCACTCCCTCTCTCTCGCCCCTGCCTCTCCCTCTCTCGCCCCCTCCCTCTCTCACCCCCTCCCTCTCTCTCGTCCCTCCCTCTCTCTCGCACCCTCCCTCTCTCTCTCTCTCATACCCTCCCTCTCTCTGTCTCTCGCCTCATCCCTCCCCCTCTCTGGCCCCCTCCCTCTCCCTCTCGTCCCTCTCTCTCTCTCTCGCCCACTTCCTCTCTCTCGCACCCTCCCTCTCTCTCTCGCGCACCCTCCCTCTCTCTCTCTCACCCCCTCCCTCCCTCGCTTTCACACTCTCCCTCTCTTTCTCACCCCATCCCTCACTCGCTCTCACCCTCTCCCTCTCTCTCTCACCCCATCCCTCTCAATCTCACCCCATCCCTCTCAATCTCACCCCATCCCTCTCTCTCTCTCGTCCCCTTCCTCTCTCTCTCGCCCCCTCCCTCTCTCTCGCCCCCCTCGCTCTCTCTCTCGCCCTCCTTGGTCTCTCTCTCTCTCGCCCGCCTCCCTCTCTCTCTCGTCCCTCTAACTCTATCTCTCGCCCCTCCCTCTCTCTCTTACCCCTCCCTCTCTCTCTCTTTCTCTACCCCTCCCTCTCTCTCTCTCGACTCCTGCCTCTCTCGCCCCCTCCTTCTCTCTCTCGTCCCTCTCTCTCTCGTTCCACTCCTTCTCTCTCTCGTCCCTCTGTCTCTAACCCACTCCCTCTCTCTCGCCCCCTGCCTCTCCCTCTCTTTCCCCCCTCTCTCTCTCGCCCCCTCGCTCTCTCTCGTCCCTCTCTCTCTCTCTCTCGCCCACGCCCTCACTCTCATCCCCCTCCCCCTCTCACTTCCCCCTCCCCCTCTCTCTCGCACCCTCAATTTCTCTCTCGCCCCCTCCCTCACTCGCTCGCCCGCCCCTCTCACTCTATCTCTCGCCCCTCACTCTCTCTCACGCCCCTCCCTCTCTCTCTCTCTACTCCCTCTCTCTCTTTCTCGCCACCTCCCTCTCTCGCCCCCTCCTTCTCTCTCTCGTCCCTCTCTCTCTCTAGCCCACTCCCTCTCTCTCGCCCCCTGCCTCTCCCTCTCTCGCCTCCTCCCTCTCTCGCCCCCTACTTGTCTCTCGTCCCTCCCTCTCTTTCGCACCCTCCCTCTCTCTCTCACACACTCCCTCTCTCTGTCTCTCGCCCCCTCCCTCCCCCTCTCTCGCCCCCTCCCTCTCCCTCTCTCTCACACCCACTACCTCTCTCTCGCCCCCTGCCTCTCCCTCTCTCGCCCACTTCCTCTCTCGCCCCCTCCCTCTCTTTCGTCCCTCTCTCTCTCTCTCGCACCCACTCTTACTCTCACACCCTCCCTCTCTCTGTCTCTCGTCCCCTCCCTCCCCCTCTCTCGCACCCTCCCTCTCTCTCTCGTCCCTCTCTCTCTCTCGTCCACGCCCTCTCTCTCTCATCCCCTCCCTCTCTCTCTCTCGTCCCCTCCCTCTCTCTCTTGTCCCACTCCCCTTTGTCTCCCGCCCCCTCCATCTCTCTCTCGCCTCACTTTCACTCTCTCTCTCCCCCTCCCTCTCTCTCTCACACCCTCTCTCTCTCGCCCCCTCCCTATCTCTCTCACCACCTCCCTCTCTCTCTCGCCCTCCTTCCTCTCTCTCTCGCTCTCTCCCTCCCTCGCTCTCACGCTCTCCCTCTCTTTCTTACCCCATCCATCTCTCGCTCTCACCCTCTCCCTCTCTCTCTCACCACATCCCTCTCGTCCCCTTCCTATCTCTCTCTCTCCCCCTCCCTCTCTCTCGCCCCCCTCGCTCTTTCTCTTTCGCCCTCTTCGGTCTCTCTCTCATGCTCCCCTCCCTCGCTCTCTCGTCCCTCTCACTCTATCTCTTGCACCTCCCCCTCTCTCTCTCGCCCCTCCCTCTCTCTCGCCCGCTCCCTCTCTCTCTCTCGCCCCCTCCCTCTCCCTCCCTCTCTCGCCCACCTCCCCCTCTCTCTTGTCCCTCTCTCTCTCTCTCGCCGCCGCTCTCTCTTTCACTTGTTCCCCGCCCTCTCTCTCTCATTCCCAACCCTCTCTCTCGTCCGCTCCGTCTCTTTCTTATCCTCCTCCCACTCTCTCTCACCCCTCCCTCACTCTCTCACCTCTCTCCCTCTCTCTCTCACACCTGCTCTCTCTCGCCTGCCCCACTCTCTCTCGCCCCGCTCCCTCTCTCTCTCTCTCTCTCGCACCTGCTCTCTCTCTCGCCCCCTCCCTCTCTCTCTCGTCCCCTCCCTTTCTCTCTCGTCGCCCTTCCTCTCTATCTTGCCCCTTCCAGCTCTTGCTCTCACCCTTTCACTCTCTCTCTCTCTCTCACCCCATCGCTCTCTCTCTCACTCGACCCGACCCTCTTTCTCTCTCTCGTCCCTGCCTCTCTCTCTCTTGCCCCTCTCTCTCTCTCTCAAGTCCCCCTCCCTCTCTCTCTCGTCCCTCTCACTCTATCTCTCGCCCCTCTCTCTCTCCCCCCCCTCTCTCTCCCCCCTCTCTCACCGCCTCCCTCTTTCTCCTCCCTGTCTCTCTCTCGCCCACGCCCTCTCTCTCGTCCCTCTCCCTCTCTGTCCCGTCCCCCTCCATCTCTCTCTCTCGTCCCCTTCCCTCTCTCTCTCGCCCCCTCACTCTCTCTCGCCCCCTCCCTCTCTCTCTCGCCCCTCCCTCTCTCTCTCGCCCCCTCCCGCTCACCCCCCTGTCTCTCGTCCCTCTCACTCTCTCTCTCACCCCCTCTCTCTATCTCTCGTCCCTCTCTCTCTCGTTCGCCCCCACCCTCTCTCTAGCCCACTACTCTCTCTCTCTCTCTTCGCCCTCCCACTTTCTCTCTCGTCGGCCTCCCCTCTCTCTCTCGTCCCCCTCTCTCTTTCTCGCCTCACTTCCATTCTCTCTCGCCCCCTCCTTCTCTATCTCTCACTCCATGTCTCACTCTCGCCCCTCCCTCTCCCTCTCTCCCCTTCCCTCTCTCTCTCGCCCCTTCCCCCTCTCTCTCTCGCCCCCTTCTCTCTCTCTCTCACCCCCACGCTCTCTCTCTTGCCCCCATTCCTCTCTCTCTCTCTCCCTCCCTCGCTCTCACCATATCCCGCTCTCTCTCACCCCATCCCTCTCTCTCGCCCCCCTTGCTCTCTCTCGGCCACTCGGTGTCTCTCTCTTGCTCCCCTCCCTCGCACTCTCGTCCCTCTCACACTATCTCTCGCCCCTCCTTCTCTCTCTCTGGCCCCCTCCCTCTCTCTCGTCCCTCTCTTTCTCTCTCGCCCACGCCCTCTCTCTCATTCCCCTCCCTCTCTCACTCCCCCTCCCTCTCTCTCTCTCGCACCCTCCATCTCTCTCTCGCCCCCTCCCTCTCTCACTCACCCCATCCCTCGCTCGCCCACCCCTCTGTCTCGTCCCATTCACCCTCTCTCTCTCGCCCCCTCGCTCTCTCACTCTCGCACACTCGGTCTAGAACATAGAACATAGAACAATACAGCACAGAACAGGCCCTTCGGCCCACGATGTTGTGCCGAACTTCTATCCTAGATTAAGCACCCATCCATGTACCTATCCAAATGCCGCTTAAAGGTCGCCAATGAATCTGACTCTACCACTCCCACGGGCAGCGCATTCCATGCCCCCACCACTCTCTGGGTGAAGAACCCACCCCTGACATCTCCCCTATACCTTCCACCCTTCACCTTAAATTTATGTCCCCTTGTAACACTCTGTTGTACCCGTGGAAAAAGTTTCTGACTGTCTACTCTATCTATTCCTCTGATCATCTTATAAACCTCTATCAAGTCACCCCTCATCCTTCGCCGTTCCAACGAGAAAAGGCCGAGAACTCTCAACCTATCCTCGTATGACCTACTCTCCATTCCAGGCAACATCCTGGTAAATCTTCTCTGCACCCTCTCCAAAGCTTCCACATCTTTCCTAAAGTGAGGCGACCAGAACTGCACACAGTACTCCAAATGTGGCCTAACCAAAGTCCTGTACAGCTGCAACATCACCTCACGACTCTTGAATTCAATCCCTCTGCTAATGAACGATAATACTCCATAGGCCTTCTTACAAACTCTATCCACCTGAGTGGCAACCTTCAAAGATCTATGTACATAGACCCCAAGATCCCTCTGTTCCTCCACCTGACCAAGAACCCTACCATTAACCCTGTATTCCGCATTCTTATTTGTTCTTCCAAAATGGACAACTTCACACTTGGCAGGGTTGAACTCCATCTGCCACTCCTCAGCCCAGCTCTGCATCATATCTAAGTCCCTCTGCAGCCGACAACAGCCCTCCTCACTGTCCACAACTCCACCTATCTTTGTATCATCTGCAAATTTACTGACCCACCCTTCGACTCCCTCATCTAAGTCATTAATAAAAATTACAAACAGCAGAGGGCCCAGAACTGATCCCTGCGGAACTCCACTTGTAACTGGACTCCATGCTGAATATTTACCATCTACCACCACTCTCTGACTTCGACCGGTTAGCCAGTTTTCTATCCAATTGGCCAAATTTCCCTCTATCCCATGCCTCCTGACTTTCCGCATAAGCCTACCATGGGGAACCTTATCAAATGCCTTACTAAAATCCATGTACACTACATCCACTGCTCTACCCTCATCCACATGCTTGGTCACCTCCTCGAAGAATTCAATAAGACTTGTAAGGCAAGACCTACCCTTCACAAATCCGTGCTGGCTGTCCCTAATCAAGCAGTGCCGTTCCAGATACTCGTAAATCCTATCCCTCAGTACCCTTTCCATTACTTTGCCTACCACAGAAGTAAGACTAACTGGCCTGTAATTCCCGGGGTTATCCCTATTCCCTTTTTTGAACAGGGGCACAACATTCGCTACTCTCCAGTCCCCTGGTACCACCCCCGTTGCCAGTGAAGACGAGAAGATCATTGCCAACGGTACTGCAATTTCCTCTCTTGCTTCCCACATAATCCTAGGATATATCCCGTCAGGCCCGGGGGACTTGTCTATCCTCAAGTTGTTCAAAATGTCCAACACATCTTCCTTCCTAACAGATATCTCTTCTAGCTTATCAGTCCGTTTCACACTCTCCTCTTCAACAATACAGTCCCTCTCGTTCGTAAATACTGAAGAGAAGTACTTGTTCAAGACCTCTCCTATCTCTTCCGACTCAATACACAGTCTCCCACCACTGTCCTTGATCGGACCTACCCTCGTTCTCGTCATTCTCTCCCTCTTGCCCCCCTCCCTCGCTGTCTCGTCCCTCTCACTCTATCTCTCGCCCCTCCCCCTCTCTCTCTCTACCCCTTCCTCTCTCTCTCTCACCCCCTCCCTCTCTCGCCCCCTCCTTCTCTCTCTCATCCCTCTCTCTCTCTCGCCCACTCCCTCTCTCTCTCGCCCCCTGCCTCTCCCGCTCTCGCCCCCTCCCTCACTCGCCCCCTCCCTCTCTCTCGTCCCTCTCTTTCTCTCTCGCCCACGCCCTCTCTCTCATCCTCCTCCCTCTCTCACTCCCCCTGCCTCTCTCTCTTGCACCCTCTATCTCTCTCTCGCACCCTCCCTTTCTCTCTCATCGCCCTTCCTCACTCTCTCGCCCCTTCCCGGTCACGCTCTCACCATTTCACTCTCTCTTTCTCACCCCATCCCTCTTTCTCATTCGCCCCGTCCCTCTCTCTCTCGTCCCTGCCTCTCTCTCTCGCCCCCCTCGCTCTCTCTCTCACACCCCTCCCTCTCTCTCTCGTCCCTCTCACTCTATCTCTCGCCCCTCTCTCTCTCTCACCCCCCCTCCCTCTCCCTCTCTCGCATAGCCCTCTCTCTCTCGTCCCTCTCCCTCTCTGTCCCATCCCCCCTCTCTTTCGTCCCCTTCCCTCTCTCTCTCGTCACCCTCCCTCTCCCTCTCGCCTCCTCCCTCTCTCGCTTGCCCCCTCCCTCTCTCGCCCCCTGTCTCTCGTCGCTCTCACTCTCTCTCTCGCCCCCTCCCTCTTTCTCGTCTCTCTCTCTCTCCTTCGCCCCCGCCCTCTCTCTGGCCCCCTCCCCTCCTTCTCGCTCTCGTCCCCCTTCCACTTTCTCTCTCGTCCGCCTCCCCTTTCTCTCTCGTCCCCTCTCTCTCTTTCCTCGCCCTACTTCCATTCTCTCTCGCCCCGTCCTTCGCTCTCACTCCCTCTCTCTCTCTTGCCCCTCTCTCTCTCCCCTTCCCTCTCTCTATCGGCCCTTCCCTCTCTCTCGCTCCTTCTGACTCTCTCGCCCCCTCGCTCTCTCTCGCCCCCATTCCTCTCTCTCTCTCGCCTCTCCCCTCCCTCGCTCTCACCCTATCCCTCTCTCACTCCATCCCTTTCTCGCTCTCACCCTCTACCCCTCTCTTTCACCCCATCCCTCTCTCTCTCTCACCCCCTCCCCTCTCTCTCGCCCCACTCGCTCTCTCTCTCTCACCCTCCTCGCTGTCTCTCTCTCGCCCCCCCCTCCCTCGCTCTCTCGTCCCTCTCACTCTATCTCTTACCCCTCTCTCGCCCCCTCCCTCTCTCTCTCTCGCCCCCCCTCTGTCTCTCTCTCTCACCCCATCCCTCTCTCTCTCTCTCGCCCCCTCCCTCTCTCTCTCGACCCCTCTCTCGCTTTTGCCCCCCCCTCCCCCCCCCCCCCCCCCCCCCCCCCCCCCCCCTCTCTCTTTCGTCCCTCTCACTCTGTCTCTCACTCCCTCCCTCTCCCTCTCTCGCTCCCTCCCTCTCTCTCTCGTCCCCCTCCCACTTTCTCTCTCGTCCCCTCTCTCTCTTTCTCACCGCACTTCCATTCTCTCTCACCCCCTCCCTCTCTCTCTCGCCCACTCCCTCTCTCTCTCTCACTCCCTCTCTCTCTCACCCCCTCCCTCTCTCTCTCGCCCCCTCGCTCTCTCTCTCGCCCCCTTCCCTCTCTCTCTAGTCCCCTCACTCTCGCTCTCACCCTCTCCCTCTCTCTCTCTCAACCCATCCCTCTCTCGCTCTCACCCTCTCCCTCTCTCTTTCACCCCATCCCTCTCTCTCTCTCACCCCCTCCCTCTCTCTCGCCCCACTCGCTCTCTCTCTCTCACCCTCCTCGCTGTCTCTCTCTCGCCCCCCCTCCCTCGCTCTCTCGTCCCTCTCACTCTCTCTTCCCCCCTCTCTCGCCCCTCCCTCTCTCTCTGTCTACCCCTCCCTCTCTCTCTCTCTCTCGCCCACGTCCTCTCTCTCTCATCCCCCTCCCTCTCTCTCATCCACCTCTCTCTCCCTCTCTCGTCCCCCTCCCCTCTCTCTCCCGTCCCCTCCATCTCTCTCTCGCCCCTCTTCCACACTCTCTCGCCCCCTCCCTCTCTCACACACACCCTCTCTCTCTCTCGCTCCCTCCATTTCTCTCTCGCTCCCTTCCTCTCTCTCTCGCCCCTCCCTTTCTCTCTCGTTGCCCTTCCACTCTATCTCGCCCCTTCCCGCTCTCGCTCTCACCCTTTCACTCTCTCGCTCTCACCCCATCCCCCTCTCTCT
The DNA here is from genome assembly GCF_047496795.1 of Chiloscyllium punctatum. NCBI lineage: Eukaryota > Metazoa > Chordata > Chondrichthyes > Orectolobiformes > Hemiscylliidae > Chiloscyllium > Chiloscyllium punctatum. The sequence continues at coordinate 48,387,071 of NC_092766.1, read as the reverse complement.
CACTTGACCCGTCCCTCGCTCTCTCTCGTCCCTCCCTCTCTCTCTCTCTCGCACCCCGTTCTCTCTCTCTCTCGCCCCTCCCTCTCTCTCTCGTCCCTCTCACTCTATCTCTCGCCCCTCCCTCTCTTTCTCACCCCCTCCCTCTCTCTCCCCCACCCTCTCTCTCTCCCCCCTCCATCTCTCGCCCCCTTCCTCTCTCTCGTCCCTGTCTCTATCTCGTCCCCCTCCCTCTCTCTCTCGCCCCTTCCCTCTTTCTCTCACCCCCTCCCTCTCTCTCCTCCCCATCCCTCTCTCGCTCTCACCCTCTCCCTCTCTCTCTCACCCCATCCCTCTCTCTCTCTCACACCATCCCTCTCTCTCTCGCCCCCTTCCTCTCTCTCGCCCCCATTGCGTTCTCTCTCTCGCCCTCCTCGGTCTCTCTCTCTCGCCTCCCTCCCTCGCTCCCTCGTCCCTCTCACTCTATCTCTCGCCCCTCCCTCTCTCTCTCACCCCTCCCTCTCTCCCTCTCTCTCTACGCCACCCTCTCTCTCTCTTTCTCTCGCCCCCTCCCTCTCTCCCCTCTCCTTCTCTCTCTCGTCCCTCTCTCTCTCTCGCCCACGGCTTCACTCTCATCCCCCTCCCTCTCTCACTCCCCCCTCTCTCTCTCGCACCCTCCATCTCTCTCTCGCCCCCCCCGTCTCGCCCGCCCCCCCTGCTCGCCCGCCCCTCTCACTCTATCTCTCGCACCTCCCTCTCTCTCTCTCGCCCCTCCCTCTCTCTCTATCCCCCCTTCTCTCTCTCGCCCCAGTCCCTCCCTCTCGTCCCCGCTCCCTCCCGCTCTCTCTCTCGTCCTGCTTTCTCTTTCTCTCTCGCTCCCTCCCTCTCTCTCCCTCGCCCACTTCCTCTCTCTTGCCCCTGCCTCTCCCTCTCTCGCCCCCTCCCTCACTCGCCCCCTCCCTCTCTCTTGTCCCTCTCTCCTTCTCACCACGTCCCTCTCTCTCTCTTGCGCCCCCGTCGCTCTCTCTCGTCCCTGTCTCTCACTCTCACCCACGCCCTCTCTCTCTCTTCCCTCTCCCTCTCTGTCCAATCCCCCTCCCTCTCTATCTCTCTCTCGCCCACATCCTCTCTCTCTCATCCCCCTCCCTCTCTCTCTCATCCACCTCTCGCTCGTCCTCTCTCTCTCGCCCACTCCCTCTCTCTCTCACCCCCTGCCTCTCCCTCTCTCGCCCCCTCCCTCTCTTGCCCCCTCCCTCTCTCACGTCCCTCTCTCTCTCTCGCACCCTCCCTCACTCTCTCTCACACCCTCGCTCTCTCTGTCACTCGCCCCCTCCCTCCCCCTCTCTCGCACCCCCCTCTCCCTCTCCTCCCTCTCTCTCTCTCGCCCACGCCCTCTCGCTCTCATCTCCCTCCCCCCTCTCTCTCTCGTCCCCCCCTCTCTCTCTTGTACCCCTCCCCTTTTTCTCCCGCCCCCTCCATCTCTCTCGCCCCTCTTTCAATCTCTCTCTCGCCCCCTCCCTCTCTCTCTCACACGCTCTCTCACACGCTCCCTCCCTCTCTCTCTCGCCCTCTCCCTCTCTCTCTCGCCCCCTCCCTCTCTCTCTCGCTCCCTCCCTCTCTGGCTCTCACCCTCTCCCTCTCTCTCTCACCCCATCCCTCTCTCTCTGTCTCAACCCATCCCTCTCTCTCTCTCGCCCCCCCTATCTCTCTCTCTCTCACCCCATCCCTCTCTCTCTCTCTCGCCCCCTCCCTCTCTCTCTCGCCCCCTCTCTCGCTTTTGCCCCCCTCCCTCTCTCTTTCGTCCCTCTCACTCTGTCTCTCACTCCCTCCCTCTCCCTCTCTCGCTCCCTCCCTCTCTCTCTCGTCCCCCTCCCACTTTCTCTCTCGTCCCCTCTCTCTCTTTCTCACCGCACTTCCATTCTCTCTCACCCCCTCCCTCTCTCTCTCGCCCACTCCCTCTCTCTCTCTCACTCCCTCTCTCTCTCACCCCCTCCCTCTCTCTCTCGCCCCCTCGCTCTCTCTCTCGCCCCTTCCCTCTCTCTCTAGTCCCCTCACTCTCGCTCTCACCCTCTCCCTCTCTCTCTCTCACCCCATCCCTCTCTCGCTCTCACCCTCTCCCTCTCTCTCTCACACCATCCCTCTCTCGCTCTCACCCTCTCCCTCTCTCTGTCACCCCATCCCTCTCTCTCTCTCTTACCCCATCCCTCTCTCTCTCGTCCATTTCCTCTCTCTCTCTCTCGCCCCCTCCCTCTGTCTCTCGTCCCTCTCACTCTCTCTCTTGCCCCTCCCTCTCTCTCTCTCGCCCCCTCCCTATCTGTCGTCTCTCTCACACACTCTCTCTCTCTCTCTCTCGCCCACGCCCTCTCTCTCTCGTCCCCCCCATTCTCTCTCTCATCCCCCTCCCTCTCTTACTCCACCCTCCCTCGCTCTCTCGCGCCCTCCCTCTCTCTCTCGCCCCTCCCTCTCTCGCTTGCCCCCTCCCTCTCTCGCCCGCCCCTCTTTCTCGTCCCTCCCTCTCTCTCTCTCTCACCCCATCCCTCTCTCTCTCGCCCCCTCCCTCTCACTGTCTCGCCCCCTCCCTCTCTCTCACCCCCCTCACTCCCTGTCGCTCGCCCCCCTCGCTCTCTCTCTCTTGCCCCCCTCGCTATCTCACTCTCTCGCCCCCTCCCTCTCTCTCACCCCCCTCACTTTCTGTTTTTGGCCCCCCTCCCTCTCTCTCTCTCTTGAAATCTCCCTCTCTCTCTCTCTCGCCCCCTCCTTCGACCTCTCTAGCTCCCCCTCTCTCTCACGTCCCTCTTTCTCTCGCCCCCTCCCTCTCTTTTGCCCCCTCCCTCTCTCTTGCCCCGTCCCTCTCTCTCGCCCCCACTCCCTCCCTCTCTCTCTCTCACCCCCTCCCTCTGCCTCTCGCCCCCCTTTCTCTTTCTCTCTCACCACCCCACTCCCTTTCTCTTGCCACCCGTCCCTCTCTCTCTCGCCCCGCTCTCTCAATTTCTCTGGACCCTCCCTCTCTCTCTCGCCCACTACCACTCTCCCTCGCCCCTCCCTCTCTCTCTCACTCCGTCTCTCTCTCGCCGCCTCCTTCTCTCTCTCGCCCCTTCCCTCTCTCTCTCGCCCCCTCACTCTCTCGCTCTCACCCTCTCCCTCTCTCTCTCACCCCATCCCTCTCTCTCTCACCCCATCCATCTCTCTCTCTCTCTCACCCCATCCCTCTCTCTCTCGCCCCCTTCCCTCTCACTGTCTCGCCCCCTCCCTCTCTCTCACCCCCCTCACTCCCTGTCTCTCGCCCCCTCGCTATCTCTCTCTCTCGCTCCCTCCCTCTCTCTCGCCCCCCTCACTTTCTGTTTTTGGCCCCCTCCCTCTCTCTCTCTCGCAATCTCCCTCTCTCTCTCTCTCGCCCCCCTCCCTTGACCTCTCTAGCCCGCCTCTCTCTCATGTCCCTCTCTCTCTCTCGCCCCCTCCCTCTCTCTCTCTCGACCCCTCCCTCTCTTTTGCCCCCTCCCTCTCTCTTGCCCGTCCTGCTCTCTCGCCCCCACTCCCTCCCTCTCTCTCTCACCCCCTCCCTCTCTCTCTCACCCCCTTTCTTTCTCTCTCACCACCACCCTCCCTTTCTCTAGCCACCCCTCCCTCTCTCTCTCGCCCCCTACCACTCACTCTCGCCCTCCCTCTCTCTCTCACTCCGTCTCTCTCTCGCCCCCTCCCTTCTCTCTCTCGCCCCTTCCCTCTCTCTCTCGCCCCCTCACTCTCTCACACTCACCCTCTCCCTCTCTCTCTCTCACCCCATTCCTCTCTCGCTCTCACCCTCTCTCTCTCTCTCTCACCCCATCCCTCTCTCTCTCGTCCCCTCCCTCTCTCTCATCCCTCTCTCTGTCTCTCGCCCACGTCCTCTCTCTCTCGCCCCCTGCCTCTTCCTCTCTCGCCCCGCGTCTCTCGTCTCTCTCACTCTCTCTCTCTCTCTCGCCCACGCCCTCTCTCTCTCGTCCCCATCCCTCTCTCTCTCATCCCCCCCCTCTTACTCCCCCTCCCTCGCTCTCTCGAGCCCTCCCTCTCTCTCGCCCACTCCCTCTCTCGCTTGCCCCTCTTTCTCGTCCCTCCCTCTCTCTCTCGCCCGCTCCATCTTTCTCTCTCGCGCCCCCCTCCCTCTCCTCTCTCGCCTCCTCCCTCTCTCTCTCATCCCTCTCTCTCTCGCCCCCAGCCTGTCTCTAGTCCCCTTCCATCTCTCTCTCTCTCGTCCCCCTCCCACTTTCTCTCTCGTCCCCCTCCACTCTCTCTCTCATCCCCTCTCTCTTCTCTCTCGCCCCCATTCCACTCTCTCTCGCCTCCCCCACTCTCTCACCTACTCCCTCTCTCTCTCACTCGCTCTCTCTATCGCCCCCTTCCTCTGTCTCTCAACCTCTCCCTCTCTCGCTCTCAACCTCTCCCTCTCTCTCTCTCACCCCATCCCTCTCTCTCTCGCCCCCTCCCTCTCACTGTCTCACCCCTCCCTCTCTCTCGACCCCTCTCCCTCTCTCTCTCTCTCGCCCCCTCGCTCACTCTCTCTCTTGCCCCCCTCGCTATCTCTCTCTCGCCCCCTCCCTCTCACTGTCTCACTCCCTCCCTCTCTCTCACCCCCCTCACTCTCTGTCTTTCGCCCCCCTCCCTCTCTCTCTCTTGCAACCTCCCTCTCTCTGTCTCTCGCCCCCTCCCTCTCCCTCTCTCGCCCCCTCTCTCTCACGTCCCTCTCTCTCTCGCCCCCTCGCTCTCTCTCGCCCCCTCCCTCTCTTTTGCCCCCTCCCTCTCTCTCGCCCCGTCCCTCTCTCTTGCCCCCGCTCCCTCCCTCTCTCTCTCTCACCCCCTCCCTCTCTCTCTCTCTCGCCCCCTTTCTCTTTCTCTCTCACCACCACCCTCCCTTTCTCTAGCCACCCGTCTCTCTCTCTCTCGCCCCGCTCCCTCTCTATCTCTTGACCCCTCCTTCTCTCTATCGCCCCCTACCACTCTCTCTTGTCTTTCTCTCGCCCCCTTTCTCTCTCTCAGCCCGCTTCCTCTCTCTCTCGCCCTCCCTCTCTTGCTCTCAACCCGTTCCTCTCTCTCTCACCGCATCCCTAGCTCTCTCTCTTGATTCGCACCCTCCCCTCTCTCTCTCGAACCCCTGCCTCTCTCTCACCCCCCCTCGCTCACTCTCGTCCCTGTCCCTCTATCTCCCGTCCCCCTCCCTCTCTCTGTCGACCCCCTCCTCTCTCTCTCTCGCCCCCTCGCTCTCTCTCTCTCGCCCCATCAATCTCTCGCTCGCCCCCACCATCCATCATCCCTCACTCTCTCTCTCTCTTGCCCCCTCCCTCTCTCTCTCTCTCGCTCGCCCCCTTCCCACTCTCACACCCCCTCACTTGCCTCCCCTCGAACCTCGGTCTCTTTCATCCCTCCTCCCTCTCTCTCTCGCCCCTGACTCTCTCTCTCGCCAACTTCCCTCTCTCTCTTGCCCTCCTTCTCTCTCGCCCCCCTCGCTCTCTCTCTCTCTCTCGCCCTCCCTCTCTCTCACACCCTCTCTCACTCTCTCGCTCCGTCCCTCTCTCTCTCGCCCCCTCCCTCTCACTCGCCCCCTTCGCTCTCTCTCGCTCGCCCCCCTCGCTCTTTCTCTCTCTCGCCCCCTCCCTCTCTCTCTCTCATCCTTGTCACTCTATCTCTCGCCCCTCCCTCTTCTCTCTCTCTCCCCCATCCCTCTCCCTCTCTCGCCCGCTCCCTCTCTCTCTCGTCCCTCTCCGCTCTCGCCCCCTCCCTCTCTCTCTCGTCCCTCTCTCTCTATCGCCCACACCCTCTCTCTCTCGTCCTCCTCCCTCTCTCTCTCTCGCCCCCTCCCTCTCTCTCGTCTCTCTCACTCTATCTCTCGGCCCTCGCTCTCTCTCTCTCGCCCCCTACCACTCTCTTGCCCCCTCACTCTCTCTCTTTCCCACCACCCTCTCTCTTGTCCTACTCCCTCTCTCTCTTGTCCGTCTCACTCGCTCTCGCCCCCTCCCTCTCTCTCTCTCGCCACCTCCCTCTCTCCAGTCCCTCTCTCTCTCTCGTCCCGCCCCCTCCCTCTCTCTCCCGTCCCCCTCCCTCTCTCTCTTGTCTCCCTCCCCACTTTCTCTCTGGACCCCTCCCTCTCTCTCTCGCCCACCCTCTCTCTCTCTCGCCTTCACCCTCTCCCTCTCTCTCACCCCATCCCTCCCTCTCTCTCTCGCTCTAGCCCCCATCGCTCTCTCTCTCTCGCCCCCCCTCGCTCTCTCTCTCTCGCCCCCTCCCTCTCTCTCTCACCCCATCCCTCTCTCTCTCTCTCACCCCGTCCCTCTATCTCTCTCACCCCCTTCCATCTCTCTCGCCCCCTCGCTCTCTCTCTCGCTCACCCCTCCCGCTCTCCCTCTCTCTCCACCTCCTCTTTCTCTCGTCCCTCTCTCTCTATCACCCACGCCATCTCTCTCGTCCCTCTCCCTCTCTGTCTCGTCCCCTTCCCCTCTCTCTCTTCCCCTCCCTCTCTCTCTCTCATCCCCCTCTCTCCCTCTCTCTCCCCCTCCCCCTCTCTCTCGCCCACTCCCTCTCTCTCACACTCCCTCTCTCTCTCTCGCCGCCTCCCTCTCTCTCTCGCCCCCTTCCCTCTCTCTCTCACCCCCTTCCTCTTTCTCTCACCCCCTTGAACTAACTCTCGCCCCCCACTTCCTCTCTCTCTCGCCCTCTCCCTCTCTCGCTCACCCGCTCCCTCTCTCTCACCCCGTCCCTCTCTCCCTCTCTCTCCCCCTCCCCCTCTCTCTCGCCCACTCCCTCTCTCTCACACTCCCTCTCTCTCTCTCGCCGCCTCCCTCTCTCTCTCGCCCCCCTTCCCTCTCTCTCTCTCACCCCCTTCCCTCTTTCTCTCACCCCCCTTGCACTAACTCTCGCCCCCCACTTCCTCTCTCTCTCGCCCTCTCCCTCTCTCGCTCTCACCCGCTCCCTCTCTCTCACCCCGTCCCTCTCTGCCTCGCCCCCTCCCTCTCTCTATCGCCGCCTCCCTTTCAACTCTCTTGCACCATCCTCTCTATCACTCTCGCACCCTCCTTCTCTCTGTCTCTCGGCCCCTCCCTCTCCCTCTCTCGCCCCCTCCCTCTCTCTCTCTCGTCCCTCTCTCTCTACGCCCACTCCCTCTCTCTCTCTGACCCCTCCCTCTCTCGCTCTCACCCCTCTCCCTCTCTCTCTCACCCCATCCCTCTCTCTCTCATCCTCCTCCCTCTCTCTTGCCCCCTCCCTCTCTCTCTCTCTCTCTCTCTCGCTCCATCCCTCTCTCTCTCTCTCGTGCCCCATCCTTCACCCTTTCTCGCCCCTTCCCTCTCTCTCTCGTCCCTCTCTCTCTCGCCCCCGTCCTCTCTCTATCCCCCTTCCCTCCCTCTCTCTCTCATTCCCCTCCTACTTTCTCTCTTGCCCACTCCCTCTCGCTCTCGCCAACTCCATCTCTGTCTCCCCCCTCCCTCTATCTCTCGCCCCCTGCTCTCTCTCTCGTCCCCCCTTCCTCTCTCTCTCGCTCTCTCCCTCTCTCGCTCTCATCCTCTCCCTCTCTCTCTCACCCATCCCTCTCTCGCTCTCACCCTCTCCCTCTCTCTGTCACCCCATCCTCTCTCTCTCTCACCCCACCCCTCTCTCTCTCGCCCTTCCCCGTCTCTCTCTCTCCCTCTCCCCTCCCCTCTCTCTCTCCCCCTCCCTCCCTCTCTCTCTCTCCGCTCCCTCTCTCTCTCATTTCCCTCCCTCTCTCTCACTCGTCCCCTTCCCCTCTCTCTCCTGCTACCTCTATCTCTCTCTCGCCCCTCTTCCACTCACTCTCTAGCCCCATCCCTCTGTCTCTCGCCGCTTCCCACTCTCTCTCTCCCCCTCCCTCTCGCTCTGTCATTCCCTCCCTCTCTCTCTCGTCCCCCTCCCCCTCCCCCTCCATCTCTCTCTCGCCCCTCTTCCACATTCTTTCGCCCCCTCCCTCTCTCTCACACTCCCACTCTCTCTCTCGCCCCCTCCCCTCTCTCTCGCCCCCCTCCCTCTCTCTCTCACCCCTTTCTCTCTCTCTCGTCCCCTCTCTCTATCGCTCTCACCCTCTCCCTCTCTCTCTCACCCCATCCCTCTCTCGCTCTCACCCTCTCCCTTTCTCTCTCTAACCCCATCGCTCTCACTCTCTCTCTCTCTCTCCACCTCCCCCTCTCTCTCTCGCTCCTTTCTCTCTCTTGCCCTCCTCGCTCTCTCTCGCTCGCCCTCCCTTTCCCTCTCTCTCTCGCCCCCGCTCCCTCTCTCTCCCCCTCACCCTCTCTCTCTCGATCCCTCCCTCTCCCTCTCTCGCCCCTTCCCTGTCACTCTCGCCCCTCTCCCTCTCTGGCCCACGCCCTCTTGTCCCTCTCCCTCTCTGTCCCGTCCCCCTCCCTCTCTCTCACCCCCTCCCTCTCTCGCTCGCCCCCTGCCTCTCTCGCCCCCCCTCTCTCATCCCTCACACTCTCTCTCTCGCCCCCCTCCCTCTCTCTCTCGCGCCCCCTCCTTTTTCCTCTCTCGCCCACTCCCTCTCTCTCTTGTCCCTCTCTCTCTCTCTCGCTCATGCCCTCTCTCTAGCCCCCTCCCCTCCCTCTCTCTCTCGCCCACTCCCACTTTCTCTCCCTCTCTCTCTCGCCCCCTCCCTCTCTCTCTCCCCCTTCCTCTATCTCTTGCCCTCTTCCCTTTCTCTCTAATCCCCTTCCCCCCCACACCCTCTCGCTCTCTCTCTCGTCCCCCTTCCTCTCTCTCTTGCTCTCTCCCTCTCTCGCTCTCACCCTCTCCCTCTCTCTCTCACCCCATCCCTCTCTCGCTCTCACTCTTTCCATCCCTCTCTCACCCCATCCCTCTCTCTCTCTCTCTCTCTCTCACCCCGTCCCTCTCTCTCTCGCCATCCTCGCTCTCTCTCTCTCTCGCCCCCCATCCCCTCTCTCTCGTCACTCTCACTCTATCTCTCGCCCTTCCCTCTCTCTCTCTCGGCCCCTCCCTCTCTCTCTCCCCCCTCCCTCTCTATCTTCCCCCTCCCTCTCTCTCTCATCCCCCTCCCTCTCTCTCTCGTCCTCCTCCCTCTCTCTCTCCCGTCCCCCGTCTCTCTCTCCCGTCCCCACCCTCTCTCTCTCCCGCCCCCTCCATCTCTCTCTCGCCCCTCTTCCACTCTCTCTTGCCACCTCCCTCTCTCTCTCTCACTGCCCACTCTCTCTCTCGCCACGTCCCTTTGCCTCTCGCCCCCACCCTCTCTCTCTCGCCCCTTCCTCTCTCTCTCGCATCCTCCCTCTCTCCCTCTCACCCTCTCCCTCTCTCTCTCTCTCACCCCCTCCCTCTCCCTCTATCGCCCCCTCCCTCTCTCTCTCGGCCCTCTCCCTCTCCTCGGCTCCCTCTCTCTCTCTCACCCCCTCCCTCTCTCTCTCCTCCCCTCCCTCCCTCTCTCTTTCTCGGCTCCCTCCCTCACTCTCTCTCTCACCCCATCCCTCCCTCTCTCTCTCTCTCTAGCCCCCATCGCTCTCTCTCTCTCGCACCCCTCGCTCCCTCTCTCTCTCGCCCCCTTCCCTCTCTATCTCGCCCCATCACTCTCTCTCTCTCTCACCGTCGCCCTCTCTCGCACTTCCCTCTCTCTCTCTCGCCCAAGCCATCTCTCTCTCTAGTCCCTCAATCTCTCTCGCCCCCTCCCCCTCTCTCTCTCGCCCCATCCCTCTCTCTCTCGTCCCCCTTTCTCTCTTGTCCCTTTCACTCTCTCTCTCGCCCCTTCCTCTCTCTCTTGTCCCCTTTCACTATCTCTCTCTCGCCGCCTCCCTCTCTCTCTCTCGCCGCTCCCTCTCTCTCTCTCGCACCATTCCTCTCTCTGTCTCTCGCCCGCTCCCTCTCCGTATCTCGCCCCCTCCCTCTCTCTCTCGTCCCCTCTCTCTCTCTTGCCCACGCCCTCTCACTCTCGTCCCATCTCTCTCTCTTGCCCCCTCCCTCTCTCTCTCTCGCCCCCGCCCTCCGTCTCTCATCCCCCTCCCTCTCTCTCGCCCCCCTCGCTATCTATCTCTCTCGCCCCCTCCCTCTCCCTCTCTCACTCCCCTCCCTCTCTCTCGTCCCTCTCTCTCTCTCGCCCATGTCCTCTCTCTCGCATCCCCCCCACTCTCTCTCTCTCTTGTCCCCCTCCCTCTCTCTCTCTCGTCCCCCTACCCTTCACTCTCCAGCCCACTCCATCTCTCTCTCGCCCCTCTTCACTCTCTCTCGCCCCGTCCCTCTCTCACATCCTCTCTCTCGCCCCCTCCCTCTCTCGCTCTCACACTCTCCTCTCTCCTCTCTCACCCCATCCCTCTCTCTCTCTCTGTCTCTCTCACCCCATCCTCTCTCTCTCTCTCACCACCCTCTCTCTCTCTCGCCCCCTCTCTCTCTTTCGCCTCTCCTGCATCTCTCACTCGCTTTCTCTCGCCCCCTCCCTCTCCCTGTCTCGCACTTTCCCTCTCTCTCTCTCGTCCCTCTCTCTCTATGCCCACTCCCTCTCTCTCTGTCATTCCCCTCCCTCTCTCTCTCGTCCCCCCTCCCCCTCACTTTTTCTCTCTCTCTCTCTCTCTCTATCGTCCCCCTCCCCTCTCTCTCTCTCCCACCCCCCTCCATCTCTCCTCTCGCCCCTCTACCACATTCTTTCGCCCCCTCCCTCTCTCTCACACTCCCACTCTCTCTCTCGCCCCCTCCCCTCTCTCTCGCCCCCTCTCCTCTCTCTCTCATCCTTTCTCTCTCTCTCGTCCCCTCTCTCTATCGCTCTCACCCTCTCCCTCTCTCTCTCACCCCATCCCTCTCTCGCTCTCACCCTCTCCCTCTCTCTCTCTCTCACCCCCCTCCCTCTCCCTCTATCGCCCCTCCCTCTCTCTCTCTCGGCCCTCTCCCTCTCCTCCGCTCCCACCTCTCTCTCTCACCCCCTCCCTCTCTCTCTCCTCCCCTCCCTCCCTCTCTCTTTCTCGGCTCCTCTCCTCACTCTCTCTCTCACCCCATCCGTCCTCTCTCTCTCTCTCTCTAGCCCCCCATCCGCTCTCTCTCTCTCGCACCCCTCGCTCCCTCTCTCTCGCCTCCCTCTTCCCTCTCTATCTCGCCCCATCACTCTCTCTCTCTCACCGTCCGCCCTCTCTCGCACTTCCCTCTCTCTCTCTCGCCCAAGCCATCTCTCTCTCTAGTCCCTCAATCTCTCTCGCCCCCTCCCCCTCTCTCTCTCTCGCCCCATCCACTCTCTCTCTCGTCCCCCTTTCTCTCTTGTCCCTTTCACTCTCTCTCTCGCCCCTTCCTCTCTCTCTTGTCCCTTTCACTATCTCCTCTCGCCGCCTCCCTCTCTCTCTCTCGCCGCCTCCCTCTCTCTCCTCTCGCACCATCCCTCTCTCTGTCTCTCGCCCACTCCCTCTCCGTATCTCGCCCCCTCCCTCTCTCTCTCGTCCCTCTCTCTCTCTTGCCCACGCCTCTCACTCTCGTCCATCTCTCTCTCTTGCCCCCCTCCCTCTCTCTCTCTCGCCCCCGCCCTCCGTCTCTCATCCCCCTCCCTCTCTCTCGCCCCCCTCGCTATCTATCTCTCTCGCCTCCTCCCTCTCTCTCGTCCCTCTCTCTCTCTCGCCCATGTCCTCTCTCTCGCATCCCCCCCACTCTCTCTCTCTCTTGTCCCCCTCCCTCTCTCTCTCTCGCCCATGTCCTCTCTCTCGCCATCCCCCCCACTCTCTCTCTCTCTTGTCCCCCTCCCTCTCTCTCTCTCGTCCCCTTACCCTTCACTCTCCAGCCCACTCCATCTCTCTCTCTCCCCCTCCCTGTCTCTCTCTCGCTCTCCTCCCTCACCTTCTTTTGCCCCCTTCCCTCTCTCTCATCCCTCTCTCTCTCTTGCCCACTCTCTCTCTCGTCCCCCCCACTCTCTCTCTCGTCCCCCTCCCTCTGTGTACCGTCCCCCTCCCTCTCTCTCTCCTCCCCCTCTCTCTCTCGTACCCCTCCCTCTTTCTCTCCCCCCTCTCTCTCGCGCCCTTCATGTCTTGCTCGCCCCCTCCCTCTTCTCGCCCCCTCTCTCGTCCCTCCCTCTCTCTCTCTCGTCCCCTTCCACTCTGTCTCACCCCTTCCCACTCTCTCTCGCCCCCTCCCAATCTCTCTCACCCACTCCCTCTCTCTCACCACATCCCACTCTCTCTCTCCCTCCCTCTCTCTCTCGCCCCCTCCCTATCTCTCTCTTGCTCCCGCCCACTCTCTCCCTTCCCTCTCTCTCTCACCCACGCCCGCTCTCTCTCGCCCCTCACACTCTTTCGCCCCCCTCCCTCTCTCTCATCCCTCTCTCTCTTGCCCACTCTCTCTCTCTCTCTCGTCCCCCTCCCTTTGTGTAACGTCCCCCTCCCTCTCTCGCTCCTTCCACTGTCTCTCTCTCGTACCCCTCCCTCTTTCTCTCGCCCTCCCTCTCTCTCTCGCGCACTCCATCTCTCGCTCGCCCCCTCCCTCTCTCGCCCCCGCTCTCGTCCCTCTCACTCTCTCTCTTGCTCCCTCCCTCCCTCTCTCTCTCTCTCTCTCTCTCGCCCCCTCCTTCTCCCTCTCTCGCCCCTTCCCTCTCTCTCTCGCCCCCGCCATCTATCTAGCCCCCTTCCCTCCCTCTCTCTCTCGTCTCCCTCCTACTTTCTCTCTCGCCCACTCCCTCTCTCTCTCGTCTCCCTCCCTCCCTCTCTCTCTTGTCCCCTGCCTCTCTCTCTCATCCCCCTCCCTCTCTCTCTCGTCCATTTCCACTCTCTCTCGCCACATCCCACTCTCTCTCTCCCTCCCTGTCTCTCTCGCCCCCTTCCCTCTCTCTCTCTCGTCCCCTTCTCTCTCTCTCTCTCCCCCTCCCTATCTCTCTCTCGCCACCGCCCTCTCTCTCCCTTCCCTCTCCTTCTCTCTCTCACCCACGCCCTCTCTCTCTCGCCCCCTCACTCTCTTTCGCCCCCTTTCCTCTCTCTCGTCCCTCTCACTCTGTCTCTCGTCCCCTCCCTCCGTCTCTCTCACCCCCTCCTTCTCTCTCTTCACCCCCTCCCACTCTCTCTCTCGCCCCCGCCCTCTCTCTCCCTTCTCTCTCTCTCTCGCCCATGCCCTCTCTCTCTCGTCCCTCATTCTCTCTCGCCCCCTCACTCTCTTTCGCCCCCCTCCCTCTCTCTCGTGCCTCTCACACTGTCTCTCCTCCCTCCCTCCGTCTCTCTCACCCCCCTCTCTCTCTCGCCACCTCCCTCTCTCCCTCGTCCGTCTCCCTCTCCTCTGCTCCCTCTCTCTCTCTGTCGCCCGCCCCCTCTCTCTCTCTCATTCCAATCCCTCCTACTCTCTCGTTCCCCTCCCTCCCTCTCTCTCTTGTCTCCCTCCCTCCATCTCTCTCTCGCCCAAGCCCTCTCTCTCTCTCATCTTTCACTCTCTCTCGCCCCCTCCCTCTCTCGCTCGCCCCCTCCCTCTCTCTCTCTCGCCCCCGCCCTCTCTCTCTCGCCCTCTCCCTCTCTTGCTCTCACCCACTTCCTTTCTCTCTCACCCCATCCCTCTCTCGCTCTCACCCTCTCTCTCTCTATCTCACCCCATCCCGATTTCTCTCTCGCCCCCTCCCTCTCTCTCTCTCTCACGCCCTCCCTGTCTTTCGACCACTCCCCTCTCTCATCCTTCTCACTCTGTCTTTCGCGCCCTCCCTCCCGCTCTCTCGCCCACTCCCTCTCTCTCTCTCTCGCCCCCTCCCTCCCCCTCTCTCGCCCATTTCCTCACTCACTCGTCCCTCTCTCTCTCTCGTCCCCTCGCCCCTCTCTCTCTCTCTGTCACCCCCGCCCTCTCTCTCTCTCGTCCCCCTCCATCTCTCGCTCTCACTCTCTTCCTTTCTCTCTCACCCCATCCCTCTCCCGCTCTCACTCTCTCTCTCTCTCTCGCCCCCTCCCTCTCCCTCTCTTGCCCCTTCCCTCTCTCGCTCGTCCCTCTCTCTCTCCCTCGCCGATGCCCTCTCTCTCTCATCCCTCTCCCTCTCTCTCCCGTCCCCTTCCTCTCTCTCTCGTCCCCCTCTCTCTCTCTCGTCCCCCTACCTCTTTCCCTCGCACCCTCCCTCTCTCTGTCGCCCCCTCCCATCTCGCTGGTCCCCTCCCTCTCTTGCATCCTCTCTCTCGTCCCTCTCACTCTCTCTCGCGCACCCTCCCTCCCTCTCCCTCTCTCACCCATTTCCTCACTCACTCGTCCCTCTCTCTCTCGTCCCCTCCCCCTCTCTATCTCTCTGTCACCCCCGCCCTCTCTCTCTCGTCCCCCTCCCTCTCTCGCTCTCACCCTCTTCCTTTCTCTCTCACCCCATCCCTCTCTCGCTCTCACTCTCTCTCTTTCTCGCCCCCTCCCTCTCCCTCTCTTGCCCCTTCCCTCTCTCACTCGTCCCACTCTCTCTCTCGCCCATGCCCTCTCCCTCTCATCCCTCTCCCTCTCTGTCCCGTCCCCTCCCTCTCTCTCTCGTCCCCCTCCCTCTCTCTCGTCCCCCTACCTCTTTCTCTCCCACCCTCCCTCTCTCTGTCGCCCCCTCCCTTACTCGCTGGCCCCCTCCCTCTCTTGCCACCCCCCTCTCGTCCTTCTCACTCTCTCTTTCGCACCCTCCCTCTCTCTCTCTCTCGCCCTCTCCTTCTCCGTCTCTCGCCCCCTCCCTCTCTCTCTCGTCCCTCTATCTCTGTCTCTCGCCCCTGCACTCTCTCTAGCCCCTTTCTCTCCCTCTCTCTCTCGTCCCCCTCCCACTTTTTCTCTCGTCCCCCTTCCCTCTCTCTCTCATCCCCTTTCTCTCTCTCGCCCCCGTTCCATTCTCTCTCGCCCCCTCCATCTCTCTCTCGCACATTTAATCTCTCTCTCACTCCCTTTCTCCCTCTCGCCCCTCCCTCTCTCTCTCGCCCCCCTCTCTCTCGTACCTCTCCCTCTCTGTCTCATCCCCTTCCCTCCCTCTCTCTCGCCCCCTCCGTCCCTCTCTCTCGCCCCCCCTCACCCTCCCTCCCTCTCTCTCTCGTCCCTCTCCGTCTCTCTCTCACCCTGTCCCTCTCTCTCGTCCCCTTCCCTCTCTCTCTCTCGCCCCCTGCCTCCCTCTCTCCCCCTCCCTCTCTCTCTCTTGCCCCCGCCCCCTCTCTTTCGCCCCCTCCCTCTCTCTCATACCCCCTCCCACTCTCTCTCTCGGCCCCCCTCCCTCTCTCTCTCGTCTCCCTCCCTCTCTCTCTCCTCCCCCTCCCTCTCTTTCTCACCCCCTCCCTCTCTTTCTCTGACCTCCCACCTTCTCTCTCGCTCTCATCCCCCTCCCTCTCTCTCTTTTACCCTCCCTCTCTCACTCTCTCGCCCGCCCTCCCATTCTCTCTCTCATCCCGCTCTCTCTCTCGCCACCCTCGCTCTCTCTCTCTCATCCCCCTCCCTCTCTCTCTCGTCCCCCTCCCTCTCTCTCAACTCGTACCCTCTCTCACACTCTCGTCGCCCTCCCTCTCTCTCTCGCTCCCCTCCCTCTCTCTCTCACCCCCTCCCTCTCTCTCTCTTTCGCTCCCCTCTCTCTCTCGCCACCCCCTCTCTCTCTCTCGCTCCTCCCTCTCTCTCACCCGCACCCTCCCTCTCTCTCGCTCACATCCCTTTCCCTCTCTCAAACCTTCCCTCTCTCTCTCTCTCACCCCCTCCCTCTTTCTCTCACGCCCTCCCTCTCTCTCTCACCCCTCCCTCTCTCTCTCTCGCCCTCCTCCCTCTCTCTCTCTTTCGCCCCCTCCCTCTCTCTCTCTCGCCCCCCTCCCTCTCTCTCTTTCCCCCTCCCTGTTTCTCTCTCATCCCCCCCTCTCTCCCGTCCCCCTCCTTCTCTCTCTCTCACCCCCTCCCTCTCTGTCTCGCCCCTCCCTCTCTCACCCCCTCCCTCTCTCTCACCCCCTCCCTCTCTTTCTCATATCCCTCCCTCTCTCTCACCCAATTCTCTCTCTCTCTCGTCCCCTTCTCTCTCTCTCGCCCCCCCTCTCTCTCACCCCCGTCCCTCCCTCTCTCTCGCCCCCTCTCTCTCCCTCTCGCCCCCCTCCCTGTCTCTCTCTCGCCCTCTCCCACTCTATCTCACCCCTCCCTCTCTGTCTCGCACCCCTCTTTCTCTCGCCTCCTCCCTCTCTCTCTCTCGACCCCTCCTTCTCTCTCTCTTTTGCCCCCTCCCTCTCTCTCTGTAGTCCCCTCACTCTCTCTCACCTCACCTCCCTCTCTCTCTCGTCCCTCCCTCTCCCTCTCTCGCCCCCCTCTCTTGCCCCCTCCCTCTCTCTCTCTTATCCCCTCCCTCACTTTCTTTCGACCCCCTCCCTCTCTCTCTCTTGCCCCCTCCCTCTCTCTCTCACACCCCTCCCTCTCTCTCTCTCACCCCCTTTCCTCTCTCTCAAACCCCCCTCCCTCTCTCTCTCTCTCACCCCCCTCCCTCTCTCTCTCGTCCCCCTCCGTCTCTCTCACCCTGTCCCTGTCTCTCTTGTCCCCTTACCTCTCTCTCTCCCGCCCCCTGCCTCTATCTCTCTCTCTCTCTCTCTCTCCCCCCTCTCTCTCTCGCCCCCTCTCTCTCTCTCTCAACTCCTCCCTCCCTCTCTCTCTGTTGCCCCTCACTCCCTCTCTTGCACCCTCCCTCTTTCTTTCTCATCCCACTCACTCTCTCTCTCGTACCTCTCCCTCTCTCTCTCATCCCCTCCCTCTGTCTCTCTCGCCTGCCCTTCGTTCCTCTCTCTCATTCCCCTCCCACTCTCTCTCACCCCTTCCTCTCTCTCGCCGCCTCCCTCACTCTCTCACCCCTCACCCTCTCTATTGTCCCCCCTCTCTCTCGTCCCCTCCTTCTCTCTCCTCTCCTACCTCTCCCTCTCTCACTCCCCCTCCCTCTCTCTCTCGTCCCCCTCCCTCTCTCTCTCTCACAGCCCCTCCCGCTCTCTCTCTCAGTCCCCCTCCCTCTCTCTCGTCTCCCTCCCTCTGTCTCTCCTCCCCCTTTCTCTCTCTCGCCCCCTCTCTTTCTCTCACCTCCCACCTTCTCTCTCGCTCTGATCCCCCTCCCTCTCTCTCATACCCTCCCTCTCTCACTTGCTCGCCGGCCCTCCCATTCTCTCTCTCTTCCCCCTCCCTCGCTCGCTCTCGCCCCCCTCGCTCCCTCCCTCTCACCCCCCCCTCACCCACCTCGCTCTCTCTCTCACAATCCTCTCCCTCTCTCTCGCCCCCTCCCTCTCTCTCTCTTGCCCCCTCCCCCTTTCTCTCTGTCACCCCCTCCCTCTCGCTCTCTCGCCCCACCTCCCTCCCTCTCCCTCGCCACCTCCCTCTCTCTCGCCCCCCCACTCTCTCGCCCCTCCCTCTCTCTCGCACCCCCTCCCTCTCTCTCACTCCCCCTCTGTCTCTTTCACCCCATCCCTCTCTTTCGACCCCGTCCCTCTCTCTCTCGTCCCTCTCCCTCTCTCTCGTCTTCCTCCCTCTCTCTCAACCCGTTCCCTCTCTCACACTCTCGTCCACTCCCTCTCTCTCTCTCGTACCCCCACTATCTCTCACCCCCTTTCCTCTCTCTCTCGCTCCCCTCCCTTTCTCTCTCACCCCCTCCCTCTCTCTCTCTTTCGCTCCCTCTCTCTCTCTTGCCCCCTCCCTCTCTCTCGCCTGCCCCTCCCTCTCTCTCTCGCTCACCTCCCTCTCCCTCTCTCAAACCTTCTCTCTCTCTCTCTCCCTCTCTCACCCCCTCCCTCTTTCTCTTACGCCCTCCCTCTCTCTCCCACCCTCTCCCTCTCTCTCTCACCCTCTCCATCGCTCTCTCACCCCTCCCTCTCTCTCTCTCGCCCCCTCCCTCTCTCTCCCTCACCCCCTCCCTCCCTCTCTCTCACCCCTGTCTCTCTCTCTCTCGTACCCCTCCCTCTCTCTCTCACCCACTTCCCTCTCTCTCTCGTCCCCCTCCCTCTCTCTCTCGCCCTCTCCCTCTCTCTCACCCCTCCCTCTCTCTCTCGCACCAATCCTTCTCTATCTCTCAGCCCCCCTCTCTCTCCCTCTCGCCCCCTCCCTCTCTCTCTCGCCCTCCTCTCCCTATCTCTCTAATCCCCCCTCCCTCTCTCTCTTATCCCCCTCCATCTCTCTCTCTCGCCCCCTCCGTCTCTCTGACCCCCTCACTCTCTCTCTCACCTCCTCCCTCTCTCTCTCTCTCTCTCGCTCGCTCGCTTCCTCCCTCTCTCTCTCGCCCGCCCCCCTCCCTCTCTCTCTCACCCTCTCACACACCCCTTTCTCCTTTGTGCCCTTCCTCTCTCTCACCATCTCTCTCTCTCGCCCATTCTCTCTTTCATCCAGTCTTTCTCTCTCTCTCTCTCTACCTCCCTCTCTCGACCCTCTCTCTCTTCTCACCTCTATCTCTCTCTCTTCCCTCCTCTATCTCTCTCCAGCCATCCCGCTTTCTCTTGCCCCATCTCCCAACCCCTGTCTCTCTTTCGCCCCCTCATTCTCTCTCTCTCTGCCCTGTCTTTTTCTCTCTATCTCGCCTTCCGTATCTCTCTTGCTCCTTTCTCTCTCTCGTCGCCCCTCTCTCTCTCTGTGTCTTTCTCCCTCTTGCCCCTCCCTCACCCCTCTCTCAGTCTCACTCTCTCTCTCACCCCTTTCTCATTATCTCCTCCCGTGTCTCTCCCTCACCCTATCTCTCTCTCTCTCCCCCTTCTCGCTCTCCCCCTTCCTCGGTATCTCTCTCTTCCAAACTCCCTCTCTTTCCCTCTGACTGAATCTCTCTCCCTCCTGTCCCTCCCTCCCTCCCTCTCTCTCTGACATACTCTGCCTCCCTGATCCTTGTCTCTCCCTCTGACCCAGAGACTGAG
Source organism: Chiloscyllium punctatum (assembly GCF_047496795.1). Lineage (NCBI taxonomy): Eukaryota > Metazoa > Chordata > Chondrichthyes > Orectolobiformes > Hemiscylliidae > Chiloscyllium > Chiloscyllium punctatum. The sequence continues at coordinate 48,368,352 of NC_092766.1, read as the reverse complement.
GGTGTTTGCGGGTGGGGGGTGGGGGTGAGATGTGGGAGGTGGGGAAAATGTCGTAGTGATGGAATTGTGGGAGGGAGACAGCGACGGCATGAGAGAGAGAGGGGGAGAGGGAAGAGTGGAGACAGGTGGAGAAACCCGGGTTGGGGGGTATGTGTGTATAGAGAGAGGGGGATGAGGGAGAGGGTTGAGAAAGAGAGTGTGTGCTGAAAGTGAGAGAAAGAGAGAGAATTGAGGAGAAAGAGTAGGGTAGAGGTAATGGGGAGGCCAGGCTGCAGTGGTGGGACAGAGGGAGTTAAACCCAGCTCCTGAGCTCAGGGCGCGGTGCCCTCCCCTTCCCTGAGGACCAGGACTTGGGGCTGAGTCTGTCTATCTCCAGCTCAGCTTCTCCAACACAGAGACACACAACAACATCGGTCACCCTGCTGCTCGGCACGCTTTAATCAACATTTTTATTGTTTACAAATCGAAGTGATGGATACAGTCAGTGGGATGGTACCTTTTCTCACTGGCCCCTGAGTTGTGAGAAACATTGAAATGTTTCCCTGTTACCCCCCTGTAGGATAAGGATGGACAAACCAGCGCTACCCTCAGTCTGTTACCATAACCACAGGCTGCTCCATCGCTGAAACACTGAACTGAAATGAGAAAATCCCGGATGGATTGATTAATGAGGGAATTTGATGGATGGATGAATTTCGGTGAAGGGATATTTCAGCACATTCTTCAACTGCTGCCTGAAATTAGTCTGGGTCACGGCATAAATCGCGGTGTTTGTGCAGCAACTAAGGAGCTGCAGCATGAAGCCCAATTCCTGAACAAACCAATCGAGATACACAGGAGTATACACAATCCACAACATCCGGTACCATATAGAATACAGCATAAACGTTGACCATAACAGGATGAAATTGGCCGAGATCACAAACAGTAAAATGATGGATTTTTTTCGGTTTCTCATTTCAGTGTCAGATTGAGCGTCCCCATTGGTGTGAGCGCGGAGTCTCCTGCGGGCTCTGCTGGTCACTAAAATGTGTCTGACGGTGAGAACATTGAGCAGCAGAATCAGGAGAAATGGGACACCCGGGGTTAGAAACTGGTGGAGGAACGCGATTGTGACCCAGACACTGGAGACTAGAACAGCGAGTGGTACATTACAAAACCAGGGGTCGTTCTTCAGCCGATACGGAGCCGTGAGCATAAAATACCAGAAAATGTTCTTTAAACAGCTCAGCACAGTCACTGCTCCCAGAACCACAGCCGCCGTTTTCTCACTGCAATATTTACTTTTCAGCTTCTGGCAACAAATGGCTACAAACCGATCAAAGGTGAAAGTGACGGTGAACCAGACAGAGCAGTCAGTGGCTGCATAAACCAGGACGGCGTGGATATTACACACGGGGACGGAGTCCTTCAGGAAATAAAATTGTTCCCAATAAACAATGGGAATGTGTCTCAGGATCAGGTCGAGGATAATGACCAGGAGATCCGCCGCTGCCATGGACCCCAGGTAACGTCTGACACATGGAGACAATCTACAATCTTTATAAAGCAGGACGTAGATGGTCACTACGTTAACTGTGAGGAAGGAAAACAAACCCATTATCCATCAGCCTGGAGGCAAAGGGTCCCGTTTGATCGGGGACCCTGTGAGATTTTCAAATGTGTCCCTGTATTCAGGGATTTATTAAAAGAATTGGAGCTGGAATAACGAATGGGAAGGTCGGAATTACTGACCAAAAATGTGACATAAACCACATGAAACCCTCCCTCCCCAAACACACAGAGACACATCCATAATGACAGATGGTTTCTAGAACATTCCCACACACTCAAGAACAGACACAGGTCACTCCTTCCCAGTTCCTAATGGAGGATGGAAACGTTGCTGTCCTGAAGGATTCTCTCCCAGTTTCCTGAAGACAAACGGAATGTGGGAATTTCCTGTATTTTGGTCTAAATTGTGATCGATCCTGTGTCGTGATGAAATGTAAACACAAGGAAAACGTATTCACCCCTTTAACTGCCTGAGGGACCTTCAGAATAGTGTCTCCTTCTCCCTGGAACGGGATCTTATCATTTGTTCAATTCACTGTCGTCCGGTCGTTCACAAACAATGTCAGGGATAGAACGTTCCAGGGAATGTCAGTTATAGAATGTCGGGGACAGAACGTTCCGGGGAATGTGAGTTATAGAATGTCGGGGACTGAACGTTCCGGGTAACCCCTTGACCTGTCCATCATCTTTCGGGGAACCCCTTGACCTGTCCATCACCTTTCCCCCCTACCCACCCCACCACCATGATGTACTGTGCCTGGACACACTGTAACATTAATGGGGTGAGAGACGGAGGCTCCAATCACAGGAATGGGAGCTAAAGGCATTGCCAGATCAGCTGAAATGGTTAAATATACCACATTCTCAATCCACCTCACAGAACCAGCCCAGACACCATACACCCAGAGGAGATATCTGTTCACCGTGGAACACAGTGTAGACCAGATCAGTGTACTGCTCAGTACAACCCAGCAATCTGTCCAGATTCATACATTACACTGGCCAATACAATCCAACGATCTGTCCAGAGTGGAACACTGCACAGACCACAGCAGTGCATTGAGCTATAAAACCAGACCATATATCTGTCCAGCACGGGGAGCTGTGCAGACCACAGTAGGGCACTAATGTGTGAACCTGAAACAAATATCCATCCAGCATGGGGAATTTCACAGACCACATCATTGCAGTATCTATAAACCTCAACGAGAATGACTGACCAGCACAGCGATCTGCGCAGTGATCACCTGTGAATTAATTTGCAAACCTGGAGCAGTTACCCTCCCAGCATGTAGGGCTGCATACACCACCCCAGTGCATTGATCTGTAACCCAGGAGCAGTTACCCTGCCAGCATGTAGGACTGTGTACACCACCCCAACTGTAGGGAAAAGACATCAGCCCTTCAGCTTCTCTGTACCCCTAATTATTTTATAAACCTTTGTAAAGTTACCCCTTAATCTCATTCTCTCCATTGAAAAGAGTCCCAGTCTATCCAGCCTCTCCTTACAGCTCACTCCCTCCATTCCCAACAACATCCAGGTTAATGTCTGCTCAATCCTCTCCAGCTGAATAACATCAAGGTCAGTAATATCAAAGTGAATAATCAAAGTATTTTCTATGGGTGGGGAGACCAAAACTAGACGGTACAGGTTTAAGGTGCGAGGAGAACACTTAAATGTGACCTAAGGGGCATCTTTTTCACCCAAAGGGTGGTGTGCCTATGGAGTGAGCGGGCAGGGTGACCAGACTGGACACAGTATTCCAGAAGAGGCCTCACCAATGTCCTGGACAACCTCAACATAATGTCCCAATTCCAATACTCAAAGGTCTGACCAATGAAGACAAGTGTGTTAACCACCTCCTTAACCACACTATCTATCTGAGATGCAAATTTTAAAGAATTAAACCTGACGGCCTAGGTTTCTGTACTACAGCACTGCCAAAGGCCCTGCTTTTAATTGTATAGGTCCTGCTCTTGTTTGATTTACCAAATCCAATACCTCGCATTAATCCAAACTAAACTACATCTGCCACCCCTCAGCCCAGTGTGCGATATTACCACCTCCTCACTCTCCCCCTTTAAATTATCATCCCCGTCTCCAAATTGCCGGCACACTCCGGTCTTGAGTTTCACAAAGACCCTGAGCTTGGTTTGCCTTGTGTGGTTAGGGGGAGGAGGGACAGATTGCAGACACTCTCAATGGGGAGGAGAGGCTGGACAGTAATCAGCGGCCTAGTGTCATTTCATTGTTTTTGGAAGAGGGCAGTTGCACGTTTGAGGTGTGTAATAGTGATCAGTGTTTTGGGACCAGAAATTGTGCTTTTTCGTTGTCTGTGGTGTTCAGTGAGAAAAATCTATTCGAGACCCTTCATTGGGCAGACTGTGACTGCAGGATTTCTTTCCTATATATTGTAGATTACAGATAATAGCGATTGAAGATGATCATTGTTAGTTTCGATGGCACAACACGTACACTCAATATCCTACAGTTGAGACAAATATCTTGCATTTGTTTAACAATACAAAGTGTTTTGTGTAGTTCAGTAATGGGAACCTGATTATAATAAATCCACACCGAGCAGAAAGCTGGCACTTAAAATATGACCCAAGTCTGGGTATGGTAGTGTAGTGGGTAATGTCCCTGCCTCTGAGCCAGAACTCTGGATTAGATTTTAATTCCTGAACTTGTGTGGTAGAGTTCCTAGCACTGGACTAGTAGGACTGGATTCAAGTCCTGCCTGTTGCAGAGGTATGTCACAGCATGTCAGAACAGGCTGATGAACAAACACACAGGAGAATAATGTTACAGCTTTATGGGTATTGCTGAGTGGTGCTAGTGTCCCTACCTCCGAGCACAAAGGCCTCGATGTAAATCCCACAGAAGTGTCTCAGGATACATCTGAACAAACTGATTAAACTGATTGTAGAATTGTGACCTGATGGAGAAAGAAGTGTCAGAATTGAATTTCAGAATTTAGGCCCGGAATGACTGAAATCACAGCTATTCGTGTTGATTGGAGTCACATCTTGCAGCAGTAGAGGTTTATAAAATCAGCATAGTCATGGATAGGATGAGTAGTTAGGGTTTTCCCCCAGGTTAGGGGCGTTCAAAACTAGAGGGCGTTGGATGAAAGTGAGAGGGGAAAGGTTTTGAAGAGGCCTAAGAGGAACCTTTTCACGCAGAGGGTGGTGTGCATATGAAATGAGCTGCCAGAGGAAGTGGAGGAGGCTGGTACAACTGCAGCATGTAAAAGGGATCTGGGTACTGACAGGCCTGCCGAGCTTTACCAGCAATTTCTGTATTTCTTTTAAAAAGGCATTCATTTTAATACAGGTATTCTAAATACATTAAATATTTTATTTTTTTTAATGATGCAAGGACATATAAACATATTTTCAAATTGACCAAGACTATTTTCTGCTTAGGGTATGGCTCTGTGCGAGATGGCAACAATGATGCATCGACATGGAACAGGGAATGTGATGGAGACATAGTTTGGACAATGTACAAGGAGACCTCACATTGTCCAGATTGGGAGAGGATGACATTATTGTGTGATTCAACTCAGAGAGGGAGACAATGTAATCTTCCTGAGAAGGAATGGCCTATTACACTCTCTATCTCCCTCATTATTCCTCATCACAACAATGTGTTTGAGCTAAAAAAAAAAAGCACCTATACAGTCATCATTAAATTTCTCATTTTTAAAGAATTCATGCAGTGTGGAAACAGGCCCTTCGGCCCAACAAGTCCATACCAAACTTCCAAACAGTAACCTTGCCAGGCCAGTTCCCTGAGATTTACTTCTGACTAATGCACCTAACCTAGAAATCCCTGAATATGACAGACAACTTAGCATGACCAATCCACCTAATGTACACAGTTTGAGCTGTGGGAGGGAACTGGAGCACCTATTAGAAGCTCACGCAGTCAAAGGGAGAATGTACAGACCCCACACAGATAGTCGCCCGAGGCTGGAATAGAACCCCTGTTCCTAGTGCTGTGAGGTAGCAGTGCTAACCACTGAGCCACCGTGCTACCCTTTGGGCAATTACTGACCAGAATTTATTGGAATCTTCTGACTGCCTAATGCAAAGGGAATTCAGCCAAATCCAACTGTCCCAGGATGAAATCCCATTGCTAGCAGCTTGTGTGAGTAGAATATCTTCAGAAGCAGAATCACATTTCGGACAATCTCTCAATATTTCCTTTTGTACGAAGTTACACTAATATTTGGACAAAGTTCATTCAACTTCAAATTGCAGAGATTGTGTGTGTGTGTGTCTCTCAGTGTTGTAAACAGGGAAATATTGATTATATATTTGCAATACCCAAACAGTTTGCCATTCATATTTCCATCATAGTTTGAGTAACATTGCTCTGGATCATAAACGTGCTATTTGAGCAGATTAAAGAAACTACCCTGACTTATTCCTAAAATTGACCCTGACCCAGTCTAAGACCTTTATCATCGGCCATATCAAAACCTGGTTACATTTAACATTTGTTGTGAGCAGTGGAGGAGTGGGACGAGAAAAGGAAAAAGTGACCCCAAAAAGTCGGGGAACGATAGACCGGTGAGCCTGATGTCAGTGGTGGGTAAGTTGTTGGAGGGGATTCTGAGGGATAGCATTTAACTTCATTTGAGAAGGCAAGGGCTGATCGGGTTAGACAACGTGTCTTTCTGCATGGGAAATCATGTCGCATTAATTTGGTTGAGGTTTATGAAGAGGTAAAAAAGAAGATTAATGAAGGCAATTTGATAGACATTGTCTATATGGACTTCAGCAAGGTATTAATAACATTCCAATTGGTAGACAGATTAAAGGTTCGGTCACATGGGACACAGAAGAAGCTAGTCGCAATTGGCTTGAAGGAAGAGGGATATTTTTCAGACTAGAGGCTTGTGACCAGCAGTGTTGGCATGTTGCAACTGTACACTGTGTTGGTAAGGCCATTTTAAGAAAACTGCATACAATGCGGTTGTCTGCAGAAAAGATTTAGACAGATGTCCCAGGGAGAGGTTGATTAAGTTGAGGTGTTTCTCTCTGGACTGTCATAGGCTGAAGGGTGACATTATAGATGTTTATAAAATCCTCAGGGGGATGGATATTCTGAACAGCCACGACCTGCTCTTCAGGGTAGGGGAGACCAGATTCAGAGGCATAAGTTGAAGGGTAGAGGGCGAATGATTTAGAAGGGACCTGAAGATAAATGTTTCACACAGAGAGTGGTGTGTGTACAGAAAGGACTGTCAGAGCAAGTGCTGAAGGCGGTTACAATCACACATTGGAGGCATATTGGCCAAATGATGGCAAATGGGACTGGATCAGATTTGATATCTGATCGGAGTGAACAGGTTGGACTAACGGGTCTGTTTCCGTTCTGCATGACTCTCTGATTCTATAAGAGGGATGATGAAAAATTCTAAAATGACCTTTCAAGTGGGAATTCTCTTCATTGGAAGTTTATCGTGCCTCAATGTTCACATTGATTGAAAGCTGCATTACTAAATATTTGACAGGGAAGTAAGTCACGGATATTGGGATACAGACAGGAAAGTGAGGCTGAGTCCACAACCTGATCAGCCACAATCGTAGTTCCTGGTTGAAGAAGGCTCAAAGTATCTAATGACCCACTCCTGCTCCTCAGTCCCATGTTTCTGTGTTCCACTCAACGCCACATACCTGCTAGACAGGGGCAGTTGGAGGCCACTTACTCTTATAATCTGGTGCACAGAAACAGAGGAGACCATTCAGCCTCTCAAGACTGTCACACACGCTTTGAAGTGATTTGGGAAATGTAATTGGAAAATCCAGGTACAGGTATGAAAGAGGCCCCTCATCTCTCTTCACTGAGCTTCCCCTCTCTACAAATTGTGCTTTATTTGTTGGTCATGCTCCAAACGCAGATTGACTCTGAATATAACCCATATACTCACCAGAGATGGCTCACAAAATTATCTGGTCTCCCTGACTGCAATAATTGCACAATTGTGACAATAACACCCACTAACTCTCCACTAACAGAACGTGAGATCAGAAACAGGGACAGGTCGCTCACTCCCCAAGCCTGCCTTCCCCTTCACTAAGATCATGACTGATCTGCTCTTGGTCTGAAATCCTCTTTCAAACCCAATTTATCATCGCCCTCAACTCTCTGTCAGGTCAATATCCATCTACCTCTTCTTCAAATACTTTCAGTCATCTTGCTCCCTAACGTTCTTGAGAAGAGAAATCCTGACATTCAATAATGAAGAAAACACGTGTTGTTCCTATACCATGGCCTATTGATAAGGACAAAAAGGGTTGGCTCAAGGGTTCAGGTAAAATTGACTGACCCTGATATCAAGACAGTGGTTGGATTTTGTTGACATCAAGGAACTTAACAAAACTGGGCTTAATGGGAATCAGAATAAACTGTCCAGTGTTTGATTCCAGTGTTTGGAATCAAACATGGCACAAAGGAAGATGTTCACCATCTCAGTCCTGGGTCAGCTCTGGGTCAGATCTGGGAGATCCTCAGGGTAGCTTCCTCTTCACAAACAGCTTCAGCTGCTTCATCAATGTCTCCCCGCCCCCATCCTCCCCACCATAAGATCAGAAGTGGGGGTGGTCACCGAACATTCCACAATGTTCAGAACACTTGTCACCCGTCAGCTCTTGAACTGGTCTTTGTCCATGTGCAGCAAGACCCAGACACCACTCAGGTTTGTTCTGTTAAATGGTCTGTAACATTCATGTAACAGCACTGCCTGGCACTGCACATTGCCACAGTGAAACAGAGGTAAAAACAATGACTGCAGATGCTGGAAAGCAAATACTGTATTAGTGGTGCTGGAAGAGCACAGCAGTTCAGGCAGCATCCAAGGAGCAGCGAAATCGACGTTTTGGGCAAACGCCCTTCATCAGGAATAAAGGCAGTGAGCCTGAAGCGTGGAGAGATAAGCTAGAGGAGGGTGGGGGTGGGGAGAGAGTAGCATAGAGTACAATGGGTGAGTGGGGGAGGAGATGAAGGTGATAGGTCAAGGAGGAGAGGGTGGAGTGGATAGGTGGAAAAGGAGATAGGAAGGTTCGACAAGTCCGGACAAGTCAAGGAGACAGTGCTGAGCTGGAAGTTTGAAACTAGGATGAGGTGGGGGAAGGTGAAATGAGGAAGCTGTTGAAGTCCACATTGATGCCCTGGGGTTGAAGTGTTCTGAGGCGGAAGATGAGGCGTTCTTCCTCCAGGCGTCTGTTGGTGAGGGAGCGGCGGTGAAGGAGGCCCAGGACCTCCATGTCCTCGGCAGAGTGGGAGGGGGAGTTGAAATGTTGGGCCACGGGGCGGTTTGGTTGATTGGAGCGGGTGTCTCGGAGATGTTACCTAAAGCGCTCTGCTAGGAGGCGCCCAGTCTCCCCAATGGAGAGGAGACCACATCGGGAGCAACGGATACAATAAATGATATTAGTGGATGTGCAGGTAAAACTTTGATGGATGTGGAAGGCTCCTTTAGGGGCTTGGATAATGGTGAGTGAGGAGGTGTGGGCACAGGTTTTACAGTTCCTGCGGTGGCAGGGGAAAGTGCCTGGATGGGAGGGTGGGATGTAGGGGGGCGTGGACCTGACCAGGTAGTCACGGAGGGAACGGTCTTTGTGGAAGGCGGAAATGTCGGCGGATGATTTGGTTTATGTGAAGGTTTGTAGGGTGGAAGGTGAGCACCAGGGGCGTTCTGTCCTTGTTCCAGTTGGAGGGGTGGGGTTTGAGGGCAGAGGTGCGGGATGTGGACGAGATGCGTTGGATGGCATCTTTAACCACGTGGGAAGGGAAATTGCGATCTCTAAAGAAGGAGGCCATCTGTTATGTTCTATGGTGGAACTGGTCCTCCTGGGAGCAGATACGGCGGAGGCGGAGAAATTGGAATACGGGATGGCATTTTTGCAAGAGATAGGGTGGGAAGAGGTGTAATCCAGGTAGCTGTTGGAGTCGCTAGGTTTGTAAAAAATGTCAGTGTCGAGTCGTTCGTCACTAATGGAGATGGAGAGGTCCAGGAAGGGGAGCGAGGTGTCAGAGATGGTCCAGGTAAATTTAAGGTCAGTGTGGAATGTGTTGGTGAAGTTGATGAATTGCTCAACCTCCTCGCGGGAGCACGAGGTGGCGCCAAAGCAGTCATCAATATAGCGGAGGCAGAGGTGGGGAGTGGTGCCGGTGTAATTACGGAAGATCAACTGTTCTACATAGCCAACAAAGAGACAGGCATATCTGGGGCCCATACGTGTGCCCATGGCTACGCCTTTGGTCTGGAGGAAGTGGGAGCATTCAAAGGTGAAATTGTTAAGGGTGAGGACCAGTTCGGCCAAACGAATGTGAGTGTCGGTGGAAGGGTACTGTTGGGGACGTCTGGAGAGGAAAAAACGGAGGGCTTGGAGGCCCTGGTCATGGCGGATGGATGTGTAGAGGGATTGGATATCCATGGTGAAGGTGAGGCGTTGGGGGTCGGGGAAACGGAAGTCTTGGAGGAGGTGGAGGGCGTGGGTGGTGTCTCGAACGTATGTGCGGAGTTTCTGGACTAGGGGGGATAGGACAGTGTCGAGGTAGGTAGAGATGAGTTCAGTGGGGCAGGAGCGTGCTGAGACAATGGGTCGGCCAGGATGGTCAGGCTTGTGGATCTTGGGTAGGAGGTAGAACCGGGCAGTGCGGGGTTCCCGGACTATGAGGCTGGAAGCTGTGGGTGGGAGATCTCCTAAGGTGATGAGGTTCTGTATGGTCTGGGAGATGATGGTTTGGTGATGGGGGTTTGGGGTCATGGTCGAGGGGGCAGTAGGAAGAGGTGTCCTCGAGTTGGCGTTTAGCTTCAGCGGTGCAGAGGTTAGTGCGCCAGACTACCACTGCGCCCCCTTTGTCCGCTGGCTTAATGGTGAGGTTGGGATTGGAGCAGAGAGATTGGAGGGCTGCGCGTTGTGAGGGTGAGAGGTTGGAGTGGGGGAGGGGGGTCGACAGGTTGAGGCGGTTAATGTCCCGGCGACAGTTGGAAATGAAGAGGTCGAGGAGAGGTAATAGGCCAGCGCGGGGTGTCCAGGTGGATACAGTGTGTTGGAGGTGGGCGAAGGGGTCCTCGGAAGGTGGGCGGGAGTCCTGATTGTGAAAGTAAGCTCGGAGGCGGAGGCGACGGAAGAATTGTTCGATGTCACGGTGTGTATTAAATTCATTGATGCGTGGACGGAGGGGGATGAAGGTGAGTCCTTTGCTGAGGACTGATCATTCGTCCTCAGTGAGTGGGAGGTCTGGGGGGATGGTGAAAACTCGGCAGGGCCGGGAGCTGGGATCTGGTGTGGGTGTGGAACTGGGAGTGGGGTCGGAGCCAGTACCTGGAGTGGGTGTGATGGTGGGGGGAATTGGGTTGGAGGCATGAGCAGGGGTAATGTTCCCCTCGTGGTTCTGGGGGGTGGGGATAGTGACAGTCGGGTCTGTGGGGGGCATGTCAGCCGAATGCAGGTGAGTGGCACTGGTGGGGACGGAAGTGGTGGTGATCATGGCAGTAGGGGTGGCGGAAGTCACTGAGCGTGTGGCATCAGCGATGACGTGAGGGCCGGAAGTGGCTGTAGGAGTGGCCATGATGGGGGCGGAAGTGACATCATCACTCAGCGTGGGGGTGGTAGCTGCATCAGCCGCATGGCTAATGGCGTTTCCGAGGCCAGGGGAAGCTTCTGGAATGGTTGAGGAGCGCTGGTTATGGAGGTGGGTGGATAAAAGTTTGTTGTACTTACAGTTTTTGATATTTGAGACGGAGTTGAAATACTGTTTGTTGAGAGTATGAATTCCCCTGAGAATGTAGTACAGAGTGGGTCCTTTGCAATTCTGAGAGAGTGTGGCCCTCAGCTGAGGCAGGGCTGACTGCAGAATAGAGTTCATTCAGCATCTCACGCTGGTTTCACAGGAATATGAGGAAGTCATTCAGCCCATTGACAGTATTAGAGTAGAACAGGGACAGCCCATTCAGTGCCTCCAGCCTATTACTCAGGAAGAGAAGGAGTCTAGTGTGATGGACCACCAGAGCCCCTCGAAAATATTTGAAGGCGGTAGCCTTGACTCTAGTGTTTTCGTACTTTAAAGGAAATGTAAACTGTCTGTTCCAGATGAAATGTGAGTGGTCAAACTACTCGGTGTGAAGCAAACACCATTTATTTAAATACGCAAGATAAAATGAAACCAAAGAAAGACGAATTTAGAATAACGTAATTCTATTGGACAAGTTAGCAGAATAATAGATCGTGGAGCGATTACTAATGAACTGTAGCAATATAGGAAAATCGCATAAACACAGCCCTTTGCAAAAAGGAATATTCAGACACAGAATGTCACAAACATTTCTCCAATCCAAGAATTAAAAACAGCAGCAAGAGAAAAGTCAGAGAGAGCAGAAGCCAGGAGACATTCACTGAAACTTCCAACTCTGTGTAGATTCCAATATTTTCTGATGTTGCTGAGAAACCAAAACCCAGTGATCCTAATCTGTGAGAGTTAGCCACACCCATTCAAGCCGCATTAAAATAAACACAAGGCCTCCCTCTCTGTTTACCCAGTGGTCCTAACTAGCCAGCTCGTTCAATCTCTCTGTTAAAAGAAACCAGGACAAAATGACCTCTTAAAGTTGCACCATCATCAGACTTGTCAGCACATCGAGCTGTCAAACAGGAACCAGGGGTAACCCAATCCGGCCCTTGGCCATGTCCAACCGGACAAGGAAGGAGTCATTCAGTCCTTTAAGTCAATTACACATAAACAGCATGAGGCCATTCAGTCAGTTGAGCCACTTATATAGAAACAGTCGGAGGCCATTCCCACCTCAATGCACGGGGGCAGAATAGGGTAATTGATGCTGATCCTAATGAATGGCTTATGCCCAAAATGTCGACTCTCCTGCTGTGCTTTTCCAGCAAACCACTGTCTACTCTGATCTCCAGCATGGGCAGTCCTCACTGTCTCCTAATTGATGCTCTAACATGATGAACAATTGGAGCAGAGGCTGCACAGACAGATTGCTCCACGTTGTACCTCGTGGCTCCGTTGCTCTTGATACACACGTGGGACTTTAACGTGGTTTACCGCAGTGAGGCGGGAAGCCATATGTCTTGTGTGAAGTCTCAAGAAGGCATCGTCCATCTCCGAGGTGACAGCTTGTAAGGTGGAAGCTGGTGGGAATGGCTACCTGTTTCAGATGGAAGATATTGTGGCTGCTGTTGGAGATTGGGAACAACATGACGTTCAGTACAGGTTCACACGCTGATTAGTTTAGATTACTTACAGTGTGAAAACAGGCCCTTCAGCGCAACAACTCCACACCAACCCGCCGAAATGCAACCCACACAGACCCATTCCCCTACATTTACCCCTTCACTACCACTACGGGCAATTTAACTTGACCAATTCACCGAAATGCACATTTTTTGACTGCTGGAGGAAAGCGGAGCACCTGGAGGAAACCCACGCAGACATGGGGCAAATGTGCCAACTCCACACATAGAGTCGCCTGAGGTAGGAATTGAACCCGGGTCTCATGGCGCTGTGCGGCAGCAGTGCTAACCACTGTGCCAACGTGCTGACTTCGCATTCATGTGCGGAGAGTTAATTAAGGCATATAAATTATTAGGAAAGTCACGTTAGACTGATGAATGGACTCTCTAAGTTCTCATGTAACAATCCTTCAATGTTCTCCAGCTTGACACACAGATTGCCCCTTTGGTTTCTAACGGACACTAACTGTTTGCTGATTATTCTGTTCTACTTGTCCGTGTAGAATATCGTGGGGTTTTGTCAGATCTCGCCTACTTGTACTTCTCCATATCCCTCTGTTATTCAGTCCCCGCTATGTTTCTAAGTTTCACTGCAATCACCTCTGATGTATTGAAACTCGAGATCACAGGCTGAGTTTCCACATCAGACAATATTGCCATTTTAGGGATTAATCTGGATAATAATTTTAGGGATTAATCTTTATGATACCTTTTGCAATTCTTTTATCGTCAGTGTATTCTTTCTGAGATTGGGACTCTGAACGATACACAATGCTCTAAGTTTAGTCTCATCAACACTTGACACAACTGGTTCACTACATCCTCTATATTCCAATTACATTCGCAAGAATGTAAAACTAATTTGTATTTTCCATTTGCATATGTTCTTCCTACTACCTCTCGCTTTAACTTTTCTTATGAGCTTACACTGTGAGTTCTTAAAAAAGAGCTCCTCAATATCCAAATCCACGTTACCCATTGGCTCTTCATTGTCTAAGTCTCCAACAATCATCTTCAAACCATTCCCAAAAATGTTTGCCACTTCTGCTTTTCCTTCCATCGATATATTATCATACTCCCCAGTTATGTTATTACCTTCTAACTATCCAGTAGCATGTTCTTTGTAATCGAGTCTAACAGACACCCGACTGCGGTTGACAAGTTAACTGGTTTATAGTTCACCATTCTCCATCTTCATCCTTTCATAAACTGTTGGATAATATTTATAATCTTTGCCTTATCCAGATTTCGGGAATGGGTCGGAAAATAAAGTGAAAATCCGCAATGCAATCAACATGTCTATTGCTGCTTCCACTGAAATTCTTGTATGAAGTACATATAGTTGGTCAGATTTATAAATACTCAATCCAGCTTTCTTTTCAAAGATAACCCCAACACTGATAGTAATGACCTTTGACTTTACTTACACAAGTCGCAGGGTCACTTGGTATTTCTGGGAGAATTTCTGGACATTCTTCCATGAAGATAGACACATGAAGATGAAGATTTTCCCTGCGATTTCTCTGTTCTCTGTAATAAATTATCCTGAACGCACACCAACTGTTCCACATTTGACCATGATTTTTATTTTTTTCATATATTGATAGACGCTTTTTAGCAGTCTTTATGTTTTTGTTTCGTTTGAACGCTTTTTCTCTTTTTGATTTTCTTCGCAGTTTCTTGGTCATCTTTTGCTGGGTCCTACAATTCACTGAATCCACTGGCTTACGGCAACACTTGGCATTTTTCTAAGCTGCCTCCGTTCATCTAATAGTCGGAGAGGAAGGAGGGTTGCCCAGATTGATTGGAAGGAAGATGCACACAGGAACATTCAAAAGGGCGATGCAGTTTTGGAAGGTTGGAGTGGGATCAGGTGGGATTAGGGGAAATTGGGAAATGGGGAAATTCACTGTGATCTCCTGTGGTTGGAAGGTCCCAAGACAGAAGATGAGGCTTTCTTCCTCCAGGCTTCTGGATGTTCTGCTTTGGCAATGGAGCAGGTCTAGGACCCTCATGTCCTTGGCAGAGTGGGAAGTGGAGTTAAAGTGCTCAGCCACAAGGCGATGGAGTTGTTCAGTGTGGCTGTCCCAGAGATGTTCTCTGAAATGATCCACAAGTTGACCTCCCGCCTCGCCAATGTAGAGAAGACCACATTGGGTTTAATGGATGCAGCAGATGAGGCGTTCTGTCTCCCTTCGTCACTTATCACTTTCAACCTCACCTTCATCTACCTATCGCAATACGAGCTACCTCCCCCCTGCGGCACCCCCTTCCCATTTATCTCACAGCCCCCTTGGACTAGAAGCTTCATTCCTGATGAAGGGCTTATGCCCTAAACATCGATATATCTGCTCTTAGTATGCTGCCTGACTGTGCTTTTCCAGCACCACACTCTTCAACTCTGATCTCCAGTAGCTGTAGTCCCCACTTTATCCTCACACCTTCATGGTTTGCATGACTCAGATTTATAACGGTTACTTCAAATAAAACAAAAACTATCGTGTACTCAGACAGCATAAAATAAAAAAACCAATAGATTTTGGGCACTGTTCCCAAAAAGTCCTTTCCAGCAAAAGTTTCAATTAGCTCTTCTGATCACTCAACACCAATTCCTAAATAACCTGATCTCCAGCTCAGTGCTCGACATAATGTTAATGTAAACCAACACACATGTGGTCATGAAATCCATTTTCCCAGCATTAGCATTCAATTGGGTTAACACAGTTTAGATATAACATAAACAGTACATCATTACTGCAGTACTCACAAATGTGCTTATCTCATTTCCCATTTTATAACATGTCCAACATTTGTATTGCAGCTTTCACTTTGATATATGACTCCCATCAATGTTTACTCCTCCTTGCTGTTTTTGCACTCCACCTTACTAGATTCTGTGGAATCTGAGCGACTTGTTGTCTGGGGAGATTAATGGTAGAGATCATCTCGCCACATCATTTATGATCTTCTCAAACTTTAATTTCTCCAGATCTCCCGTGATGCTGATGGAGTAGAGAAGGACAATGATACTCCAACAATACTCTGTATTCCCCCAGAGAGATGAGACTGCACTAAGCTGGGTGAGAACCTTACAGCAGGAAGGTAAAGTGTTGCTGCTGCTGTACAGGTTCTTAGTGAGATCACATCTGGAGTAGTGTGTACTGATTTAATCTCTTCAATGAAGAAAGGATGTTTTAAATTGGACGCAACTCAGAGATGGTTCCCTCAACTCATTCCTTCAATGCAGCTAACATCTTATAATGAAAGAATGATCAGGTTGACCCAGTAGCCATTGGAGTTAACAAAAATTAAAGATGATCTTATTTGAACATAGATGACAGAAGGATTCAACAAGTCAAGTGAATTACACATATAGTGGAGGAATCCATTCCGTTCTCCAGCCTGTTACACAGGAAGAACAGGAGGATATCCAGGTCTTCGAAACTTTACACCAAAACAGGATGAGACTATTCAGCCCCTGGAGTTTGATATACACTTACAGAAGGAGGCCAATCAGCCACTCCAGCCTATGCTGCACCAGTATCCTGTTAAACAGCAACAGGATCAGTCCATTCACCCTTCCAAGTCTGTAACATAGGAACTGGAAGAGGTCACAAAGTGACTGGAGATTGTTACACTGGAATAACAGGATGCCATTCAGACCCACTGAGCCTATTGCACGGGAATTGGATAAGGATAAAAACTATCTGAGACTTCTTTCATGAGAAAGGAAGAGGTAATTTCGACACGTGATTTTTGTATGGGAAGAAGAGAAGACCAGTCACTCCCTCGGTCCCATCACCTGGATACATTTGGAGACCGTTCAGTATTTTCACCTGTTATGGAGAAGTATGAGAAGACCCATCAGCCCATCAAAGTCAGACATCAACAGGAAGATTCCATTATCTCCCAATCCTCTAAAGCGTCAAAAGGAGGAGGTCATTCTGGCCTTGGAGATGACAACATGGGAACACCAGAAAGACGTCAGCCCATCGAGTTTGTACACCAGCAGCATGGTGAGTCCAGTCAGCCACACATGGCCCTTACACAGCAATTGGAGCAGATCTCTTAAAGCCTTGTGCCCATTAAACAGGAATTCAATGAAAACGTGAAGGTTTTCGAAAGGGAAGAACTTATAATAATGGTATACATTACGGACTAAAGTGTAACAATAAACTATTGTAATTTAAGGCAAATTATTAGAATCCATTGTTCAGGACATTTGCAAACTTCAACCACAATTTGTCAGAGTCGACATGGTTTTCCGAAGGCTAAATCGTGTTTCAATTGTTTGCTTGAGTTATTTGAAGATGTCACAAACAAGGTGGAGCGTGGGAATCCTGGAGATGGAACTTATCTGGTCTTCCTGAAGGCATCGGATATGTCGCTTCTCCAAAGAGTAAGTGGTAAGGTCAGACAACATGGGGTTAGGAGCAATTTATTAGCTTGGATGGAGGATTGGTTAATCAACAAAATGTAGTCAAATGGAATAAATGCGTCATTTTCTTTTGGCAAGTGCAATTTGTGGGGTGCCAGTGATTTCAGTACTCATGCCTCAAACATTTGCGATCGATGGTATTACTGTACTTGGTTGATGGGATAGAAAATGCGGTGCCACATTTTCAGATGACACTAACATCGATGGGAAATTACTTCGGAATGATGATGCAAGAGATTTTAAAAGTATATGGATAGGTTGGGTGAATGGGCCAACATTTAGCAAGGAAAATTACAGTGAATAAATATGGGGCTATTCAAGTTGGCCAGTATAATAGAAAGACAAATTATTATCTAAATGGAGAGAAAGTTCAAAGTGCTTAGGTGCAGAGGGATCTGGGTGTCTGCTTGCATATCACAGAAAACCTGCCTGTGGGTACTGCAAGTAATGAGAAATGCAAGCATAATTTCAGTGTTTATTTATAAAAGGATAGAGTAGAAAGGTAGGGAGTGTTGCTGTAGCTATGCAAGGTATTAGTGAGGCTGCAACTGGAGTACAGTTTGGGTGTCCTGCAGAATGAGGTATTTCCATTGGAGGCAATTCAGAAGAGCTTCATTAGAATGATTCCATATTTGAAGTGTTTGTCTTATGAAGAGAAATTGAACAGATATACAGATGCTGAGTTTGGTGATGTCGCTGTTGTAAGCTAGAGATTAAATTATCAAGAGAGGGTGGAAAGTCTGCTAATAGATTCAGAGAGGTAAAGATAATAGATAATAGTTTGGCAGGTGGAATTTAGCATGATACAACCTGTCATTTCATTTACAGGAATAATGGAAAGCAATATGTTACTGAAATGGAGAGGGATTACAGGACCTAATGATACTGTTCACTCAGATCCGTTCAGACATGGGAGGTTTTGCTCCATCCCTGATCGTATGCTCCCAGACACTGCAAGTGAACTTATTGCTCTCCGTACACATGGAATACTTTGATGTGGTTGATTGGTGGTGGGGATGGTGTTTTGAAACGTGCATCAAGGGGACAGCCTTTATCCAAAATACATTCATTTCTTTCTACGTGGAGACCTGATGACGATGGAATTGGCTGACTGCTTCTGAATGAAGAGGCCGTGATTGCTACCAGGACAGTGGGTATTCACCAACATGATGCACTGTGATTGGCACACTGTAACACTAATAGAGAGAGAGAGCTCCTTCAGTTCCTCCACCTCTCCCCATTGACATGGGTACTCTGCAGATGCTATGTACACCCTCGGGAATCCCACTATACTGGATACACATGGCAGCTCCCTGCTGTCGGAGAAACAATCTATTTACCTCATCCACTCTATATATCCTCCATCACCAATGGTGACATTGATGTTGAGATACTGGGAAATGATGGATATGTCACCCAGTCCTGCCTGAAAAGTTCTGGATTATAGAAGCTGAATGAAACAGTGACCCTCCCAGCCACTGGCAGCACCATCCTCCCCCTGGTGCGGAGCTGCAGGTCGTGTTGAAGGATGTTACACCATTCTATGACCAGCTCCTTGTTCAGTCAGGGCCTCCTCACACTCCCCTCCTGGGTTAAGTGGAGCTTGGGAAGCTGTTCCTGGAAAACCCGGGGTGGATACAGCAGACCCCTTTCCCCGCACACACACTCACTGCATGGTTTCAGAGCTCCCCCTCTCTGCAGCCTCTGCTCCATTTGTTGTTCATGTTACAGAACCAGATGCTGTAACTACGGTCCCCATGCTCCATTCAGAGTTGGGTCCCCAAATCCTCAGGTCTCCCTGAATGGCTGAGGCAGGTCACAGCACGACCTCCAGCAAACCATCCCCAGCTCCCCCACTAAATTTTCAATTACAGGAACCAGTCAGAAACTCCTCTGCTACAAGTGTTGTGGACCAGTCCAGATCCCCCCAAAATATTTTAAGAAGGCCGTTTAGACACAAACCTTTCCTTATTTTGAATATAGATGTGTAGTGTGCGTTCCAGATATGTTGCGACTGGTCAAACCACTCGACATTAAGCAAAATATAATCTATTAAAATGCTGTTGTTAAAATACAACCAAAGAAAGAACATTTTGGGATAGCTTATATGTTGGAACACTTACACAAACAATAGATACCATACCTTCTCGGTTTACACCGCTTGGCACAAATGCAGATCCTTACAGCAGTTTCCCAATCCAGGAGCAAACAACATCAACAGAGATCTCAGAGAGACAAGCAGCTGGGGATCATGTATTGAAACTTCCAACCCTTCTAGGATCTCCAACAGCTTCGGAATGCAGCAGCTAAAAAAAACGAGAAAACCCGGTCTGGAAGAGCTGGCCACTGCCCTTCCATTGTAACCACCGTTTTACTGAAACCTAAAGGCTTTGTCAGTTATTTACTTAAACTGTTTTCAGACAGCAGTTCTGCACCTCTATTCAAAAAAAAATCCAAGAGAAAATAATCTGTTTACAGTGATAGTCCTCACAACTCCACCTTTAATAAAATAATCGATCAATATACAATGGTTGATTCATTTTCGACCTCCTAGACTTCCTTTGCTAGTAGTTTGCAATGCATATATATATATATATATATATATATATAAAAAACATTGACTCTGGGCATACAAATATTCACAACTAGATTCGATTTCAATCATTATACTCCTGCCACAGAATGCCTTGGTCTTTCTTCATCCAAGTCTCCACAACGTGTCAAAATGTAAGTTTTCTCGCCCTGACACCTGTATAATTTCAAATTGAATGGCAGCAATAATAAGCTCAATCGAAACAGAGTGGTATTTTCCTCCCTAAACTTCTCCAAAATTTTAAGGGTTTACGATCAGTGATAAAGATTTGTCTCATGTATGTTATTGGCAATGTACATGCTGAAAGGTTGTCACGTTAACACGAAGCTCTAGGCCTCCTTCCCCATTGTGGAATAAATCTGTTGATGTTTCCACTGGACGCTCCAACCACACGTTACATAATGGAGCTCTTCTCATCTCTCCAATAGTCCTTCTGAATGACATAGCTCCTCATGTCTCAGCATAAATGGATTACATGCTTCTGTATCTCTTAATGCTCTAACCCCTTTACCTGCTACTCCTGGCCTTTTGCCAGTAAAGCTTACTTCCACAGGTGTATATTTTAAGATCTCGCACATTCTTCTCCATCCCTTACAGAAACCAAACTTTGATTTGTGAACCAAATCATCAGCAGCAGCCATTTCAGCATCTAATCTTGCCGTTGTAACTGCTCTTCCACGCGAGTTCTCAGGAAGTGCAGGAAGTGAATTGTTGAACTTCTCCAAAATAAGAATCTCTCTAACCGTGTCATAGCTTTTCTCTCTTTTTAATACCCCTACCCTCTATTCAAAATTACTTTGTTTTATCCTTTCAAACTCAATGTGAGTTTAACCAGGGACCGTTTTTTAAGATTCCTGAAATGCTGTCGTTCGGCTTCTGGCACAAGCTCATTTACACTTTAGATGGCTTTCTTTACCACCCCATACTGGCCAGATACCTCCTCCGAAAGGGATGCAAATGCCTATCAGCTTTGTTTGGATCAACTAAATCCACATGGTCACTGGCCACTGCATTGGTTTAGCCACTTTCTCAAATGAAATTCAAAAGGCTTTCCCATCCTTCCCATTAAATTTAGATAATGCCTGGATGTATTTAAACAGTACCTCATTAGGCCATTGGCTACTACAGGGTTGCTCAACCTCACTATCCTCCTCATCCAGCCGACCGTCTACCTTGATCTCCGCCCTCTATGTCAACATTCCTGTCTAATTGCTAACATTTGAAGTTGGAACTCTCTGCTTTTCTTCTCTCCTTTACTCACTTCCTTCTTCATTTCCTTTTCTTTTATTTCTACTTTTCATCATAATTCAAACTGTTTCAATTCCTTCTCATGTTCAAAGTGCCTCATTTGAAATTGAATTCTAGCCATTTCGAAAGTGTCTGATGGTGGTTCCATCAAATGTAATTGCCGAGCTATAGCTGGAATTATCTCTCATTTTCGCACAGACAAACGCAACCCCAACTCGAGCTTGTCTGTTAATTCCGACAGCATTGCCTTCAGTACCTTTTGTAAAACCCCCAACTTCATTTCTATCACACCCAGAGAACTCTTAATGACTGAAAGAATCTTTATGCACAAAACACTGTTTAAACCAACCGAATTCAACATCCTGAACAAAAGACACTAACAGCTACCATACGCAACCTTTGAACCCAATAGTCTCCCGGTGCATAATCTCCAGTGTCTGCATGAGCTTATTCTGGATTCTGTGGTTTCCTGCCACAATCCAAATATGTGCATATCAGGTGAATACGCCATGCTAAATTGTTCATAGTTTTCAGGGATGTGTGGGTTAGGATCCTTTGTCGGGGTAAATGTGTAACATTAGGTTAGAGGAATGGGTCTGGGCAGGTTACTCCTCGGAGGGTCGGTGTGGACTTGTTGGGTCGAATGGCCTGTTTGCACACTATAGGGATTGTAATTCTAAACCCAATTTGGTATATCGATTTAGAATAAGACGAGAGTCCCCAATTTGCTATAAACCATTTAGACTGCCTCAAATTATTTTAAAAGGGTAACTTGGATGCCACCCTTTTCTTATTTTAAAGGTAGATGTGAATTGGGTGTTCCAGATGTGATACTACTAGTCAAAACCATCCACCATTAAACAAAACACAATATATTTAAATACTCTAATGAAAATCCATACACAATGACGAGGAATTTAGAATAATTTAACTATTGGAAACCTTAGCCGAATAATGGATATAATACCTTCTACAAACCAACTGTTCAAATATACTAACATCCCATAAACACACCCTTTGGCAAAAAGGAACATTCAGACATACATACTTCATACAATTCTCCAATCCAGGAGGAATCAGCATCAAGTCAGGTTTCAGAGACAGTAGCAGCTGGGGATAAGTTACTAGGCCGTTGTTACTGCTATTTATTATAAACCCTAAAAGCATTGTAAGTTATTTACTTGAGCCGTTTTCAGTAGGCAGTTTGGCCTTTAAGATCTCTTATTTTAAAAAGGAGAAAGTAATATTTTTTTTAAAAAGCGACAGCATTGTCACACAGTTTAGATGCCTGGTCCTTTACTTAAGGGACTTCCTCGTGTTACTGATCGCAAGATCACCTGAGAGGGAAAAATTCAGGTACAGACCAAGTTACAAGGATGTGTCTCATAACTTCTAAAACACCCCTGTCCATGGACCATCACATGGGACATACCGGGAAGTGAACAACAGCCTGACACACAAAATTTCACTCTTTCTGAACTACACAATGCCAGCACTTGATACACTAGGGAGTCAAAAGCTAAGCCCAATGAAAGATATAGAGAGGCAGAAAGATTCACATAAAAGACAGAAACAGACAGTTAATTAACGGAAAAGATATTGTGGAAATATGGGGAATCAGACAGGGCAGTGGGAGGAACTGGAGAAGTGAGATCTTCAAGAGTAAAATGACAAGAATGAGAACATTGAATAAAGACATTGTCAGATCAGCTGGAATGGTTTGTTACATCAAATTCTCAATCTGCTTCACAGAACACCACAAACAGCTCATGGTCAAAAGGATCTCCCACAGTCGTGACTTGTCCACTTCAGTGGCAGATATTGGCCAGGGATGGGATGGAAACAGTGGAAGGAAGTGGAGTTTGTAACCAGAACTGTAGAGAGTGACGTCCATGCTCTTAATATTTAAATAACAAAGGCAATGATACGATAAATTGTAGTTCGCAGCTGGAACTGAGTAAGTAGATCAACATAGAGACCCATGAGTAACAATGCCAGGGCAGAGAGGGAGACAGTAATTGAACACATTCATTGATGTAGTTCGTAGTAGTCTGTAGAGTAATTATCTGGATTGAGGGTTTCAACAGGAATATAATAGTGAAAAGAAGTGTAGACTATATAAAAGAACAGTACTACAGTCATAACTGTTTTATAGAAAAAAAATCTGGACAGTGACACTTACCAGGAACACAAACGATAGCCAGGAAAGGATAATAAAAATATTGAATAATGAGAATAGTCTAATAAATCCGCAATGATAATGACCACCAATGAAATGCAGAAAGATGCCAAACATAATTGGATAAACTCCTGTCTATTGTTGGAACATACCAGTCTAATGTTCCCAGATTCTGATATATTTTTGGAGCATTCCAGTCTAATGCTCTCAGATTCTGATCTCTCCTTTCCCTCTCTCTGGATCTGCTGTTCCCAGTCAGTGCTGTCGGTGATGCTCCCGCTCATGTTATGGGATACCACATTGAACGGAGCCCATTTATTATTAAAAGATGGAAACCCTCTACTGGGATAATTAGAAGCCATGGAGATTGGCATTAATCACAGTCACTGTACAAAGACTGGGAAACTGAGCAAAGGCTATGACAACAGATGAATGGACACCGCAGAATGGAGACAGACAGGCAGGAGTGTTCCCTCCCAATTGGGGAACACTTCAGTGATCCAGGACCTTCATCCTTGGACCTACGGGTGACAAACCTTCAAGGTGGACTTCAGGACAGGCAGCAGTGAAAAGTGGCCGAGCAGAGGCTGATAGCTAATTTCGGTACCCAAAGGGAGGGCTTCAACAGGTACCTTGGGTTCATGTCACATTACAGGTGACCACCATTGCACTATACACACCCAGACACCCACCCACACACACACACACACACACACACACACACGTACACAGACTCTCATACAGACACTCACACACACCCTTACAGACACTCGAACTCCCACAATCACATGGGCATCCTCTCAGAGACTTAGTGCACTCTACACTCATGCACACACATATACACTCTCTCACTAACACTCAAAATCCCCCAGCCCAGACCAGCACACACACTCCCACACTCACACATGCACACCCTCATAGACTTAAGGCACTCTACGTCAGTATACACACACATATACATTCTCTCTCACACTCACCACACCCCAACCCAGACCGACACACACACACAAACACATTTTGTGGGGTGAATTTCTCCTTGCAGAGTTTTATTGCACTACGCTCAAAAACTGCATGAATTCATGTAAACCTCTGTTATTTCACTCTTCAGATTTGAATCAATCTAAACATAATGGCATAGATAGAGAACACAAGGGGCTAACGCCTTCAACATATTGTCTAGCTAACACTCATTGTTACTGCTAAATTGAGAATGCAACTTTTTTTAAAAAAAGTTTTGTGATTTACATATGAAAGAAGTGAAACTATCATGGTATTTGAACAGATGAAAGACTCAACAGACAATCAAGGTATTTTTCAATGTATAATTTCAGTTATATCTCACTGTAAATTTTTGCTATAAATTCTGTGCCTAAGAAGTGTGTCCTCCGCTATCACCTGATGAAGGAGCGGCACTCTGAAAGCTAGTGTGCTTCTAATTCAACCTGTTCGACTATAACCTGATGTTGTGTGATTTTTAACTTTGTACACCCCAGTCCAACACCGGCATCTCCAAATCATGACTAAACAAACAGGCTCAGTTAACCAGTTCCACACATCACTTTCCATATCACAATAAAAGGAAACATTAACTGGGTTTGGAAGGAATGGGTAAGGGTTGCTGAGGGGTGGACCATAAATCTTTAAATATTTTAAATCTTTTTTTTAGTTGTATATGAGAGTATTAACAGAACACTGCAGGGGTCTATATTTGTTCCATTTTGTTTATGAAAGGAGGCAGTTATAAAATAACAGATCGGCTGCATAAAAAAAGTCGGGTGGGCAAGTTTCTATTAACACAAAGTATAATACTTATTGACTAGTTTGAGGCTTATTCTGGTTTTAAGTGCCCTGCTATCAAATCCTTTCATAACCTTGAGACAGAGAATTGAGACTGCTGTTCAGCAACAGGCCGAAGCAATTCTGTCTCTGTTAGCCTCTTACAGAGGGATAAAAGAAGGCCATTGAACCTATATTCGCCTGTTCGTACTTGAAAAGGTGGAAATATAGAACATTGGCACATATTTCCAACATCATTTAAGAAAGTAAGGGAAAAACAGGTTACCAGAGATTGGTGAGCCTGACGTCAATGGTAACTAAATTGTTGGAGGGGACTTTCAGGGAAAGGATGTGTATACATTTGGAAAGACAAGGACTGAAGAAGGCTTTCTACATTGGAGATCACGTCTCACTGATTCAGTGCAATTTTTTGAGGAAGTGATGAAGATCATTAATCAAGGCAGGTCAGTGGATGTTGTTTTATGGAATTCAGTAAGAAAACCAAAATGTTCTACATTGTCGACTGCTTAACAAGGTTAGACTGCCTGCCAACCTTGAAAGAGATGTGTCGCTGAAGCTGTATGAGTTGTTTCTGAGTGGGCACCGGGAATACATTGTGTTGTTTGTGTTTTTGTCACTGGGAAGAAATAGACCTCTATCAGATACAGTTTAATGGCTGCTCGTAATCCACTGGCTGCTGTGTCATTTAATGTCTCTGGTCTGTTACATAAGAACAGGAGGAGGCCATTCAGCCTTTCCAGTCTATTACAAAGGGCCACGAGGAGCCCATTCGGCCTCTCGAGTCTGTTACGGAGGGGCAGGAAGTGTTTATTTAACTTTCAAGTCGGTTACTCATAAATATTAGTTTTAAATTATTTTTGGAATAGGAAAGACCTGATGTAAACATTAAAGTTCTAACTTTGAACAAGGCCAATTTTGAAAGTGTTAGGCGAGCCCTGTGAAAGGCTGATTGGAATACCCTATTCACAGGTAAATGGATGGTTGGTTTCAGAGAGTCCAGAGCCAACGTGTTCCCATTAGTGAGAGGGGCAAGACTGGTGGGTGCAGGGAGTGCTGGATGGCTAGATATATTGATGCTCTCGTGAAGGTAAGGAAGGAGGCATATGTCAGGTAAACAGAGCTGAGATCAAGTAAATCCCGAAAGGAATATAAGGGCAGTAAGTGCATAGTCAACGGGGAAATCGGGCCAGAAAAATGTGGCCATGAGATGGCTTTAGAAATAGGGTTAACGAGGCATTGAAGAAATTCTACACATCCTTTAATGGTAAAAGATTAACTAGGGAGAGAACAGGGCCCCTTAAAGATCAGTAAGGCTACCTGTGTATGGAAATACAGGAGATTGGAAAGTTACAAAACAAGTATTTCTCCTCAGTATTTAAGGTGGAGGAGGTTACAAGAGCGAGAGAATGAAGAAATATATAGTGATACCTTGAAACGTATCTGTATTACAATGAGGTGTTGGACATTTTAAAACACATAACAGTGAACAAATCCCTGGGACCTGATCAGCTGTATCCCAGATGCTTGTGGGAAGCTAGGAAAGAGATTGCTCAGCATTTTGCTGATATATTTGTAATATTGATTTACTGAGGTGTCAAAAGACTGGAGGACTGCTTACGCAGTGTCATTATTAAGAATGTAAGGAAAAAACGGGTAACTATAGATCAGTAAGCCTGACTTCAAGGGTGCCTAAATTGTTGGAGGAGATTTTGTGGGAAAGGATGTATATGCATTTGGAAAGACAAGGATTGAAGAGGGCTTTGTACATTGGAGATCACGTCTCACTGACTCGGTGGAATTTTTTAAAGGAAGTGGTGAAGATGATTGATGAAGGCAGGACAGTGGATGTTGCCTTTATGGAATTAATTAATAAAACCAAAATGTTCTATATGGTAGACTTGTTAACAAGGTCAGACTCTCTGGAATACAGGGAAGCTCGCCATTTAGATCCAAACTTTTCTTGAAATTTGGAAACTTGGAGACCTGTGACCAGTGGCGTGCCACAAAGATCAATAGTGGGTCCACTGCCTTTTGTTACTTATACAAATCATTTACATTTGAGTATATGAAGTATGGTCAGTAAGTTTGTAGATAATAGCAAATTTGGTGGTGTAGTCGACATTGAAGAATGATCTCTCAGACTATAATGTGACATTGATTAGGTGAGCCGAGGAGTGGCAGATGGAGTTTATTTTAGTTAAATGTGAAGTGTTGCATTTTGGCAGACAAATCAAGGCAAGACATATAGGTGGGGCCTTGTCGAAAGCTGCCAATCAAGGAGAACTCCATAGAAGTTATCGAATCCCTACAGTGAGGAAAGAGACTATTCGGCCCATCGAGGCCACACCGAACCGCTAAACAGCATCCCACTGGACAAACCCCTCCCCTATCCCTCTGAGCCTGCATTTTCCATGGCTAATCCACCTCGCCTACACATCCCTGGGTAATTTACGCAAATTAGCATGGCCAATCTACCCTTATCTGTATGTCTTTATACTGTCAGAGCAAAACATAACATCTCGAGGAAACTCACACAGACACGGGGAGAATGTACAAACTCCACACAGACTGTCATTCAAGGATGGAATTAAACCCAGATCTCTGCGCTCTGAAGCAGCAATGCTAGTCACTGAGCTACTGTGTCACCTTGTGGTGCAGGTTCTCCGTTCCTTGAAAGTGCCGTCACAGGTAAACGACACAGTGAAGAAGGCACTTCGTGATCTTCCCTTTACTGGTGCGTGTTTTGAGTCTAAACATTCGCATGACATGTTGCACCTGTACAGGACATTGGCTTGGCTACTTTTGTAATATTGCCTTTAATTCTGGTCACCCTGCTGTCGGAAAGATGAGTGCAGAAGAGATTTAAAAGAATGTTGCAGATGTTGGAGGGTGACAGTAACAGGGAGAGTTTGAATAGGCTGGGACTATTTTCAAGTGTTGAGGCTGAGGGATGACCTTAAAGGGGTTTATAAAATCATGAGGGGCATAGATAAGGTAAACAGTCAATGTTTTTTTACCCAGGATAGGCGAGTCCAAAATTAGTTTAAGGTGAGAGGGGAAAGATTTAAATATGGACATTTTCACACAGAGACTGCTGTATGTATGGATTGAACAGCCAAAAGGGGTAGTGGAGGCAGGTACATTTACGCCATTTAAAAGGCATTTGGACGGATTCATACATGGCAAGTGATTAGACAGAGATGGGCCAAGTGTTGGCAAGGGGTAACGAGATTTATTTAGGATATTTGGTCGGTATGGACGATCAGACTGAAAGGTATTTTTCCGTGCTGTACATCTCTGAGAATCTATTGTCTCTTGAGTGGAAAGCACAGGAACAGGAGGAGGCTCTTCAGCTTCTGAATTCTGTCAGTCAGCTTGTTTGCTCAATTACTGAGAGTAAAATATAAAAATACATCATTCAGATTTTGATGGTGTTTTACAGAAACAGGGGAAAGGCCTTTAGTCAAGAGAACCTGTAAGTAATGTGAAGAGGCCATTCAGGCCCTCGACTCCATTCCACAGGAGCAGCAGGTGAGCACAGAGCTATTGAAGCCTGTTACTCAGGAACAGGAGAAGGACATGTATTTTCACAAACCTTGGATCAGGCGGTAGTCACTCAGCTGCTCAAGATTGGGACACAGGAACAGGAGGCAGTCATTCAACTGCTTGATAATGGGACACGGACAGGAAGGATTCACTCAGTGCTCGAAACTGGGGCACAGAGAAATCTGGAGGTTAGTGAGGCCCCAGAATCCTGTTACACAAGGACAGCAGGAGGTGACTCACTCCCCAGCACTATGGGACACGAGTAGAGAAGGGAAGTTTTCTTGGAACAGACAGAAGTAAATGAATAAATTGCATGAGTGGCCCATTCAATCCTGCCCCACAATTCACTAAGACCACGGCTGATCTGATGGTGATTCCACCATTCTATTTTACGGAGACGCCCATTTCTGCAGCCTGTGCTCCATTTGTTGGTCATGTTGCAGACCCAGATGCTGTAACAACAGTTACCATGACTCATCCAGAGGGATGGGTCTAACCGGATGAGTCGAGATTTGAAGAGTCCAATCACAAGAATTAAAACACAAAACAAAGGCATTGCCAGATGTTTAGTTCTCTCACATTCGCATCCAACTCACATAACCAGCCCATCCATTACATATTCAGGATGGAGCACTGTGTAGGTTCAGCTAGCGTACAGCTCTATGCAACCCAGCAATGTCCAGAGTGAAACTCCGTGCAGCCCACACCAATGCTTGATCTATAATCCTGGACTAAATGTCCAGCATGGGGAGCTGTGCAGTCCGCACTGGTTACAGGGAGAGTTTGAATATAAATATATATAAACATACATATATAAACCCAGGCTGTTGCATTGTTCAGTAACTCTGTATTTAATCACTGCCCAGTGTGGAGAAACATGTAACCAATGCTGAAAGTGACAGGATGTGCAGTTCCCATCCATTTATAGCTCCACATCTCCACTGTGCCTTGACAAGGGATGCTGTGAATGTGAAAGTCACTGCGAGGAAGAGATGTTATTGGAAACAATTTAAATACCAAGAGTTCTGATTAAGGCGAGTATCACTGTAGTATTTAAAGATGAAATAACTGAGATAATATCCAATGAGGTTTTGGGAATGGTGAAACAAGTAAGAAGGAGTGGGGGTGGTAATGGTACAGTGGTTGCACAATAAGCCTTCAAATAATCAATGTGAATTAGAAGAACAAATATGCAGGGAGACTGGCGAGACTTGCATGAGCAATAGGGTTGTCATTATAGGTGATTAAAATTATCCTAACATAGACTGGGAGTTCCAGAGGGTTAAGAACTTAGATGTAATGTAATTTGTTATGTGTGTTCAGGAAATCTTCCACAAGCAGCATGTAGAGGGTCCTACTCGGTAAGGGACAAACTGTTGTGAAATAGGGCAGGATAGGTGACGGAGGTAAAGTGTGGGAGCATTTTGGGAAAAGTGACTAGAGCTGTATCAAATTAAAATAGTTATGGTAGAGACAAAATTGGTCCACAGATTCAAGTTCTAAATTGGGATAAGGCGTACGTTATTGGAATTAGACAGAGGATTGCAGGGGTTGATAGAAGTTTGTTTCCAGATAAAAGGATCCTGGGCAAGTGGGAGGGCTTCAAAAGTGAGATAGCTCGAGGTCAAGGTTTATATATTCCTGTGAGGGTGAAGGGAAAGTGAGTTTGGAAGAGAGAACCATGCATGACAAGAGATATTGAGGATCTGACCAGCAAAAAAAAGGAGGCATGGCTCACGTACAGGCAGCTGGGATCAAGGGAATCCCTGGAGGTGCACAGGGGATACAGGAGTTTACTGAACAAGGAAATCAGCAAGGCGAAAGTGGGGTATGAGATAGCCTTGGCAGAGCAGAATGGGGTGAATCCAAATTCATCGAGGAGAAAGTGAGGACTGCAGATGCTGGGTGGGGGTCTGCTCCTGCCCCACCGAACTCATCTCTGCATACCTCGACACGGTCCTGTCCCCCTTAGTCCAAGAACTCCCCACCTACATTCGGCATACCACCCACGCCCTCCACCTCCTCCATGATTTTCGCTTCCCCGGTCCCCAATGCCTTATCTTCACCATGGACGTCCAGTCCCTGTACACCTCCATCCCCCATCACGAAGGACTCAAAGCCCTCTGCTTCTTCCTGTCCCGCCGTACCAACCAGTACCCTTCCACTGACACCCTCCTCCGACTGACTGAAATGGTACTCTCCCTGAACAATTTCTCTTTCCAATCTTCCCACTTCCTCCAATCCAAAGGAGTAGCCAAGGGCACCCGCATGGGTCCCAGCTATGCCTGCCTCTTCGTAGGATAAGTGGAACAGTCCATCTTCTGCAGCTACACTGGCACTACCCCCCATCTTTTCCTCTGCTACATCAATGACTGTATCGGCGCTGCCTCGTGCTCCCATGAGGAGGTTGAACAGTTCATCCACTTTACCAATACTTTCCACCCCGTCCTCAAATTCAACTGGACCGTCTCAGACACCTCCCTCCCCTTCCTAGACCTTTCAATTTCTATCTCGGGCGACCGAATCAACACGGACAATTCCTATAAACCGACCGACTCCCACAGCTGCGTAGACTACACCTCCTCCCACCCTGCCCCCTGTAAAAATGCCATCCCATATTCCCAATTCCTTTGTCTCCGCCGCATCTGCTCCCAGTAGGACCATTTCCAAAACTGTTCAACCCAGATGGCCTCCTTCTTCGAAGACCGCAATTTCCCCCAGACGTGGTCGACGATGCCCTCCACCGCATCCCTTCCACTTCCCGCTCCTCCGCCCTTGAGCCCCGCCCCTCCAACCGCCACCAGGACAGAACCCCACTGGTCCTCACCTACCACTCCACCAACCTCCATGTACAGCGTGTCATCCGCCATCATTTCCGCCACCTCCAAACGGACCCCACCACCAGGGATATATTTCCCTCTCCGACCCTATCAGCGTTCTGAAAAGACCAGTCCCTCCGTGACTCCCTCGTCAGGTCCACACCCCCCACCAATCCAACCTCCACTCGTGGCCCCATCCCCTGCAACGCAAGAAATGCAAAACTTGCGCCCACACCTCCCCCCTTACTTCCCTCCAAGGCCCCAAGGGATCCTTCCATATCCGTCACAAATTCACCTGCACCTCCACACACATCATCTATTGCATCCGCTGCACCCGCTGCACTCTATATTGGGGATGCAGGTCGCCTATTTGCGAAACGTTTCAGAGAACACCTCTGGGATACCCGGACCAACCAACCCAATCACCCCGTGGCTCAACACTTCATCTACCCCTCCCTCTCCACCAAGGACATGCAGGTCCTTGGACTCCTCCATCGCCAGACCATAGCAACACGACGGTTGGAGGAAGAGCGCCTCATCTTCCGACTAGGAACCCTCTAACCACAAGGGATGAACTCAGATTTCTCCAGTTTCCTTATTTCTCTTCACCCCACCTTGTCTCAGTCAAAGCCCTCGAACTCAGCACCGCCTTCCTAACCTGCAATCTTCTTCCTGACCTCTCCATCCCCACCCCATTCTGACCTATCACCCTCACCTTTACCTCCTTCAACCTATCGCATTCCCAACGTCCCTCCTCCCTACCTTTTATCTTAGCCAGCTGGACACACTTTCCTCAGTCCTGAAGACCGGCTTATGCCGAAACGACAATTCTACTGTTCCTTGAATGCTGCTTGACCTGCTGCGCTTTTCCAGCAACACATTTTCAGCTCTGAATCCAAATTCAGTATTGTAAAGAAAAAGAATAACTATAGAGAAATTAGGACGTCTTAAAATCCAAAATAGGCATGCATATGTAAAACCTCAAGAGATGGCTAGGTACTCAATTTTCCTTCTGTGATTGTCAGAAAGAAATACGAGAAGAGCTGTGATCTTTGGGAGGTTAATGGTCATATCTTGGTACTGTACCTATCACAATAGAGGTGCTTTTGGACATATTGGAATGCATAAAGTCAGATAAATCTCTTGGTCCTGACCAGATATATCTAAGAGCACTGCAGGAGGCGAGAGTAGACCGTTCAGGGGCCAAGGACCCGGAAGACTGGGCAGTAGAAAATGTGCCCTCATTCAGAAGGGCTGCAAATAAATGCCTGGGAAATATAGACCAGTAAGCTTCACATCTGTTTCCGGAAACCGCTTGAGAACGTTCCGAGATATAAGATAGGCATGCATTTGGAAAGTCAGAGTTTTACATGGTGCAGTCAACATAGCTTTGTGCGTGGCAGATCATCCCTTACAAATTTTGATAGAGTGTTTTGAGGAAATGACCAGGAAGTTTGACGAGGGCAAGGTGGTGGACATAATTTGTATGGATTTCAGTAAGGCCCTTGATAAAGTTCCACATGGCAGACCGTTCTAGAAGGTTAGATCGCATGGTCTCCAAGGTAAACTGGCAAATTGGCAACACAATTAGCTTGATGTTATGAAGCAAATGGCTACGGTGGAGGTATGCTTGTCGGACTGGAGGCCAGTGACTAGTGGAATTCCTTAGAGGTCGGTACTGGGCCCATTGCTGTTTGTTATCTATATCAATGATTGGGACCAGAGTGCACAATGCAAGATTAGTAAGTTTGCAGATGACACTAAATTAGGAGTCATCGCTTACAATGAAGAACATTATCAAAAATTGCAGCAGTACCTTGACCAGCTGAGGAAGTGGGCTGAGAAATGACAAATGGAGTTTAATATAGATAAGTGCGACGTCCTGCATTTTGGAAAGTTAAATCCAGGCAGGAGTTTAATGATGAATGAGAGGGCCTTCAGGAGTGTAGTGGAATAAAAGGAGGTTGGGGATCAGATGCACGGTTGTCTGAAATTTGAGTCACAGAGACACAGGACAGTGAAGAAGGCTGTTGGCACACTGGCCTTCATCAGTGCATTGTGTATAGAAGTTGGGACGTTATACTACAATTGTACAGGATGTTGGTTAGGCTTCAGTCGGCGTATTATGTTCAGTTTTGTTCAGCTTGCTCTAGAAAGGATATTATTGAACTAGAAAGAATGTAGAATAAATTTACAAATATGTTTCCTTGGCTAAGGCTCCAAATTATAGTCAGAGGTTGGAGAGGTTAGAACTTATTTCTCTTCAGCGGAGGAAACTGAGGGGGTTCTTATATAATTGTAGCTCTTCTAAAATCATGAGAGGCGTGCATGGGGTGAATACTTCAAACTTTTTTCCAAGGTTGGAGAATCGAGGACCAGAGGACATCCATGAATGTTTGGAAAGGGAAAAAAATAAAAAGGAACCTGACGGGCATTTTTTTTAATATATATATAGAGTGTGGTACGCCTACAGACTGAGCTGTCAGTGGAACTGATTGAGATGGGTAAAATAACAACATTGAAAAGGCATTTGGACAAATACACAGATAGGAAAGGATTTGAAGGATACAGAACAAGGGCAGGGAAATGGGCTGAGTGTGGATGGACATTTTGGTTGGTCAAATGGGCCAAATGACCAGTCATATTGGCAGTTTTGTGCAGTATGACTGTAAATGAATGTGTTTTGGAGTGGAACCGGGGGCAGAGAGAGAGAAAGAATGCAATGGATGGAGATGTTCACAGTATTCAGAATGCTGAAATGAAGACATTTCGATATGTCATGCAACACGGGTCAGTATTTCCAAGAATTATGAGTGAAAGGGATATTACTGTGAGTTCACGTGATGGAGAGTTTTGATGAGCATGTGTTGTTCAGCTTTGTAACTGGGATTGAGGACAATAGAGTCTTCACCTCGCAGGGCTGGATCTAACAAAAAACTGTCTTAGTGGCATTTTCATTGAGTGTGACAGAGGGGTTGTCTGCACGAGGCCGAGCTAGTTTCCTGGTGCTATCTTACCAAACTCATCTCATCACCTACCCACCCCATTCTATGGTGTCCCTCTCATTCAATGCCAGCCCGATTCTTCCACCCATCATGACTGGAGGTACTCAAAATCGCCCGGATGCCCCTGGATATTGGGTGATCCCTGACACTGGTGCCATCTTTAAAAGGTCAATAGGCACACGGTTTCGCTTTCTCAGTTTGGAGCTGCCCCGCACATTTTTGCCAAGCATGGCAGCTAAGGGGAAATTACACCACAGTTTTTCGACAGCAGCACGGAGGCCCTAGTGGATGGGCTAGTACAAAAGGGGACCATTCTCTTCCCAGAGGGATCACACTATCAGACTCACCGAGCCTGGTCTGAGCTCGCCACCCACCCCAATGCAGTATCTGTGGTCTGAAAAAATGTCCAGCAAAACAGGTCAAGTATCAATAACCTTCCCCACTCTGTCAAGATAAGGGTGACCATATATTCTCTGCTCCCTCACACTCACTGTGTATCTGTTATAACACTGGCCCGCGTACAAGGCTCATGGTCCACCACTCTCACTATTTCATACAGCACCTTCCCTCTCTTTCTCTCTTGCCTTTCTAATGCCCCCCCCCCCACACATATTTATAGAATATTCTAGAGAATGCCAATTATGGAATGTTCCAGTTAATGTTCCAACTTATTCCCAGTTTCAGGAAAATGGCTGTGCCCCAGTGTGTAACACATAAGAGGATGGAGTAAAGGTGTACGTTTTTCAAATCACACACAATTAAAATCCATCATGAGGCCATTCAGTCCTTCAAATATGCTCCAACATTCAATACGTTCGGGGGTGATCTGATGGTTTTCTCAGCTCCATGTTACAGGATCTTTTAGTCATTCAACCCCCAGCTCTCTGTTACCGAGCAGATGATTCTCAAACACTTTTTACCGCGAGTTTCTTCTAGCATGTGGTCAGAAGGCATTTCCCATGGGGACAGACACTCCTTACCATATATTTCTATTTCTGTATAAATTCATGCTTTCCACAGACCACTCAAAAACATGCACTTATTTTGTGGTTATGTGAGGTTTGTGAAGGTTTGTAGCTCAGGTTGAAATTTAGGGTGTAGGTTTGCTTGCTGAGCTCTAGGTTTGATATCCAGACGATTCATTACCTGGCGAGGTAACATTATCAGTGGCGACTTCCAAGTGAAGTGAAGCTGTTGTCATCTGCTTTCTATTTATAACTTTCTCCTGGATGGGGTTCCTGGGGTTTGTGGTTATGTCATTTCCTGTTCGTTTTCTGAGGGGTTGATAGATGGCATCGAGATCTATGTGTTTGAATATGGCGTTGTGGTTGGAGTGCCAGGCCTCTAGCAATTCTCTGGCATGTCTTTGCTTAGACTGTCGCAGGATAGACGTATTGCCCCAGACGAAATAGTGGGGTTTTTTTTTCACCCGTGTGCAGGGCTGCGAGAGAGAGAAGGTTGTGTCTTTTTGTGGCTAGTTGGTGTTCGTGTATCCCGGTGGCTAACTTTCTTTCTGTTTGTCCTGCGTCGTGTTTGTGGCAGTCCTTGCATGGAATTTTGTCGTTGACGTTGGTTTTGTCCATGGGTTGTACTGGGTCTTTTAATTTTGTTAGTTTTTGTTTGAGAGTGTTGTTGGGTTTGTGTGTTAGTAGGATTCCGAGGGGACTTAGTAGTCTGGCTATCATTTCTGAAACTTCTTTGATGTATGGTAAGGTAGTTAGGGTTTCTGGTTGTGTTATGGTTATCGATATCCAATCAGAAATCGTCATTCTGGTTATTTTACTTGTCTCACCTTATTGAATTCAGCGAAAGACAGCTTCCAAACACTTGTCTCACTATAAAATACAATTTCTAAAAGAGAGCATTTTTATCTCAAATATACCTTTTTCCTTGTCATTAAAGTTTCTCTTGCCCTTTGTCAGTGACTGATTCTGTGTGTAACAGTTGCACAGTCTCCCCCTCAGTTGGCTGGATGAATGGTTTGTGATGCAGAGGGAGGTCACCAGCACAGGTTAAATTCCCCACACTGACAGAGGTTACCATGAAGGGGATGCTCTCTCAACCTCACTCCATCACCCATGTGGTAACCTTCAACATAAACCATCATGAGAGGTCTCTCGAATGAGAGTTATTTGGGACTCTAATCTATCAATGTTAGCATTTTAATTTTTTAACAAAATTTTTTATTGAAAATATATTTTTATTATTTTATTAAACCTATAAAAAAACAACTCAAATAACTGAACAAAATTACACCCACGTGCATGTACATGCAAAATAAGTTAAAGTCGCTAAATGCACAGAAGAAAAACAAAAAATAAATAATAAATAATAAATAAATAATACGGCTCAGCATAACAAAATGATAGCTCTCGTTCTTCGAGAGCATTAACTGATACACATTCATACGTTCATAATTCTTCATATGTGATTCATTAGACAATATCGTCATGGCTATATAAAAACCCTTTTTAAAGTGGCAGGTAGGCCTGTATCGCGGTAATCGAAAAAAGGTTGCCATATTTTATGCAAATCTCTGCTATTTCGGTGTACCATACTGGTGAGAAAGTCCAAAGGGATATTCACCATGACGAGTTTACAACGACGCAACAGACCCGGGGGTTTTCCAGACATCCATCACCACAGAATATTTTTCCTAGCACAGGAAGTATGGGGGAGATTCTAAACAAGTATTATGCATCAGTATTTACTGTGGAAAAGGATATGGAAGATATAAAAGGAAGGAAATAGATGGTGACATTTTGCAAAATGTCCATATTACAGAGGAGGTAGTGCTGGATGTCTTGAAACGGGTAAAGGTGGATAAATCTCCAGGACCTGATCAGGTCTACCCTAGAGCTCTGTGGGAAGCGAGAGAATTGATTGCTGGGCCTCTTGCTGAGATATTTGTACCATCGATAGTCACAGGTGAGGTGTTGGAAGACTGGAGGTTGGCTAATATTGTGCCATTGTTGAAGAAGGGTGTTAAGGACGAGCCAGGGAACTATAGACTAGTGAGCCTTACGTTGGTGGTGGGCAAGTCGTTGGAGGGAATCTTGAGGGACGGGATGTGCATGTATTTGGAAAGGCAAGGACTGATTCGGGATAGTCAACATGGCTTTGTGCATGAGAAATCATGTCTCACAAACTTGATTAAGTTTTTTGAAGAAGTAAAAAAGAGGATTGATGAGGGCAGAGGGGTAGATGTGATCTGTATGGACTTCAGTAAGGGTTTTGAGAAGGTTCCCCATGGGAGACTGAATGGCATTGTTAGATCTCATGGAATACAGGGAGAACTCGCTATTTGGATACAGAACTGGCTCAAAGGTAGAAGACAGATGGTGGTGGTGGAAGGTTGTTTTTCAGGCTGGGGAGCCTGTGACCAGTGCAGTGCCACATGGATCGGTGCTGAATTCACTACTTTTTGTCATTGACATAATTGATTTGGATGCGAGCATAAGAGGTACAGCTAGTAAGTTTGCAGATGACACCAAAATTGGAGGTGTAGTGGAGAGCGGAGTGGGTCACCTCAGATTGACCAAATGGCCAATGGGCTGAGAATTGGCAGAGCGAGTTAAATTCAGATAAATGCAAGATGTTGCATTTTGGGAACGCAAATCTTAGCAGGACTTATACACTTAATGGTAAGGTCCTAAGGAGTGATGCTTAACAAAGATACCTGGGAGTGCAGGTTCATAGCTCCTTGAAAGTGGAGTTGCAGGTCGATAAGATAGTGAAGAAGGCTTTTTGCATGCTTTTCTCTATTGGTCAGAGTATTGAGAACAGGAGTTGGAAGATCACGTTGCAGCTGTACAGGACACTTGTTAGGCCACTCTTGGAGTATTGCACGCAATTCTGGTCTCCTTCCTATCGGAAAGATGTTGTGAAACTTGAAAGGGTTCAGAAAAGATTTCAAGGATTTTGCCAGATTTGGAGGATTAGAGCTATAGAGAGAAGCTGAACAGACAGGGGCTATTTTCCCTGGAGCGTCGAAGGCTGAGGTTTACAAAATTATGAGGTACATAGGTATGGTAAGTAGGTAAAAATTTGTCCCTGGTGTCGGGGAGTCCAGAATGAGAGGGTATGGGTTTAGGGTGAGGGGGGAAATATATAATAGCGAACTACGGGGCAACTGTTTCACACAGAGAGTGGTACGTGTATGGAATGAGTTGGCAGGTGATGTCAGGGAGGCTGATACAAGTGTAACATTTAAGAGGCACTTGGATGGGTAAATGAATAAGAAAGGTTTGGAGGGTTCTTGGCCAGATGATGGCAGGTGGGACTACATTTGTTTGGGATATGTGGTTGGCATGGATGGGTTGGACTGAAGGGTCTGTTTCCGTGCTGTACATCTCTATGACTCTATGATTCTATGACTTATATTAATCACTGTTTTTTGGTGCACCATGCTGGTGAGAAAGTGCAACGGGATATTCTCCATGATGAGGTTACAAAGACCCAACAGACCCGCGGAGTCTGCAGACATCCAGCACAACAGAATATTTTTCCTAGCACAGAAAGTAAGGATATTTTTTTTTCCCCATGTGCATCTGCGTAAGATAATCTGGGCAGGCCCAGGAAAAGAGAAACAATTTGCTCCCCATGACCCACTCTACCAAAACCTAACACAGAGCTCCAATATATAGAAAGCCTGCAGCAGCACCACATGCAATTAGTAAGAGTGTCTGTAGTCATTCTGCATTTCGGACATGCTGAAGATAATCCCACTTTGAATTTTGAGAGAAAATCTGGAGTCAGATAGACCCTATGAATAATTTTCAACTGTATGGAATGGGTCATATTACAGATCAAAATCCTTTGAACATTTCCACAAATATCCTCACATGTCTCCGAAAAGATCTAAACCCTCAACTGTCTCGCACAGATGTCACGAAGCTGCACAGTCTTGTCTGCGGGGACCCGCTCCAACAAATGGTAAAGGGTACTGACAGAGAGTGTATTCTTTACGATAATCACCTGCTTCTCTGTATCGGATCTATAAGTGTCTGTGAAAATTGTGTTTTTTAATCAAATCTCTAATCTGAAAAAAACCAGAAGAGCTAGTCCATACTTACGAGTTATTTGTTAAAATGATATTATTGTTTATCCCTCAAGTAACATGTCGTGGTTCAGTGGTTTGCACTGCTGACTCATAGCACCTGGGTCATGCAGTTTGTTCCAGCCTTGGGTGACTGGCTGTGTGGAGTTAGTATATTCTCAACTGTGTCTGTGTGGATTTCATCCCACAGTCACAAACATGTACATGTTCGTTGAATTGGTCATTGCTCAATCGCTCATAGTGTTCAGGGATGTGTAGGTTTGGGCATTAGTCAGGGTAAATATAGGATGGTAGGGGAATGGGTCTGGATGGCTACTCTCCAGAGGGTCAAGGTGGACTTGCTGGGCCCAAGGGATTGTATCAAAACTGTAGGGATTCTATTAATTCTAAATCACTCAAGCAAGGCACACCCCTGGCTGCTCACAGTTTAAACCTGGAATCCATTATCCCCGGTTGACAACCCGGTATACCAACTTAAGGGGTAAGAAACATGGTTTTGGCTGCATTGCCCTCGATCTGACGCATTGTCCTTCAAGTTTTAACAGTATTGATAATCATTAGTTTTTGACAATATACCATAAATGTTGTCATTTTATCTAAGAACAACAGACCAATAAGGGTTCACTTTGTCCGAGAGGGCTCAATGTCTAGCCATATTGATGCCGAGTCCTCAGCGGCCCAGGCACTAACATACGAGGAAAAAAAACTTTATTGATTGCTGTTAATTGGGGAGATCTACCACCCCCACCCCCACCCCCCCACCCCCCAACAACCTGTGGGGCAGTTGGAATTTTGTTAGCTTGATAAAGAATCGCTTATATTGCCAAATAAAAGAGCTAAACAAGCCGTTATATTTCCTAAATATCTGTCTGGGAAACTTCAAAGAAAGCATTCATACGGGGAAGAGCAAATGAAGAAGGACATTCTTTTTAATAAGAGCTATCCGACCTAGCCAGGATATTGGAAATGCCTTCCATCTTTGAACGTCTTGTTACATTTTGTCAAACAAATGGACATAAATAAATGAACACGTTAAATAAATGAACAAAGACAGATGTAATAACATACTTAAATAGGGAAACTACCCCGTGACCATTTAAAAGGAAACCAGGATTTGCCCTCAGTATCAGGTATTTCCCTAAGACCTCCCATAGGCATGGTCTCCAACTTTGTAAAATTAATCTTATCGCCCGGAAAGACAACAAGCGAATTAATGCATTGCATCATATGAACTACCGAAATTGGGGGATTTGACAAAAAACATAAGACCCTCATGTTCATACAATGTAATCTTACGTGACTTTTATCCCACTTCTGGGGCATATATGTTGGCATCCCTACGGATGGCCTCCGCCAGTGTCTCAGTTACCAACGTAAACAACAATGGTGAAAGGTGTCAACCTTGTCGGCTGCCTGGAGAAATATTAATCTCACTGATTGGCCACACCATTAGTGAGAACCGCAGCCAGAGGATCGCGATAAAGGACCCTCACCCCCTTGATAAAAACTTTGTGTAGACCAAACCATTCTAATGTACAGACGAGATCCGGCCACTCAACAAAATCAAATGCCTTCTCTCATCTAAAGAAATTAATAATCCCTGGACAGATTGTTGTTGACACTCTTGGATCATATTGAGTAAAATCTTCACATTGTAGGAAGATCTGCGGCCCTTTATAAAGCCTGTTTGGTCCTCTTTAGCAACGGAAGGCCGCAAAGTTTCCAGCCTTAATGCAAGGGTCTCAAACAGGATTTTGAAACCAACAGTTAAAAGTCAAATTGGAGAGGAAGATGCACAATCTTCCAGGTTCTTCCTTTTTCAGCATCAGAGAGATGTGAGATTCTCTTAAGGATGGAGGGAGGGGTCCTGACTGTATGAGTGACAGAACACGTTAAATATCAGCCCTGACAATAGGTTTATAAATTTTTTATAAAATTCTCTAGGAAATCCGTCAGGAACGTGCACCTTTACATTCTGAAGCTGCTTCACACCCTCCTGCGCTGACAATGGTGCATTAAGGCATAACACTTCTTCAGGAAGACTCAGTTTCTTGAAAAATGACTCCATCTTAATCCATCTATCCTCAAAATGTTCGGTCTGAAATAATTCGAAGAAAAATATCGGACAGGAGGCATTAATAATTTTGGAATTGAAGGTAAGGATCCCAGTACCTTCCCTAATTGAGGTAATGGCTTGAGGGGACGCTCGTTTTCCTGGCAAGATAGACTAAATAACTGCCTGGCTTATCACCATGTTCAAACAGCCTTTGGTTTTCAAAAGAGTAAGTTCCTTCCTGGCTGTCTGTGTGAGCGTGGAAAATTCACTGTAGACCGAAGTGTTGTGATCTTCTGCAGATTAGCCACTGAGGGTCAATCACAGTATGCACTCTCGGCTGCCGTCAGCTGTGCCTCAAGCCAGCGTTCCTGCTCCCCCTTCTGCTGCATCCTAAGGAATAATTATTCCCTTGGCATAAGCCTTAGCAATTTCCCATAGAGTGGATGAGTTACTGGTTGAATCTGAATGAATGGCTAAGAAAGATTTGAATTCATTGCAGTGGGTGACACGGTGGCACAACGATAAGGACTGCTGCCTGACAGTGCCAGAGACCTGGGTTCAATTCTCGCCTCAGGTGATTGACTGTGCAGAGCTTTCACATTCTCCCCGTGTCTGCGTGGGTTTCCTCCGTGTGCTCCGGTTTCCATCCACAGTCCAAAAATGTGCAGGTTAGGTGAATGCTAAATTGCCTGCACCGTTAGGTGAAGGTGTAAATGTTGGGGAATGGGTCTGGGTGGGTTGCACCTCGGCGGGTCAGTGTGGACTTGTTGGGCCTGCTTCTACACTGTAAGTAATCTAATCTAAATTCTCAATTAACCAATTAGTCTTAAGAATAAAGGGATACATTCGCTAGTGTCTGCTTCATGGTCAGAAATGGTAACATTCCCAATTGTGCAGGATGCCACCGAATCTAAGAATATTGCATGAATGGGGAAGATATCAACCCTCATGTGGCATTTCTTCGGGTTAAAGAGGAAAATAAAATCCCGACTTGTGATGTGGATCTGCCTCCAGACATCCATGCTCTAGTTCTGCACACATATCCACTAATTGCATACATGATAACGAGGGTATTGGGGCAACTTTGGACATTCTGTCCACCGTAGGGTTCATAAGACAGTTGAAATTTTAATGTGCCACGATGCAAGATAACTGAATTGGAAAAATGCATCGACCAGGATTTTCAGAGGGTGCGCCGGGGGGAGGGTGGGCAATGAACATTCAAAATACTGTATTATTTACCATAGTTCAAGGCTTTGGGGATTATGAGCATTCTGTGAGTGTCAAATACAATCTAATATATTAAATGGAAGATTCTTTTTATCCATTATGGCTTCTCCCCAACTCGTAATATTAAAAGAGGAGAAATAAACCCAATCAAACCCGACCTGCTGTACTGTCAAATGTTCCTTGTAATCAAGGTGCATCTCCTGCAATAGGACAACATCCACCCTCTCTTTTTAAGACTAGAAAGTAATTTTTTCCTCATCTCTGTCCAATGGCTCCCCTAATGTTCCAGGTGCACCATTTAAGCACATCATTACCCAGAACACACTGTAGCAACATTTGAACTGGAGAGAGGAAGAACTTGAATTACTGATCATTAATAAACAAAGTCTCATAGAGCTTAAAAACTACACAAACTAAGACTACTCCAACTGCCAACTCTCATAGCTTTCAAACACTAAGTATTTTAAGTAAATGGCTGGGATGGAGTGGGTGAGGGAACCAATTTTCCCGTGCTGTGATGCAGAGCCCAACAAAGCAGACCTTCCAGATCGCCATCATCTTGGATTTCCCCATAACATTTTATAGATATTATCATTTCATTCTGCATTATATTCCTGGATGTTCTGCAGCAGTGTAATTTTGTACCACTGTCAGCATTTCCCCAACACTGCACATTCCTGCCATTCCCCGATAATCCTTGACTCCGTTATTATTTATGAACCTTCTGTCTGTGCCTCAAACAAATTCAATATCTCTGCCTCCAATGATCTGCGGGGAAGAAAGTTCCAAATACTCTCACCACTGAGAAAACAAAAATTAACCTCATCTGTGTGAGAGATTATTTTTGCCTCCTTACCCGAGAAAGGATATAATTAAATTGGAAGCAGTTCGGAGATGTTTCACTTCATGTATTCCAAGGATGAGAGTCGTATATTATGAAGGCTTTAACAGGTTACTCTTGGAATGAGAGGTGATCTTATTGAAACGTACAAAACCTAGAGGAGAGTGATCAGGTAGATACCCACTGGGTGTTTGTATAGTCCAAATTTCTTGGTTTTTTTTATAGAATCTCTACAGTTTGGCAGCAGGACATTTCGTCCATCATGTCCACATTGACCCTCGGAACAGTATTTCCCTCCCCCCCCCCCCCCCCCGCCCCGGACCTGCCCCCTACTCTTTCCATGTAACCCTGCATTTCCCATGACTAACCTATCGAAATTACACATCCCTGGGCACGATGGGCAATTTAGCATGGCCAATCCGCTCTAAGCTGCACATCTTTGACCTGTGGGAGGAAACCTACACAGACATGGGAAGAATGTTCAAAGTCCACACAGAGGGTTGCCCGAGGTTGGAATTTAACGCAGCTACTTGGTGATGGGAGGCAGCAGTGCTTACCACAGATCCACCATGTGCATCTATTAGTTCCATTAGTTACTTGTGGCTGACTAAAGGAATCTGACTGACTTGTTCCTGTCACTGAACCTGACTCATCTGAGAACTTTATCATCGGCCATATCACCAACCTGGTTACATTTAAAATTTAGTGTGAGCAGTGGAGGAATGGGACGAGAAAAGGAAACGGTGACACATTCCAACCTCCGTCACAGCAGGAATTAGGAGAAATTCACAAAGTGGGATTTCAGTCAACTGGGAATTCTCTTTCCCAGAAGTTTGAGATGGCTGGGAATTTATATCATATCGAAGCTGGCTTTGTCTGATTTTCCATGGACAGGTGAAGCAGGGATAATGGTGCATGGAAAGAGAAGTGCAGCTGGGATCACAATGAGATGAGCCATGACCTTATTTACTGGTGGAGTAGTGTCAAAGGGCCGAATGGCCCACTTGTGTCCCTCAGCCCTATGTTCTGATATTCCATTGCGCCCGCAGATCTGCTAAACAGGGGCATATCGAGGCCACTCCTATGGTTAGGTGCAGTTTTGGAAATGC
Source organism: Chiloscyllium punctatum (assembly GCF_047496795.1). Lineage (NCBI taxonomy): Eukaryota > Metazoa > Chordata > Chondrichthyes > Orectolobiformes > Hemiscylliidae > Chiloscyllium > Chiloscyllium punctatum. The sequence continues at coordinate 48,323,604 of NC_092766.1, read as the reverse complement.
ATTTGGAAAATCTAGGCTGGGTCAGGAAGTGACCACCACCCCAACCCTCAATCCCTGTTTCCAGGCTTCCCCTCTCTGTAACTTCTGCTCCAGATGTCGGTCATGTTGCAGACCCAGATATGCTGTGAATACAGACCCCATACCCCACCCAGGGTTAAAACAACAAATCCTCTGCTCTCCCTGAATGCAATATTGTACAACAGGATTTCCAGCAAAATAACCCGTTACTTTCCAAAAGCATAACATGTGAAATTAATAAATAGGAACAGGAGTAGGTCAGTCGGCCCCTCAAGCTAACCCTGTCATTTCATAAGAACATGGCTGCTCTACTCCAGGACTCAACTCCACTTTCTTCCCGAGTCCTTGTATCCCTCCACACCTCTCTGGGTTAGGGAATGCTAGACATTCACTACCATCGGAGAGAAGACATTACTCTGCATCTCAGATTGAAATCGATGTTCCATATTCGGTATCTATGTCCTCGAGTTCGACACTTTGCACAAGAATTGAAACAACTTCTCAACATCTACCTTCTCCAACCCCTTCTGTGTCTTATATGTTTCAGCAGTATCACTCCTCATTCATTTAAACCCCAATGAATAATCGCCTCTCCATCTTAGAGATTGTCAATAACTCAACGCTTTCATCGCGGGTAACTGCCTCACGTACCAACCGAGTTACTTGCTGCATCAGCGTGCTGACTTTATGTTTCATACACAGGAAGACCCCAAAGCCTTTGTACTGTTCCTTTTTTGGAAGTCCTCTCCATTAAATAACAGCCTTCCTTTTGATCCTCAGTGTTATCTTCAAACTCAGATGTATATTGCACTCAACTCCCTCCTTCAGGCTGTCAGCATACATTGCAAATAACTGATGCCATCAGACTGCTATTTGTGGTATTCCAGAAGATACACCCTTATCATAAAGATCCATTAATCCTGACTCTCCGATTTATGCGTTAACCAATCATCATCCCATGTTAATACAGTATCCGACATCCTGGGGCTTCTGTTTTGTGTAAGTTCCTTTCGTTTGTAATACGTTGTGGAAAATCTCTGGAAAGCCTGGTGTCCACCAGATCCCCTTTATCAAGTCCATTGTTACATTTTCAGGCATCTCCGGAAATACTTTGCATGATTTTACAGGGCAAAATATCATGTCCCTTTCACAAAACCACCCTGACTCTTCGTGAAGCTTTTCTAAATGTCCATGCTGGCCAAGATTTCCAAATTAAGCTCGTCCCATTTGATTTCATTTGGCCCATAGGCCTCTAAATGTTTCCCATTCATATGTTTGTCCAAATGAGTTTTAAATGTTGTAGCTGTCCTTGCATCTTCCACTCTTCCTCTGGAAGCTCATTCCATTCCCACACCGCCCTCTGTGTAAAAAAGCTGCCCCTTAGTTCCTTTTAAATCTACCCTCTTTCACCTTAAACCTATTCCCTCTATGTTTGGATTCCCCTTTCCTGTGGAAAAGACCTTGGTTATTCACCCTATCCATACCACTCATGATTTTATAAGTTTCTATAATGTCACCCCTCAATATTCTACACTCCATTTGATGCTAACATCAAGAACAAGCGTTTAAAGATAAGCACTGCAAAATTGAAATAATATTAAAAATGACAGGTAACCAACACTGATTTGTTTTTCTCCATATTACAATACTCAGGCAGCATGAAACGATTACTAGTGCCAATAAGAAGTCAAGCCCCTGAATTCCTTTGTCTAAAGGGCGTGGATGATCCCGACAGTGAAAATGTATCTGTGGCCAGATTTACATAATAAATCTTGTCCTACAGAGACTTTAAAAAGGTCTGGTTAGGCCCATTTGGAGTACTGTGCCCAGTTTTGGGCCCCAAACCTCAGGAAGGACATACTGTCACTGGAACGTGTCCAGCGGAGATTCACACGGATGATCCCTGGAATGGTAGGTCTAACATACGAGGAACGGCTGAGGATACTGGGATTGTATTTATTGGAGTTTAGAAGGTTAAGGGGAGATCTAATAGAAACTTACAAGATATTACATGGCTTGGAAAGGGTGGACGCTTGGAAATTGTTTCCGTTAGGCGAGGAGACTAGGACCCTTGGGCAAAGCCTTAGAATTAGAGGGGGCCAATTCAGAACAGAAATGCAGAGACATTTCTTCAGCCAGAGAGTGGTGGGCCTGTGGAATTCATTGCCGCAGAGTGCAGTGGAGGCCGGGACGCTAAATGTCTTCAAGGCAGTAATTGATAAATGCTTGATGTCACAAGGAATTAAGGGCTACGGGGAGAATGCGGGTAAGTGGAGTTGCAATGCCCATCAGCCATGATTAAATGGCGGAGTGGACTCGATGGGGTGAATGGCTTTACTTCCAGTCCTATGTCTTATGGTCTTATGGTCTTATACAACATGGTCAACATTCTCCCTCCTGACCTCCGTATGACTTTGTGTGGTTGTGTCTTCTTTATCTTGCATTCAATAGAGAGAACCCATATCCCCCATTCGCACCTTAAATTCAACCCGTTTATACAGAATCTTCTTGGTCACCAGTGCTAAAAGCCCGTTTTTCTTTGGCCACCGCCTCCACCCCCCCCCCCCCCCCCACCCCCGTTTTTTCCCTGCGACCCATCCTCCACTTCTGGCAAGGGATTAAAAGACCATTTTGCAATTGTATTCAGTTTTGATGAATAGTCACACTGGACTGAACACTAACTCTGTTTCTCTGTCTCTGCAGATGTTCACAGACCTGCTGAGTTTCTCCGGTAATGAATAGCCACAAAAGAAATCGTCAGTTAAGCAAATAACTGTGGATACTGGAAGTAAATATTTAAAAAAACCTTTATAGAAGGTTCACTGGACCTGAAAAATTAACTCTGCATTCACTCCAGAAAATTCTGCAACACTTTTAGCAATTTCTTCAGCAATTACTGTTTGTTGAACAATTTCCAAAGACATATTATCAAAGATGCCCAAACATCCTGTCCAACATGGAGTGCCGTACACTGGGAACTGAACGATAATGCATGGTGACAAGTTCCTTGACTCTGAAACTGCATAAGGCTGGCATCACTGACACTGCAGAGTTCTGAATCGTGGTCAGGGAGAAAAACAGAAGGAAACACATTCACTTCAAATACAGAAGATGGCATTACTGCATGGAACAAAAAATCAGGTCAGTACCTTAATTGGATATTGTTTATGTAAAAATTTGGAGGTATGACACCAAGGAAAGACTTCCAGCAAAATGAGAATATGAAAATGGAAGTATTTCCGCATCAGAAACCAGAGTAGATCACTGAATACAGGGATGATGGGTGAATAGGTCTCGGTATGAACTGGGGGGGCAGTCAGTAGAATTGAATTATAGATATTGCAGCTAAAACTTGGTTATCATCTGATGCTGTAGATTTCAATGACAATCTGTAACGTTTCCCCTAGTATAGTCCGTCCCTCTACCACTTCCATCAAGCGTATCGATGGCTCAGTGACGAGTGTGGGTGAACATGGTCGGGTCGGAATCACGTGCACCTAAACCTGATTACAAACCATTAAAGCTATCCCACTTGACTGGTTACACTACAAACAGCAGGACTAACATCTGATACAGAGAGAGTGATGATTCCAAGACTAACAAATCAGATCTAAGCTCTGTCGTCCTGTCAAATCCATGCATAAAAGTCGATGGACCATTAAAGAACTTACTGGAAGAGAGGACTCCACAAATATCCGCACCCTAAATAATGGAACAGCCCTGTACGTCAGTGTAAAAGATGCAGTATCTGCACTATCATCAGCCAGAAGTGTTGAGTCGATTATCCACCTCACCCTCACCATGATGCCCACAGAATCACAGATGGCAGTCTTCAACCAATTCAATTCACTGCACGTGACATGAAAAAAACAGCTGGACACTGTAGATACGACTAATGCAGTGGGCCCAGACACCATTCCTGCAATAGGTCTGAAGACTTGAGCTGCACAACAAGCCGTGTCCCTGGGGAAGCTGTTTCATTCCAGCTCCAACTCCGACATCTCCCTGTCCATGTGGAAAATTACTCAACTGTATCCCATCCGCTCAGAGGAGGATTACTGCAAGCTGACTCTTTACTAGTCCTTCAGTCCCATCACGACAGTTAAATTGGTGGGAGTTCAACTTTGACAGAGCTGTCAAGCAGCACAGAAATAATCTGCTCAGTGTGGTTTCCGATAGGTCCACATGTGGAGATGGTGGCGTTGTGGAAATGCCACTGGATTACTAACCCAGACCAGGCTCATGGTCTGGCAGCTGGTGCAAATTAAAAACAATTAATAAGAAATTAATAAGATCTAAAAGCTGGTGTCGGTAATAGTGATCTTGTGTCCAATATCAGTTTTAAACTTCGATTTCTTTCCCCAATGTATTTCAGGAAGTGAATCTCCCGTGCTTTCCTGGTCTGGCCTAAAAGTGACTCCAGACACACAGACATGTGATAAACTCTTCAATGATCTCTGAATGGGCCAAGCAAGACACTCAATTATATCAAACTGCACTGAAATCTTAAATTATAAACCCGTACCGAACACCAGGCCCCAGCCTCGTTCGTAGAAAAGGGAATGGGAAACACAATCCTGTCGACCCTGCAGAGACCTCTTTCCTAACAGTCTAGAGCTTGTGACAATATTTGCAGAGCTTTCCCACACACTGCACAGAAACATTGTGAGAGGAGTAGGTCATACAACACATTGAGCTTTCCCTGTGCTAGTTAATGGCCGAACATCTCCTCAGTGCAGTTTTCCCCATACAATATTCATATCCCTTAATATGTTTAAACGTTGTGAAATATAAAATGAGAACTGCTGTAGTGCCTTCAGCCCATCAGTTTTGCTCCTCCATTCAATATACAGGCAGGTCTCCGATAACGCATGTTGATTAAATACAATTTGGCTGCAATGTGATTCATGAATCTTTTTTCTATAAAGTGAATTCCCGTTCACTGTGACGCGATTCCTTGCCGGGAACCAGCTGGACAGCAAAACCCTGCCTCAGTATCCTCTCTGTGCAAAATGTACAAACAATGTGGTCAGCTAAAACAGGAATGCACTGCGCTTAGGAAGCCTTGAAACTAAGGTTGAAACTGGAAATTGTAGACTACATTTAGAAAGAACTTTATTTCAAACTGTTGAGAGAATCTTGATGAGACCTGGAATTCCCCATCGGCATCACGTGGTTATTCAGCCCCCACGTGCTTTCTGGTGAAAGGTACAGTGCTCCAGTGAGTGACTGTAGTGTGAAAGTGTTACAGTTATGGCACTGTTCCATCACAACATGTGATTTAAAGATTTATTTAGACTGAACTAGTGTGTGTGTTAGACTAAACTTAATTTTTGTTTTTTACTGATACATTTTGGGGTTCGCCCCTTACCCTCTTTTTTCCATAGACCCCATTATTAATATTGCACGATTTTCGACAACGCAGTGTTGCTCAGACACACAGCTACCCTGTTATTGGAGAACAACCTGGACTGATAGCTGATCTGCTATCTCCACACCGGACTCCTGCTCTATCCCTATCCCTTTAATTTCCAGAAATCCTTATTTATATTCAGCGCCATGACTTCCACAGCCTGATCTGGGAGAGAGTACCCCTGGTTCGCCAGTCTCCGAGTGCAGGCATTTATTCTCATCTCAATGCAAAGCGGTCTGTCTGTACCTGATATTGTGCCCCATTGCTTTAGACATCCGAGCTTGGGGAATTACCAACCCTGCTTCCAATCTGTCTCACTCAATCAGAGTGTTATATATTTCACTGAGATCTCCACTCATTTTCCTAAACCGCATGGAACACAAGTCCAGTCCCCCCAAACTCAGATCCCATAACAAGTCTGTCATCCCAGAGAACAGTCTGGTCATCCTTTACTGCTGTCTCTCAATGTCAGGTATGTCCTCTATTAAGAACAGAGACCAAAACTGCACACAATGCTGCACAATGTTCGAGATGGTGTCTCACCAAGGCCCTGTACAACTGAAGTAAGATACTCTTACTCCTGTACTCAAATCCCCCTGAATTGAAGTTGAATACAGCATTTATCTTCCTCCCTACTTGCTGCTCCTGAAATATTGCTCTCAGTGACTGGTGTACAGGGAGATCCAGATTCCTTTCAATGTTCACATCCCCACTTGCTGGGTCTATATACACTGGTCAGCGTGCCAATGCCATTACCAATATTGACTCATGGATACAGAACTCACTGCCTGACATGGACTCTGAGGGCTGCACAGAAATAAATAAAAATGCAGCTTAAGTTCCTTTATAGTGCAACATTTTTCAACCACTCCCTTTTCAAATGATAGGCAGCCGTTCTATTGGTCCCACCAAAGTACACAACATCTCATATCTCCCATTGCTCTCCATCCGCCACGAAATTGCCGAGTCATTTCACTTATCTCAGTCACCTTGGAGCTTTTTTACATCCTCCTCACCCACTCACAAGTTGACATTGTTTAGTGCTGTCAGCAAACTTGGGAATATTGCATTTGAGACACTCAACCAAATATATGATGTGTATTGGCAATAGCTGGCGCCCAAGCCACGATCCTTGCTGTGTGCTCCTAGCTTTCCATAAAAAAAAAACGTTGTTTTATTCCTACTCACTGTTTCCTGCCAGCTCTGTCCTTCGAGAACCATGTCCACGTATTATCCCCAGTCCGACAGAATTCAAATTTGCACAGTAGGCTTCAGGCTTTATCAAAAATCTTTCTGAAATTCCACTCGTATTGCATTGATAGCTTCTACATAATTTTGCTAAAAGCCACTTTATCAAATATGATTCCTATTTGATGAATCTCTGTTGAGTTTGTCTATGCCCATTAATGTCAGTCCGATACTTTCTCTAAACCGTTTAGTTGATAATTTAATTCTATTCCCTTTTTCTCACCAGACTAAAGTTCCCTCATATTGCTAGGAAGTTTTCTTTTGTGTATTGCTTTCTTCTGTGAAGGCATAACTGAAGTATTTGCTCCATAGTTCTGCTATTTCCTGGTCCTCAATTATCTGGTATCAAACTGTTGGAAAGCTGCACATTTTATCCCCTAATTTTGCCATTGATATATTTTCAGAAAATATTACAAGTTTTGCGTAAAAAAATTGTTAAGATATTCTTCAGAATCTTACCAATTCCTATTTTAAGGTACTCAGTGATTGGCCTTCCACAGCCATACAATCAATGAAGCAAAGACTCTGTACTATCAGAAATACAGCACTGTCTACATTCGTCCCACTTTCCGACACAATACCCGTTGCCGTGAATGTTAAGGCATTTAAGTGTACTACCGTGTATTTTCTAAGGGTTTTGAGGTTACCATGACAACTCGCCTCTCAAGAAAAGCATTTCAGACCCCAACACACTCTGGGTGAAAAGCAATCCTCAAATCCTCACTGAACCGCAAACCCTTCACTTTAAAAGTGTGGCCCTTTGACTAAAAGGAACAGCTGCTGTCCATCCACACTGCCCATGCTCCTCGTAACCTATCCTTCAGAATCACGTCCCCCTCAGCCTCCTCTCCTCCAAACTAAACAACCCAAGCTTATCCAGCCTCTCTCAATAGCTGATGTGCTCCATCCCAGGGAATATCCTGGTGAATCTCCTTTGCACCCCCTCCAGTGCAGTCACATCCTTCCTGTATTGTGATTCCCAGAACTACACACAGTATTCCACCTTGGCGTCACCAAAGTTCTGCATAGCTCTTATAATCTGTGCCTCAATGAATCAAGGTTATGTTTACAGTCCCTTATGCTTTCCCAAACTGTGTATTAACCTGTACATCACATTCATGGATATGTGGAGAAGCACCCTCTGACCTTCCAAGTGTGCTACCATTCATTGAGTCCTCCCCCATCTGGTTTCTTCTTCCAAAGTGTATCACCTCATATTTATCAGGTTTACATTCCATCTGCCATTGATCTTCCCAGCTGACCATACCATCAATATCTTCCCGTATCTTAAGGCCTTCCTCCTCACTGCCAACCAACCGGGCAAACTGCGTATCAAACACAAACTTACTTGTCACACTCCCCACCCCTCGTCCATATTCACAGCGACATCTTTTCTGATTACCACAAATATTAAAGTTGAAAATCACACAACATCAGGTGAGAGTTCAACAGGTTTGTTCGGAGGCACTAACTTTCGAAGCGCTCCTTCTTCATCAGGTGATTGTGCGCTTTGATGAAGAAGCAGGACTTTGAAAGTTAGTGCCGCCGAATAAACCTGGTGGACTATAATCTGGTGTTATGCGATTTTTAGCATTGTCCACCCAGTCCAACACCAGCACCTCCGAATCACAAATAATAAGGGACACAGCACTGATCCCTGTAGTATACCATTGGACACTGGCCTCCAGTCACACAAGGAGTCAACCACCACCTTGTGTCTCCTACCACTAAACTTCATTTGGATGCAATTTGGCAAGTCACTAATGAGTCCTACCTGTTCCCTGGTCATTCTGTTCCGCTGGACACATTTGTAGAATATCTGGGAATTCTCCCTAATCTTGCCCTGGCTGCAGGTTTCCATGAGGTAAAAACAATGGCTGCAGGTGCTGGAAACCAGATTCTGGATGAGTGGTGCTGGAAGAGCACAGCAGTTCAGGCAGCATCCAAGTAGCTTCGAAATCGACGTTTCGGGCAAAAGCCCTTCATGAGGAATAAAGGTAGTGAGCCTGAAGCGTGGAGAGATAAGCTAGAGGAGGGTGGGCTGGGGAGAAAGTAGCATAGAGTACAATGGGTGAGTGGGGGAGGGGACGAAGGTTATGATGAGGTAAGGGTGGATTGGATAGGTGGTCTATCTTCTTTTCTACCTATCCACTCCACCCTCTCCTCAGTATATTCTTTCTCAGATTTGGTGACTAAAACTGAACTCAATATTACAGGTACAGTACTCACCAACACGCTGCTAAACTGCTTCAACATGTCTTTCCATCTATAATCTGACTCCCTTAAAGGAAGGCAATCCCAACTTTTACTTACCATTTGCATATATTCCTCCAAATACCCTTCACATTCATTGCATTTACGAACTCCTTGTGTGCGTTCTTATAGAAAGCCTTCTGATAATCTAAAATATGCAAATTGTAATGGTTCCCCATGATCTATGCTGTAAGAATCAACTTCAAACAATTTCAAAGCTTGTCAAGTATGATTTCCCTTTCAGAAATGCATACTGATTCTCTCCAATATTGCTGTTAATTTCTAAATAACGAATATCACATCCTATATAATAGACTCCAACAGTTACCCACAAATGTCAAGTTAATCGATCTGCAGTTCTCCACACTATCTCTTCTTCCCTTTGCAGATGCTGGGATCACTACCGTTCATCTCTCGTACTTGGATCCAGACTATGCAGAATGCACTTCGTATAAACACAGTCATCGACAGTGCAACGAATACTTCTATTTGTGGTTTATTTCTGAAGATTGTGGTATGAGGTACATCTGGTTTGTCAATGTCAGCAATGCTCAATCCAGCTGTATGTTAAGTAGAGTCTTGTTACTGATATAAATTGAGTTTATGTCTTTCGATCCACAAGTCCGATATGATGACGTCGAATTTCTGGGTGATTTTCTGGATCTTCCTCCATGAAGACAGATGCAAAGTAACTTGTTATTTGCTTGGCCATTTCCCTGTTATCCATAATAAGCTCGTCTCTCCTGATTGCAGATTTCCACATTTGACTTTGCTTTTCCCTTTTTTTGAAATATAGAACATAGATTTACGCAGTCTTTGTGTTCCTGTTTGTTTGCATGCATGTTCGCTTTTTGATTTCCTTCCCCATTTCATGGCCTTCCTTTTCTGAATCGTAAATTTCTGAGAATTCTCAGGATTCCACAATGTGTGGAATTCTTCTGAAGTCACTTCCTGTGATTAATATAATCTTTCATTTATTATGCGAATCGCTGTTAACTCACTTTCTCACTCGTGGGTGTTTTACCTGAAATAAATAGACGTATTTTTCAGACTTTGTAGTATTTTTCTAAATCTCCTGGTCCTGACCATATATATTCAGGAACACTGCAGGAGGACAGGAAAGAAATAGCAGGGGCCCTGGTTGGTACATTTGCATCAAGGGTAGCCAATGGGTGAGGTCCTGGAGGACTGGAGGTGTGTGAATGCTGTGCCGTTATTCACGAAGGGCTACAAATAAAAATCGGGGAACTATCGACCAATAAACCTAAAATCTGTGGCAGCAAAGTAACTTGACGAGATTCTGAGGGAGAAGATTTGCATGCGTTCGGAAAGATAGGGCCTTGTGAATGGGGGATTATGGCTCACAAATTTGTTAGACTGCTTGGATGAAGTGACCAGTAACTTTGGCAAGGGCATGGTTGTATATATAGACCTCACTAAGGCCTTCAATAAGATTCCACATGGTACGCTGCTCTGGAAGGTTAGATCACATGGAAGTGAGGGAGAGTTGGCAAATTAGGTCCAAATTTAGCTTGATGATAGGAAGAACAGGGTAATCGTGGAAGGATGCTTGTCGGACTGGAGGCCTGTGATGAGTGGAATGCCTCAGGGGTCGGTGATGGGACCATATATTCATATATTACACATATCTATGATTTAGATGAGAATGTACAGGCATGATTTGTAAGTTTCAAGGTAACACTAAAATAGGTGGTATCGTGGACAGTGAGGAAGGTTATCAGAAATTTCAGAAATTACAGAAGTACCTTGATCAGGTGGGGAAGTGGGCCGAGAAATGGAAAATGGAATTTAAATCAGATAAGTGTAAGTTCTTCCATTTTAGAAAGTCAAATCAAGGCAGGAGTTTCATGGTGAATGGCAGGGCCTTAAGGAGTGCAGGGGAACAGAGTGATCTTGGAATTCAGGTGCACGGTTTTCTGTAAGTGGAGTCCCAGGTAGACAAGGCACTGAAAAAGGCTTTTGACTCACTGGCCTTCATCAGTTAGAGCACTGAGTATCGAAATTAGGGAGCTATGTTGCAGTTATGCAAGATGTTGGTGAGTCCATACTTGTAGCGTCATTAACAGTTTTGTTCACTTTGCTCGAGGAAGGATGTTATTAAACTGGAAAAAGTGCAGAAAAAAATTACAAGCATGTTGCCAAGACTCAATGGTCTGAGTTATAGTGAGAAGTTGAACAAGCTAGGAGTTTTTACTTTAGAATGTCTGAGGCTGAGGGGGATCTGAGGTAGTAGTGTGTAAGATCATGGGAGACATGGATAGAGTCAATGCACTCAGTCGTTTTTTCCACAGGATTGGGCAATCACGGACTAGAGGTGATCAATTTCAGGTCAGAGGGGAAAGAGTAAAAGGGAACCTGAGGGGCAATTTCTTTTACACACAGGGTGGTATGCATATGGGATGAGATAACAGCAGAAGTGGTTGAGGCGGATACATTCACAAAATTTAAAATACATTTGGACAAAAACACAGGTAGGAAAGGATGAGAAGGATACAGGGAAATGGCAGGGAAATGAGGTTAATGTGAATGGACATTTTGTTCGGAATGTACTAGTTTGCGTCGAATGGCCTGTCTCCGTGCTGTAAGACTATATGAGTCTAACAGCCATTGCTCTCCTACTGAATGTTATATTGTACTTTCCCAATTCACTGGAGCGAACTTGACACTCTAACCTCTGGGCTTCCATGGTGTTTGACCAGAATGTTCAAACATTCCACATTGAATGCAGACGCCGTGTAAAATACAACATATTAATGTCACTATTCCTCCAAAGCTGCTTCAAAACAAGGTTAGTAATTAGTGCTTCCGACCACACAATAGAAAATAGACAATAGACAATAGACAGTAGACAATAGGTGCAAGAGTAGGCCATCCTGCCCTTCGAGCCTGCATCACCATTCAATATGATCATGGCTGATCATCCTTAATCAGTATCACACAACACCAAATCCGAAGTAATCTGCTCTCTAGTTTAATTCACAACATACTCTCCAACCCACCTGATATACACTTATGGAATTTATTTTTCACAACATTAGCAGTCACTTAGTTTATTCAGTCTCGATGCAAACTGACACCATTCATTATTACTGCAGAACCCACGAGTATTTGTTACTGATTCACAGGATGCGGACTTAGCTGGATAACCCGCATTTCCTGGCCATGCCAGACGGCATTTAAGAGTCAACAGCGTTGCCTTGGATCTGGAGTGACATGCAGGCCAGACCAGATAAGAACAGCCGTTTCCTTCCCTAAAGGACATTCGTGAACCAGATGAGTTTTTCCAACAATCAGGAATGGATTCCTGATCATCATACACCCTTGATTCCAGGTAATTATTGAATTCAAATTCCACAATCTGCCATGGCAGGATTTGAAACCATGTCCCCAGAACAGTACCTGGGTCTCTGGGTTTTGAGCCCACCGATAATATCAGTATGTCATAGCTTCCCTTTACATATAGTTGCATATATAATTTCCAGAGCATATGTTGCAAAATATTTGCGCGACAGTTTTGGTTCAGATATATAACACAACAAGTTTGTTTCTCCTTGCTATTTGTAAGACCCACCCAAACTCATTCTGTGGAATCTGAGGGACAGAGCCTGTGTCATTATTAGTAATAGACTTGGATCAGACATTCGGGGAGGCTCACCTCGATGCTGAGATAATCTGAAGACATGTCCAGGAATACAGGACAAGGATCAACATCCATTCCGCTCTGTCAGGATAAGTGTTACCGTATATTCTCACTGCTCCCTCACACTCACTGTATGTCTCTTATAGCACCTACCCTCGACCAAGGCTCACACTCTATCTCCAAATAAGGCTCAAACACGACCACACTCACTTTTGAATTCGCACCTTCCCTCCCCGACTTTTTCTGTCCCTGATGCAATAGCCCCGCAGACTAATAACACTACATGGATACGACAATATGGACAGACTCCCTCCGGCCACCTCACCATGTCACACCTCACCTAGTCCAGCACTAACAGCAGAGCCATCCACTCCCACCCTCACTCATTCCCTCCCTTTCTCCCATTCCAGGAGAAACAGTCTGGAATAGGACAGAAAGGGCCAACCCAGGTGGTGGAGTGCCGGATATCCGTTCCCTCAACCCCCTACCCTGATATGTGGGGAGGAACCTGTAGAGAGCTGGAGAGGACCAGGAGGCCTTGTTTTGAGTATCTGAAATATCCACGTCCCACCAACCGAATAAGGAATAGTGTTCAATAAAGAGCAATTCTCAATTCAAACCTGCTGTCAGTTACAACTTCATCTCTCTCACTCGTAGAAGAACAGATAGCCCATTGCACAGAGATGCAGGCATTGATATACACAGACGTATTGGTAAAATACCCCAATATACTAACTTACACAATGCATACAAGGAGATAAGCATGCACACACGGAGAAGCACACAAAGACATAAACAGTCACACACAAATAGACACAAACACAGATAGAAACTCACAGGCTGATACAAAGACAGACGCACATAGTCACAGAAATAAAAAAGTAACAAGCACATGGACACACACACACTTAAATACACATTAAGACACAGACACGAGTGCCATTAAGACACAAATAAATACGTTTTTGATTAATAAGGAGATCAAGGATTCCAGGGAGAAGGTGGGAGAATGATGTCGAGGAACATATGCGAAATGACTGAATGGTATATCAGACTCGATAGACCAAATGGTCTAATTCTGCTCCTTTTTTAAATGCTCGTGTGGTGTTATGCTATCAGGTATTCTCTTCCTGAGACAGCAGCAACATATTTGATTGGAAACAGTCAGTGGTAATATGGGAAAAGATTGGAGGGCAGAATAGTTAATGTCTATTCCTAGTTATTGTACCACTATATCCGAAAAGGGGCAGTGATTTGATATGAGGTTAACACAGTGTTTTAAAAAATGTGTCCCACAATGAAAGAAGGAGTCCCTTTCCCTTTACTGTTGTGCGATCTGTGGTGTCCTCATCCTCAGGGAGCAGTGAAGACTCGGTTAATTTAGGTATTTTAGTTTGAGCTTGCCTGTTCTTTGCTGGACAGGAGAGTCAATGTTTATTGGGAACAGACATGAGACGGATGGTCAGACACACTCGGATCAGCCATGAGCATTCTGAATGTTGCCACCAAATGGCCAACTGCTGCCCCTTTCCAATGTGTTGTTCCCTCAATCCACCCTCCCGGCCGTTACAGAGATATACTGCTCTCCCTACCCCATGCGTTTTTCCCTCAATCCACCCCTCGATGCGATTACAGGGTAGACGACCATCCCATTCAACCAGACTGGATCGTTACAATGAGACAGAAGGAGACCATTCTGCCCCTCCAAAGTATTACACAGGAATATAGGATGAAGTAATTCAGCTCGTTGAGTACATTACACAGCCCAGGACGAGGCCATTCAACCCGCCTGAACGGCTTCACAAGAACAGGGATGCTGTCACTAACAGGAAATAGTAGAGATATATGATTTTCTAAACAAAACACTAACTAGTTTTGACTCAGAGATCACTGTAGGGTCATCAATGATCAATAATCTATGTAAGATATCTGAATGAAGGGATTGAATGGATCAAATCTGAACTACCTTGCACACCAAAATGATCATTCAATAGATCTTCAAATGGAGGGAGTGAATCTGCATTATGATGTAGACAGGGAAGGTTAGTGAGCATACCCTCAGCAGTAATAATATAATGTGAGTTGTCTATTGCAGTCGGGAACAATTCAAATGGAGAGAGATTGCAGATGTTTTTCATGTTCTTGGTACATGAATCATATGAATTCTGTCTGCAGATGCAGCAAGTGATTCGGAATGTAAGTGAAATGATGCTGTTTGTGGCAACGGGTATTGGGTTTAATTAGGAATATTTCACTGCATCTGTACAGGGCATTGCTGAGACCATATCAGATAGACTGGGTGCAGTTTTGATCGTCTAAACTAAAAAATACAACCGGATACAATTCCTTTCAAAGATGTTCAAAGATGCTTCCCTTGACTGACTCTTGAAATGAAGGCCTTTTGTAATCGGGATTATCTGTTTAGATCTAAGATGAGAAATCTTATTAAACCACGATTTTCAGAGAAGTCTTTCAGCTGGATACATATTTTCTCTTGTTAAGAAGACTAAAGCTAGATAATAACTTTTTGAATGAGATGCATTGGTATTAACACAAATATTATGAAGATATCAACCCATTTTTAAAAATTACGCAGATGTATATAAACATCTCATCAAATCAAAAAACGGGCACATTATTTTCATTTGCTGTGCACAACAACAGCAATAATGCTGCATACAGCATACAGTCTATTATCATCCATGCCAGAGAATGTACATGGAGAGTGCACATGGTCCAGTTTGGTTTTCAGTTGACATTCTTGATTTTTTTTCCGCACAGAGACGGAGAAAAATATTACTTGCTTCATAAGCAGCAGCCAATTGGTCTCTCTCTCTTACTTTATTCTGCTTGAAAACAAGACGTGAGAGCACAAAAATCCTGAGTCATCTTTACCACTCGTGGAGGATTCCTGATGAGGATTCATAGGAATCTCTGTACAGCTCGAATCGAAGGGAATTCAGCCAAATTCAACTGCTCCGGGAAGAAATCCGCATTCCCAATGATTTGTATGAGCAGAATAAGTTCAAAGTCAGAAAAACATTTACCATTTGTTCACAGTTCAAATTTCTGTGTCTCAGATTTTTCTAGAAAATTACCCAGTCCGATACCTATATCATTGGACACAGCACTCAACTGGTTACATTTAAAATTTGCTTTCACCAATAGAGGAGTGGGAAAAGACATGAGTGACCCTCGAACATTGGTCAGAACATGAACTAGAGATTCTCATAGGTTTGTGAAGGTGTGAATTCCCTTCCCCAGACGATTGTGATGCCTGGATATTTCCATTTGTTCAAAATTGTTTATGTCAGACATTTGATAGACAAATGAATGTAGTAAAATGGTACACTGACAGAAAAGTGCTGCTGAGACCTTAATCAGATCATAGTGCATGGTAGAGCCTCACTCAGACATGACTCAAAAATGCTTTGCTCTCTCTGATTACAACGTTCAATAACAGAACATCCAGGAAAATTACAGCTGTTTACTTTGAAATTACAGAAAATGAAAACATAAGGAACAGGAATATGTAATAAGGACGATCAAGCCATTGTATACGATCATGGCTGATCTACTGTTAGCATTAACTCCTCCTTAATGCCCAGTTCTTCACACTCCTCAGCTCACTGACAGGTCAAAGATTCATGTACCACCTCTTTAAATACTTTCAGTGATGTAGCTCCCCTAACTCTCTAGTCCAGATAATTCCTGACATTGATTACCCTCTGTGAGAGGAAAACACTCTCTACCCATACACCGTCATCTATTAATATAAACACGAGGTGAACACAGGGGCTCAGGAAAGAGTGAATGGCCTTGATATCAAGGCAGTAGTTGACTGAGGATGTCATCGGGACCACCTAGTTTTTTGAGCTTAATGAGAATCAGGTCTAACCTCCTCACTGGTTGGGGTCTTTCAGAGCACAAAGGAAGATGTTTGTGGTCGGTTGCCACAATCCTCTCAGTCCCAGGACATCTCTTCAGGAGATCCTCAGATTAACCTCCACAGCACAAACATCTTCAGCTCCTTCGTCAACGTCGATGTGCCCCCATTTCCGTCGCCCCTCATCTATCCCATGATCAGAAGTGGAGTGATCACTGAAGATCACACAATATTCAGAACATTTTGTCCCCACTCAGCTCCTGAACCGGTCTGTGTCTATATTCAGCAAGACCCAAACAACATTTACGTTTGTGCTGTTAAAGTGTCGGTAACATTCATGTAATAGAACGGCCAGGCACTGCACATTTCGCCAATTAAAAGAGAAGCTCATTCAGCACCTCAAGCTGGTTACACCCGGATATGTGGAAACTATTCAGCCCATCGAAATGACTGATCAAGAAGAGGGACAGCCCATTCAATCCTCCTGTCTGTTCCACAGGAAGAGGAGGCGTCTGGTTTGTACATTGAACTGTTAAACAGGAACAGGCAGAGTCCAGTAAGACCCCTAACCCACTATGGAACAAAAAGGAGACCATTCACCCCTCGAGACACTTACACAGGAATAGGAGGGTGTCATTGATGCTCCAACCTGGAAAACGAACGGAGCAGAGACTGCACTCATAGACTGCTCAAAATGTTCCTCGTGGCTCCATTGCCTGTGGAACAAATGATTCTTTAACGTGTTTTGCCGGCAGTGAGGAAGGAAGCCAAATGTTTTGTGTCAAGCCTGAAGGAGGCATCTTCCATCTCCAGGAAGACAGACCCATGTTCTCTGTGGGAATCAGAAGCTGGAGGGAATGGTTATCTGTTTTAGAATGAAGGTATTGTGGCTCCTGTCGCGATGGTGGATGACGTGAAGTATGATCACATATCAAATGCACTGTATAAACGTTGGAAGAGTTTAGTTAAAGACTGGTTCTCTCTCTCTCAATCGAAATGGGGAGTGGCGTGGAGTGAGAGGAACGTTCTCAGAGTCTGTTAAGTCTTCCACCGTGTGGACCCACCTGTGCTTCAGGGTGGAGGAAATGCTGAAGGCCTTCCTGCACTTGGGACAGCTGAAAGGCCTCTCCCCCAAGTGTGGGAAGGCCTTCAGCAATTCCTCCCTGCTGAAGCACTGGCGGGTCCACATTGGGAAGAGGCCCTTCAGCTACCCGAGTGCTGGAAGGCCTTCAACAATTCCTCCAACCTGCTGACCCACTGATGGGTCAATCATGTAAACCAAGTTAAAAAAAAAACATGGACTTTATCACCGTATTAGTTCTGTTTATTGAACACAAAATACGAGGACAAAATGATTTTCCGTCCGTACTAAACTATGGGAAGTACGAAGAAATAAGATACACTCGTGATATTGAGCTACATAAATTGAAATGTGCATTAGAAAACCACGGAAGTGGTGTGCAATCTTACTCAATCATTATTTGGCTCACAGCTGAGTTGCTGATTTCCCCTCTGTCAGTGATCCCCCTCATTGAGATTCTCTGGCGCATTATCTCAGTATTGAGGGGGTTCTCAGTTCCTGCTGCTGTTCACCCAGTCTATTTAAATTAAATCACCTTCTCACTGTAGAGAAATAAAAAAATCGCTTGGCCTTTTTGACTCTGTTTAACTGTCAGCAATTCAGCTATGTGATATTATTGGCGATAAATGCTCTGGGACCACAGCCAGTATCCGCACAGTGCTCAAACGGTATGGCAATAGATAAAGGCCTTGTCGTCCGTGAGAAGATCAAATAAAACTTCCATTTTCTGTCCGTTCCTTTCTATCTCCCCTCATGCTGTCTTCTGATCTATCCAAGTCACCCTCGTTTAACATCCCTCCAATCACTCCATGTTTCCAAATTGTGCTGTTGTACAGCTTGATGTTTTGGCCATTTTGGAGAAATGGATAGAGCAGGGACAGGACTGATCATTGTAGGGACCGGGGTTTAGATGCTCCATTGAAAAAAAAGGAAAGTACTAACAGTGGGGCGGGGGTGGTGGTTGGGGTGGGGGAGGTAAGCGTGGCATTGAAAATCAAAGACAGCATTACGTTGATATAAAGGATGCTTGATAAGGACTCGTCTAATGAGGTCGTATGGTAAGAGGTTAGAAACAAAAACGGAGAGGTCACCCTGTTGAAAGTTCTCTATTGCCGTCTGAAATGTTCCAGAGATGTAGTGGAAAGGATTACAAAGATGATACTGAATAGGAGCGAAAATAACAGAGCAGTTGTTATGTAAGAATTTAACTTTCCAAATATTGATTCGAAATGGTACAGTAGAAATATTTATATGGGTCAGTTTTTGTCCAATATATGCAGAATGGTTTCCTGACACATTATGTAGATAGGCCAACAAGGGCCGAGGCCAAATTGGATTTGGTACTGAGTAATGAAGCAGACCAGGTGTTAGATTTGGAGGTCGGTGAACACTTTGCTGATAGTGACTACAATTCAGTTATGTTTACCTTAGCGATGGAAAGGGACAGGTGTATACTGCTGGACAAGTGTTATAGCTGGGGGAAAGGCAATTATGATGCGATTAGGAAAGATTTTAGGATGCATAGGATGGGGAAGGAAACTGCAGAGGATGGGTACAATTTAGGTGTGGAGCTTTTTCAAACAACAGCTACTGTGTGTCCTTGATAATTTTATACATGCCAGGAAAGGAGGAAGTGGTCGAGTGAGGCTGCGGTTGTTCACTGAAGCAGTTGAATCTCTTGTCAAGAGGAAGAAGGAGGCTAATGTAAAGATGAAACATGAAGGCTCAGTTCGGATGCTTGAGAGTTACAAGTTAACCTGGAAGGACTTTTAAAAAAAGCTAAGAATAGCCAGGATAGACCATGACAAGTCTTTGGCAAGTGGGATCGCGGAAAACCCTCAAGCTTTCTATCAGTATGTCACGAATCAAAGAATAACCAAATGAAGATTAATGGCAATCAAACACAGTAGTGTTAAGTTGTGTGTGGAGTCTGAGGAGATAGGACAGGGTGTAAATTAATATTTGAATCAGGATTCACAATGGAAAAAGAAAATGCTGTCAAGGCCAATACTGAGAAACAGGCTATTAGTCTAGACGGGATTGAAGTTCGTAACGTGGAGATGTTAGCAGTTCTGGAGAGTGTGAAAATAGATATGTCCCCTGGGCCAGATGGGACTTATCCTAGGATTCTCTGAGAATCTAGGGAGGAGTTTACGCAAACAATTGTTCGGATTTTTACATCGCCATTGTCTACAGGAATAGTGCCAGAAGATTGGAGGACAGCAAATGTTGTCCCTTTGTTCAATAAATGGAGAAGAGATAACCCTGGTAATTATATACCTGTCTTACTTTCGTTGTGGGTAAAGTGTTGGAAAGGATTATAACAGATAGGATTTACTATCATCTAGAAAGGAAACATTTGATTCGGAATAGTCAACAAGGTTTTGTGAAGGGTATGTCATGCCTCACAAATCTTACCGAGTTCATTGAGAAGGTGACCAAACAGGTGGATAAGAGTAAAGTGAGGTATTTGGATTTCAGTGAAGCGTTTGATAACGTCCCTCATGGTAGGCTATTGAAGAAAATATGGAGAGCGTGGTGTTGGAAAAGCAGAACAGATGAGGCAGCGTCCAAGATGCATGCAAGTTGATGTTTCTCTTGTAAGTCCTTCATCAGTAATCAGTTTTCTGGTCTGCAGCATCTGCAGTCTTCATTTTATCCTCGCTCCTCAGATGTTGCCTGACCTGCTGTGCGTTTCCAGCGCCACACTCTCGACTCTGATCTCAAACATCTGCAGTCTTTACTTTCTCCCAGAAAATATGGAGACGTGGAATTGTGGGTGATTTAGCGTTTGGATCACAAATCGGCTGGTTGAAAGCAGACAGAAGGTGGTAGTTGATGGGGAATGTTCATCCTGGATTTCAGTCACTAGTGGTATACTGCAAGGATCTGCTTTGGAGTGACTGTTGTTTGTCCTTTTGAAAATGACCTTAATGAGGGTATAGAAGGATGAGTTAGTAAATTTACGGTTGTCAGTAAGGTCGTTGGATCTGTCGGCAGTGCTGCAGGATGTTGTAGGTACTGAGCTGTAATGTTCTATGTGCATGCACCTACAATGGGCTAAATAGCTTCCTTCTGTGATGTAACGATTCTGAGATACTCTGGTCCACAATAAAAGCTTTATGTACCTGGAGAGTCAAGCTGCTCCAGTAAAGGACACACACTGCACAGCCATCCATCATCTCTTCCTGTTCTCTGATATACAGCGGCCTCAAAATATCAGTCCAAACAAAAGAGATTGATTCAAATTCAAGCAGTCAGGAGAACGTTCACCGGAGGGGATTGCCGTCAGAGGATTCAATGAATAATAAGATTTCAGAATAACACAAAAAAGCAATATCACAGCAGCATAATAATTGGCAGCAGAGTAAAACTTACAGTTCCAAATATGTTCAAGTCCAGCATTGTGTTCAGTTTTGATCACCTTGCTGTAGGAAGGATGGTATTAAACTGGAACTTTACAAGGATGTTGCCAGGACTCAAGGGTCTGAGTCATAGGGAGAGGTTGGATAAGCTGGGACATTCCTCTTTAGAGCGCTGGAGACTGAGGGGAGTGAAATGCGTCGAGAGTCTAGTCATGGCCCACATCAGTTCCAGTCTCCCAGCCTGCCTCGATCCCCGACAATTTTCCTACCAGTGGAATGGGTACATAGTGGGTGCCACATCCCTGGAACACAGGGACAACAAAGACACCCACGTCAGATGCCTGCTCATTGACTATAGGTTCACCTTCAACACCATTATTCCCTTCAGACTGATCACAAAATTCCCTGACCTTAGTCTTGGCTCTGCCCTCTGAAATTGGATCCTCAGCTTTCTGACCCACAGTACACAATCAGTGAAAATAGGTAAGGGTGTCTCTTCCATGTTAACATTCAACACTGAAATCCCAAAGGATGTGTCCTCAGCCCTTTACGATACTCCCTGTACAACCACGACTGTGTTGCCAAATTTTGAACGAATGCCATCTACATGTTCACTGATGACACCATCATAGTAGGACAGGTATTTAATGATAACAAGTCAAAATACAGAACCGAAATAGTGGACTTAGTGATATGCTGCACTGAGAACAATCTCTCTTTCAACATCGGCAGAACTAACCAACTGATCAATGACTTCAGAAAGAAATGAGGAGAACATGCCCCCATCTGCATCAATGGAACTGAAGTTGAAAGAGTGGAAAGCATCAAGTTGCTTGGAGTGATGATAACCGACCTTCCGTGTACACGTGACAGCCAAGATGGCGCAACAACGCCTCTTCTTTCTCTGGCAGCTCAGGACATTTGACATGTCCACAAGGACTCTCACCAATGTCTACAAATGCACCACTGACAGCAAACTATCTGTGTGCATAATGACCTGGTGTGGCCACAGCCCTGCCCAGGACAGCAAGAGAAATGACAGAAGGTTGTGTGCACAGCCGATGCCATCACGGAAACCAACGTCCTATCCATTGTCTCCATTTACACAGCTCACTGCGCGGAAAGGCTGACAACATTTACAAAGACACATCGTACCCTGGATCTCCTACAATCTCTTCCATCATCTTCCATCATGCAGGCAATACAGAAGCTTGAACACACAAACAAGCGGCTCAGGAACAGCATCTTCCCGGCCACTATTAAGCTAAGGAATGGACTCTCTAACTTCAAATAATGCTGATCTTGCTCACATTGATGTTGACTATAGCATAACCTTTCTGGTGTAGCCTGTATGCCTCAGTCTATGTTTTTCCTTTATCCTATGACCTGTATGTCCTTGCTTATTGTAGGAGCGAGATTCCCCAGCTAGGGACAAAGACTCTGGAGGCAGAGAGGACACAGGCACGGAATGGACTTTAATTCAAGCAAAACCTGGCTAATGCTGGGAGAATCCCAAAGGATCTTCCTCGAATCTGGCTTTGACATGAGAAGACAATATTTTCCTTAATCTTTAGATCAGATCAGAAGGCAAATCAATGACACACTTCGATTTTGCAGTAAAAAGACAGTATTTTTATACGTTCTGTGTTGCAATGATCATACACAAACTTGTCAGTGTACCCTCCACTCCCCTTCTGCAGAACCAATCTTGTAAAACAACTGATGAATGATGGACACTCCCAGGGACAGCCCGAGGTTCTTATTTGTTTCGGATGTTGTTATCTCTAGTCCTTGGGATCTTTCCATAATGCATTCCAAAGTTCGTAGCTGTGCTCTTTTCAGTCATATCCCTCATTGTTTATCTTGAAGGATTGCATAAATTCTATTCTCCAATGGGCAGGCTATCTCTTATCAAATTCATTGATCACATTTTACAGTAAAAAGCTGATTCTGATACAAAATATTATCTACGGTTAACCTTTTTCTTCGCGAATTCGACAAGCCAAGCCAGGCATCTCGTTATGGTTTTATTATTATGTTGAAATCTGTGTCCATGATTATTTACAAAATATTTAAATATAACTTATTACGATTGTAAACAGTTTCAAAGGCATAGCTAGATTCTGAAAGATAACTTGAGGTGCTATTTTTGTGGATGAAAAGAATCCTTACTGAGATCAGAATAAGTTATTTTTGTCGTGATTCTTCAAAGTTTTTGTGCTACAATTTCATTTTTTCATCTGTGTTCTGTTACAAATCATCATTTGTTTTTTAAAAAGAACCATCTTTACCACTATATCGGCATTTTCTAGGATCTTGCGAATCAGAATATCC
Organism: Chiloscyllium punctatum; assembly: GCF_047496795.1. NCBI lineage: Eukaryota > Metazoa > Chordata > Chondrichthyes > Orectolobiformes > Hemiscylliidae > Chiloscyllium > Chiloscyllium punctatum. Next base: position 48,300,345 of record NC_092766.1, on the reverse strand, counting down.
TTTCTTTTGCTTTGGAATAATTCCCTGTTCAAAGGCCCTTTTTCACTGATGCTGAAGCAATCTATTTTAATTTCTGTCTACTTTGTGGCTCTTCAGAAACAGACAGCTGAAGTAGACTTTTAATTTTCCGCCACTCCATGTCTCTAAAAAAAGGCAGCTCCAACTCTCACTATGATCTGCCAGAACTGTGTATAAACAAAGAGTTTCACTCTACTTAGATACATGTGACAACGAATCCTATCAAATAAAATAAAACCAAATCGTATGATCGACAGAGAGAAATTGTCACATGGTTAATACACCCCGATGAAACCTCTGCAGCCTGCCACATCCGGCCAAAAATCGTGATAGTCAGTTAAACAACTAACTGTTAGAGAGGGCTCCACAATTATCCCCATCAATGGATCAGCTCTGCACATCAGTGTAAAAAACAAGGAAATCGTATCTGTACCATCCTCAGCCAGGGGTGTTGATTCGATGATTCAATTCACCGTCATCATGATGCCCACAGGATCACAGATCAGTCTTCAACCAATTCAATCCGCTGCACGTGCCATGAAGAAAAAGCTGGACACAGTAGAGAGGCAAATACAATGAGTCCTGACCCCATTCCTGCAATAGGACTGAAGACTTGTGCTGTACAACAAGCCGTGCCCCTGGGGAAGCGGTTTCCTTCCAGCTACAACTCTGACATCTCCCTGGCAATGTGGAAAATTACTCAGTGTCGGGGAATAATTACAATCTGGACAATTACAACCCTCTCAGTCTCATCATGACAGTCAAATTGGCAGTTCGTTTTGATAGACCTGTCAAGCAGCACAGATATAAACTTGCTCAGTGTTGTTTCCGATCGGTCCCCATGTAGAGATGGTGCTGTTTTGGAAAAGTTACTGGATGAATAATCCAGACCAGGCTAATGCTCTGGCAGCTGGTGGAAGTTAAAAACAATTAATAAAATATCGAGATCTCAAATCTGGTGTCAGTAACAATGGCCTTGAAGTCAATGTCGATTGTAAACACCAATTTCCTTCCCCAATGTACTTTCAGGAAGTGAATCTCCCGTGCATTCCTGGTCTGGCCTAAAAGTGACTCCAAACACACAGACATGTGATACACTCTTCAATGGTGTCTGAAAAGGCCAAGCAAGACACTCTATCGTATCAAACTGCTCTGAAGTCTAAAAGGATAAAACCTGACAGAACACCCAGACCCCAACTTCGGTATGGAAAAGGGAACGGGAAACACAGTCCTGTTGAGCCAGCAGAGACGTCCTTCCTAACATCTGCGAACTTGTGATAACATTTACAGAGCTTTCCCACAAACCGCACAGAAACATCGGGAATGTAACAGGACATACAGCACATTGAGCCTGCCCCATTCTAGTTAATGTCTGAACATCTCCTCAATGCACTTTCCCCACACACTTTACACAACCCTTAATGTGATTAACCTTGTGAAACTATAAATTAGGAACTGCGTTCGTCCCCTTGGTCTGTCGAGTTTGCTATCCAATTCAATATAATTATTTCCACACCATACTCCTGCTCTCTCCCCAATCCTTTGGTGTCGAGACATCCTTATTAGTCTTTAGTGCCTTGTCTTCTACAGCCTTATGTGAGAGAGAATTCCCAGGTTCACCAGTCTCTGAGTGCAGACATTTATTCGTATCTAAATGCAATGTGATCCATCTATATTTAACACTGTAGCCTCTTGTTTTAGACTTCCCAGCCAGGGGAATTATCATCACTGCTTCCAATCTACCTCACCCTGTCAGTGTTTTATATATCTCACTAAGATCTCTACTCATTTCGCAAAACCCCATGGGATACAGGCTCAGTTGCCCCAAACTCTGTTCCACAAAAAGTCTGCCATCCCAGAGATCAGTCTGGTCATCCTTCGCTGTACTCCCTCAATGTCAGGTTTGTCCTTTATTCGGTACGGAGACCAAAACTGCACACAACACTGCACAATGTTCGAGTTGAGGTCTCACCAAGGGCCTGTACAGCTGCACTGAGACACCCTTACCCATGGACTCCAGTCCCTCTGAAATGGTGGTCAACACCCATTTATCTTCCTGACTGCTTTCTGCTCCTGCAATATTGCTTTCAGTGACTGGTGTACAGGGAGATCCCAGATCCTTTTCAATGTTACAGCTCCCCACTTGGTGGGTCTGTGTAAACTGGTCTGTGTGCCAATGTATTCCCTGTATTGGATTCTTTCTTCAGAACTCACTGCCATGCATGGAACACAGATGTCTGTCTAAATAATAACAGAAGAAAAGTGCAGTTCCCTTCATAGATCGACATTTCTCAACCACTTCCTTTTCCAATGGTTGGCTGGAACTTTAGTGTTTCACAACAAAGTAGACAACATCACATCTATCCACACTGCTCTTCATCTGCCACATGTTTACTCATTCACTCCGTTTGTTTCAATCTCCTTTAAGGTTTTTTCACATCCTCCTCACTTTCAAAATCCTCGTTCCATCAGCAGAATTGGAAACTTTGCATTTGATTCCCTCAACGAGATGTTTGAGATGTATTGTGAATGTCTGGCGCCCCAGCACCAATCATTGCGATGCCTCATGAGCCTTCCAAACTGAAAACCATCCATTTATTCCTCCTCATTGTTTCCTGTCCACACTCCCATTTTAACACCATGTTCATATATTACCCCCTATCCCATGTGCTTTTACTTTACATACTAGGGTTGGGACTCTATTAAAATCCTTGCTGAAAATCCTAGTTCAGTGCCTCTATTGTATTTTCTTTAATTAATCTACCAGTGAGTTTCTCAAATGTTTCCCATTTCATCAATCTGTGTTGTTTTCTTTTCTATGCCCATTATTTTCAGTTCCAATAATTTCTCCAAATTAGTTTATTTCCTAGTTTCATTCCACATCAATTTCTCTTCAGACTCAGGTTTTCTCCTATTGCTGGGAAGGCTTTGTTTATGTATTTTTCTGTGAAGGCAAAGTGAAGTAGCTAGCTGTGTCATGTTTCTCTGTTCTCCATTCTCCATTCCCTGGTTTCACTCTGTAAAGAAGCTGAAACTTTGACGAAAAAGAACAGCTGTTGTCTATTCACCCTGTCCATGCCCCTTGTAATCTTAAATCTGAATTACATACCCACTCAACTTCCTGTGCTCCAAAATAAATAACTCGAGCTTACCCAGCCTCTCTCCACAGCTCACATGGTCCATCCCAGGGAGCATCCTGGTGAATCTCTTCTGCACCTCATCCAGTACAATCACATCCTTCCTATAATGCGGCTCACAGAACTGCACACAATATTTCATTTGGCCTTACAGAAGTGCTATATAAAACTCGGATAATCTTTGGGTCAATGACTAAAAGCTTCATCTACAGTCATGCTGAACTCATCAATTATCATATCCAGTCACATTCAGGGATGTGTGGAGAAGCACGCTCTAAGCTTCCTAGTGTGATGCCGTTCTTTGAGTCCTTCCCTGTCTGGTTCCTTCTTCCAAAGTGTATCACCTCATATTTATCAGGGTTACATTCCATTTGCCATTGTTCTGTCCATCTGACCATTCTATCTGTATCTTCCTGTAACATAAGACCTCCCTCCTCACTGGCAACCACCCGGCCAATCTTTGTGTCAAACACAAACTTACTTATCACACTCCCCCTACCCACTTCACATTGACATCACTTATGAATACCACAAATAATACGGAACACAGCACTGATCTCTCCCGGGTACACCGGGGAAATTGGGCTCCAGTCACACAAACAGCCTTCTAGCATGAAGTTGAGTTGGGATGCAACTTACCAAGTCACTAATAGGCCCTACATGTTCCCTGGTTGTTCTGTTCCACTTGATATATGTGAAGAATATCTGGGGATTCTCCTTACTCTTGCCCTGCCAACAGGCTTCCATGCCCCTGTGTTAGTCAGTCCCCTCCAAGGGAAGCATTTCCTCCTTATTACGGTCTTAAATGTCATATCCCTTATCCTGTCATTATTTGCCTTAAATATATAGTAGACAGCTAGGGAAACATTCTGTTTATTTCCACCTCATCACATGAATCATAGATTTTTGAAATTTCACTGAGATCACCTCTCATGCTTTGAAACTGGAGAGGTCGCAGGACAAATCTCCCCACCAGAAAATCTTGTCATCTCAGGAATTAATCTGGAGAATGTCCATTGCACGTCCTCTGTGATCAGTGTAATCTTTCTTAGATTAGGTCACCGACACTGCACTCAATACCTCAGGTACACTCTCACCAACACTCTATGCAACTGCTTCATGATGTCTTTACCTCTATATTCCAATCCCTTTAAACAAACTCCAACCTAACTTTAACTTTCCAATTACATGTATTGCTCCAAATACCATTCACACTAATTGCATTTACGAACTCACTCTGTGAGTTATCGATGCATAGAGATGTACAGCATGGAAACAGACCTTTCAGTCCAACCCGTCCATGTCTAGCAGATATCCCAACCCAATCTAGTCCCATCTGCCCGCATCCGACCCATATCCCTCCAAACCCTTCCTATTCATATAACCATCCAAATGTCTTTCAAATGCTGCAATTGTACCAGCCTCCACCACATCCTCTGGCAGCTCATTACATTCACGTACCACCGTATGTGTGAAAAAGCTTCTCCTTAGGTCTCTTTCACAATTTCATTTTTTTAAGATGTGGAAACAAGTCCACAGCGACCCACCAAAGAGCAAACCACCCAGATCCATCCCCCTACATTTACCCCTTAACCTAACAGTACATGCAATTTAGCAAAGCCAATTCACCCAGCCTGCACAAGTTTGGATTGTGGGAGGAAACCCACGCCGACATAGGGAGAATGTGCAAAGTCCACACAGCCTGAGGCGGGAATTGAACCTGAGTCTCATGGCATTGGGAGGTAGCATTGCTAAGCACTGTGCCACACAACATCCTTCACTTCTCAGCCTAAACCTATGCCCTTTCGTTCTGGACTCCCCGACGCCAGGGAAAAGACTTTCTCTATTTATCCTCTCCATGCCCTTCACAATTTTGTACATCTCTAGAAGGTCACCCCTCAGCCTCCAACGCTCAAGGGAAAAGAGCCCCAGCCTGTACAGCCTGTCCTTATACCTCAAATTCTCCAACCCTGTCAACATCCTTGTAAATCATTCCTGAACCCTTTCAATTTTCACAACAGATTTCCGATAGGAAGGAGACCAGAATTCCACGCAATATTCCAACAGTGGCCTAACCAGTGTCCCGTACAACCGCAACATGACCTCCGAACAACAATACTCAATACTCTAACCAATAAAGTAAAGCATACCAAACGCCACCTTAACTATCCTACCTACTAGCGACTCCACTTTCAAGGAGCCATGAACGTGCACTCCAAGGTCTCTTTGTTCAGCAACACACCCAGGACATTGCTATTAAGTGTAGAAGTCCTGCTAAAATTTGCTTTCCCAAAATGCAGCACCTCGTATCTATTTCAATTAAACTCCATCTGCCACTTCTCAGCCCATTGGCCCATCTTATCAAGATCCTGTTGTACTCTGAGGTAAACCTCTTCGCTGTCCACTACACCTCCAATTTTGTTGTCATCTGCAAACTTACTAACAATACCTCTTACGCTCACATCTAAATCATTTCCGTAAATGATAAAAAATTGCGGAACCAGCACTGATCCTTGTGGTACTCCACTGGTCACAGGCCTCCAGTCTAAAAAATAACCCTCCCCCTCCACCCTCTGTCTTCAACCTTTGAGCCAGTTCTGTATCCAAATGGCTAGTTGTCCCTGTGTTCCGTGAGATCTAAACTTGCTAACCAGTCTTCCATGGAGAATCTTGTCGAACGCGTTACTGAAGTCCATATAGAACACATCTACCGCTCTGCCCTCTTCGTGACTTCTTTAATTTTTCAATCAAGATCGTGAGATATGATTTCCCACGGTTAAAGCCATGTTGACTATCCCTAATCAGTCCTATTCTTTCCAACTCCATATACATCCTGTCCTTCAAGATTCCCTTCAACAACTTGCTCACCACCGACGTCAGGCTCACTGGCCTATAGTTCCGTGCCACCCTTCTTAAACAGTGGCACCGCGTTTGCCAAACTCCAGTTTTCTGCCACCTCTCCTGTGACTATCAACGGTACGAATGTCTCAGCAAAAAGCCCAGCAATCACTTCTCTGCCTTCCCACGAGTTCTATGGTACACCTGTTCGGGTCCTGGGGATTTATCCACTTTTACACGTTTCAAGACATTCAGCACTTCCTCCTCTGTAATATGAACATTTTTCAACGTGTAACCATCTATTCCCTGACATTCTATATCTTCCATATCCGTTTCCACAGTAAATACTGATGCAAAATACTCGTTTAGTATCTCTCCCATTTCCTGCAGCTCCACACAAGGGCTGCCTTGCTGACCTTTGAGGGGTTCTATTCTCTCCCTAGTTATGATTGTGTCCTTACTGTATTTGTAAAAACCCTTTGCAGTCTCCATAATTCTACTTGCTAAAGCTTTCTCATGTCCCCTTTTAGCCCTCCTGATTTTCCTCTTAAGTTTACTCCTACTGCCTTTATACTCTTCGAAGTATTCACTCGATCTATCCTGTCTATACCTGACATATGCTTCCTTCTTTTTATTAATCAAACCCTTTAGTTAGATCAGGCAGGCTAAAGGGCTGAGGAGTGTCTGATGGAGTTCATGTTCGACAAGCGGAAGATGTAACATTTTGTTGAGGCAAATTGTGTTAGCACTGATAGGTAGGATCCTGGGAAGTGTTTTCAAACACAGACAGCTACATAGAAATTATAGAAGCCCTGCAGTTTGGAACCAGGCCATTTGGCCCACCGAGTCCACACTGACCCTTCAGATAACATCCCGACCAAAAAACCCAAACGTTACCCCGGTAACTCTACATTTCCCATAGACAATCTAACAAGCTAAACATCCCTGGATACTGCGGAACAATTTAGTGAGGTCACTGAAACTAATCTGGACATTTTTGGCAGTGAGAGGAAAACCAAACACCCAGAGGAAACTCACGAACACACAAGGAGAGCGTGCAACACCGCACAGAATGTCACCAAAGGGTGGAATCGAACCCAGGTAATGGATGCTGTACGGCAGTATTGCTCTCCACTGTGACACTCAATGACCAGCTGCGCGAGAAACTGCATCCTGCCACTTTCTCTGGATCTGTCACATCTGTTCAAATGATGCCGAATTCCAGTGTGGTGCTTCCAACAAGCCTTCCTTTACCTCCACAGGGCCTTAAGCTGTGACTGACACATTGCCTGCTCTTCGCCCTCACCGATTCCCCTCCTTCCCAGATAAAGTTCCCATTAATATTGCAGCATGCAAGATAATTGCTGATCTAAAATAAAACAAAGAGCTGCATATACTGGGGATCAAAAACAAAAGCTGTTCGGATGAAGAATCCCCAAATTAAAAATGTTGACTCACTCTCTTCCTACAGAGGATTAGTAAAAATTAAATTCTGAAGTGAATTCCTGATGAAGGGCTTCTTACCGAAACATAGACTTTCCTGCTCCTTGGATGCACCCTAACCTGCTGTGCTATTTGAGGGCCAAACTTTCGACTTTCTTCCTTCAAATGTCACCAGACCCGTTGAGATTTGCTTGCAAACGCTTGTATATCTAATTTCCGGCTTAGAACATACACATTTTTTCCCTGCAGTATTGACTTCCATACAGATCTCCCACCACTGTTTGCTTGTACTTCTTGTTTATAACCTCCAGTCAAATTGTTTCTGTGTAATCTGATTGCTAGGGTGAGATGAATGGCAGATTCAGCGAGATCTTTCCTGAGGCCTTCCTTGATGTCACAAAACCTCGCTGCACTTTGTTCGAACAATATATGAATTGGAAAGGCAGAGAAGGATATGGGCCAAGTGCAGGGAATTGGGGTTAATTTGGACGGACATTTTGGTTGGTATGGACCAATTTTGGCTGAAGGGCCTGTCTCCGTGCATGACTAAATGAAAGTGGTTTGGGGTATAGACATAGAGGGTGGGATTAAGCAACAATATCATGGAAGGATGTGCTCACAGGTTTCAGAACGCTGAGATATAGACATTTCGATAGCATCAGGCAAAATACGCCAGTATTACCAGGAATGATGGTGAACAGAATATAGGTGTGAGTTCAGATGATGGAGAGTTGTGGATGAGGATTTGTTCTGCAGCTCTGTAACTGTGAATGGGGTCAGCAGAGTCTTCAACTCATCCGCCTGAATCTAACAATAATTTATCTTTGAGTGATTTTCATTGAGTGTGATGGGGGATTCTCTGTACGAGGCCGAGCTAGTTTCCTGGTGCTATCTTATCGAACTCACCTCATTAACTACCCACCCTAACCCATGGCCTCACTCTCATTCAATGTTAACCCGATTCTCCCACCCACTTTGGCTGGAGGTACCCACCATCGCCCAGATGCCGCTGGATATTCCATTATCCCTGGCACTGGTGCCATCTTTAAAAGGACAAGGGGCACTCGATTGAGCTTTCCTCAGTTTGGAGCTGCCATGTACGTTCTACCCAGAGCATAGCAAATAAGGATCAATTAGACCACGGTTTGTCAACAGAGTCACAGATATCTTGGCGGATGGGTTAGTGCATATATTCCCATAGTGGGCCACACCACCAGACCCACCGAGCATGATCTGAGCTCACCACCCAATTCAGTGCATTATCTGCGATCAGTAGCAACGTCCAGCAATACAGGACAAACATCAATAACATGTCTATCTGGGCGGCACGGTGGCACAGTGGTTCGCACTGCTGCCTCGCTGCGCTGGAGACCCGGGTTCAATTCCCGCCTCAGGCGACTGACTGTGTGGAGTTTGCACGTTCTCCCCGTGTCTGCGTGGGTTTCCTCCGGGTGCTCCGGTTTCCTCCCACAGTCCAAAGATGTGCAGGCCAGGTGAATTGGCCATGCTAAATTGCCCATAGTGTTAGGTAAGGGGTAGATGTAGATGTAGGGGTATGGGTGGGTTACGCTTCGGCGGGGCGGTGTGGACTTGTTGGGCCGGAGGGCCAGTTTCCACACTGTAACTAATCTAATCTAATTCCCAACTCTGTGAGGATAAGGAGAAAGTGAGGACTGCAGATGCTGGAGATCAGAGGTGAAAATGTGTTGCAGGAAAAGCGCAGCAGGTCAGGCAACCCTTCCTGAAGAAGGCCTTATTCCCGAAACGTTGATTCTCCTGTTCCTTGGATGCTGCCTGACCTGCTGCGCTTTTCCAGCAACACATTTTCAGCTCTGTGAGGATAAGGGTCATTGTATGCTGTCTGGTCCCTCATACTCAACATAACACCGATACCCGAACAAGGTTCGTGCTCCACCACTCTCACTCTTGCATGCAGAACCCCCCACCCCCACCCCAGCCGTGTCTCTTTCCTTTGTAATATCTCTCCACAGGTTGTAGAATGCTCTGGAGAATGTTGATTATGGAATGTTCCAGATAATATTCCAAATAATTCCCAGTTTCAGGAAAATGACACTGCCGCAGTGTGTAAAACATTAGTTGAAGTAAAGCGTGTTTTTTTTTCAGTCATATGCAATTAAAATCCATAATGAGTCCATTTAGCCCTTCAAATGTGCTGTGCCATTTAATAAGATCGGGGGTGATCTGACTGTCTCCTGAGCTTCACATTGCAGGAACTTTCAATCATTCAGCCCCCTGGTTTCCTGTCACAAACCAGACGACACTCACGCACTTTCTACCCTGGATTTCTTCAAGCATGTATTTGGGAGGAATTTCCCATGGGGACCAACTCTCCAAAAAAATATGTTCCATCAGCTTTTTACTTCCATACAATGGTTAGCATGTTTACACAGACCAATCAAAAGTGTACTCACATTGTATAGTTATCGACATCTAATCACAATTAATAATTCTAGTTATTTCGCTAGGGTCAACTTATTCAAGCAAAGATATCATCCAATCAACTCTCTCGTTATAATGTGCAATTTCCAGTGGAGACTTTTTTTCTCCTCAGTCATTATCTTGACCGTTATCTGAATTGTACCTTTTTTTTCCTTCTTATCAAAGTTTATATTTTACTTTGACTTTGGCTATTTCTTTTTATAGCAGTTACACAATCTCGCAATATGTTGGCTGGATGACTGGCTTGTGATGCAGAGGAAAGACAACGGCGCATGTTCAATTCCCCACACAGACAGAGGTTGCCACGAAGGGCACACTCTCTCAACATCATCCTATCACCCGAGGTGTGATGACCTTTAAGATAAATCATAATTTGTGGTCTCACGAAAGAGAAAGTGGTCCTTTGTGACTCTATTCTATCCATGTTAACATTTTAATTTTTTCAAAAATATTTTTATTCAGAGAAAATCTTTTTAATGCTTCAGTGAACCAATAAGTACCCAACTGAAAAAAACAACGGAAATTGAACACAATTACACCCATGTGCATGTACATAAGAAAAACAAGGTATATCAACGGACCGAAGAAAAATAAAAAAAAATGAATACTAGAACTCATTGTAACAAAACTGTAGCTCTCAAACTTCAAGAGCATTAACTAATACACGTTCATTTGTTTGTAATTACTCCTCTCTGGACATTAGATTAGATTAGTCAAGTTCGTCACAGCTATATACAAGTCCTTATTAGAATGGCAGATCAGCCTCTACCTTGATAATTCAAAAAGGGCTGCCATGTCTAATAAAAAATCCTCTATTTACTGGAGCAACATACCTTTCAAAAAAGTCCAAAGAGCTATGCTCCATGACGAGATTACGACAAACCAATAGACCCAGGGGGTTTTCAAACACCCAACACAACAGAACTTTTTTTTTCTGAACTCAGAGACTGAGGATATTGAAGTATTCTTTCCTATTCACATCTGAGTAAGGTAGACTGGGCAGGCCCAGGAAAAGGGAAACCTGACCCATCTCCAATTCTGTCCCCAAGTTCCTCTCAATCCCAGCGAACACACCGCTCCTATAGCGCCGGTGGAAGGTCAACAATCAATGAGTAAGAGTGTCCATAGTCTTTTTGTATTTAATACATACTCCCACCTTGAATTTTGAGAGAGTATCTGGGGCCAGATAGACTCTATGAAGAATCTTCAACTACATGGCAAGACTCTTCTCACAGATCGAAATCCTTCTTGCATTTTCACAAATATCCTCCCCTGTGTCCGAAGAGATCTGAACTCCCAAAAGTCTTTGCAGACCTCAGAAAGGCACAACGTCTCGTCTAAGGAGCCACTCTCCAACAAATGATAAAGGGTACTGCCAGAGAGTGTGTTCTTAACAATAAGCAGCCTCCTCTCTGTATCGGATCTGTACGGGTCTGTTAAAAGCGTGGTTCTTTTCTGAATAACATCTCTGATCTGAGAAAAAGAAAACAGAAGAGATCTCTACTCGATAGTCTATAGTTACGACTAATTTGATCAAGGGACATCCTTGTTTCTCCCTCAGATAAACCATCAAAGCAAGATACACGCACGAGTTGTCCATAGGTTAAACATGGAATCCAGTATTCCCCATCGGAAACATGGTACACCACGTTTTGGGGTAAGAAATGAGGTTTGGTTATGTTGCCCTCGATCGGACACGTTGCCCTTCCTATTTTAAAATTATTGATACTTATTGGGAAATGGCAATACTTCGTAACTGTCCTCATTTTGTCTATGAGTAGCCCACTAATAAGAGGGCACTTTGCCTGAGAAGCTTCAATATCTAACCATATTGACGCCGAAACCTCACTAACATCGGGTAAAGAAGAGCTTAATTGATAGCTTTTAATATCCGGGACATCTACTCCCCACAAACTGTGGGGTCGTCTTAATTTGGTTAACTTGATAAGGGGTCGCTTATGGTGACAAATCAGCTACATCATCCATTTAGTCTCCTAAATGTCTGTCTGGGAAACATCAAAGAAAGCATTCACACAGATTTTAGCAAACAAGGCAGGGAATTAATGTTACTAAGAGTTATCTGACCCAGCCAGGATATTGGAAGTGTTGCCCAGCTTCGAAGGTCTTGTTTAATTTTGTCAAACAAATGGACAAATAACACGTTAAATATAAGTTCAAAGATAGGATTAATGAATATACGTAAACAGGGAACATCCCCATTTCCCCCTGGGACCATTGAAAAGGAAATCAGGATTCTCCCACGGCATCAGGTATTTCCCTGAGTTCGCCCAGGGGCAGGGTCTCCGACTTTGTAAAATCAATGGCATAGCCGGAAAAGGCACCAAACGAACTGATGCATTGCATGAGGTGAGGTACAAAAGCTGTGGGATTTACCAAAAATTTAAGACTATCATCTGCAGACAATGTAATCTTACGTGACTTATGTCCCACTTCTGGGGCAGATACGTTGGGGTCCCTGCAGATGGCCTTCGTCAGTGGCTCAATCACCATCGTATGGCATAAACAACCTTGTCGACTGCCTCCAGAAATATTAATTTTACAGGATCGTACACAAATGTTAACTTGATAAGGAGTCGCTTATGGTGACAAGTCAGAGCTACATCATCCATTTAGTCTCCTAAATGTCTGTCTGGGAAACATCAAAGAAAGCATTCACACAGATTTTAGCAAACAAAGGAGGGAATTCATGTTAATAAGAGTTATCTGACTGAGCCACTTGATAAAAACTTTGCCGAGTCCAAACCATTCTAACGTATAGAAGAGACACAGCTACTCAACCCAAACAAATGCCTTCTCTGGATCTAAAGAGATCATTAATACCTGCTTAATTTGCTGTTGACAGGCTTGGATCATATTGAGTAATCTCCTAACATTGTTGGAATATCTGCAGCCTTATATAAGCCGGTATGGCATACTTTGACAATGGAAGGATAAATAGTTTCCATCCTTAATGTAAGGAACTCAGACAGAATTTTGAAATCAACATTTAGAATGGAGATGGGCCTATAGGAAGCACAATCTTTCGGTGTCTTCCTTTTCTTAAGAATAAGAGAGATATGAACCTCTCTTAAGGATGGTGGGACACAGTCGTGACTGTGTGAGTGACGAACATAGTAAGCATCGGCTCTGACATCAGGTTTATAAATTCCTCATAAAACTCACGTGGACATCCGTCAGGACCAGGCGCCTTTCCGCCTGGAAGCTGCTTTACACCGTCCACCACTGACAATGGTGCATTAACAAAGACGCTTATTTGGGGGTTACCACTGGAAGGTCCAAGTTCTTGAAGAAAGGTTCTATCTTGATCCATCTATCCCCATAATGCTCAGTCTGATATAATTCAGAGTAATATCTCTGAAATACTGCTTTAATCTTTATGGGATCGGAAAGGGTCCCAGTACCTTTCCTAATTGAGGTAATGGCTTTGGAGCTCTCTTTATCATCGCAAGATAGGCTAACTACTTGCCCAGTTTATCGCCATGCTCAAACATCCTTTGTTTTGCAAACGTAAGTACCTTCTTGGCTGTCTGTGTGAGCATGGAATTCACTGCAGACCGAAGCGATGTGATCCTCTGCAGACGAGCCACCGAGAGTCTATCACAGTGTGCCCTCTCGGCTGTCTTCAACAGTGCCTGGAGCAAGCGTTCCTGCTTCAGCTTCTGCCGCGTCCTATGGAATTATTCCTTTGGCATAAGCCTTCGCAATTTTCCATAGAATGGATGTGTTACTGGTTGAATCTGATTAATGGCTAAGAGAGATCTGAATTCATTACAGAAACACTCAATGTACTTACTCTCCTTAAGAATAAAGGGATTCGCCAGTGCCTTGCACCTGCGATATTGCCCTTAATCTTAACCAGTAAGTATGCCGCAGCATGGTCAGAATTGGTAATATTCCCAATTGTGCAGAACACCACTGAATCGAAGATTGCTGCAAGGTGAGGAAGAGATCAACACTCGTGTTGCATTTCTTCCTGTTAAAGAAGTAAGTAAAATTCCTATTTATGAGGTAGATCTGCCTCCATACATCCTCCAACCCCACTTCCACACAAAACTCCACTAATTGCTTAGATTGGAGAGATGGTGCTGGGAGCCTTTGGGCATACTGTCCACCGTGGGTGCAAAAGACAATTGAAATCTCCTCCTACGATAATGTGCTGCGAAGAAAGATTACTTAATTTGGAAAATGCATCTATCGGGAATTTACGGCAGTGAGCCGGGGGCAATAAACATTCACACTACTGCTTTCTTCCCCATATATCTTTGAGGGTTATGATCCTCCCGTGGGTGTTTAATGCAATTTAGTAATTTAAATGAAAGATTCTTCCTCACCAGCATGGTTTCTCTCCTATTCCTAGTGTTAAAAGACGAGAAATAAACCCGATCAAACCCACCTTGCTGTAATGTCAAATGTTCCTTGTCATCAAAGTGCATCTCTGCAATACGACAATATCCACCCTCTCATTTTTCTTAACTGGCGAATGGCTCCCCTTAATGTTCCAGATACACCATTTAACCACGACATTAGCCAGTACACACTGAAACAATATTTGAAATCCAGAGAGGAAGAACTCAAATTACAAGCTCTCAAAACGTTCCAAAACTAAACACATACAAATACAAAAAAAAGATACAAAGTGGCAATGGCACTCAGGAGGGGCATTTACCCTCCACCGACTGGGGGCATTTGCACGTCACAAATCTCTATCTTCTGCGCCATTATCAATACTGCATCCAGGGCAATTAATCACAAACATCGGGACTGAACTGCTCTTAGGTAGGCATTCAGTCATCGCGATCAACTTCACAACTCCCTCCAGCGTGAGCCGAACCCGATACACAAACTAAGCAAGAGAAAAACAAGTAGTATTACTAATGAAGAAGTTAAAAGTATGTACTCTACCCATCCCCGACTATAATTTAACACGGCTTAATACCAGAAACGGTCAACAAACTTTCTTTTAAAAAAGAGAAACAAGGTTATCGCTTTCCATTAACGCATCCAGCCTACGTTCAAGTGTTCAAGTGTCCACAAAGTTTTCTCATCCTCTGGAGAGTCAGTGGATCTATTGAAAGATCCACTAGTGCATACAGAGCACCGCTGAGTTCATTAAGGAATACTGAATCTCAGGTTCCCTTAATCTTCACTTAATATTATCAAAAGATTTTCTTTTCTGAATCACTGCCGCTGAAAAGACCTGGAAGAACTTAATGCTGTAGCCCTCTTCTGGTCTCTCCGCTGTGTTCTGGAAGCTTCCCGAAGTCTTTGTTTGTACCTGCAACGATGTAATCGCACATGGACAGGGTGAGGGCGTTCACCCATCCCGCTTCAGCTTCGAAGTGAAGGAATCTCTGCAGCCAGTTCTTACAAAAAAACTCACTGCCTGATCACCTTATGTCCGGTCCAGTAGACCGATTATATGAACATTCTTCATCCTGCCCCTGTTCTCGAGGTCAACACCTTGTTCAGTTAAGGTACGGACTTATTTTTCAAGGGTAAGGATCCGCTCCTTACAGGAATCGATCACAGTCTCTGCCCCTGCAGTTTGGCTCTCGACCTCATCCGTTCTGTTTCCAAGGCTTTCAAGTTGTTGTTCATCTTTGTAATACACTGCTGAGAGTGGTTCTATCCTCCTGCTGAATTTTTCTTCAATCATGGATTCAATCATTTTCACGTAACTTGGTGAACTCGGTGACCAAGTCCTGGTGAATAACTCGGTCCATTGAACTAGCAGACGGTGTTACAGGTGCGGCCACAGGCATATTCGATGCTTCTGATGGGTGCGTTGCGTGTTGGGACTTACTCGATCCTTTCCCATGTTTTGTCATTTCCACTTGACAAAACGGGATTAGTAAGGATTCTCTAGCTCTTTTCGTGTTCCATTGTAAGTAAATGACTGTGGTGGGATGGGTAGAGCATTATTGTGATGCAGAGATCAGCAAAGCTGACCGTTCAGATCGCTGCCATCTTGTTTCCGCATTAAAACATTATCGATGTTATCATTTCATTTAATTCCTGTATATTCTGGAGCCGTGCCATTCAGTACCACTGTCTACATTTTCCCCAATACTGCACATTGCTGCCCACTCCTCGATAATCCGTGATTCGTGAACCTTGCCTCAAAAATATTCGCTATCTCTGCCTCGAATGGTCTGCAGGGAAGAGTGTTCCAAAGACTCACTGCACCCTGAGAAAACAAAACTAAACAGACTCATTGGTGTGCGAGATTAGTTTTATTTTTGCATTCTTATCTGAGAAAGGATATAGTAACACTGGAAGCAATTCAGAGGTGATTCACTGTATTTTTCCATGCATGAAGGGCTGATATTATGGCGACGTTAAGAGTTTACCCTTGGAGTGAGAGCTGATCTTATTGAAATATACAAAGCCTTGAGGCGAGTGAACCAGTTATATACTGACTGGGAGTTTGTAGAGCCCAAATTTGATGCTGTTGTCATTGAACCCCTACAGTGTCGAAGCAGGACATTCGACCCATCGAGTCCATACCAACCCACCAAACAGTATCCCACCAGACCTGTCCCCCGACTCTCTCCATGTTACCCTGCATTTCCCATGACTAACCCACTTAACATTCACATCGCTGGTCACTCTGGGTAATTTAGCATGGCCAATCAAACTAAGCTGCACATCTTTGAACTGTGGGATAAAACTGGAGAAATGGGAAGAAACCCACACAGACATAGGAAGAATGTTCAAACTCCACACAGAGTGTCGGACGAGTTTGGAATTGATCTGAGTTCCTTGCTGATATGAGGCAGCAGTGCTAACCACAAATCTAACATACTGCTCCATTAGCCCAATTAGTTACCTGCGGCTGATGAAAGAAATCTGCCTGACTTGTTCCTATCACTGAACCTGACCCCGTCTGAGACATTTATCATCGGTCATATGATCAACCTCGTTACGTTTAAAATGTGTCGTGGCAGTGGTGGAGCGGTACTAGAAAAGGAAACAGTGACACCCTCCAAACTCAGTCAGAACCGGAGTGAGGAAAAATTCACAAAGTGGGATTTCATTCAAGTGGGAATTCATTTCCCCCGAAGTTTGGGATGGCTGAATCTTTATATTATACTGAGGCTGGTTTTGTCTGATTTTCCATAGACAGGTGAATCAGGGACAATGCTGCTTGGAGGGAAAAGTGCAGCTGGGACCACAATGAGATGAGCCACTACCTTATTTACTGGTGGAGTAGTGTCAAAGGGCCGTTTATCCCACTCGTGTCCCTCAGCCCTATGTTCTGATGATCCATTCAGCCCTTCGGACCTGCTACACACAGGCAGCTCGAAGCCACGCCGATGGTTAGGTGTAGTTTCGGAAGTGCACTTGGAAATTCCAGGCTTGGTCAGGAAGTGGCCCCCAGCCGCGATCCTTTTTTCAATGCGTCCCCACTCTGTAACTTCTGCTCTGGAATTGCTTTGAATGCAGATCTCATATACCATCCAGGGTTAATTCAGGCAAATTTTCTCCTCTCCCCCATGCAACATTTTACAACACGCCTTCCAGGAAAATAACCAATTACTTTCCAAAAGCATGACATAAAAAACTAAGAAGTAGGAACATGAGACAACTATTCGGCCCCTCAAAACTGAACTCTCATTCAATAAGAACATGGCTAATCTATTTCCGGGCTCAACTTCACTTTCCTATCCAATTTCCTGCATCCCTCCACAACTCCCTGTGTTAGGGACTTCCAGACATTCACTCCCTTCTGAGAGAATGCATCATTTTTCACCTCAGATTGAAATCGATGTCCCTTATTCAGTATCTACCACCTCGAGTTCGAGACTCAGGGGAAACACCTTCTCAGCATTGACCTTGTCAAGCCCCCTCTGTATCTTGTACATTTCAGTAATAAGCCCCTAATTTATTTCAACCACAATGAATAATCTCCTCACCATTTTAAATGTATTCAATAATTCAACCCTTCCATCCCAGGAAGCCGCCTCATGAACGAACCGAGTTACTTGCTGCATCAGCATGCTGACGTTACGTTTCATACTCAGGAACACTCCAATCTCTTTGTACTACTCCTTTTTTGGAAGTCCTATTCATTAATTCGCAGCCTGCATTTTGGTTCTCAAAGTCATCCACTAACTCCAATGTATATTGCACTCAGCTCCCGCCGTCAGGCTATGAGTATAGATTGTAAATATCTGATGCCATCGGCCTGATATTTGTGGTAATCCAGTAGATACGTCTTTATCATAAAGATCCATTAATCCTGACTCTCCAATTACTATGTGCTAAGCAACCATTATCCCATGCAAATATATTATTCATCATACTACAAGCCTCTGTCTTGTGTCAGAATGTTTATTGTGGGATATCTTGTGAAAACTTTCTGGAAAGCCTCATGTTGACCAGTTCCCTTTATCAAATCTGCCTGTCACTTTCTCAGGGATTCCTGATGAAAGGCTCCTGCCCGAAACATTGATTTTCCTGCTCTTTAGATGCTGCCTGACATACTGTGCGTTTCCAGCATGACTCTAATCTTGACATTCTCATGGATCTCCAAAAAAGAATTTGTGTGATTTTACAGAGCAAAAATAGTTTCCTCTTCACAAAACTATGCCAACTCTGCATGAAACTTTTCTCAGTGCCCTGCAATTCCTTTCTTAATAACAGACTCTAGCAGATTCCCAGCAAAAATTGTTAGGCTAAATTGTTCCTGCGGTTTGATACGTATTCGTTTGGAAAGGTTCAGTGGGAATGTGGGATAGGTTTGGAGTCCAGAATGCTTTATGTTTATTCCTAATTATTCTGTCCTTATATCTGCAAACAGGTGGTTATTTGATGTTCAGTTAACAAAGTTTTAAAATAACAGGTCCCTCAACGAAATAAGGACCTACCTTTCACTTTAGTGTTGTGCTACCAGTGGTGTCCTCATCCTCAGGGAGCAGTGAAGACTCGTTTATAGAGTCATAGGGATGTACAGCATGGAAGCAGACCTTTCTGTCCAACCCGTCCATGCCGACCAGATATCTCAACCCAATCTAGTACCCCCTGTCCGCAACTGGCCCATATACCTCCAAACCCTTCCAATTCGTATACCCATCACAAATGCCTCTCAAATGTTGCAATTGTACCGGCCTCCACCACTTCCTCTGGCAGCTCATTCCAATAAAGTACACACTCTGCGTGAAAAATGTTGCTCCTTAGGCCTCTTTTGTATCTTTCCCCTCTCATCCTAAACCTATGCCCTCGAGTTCTGGACTCCCCTCCACCACGGAAAAGACTTTGCCTAATTACACTATCCATGCCCCTCATAATTTTTAAACGTCTATAAAGTCACCCCTCAGCCTCCGATGCTCCAGTTAAAACAGCCCCAGCCTGTTCAGCCTCTCCCTGTAGCACAAATCCTCTAACCTTGGTAAAATCTTTGTAAATCTTTTCTGAACTCATTCAAGCTTCACAACATCTTTCCGATAGGAGCGAGACCAGAATTGCACGCAATATTCCAACAATGGCCTAACCAATGTCCTGTACAGCGGGAAAATGACCTCCCAACTCCTGTACTCAATACTCTGACCAATAAAGGAAAGCATACCTAATGCCTTCTTCACTATCCTATCTACCTTCGACTCCACTTTCAAACAGCTATGAACCTTCACTCCAAGGTTTCTTTCTTCACCTACACTCCCGAGGACCTTGCCATTAAGTGTATAAGTCTGCTCTCGACTGATCTTTGTTGGACAGGAGAGTCAATGTTTATTGGGAACAGACAGGAGACGGATGGACAGACACACTCGGATCAGCCATGAGCATTCTGAATGGTACAGCCAAATGACTAACTGGTGCCCCTACCCCGTGTGTTGTTCCCTCAATCCACCCTCGAGGCTGTTACGTGGTGGGGAACCACCCCATTCAATCAGACAGGATCGATACAATGAGACAGGAGGAGACCATTCTGTCACTCGAAGGAATTGCACAGCAATATGGAATGAAGTTATTCAGCTCGTTGAGAGTACATTACACAGCCCAGCAGGAGGCCATTCAACCCTCCTGAACGGCTACCCAGGAGCAGGGAACATTCACTCTCCTGTCCAGCAAAGATCAGTCGCTAACAGGAAATAGAGAGTAGAGACAAATGTTTATTTTCAGGCTGCAAAGCTGTAACTGATGGAGTGCCTCGGAGATCACTGTGGGGTCATCAATGATCAACAATTTGTATCAAAGATCTGAAAGAAGGGGAGGGATTTGCTTGGAGCTCAATGAGCTCGTAAACCAAGATGGTTATTTAAGGTGTCATCAAATGAAGGTAGTGAGACTGCAATGTGAAACAGACAGGGAAGGTTAGTGAGCAAAACTTCAGCAGAAATAACAGAGGGTAGGTTGTGTATTTTGGCATGAAGAATAAAACAATGGTAAACAATGTAAATGCAGACAGCTTGCAGAACTCTGTGATTCAGGCGGTTTCCATGTTCCTGGGATATGGATCATATGAAGTCAGTCTGCAGATGCAGCAAGAGATTTGGAAGGTAAGCGGAATGATGCTGTTTTTGGCAAAAGGTATCAGATTTAATGGCTGGAATGTTTAACTGCATCGGCACAGGGCATTGCTGAGGCCACATTGGATGCACTGTGTGCTGTTTTGATCCCCGAAACTAAAATGAAAGGATTTAATTCTTTTTGAAGATTTTCAAAGAGGTTTCCCTTTACTCATTCCCGGAATTCCGCCCTTTTGTTATCGGGGATTATCAGTTTCGATCTTAGCTGAGAAATAGTATTGAACCATCCATGACCTTCTGAAAGGTGTATCAGCTGGATGCACATTATCTCTTGTCAGGGAGACTAAAGCTAGAGAATAAACTTTAAGAAAAAGATGCATTTATATTAACACACATACTATGAAGACATCTACCAATATTTACAACGTACACAGACACATGTAAGCATGTCATCTTATTATAAAGTGGGGACTTTTTTGCGATTGAAATGAATGCACTTGCATATAATCTATAATCTGGTTTTCCAGAGAATGTTCCAGAAGAGCACACATGGTCCAGTTTGGTGTTCAGTTGACATTATCTTATGTTTCAACACAGAGAGGGAGAAAAATGTCCCCTGCCTGAGAAGCAGCAGCCTATTGATCTCTCTCTCTTATGTTGTTCCATCTGATAGCAAAGTGTGAGACCCTAAAATCCCTGTATTATCTTTCCCACTTCTGAAGGATTTCTGGTGAGAATTCACTGGAATCTCTTCACTGCCTGAAACAAAGGGAATTAGGCCAAATTCAACTGTTCCAGAGTGAAATCCCATGACCAGGAGCTTGTGTGAGCAGAATAACTTCAAAGGCAGAATAACGTTGGGGGCACTCTATCATTTTAACATTTGTTATGAGGTCAACTTTCTGTGTCTCACAATTTTCTAGAAAATGGCATCCTCTGAGACCTACATCATTGGTCACATCACAAAACTGGTTGCATTTAAGATTGGTGTAACCAGTGGAGGAGTGGGACTGGAAAAGGACGGAGTGACCTTCCAACATTGGTTGAAACACAAATTAGAAATTTTCAAAGGGCTGTTCAAGTGGAAATTCCCTTCCCCATACGTTTGTGGTGCCTGGATGCTTGCATTTATTCAAAGTTATATTTGGTGACGTTTGACAGACAAGTGAATGTAGGAAAATGGTATATAGACAGAAAAATGCTGCTGAGACCACATTCACATCACCCATGGAATTTGTGAGTGGTGGAGCGGTGACAAAGTGTCTAATAGCCCACTCCTGCTGCCCAGTCCGATGTCCCTATATTCTATTCAGCTCCTCACAGCTCCTGACATTAGCAGATGGAGGCCACCTGCTCCAAATACCTGGTCCACCGTAACACAGGATATCATTCAATCCCTCAAGACTGTCACACACGGTTTGGTGTGGGTTGGAAAATGTTATTTGGAAAACTAGGCTGGTTTCGAAAGACATCTCTGGTCTCTTTACAGAGTGTCTCCTCTGTGCAACTTGTGCTTCATTTGTAGAAAATGTTGGAGACCCAGATTCACTGTGAATACAGTCCCCATACCTCACCCTGAGATGACTCACAAAATACTTTATTCTCTGTGACTGCAACATTCAATAACAGAACGTTCAGGAAAATTATTATTAACTTTGTAATTACAGAATATGAGAACATAAGAAGCAAGATTAGGTGACTCGGACGATCAACCCATTGTATACCATCATGGCCGACCTACTGTTAGCAATACCTGGTCTTTAATGTCCAATTCTTCACACCCTTTAGCTCTCCAATTGGCCAAAAATTCATGTCCCACCTCTTTGAATACTTTCAGTGATGTAAACCCCCTCACTATCTAGCCCAGATACTTCCTGGCATTGATTACCCTCTATGAGAGGAAAACACTCCTAACACATACACCATCATCAATTATTATGAACAAGAGGTGAACAGAGGGGCTCAGGAAAGAGTGAATGGCCTCGCTAACAAAGGAGCATTTGACTGTGCATGACATCAGGACCACCTACTTATTTGAGCTTAATGGGAATCAGGTCTACCCTCCCCACTGGTTGGGGTCGTTCAGAGCTCAAAGGAAGATGTTTGTGTTCGGTGACCGACAATCCTCTCAGTCCTGGGACATCTCTGCAGGAGATCCTCAGGGTAGCTGCCTCAAAACAAACATTTTCAACTGGTTCATCACTGTCTTTCCTTATCATAAGATCAGAAACGGGGATGGTCACTGAAGATCACCCAATGTTCAGAACAATGTGTCACACCTCAGCTCCTGAACCACTCTGTGTCCATGTGCAGTAAGAGCCGGACAGCTTTTATGCTTGTGCTGTTAAAGTGTCGGTAACATTCATGTAACAGCAACGCTAGACACTCTACATTTCCACAGTTAAATGAAAAGCTCATTCAGCATCTCAGGCACATTAGAAACGGGTATGTGGAAGCTATTCAGCCCATCGAAACTACTGAACAAAGAGAGGAAGAGCCGATTCAATCCTCCTGCCTGTTCCACAGGAAGAGAAGGGGTCTGAATACCACATCAAGCTGTTAAACAGGAACAGGCAGGGCCAAGTCAGACCCATGAACCTGTTCCATGGGACCTGGAGGAGGCCATTCAGCACCTCGAGACACTTATGCAGGAACAGGAGGGTGTCATTGATGCTCCAACCTGACAAATCAATGGAGCAGAGAATGCACTCAGAGACGGATCCACGATTTTCTTCATGGCTGAGAAACCTGTTGGAAATTTGACACTTTAACGTGGTTTGCTGGCAGTGAGGAAGGTAGCCAGATGCTTTGTCTCAATTCTCAGAGAGGCATCTTCCATCTCTGAGAAGACAGATCCATGTTCTCCATGTACGTCAGAAGCTGGTGCGAATAGTTAACTGTTTTAGAATTTAGGTATTGTGGCTGTTGTCGGAATTATGGATAACATGACGTTTAATGAAGGATGACACACTAAATGCACTGTATTAATGTGGGGAGAACTTATTCAAAGACTGACCCTCTGTCTCTCTCAAACAACATATGGAGTGAGGGTGGGATGAGGGGAACGTCCTCGGAGGCTCTTAACCTATTGAGAATCATTTAACCCGAGTTAATAAAAGCCATGGAATTTATCATCGTATCAGTGCCTGTTTAGAACATCATGAGTGACTGTCCATCTCCCTTAAGGTTCAATACAATCACCTCTTATTCTTACACACAGCTTCACTCACTGCTCATGGTGCCATCATCCCAGGGATTAGTCTGGTGAAATAATGAGAGAAAGTCTATCCACAGTACCCCAAATACTGCCTCAACAACACTCTCAGGGATGATCGCAATAATCATTTTCTCTCACATAAACATCGCCGTTTCTTTCCTGTGCCACAAGAAGCCATTGCACTATGCACTATGCACTCTATGCACTATGACTGACATGGAATGTATAGGTTCCTTACATCTGTACGTCAGCATCAATAAAGCCAACACCAGAGATGCATATGGAGATGTACATCACTTTCGGGGAGAATTTCAATGAGATGAATACACCTAAAATAGGGAATGATCACCTACCTGAATAGAAATGAGCTCCAGGAATACGGGAAACAGGCAGCGGAAGGGAGATATCTTTACTTCTGTTCTTCTCTCATAGGAGGTATGCAGCCCTGGTCAGGGCTGTATGTTATGCCGATCTTGAACTGAGTATTTAGTTCAGCTGTTCCACAGGACAGTAAAGAGAAAAGCACATTCCTGTGGGATTGTAGTGTTACAACACAGGATACATTCTCCTGCTTAATGTAAAACCAGCAACAGGGAAAAGATTTATCCACTGCAGTAATCCATGGTAATTCTAGAGTCCAAAACTATTTGAAGTAAAAATTAACAACTTTATTTCTTAAAGTATAACAGAGAATAATAGACGAACGAATATTTACAGTTTCTTCCTCTAAGCTATATTTTATTCCCCCCCCCCCTTACTCCATTATACTAGTCCGATTAGACTCCTAATTAAGATTTACAAAGCAAGACTTCTTATCTCAAAATCGAGAAGCTTTCGGTTCTTCTCCAAGTTCCTGTCTTATTTTCTTCTTTGAGATTCTGTTTTTACACGTTACTCATCAATAAAGGTACCGAGAGGAGAGCTATTTTTCAGGCAGTCTTTGCATGCTGGAAACTTGGCAGTTCTCCTCTCAACTGTCAATTTCCCGCGGTCTTGTACCCCCAAACCATTGGACTGTGTCATTGGCTTTTAAGATTATCAATATACTAAATTCAAACTTGATTGGAGGTGGACATTTTGGGTTATAACTTAAACTGTTTGGCTGAATTTGTTTTTGTCTTGAGAAAATAAGCTAATCGAGACTTTCACCCAAATGTTACAGTAAATCTATTTTTCAGAAGACTTGGTGCTGTCAGGTAGTTATTGCTGGCTTTTAATTCTTTTAAAGGTGCAGAACACCCACAAGTTCATCACAGAAGTCACACTGAAACCTGACTAGGGAAGAATGACACATTGACTTCGCTTGAGGACTTGGGGCAAGCAGATGGGCTTTTATAGCAAATGAAAATAGTTGATTTTAATTTCCCTCATGAGCTATCAACAGACTATTAGTCTGTGGCTCTAGATTATGAGTCTTGAACACCATAAACTGTCGTCCCGTTTATTCAGAGAACAAGTTAAACATCCTCAACAGCAATTTTTTAGTGACGGACATATAGTTAGAAGGAACTTGAAACTGTTGCATCTGGATTAAACAAAGGCACAAATTATGGTTTATTCAGAAGTTGCAATGAGACTAAGACGAGACTAGGATATCATATCGGTGGTATTGGACAGGACTGGTGAGTGGGGACAAGATGGAGATGTACATCTGAGAAGGACAAAATGGATTATGGAGTCTGAGAACATTCTGGTTCCTTCTCGCATATCAGTGAGTAATTGAGAAATAGTAATTTGATACTGATTAATATAAGGAAAGAGGTTCCATTTGTAACTGAAGACATTGTCTTGCACTTTCCAAATTTTATACATCATGAGCAGAAATTCAGTTCAATCCAGTTTAGTAGACAAATATAATGACTTACCAGGTACAGCAACTATAGCGAGGATAGGATAGTAACCACCTTGAATAATCCAAAGGATATCCTGGATCCGTGATGCTCATGTTATCCAAGGCCGAGAAAGATAATAAAGACCCGAGGATAAACTCCTGTCTGTTATTGTAATATTCCAGTCTAATATTCTCAGATTCTGATAGATTGTTGAATCATTCCAGTCTAATGTTCTCAGATTCTGATCCATTGTTGTACCATTCCAGTTTACTGATCTTAGATTCTGAGCCACTATTAGAACATTGCAATCCAATTTCCTCACATTCTGAACCATTATTGTAACGTTCCAGTCGAATGTTCTCAGATTCTGATCTCTAATCCCCCTCTCTTTCGAGCTGATGATCCCTGTTAGTACTGTCAGTGATGCTCCTACTCATACTATGGGATAACACACTGTAAAGAGCCCATTTATCATTCAATGATGGAAACTCTCCACTGGGATAATTACGATCCACGGAGATTGACATTAATCACAGTCACTGAACAAATAGCTCCAGTTAACCCCTTCCTATTTAACATTGATTTAATTAATATTCAAAAGAACGTTTAAAATTTATACATTTGGCATGGGATATGTGGGAGTGACTGAGGGACGGAATATTGGAGATGGTAGATTTAATGCGTGCAATCATTCAATCTGCCTTAGATATGGGAGTAATGACAAAGAATTGTCTGAACATAAACAAGTTTCGACGTTTATAAATGGAAACATACAATCTGCAACTACTGATCAGTGATCATAATGTCAGTAAAATATGGAGAGAACTTTTCTAGTCCAGAATCTGACAGGAAAATGTGCCTACGATAACATGAGTGATAACGGACAACTGACATGGATATGTTAACAGAGAATATGACATGACACACAATTCAGATGGTTATTCGAGAAGCAGAGAGGGCAGGTGAGGGTCATGCTGTTAATGTTATCGATGTCAATCAACTGTGATTAAGTACCATTGGATTTCAATTGCAGTGTGATTATGACGTTGGGGACACGGCTGCTGAGACTGGAGTGAGGGAACATGATATTTCCCACTCATCAGTAGTGAAACGTTACTCTTTGTAAATCATTAGAAGATCAAATTCCAGGATACAACTCCAATGAGGAACGAGGAGAGCCAATATTAACCATACAAACAGAAGACATTGGAGCAGAAATTTGGCCATTAGGCCCATTGAGCCTGCTCCGCCATTCAATGATGGCTGTTAAGCTTCTCAACCCCATTATCCCGCTTTCTACCAGTAACCCTTGATCCCCTTTAAAGTCAAGAACCTATCTGTCTCACTCTTAAAAGTACTCAATGATCTGGACTCGGCAGCCCTCTGTAGCCTCTCTGGCAGTGAATTCCATAGATTCACCGCTCTCTGGCTTGAGATGTTTCTCTTTATCTCTTTTTGAAAAGATCTTCTCTTTACTTTGTGCCTTCGGGTAGTTGTCTCTCCTACCATTGGATATATCTTCCCAAAATCCACTCTGCCCCACGAAATGTAGTATTCTGTAAGTTTTAATTACACCTCCTAACATCTTTCTGAACTCTATCAAATACAGACCCAGAGCCCTCAAATATTCTTCATATGTTAAGCTTTTCATTCCTGGCACCGTTCTCGTGAATCTCGTCTGAAAACGCTCCAAGACCAGTCCACGCTTCCTGTGATAGGGGACCCAAAACTGCGCACAATAATCCAAATGTAGCATGACCAAAGCCTTGTAGAGCCTTAGAAGTACATCGCTGCTTTTATATTTAAGCCTTCTTTAAATAAATACCATCACTGTATTTGCCTGCCTAACTACTGACAAACAGCAACTTTACCTTTCAAGACTTCTGGACTAGAACGCCCTAGTCTTTTTGCACTTCAGATTTCTGAATTTCCTTGCTATTTATTAAATAGTCTATGCCTCTATTCATCCTGGGAAAATGCCTTTCCACACTTTTCCACATTGTACTCCATCTACCACTTCTTTGCTCACTCTCCAAACCTGTGAAAATCCTTCAGCAGGTGAAAGTGAGGACCGCAGATGCTGGAGATCAGAGTCAAAAGGTGCGATCATAGAAAAGCACAGTCTGTCAGACAGCATCTAAGGAGCAAGAGATTCGACGTTTCAGGCATAAAGCCTTCATCAGGAATGTGGGGTGGGCGGAAGGTGCCAGAGAGATAAATGAGAGGGGCTGGTGCTGGGAGGAAGGTAGCTTGGATGGCGACAGCGAGACGAAGGTGGGCGGTGATAGTGATAGGTCAGAGTGGAAGGTGGAGTGGATAGATGGGAAGGAAGATGAACAGGAAGGACAGTTCGAGAGGGCAGTGCTGAGTTGGAGAGTTTGATCTGGGATAAGATGGAGGGAGGGGAGATGAGGAAACTGGTAAGATTGTCCTTGATACCGTGTGTTTGAAGGGTCCCAAGGCAGAAGATGATGCATTCTTCCTTCAGACGTCAGGTGGCTAGAATTTGGCAGTGGATGAGGCCACAAACCTGCAAAGCCTTGGCGGAGTCGGAGGGGGAGTTGAAGTATTCAGCCACAGGGCAGTGGGGTTGTTGGGTGTGTGTGTCCGAGAGTGTTCCCTGAACCGTTCTGCAAGTTGACGTCTTCTCTCGCCAATGTCGTGGAGACCACGTGCAATGGACAGACGAGAAGAGATATTTGGATGCACAGGATGTTATCTGACTGATGTGGAAGGATCCTTTGGGGCCTTGGGTGTAGGTGAGGAGGGAGGTGTTGGCACAGGTTTCATACCTGTTGTAGTGGCAAGGAAAAGTGTCGGGAGTGGAAGGTGGCTTGTTGGGGTTGCGTGGACATGATGAGGGAGCTGTGAGGGAATGGTCTCAGCATTATGATGATAGGGGTGGGGAGGGAAGTATATCTTTGGTGGTGGGGTCTGACTGTTCGTGGCAGAAATGGCGGAGGATGATGCATTGTATCCTGAGGTTGGAGGGATGGAAGGCCTGCACCAGAGAGGTTCTAACTTGTTGTGGTTGGAAGGGTGAATTTCAAGGCCGGAGTTTTGGGCAGTTGAGGAGATGCGCCAGAGCACCCTCCTGCAGCTGAACAACCTCTTCAATGCTACCTGTCCCTCTATCGATCTTTGTACAGTTTGAAAGCTTGGCCAGAATGCCCTCAGTTCGTTCATATCGATAATGAATGCACAAAGTGAAAAGTTGTGGTCCCAAAACTCAGTCTTGTGGAACACCACTTGTCACTGGCTGCCATCCTGAGAAAGACACTTTAATCCACACTCTCTGCTTTCTGTCAGACAGCCAAACTTCAACTTCCACCGTGCCTCTAACACCATGGACCCATATCTTTCTCAATAGCCTCATGCATGACACCTTGTCAAAGGATTCTTGAGGTGCACATGGATAACATCTATTGGTTCTCCTTGATCAAATCTGCACATTACTCCCTCAATGTATTCTAGCAGGTTTGTCAGGCATGACCTCCCCTTGATGAAACCATGCTGACTCTGTCCTATTTTACCAAAGATCTCCAAGAATTCAGAAATCCCATTCTTCACGATGAATTCCATGATGTTACCCACAACCAAGTCTGCAAATCAGTCTGCAGTTTTCCATCTTCTGCCTAACTCCCTTATTAAACAGGGTGTCATGTTTGCAATTATACAGCCACTTGGCCCTTTCCTGATTTTAGTCATTCCTGAAAGATTACCACTAACTCTTCAGCAATCTCCCTTACAAGGCTGGGGTGTAATCCATCTGTTCCAGGTGAGTTATCCGCATTCAGGCCATTCCGTTTTCTAACATGTTCTTCTTGGTGATGGCCACTGTATTTAGGACTGCCCTCTCACTCTCTTCAATTCTTGGGAAATTACTCGTGTATTCCACCGTGAAGACTGATGCAAAATTCCTCAGCCATTTCTTTGCTTCCCACTATTGTCTTTCCAGCATCATTTCCCAGTGGTCCATATTCACATTTACCTCTCTTTTGCACTTTATATATCTAAAGAATCTCTTACAGTTTCCTTTATATTACTGGTTAGCTTACCCCCATACTTAATGTTCTCCCTCCTTATTTATTTTTTCTTGCCTTCTGTTGGCCTCAATTCTCCAGTTCCCCACTGCCCTTCACTCTGCTTGCTCTTTTGCTTATATGCAATCCCTGACTTTCCTTGTCAGCCCTGGTTGGCTCATCCTCCCATTACCATACCTCTATTACTTAGCACGCATCTCTTCAGTGTCTTTTAAATTATCATGGAATCTCCAGCCATTGCTGTTACCCTGTCTTTCCAGCTAGACCCCTGTCCCGATCAATTCTACCCAGCTTCTCCCTTATGCCTCTCCAGTTGCCTTTATTCAGCTGAAATACTGTTAACTCTGATTCTATCTTCTCTCTCAAATTTCAGAATAAATTCAACCATGTTCTGATCACTGCTTCTGAAGTTTTCCTTCACATTAAGCTCCCTTGTCGAGCCTGCGTCATTAAATCCAGTCTCATCTGTTCCCGAGTGGGCTCCACCACATGATGCTCCAAAAAGCCATCCCGTAGATATTCCTAAAATTCCTTTTCTTGCGATTCACTACCAAACTGGTTTCCCATTTCACTTGCATATTGAAATCCCCCATGATCACTGTAACTTTGCCTTTCCGACAGATCTTTTCTATCTCCTGGTGTATCTTGTGCCTCAGCTCCTGATGACGCTTTGGAGGCCTGTGCAAGTCTCCAACTGTGGTTGTCTTACCTTTGTGGTTCCTCAATTCTACCATGCAGATTCTACACCATCTGACCTTACTTCCTTTCTTATTGTTGATTAAATTTCATTTCTTATTAATAATGTAAATCCACTCTCTCTATCTTTTCAATACGATATATGTCCTTGAATATCCTGATCCCCTTGCAGCCACTTCTCTGTGATGCCCATTACGTCATACCTACCAATTTCAATCTATGCCACAAGCTCATTTACTCGATTCCTTATACTGCTCGCATTCAGATATAACCCTTCAATCTTGTGTTAACGTTCCCACTTCTATTGCCATTTGTTTGTCAAGTGTGATTGAAGTTTGATTGCTGACACTTTCCATCCACTCTGTTGTATTTGCGTCTATGCTGAAGATTTTAATAACCTGTCTTGAGCTCTGTGCTCTTACCTCCTCTTTTCTCATTAAACCCAATAATGGAATCTCTATCCCACGCGCACACACACATACTCCGAATCAGTTTAAAGCTCTGTCCACAACCTTGGTTAGGATTCACTTGGACTCTGGTCCCAGCACGTTTCAGACGAAGACTGTCCAATCAGAACAGGTTATTTCTTCCTCAGTAATAAAATGTGTTTAAAGTTTGTGAGAAGATTTGTAGCTCGCGTGCTCGTTGTTGTGGTTCTGTTCGCCGAGCTGGGAATTTGTGTTGCAGACATTTTGTCGCCTGTCTAGGTGACATCCTCAGGGCTTGGGAGCCTCCTGTGAAGCGCTTCTGTGATGTTTCATCCGGCATTTATAGTGGTTTGAATCTGTCGCTTCCGGTTGTCATTTCCAGCTGTCCGTTGCAGTGGTCGGTATATTGGGTCCAGGTCGATGTGCTTATTTATTGAATCTGTGGATGACTGCCATGCCTTTTGGAATTCCCTGGCTGTTCTCTGTTTGGTTTGTCCTATAATAGTAGTGTTGTCCTAGTCGAATTCATGTTGCTTGTCATCTGTGTGTGTGGCTACTCAGGATAGCTGGTCGTGTCGTTCCGTGGCTAGTTGGTGTTCATGGATGCGGATCGTCAGCTGTCTTCCTCTTTGTCCTATGTAGTGTTTTGTGCAGTCCTTGCAAGGGGTTTTGGACACTACATCGGTTTTGCTCATGCTGGGTATCGGGTCCTTCGTTCTGGTGAGTTGTTGTCTGAGCGTGGCTGTTGGTTTGTGTGCTGTTATGAGTCCTAGTGTTCGCAGTAGTCTGGCTGTCAATTCGGAAATGCTCTTGATGTATGGTAGTGTGGCTCGTCCTTTGGGTCGTGGCATGTCCTCGTTCCATTGTCTTTCCCTTAGACATCTGTTGATGAAATTGCGGGGCATCCGTTTTTGGCGAATACATTGTACAGGTGTCCTTCTTCCTCTTTTTGCATTTCTGGTGTACTGCAGTGTGTTCTGGCCCTTTTGAACAGTGTCGTGATGCAACTTCGTTTGTGTGTGTTGGGGTGGTTGCTTTCGTAGTTCAGGATTTGGTCTGAGTGTGTGGCTTTCCTGTCAACCTTTGTGGTGAATTCTCCGTTGGGTGTTCTCTGTACCATCACGTCTAGGAATGGGAGTTGGTTGTCCTTTTCTTCCTCTCTAGTGAATCGGATTCCTGTGAGTGTGGCGTTGATGATCCTGTGCAATTTCAACAACAGATGCCTAAGGGAAAGACAACGGAACGAGGACATTCCTCAACCCAAAGGACTAGCCACACTACCATACATAAAAAAACATTTCTGAACTGACAGCCAGACTACTGCGAACACTAGGACTCATAACAGCACACAAATCAACAATGTTATGGATGTCACAAAGATGAACTGGGTGGATCACAGTCAGGAGGAATTTTTTAGGCTACAGGAGAATAGAAGCAGATTATTCAGATAGCTCGATCAATGGTCTGAGTGAATTTAACACCGATAATTTGGGAAGATGCAATTCAGAAGTAACAAGACAAGTGAGTACTCAAAAGTGAGTATGAAAGAGGAGGGATAAATTTGCTCGTTTTTGAGGAGGAAATATGGTACAGCTGTACAAGAGCATAAGGGGTATCGAGAGGATGAACAGACAGCAGCTGTTTTCCTTTGTCAAAGGATCAAAAACAAAGGGACAGACTTTTAAAGTGAACGTCAGGGGATTGAGAGAGGATTTATGGAATGGGTTTAGAACTGAGTGGATGGTATGAATCTGGAATGCTTTGTCTCGATGGGTGATTGAGGCAGGTAACCTCACAAACGTTTAAAATGTCTTTGGATATGCACTTGCGGGCACAGACGTGATTGGCCTGTTTTTTCATTGCATGATTCTTTGCAGTGGCAGCCATGAACACTCTGGTATATTCTGAAACAATTAACAATGGCAGTTGCTGCTTTGTTCCTTTAACTGTACTTAGTAAGTGGCTATATTACAAACCAGCAGCATCTAATGCATCTTCAGCACTCACTCAACCAAAGGCAGCCCAGCCATCTCTGGGACCATCCAGTGTAATTCAAATGCTCAGTGCATGCATTGTCCAATAACAACACTGACACCATTCTAGCTATATGCAACCATTATTAAAGCTACATCCATAATATTACGACAGCTTTTCCTCCATTACAATACAGACCTCTAGCAATAAGGGTGTTATTTATCTGAAGCATAATAAATTCTTTCCCAGGTATTCACTTTGACAAGCAGCAAGTTTTCCCGTGTTTTGCTGCCAGTTGTTTATCACACAATTCCCCAGCTTAACCTCTTTCCCCTTTAACATTTTCTTGTGCACTGTCTCTCTGCTCTCACACACCTCACTCCCTCACACCCCCCACACTCTCCATCCTTACTTGATAATCTCTGAAAAAACCTGCGCCTCATCTCTATAATTTATTCCAACTCCCAACTCACTGTTTTGATTCCTTCTCTCGGCATGGTAATTAGACTGGCCGTGCCTGATATCCTATTCATCTCTACCTTCTGCTCAGTTCCTGATCTTCTGCTTTGGTTCTCACTCTCCTGGTTTATACAAATCCATCTGACTTGCACTAGAAAACCTCCCCACAAAGGTTTTGGTGCTTTTACAGTTAAGATTCAACCTGTCTTTTTTGTACACGTCCCCACCTGTCCTGGAAGAGATCCCAATAATACAACAACCTGGAACTCTCACCCCTGAACTAGATTTTTAACAATATGTTAAGCTCTACTGTCTTCCTCATCCTTCCCTCTTTTTCACATGGCACGGGGAGTAATCCAGAGATTACAGAGGATTATTCTTTCTCTCTCTCTCGCTCTCTCTCACACATACACGCACATTCAAACACACACAGAAAGACATATATTACTTTGCAGAATACAAATAACCTTAAAATAATCGGAATGACAAGTGGAATGAAGTATTTAGTTAAAGGGAGGATGAGAGAAATTGTGCTTCTTCTGGAAGTCAGTTTGCTCACTGAGGTGGAGAGTTCATTTTCAGACGGTTCATTACTATACTAGGGAACATTATCAGTTAAACTCTGGTGAAGTGCTGGTGTTATGTCATGGTTGCTACTTATGTGTTTAGGTTTCTTTGAGTCAGTGATGTAATTTCCAGTATTGGTGATTTTATGTCCGGTTCTTTTGTCAGAGAGTGTTCGATGGAATCAAAATTGATATGTATGCTGATAGAGTTCCGGTTGGAATGCTATTTTTCTAGGAGTTTTCGTGCGTGTCCCTGTTTGGCTTTTCCTAGATGGATATGCAGACCCAGTCAAAATCGTGTCCTTCCTCATCTGTATGTAAGGATACTAGTGATAGTGGGTCATGTCTTTTTTTCTGGCCAGCTGTTGTTCATGTATCCAGGTGGCTAGTTTTCTGACTGTTTTTCCGATGTAGTGCTTGTAACATTTCTTGTAAGGCTTATTCTTCCTTGAGCAGAACAGACAAATATGTGAACTAATTGCGGTGCTCAAACATATGAAAAAAAGTTGTAGAGTAAAACAGGAATACTCTGTTTCCGTTAGTTGGCATTACATCATCAAGGAGTTCTAATTCCAAGATTGTCAGCAAAAGAGCCAGGAATGAGATAAGGAAACACTTCTTTATTGAGAGAGTTGTTAAGATTTGGAATGGAACTGCCTGGGAGAGTTGTGGATGAACATTAAAAAATAGAACTGGATATGTATTTGGAAATATGATTTTAACAGGCTGCAGAGATAGGGCTGACAAATGGGAGGGACTTTGGAGACATTCCTGGAGCTGATGTTCACACAGTGGCCAATGGCCTCCTCCTGTACTTTAAAGTTTTGCTCTCTATCATGTGTCTGATGCGAAAAAAAAGTCAGTATCCGATTATTTCCCATTCTAAATGCTCACGAATATCTGATTATTTAGTGCAGCATAAGCATTTAAAATGCAACTATTGCAAGGCCAGCTTCATTATATAGTCTAATAATTGCTCAGAATATGAATATTTTAAATGTTGTGTTCCAACTACTCAACCAAATCTGTCATTGCTTTGGCACAAATCTCTTTGAAAAGGTTTGACTTTTCACTCACACGATTATATGTTCATCGTTTTTGTTCACTGTCTGCATTTCAAATTAAATAACATTCTTTCTAAAAGTTAAATGTTTTCAAATTATTGTTCACTAAAATTTGATAGCACAAATCATTTATTTCGTTTAATATTTACAGAACATGTTGAACTATAGACATTTCTACTTCGCTGACATATATTTGAAGCTTGTACATTTCAGTGAGAAATTAAACTGATTGATTATATATAAATATAGAAGAACTCCAATTCTATTTGATTGTTCAATCGTTTGCTCACCGTGAACATGTAATCATTCAGAAGCCAACCACTTTCAAAATGTTGGAGTGACAATGCATTGTTTTGAATCCTGATATTATGTGTTTAATTCTGATCGCCAAAAGAGTTACATCCATGTTCTTTGTTCGATAGAAAATAAAATGAGCATTCTTTTTTTATGTGTTAGAAAATCTTGACAGGAGTTTATATTTTTGTTCCATAAATATCGAATCAACCTAATACTTTTCAGAGATTATAGTTCAGTTGAATAATTATAGTTGACATCTTAGTTTTGCGGAATTCACGAAACATAGCAAGCATGTGATTAATACATGGGTCACCCAAGAGTTTTAATCTGAAGAAAACAGCAGCAAATGACAAGTCAAGAATTGCGTTAATAACTGAACTTGGCGGAGCCTGCCTGATGTCGGACACGTCACATATTCTACTGACATTCAGGCGAATGTAACAATAAACAACATAACTGGAAGTTTTGGGCTAACGCCCCTCCCCAGCTTCCGAATCTCACATACATCACTCCCTCACACATTCAATAATTGATAAGAATCTACAGGCTGGGTGAAACATAAAACACAGAACAGTGCAACATAGTGCAGACCCTTCAAGCCTTGACGTCCTGTCGAACATTTATCCTACTCGAAGTTCAGACTAACTGACATACCCTTCATTGTACTATCATTAATGTGCCTAGCCAATAGTCATGTAAATATCTGTAATGCAGCTGACTCTACTAACGCTGCTGGCAGTGCATTCCAAGCACCCACCACTCTCTATTTAAAGAACCTACCTCTGACATCTCCTCAAACCTTCTTCTAATCATACTAAACTTATGCCCGCTCGCGATAGCCATTTCCACCCTGCGAGAAAGTCTCTGGACACCAATTCTGCCTATATCTCTCAACATTTTATACATCTGTATGAAGTCAATTCCCATTCTTTATTGCTCCAAGGAGAAAAGCCCTAGCTCCCTCAACGCTTCTTTGTAAGACATGTCCTCCAGTCTAGGCAGCATCCTGGTAAATCTCCCCGGCACCCTCTCCGAAGCCTCAACATCTTTGCAGTACTGAGGCGACTAGAACTGAACACAATATTCTAAGTATAGTCCAACCAGAGATTTTTGGCGCTGCAACATAACCTTGCGGCTCTTAAACTCAATCCCTGGATAATGAAAGCACCATACATCTTAATAACCTTATCGGCTTGGGTGACAACATTGAGCGTCCTATGATATCGACCACACGATCCCTATGGTCCTCGAGTCTCCCAATAATCCTGCCTTTAAACCTGTATTCTGCATTCGAATTCGACCTTCAAAAATGAATCGCTTTACACTTATCCATGTTGAACTCCATCTTCCATTTACCAGTCAATTCTGCATCCTGTCAATGTCCAATTACAACCTAAGACAGCCCTTCACACTATCCATAACTCCAACATCTTTATTACATTGTAAAACTTACTAAAGCACCCTTTCACTTTATCATCCAAGTCATTTGTAAAGATCACAAAGAACAGCAGTCCCAGAACCGATTCCTGAAGAATGCCACTGCTCAGCAAGCTCCAGGCTGAATACTTTCCATGTTCTACCACCATTAGTCTTCTCCAGGTCAGACAATTTTGTATCCACACACACAGATTTCGCTGTTTCCCTGTACCCCATGCCTCCTTACTTTCTGAATGAGCCGATCTTTTGGTAACTTATCAACCACCTTGCTAAAATCCATGTACATCACATCCACTGCTCTACCTTGATCAATGTGTTTGATCCCATGTTTAAAGAATTCAATAAGTTCTGTGAGGCATGATTGTCCCTCAAAACGCCATGCTGACTATCTCTAATCAAACTATGATTTTCCAAATAATCATAAATTCTGTTTCTGAGAATCCTCTCCAATACGTTTCCCAATACAGAAGTAAGACTGACTGGCCAGTATTTCGCAGGATTATCCCTATTGCCTTTCCTGAACAAGGGAATAACTTGCCAACCTCCAATCATCAGGCAATACTTCAGTGGACAGTGGGGACGCAAAGATCATCTACAAACGCGCAGCAATCTCTTCCTTCACTTCCTCTGGTAACCTCGGGTGCTTCCTGTCTGGTCCAGGGGACTTATCTATCCTTATGTTTGTATTTCAATCAGTCTGTATTTCAGCTCACTTTGTCTAGTCCCTGTCCAAACAACTGATTGACTGCTTTCCATTTCAGGGCTATATACAGCGCTGCCCTCCTGAGCAAGTACCGTTCCAAATGTCCCATGAATCATGGAATAGAAAAAATGTGAACACACCAATGTCTTCCTGATGAAGGGACTGTGCCCAAAGTTTTCACTCTCCTGCTCCTCGGATGCTGCCTGACTTGTTGTGCTTTACCAGCACCATACTTTTCGACTATGATCTCCAGCATCTGCAGTACTTACTTTTTCCATTACTGAGAGCTGACCCCTCTGCACACTGAGCACAGTAAGATATTTGGAGCTGACTGTTCAGTTCTGGAACGTTGCATTTGATTAACACATTAATTAAAAAAGAAATTACAACTCAACAATTAATCATTCATTCCCAGAGTAACAGTTTTAGTTCATGGAAAGGCAGCTTGATAACAAATAGTTAATGACTGAAGAACTGCAAGGTATATATGTGTTATATTCCAGGCTGGATGTCCTTTACCTTCATGCTGGGAATATTATCGAACCGATAGATGTGATAAGGGATTGAGATGACATTTTTGGAGTGTGACATTTTCGCAATCACAGAGATGTGTTTGAGGGAGGTCAGGGCTGACAACTAAATATTCTGTGGTACAAGAACTATGGGTAGCACACGAGAGGGGTAAAAGAGAAGGCGGTGTTGCCTTATTAATTATGGAGTCAATGACTGCATTTAGCTAGGATCATATCTTGGAAGGGTATTCACATGACGCTTTGTGGGTTGAGGTGAGGATCCAAACGATGACAGATGCACTGCTGGCGATATATTATCGACTCTCAGATAAAAGAAAACACAGCAGCAGATATATAAACAATTCACTGAGGTGTGTAAAAATAATAATAGGATTATTATATTGATACATTTCAATTCCAAATATTCATTAGGGCAGTGATTTTTTTTAAAGAGGGGAAGATGATTGACATTTATTCCAGAGAGACTCTTATACCAACATGGAGCAGATACAACAAAGAGTGGGGCAGTGCTGGGACTCACTGTGGGGAAGGAAGCCAGTCAGGTGCTGCAGGCAGGATTGGGAGAGCATTGCAGGACCAGTGACCGTGACTCAAGTATTTTTAGCTTGTTAAGGAAAAGATCAAAAGAGAAAGGTTTGAAAAATAAAAATTATTTGAAGGAGGGAGGCAGAATGTATCATAAAAAAGGCAGGATCTGGCCACAGTACAGTTATTTCTGGGTGAAACTGTAACAGAACAGCGTATCGGTGGGGGTTGGTGGGGATCACATGCTCACAATGGAATTGATGAGAGTGTCACAACAACAT
Source organism: Chiloscyllium punctatum (assembly GCF_047496795.1). Classification (NCBI taxonomy): domain Eukaryota; kingdom Metazoa; phylum Chordata; class Chondrichthyes; order Orectolobiformes; family Hemiscylliidae; genus Chiloscyllium; species Chiloscyllium punctatum. The sequence goes on along the minus strand of NC_092766.1, from coordinate 48,261,904 downwards.
GTTACTCCAAAGAAGAAATGTAGCAAAACAAGCCCGGAGAGACTGTGATATCTACAAATATTCAGAATGGAATTAAAAATGAAAGAGAAGCTTAAAACAGGCATAAAATGAATAGGTCAATGGATGTCCCAGAAGAGGAGAGAACGCATAGGGCTAAACTCAAAAAGTAAGTAAAAGAGCAAAAAGGGGGTGGGGGATGGTGATAAAAAAACATTAGTGGGCAATATTTTTAAGTCTCCAAAGACATTTTATCGGTTTATTAAGGGTAAGATGGTAACAAGAGAAAGTATTAGGGATCGAGGAGGCAACCTGTGCATAGAGTCAGAGGATCTGTCAAAAACGTACTACATATTTGTCTTCACTTTGGAGAAGCAGTTACTGTATTCAATGTCTGTTCCTGACAGTTTGACATTGAGCAAATTAACACAAAAGCTGAGGAAGAATTGGAAGTTGGTGCATGGTAAAAAATGGGCAAATCCCTTGATCCGGATGAACTGTATCTTTGCCTGATGTGGAAGATGAGGGAGGAGATTACTGGCTCTTAAACTTGGTGTTGCTTTTTTTTGTTTTGCCTCTTGCCACAGAGGTTATTGGATCGAACATGACAACATCTAATGTAGGTTCAACTTCCACACAGAGTGCTAGACAAAAAGTCATAGGATAAAAGACCACCATGTCTCACCTCAGTGAGAGGGAAACAGTTGTATAAAATTGCGATGGCTGTTGAGCAATGATCTCTAAATATGTTCAAGGCTGAAATGCACAGAGAATTAAACAAGTGTTACAGGCAAAATGCTGGAAAATGGATTTGAAGGTTATCAGAATAAATGTACCCTAATTGAAAGGAAAAGCAGAGTCAGCGAGCGGATGGGCATTATATCCTCATATGTCTAATGGTAAACCTTTTCAAATAGCCTGTATTCACTGGAACACCAGCATCTCTCCCTCCAGAATGAGACACAGTTTGGAAAGCAATCAACAGATTCAAGGAATTCATAAATGCAGTACTAATAGACAGAAAAGACAAGAGGACTGCGACAACGTGGATTGGATGTCAGGGTGAATATTTGCATCAGCGCAGTCACCACTACGAGGAGGAAAACCTCAGCAAGACACTCTCCAAGTCCAAGTATGGGCCTGGTGTGAAGAGTGCTTAAGGCCCAAACAATACATCGCTGCAATGTATCCCTCCTGCCCTAACCAAAACTATATGTGGAGTGGTCTATTGACGTGCTGATAGTGGCAGTAGAGCTCGTAAAGCTTTGGTTCCAGAGGCTTCGGTGAGCAGCGGCTCAGCAAAAGGTACAGGTAAGCTCACGTAAAGTCTTTTTAATGCTACTTTGACAGTTGAGATGGCAGTTAGGGCAGTGCACGTTCCTCCTGCGGGATGTGGGAGCTGAGGGAGATTTCCACTGTCCCTGATGACGACACGTGAGGGCAGTGCAACCAGCTGCAGCTCCTGGGAGACCGTGTTCGGGATCTGGAGTTGACTGCTTTTCGGATCATCCATATACAGAGCAATTCAGAGGTAAGAGCTTTAGTGAGGTCGTCACACCCAAGTCCATCCCTTGTTTCTTTAAAGACTGTCATAACCCAGTCCCATTAAAGGTCTACGTCCTGAGTTCGTCAGCCTCACCTGTCAGCCGTGTTGCATTTAAATAAACGCAATTTAATTCAACTGGCGTTCCTTGCTTCCTGTCGTGTTCCAGGCAGAGAGTAACTGGGCGACAACCTGGAATGGGGAAGGGAGTAGGCAGAGAGTGTGGCATTCCTCTCGAAAACAATTAGACCATTTTTGATACTGACTTTGTAGTGTTGGGAGATGGATGTCAGGAAATGGCCGTTTAGTGGAAAGCAGCAATAGCCAGCTTAGTTGCATTACGACTGGTTCTGGGCAGCAATGGGAAAGGATAAAGGTAAACAGGGTCTTAGATATAAGAGATTCTGTGGCCTCAAACGGCAAACCAGGATGGTGTGTTGCCTCTCAGTTGTCAGTGTCCGGGATGTCTCTGAGTGTCTGCTGAAAGTTCTCGGAGTTGGGGGGTGGGGGTGTTGGTGAGCTGTTAGGAGTCATTGTGCACGTTGGCAGAAATGGCACAGGTAGACATAGGAATGTTGTCCTACAGAGTGATTACTGAGAGCTCGAAGAAAAGTTAAAAAAAACAGGACCTTGACAGCCGCCTGATAACTTCCAGTGTCATGAGCTAGTGTAGGTAAGAACAGGAGGATATGGCAGATGAGTATGTGACTAAAGAATTGGTTCAGGGGGAGGGATTCATATTTTTAGATCATTCGGAGCTTTTCTGTGACAGAGTTGACCTGTTCAAGAGGGACTGGTGGCACATGCACATGCACTGGACGGGGGACCAATATCTTCGCAGTCAGTTTTGCTCGTGCTACAAGGGCGTGTTTAAACGAGATTGGCAGGAGGTGGTATCCTCAAGAGCAGGGAGGCAAGTGTGAGGCTGGAAGGAGATACAGTATTCAGAAATACGACGTTGAACAGACAGATCAGGCTGGAACATGATAGGGAGCAAGGAATGCCTGTTGATTAAATTGCATTTATTTCAATGTGAAAGGCCTGACAGACAAGGCCAATGAATTCAGGGTGTGGTTAGATAATCGGCGCTGGATAGTCTAGCTATTACAGAAACATGGCTGAGGGATGGGGAGGACTGACAGCTTAATGTACCAGGATAAATGCATTAGGAGGGACAGAGATGGTGGAAAGAGGGAGGGGAGTTGCATTTCTAATCAAGGGGAGTAGAAAGCAGTGATCAGAGGTCAAATATTGACGAGTCATCCAGTGAGGCTTTGTGGGTTGAACTAAGAAATATGAAGCGGATGGTGTCTTTATTGGGGTTGTAATATAGGCCCCCAAACTGTCAACAGGAATTACAGAAACAAAAATATCTAGAGAGCTTGGGGAGACTTGCAGGGAACTTTCGGGTTGTCATAATAGGGGTTTTAATTTTTATAACACAGACTGGAACTGCCAGAGCATTAAGGGATTTCATGGGATGGAATCAATTAAGTGCGTCAGGAAAGTTTCCTCCAGCAGTAAATAGAGGGTCCAAATCGGGAAAGGGCAATATTTGACCTACTCACGAAATAAATCAGGATAGGTGAGTGAGGTGACAGTAGATGACAGTTTGCGACTAGTAACCATAGGTCTGTTAATTTTGAAATAGTTATGGTGAGGGAAGAAGTTGATCCACAGATTCAAGTTCAAAATTGGGGCAAGGTTAATTTTGATGGTCTCAGACAGGAGTTTGCAGGGGTTGATCGGAGTAGTCTGTTTGCAAGCAAAGGGACCTCCAGCAAGTGGGAGTTAAAGATCTATATATTCCTGTGAGGATGAAAGGAACGTTGACAGAAATGAGGAAACCTGGATAACAAGAAATGTTTAAGCTTTGACGAAACAAAATGTGGATGCGTGGCTCAGGTAGAGGCAGCTTGGATCACGGAAATCCCTGTAGGTGTACAGGGGATATAGGAGTATATTGAAGAAGGAAATCAGGAGGGTGAAAGGGGGTATGAGGTAACCTTGACTGAGAAGATCAGAGTGAATCCAAAGGGATAATCACTAACTAAAGAGAGAAGAAGACCCCACAATGACCAAAGTGGACATGCATGTGCAGTACCATAAGAGATAGGCAATGTTCTAAACAAATATTTCTCCTCTATATTTACAGTGGAGAAAGACATGAATATATGGGAAATTGGGGAAATTAGTGGTGATATCTTAGGGGCAGCCTGTATCACAGTAGAGGAAGTAATTGATGTACTAGAATCTTTGAAGTTGAAGAAATCTCATGGTCCTTACCAGATATATCCAAGACCACTGCAAGGGGCTAGAGAAGAATTTGCGGGGGCCCTGGCTGATAATTTTGATCATCAGTTACCACAGGTGAGATCCCAGAAGACTGAAGGATAGCAAATCTTGTGCACTTAATCAAGAAGGACTGAAAAAATAAAGCCTGGGAAATACAGACCAGTAAGCGTAACATTCGTGATAGGTAAATTACTTGAGAAGATTCTGAAGGATAAGATGTACATGCATTCGGAAAACAGGGTTTGATTAGGAATAGTAAGCATGGCTTTTTGAGTGGAAGTTCATGCCTGAAGAATTTGTTAAATTTCTTTGATGATGTGACCAGGAAGGTTGACTATGGCGGGCCAGTAGACGTCCAAATGTGTGGTGCTGGACAAGCACAGCAGGTCAGGCAGCATTGGAGGGGAAGGAAAATCGATGCTTTGGCATATGCCTATCATCAGGAATGTCCAAGTTTTCGATACTCCTGCTTCTTGAATGCTGCCTGACCAGCTAGGCATTTCCAGTGCCACACTTTGCAACTCTGATCTCCAGCATCTGCCTTGTTCACTTTCTCCAAGGGTCGTAGATCTGGTCTATATGGTTTTCAGTTACACCAGAACAGGATAAGGCTTTTCAGCCCCTGGAGTATGATATACAGTTACAGCAGGAGGCCAATCAATCCTCAAGGCAATAGAACTAGACCCATTCCAGATCATGCAGCAACACGATCAGGCTATTCAGCTACTTGAAGTCAATAACACAGGAAATGGAAAAGGCAACAAAGTGACTGGACTATGGGGTACACGGGAATTACACCAGGCTATATAGCCTGTAAAGCCTGCCCTTACCTTCAATAAGGTCAGGGCTGATCTCTCCCGCCATTAGTTTCTCTTCTCTGCCCAATTCTTTGTAGCCCTCAACTCCCTGATGTGTCAAGATCCTTTACCACCATTCTGCTCCCTCAAACATTTCAGAGATGTAGCTGTCTGGATTAGAGAGGGCCGAACAGTCACTACCCTCTGAGAGAAGGAAACAGTCCCCACGGATTTACCTGACCTTTGACATGAACAAAATATATGAGTACTGTATCAGAGTGACTGACCCTGATATCACTGCAGGGCATAACTGGGGAAGGTGTCAAGGAGACTAAATAACATTGAATCTAATGGGAAACAGTTGTAGACTCCTAAGTGTTTGGGCCATTCAGGACACCATGTGGCTGGTGCAGATCAATCCGCTCAGTCCCTAGATATCTATGTTGGCGATCCTCCGTGTAGCTTCCTCGACACAAACATCTTCCGCTGGTTCATCAACGTCTTACCCTCTGTCATTAGATCAGAAGTTAGAATGCTCAGAAAATATCGCATAAAGCATCAAAACCTTGTCAACATTCAAGCTCATGCTGTTAACGTCTCGGTAACATTAGTGTAACAGTACTACTGGACCCTGAACATTTCCAAATAACTAAAAAAGAGCAGCTATTGGATAAGAAGAGGCACAGCCCATTTACTATCTCTTACCTATTGCACAAGAAGAGTCTTTTTAAAATAAAACTACAAATGTTGGAATGCAGGAGGCTGGAAGAACACAACAGGCCAGCCAGCATCAAGAGAAGAAGTCCAGCCCTTGGGCATAAGCTTTCTTCATGACTGGGGTGGGGGTAACGGTATGTACAGATAAAGAGTCGAGGTCCAAGAGTAGGAGGAGGCGGTGTGGTGAGGTGGGGAACACAGGTAGAGGGTACCACCGGGTTAGTCAATGGGAGAAATGAATCCAGTTGACAGCTGGAAGATGAGTTGATCAGAGGAATGGAAGGGCGAGAGGCTGGGCAGGGAGTCGGGGTATTGGAAGGAAGGTTACTAGAAATTGGAGAACTCAATGTGGAGTCCCCCGTGCTGTAGGCTACATCAGTAGAATATGAAGTGTTATTCCTCCAGTTTGTGCTTTGGTTCGTTGAGGCAATGGAGGAGGTCAAGGATGACCATGTCGGAAATGGAGTGGAAGGGAGAATTGAAATTGGAGGTGATTGGGAGGTCAGATCAGCCCTCTCAGGCCCAGATGAGATGCTCACCAAAGCATTCCCCTTAGTTTACATTTGGTCTCCCTGATATAGAGAAGACTACATCAGGAGTGCCAGATACAGTAAACTCGGTTGGATCCCATCAACCTGGCACATCTTCCATAAGGACCAATCACTTCACTAATTTTGGTTCGTGCCACACTCCCCACCAAACCCGCAATCCCCACTGGCAACTGACCCTGCAGATGAATAAAATGCATCATTTGCTGGCACACCACCTCCCTCAGCTCATCCAATGCCCCAAACAGTCCTTCGACGTGAAACATAAGTCACATGCCTCCCCTTGAACCGAGTTTACTGCATCAGGTGCACCTGATGTGGTCTCCTCGACATCGGGGAGAGCAACGTAAACTACGGGCTCATTTCGCCGAGCATCACGACCGGGCCTACAGCGGATGACCTGAACTCCCAGGCACCACCCATTTCAATTCCCCTTCACAATTCCTTTCCAACATGACCTCCTTTGCCTCCTCTGTTGCCACAGTGAGTCAGACCGCAAATTGGACGAACAACATCTTACCTTCTGCCTGGTTAGCCTACAACCCCGAGGACTCAACATTGATTTCTCCAATTTGAAATATCCTTCCCAAAGATAGCCCTACTCCCTTTCCAGCCACGCCTTCTCCCTTCCATTCCACCAAATGACCCACCTTCTAGCTCCCAACCAGATTCATCCTTCCCATCGACCAACCAGGTTGCACTCACCACTTGTGTTCACCTATCTGCTACCTCACCATCCTGCTGCTCTCCCCACCTCAACCACTCCATCCCCTCTTTATCTGCAGTTCCCCCTCCCCCCACCCACAGTCCTGAAGAACGGCTATACTTGAAGTGTTGACTTCTCCACCTCCTGATTCTGCTTGACTTGCTGTTTCTTCCAGCCTCCTGTTGGCTATTATTACACAGGAAGATAAGGAATCTAGTCAGCACAACACACAGGTAAGCAGCTACCACGGGTCACCCAATAATGGACCACTTCCCTGGAACGAGGAAGAGGACATTCAGCCACCCAAAATATTGACACACGAACAGAAGAGGCCATTCAGCCCCTCCAAAATGTTACACTGAAATAAGTGGATGTCATTGATGCTGCAACACTAAAAAATAATGAAGCAGAGGCTGCACAGACAGATTGCTCCATGTTGTGCCTCCTGTCTCCTTTGCTAATGTTTCACACGTGTTACATTAACATGGTTTGCTGATGGTAAGAAGGCACAGCGGATGGTTTGTCACACATCTCAAGGAGGCATCTTCCATCTCCGAGAAGAGAGGGCTAGTCTTCTGTATGGATGTCAGAAGCTTTTGAGAATGACCAACCCTGTCAGAATGTGGCTGCTGACAAGTTTGTGAACAACATGATGCTCAGTGCAGGGTCTCACTCCAACCGTGCGTTGAGACGGAGAGAGTTTGTTCAGAGCCTGGAGCTGTCTCTCACCCAACAAGGTGGCTCCACAGGGACATGTAAACTATCACAGAGTCATAGAGTTCAACAGGCCCTTTAGCCCAAACTGGACCATTCAGACTAAAATGTCCATCCATGCTAACTCCATTTTCCGGTACTTGGCCCATATCCTTGTTAACCTTCCCTATCATATATTTGTCCAAATGAGAAAACATATATTGCGGGAAACACGTAATATTTCACGGTATCAATGTTTAGTTTTGAAAATAATGAATATCGGTCCATAATGCTCAAGTTTTATTGCAATCACTTTTTATTCTTTTGTCGCATTACAGATTAAGCACTCATTTCCTTCACACTCTCCTCGTGGTTCCGTCAACGCAGGGATTACTCTGGTGTATTGCCTTTATTCTGTCTCATTGTGGCAAGGAGATCATTCCTCATAAAGGAGAGAAAATCTGTTCACTGCGTCCCAGGTTCTGTCTCAATATCACTCTACAACTTCAGTCAGGAGTCTTCACACTTATACTTCCATCATTTTGCAATGAAGGACACTGTACATTACTGGGCTGATTACCTACTGCTCCGTATGAATTCTATCAGAGGCCCATGACCAAGGACATCCACCTCCTTTTCACCAAGAATACTTCCCATCATCTCACCTTCGCATAAATACAAACTGAGAAGGATGGTATGTTTTGCCAAATCATTTTGTTGCATTAAAAAACGCTATGCTTTAAGCACAGCCACGCCAACAACATCACTATTGCCATTGGAGATGGTTGGAGATTCTGCGGAGGTGATGGCCTAGCTGTATTATCTCGGGAATATTAACCAAGGGACCCGGGTGAGAACGGAGACCCCGGTTTCGAATCCCACCATGGCAAATGTTGGAATGTGCATTCAATAAAATATCAGGAATTGAGAATCTAATGAAACCATTGCGTTTATCCTACCTGGCACATTAATGCACTTCGGGGAAGGAAATTTACTGTCTTCACCCTGTCAGACTTACATGTGAGTCCAGACCCACCGCACTGTGGTTTACACAGAGTTGTAGTTTGAAATGTCCAAGCCAGCCGCTCGGTTATATCACTCACTACAAATTCTCAAATAAATGAAACCGGGCGGATCTCAGCACTGACTACTTACAGCTCACAGACTGCAGTGGGTCAGGAAGGTGGCTCACCAGCACCTTCTCAAGGACAATGCGGAAAGGGAATTATATAGTGGCCCAGCATCCCATTACTGAATAAAAGAAGATGATCACACTCAAGGAAGAGAGACAAAGAGACATAACTCACTTCAAACCGAGACTTTGATGCACATTTTACATGGGCATGAATTTCTGTAATATGGGAACAGGAGAAAAATAAATAAGATTAGTCTGGACTTTTATTTCCACTCCAGCTGATCATCAACAATCTCTCTGTTTGTGTCTTTCTCTCTACCTCTCTCTTTCCTTATCTATTCAACTCACTCCTTCTCCCTTTCACAACTGCAATCCATGTCATCAACATCAAACGCACTATTTCCCAGCTGCATTCAGTTCTGACGTATGGTGATTGGACGCGAAATGTCTCTTCTATTTTTCTCTCGATCTGAGGCTGCTAAATCTGTTCAGTTTTTCTGGCACTTACTCGTTCCTTTTGTTTCTGATCTCTGGAGGCAATTTTTTTCCTCTACCTTTCATGGGATATCTGCATCACTGACAGGGCAGCATTTTTGAATCCCACTAAATGCCTTTTACTGTGAGGCCATTCCTTAAGGTATTGGCTCTGACGTCAATCTTAATTCAGACCAGGCAATAATGTGAGATTTAATCACCAAAGGACAACAGTGAAATAGATAAACTTATTGACAAAGTGCTGGTGGGATTATACTAGTAAAATTCAATTTTATTTCCAGTTCCTGTCATTTGAATTTAAGTTCTGTCATCGTCTGTGATAGGATTTGAAACAGTGTCCATAGTGTAGTTACCTTGGCCACTGAATTACGTGGCCAGCGACATTACGACTCTGACACCGTGTCCCTGTCATACTTTACAGACAAGAAAAAGATTTTGATTGAAACATTTGGAACGGAAAGAGTGATTAGAAGAGAACAGGAACAATAAACTCTCACTTTTACCAAGGTATAGATAATGGTTTATTTAGCACTCGCACTGACGTCAAGGTGGGGTCTGGCGATACAATGGAACTGAGAGTAAGTAGCTTTGGTGATGGAGAGAGTACCAAGACATCAATCAATTCGGGGAAAATAGGTACTTTGTGATTGTGAACAGTCTTGTTTTCAGATGTTTGTGTTGGCGGGGGTGTGGGCAGTTCTGAAATTTGTGGGTAATGAATGGATTTGCATTTGAAACTGAAGACAATATTTTCAGTATTTACTAAATATAGATAACAGAAATAGCACTGAAGTTCACTATGGGATTAATAAGTAGACAGAGATGGGGAGACTTACCAGGAACACCAACAATAGTGAGCATGGGATAGTAACCAGCCTGAATAAGTACACCTAATATCCCATCTGGAAAAATATCCCACCAGGAAAAATACAAATGACCCCAAGATAAACTCCTGTCCATTTTTGCAGCATTCCAGTCTACTTTTCTTAGACTCTGAACCATTGGTGCGTCATTCCAGTCTCATGCTCTCACATTCTGATCCACTGTTGAAACATTCCATTTACTGTTCTCAGATTCTGGCCCATTGTTGGAACATTCCAGTCTATGGTTCTCAGATTCTGATGTCTCCTTTCCCTGTCGCTGCAACTGCTGATCCTTGTCAGTGTTGCTGGTGATACATCTGCAGCAATAATGGATAAATCACTGGATGAAGCCCCATGCAAATAGAAGAGGAAAACCATCCAGTGACTTAATTAGGATCCATGGAGTCAGACATCAATCAGAGTCACTGAACAAACAGATCCAGATAACTCCTTTCAGAATGTGGCCTTCAGTTCAAAATAACAACTGGATTGAATTGAATGTTGACATTGCTGGCTAATGGTCACATCGCCCATCACCAATTGCTCTCGTGAAGTTAATTGTGAGGGAGAATTATGGACGTTTTCTTATCGCGGGCTAGATGATTCTGCTGTGTTATTCATTTGTAATGCTGTAACCACCTGAATGCTCCAACATGACCATCCAAAAAACAAATAACAATCCAGATGTGGTTTCCATGCAGGTCTCTCCTTGACTAGAACAGGCGCCAAGCAACAGATTCTCAGTGGATGTATTTGCCCTGACCATACACAGGAAGTGTGGATCTGTCGGGACATTCCACTCGTGACAATGCAGACTCTTCAACACACAATATGATTGAGCATTGTTTTATGTAAACTAACAAACACCTTAATACATTATATTGGCTTCAAAGCGGTAAGACATACATTTTTGGAATTCAGTCCAAAGCCAAATGTGGCATGTTCTCACAAAGCCAGTCCTTTTACAGGGTTATGTTATCAATGATTTTTGAAAGAGGGTCTAAAGGACCCAAGATTCCAACATGTCAGAATTTTGAAAGGTTCGTTGGGGTCCCTTTGTTTATATCTAACAGATAATTCCTCATCCAGAAGCCTTTCAAGCCTTTAAAAAGTACCCTGTACAATCAGGAGGACCTGTCCAGCTCCCACAAAAGGACAGGTTGGATCAGTTCAGGGGCTAGTTGAGTCAGAGTCACTGGACGCTCTCTGCCTCCTTCTGCCCTTCTGACATTATAATCTGTAAGCAGTTGTGTCAGTTTTATTCTTGGTGCTAAGGGGTTTTGTTTCTTGGAATTGTTGCAAGTATATTGCAACAGCATCCTTAAATCGGGATAGCCTGTCAGGTTCGGATACAATACGTTATTCTGGTATTCTATTTTCTGTTCCTTATGTTTAATTTGGTAATTTGGCAAATAAATTTCATATGTTTAAAACTCGGCAGTCTGACCAGCTAATTCTCTCTGGGAATATCAGCTATACAATAATCTTCAATAACTCGCAACTTTACCATCCGGCTACCTGCTTAAAATGTTTTGAGGGGTCGGGTCTGGTCCAGAACAGATTAGGGGGCCATTGCGGAATTTAGGCAGCGAGTGTCAGGGGATATTGTCTCTTATTTCGTGTGATGATTTGGTGAGTAAACAGAGCTTCAGGTAGCAATAGTTCTTGCAGGAACAAAGCTTGTTTTGGAGGTGCAGAAAGTGACCTTGGGGGTTTTACAAAATGCACATCAGTCCAAGCCGCAGGAATTCGAATACAAAGGGAGTTAAAGCTACCGTTTAATGTGAGGAAAGATGAGATGATTGCAGCAGTAGCTCAGCATTCTAATTTGCTGGAAACACCATCAGGATCTGTGGAGATGAGTAAACTTCAATCGTAAAAGAAGCAGCTTGAGTTAGGTGCAGAGATGAAGAAGTCTGAGCTACGAATAAAACCAGAAGAGGAAGAAAGATAACGAATAGGTTGAACAGAGGAAAGAGAAAATATAATAAATAGCTTCAGCAGGAGAGAAAGAAAAAGAGGGAGCATTTGAGCTTCAGAGGTGGACACTTAGAATGGAAAGTCAGCTGAAAAGGATGAGGATGAAGGCTGAAGGTCAGCTTAGTGAGGAACAGAGTGAAGATGGGTAAACCCATGGTGAGTCCAAAGCCTGGTGAGAAACGTGTTTCAGTATATTCACAGCTTGCCTAGATTAATGAGGAGGAAAGTGGCTAAAGAATTTCAGTGGCCAATGACCATGTAGGTTTTGTTGACCCAGACAAAACTTGGAGATAGAGCTAATGAGGTATGCACAACACTATCAGAGGAGGGATCTGGGGACTATGACCAGTGGAAAATATACATATAAGCATGTGCCAAAAGTCTACAGACAACGTTTCAGGAATTTAAGGATGGATCCTGGTCCAACCAAATATTGAGTTTGAAAGAATCAAACAATGTAATTTTGATAAATGGATAAGAGCTTTAAAAAGAGAGCAAACCTACAATGCTCTGAGATAAACAATTACTTTGGAGGAGTGTAAGCATTCACAAAGTGCAACCTCATTTGGAAGATACCAGAGTTATAAAGACAAGTCTGGCAGCTGAAGAGGCTGATGATTATGACTAGTGATTATTGTTACAAAACTTGTATTGGCTTCCAGAGGCAATTTCAGTCCATAATGGATAGAAATTGGGGCAAAGAGAAATCCCCACGTACAAAGGGAGACGTAGATCTCCGTGAAGGCAATACTTGAACGAGGCAAAGAAGATTTTTTTTTAAAAAACTCCGGTGTTTTCATTGCAACAAATTAGGTCACATGAAATCACTGTTTTGGTGGGTTCAGAAAAAAAGACACAGACGCAGGAAAAAGGAATAAATCTGGGAGTTTTGATGGAGTGGTAACAGAATGCACAGTGGAAACTAGAAAGCTGCATCAGAGTGTATAATCTGATTGGGGGTTTGTTACGGAGGGAGTGCCAGATCTGCTTAGAAAATATACCTGCAAAGGGAAAGTTTATTCACATAGGGAAGGTAAAGAGGATGCAATATAAAGAGACACAGGATCCTCTGTGAGTAGATAAGGAGATATGTACTCCTGAAGGAATATTCCCAGAAATGGTACTGCGAAAGGCAATTCACCATGAGACATAAGGTGCAAAATCATGTAAAGTGAGCATGTCCAGAAAAGTGTGGGGAAATTGTGGTAGAGGTATTGGACAAACTCTCAGCTCCAGGAATACAATTTGTCCTTGCAGAAAAAAAATAGCTGATTCAGTGGTAGGATTACTGCCGCTCTCGTTGAAAAGTGGATATGCAGGCAACTGAATCAATGTAGGAATCTCATCCTGGAATCTTTCCTGATTGTGGTTAATAAATTCCCAATGACACCAGTTGAAACAGAAAATATCAAAAATGTAAAGATTAGGAAGTTTAAGTGGCATGAGCAGATACTTTGTTCCATCAGACATTTGAGACAAAACAGGAGCAAATAGGTGATCACGTGAATATTTTTTGCTCAGCTAAACTAATTGAGTCACAGCAGAAAGATAAATGTTTAAAGCAGTTGTATCAAAAAGCACATATGTTATGAATTTTGAATGTATCCCTGAGCTTTATTACCTTAACAATGATGTCCAAATGAGGAAATGGAGACTATCATATATTTAAGGAGATGAGAAATGGGAAGAGATTCATCAAATCATATTGCCAATGGGGTACAGAAAGGAGGTGATGCGAATGGTGCATAAGTTACCGCCTAGAAGTCAGTTCGGAGTGAGGCAAAAAAACCAGACTGACTACGGAGACATTTTACTGGCCTGGACTGCAACAGGATGTAGTCGAATTTTGCCAGATGAATCACACATGTCAGGTAATTGGAAAAACACATGCGATAATAAAACCTGCACCTTTCTTAACTATTCAGGCATTTGATGAACCTTTTACAGGAGTCTTAATTGATTGGCTCGGTCCCAGACCACAATCAAAAGAGTGGGCATCAGTATTTTTTAAACAATAATGGATGCATCGACTAGATTTCCAGAGGCCATCCCAAGGTGCAGTATCACAGCCAGAAGAATTGCAAAGGAATTACTCATTTTTTAAAAAATAGATACGGACTACCAATGAAGACACAGTGAGATCAAAGTTCAAACTTCACATCGAATGAATCACTATAATGTCCTAGGAATGAAGCAATTCAAATCTACTGCAAACCATCCACAATTGCAGGGAACGCTAGAAAGGTGACATTAAACATTAAAGACCACGTTGGGGGCTCATAATCAGGATTATCCAGATGATTAGGGTTAGCGAATTCCATTTGTACTTTTTGTGATCAGCGATGCCCCCAATTAACAGAGCAAATTCATTCCATTTGAATTATTTTTGGGGCATTAAGTGAGGGGACCATTAAAATTGATTAAGGAGAAAATAGTAAATTAGAGTTCAAAGGCCTCACATTGGGACGAGGTCTCAAAATTTAACGAACGATTAATAGCGCTGGGGAGTTGGTTCGACAGCATTTAAAAGAAATGCAACATACAATAAAACAGGAAGCGGACAGGGAATAAAAAAATGCAATTTTGCGATCGGGGATAAGATATTACTGTTACTTCCAGTTATAGGTGAACCGAGAAAAGAAAGGTTTAGTAGGCCTTATGAAATACAACGGATATTGAGTGAGAGTAACTACTTGATAGGGACTCCAGAAAGAAAGAAATCTCACAGCGTATGTCATGTGAATATGCTCAAAAGGTACTTTGACAGGTTAGGACGGCCAGAGAACAAGGTGTTAATGATTACGGCACAGAAGGAAAAAACAACTTCAGAGGATTCTGAATCGGAAATTCCTCAAATAAAGTGGACAATGAGGTAGTTGTTTAAAAATGTGTTGCTAGAAAAGTGCAGCAGGTCAGGCAGCGTCAAAGGAGAAGGAGGATCGACGTTCCGGGCATAAGCCCTTCTTTACGAATGAGGAGGGTGTGCCAAGCAGGCTAAGATAAAAGGGAGGGAGGAAGGCCTTGGGAGAGGGGCATTGGGAACGCGATAGGTGGAAGGAGGTTAATGTGAGGGTGATAGGCTGGAGAGGGGGTGGGGGCGGAGAGTTCGAGAAGAAGATTGCAGGTCAAGAAGGCGGTGCTGAGTCTGAGGGTTGGGACTGACCCTCAGTCAGGGTTGGCGGAGGGGAAATGTGGAAGAAGGAGAAATCCGCATTCATCCCTTGTGGTTGGAGGTTTCCTAGGCGAAAGATGAGTCGCTCTTCCTCCAGGCGTCATGTTGCAATGGTCTGGCAATGGAGGAGGCCAAGGGCCTGCACGTCCTTGGTGGAGTGGCAGGGGGAGTTAAAGTGTTGAGCCACGGGGTGGTTGTGTTGGTTGGTGCCGGTGTCCCAGAGGTGTTGACTGAAACGTTCTGCAAGTAGGCGGCCTGTCTCCCCAATGTATAGGAGACCACATCGGGTGCAGCGGATGCAGTAAATGATGTATCTGGAGGTGCAGGTGAATTTCTGATGGATATTGAAGGATCCATTGGGGCCTTGGAGGGAAGCGAAGGGGGAGGTGTGGGTGTCAGTTTTGCATTTTTTGCAGTTGCAGAGGAAGGTGCCAGGAGTGGAGGTTGGGTTGGTGGGGGGTGTGGATCTGACAAGGGAGTCGTGGAGGGAGTGGTCTTTCTGGCACGCTGATAGGGGTGGGGAGGGAAATATATCCTTGGTGGTGGGGTCCGTTTGGAGGTGGTGGAAATGACGAAGGATGATCCGATGTTACTGGAGGTTGGTGGGGTGGTAGGGGAGGACGAGTGGGGCTCTGTCCTGGTGGCGATTGGAGTGGTGGGGTTCAAGGGCGGAGGAGCAGGAAGTGGAGGAGATGCGGTGGAGAGCATCGTCAATCACGTCTGAGGGGAAATTGCAGTGTTTGAAGAAGGAGGCCATCTGGGTTGTTCGGTATTAGAATTGGTCTCCTGGGAGCAGATTCGGTGAAGGTGAAGGAATTGGGAATATACCCCCACCTTTTCCTCCGCTACATTGATGACTGTATCGGAGCTACCTCGTGCTCCCACGAGGAGGTTAAACAGTTCATCCACTTTACAAACACCTTCCACCCCGACCTCAAATTTACCTGGACAGTCTCAGACTCCTCCCTCCCCTTCCTAGACCCCTCCATCTCTCTCTCGGACGACCGATTCAGCACGGACGTATACTATAAACCGACTGACTCCCACAGCTATCTAGATTACACCACTTCCCACCCTGCCCCCTGTAAAAAACGCCATCCCACGTTTCATTCCAGCTCCAACTCTGACATCATCCTCGCAATGAGGAAAATTACTCAACTATGTCCAGTCCCTGAATAGGAGAATAATTACAATCTGACCAATTACTATCCCCTCAGTCCCATCACGACAGTCACATTGGTGGGGATACGTTTCGATAGAGCAGTCAAGTAGCACCGAAATAATCAGGTCAGTATGGTTTCCGATAGATTCCCATGTGGAGATCGTGCAGTAGTGGACATATCATTGGATTATGAATCCAGACCAGGTCAATGCTCTGGCAGCTGGTGGAAGTTAAAAATAATTAATAAAACATCGATACCTAAAATCTGGTGTCAGTAATATTGTCCAATGTTGATTGTTCACATTGATATCCTTCCCCAATGTACTTTCAGGAAGTGAATCTCCCGTGCTTTCTTGGCCAAAAAGTGACTCCAGACACACAGGCATGGTCTCTGAATCGGCCAAGTGAGACACTCAATTGTATCAAACTGTTCTGAGGTCTTAAAGGATAAAACCTGACGGAACATCCGGCATCAACCTCGTTATCAGAAACGGGAGCAGGAAACACAGTTCTGTTGACCCTGCATAGACATCCTTCCTAACATCTGAAAGTTTGTGACAACATTTACAGAGCTTTTCCACAGACTGCACAGAATAATCGGGAGAGGAGGAGGTCATTCAACACATTGAGCTTTCCCCATGCTAGTACATGGCCGAACATTTCCTCGATGCAGTTTCCCCACACAATGTTCATATCCCAAAATATGTTTAAACATTATGAAATATAGTGCCTTTGGCCCATCAATAAACAGGGAGTTCTCTGAGAACGCTTGTTTATTAAGTATGATTTGACTGCAATGCGATTCGTGAACCATTTTCTGTTAATTGAAATATCATCCCTACTTACAATCTGTCACACCCTGTCACAGTTTTATATATCTCACTGAGATCTCCACCCATCTTCCTAAAGCCCATGGAATACAGGCCGAGTCACTCCAAACTCTGCTCCCACAACTAACCTGTCACCCCAGAGATCAGTCTGGTCATCCTTAACTGCACTCCCACAATGTCAGGTTTGCCCTTTATAAGGTAAGGACACCAAAACTGCACACAACTCAGCACAATGTTCGAGTTGGGGTCCCACCGAGGCCCTGTACAGTTGCCGTAAATGACCCTTACTGTTGAATTCTAAATCCCCCTGAAATGAAGGTGAATATATCATTTATCTTCCTACCTGCTTTCTGCTCCTGCAATATTGCTTTCAGTGACTGGTATACAGGGAGATCCAGATTCTTTTCAATGTTACAGCTCCCTACTTGTTGAGTCTATGTACACTGTATACAGGGTGCCAATGCCATTCCCAGTCTTGACTTCCATGTTCAGGACACACAGTCCTACATGGACTTGGAAGGCTGCGCAGAAATAAACAAAAATGCAGCTTAAGTTCATTTATTTATCTAATTTTTTCAACCAATCACTTTTCAAATGATAGGCTGTCATTCAACTGATCCCATCAAAGTACACAACCTGTCATTTCTGCCATTTCTCTCCATCTGCCAGGTATTTGCCCAGTCTCTCCACTTGTCTCAATCACTTTGGAACTATTTTTACATCCTCCTCATCCACTCACAAGCTGACTTCATTTAGTGCTGTCAGCAGACTTGGGAGTATTGCAATTGAGCCCCTCAACCAAAAATATGATGTGCATTAGGAATTGCCGGATGCCAAACCTTGTTATATCCTTCAAGCCTTCCTTTCAAAAAACATGGTTTTGTACCTACTCACTGTTTCCTGCCAGCTCTCCCATTCTAAAACCATGACCATATATTAGCCCCAGTCCCATAGGATTCGAATTTGCACAATAGGCTTGGGGCCTTATCAAAAGTTCTTTCTGAGATTCCAATCGTATTGCGTTGATACCTTCTCCATAATTTTGCTCAAATATGATTCCTATTTCATAAACCTCTGTTGACTTTGTCTATGCCTATTAATATTTTCAATATTTTCCAATATTTTCTCTAAATCTTTTTAGTTGCTAATTTCATTCTATTCCCCTTTTCTCACCGGACTAAAGTTCCCTAGTATTGCGAGGAAACTTTATTTATTTATTTTTTATTCTGTGAAGGCATAACTGAAGTATTTGCTCCATTGATCTGCTATTTTCCTATAGTCAATTATCTGGTATCAGGCTGTAAGAAAGCTGCACCTTTTTCTCTTAATTTTGCCATTAATGTATTTTCAGAAGATATTACAAGTTCAGTCATATACACTGTGATAAGATATTCTTCAGACACCCATCAATTCCTATCTTAAGCTACTGAATGATTGATCCTCCACAGCCATACAATCACAGAAGCACAGACTCTGTACGATCAGAAATACAGCACGTCTACATTAGCCCCACTTTCCAACACCAAACCCGTCGTTGTGAATCTTATGGTTTAACCATGTATTTTCTAATATTTTTGAGGTTACCATGACAATTCCCCTCTCACGAAGTGCATTCCAGACCCCACCACAATTTGGATGAAAAACAGTCCTCAAATCCTCACTGAGCCTCAAACCCTTCACTTTAAAAGTGTGTCCCTTTGATTAAAAGGACCAGCTGTTATCTATCCACCCCGTCCATGTCCCTCGTAATCTTATCCTCCTAAATTACGGCCCCCTCAGCCTTCTCAGCTCCAAAGAAAACAATCCGAGCTTATCCAGCCTCTCTCCATAGCTGATATGCTCCATCCCAGGGAACATCCTGGTGAATCTCCTCTGCACCCCCTCAAGTGCAATCACATCCTTCTTGTAATTTAGCTCCCAGAATTACACACAGTATTCCATCTTGGCTAATGAAAGTTCCGCATAGCTCTTATAATCGATGCTTCGATGTGAGAAGGCTGTTTTTACGCTCCCATACGCTTTCTCAAATTGTGTGTTACCCTGACCAGCCACATTCAGGTAAGTGTGGAGTAGCACCCTCTGAGCTTCATAGTGTGCTGCCATTCATTGAGTCCTCCCCTGCCTGGTTCCTTCTTCCAGAGTGCATCACCTCATATTTATCAGGTTTGCATTTCATCTGCCATTGATGTGACCATCTGACCATTCCATCTGCATCTTTCTGTAACAAAAGGCCTTCCTTCTCACTGCCAACTAACCGGCCAATCTTTGTAACAAACACAAACTTACTTATGACACCCCCACGCCTCGTCCATATTCATAGCTGCATCCTTTATGGTAATGTTTAAAATCACAAAACATCAGCTTATTTTTTTGGAGGCTAGCGTCCAATGGTGTACCACCGGAATCAATGCTGTGTCTCTTAATATTTGTGATTCAGAGGTGTTGGTGTTGGACTGGGGTGGACAAAGTAAAAAATTGCATAACACCAGGTTATTCTTCAACTCCAACTTCACTATCAAACGGGCAGACAAGGGAGGCGCGGTAGTAGTTTGGTGCACCGACCTTTACACCGCTGAGGCTAAATGCCAGCTCGCGGACACCTCCTCTTACTGCCCCCTTGACCATCACCCCAACTCCAACCACCAAACCATCATCTCCCAGAATATCCATAACCTCATCACCTCAGGGGATCTCCCATCCACCGCCTCCAACTTCATAGTCCCACAACCCCACACCGCCCATTTCTACCTCCTGCCCAAAATCCACAAACCTGACTGCCCCTGCCGACCCATCAGCCTGCTCCTGCCCCACCGAACTCATCTCTGCATACCTCGACACGGTCCTGTCCCCCTTAGTCCAACAACTCCCCACCTACGTTCGGGACACCACCTACGCCCTCCACCTCCTCCATGGTTTTCGCTTCCGCGGTTCCCTTATCTTCAGTATGGACATCCAGTCCCTGTACACCTCCATCCCCCATCACGAAGGCCTCAAAGCCCTCCGCTTCTTCCTTTCCCGCCGTACCAACCAGGACCCTTCCACTGACACCCTCCTTCGACTGACTGAACTGGTCCTCACCCTGAACAACTTCTCTTTCCAATCCTCCCACTTCCTCCAAACCAAAGGAGTAGCCATGGGGACGTGCATAGGCCCCAGCTATACCTGCCTCTTCGTAGGATATGTGGAACAGTCCATCTTCCGCAGCGACATTGGCAACATCCCCCAACTTTTCTTCTGCTAGATCAATGACTATCGGCGCTGCGTGGTGCTCCCACGAAGAGGTTGAACAGTTCATCCACTTTGCCAACACCTTCCACCCCGACCTCAAATTCACCTGGACCGTCTCAGACTCCTCCCTCCGCTTCCTAGACATTTCCATTTCTATCTCGGGAGACCGAATCAACGCGGACATTTACTATAAACCGACTGACTCCCACAGCTACCTCGAGTACACCTCCTCCCACCCTGCCCCCTATAGAAACGCCATCCCATATACCCAATTCCTTTGTTTCCGCCGCATCTGCTCCCAGGAGGACCAGTTCCAATACCATACAAACCAGATGGCCTCCTTCTTCAAGGACAGCAATATCCCCCCCAAACGTGGTCGACGATGCCCTCCACCGCATCTCTTCCACTTCCCGCTCCTCCGCCCTTGAGCCCTGCCCCTCCAACCGCCACCAGGACAGAACCCCACTGGTCCTCACCTACCACCCCACCAACCTCCATATACAGCGTATCATCCGCCGTCATTTCCGCCACTTCCAAACGGATCCAACCACCAGGGATATATTTCCCTCCTCTCCCCTATCAGCGTTTCGAAAAGACCACTCCCTCCGTGACTCCTAAGTCAGGTCCACATCCCCCATCAACCCAACCTCCACTCTCGGCACCTTCTCCTGCAACCGCAAGAAATGTAAAACATGCGCCCACATCTCCCCCCTTACTTCCCTCCAAGGCCCCAAGGGATACTTCCATATCCGCCACAAGTTCACCTGCATCTCCACACACAACATTTACTGCATCCGCTGCACCCGATGTGGCCTCCTCTATATTGGGGAGGCAGGCTGCCTACTTGTGGAATGTTTCATGGAACACTTCTGGGACACCCGGACCAACCAACCCAACCACCCCACAGCTCAACACTTCAACTCCCCCTCCCACTCCACCAAGGACATGCAGGTCCTTGGACTTCTCCATCGCCAGACCATGGCAACACGACGGTTGGAGTAGGAGCGCCTCATCTTCCGCCTAGGAACCCTCCAACCACAAGGGATGAACTCAGATTTCTCCAGTTTTGTCATTTTCCCTCCCCCACCATGTCTCAGCCAAATCCCTCGAACTCAGCACCGCCTTCCTAACCTGCAATCTTCTTCCTGACCTCTCCACCCCCATCCCCACTCTGGCCTATCACCCTCACCTTGATCTCCTTCTACCTTTCGCATTCCCAACGCTCATCCCCCAAGTCCCTCCTCCCTACCTTTTATCTTAGCTTGCTGAACACACATTCCTCATTCCTGAAGAAGGGCTTTTGCCCGAAACGTCGATTCTCCTCTTCCTTCGATGCTGACTGACCTGCTGCGCTTTTCCAGCAACACATTTTCGTCTCTATTCTCCAAAAAGGTTTATTTGGAGGCATGAGCTTCCAAAGCGTTACTTATTCATCAGGTGGTTGTGCGCTTTGATGAAGCGCTTCAAAAGCTAGTGCCACTGAATACACCTTTTAGAGAATAACCTGGTGTTATGCAATATTTAACTTTGTCCACCCCAGTCCAACACTAACACATCCGAATCACAAATATTAAGAGACACAACACTGATCCTTGTGTTTCACCACTGGACACAAGCCTCCAATCACAAACAGCCTTCTACCACCACCCTCTGTCGCCTACCCCTAAAGTTGATTTGGTTGCAACTTGGCAACTTGTCCTATCTGTTCCCTGGTTTTTCTGTTCCGCTGGACACTCTTGTAGAATATCTGGAGATTCTCACTAATCTTGCCTGCCAGTAGGCTTCCCTGCTCCTGTGTTAATTAGTCCCCTCCAAGTGATGAATTTCTTCCTTATTGCAGATTTAACTGGCCAGTCCCAGATCCTGCCATTATTTGCTTTTAATGTGGAATAGAAAGTGAGGAAGAGTTCTGTTCATTTCCAACTTATGATATGTTTTGTGAATTTTCGAAATTTCACTGTAACCCACCTCTCATTTTTGAAACTCTAGAGAACACAGGACGAGTTTCCTCATCAGGCAATCTTACCATCTGAGGGATTAATCTGGAGAATGTCCATTGCACTTCCTGTGTGGTCAGTATATTCTTTCTGAGATTCGGTGACCAAAACTTCACAGTACTCCACGTATAGTCCCACCAACACGCTGTGACACTGCTTCAACTTGTCTTTACATCAATGTTCTGACTCTCTCAAATGAAGGTGAACCAAACTGTAACTTTCCACTTACAAATATTCCTCCGAACACCATTCACATCCATTGTATTTACGGACACACTGAGAGCTTATAGAAACCCTTCCGAGAATCCAATATCTATAACTTCTACTCGTTCCCCATTATCTATGTTGTAAGAAACAACTGCAAACAATTCCGAAGTTTATCAAGTATGATTTCTCGACCAGAAATGCATGCTGATTCTCTCCATTGTTGCTGTTAATTTCTAAATATCAAAAATGTCATCCTGTTTAAAAGATTCCAACAGTTTCTCTACAGATGTCGATTAATTGGTCTGCAGTTCTCCACACTATGTCCTCTTCCCTTTGTAGCTGTTTGGATCCCTTCCATTCATCTATAGTGCTTGGTTCACGTTTATCCACAATAGTTTCTGCCCTCTGCAGAATGTGCAGGAAAACAAAACACAGTCATCGACAGGGCAATTATTACTACTGTTGGGGATTTATTTCTGACGTTTCGATGGGAAGTACATCTGTTTCGTTAGACTTAGCAATGCTCAGTCCAGCTCCATGTTCAAGTACTGCCTGTTTTTTTAGCAGGCACGCTCTCTTTTTGATTTCCTTATCAGTTTCATGGCCTTCCTTTTCTGGATTGTAAACTTCTGAGAATTCACAGGTTTCCACAATATCTGGAATTCGTCTGAAGTCACTTCCTATGATAGATAAATTTTCTAATTTGTGATGTTAACCATCATTGAGTCACTTTCTCACTTTTTGGTGTTTGTACCTGAAATAAATAGGCGTATTTTTCAGACTTTGCAGGATTTCTAAAACCTCCTGGTCCTGACCAGATATATTCAGGAACACTTGAGAAGGATAGATAAGAAATTGCGGGAGCCCTGGTTGGTTCTTTTCCATCATCGCTGGTCAGGTCCCAGACGACTGGAGGGTAGTGAATACTGTGCCCTTATTCAAGAAAGGCTACAAAGGTAAATCTGGGAACTAAAGAACAGCAAACCTAAAATTCTAGTGGGTAAGTTACTTGAGAAGATTCAGAGAGATTGGATATACATGCATTTGGAAAGACAGGATGTGATTCGGTGTATGATTAGAATGGTGCTGGAAAAGCAGAGGAGGTTAGGCAGCATCCGAGGAGCAAGAAAATCGATGTTTTGGGCAAAAGCCCTTCATGAAATTCAGCACATCTTTGTGCATGGGAGATCATGACTCGTAAATTGCTTGGGGTTCTTTGATGAAGTGACCAGCAACGTTGAGGAGGGCAGGATGGTATACATAGTCTATTTGCATTCCAGTCAGGCCTCAATAAGGTTCCACATGTTCCGCTGCTCTGAAAGGCGAGATCACATGGAATTGAGGGGGAGGTGGCAAATTAGGTACAAAATTGGCTTGGTGGTAGGAAGCAGAGGGTGATACAGGAAGAATGCTGGTCAGACTGGAGGGCTGTGACTAGTGGAATGTCTCAGGGGTTGGTGCTGGGACCACTGCATATTACAAATGTCTATGATTTAGATGAGAATGTACAGGATTGATTTGTAAGTTTGAAGACGACACGAAAATAAGCAGTCTCATGGCGAGTGAGGAAGGTTATCATAAATTTTAGAAATTGCAGCAGTATCTTGATCACCTGGGGAAGTGGGCTGAGAAATGGCAAATGGATTTTAATAAAGTGTAAGTTCTTGCATTTTAGAAATTCAAATCAAGGTTGGAGTTTCATGGTGAATGGTTGGGTCCTTAGGAGTGTAGTGGAACAGCGGGACCTCGGAATTCAGGTGGATGGTTCTCTGGAAGTTGATTCAGAGGTAGACAGTGCAGTGAAGAAAGCTTTTGGTGCATTGGCCTTATTCAGTGTATTTCACTGAGTATCAAAATTAGGGAGTTATGTTGCAGTTATACAGGACGCTACTGAGGCCATATTGGTAGCGTTATGTTCAGTTTTGTTCACTTTGCTATAGGCCGGATGTTATTAAACTGGAAAGAATGCAGAAAAAAATTATAAGGATGCTGCCAAGGACTCAATGGACTGAGTTATAGGGAGAGGTTGGACAAGCTAGGCCATCTTAATTTTGTGTGTGTCTGAAACTGAGGGAGGATCATACTGAAGTCTGTAAGATCATGACAGGGATGGATAGAGTGAATGTACCCTGTCTTTGTTTTCCCCAAGGTTGGGTAATCACAGATCAGTTTAAAGTCAGAGGAGAAAGAATAAAAGGGAAACTGAGGAACAACCTTTTTACACACAGGGGCTGGTATGCATATGTGATGAGCTGTCAGGGGAAGTGATTGGTTAACAACATTTAAAAGGCATTTGGACAAATACAAGGATAGGAAAGGATTAGAAGGATACGGGGCAATGGCAGGGAAATGTGGTGAGCGTGTTTGGACATTTTGTTCAGACAGTTTGGGCTGAAGGACCTGTCTCCGTGCTTTCGCACTCTATGACTCTAACAACCATTGCTTGTCTCCCACTGAATGTTATATTGTACTTTCCAAATTCACTGGAGCTATCTTGACCCTCTAGCCTCCAGTCTTCCACGATGTTTAACTAGTAAGTTCAAGCATTCTCTATTGTGCGACGACGCCGTGTAAAATGCACTTTATTAATGTCATTATTTCTTAAAAGCTGCTTCATTACAAGGTTATTAATTCGTTATTTGGACCAGATAATACCAAATCTAAAGTAACCTGCTCTCTAGTTTTCTTCACAACATACTCTTGAACTTACGGAATTTATTTTTCAAACATGAGCAGTCGCTTAATTAACGCAGTCCAAATGCAATTTGAGACCATCCAACAAGATTGCTGTATCCACAATACTTGCATATCTAATTTCCAGAGCATATGATGCTCAGATTTTCTGCTAGCGTTTTGGTTTGGTATATAACACACCAATATTTGCTTCTCCTTTTTATCTGTAAGCTCTACCTAAACTGATTCTGTGGAAGCTGAGGGACAGGTCTGTGTTGTTTTTAGTGACGGATTTAGACAAGACATTCGGGGAGCCTCACTCTGACGCTGAGATGATCTGAAGAAATGTCCTGCAATACAGGATAAGCATTGATATCCTCCCCGCTCTGTCAGGATAAGAGTTACCTTGAACTCTCTGCTCGCTCACACTCACTGTATGTCTGTTATAGAACCTACCCTCGAACAAGGTTCACGCTCTCTCTCCAAATTAGGCTCAGGCACGACCACTCTCACTATTGAATTCAGTAACTTTCTTCCCCACTTTCTCTGTCACCTACGCAATACCCCCACACACTAATAATATTATAAGGATTCAAAACTGTCGACTGACTAATTCCAGACACCTCACAATTCCGCCCAACTACACCAGCACTAACAGCAGGGTCACCCATTCCCACTCTCCCTCCAACCTTCCCATTTTCCCATTCCAGGAGGAAGAGCCTGGAATAGGACAGAAAGGCAAAGCCGGTTGATGAAGTGCCCGATATCCATTCCCTCACCCCCTCCCCTTGCCAAGTGGGTGGGACACTGGTACGAGCCAGAGAGGACTGGGACGCCTTGTGTGGAGATTTTGAAACATCCATGTGCCACCGACCGATTAAGGCGCAATGTTCAGTGAAAGACAATTCTCACTTTAAATCCACTGACAGTTCCAACGACAGTCCTTTTGACTTCAAAAAAAAGGACACAGATACCTCACTGCACAGAGACGCAGACACACAAATACACAGAACTATTGGTAAACACCCCAATATGCGAACATGCACAATACGTACAAGGAGATAGGCATACACACAGGTAGAAACACAAATAGACACAAAGACAGTTAAGAATTACACAGGCTGACAGATATAGACACACAAACACACAGATAACAAGCACATGGACATGCACGGATATATACACACACACACACATACACACACACATAGACATGCACACACATACGCACACGTATACACACACACACACACACACGCAGAGGCAAACACACCAACACACGCAGTCCCAGAGGAACAGAAACTAGTGTCATTAAGACGCAAATCGATATGCTTTGGATTTGTAAGAATATCAAGAATTCTAGGGAGAAAGCAGAAGAATAAATTTGAGGTACATATGAAAATAATTTAACGGAATTTTCGACTCGATGGGTCGAATGGCCTCATTCTGCTCCTTGCTTTAATGTTCTTGTGGTGTAATGCTATCAGGTATTCTCTACCTGAGACAGCAACAGAGGCTGGGTTTGATACATATTTGATTGGAAAGGGTCAGCGGGAATGTGGAACAGGTTTGAAGTCAAGAATGCTTTAGTTTATTCCTAATTATTGTGTGCTTATGTGTGAAAAGAAGTGGTGATTTGATGTTAGGTTAACACGGTTTAAATTAACAGGTCCCAGAATGAAGTAAGGACATTCCTTTTGCTTTAGTGTTGTGCCATCTGTGGTGTACTCATCCTCAGGGAACAGTGAATACTCGGTTATTGAAGATGTTCAACGCTGAGCTTGACTAATTTTTGCTGGATAGGACAGTCAATGTTTCTTGGGAACAGAACATGTCCAGATAGTCAGACACAATTGAATTTGTTATGAGCATTCTGAATGGTGCAGCCAAAAGGCCAACTGCTGCCCCTATCCCATGCGCTGTGTCCTCAATCCACGCTTGAATCTATTACAGAGATGTACTTCGGCCCCTACGCTATGTGTTTTTCCCTCTATCCACCCCTCAAGGTTATCACAGAGATATCCTGCTGCCCCTACCCCTTGTGTTGTTCCCTCAATCCACCCCTCGCGGCTGCTGCAGAGATATACTATTGCACCTATCCCATGTGTTTTCGCTCAATCCACCTCTCGATGGTGTTACAAGGTAGGGGACCACCCTTTCAGTCAGGCAGGATCGTTACAATGAGACGGGAGAAGACCAATCTGCCCCTCGATGGAGTTACACAGGAATAGAGAATGAAGTAATTCAGCTCGTTGAGTACATTACACAGGCCAGGAGGAGACAATTCAAGCCACCTTAGGTGCTATACAGGAACGGGGATGCTGTCGCTAACAGGAAATAGAGAGTAGACGTAAATATTTATTTTCAGGTTGCAAAGCTGTAACTAGTGTATTTCTCTAGAGATCACTGTGGGATTATCAATAACAAATAATCCGTATCAAAGATCTGGTGGAAGGGAACTGAATGGCGCAAAGCTCAATTAGCGCATCACCAAGATGATCGTTTAACTGTCGTCAAATGGAGGTACTGAGTCTGCAATGTGATACAGACAGGGAAGGTTAGTGAGCAAACTTTCAGCAGAAAGATCATAAGGTGAGTTGTCTACTGTGGCAGGAAGGATAAAACAATGGCGAACAATTTATTTGGAGAGATATTGCAGAACTCTGTGATACTGGCCGTTTCCATGTTCCTGGGAGGTGAATCATATGAAGTCAGTCTGCAGATGCAGCAAGTGATTTGGAAGGTAAGTGGAATGATACTGTTTCTGGCAAAAGTTATCACGTTTAATGAAGAATGTTTTACTGCATCTGAACGGGGCATTGTTGAGACCACATCGGATTCACTGTGTGCAGTTTTGATCGCCTAAATGTAAAAAAAAGATATAATTCTTTCAGAAGATTTTCATAGATGTTTCCCTTCACACATTCCTGGAAGGAAGGCCTTTTGTTATGGGGATTATCAGTTTTGATCTGAGATGAGAAATCTTCTTGAACCATACATGACTTTCTGAAAGGTGTTTCAGCTGGATGCATGTTTCCTCTTGTTAAGGAGTTTAACGCTGGAGAACAATTTTAAGAATGAGATGTTTTGATATCGACACAAGTATTATATAGACATCGACCCATATTTACAAATTACACAGATGCATATAAACATGTCATCAGATGATAAAGCAGGGAACTTTTTTGCAAATGAAAGACACTGTGTACAACAACAGCGATGATGCACCTTCATATCGTCCATTATCATCCGTTCCAGAGAATGCTCCAGGAGAGCACACATGGCCCAGCTTGATGTTCAGTTGGCATTATTGTATGGTTCAACACAGAGAGGGAGAAAAATGTTCCCTGCCTGAGAAGTAGCAGCTGATTGATCTCTCTCTCTTCCTTTGTCCACCAGATGGCAAAATGTGAGACAATAAAATCCCTGAGTTATCTTCACCACTTGTGAAGGATTCCTAGTGAGGACTCTAGAATCTCTCCACTGCTGGAGTCAAAGGAGTTCAGCCAAATCCAACTATTCCACAATTAAATCCCATTACCAGCAGCTAGTGTGAGCAGAATAATTTCAAAGTCAGTAGAACATTTGGGACACTCTATCTTTTACCATTTGTCGTGAGTTCAACTTCCTGAATTTCACATTTTTCTCAAAAATGACCCAGTCTGAGTCCTATACAATTGGCCATAACACTAAACTGGCTACATTTAAAATTTGTTGTAATCGGTGGAGGAGTGGGACTGGAAAAGGACACAGTGACCCTCTAACATTTTTCGGAACATGAATGAGAAATTCTTATTGGACTGTTTATGTGGCAATTCCATTTATCAAACGTTTGTGGTACCTGTATGTTTGCATTTGTTCAAAGTTGTGCTGTACTCAAACATTTGACAGACAAGCGCATGTGAGAAAATTGTATGCAGATTGAAAAGTGCTGCTGAAACTGCAATCAGAGCAGCTACGATCTTAGTGCCTTGTGGGGCAGTGACAACGTGTCTAATGACCCACTCCTGCTCCTCAGTCCTATGTTCCTATGTTCAATTCAGCCCCTCAAACCTCCTACACTGGTGCTGATGGAGGCCTCTTGCTCCAAATACATGGTCCACAGTAACACAGGATCTCATTCAGTTCCTCCAAGCTGTCAAACATCGTTTGGTGTGGTTTGGAAAATGTTACTTCAAAACCCAGGCTGGGTTCGAAAGACAACTCTGGTCTCTTGACAGAGTGTCTCCTCTCTGAAACTTGTGCTTCATTTGTTGGTCATGGTATAGACCCAGATTCACAGCGAATTCAGCCCCCAGACCTCACTAAATGATGACTCACAAAGTACTTTTCTCTCTCTGATTGGAATGTTCAAGAAAAGAACATGCAGGAAAATTACAACCATTAACTTTGTAAGATCTAGATTTAGATTAGATTACTTACAGTGTGGAAACAGGCCCTTCGGCCCAACAAGTCCACACCGCCCCGCCGAAGCGCAACCCACCCATACCCCTACATCTACCCCTTACCTAACACTGCGGGCAATTGAGCATGGCCAATTCACCTAACCTGCACATCTTTGGACTGTGGGAGGAAACCGGAGCACCCGGAGGAAACCCACGCAGACACGGGGAGAATGTGCAAACTCCACACAGTCAGTCGCCTGAGGCAGGAATTGAACCCAGGTCTCTGGCGCTGTGAGGCAGCAGTGCTAACCACTGTGCCACTGTGCCACCGTGCCGCCCTTTAACTACAGAATATGAGAACATAAGGAACAGGATCAGGTCGTTCGGATAATCAATACATTGTATACGATCATGGCCGATCTGCTGTTCGTATTAACTCATCTTTCATGTCCAATCCTTCACATCCTCTCAGCTCTCTGGCAGATCAAAAATCCATCTGTCACCTTTTTAAAATACTTTCAGTGATGTAGCACACCTAGCTCTCGAGACAAGATAATTCCTAACAATCACTACCCTCTGTGAGAGGAAAACACTCCCCATACAGACACCGTCACCTATTGATATGAACAAGAGGGGAACACAGGGGCTCAGCAAAGAGTGGATAGCCTTGATATCAAGGCAGTATTTGACTGAGAATGTCGGGGAGAATTTGACTGGAAGTTCCATCTTATTTGAGCTTAATGGGAATCAGGTGTCCCCTCCCCTCTGGGTGGGGTCTTTCAGAGTACAAAGGAAGATGCCTGTGGGTGGGGGCCGAAAATCTTCTCAGTTCCGGGAAGTCTCTTCAGGAGATCCTCAGGATAGCTTCCTCAGCACAAACATCTTCAGCTGCTTCATCAATGTCTTTCCCCATCATAAGACCGGAGGTAGGGATGGTCACTGAGGGTTACACAATGTTCAGAACATTTTGTCTCCCATCAGTTCCTGATGCAGCCTGTGTCCGTGTTCAGTAAGACACGGGCAGCATTCAAGCTTTGCTGTTAAAGTGTTGGTAACATTCATGTAACAGTGCTGTCAGACACAGTTAAAGGAGGATCTCATTCAACATCTCAATCTGGATTTTGAATCACGTGATGTTCAGTGTAGGATAACAAACCAAATGCACAATATTCAAAGTCTGACTCTCTCTCTCTCTCTCTCTCTCTCTCTCTCTCTCTCTCTCTCTCTCTCTCTCTCTCTCTCTCTCTCTCACTGTATCGATATAGGGAGTGGGGGTGGGATGAGGGGAACGTCCTCAGAGGATCTTGTAACTCAAGAAAAACAAGCCGTGGATATTATCACCGTATCAATATCTGTTCTGAACATCATGAGAGGCTGTCCATTCCTCTTAAGTTTCAATGAAATCATCTTTTATTCTCTCACAGCGCTAAAGAATATTCTTCATTCACACCTCATTTTACCACCATCCCAGGGATTGGTCTGGTGAAAAATGTGTGCACTCGCTCTGTGGCAGGGCGATTATTTCTTAAAAAGGAAAGACAATCTGTCCACAATGTCCCAAAGACTGCCTCAACAACACTCTTAGGTTTGATCACAATAAGTTATTTTCCTCACTGAGACATCTCCGTTTCTTTCCTATGGCGTAAAAAGCCGTTACTTCTCACTACACTGCGCCTGACGTGGTATTTAAAAGCTCCTTACATCTATATGTGAGCATCAACAAAGCCAACAGCAGAGTTGCTGTGGGAGATGAACATCACACTCAGGGAAAGACTACGAAAGAATTCATTTGAAACAAGGAATGGTCACCACATGAATGGAAATGAGCTGTAGGAATATGGGAAACAGGCAG
Organism: Chiloscyllium punctatum; assembly: GCF_047496795.1. NCBI lineage: Eukaryota > Metazoa > Chordata > Chondrichthyes > Orectolobiformes > Hemiscylliidae > Chiloscyllium > Chiloscyllium punctatum. The sequence continues at coordinate 48,230,629 of NC_092766.1, read as the reverse complement.
AGGAAGATCATGATTCAATGACTTGAGCACGATGCATTATCTTGCCGTCAGACAGTTTCTCTGCAGAGAACAAGTTAAACATTTCAAAGGCAATTATTTTGTGATTGACATGTGGTTAGAAGGGGCTTGAAACAGGTGATTCCGGATTTAACAGAGGGCCAAATGATGGTTTACTAAGAAGGTGCACTGTGGCTGAGGAGTAGGGGTATCATGATGGTGCTATTGGACAGATTTAGCGAGTGGGGGGGATATGGAGAAATAGATCTGTTCAGAGCTAGAAGGATTATGGAGTTTTAGAGTTTCCCCTCGCATACTGGTGAGTCATTTGAAAGTAGTGATTTGCTCATTATAATTTCTACGGAAAGGAATTTTTCATTGGAGCTGAAAACAATGACTTCCACCTTTCCTAATTTTAATAACATGAACAACAATTCATTGTAACCTGCTTTAAAAGACAGAATACCTTACCAGGAACACCAACTATAGCGAGGATGGAATAGTAACCAGCTTGAATAACCATCAGCACATCATAGATCCGCCATACTAATGATATCCAAGGTTGGGAAAGCCAGTAAAGACTACTGGATAAACTCCTGTCCGTGTTGGACCATTCCAGTCTAATGTTCTTAGATTCTGATCTCTCCTCCCTGTCTCTCTGGAGCTGCTGATCCCTGTTAGTACTGTCGGCGATGCTCCCACTCATTCTATGGGATAACACATTGAACGGAATCCTTAATTAATAAAAGAGGCAAGCCCTCCAGTGACACATTTAGGATCCATGGAGACCGACATTAATCACAGTCACTGAACAAATAGCTGCAACCAAAGCCTTTCAATTCAATACTGTTTTATTAAAATTCAAAATAATGAATAACATTTACACAGTCTGGATTGGATATGCGAGGGGGACTGAGGGAATGAATTTTGAGTCTGGTAGATTAATTGTGTGCAACCATTCAGTCTGCATTGGATATGGAAGTAATGCCAGAGGTTTATCGGAAGACCAACATGTTTCTCTGCTTATAAATGGAAATATAGACCCTGTAACTACTGCTGAGGCATGACAATGTCAGTAAGAGATTGAAAGAACATTTATAGGTCATGATCTGGATGAATATATATCTAGGACAGCGTGGGGTTATAACAGACATGTGGGGTTAACAGAGAATTGTAACTAAGAGACAATGGGGACTCCTGATGTTAGAGAATTAAGTGTAGATAAAGCATGAGAGTAGAGAAGACACAGTTGGTCAGGCAGCATCCGAGGAGCAAGAGAGTCAACGTTTCAGGCAGGGCCCTTCTTCAGAACTGCGAAGGAGTAAAGGGGCTGACAAAGAAATGGGTGGTGAGGGTGAGGCTGGGGGAAAGGTTGGTGATAGGTGGGCGAAGCTAGGAGGTGATAGTGAGAGGTCGGTGGGGAGTTGGAGCGGATCGGTGGAAAGGAAGATGGACAGGTAGGTTGCCACGAGAGGGTGGATCTCATTCAGAGGGTCGGATCTGGGATTTGGGTCGTCGAGGGGAGATTTGCAAATTAGTCAGTTCAATGTTCATGCCATGTGTTTGTCGGCTCCCGAGGCAGAAGATGAGGTGTTCCTGGCGACATCCTGGTATATCTCTTCTGAACCCTCTTCAGCTTAATAATCTCCTTCCAATAACAGAACTGAACACAGTACTGCAAAAGAGGCTTCATCAATGTCCTGCACTATCTCAGCATGACTTCTCAATTGCTAACCACAAAAGTCTGAGCAAAGAAGTAACCTTAAACACCTTGTCTGTCAGTGCCACAAACTTCTGTGAATTCGATCTGCACCTGTGGGTCCCTCTTTTCTACAACGCTACCAACGCACTACTATTAATTATACAAGCCCCCCCCCCTTCTTTTAATTTTACCAAAATGCAATACCTCGCATTTGTCCAAGTTAAACTGAATTGCCACACCTCAACCCAATGAGTGATATTACTGCCCCCTCACCCTCCTGCTTCAGGTTTAAAAGACCCTCCCCTCTCCAGAAGGCCGACAAACACAGGCCTTGAGTTTCCCAAAGACCAAGAGCTTGATTTGCTTTGAGCAAGCAAAGGGAGGAGAGGGTAAGATGAGGCTGGAAAGTAAACCGATGCCTGTATCACTTAATAATTTCAGGAAGAGGGAAGCCACATGTGAGAATTGGAAATAGCGGCTAGTGTTTTTGGCCAGAAATTGTGCTCTTTCCTCATCTTTGGTGTTCAGTATTGATATCTATTCGAGTTCCCTCATAGTGCAGAGTGTTTCTGCACGATTGCTTGCCCTAATATTGAATATTACAGATAATAGCTATATACGCTGGAAATCAAAGCCAAGCAATTAAAGAAGTTCATTGTTCATCTCGATGGCAGAGCACATGCACTCGTCATCCTATAGTTGAGGCTAATATCTTTGATTTGTTTAACAATGAGAACTGTTACCTGTGTTTTTCAGTAATGTTAATCAGAATGTAATATATCCATATAGAGCTGAAAACTGACACTTAAAATATGACTCAAATTCTGGGCATGGTTTAAGTCTTGTGTCGTGGGTCACACACCTGCCCCTGGGTCATAGCTCTGATTTCGATTCCCTTCCATGAACTTGTGGCAGTGTCACTTTCTCTGGAACAGATGATCTCGATTCTGTTGTCGGGGGTGGGGGGGGGTGTCAGAGTACGTTCAAAGAAGGCTGATGAACAAACACAGGAGAATCATGTTGCAGCTTTAGGGGCTATTGTTGAGTAGTGGTAGTGCCCCGACATCTGAGCCTAAAGGTTCACATCCAACAGAGATGTTTCATTGTATGTCTGAGCACGTGGGTTAAAATGATTTTTGAAATGTGTCTTGATGGAGTCCATGAAACGACTGCACAAAACACTTCATAGGACAAACAGGGAGACAGCTAACGATCCGCATTCATGAACACCCACTAACCATGAAACGACATGACCAGCTATCCTTAGTAGCCACACACGCAGATGACAAGCAATATGAGTACGACTGGGACACTACTATTTTAGGGCAAGCCAAACAGAGAATAGCCAGGGAATTCCTAGATGCATGGCACTCATCCACAGATTCTATCAACAAACAGATCGACTTGGACCCAATATACCGGCCACAGAAGCGGACAGCTTGACCCAACGACAGAAGTGGCAGAGACAAACCACTATAAATCCCGGAGAAAACATCACAGAAGCGCTTCACAAGAGGCCCCCAAGCACTGAGGATGTCACTTTGAGAGGGACGAAACATCTGCAACAGAAATTCACAGCTCGGCGAACAGAACCACAACAAGTATACACAGAAGCACAGACAAGCCACCCTCCACCACCACTTGTCTCCTGCCAGTAAACAGTTGCACACCGAAACATACACACACAACCCTACACCACTAAGTTGTTTCCTGCTATTGATCAGATATACACAGAAATACACACATAATCCCCCTCTACTGCTCTGTCTCCTGCCATTAAACAGAAATACATAGCAATGGACATACACAACCCTCTAACAACTCACTGTCTCCTGCCATTAAACAGATATATTCAAACACACACACACACACAACCCTCTACCGCCGCCCTGTCTCCCGCTACTAAACAGGAATATGCAGAAACACATACACACCAACCTGCACCAATACCTGTCTCCTGTTATTAAATAGTTATAGACAGAAACACAAGCACACAACCTTCCACCACTATCCCGTCTCCTGCCATTAAACAAATATATGCAGAAACACACACACACAACCCTCCATCAGCACGCTGTCTCCTTCAATTAAATAGATATACATGGAAACACACACACACAACCCTCCACCAAAACCATGTTTCCTGCCATTAATCAGATATACACTCAAACACACAACACAACCCTGCACCACCACGTTGTCTCCCGCTATTAAGCAGCTATCGACAGAAACACACACAACCCTCCACTCACACCCTGCCTACGGTCAATAAACAGATATACGCAGAAACACACACAAAACTCTAAGCCACCTTTCTGTCTCCTGCCATGAAACAAATATAACAGAAACACACACACAAAACACTCCATGAGCTCCTTGTCTCCTATGATTAAACAGATCTATATAGAAACACACACACACAAACCTCCACGAGCATCCTGTCTGCTGCCATTAAACAGATATACACACAAACACACACGCGCACACAATCCTTGACACCCAATTTGTTTCCTGTCCTTAAACAGATATACATAGAAACGCACACACAACCCTCCACGACCACCCTGTCTCCTGCAAATAATCAGATATACACAGAAAAACACACACACAACCTTCCACCGTCGCCCTGCATCCCGCCATTAAACTGGGATATGCAGAAACACATACACACCAACCAGCACGAAAACCTGTCTCCAGTTATTAAACAGATATAGGCAGAAACACAAGCACACAACCTTCCACCACCACCACCACCCTGTCTCCTGCCATTAAACAAATATATGCAGAAACACACACACAGAACCCTCTACCATCACGCTGTCACCTTCCATTAAACAGCTTTTTGCAGCAGAGAGGGCGGCAGGTGGGCGGAACTGAAGTCGGAGCACAAAGCCGGTCAGGAAGGTAAGTACTTGTTAGTTGAGTGGAGAAGGAACCTGAGACAATAGACGTGTAGTGTCTCCCACCCTCCCTCCACCTCTAACCTAAAAAAAAGGTAAGCTACTTGGTGTTCTTGTTTTGGGGACTAAGTGTAGAGTTATGGCAGTGCAGGCAGTAGAATGTTCCTCGTGTAGGATGGTTGAGGTAGGGGTGACCACCGATGCTCCTGCCGACTTCATCTGCAGGAAGTGCAGCCAGCTACAGTTCCAGCTCCTCACAGAAGGCGTTAGGGAACTGGAGCTGGAGTTGGTTGAACTGAGCCTTCTTCGAGAGGCTGAGCGGGTGATAGTTGGAAGCTACAGGGACATAATTACGCCAGAGAACAGAGGTAGCTGGGTAACAGTTAGAAGTGGGAGGGGGATGAAGCAGGCAGTGCAGGGATCCCCTGTGGCCGTCCTCCCCAACAATCAGTATACCACTTTGGATAATGTTGGGGGAAGGCCCAGCAGGGGTAAGCTGCAGTGACCAGGTCTCTGGCACGAGGTCCGGCTCTGAGGCTCAGAAGGGAAAGGGGGAGAGGAGGAAAGCGCTAGTTATAGGAGACTCTATAGTTAGAGGGACAGACAACGGTTCTGTGCACATGGGCGAGACTCTCGGATCGTTTGTTGCCTCCCGGGTGCCAGGGTCCGAGACGTCTCGGACCGTGTCTTCAGAATCCTTAAGGGAGAGGGTGTGCAGTCAGAAGTTGTGGTGCATTTTTGCACCAACGACATAGGTACAAATAGAGGTTGGGAGGTCATTCAAGAGCTCAGGGAGTTAGGCTGGAAGCTAAAAGCTAGGAGGAAAAGAGTCGTCATCTCTGGGTTGTTGCCGGTGCCACATGACAGTGAGGCAAGGAATAGGGAGAGAGTGCAATTGAACACGTGGCAGCAAGGATGATGTAGGAGGGAGGGCTTCAGGTATTTGGACCGCATTCTGGGGGAGGTGGGACCTGTACAAGCAGGACGGGTTGCACCTGAACCAGAAGGGCACCAATATCCTGGAAGGTAGTTATGATAGAACTCTTCGGGTGGGTTTAACCGAATTTGGCAGGGGGATGGGATCCATCGTTGTAGTCCAGCAAGTAGGTTAGCTGCTTTTCAGGATGTCCAAGAATGTAGGGAGGCTGTGGAGAAGGGAGCACTGACAGGGAATACTTGCGGACACAGAGTTGGGTTCAAGTGTGTATACTTCAACGCAAGGTGTATCAGAAATAAGGTGGGTGATCTTAAGGCGTGGATTGGTACTTGGGACTACGATGTTGTGGCCATGACGGAAACATGGATAGAAGAGGGACAAGAGTGGTTGTTGGAGGTTCCTGGATACAGATTTTTCAGTAAGATTAGGGAGGGTGGTAAAAAAGAGGGGGCGTGGTGTTGCTAATTGGAAATAGTTTAATAGCTGCAGAAAGGCAGTTAGAGGGGGATCTGCCTTTGGAGGTAGTATGGGCTGAAGTCAGAAATAGGAAAGGAGCAGTCACCTTATTGCGTGTTTACTATAGGCCCCCCAAAAGCAGCAGAGATGGGGAGAAACAGATTGGGAAACAGATTTTGGAAAGTTTCAGAAGCCACAGGGTAGTAGTCATGGGCGATTTCAACTTCCCAAATATTGATTGGAAGCTCTTTAGATCAAGTAGATTGGACGGGGCGGTGTTTGTGCAGTGCGTCCAGGAAGCTTTTCTAACTCAGTATGTAGATTGTCCAACCAGAGGGGAGGCCATATTGGATTTGGTACTCGGTAACGAACCAGGGCAAGTTATGGGCTTGTTAGTGGGTGAGCATTTTGGTGATGGTGACCACAATTCTGTGACTTTCACCTTGGTTATGGAGAGAGATAGGTGCATGCAACAGGGTAGGTTTTTCAATTGGGGGAAGGGTAAATACGATACTGCAAGACAGGATCTGAGGAGCATAAGTTGGGTGCATACAACGTGTCCTTGATATGTATGTACTTGTCAGGCAGGAAAGAGATGGTCGTGTGAGGGAACTTTGGTTGATGAGGGAGGTTGAATATCTTGTAAAGAGGAAGAAGGAGGCTTACATAAGGCTGAGGAAACAAGGTTCAGACAGAGCGTTGGAGGAATACAGGATAGTCAGGAGGGAGCTGAAGAAGGGGATGAGGAGAGCTAAGAGAGGGCATGAAAAATCTTTGGCGGGTAGTATCAAGGATAAGCCCAAGGCCTTTTATGCGTATGTGAGAAACATGAGAATGACGAGAACGAGGGTAGGTCCGATCAAGGTCAGTTGTGGTAGGCTGTTTATTGAGACAGAAGAGATAGGAGAGGTCTTGAATGAGTACTTTTCTTCAGTATTTACAAATGAGAGGGACCATATTGTTGATGAGGAGAGTATGAAACGGACTGATAAGCGAGAGGAGATATTTGTTTGGAAGGAATATGTGTTGGGCATTTTGAAAAACTTCAGGATAGAAAGTCCCCCGGGCCTGACGGGATATATCCTAGGATTATGTGGGAAGCAAGATAGGAAATTGCAGAGCCGTTGACAATGATCTTTTCGTCTTCAATGTCAACGAGGGTGGTACCAGGGGACTGGAGAGTGACGAATGTTGTGCCCCTGTTCAAAAAAAGGGAATAGGGATAACCCCGGGAATTACAGGCCAGTTCGTCTTACTTCGGTGGTAGTCAAAGTAATGGAAAGTGTACTGAGGGATAGGATTTATGAGTATCTGGAAAGACACTGCTTGATTAGGGACAGCCAGCACGGATTTGTGAGGGGTCGGTGTTGCCTTACAAGTCTTATTGAATTCTTTGAGGAGGTAACCAAGCATATGGATGAGGGTAGAGCAATGGATATACTGTACATAGATTTTAGTTAGGCATTTGATAAGGTTCCCCATGGTAGGCTTATGCGGAAAGTCAGGAGGCATGGGATAGAGGGAAATTTGGCCAGTTGGATAGAGAACTGGCTAACCAGTCGAAGTCAGAGAGTGGTGGTAGATGATAAATATTCAGCCTGGAGCCCAGTTACAAGTGGAGTTCCTCAGGGATCTGTTCTGGGTCCTCTGCTGTTTGTAAATTTTGTTAATGACTTGGAAGAGGGAGTCGAAGGGTGGGTCAGTAAATTTGCAGACGATACGAAGATTGGTGGAATTGTGGATCGTGAGGAGGGCTGTTGTCTTCTGTAAAGGGACTGAGATATGGTGCAGAGCTGGGCTGAGGAGTGGCAGTTGGAGTTCAACACTGTCAAGTGTGAGGTTGTCCATTTTAAAGGACAAATAAGAATGCGGAATACAGGGTTAACTGTTAAGTTCTTAGTCAGGTGGAGGAGCAGAGGGATCTTGGGGTCTATGTTCACAGATCTTTGAAAGTTGCCACTCAGGTGGATAGAGCTTGTAATATTGCCTATGGTGTACTAGCGTTCATTAGCAGAGGGATTGAATTCAAGAGTCGTAAGGTGATGTTGCAGCTGTACAGGACCTTGGTTAAGCCACATTTGGAGTACTGTGTGCAGTTTTGGTCGCCTCACTTGAGGAAAGATGTGGAAGCTTTGGAGAGGGTGCAGAGGAGATTTACCAGGATGTTGCCTGGAATGGAGAATAGGTAGTAGGATGATAGGTTGAGAGTGCTAGACCTTTTCTCATTGTAACAGTGAAGGATGAGGGGTGACTTGATAGAGGTTTATAAGATGATCAGGGGAATAGATAGAGTAGACAGTCAGAGACATTTTCCCTGGGTACAACAGTGTTACAAGGGACATAAATTTAAGGTGAAGGGTGGAAGGTATAGGGGGCATGTCAGGGGTGGGTTCTTTACCCAGAGAGTGGTGGGGGCATGGAATGCATTGCCTGGGGAGTGGCAGAGTCAGAATCATTGGTGACCTTTAAGGTGGCAATTGGATAGATACATGGATAGGTGCTTAAGCTAGGACAAATGTTCGGCACAACATTGTGGGCCGAAGGACCTGTTCTGTGCTGTATTGTTCTATGTTCTATGTTCTAGATATACACAGAAACACACACACAAAACCCTCCACCACACCCTGTTTCCTGCGATTAATCAGACATACATTGAAACACGCAACACAACCATCCATCACCACGCTGTCTCCCGTTATTAAGCAGATGTACACAAAATCACACACAAACACAACCCTCCACTAACACCCTACCTCCTGTCAATAAAGAGATATACACAGAAACACACAAAACTAAACCACCTCCGTCTCCTGCCATTAAACAGATATACATGGAAACACGCACACACAAACCTCCACGATCATCCTGTCGGCTGCCATAACACAGATATACACACGCGCGCACACACACGTCCATCACACACTTTCCGGCGATTACGCAGGTATAAACAGCCACACACATCTCGACTCCATCACCCTGTCTCTTGTCATTAAATAGATATACACATAAACAAACAAACACAAACTCTTGACCACCACCCTGACTCCTGCCATTACACAGATATACACAGAAACACACACACAACCTTCCACGAAGACCCTGCCTACTGCTCTTAAACAGATATTCTCAGAAACGCTCACACATAACAACCCTCCGCCACCATCCTGTCTCCTGCCAGTAACCACATAGACACAGAAACACAGACATTCTACATTCTACCACCACACTGTCTGTTGCCATTAAATATATATACACAGAAACACACACAGATACCACCCTCCTCCACCACTGTGTCCTGCAATTAAACAGATACATACAGAAACATACACACTAATTTCCAGCACCACCCTGTCTCCTGTCATTAAACAGTTGTAGCTGAAAATGTGTTGCTAGAAAAGCGCAGCAGGTCAGGCAGCATCCAAGGAGCATAAGAATCGACGTTTCGGGCATGAGCCCTTCTTCAATAAAGTGATTGCTGCTCATGCTCGAAAAGTCGATTCTCCTGCTCCTTGGATGCTGCCTGACCTGCTGCGCTTATCCAGCAACACATTTCAGCTCTGATCTCCAGCATCTGCAGTCCTCACTTTCTCTATTAAACAGTTATACACAGAAACACGCACACACACTACCCTCCACCACCACTCTGTGCACAGCCATTAAATAGATGTATACAGAAACACGCACACAACACTCCTCGAACACCCTGCCTCCTGCCATTAAACAGGTACACACAGAAATACACCCACAACCCTCCATCACCACCCTGTCTCCTACTAGTAAACAAATAGACACAGAAACACGCATACACAACCCTACATCACCACCCTGTCTCCTGGCAATAAACAGATATGCACAGAAACACACACACAGCCCTCCACCACCACGCTGTTCTCCTGCCAGTGAGCCAATATACACAGAAATACACACAGAAAACCATCGACCACCAGCCTGTCTCCTGCCCTGAAACAGATATACACAGAAACACACACACATACAGAACCCTCCACCACCATCTCGTTTGCTGCCATTAATCAGATACACACTCACACACTCACACACTCACACTCTCTCCCTCACTCACACCTCCCGAATCACTCACACCTCACACTTCCCCAATCACACTCACACCTCACACCTCCCCAATCACACACACACACACCTCCCCACTCACACACTCTCCAGTGATTAAACAGAAACTCTCCCAGCTCGACACCAACACCCTGTCTCCTGCCATTACACACACACACATACACACACACCCCTTGAACATCAATTTGTTTACTGTCATTTAGCAATTAAACATATATTTACAGAAACATACAGACAACTCTCCATCACCACCCGGTCTCCTGTCTAACAGATATACACAAAAACACGCACACCCATTCCTCCAGCACCACACTGTCTCCTGCAATTAAACAGAGATACACAGAAACACACACACAACACTTCACTACCACATTGTTTTCTGCCATAAAACAAATATACACAGAAACACACACAACCCTCCACGACCACCCTATCTACATTCATTAAACAGTTACATACAGAAACACACACTCACTAACTTCAAAAACCACCCTGTATGCTGCAATTAAACAGATAATTACAGAAATTTCCAGATAAGCCTCCACCACCACACTGTCTCCTGTCATTAAACAGATATCCACAAAAACACACACACACCACCCTCCACCACAACCCTGTCACCTGCCATTAAACAGATATACAGAGAAATACACACACAACAGTACACCACCACCTTGTTTTCTGCCATTAAGCAGATATGCACAGATACGCATGCACAACCATCAATCGCCACCATGTCTCCTGCCATGAAACAGACGTACTCAGAAACAAACACATACCATCCTCCACCAACAGCCGGTCTCCTGCAATTAAACAGGTATACACAGAAACACACACATAGAGAACCCTCCACCACTACCCTGCTTGCTGCCATAAATCAATTAAACACAGAAACACACACGACCTTTCACTACCATCCTGTCTCCTGCCATTAAACAGCGATACACAGAAACACACACACGACACTACACCAACAAGTTGTTTTCTACTATTGATCACATGTACACAGAAACACACACAAAACTCTACCACATCCCTGTATCCTGAAATTCAATAGATACCTACAGAAACACACACACTCAACACTACACTACCACCCTGTCACCCAACATTAAACCTATATATGCAGAAGCACACACACAACCCTGCACCACCATCTTATTTCATGCCATTAAGTACATATACACACAAACACGCACACTACACTCCACCACCGCCCTGTCTCCTGCCACTAAACAGATATACATATAAACACACACACATATACAGAACCCTCCACCACCACCCTGTTTGCTGCCATTAATCAGATATACATACAAACACACACACACACAACCCTCCACCATCACACACTCTCTGGCGATTAAGCAGATATAAACAGAACCAGAAACGCATCTCAACACCATCACCCTGTCTACTGACTTTAAACAGACATGCACAGAAAAACACACACACAAACTTCCACCACAACCCTGTCTCCTGCCATTAAACAGCTAAACGTAGAAATACACAAACACACAAATGTTAGCCACCACATTGTTTTCTGCCATTAAACAGATATACACAGAAACGCACACACAGACACAAAACCCCCGAAGAACATCTTGTTGCCTGCCATTAAGCAGATATACACAGAAACACACGCACAACCTTCAACCGCCACCATGTCTCCTGCCATGAAACAGATATAATCAGAAACAAACACATACCACCCTCCACCACCACCCTGTCCCCTGCAATTAAACAGATATACACAGAAACACATATACCACCCTCGACCACCACACACTCTCTCCTGCCAGTGAACAGATGTACACAGAAACACACATACAGCCTTCAACGAACACTCTGCCTACTGACCTTAAACAGATATACACAGAAACACACAAACATACACAACCCTCCACCACCACCCTGTCTCCTGCCAGTAAGCACACAGACACAGACACTCTACCCTCCAACAACACCCTGTCTCCTGCCATTAAATAGATATATGCAGAAACAAACACACAACAAAAAAAAAACACACAATGACACACACACACACCAAACTGTCTCGTGTTATTAAACACATATGCACAGAAACGCACACGCACACTCACTAAAACCTCCTTCACCACCCTGTCTCCTGCCATCAAATAGTTATACACAGAAACACACACACACAATCTTCCACGAACACCCTGCCTACTGCCCTTAAACAGATATACACAAAAACGCACATACAGGCACAACCCTCCACCACCACCCTGTCTCCTGCCATTAAATAGATACATGCAGAAACACGCACAATATTCTATGAACAACGTGCCTGCTGACATTAAGCAGATATATGCAGGAAGACACAGACACCCGTCCATTACCACCCTGTCTCCTGCCATTGAACCGATATACACAGAAACACACACCACCACCCTTCTCCTGGCGTTAGGCACATATACACAGAAACACACACACAACCCTCTACCACCACCCTGTTGTCCTGCCATTGAGCAGATATACACAGAAATACACACGCATAACACTCTACCACCACCCTGTCTCCAGTCCTTAAATAGATATACACAGAATCTCACACACCCCTCCACGATAACCCTATCTGCTTTCATTAAACAGAGATACACAGAAACACACACGCACACAACCCTCCACCACCACCCTATTCTCTTTTCATTGAGCAGATATGCACAGAAATACACACACAACCTTCGACCACCACCAGTCGGTCTCCAGTCATTAAACAGATATGTACAGAAAACACACACTAACCCTGCACCACCACCCGATCACCAACCATTAATCAGACATACACAGACAACCCTCCATCAACACTCTGTTTCCAGGCATTAAACAGGTATATACAGAATTGGCTGGCGGACAGAAAGCAGAGAGTGTCTGGAGATGCAATGTATTCTTCCTGGACGATAGTGTTAAGTGGGGTCTCGCAGGTCTCTGTACTTGGGCCTCTGCTCTTTGTAGTATTTATAGCTGCCTTGGATGAGGAGGTTGAGGAGGTTTGTAAATTTGCAGATGACACAAATTTTGGAGGTGTCGTTCATAGTATAGAGGACAATGCAGGCTGCAGCCTGACATGGAATCCAGAGCTGGGCTGAGAAATGGCAGATTGAGTTCAACCTGGATAAATGCGAGGTGATGCATTTTGAATAATGGAACTCGAATGTGGAATATAGGATTAAAGACAGGATTCTTGGCAGTATGGAGCAACAGAGGGATCTTGGTGTGCAAGTACATATATTCCTCAAAGTTGACACACAGGTGGATAGGGTTGTTAAGAAAGAATATGATATTTTGGCGTTCATTAACAGGGAGATAGAGCTTAAGAGCCGTGAGGTTTTGCTGCAGCTCTACAAGTCCCTGGTGAGGCAATACTTGGAATGTTGTGTCAAGTTCTGGTCGTCCTACTATAGGAAAGATACAGAGGCTTGGAAGAGGCTGCAAAGAAGGTTACCAGGATGGTAACTGGAGGGCTTGCTTTATAAAGAATGGTTGAATAGGCTCGGACGTTTCTCTCTGGAGAGAAGGAGGAAGAGAGGTGACCAGACAGAGGTGTACAAAATAATGAGAGGAACTGATAGTCAATAGACAGAGAACTTTCCCCACGGCAGGAATGACTGGTATTAGCACTCATAGTTTGAAAATATTAGGAGGAAGGTATAAGGAGATGTCAGAGGTTTTTTTTACACAGTTGTGAATGCATGGAATGCGTTACCGGTGGTAGTGGTTGAAGCAGAGTCATTGGGGACATTTAAGCGACTGCTGGACATGCAGAAACATAACATTGAGTTGAGGGGTGCATAGGTTGTTATTATATTCTACATTAGGATTAAATCTCGGCACAACATCGAGGGTCAAAGGGTCCGTTCTGTGCTGTACGTTCTATGTTCTATGCTCTCTGACAAGTGTGAGTCGACCTCTGACAAACTAATGCCAACTGCAAAAGATGTTTAAAAACTTCATTGAGTTGCAAAGTTGTCAGCACTATAAGTATGTTTTGGTCATTGTTATTTTTTTTTCCTTGATGGGTTGCAGCTTACCTCACTTCCAACATTACTGCTAAAATTGTTGTAAATATTTTACTGAAGGAGATTATTACCTGCTTTGGTATTTGCTTTTGTCTACATTTTGACAATCCCCCCATTTTATTGTAGATATTACTGAGGAATTATGCTCTCATTTTGGGATCCACCACCAACTTCATTGTGCTTATTGCCCACAGGATGCAGGGTTCGTGGAGCCTGGTGAACAGAGTCTGAAAACTAAACTTAACAAATGGACTTCTGATACAGGTCTTTACTGGGTGAGGTTGGTGCCTCTGGTATTGTTCCACCTACAGTAAACTCCTGTGGGGAAACCTCGCTTGTCCCCAGCCGAAATCATCCGAAGTCGAGCTGTCCGCTCACATTGGAATGATGCCTCCTCCCGTATTCATTTCGAACACATGACTGAGGATATGTCCTCCTGTGTTCTTTCTTTGACCAAAGTTTTGGGAGATCTTCAGTCTAAGGTCGGTGCTGCTCCCCTCCCTCAACAATATCCCAATTATTGAATTTCCAACTCTTTTATTCTCATCATGATTTGGACAAGCTGCAGCCACCAACCTCAATGGCAAGGGCCCTTCCAGGGTCTCCAGACCAGCCTGACTGCTGTAAAGGTCGCCGTGCATTCCGCCTGGGTTCACCTTCATCACTCCAAGGTCATTAGATGAGCCCATTCCGGGGTGGGGGGGGGGAGTGTTGGGTTGTTGTGGTGGTGGTGATGATGGAGATGGAGACGATGCGGAACTGGAAAACGAACCGGAATCAGTCGATAACAAACCAGACTACTATGATATAGCTGCATGTTTCGAATCGTAATTCTTCTAATGTTTTACATTAATGCAGAACGACCATTAAGATGAAGAACGAACTTACCCTGTTATGTGGACTCGTTGTCGCCTGCATTAGTGCTGAAGAGGGTCTGTTTACCTGTGTGATCCTGAACAACCAGAAACTGTGTACCGTTTAAGCTGAAAATATGTCCTTACGTGCCCGAGAAACTGATTCCTTTGATGCATGGAATGTTACCAAGAATGACTGTCGCAATGGTCAAGCGCACCAAGAAGATCGAAAAGTTCATTCGGCTTTACCCTGTCAAGGTGTTTTGAGCCAGTTTGATTTCAGTTGTGCTTTCGATGTTTCTGGTAAGCGTTGCCTCGACTCCAAGAGGCCTAAATCGGCCCGTCGCAAAAGAGAAAGGGGGAGATGGAGTCCTTCACTAACAATTTGCTTTTGTAAAGTCATCATCAAATATTCAGCCAGCATGAAGTGGTGCGTTACGTCCTCACATCAGCAAAGGACTCTTTGACCCCTTTCCCCCTCTTGAATCCCAACTACAGAGTATGGAATACCTGTTAGGCATTTATCGGATAGAATCTTTCCTTTGATTATTACTTATCCCCACCTGCTAGCCTGTGGAATTCCTATAATAAGTCCGGGGAAACCTATCCAATTTGTTACAACTGTACAGGATGGGGAAGCACTTAAGTGAATGTGACTGTTTATTCCATGTGCCTTTGTCCAATGCACCAACTGCTACTGCGTCCCTGTGGCGCCTCACACCTCATGCATTTGCCTACTGGAGGAGTGTGTCTCTGTTATTGTGGATATTCAGGCTCTTTGTGGTATTTAATGGCACACACCTTACCATGAGACCCCTAACAGCACCTCCATCTTCTCAATTGCGGGGTGGAATGAACCAATCTGGGACAGTAATCACATTTCTTACTGAAAGACTCACCACTTTTTATTGAATTGCTTTCACCCTAAGAGCCCAGTGCGACCGTAGTTTGCAGCTATGGACTAACTATACTTTCAGGATTGTCAAAAAGACAGGCCTGCATCATATTGGGAAGCCCCCTTCATTATCTAAACTAAACCTGAATATTATTTTTGTCAGCCATGGCAAAGTGACTAACTTCATTGTTCTTAATGAAATAGGTAATTCCTGTGCTGTAGCTGATAGGTCAGTTTTCATAACTACTGTTCCCTGCCCAACTACTTGGGAATGGGGCTGGGGTTTCCCTACTAAACGTTCAGTTTGACCTGTATTCTGCGCGCATTGGAGAGGTGGTATGGCTTTGGGTAACAGTAAAGTCCCGCTTCTGGCTTACACATTTCTCAGTACCTTTTCCTGAGGAGGATCTGCAGGAATTATTAGCCATCCAAATTGAAACTACCTTATTTATGGTCTAACCCGCTTGGGCAAGGAGACCGTTTGGACTTAGCAGGAGGTAAGGATATGCTCTTAGAATTACATCTATCCCCTCAGCAAAACCGATATGCCCTCGACTCCCAAAACGGCAAAGAGGTTCAGGCTTGTTGCATAGTAAAGGGCAAGTGTATGATGGGGATTACTGACCTCCTAGAGAACATTACCAAGCAGGTAGATAACATCTGCAACTTTGACAATCAAATGATAGAAGCCACTGCATGGCGAGATGATGTGGGCTGCTCCATCCACGAGTGTCCCATGAGAGTAATATGGTGTGGGATGGTATAGCCCAGAGTGTCCCCCTGACAGTGACATGGTGTGGGATTGTATAGCCCAGAGTGTCCCCCTGACAGTGACATGGTGTGAGCTGATGTAGTCCAGAGTGTCCCCCTGACAGTGACGTGGTGTGGGCTAGTATAAGCCGGAGTGTCACTGTGTCACTGACTTGAATGGAGTGTCATTGAATCATAGAGTGATCGAGCATGGGAACTGGCCCTTCGGCCCAAACCTGTCTGTGCTGACCACGCTGCCCACTCAACTAATTTGAACCATATCACTCTCAACCCTTCCCATCTATGCATCAATTCATTTGTTTTACATGTTGCTCTTGTACCTGCTTCAACCACTTTTTTCTGGCAGCCCATTCCATTTCAAAAACATTCTCTGCATAATGAAGTTGCCTCTCTGGTCCTTCTTAAATCTTTCCCCCTCACGTAAAAAAAAAATGCCCTGTAGTTTTCAGTCTGTAATCTCTGGGAAAATGACTCGATGCATTCATCCTATCTATGGCCCGCTTAATATTATGCATCTCCATAAAAACACCCCCTCATTCTCCTACATTCCAAGGGATGATATCCGAACCTGACCCACCCCTCCTTATAACGCTGGCATATTAGTCCTGACAACATTCTTGTCAAACTTCTTTGCACTCATTTCAGGTTAACAGGATGACCAAACCTGTACACAATGCTCGAAGTGTGGCCTCATCAACGACTTACAGAATGGTAGCATAATGTCCCAACTCCTATATTCAATGCTTTGATAGTTGAAGGCCGACATGCTAAACGCCCTCTTTACCGTCCTTTCTACCCGTGACGCCTCTTCCCGTGAAATATGGACTTGTGATCCGAGGTCCCTCTGTTACACAACATTACTCAGAATCTAACCATTTACTGTATAGCTCCTATCTTTGTTTTACTTTCCAAAGTGTAACACCTCCGACTTATCTGTATTTAATTGCAGTTGCCAATCATCAGTTCACTTCCCCATCAGATTAAAATCCCTCTATTATTTCTGATAATGTTCATCGCTATCATCGATACCTCCTAATGGTATCATCCATAAATGTAGTAAACTTCTTGGGAGTACGTGGAGTATGTTGTGCAGTTTTGGGCCCCTTATCTCAGAAGAGATATACTGTCCTTGGAATGTGCTCAGAGGAGTTTCACGAGAATGGTCCCAGAATGAAAAGCTTGACATATGAGGAAACTTTGAGGACTTTGGACCTTTACTTAATGGATTTTAAAAGGATGAGAGGGGATCTAATTGAAATATACTGAATAGTCTGGACAGAATAGATGTTGTGAAGATATGTCCATTGGTAAAGTAGACGAGTACCCGAGGGCACAGCCTTAAAGTAAATGGAACAGCTTTTAGAACGGAGATAAAGAGAAACATCTTCAGCCAGAGAGTGGGGAATCCATGGAATTCAATTCTACAGAAGGCTGTGGAGGCCAGGTTACTGAGTATATATAAGATTGAGATGGACAGGCTCTTAATTGTCAAGGGGATCAAGGGTTGTGGCGAGAAAGCAGAAGAATGGCGTTAAGAAACTTATGAACCATGACTGAATAGTGGAGCAGACTCGATGGGCTGAATATTTCAATTTCTGTTCCTATGTCTTATGGCCCACATCAGGCCTTGTATATTCACATGCAGAACATTTATGTAAATAACAAATAACAAAGGTTTCAGCACTGACACCAGTGGCACTAATTATAGACCTCCAGTCTGAGAAACAATCTTCAACCATCACCCTCTGCTTCTTACCATTGAGCCAATTTTGAATCCAATTAGCTAGCTCTCTCTGGATCGCAAATCACCTAAACTCACTGACTAACCTGCCGTATGGGACCTTGTGAATCGTTTTACTAAAGTCCATATATAGATAATCCATTGTCCTTCCCATATGTATTCTCGCGGTTATCTCTTTGAAACAATTTAAAAGATTTGTCAGACATGATTTCCCGCATACTAATCCATGCTGACTATTTCTAATCAGACCTTGAATTTCCAAATGTTGGTTCATCCTGTCTCTCATAATCGTCTCCAACAACTTGCCTAACACTGATGTTCCACTCACTGACGAAGAGCTCCCTGGTTTGTCTTTGCTACCTTTCTTAAACAATGGAACCACTCCAGTGGCAAACGATGAAGCAAAAACCTGTGCAATTTCTTTCCTAGCCTCCCATAACATCCGACGATGGACATATTCTTGCCCAGGGGATTTATTCACCTTATTGTGCTTTAAGGTAGAAAATGCCTCCACTCTCTTAATATGCATGCAGATCAAAACATTCCCACTTGTTTTCCTTATTTCCTTAGTATGCATCATTTGCTCCTGAATAAACATGGAGGAGAAATATTCATTAAAGAATACCCCCCCCCCCCCCCCCCACACACACACACACACAAGGACAGCCATGCTCATCAGTAAGGGGACCTATTCTATCCTGAATCATGCTTCTACTCTTAATATGACTAGAGAACCTCTTGGGATTATCTTTCACCTTTTCTGAGAGATCCATGTCATGTCCTTTTTTCAGGCTTGAGATTCCCCTCTTAAGGGTGCTTCTACACTTTGTGTAGTCATCTAAGGATTGACTTAAGCCCGATATCTTAAACCCAATATATGCCTTCTTTAATGTCCTTACCAGATCCTCAATATGCCTCGCCATCCAAGGATCAGGATCCCCCTCAACCACTGTCTATCTAATGAAAATAATCCTTATTTGTTCAATCTTTCTTCATGGCTGGCACCCTACATACCAGGCAACATCCTGGTGAACCTCCTCTGCACCCTCTCCAAAACCTGCACATCGTTTTGCTAGTGTGGCGACCAGACTGTATGCAGTATTCCAAATGTGGCTGAATTAAAGTCTTATACAACTGAAACACGACCTGCAAACTCTTATATTCAGTACCCGATCCAATGAAGGAAACCATGCCGTACACCTTCTTCACCACTCTACTGATCTGCCTTGCTACCTTCAGCGAACAATGGACCTGAACACGTAGATGTCTCTGTACATCAATTTTCCCCAATACTTTTCTATTTACTGTATAGTTTGCTCTTGGATTGGATCGTACAAAATGCATCGCCTCACATTTGTCCAAATTGAACTCCATCTGTCATTTCTCTGCCTATCTCCCCAATCTATCTATATTCTGCTGTATTCTCGGACAGTCCCCTTCACTGTCTACTACTCCACCAATCTTAGTGTCATCTGAAAACTTGCTAATGAAACAAGCTACATCTTCCTCCAAATCATTTATGTATACCACAAAAACCAATGTCGCAGCAAGGGCCCCTGTGGGACACTACTGGTCACAGATCTCCATTTTGAGAACCTCCCTTCCATTATTACTCTCTGTCTCCTGTTTCCTAACCAGTTTTCTATCCATCTAGCTAGAACACGCATGCAACTTCACCTTCTTCTTCAACTTACCATGGGGAAATTTATCGAATGCCTTACTAAAGTCCATCTGTATGACATCTATATCCCTTCCCTCATCAATCAACATTGTCATCTCTTCAAACAATTCTATTAAGTTTGTAAGCCATTACCATACCTGCAGAAAACCATGCTACCTAGCACGGAGAAGTCATTGTATTCTAAATGGGTATATATCCTATCCCTCAGTATCTTCTCCAGTAGCTTCCCTACCACTGACGTCAGGATCACAGGTCTGTAATTTCCTTGATTATTCCATAAACAACGAGACACCATTAGCAATTGTCCATTCCCCAGGGACCTCCCCCGTGTTCAAGGACGCTGCAACAATATCCATGAAAGCCTCAGCTCTCTCCTCTCTCGCTTCCCTCAGTAAGCTTGGGAAAATCCCATCCAGACCTGGGGACTTGTTTTTATTGATGTCTTTTGGAAAACACACCACTTCCTCCCTCCTTATGCAGACTTGACAAAGAGTAATCAAAGATCTATCCCTAACCTCAACATCTACCCAGCCCCTCTCCTTGGTGAATATCGATGCAAAGTACTCATTAAGAATCTCTCCCGATTTCTCTGCCTCCAAGCATATCTTTCCTGTTTTGTCCATGAGTGGGCCCTTTCTCTAGCTACCCTCTTTCGCGTTTTATGTGACCAAAATGCTTTAAGGTTTTCCTTAATCCTGCTGGCTAAGGACATGTCATGACCCCTTTTCGCCCTCTTAATTCCTCACTTCAGATCGGTCCTACATTCACAATATTCTTCCTAGGCCTCCTATATCTTCGTTCACCTAGATATTATGTACTCATTCTTTTTCCTTTTAGTTAGTCTCACAATATCACTTGTTATCCATGGTTTCCTAACCTTGCCATTTCTATCCATAATTTTCACAGGAACATATCTCTCCTGAACACTAATTAACCTCTCCTCAAAAGCCTTCCACCTATCATTTGCGGATTTCCCTTCAAACAGCTGGTCCTAATCCTCGTTCCCCAGCTCTTGCCGAATTTTGCTATAGTTGGCCTTCCACCAGTTTAGCACTCTTCATTTAGGACCACTCTCATCTTTCCCCATGACTATTGTAAAACTAAAGTAATTGTGATCATTATTCCCAAAGTAATCCCCCACTGTAAATTACACCACCTGGGCGGGCTCAGTTGCCAACACCAGGTCTGGCATGGTCGCTTCCCGTGTTGAACTGTTTCTACACTGCTCTAGAAAACGCTCCTGGATGGTCCTACAAATTCTGCTCCATCTAGACCTCTAACACTAAGTGAATCCCAGTCAATTTTGGGAAAATTAAAATCTCCTATCACCACCATCCTGTTGCTCCCACATCTTTCTGTGATCTATCTACACATTTGTACCTTGATCGGTGTCGGGAGGCCTGTAGTACAAGCCCAGCATTGTTACTGCACCCTTTTTCTTTCTGAGCTCTGCCCATATTGCCTCACTGCTCGAATCTTCCATGGGGCACTCCGTCAGCACTGCTGTGATATCTTCTTTGACCAGTGATGTTTGTCATCCACCCCTTTTACCTTCTTCTCTACCCCACCTGAAGCATTAATGTCCTGGGATATTTACTTGTCAATCACGCCATTCCCTCAACCAAGTTCAGTAACAACAATAACATTATATTCCCAGGTACTATTCCAAGCCCTCCGTTCACCTGCCTTACGTTCTTGCATTAAAACGACAAGTTCCTCTGTGTTCATCCTCCGCTTCCTGCCTCCTCTTCCCCTCAGCCATGCTGAATTCATTATCGAGTTTCTTAGGCTTTAGTTACTACCTCCTTTCTTTTCACTAAACAGATTTGTTACCCGATCCCCTGCCACATTAGTTTAAACCCTTCCCAACAGCGTTTGCAAATGCACTCCATCGAACATTGGCTCCAGTCCTATCCAGATGTAGACCGTCCAATTTGTAATAGTCTCACCTCCCCCAGAATCGGTCCCAATATCCCAAAAATCGGAACCCCTCCATCCTGCACCATCTCTCAAGCCACACAGTCTTCCTGATTATTCAATCATTCCTACGCTGACTAGAGCTTGACAATGGTAGCAATCTTCCGAGGTCCTACATTGTTAAGTTGGTTCCTAACTCCCTAACGTTTTCTTGTAGGACCATTGCAATGGCACATTAATGTGGGGAGAAATCATTCAGGCACATAAAGTATCAGGGATGCTATATTAGACTGATGAATGGACTCTGTAACTCCAAATAATAATGATCTTGTTCATGTTGATCATGTTTTATGAATGTCCTGCGCATTATAACCTGCAGGCCTTACTATGTCCACATTTATTTTTCACCCTATGATCTGTGCGTCCTTGCTTACTGTCATCTGCCTGTACTGCTCATAAATAAAGCTTTCACTGGCCTTAGGCACATGTGACAATAAATCTAATAAATTAATCATTTCTCACCCGAACAGTGTCTCCTTCAGAAATATGTGATCGTCGCTAATCCTCACGTTTCAGCGCAATCATCCCTCTTTGTCTCCTAGCACGACAGATTAAATACTCAGTTCCATCACTGTCTCCTCATGGAGTCATCATCTCATGGATTAGACTGCTAATACTTGCTTCAGTAGTGCCTGTGTTAATGAGATCGTGCCTTATAAAGAAGATCATACCTCTTCACAGTGCCCCAAATAATCTCTCATCAAGACCCTACAAATACGGGAAGACGGCTTTACTTATGCACTTGAATCATATTACAATGAAGGGCAGCATACAATATAAGACGCCAATACTTACGGCCTTTGATGTGCTATTTTTGGTGACTCATGATCAAGGACATTCAGGTCCTTTTGAAAAACAACACTTCTCAAACTTGTACTATTTAATCAATACAAAATGCGATGCATGCTGTTTATCTCTCATATCCAAATCATTTCTATGCCTTGCAAATTGTTGTGGTTCAAACAATGAAACTTGTGTTATCCCATGAGTAACTGCCTTCAGTCCATAAAAGTGCAAGAAGCACTGTATTGCTTCCACTGACCAATTCTCAATCCATGTGGCATATCCAGATCACTCCGTCTGCAACTTACCAATGTTCTCCAACTTCCTTTGCTCACTTGTTAGCAACAATGAAAAAAAAGTATTCTGCAAATTCAAATACACCACTCGCCCTCTTTCCCTCTTGTGGATGTATCAACTAACACAAACTCCACAGGTTGCTCAACAATGATTTCCGGTTTCTAAGTCTAAGCTGACTGTACCAAGTCGCATCATGATTTCCCAAGTGTCGAGTTATAAAATTTCTCATAAAAGGTTCTAATATTTTCCTCAGACCTAACATCATGGTACCCATTTTATTTTCGCTCCCACTCCGGTTTTAAATATTTAAAATTACAAGAATTACTTTCCAGTCTGCAGGAACGATAAATTCCAAAGTCTAACGAACTTTGGAGGGTAATCAATACTGCTTTCTTGTCGTTACAACGTTTAAATGACATTTGGATAAGTACATGAATAGGAAAGGTTTGTACGGATATGGGCCAAGCGTGGGCAGGTGAGATTAAGTTAGTTTGGAATTGGAAGAGTCAGCATGGATTGGTTGGACCGAAGCATCTGTTTCTGTCCTGTATGTCTCTATAACTCATTCACTAGCTGCAATGCCACTTCCCTGAAAACTCAGATGGAACTCATTTGGTGCAGTAACTTGCCAACCGTCAATTCAATTAGTTTTTGAGTAAGTTCACTTTATTAATTCGAATCATGTTCTTATTTTCACCAGTCAATCTGTCCCATATTATTTCTAGAAGATTTTCGGTACCTTCCATTATGGAGACAGGACGAAGGTATTAACCTCAGCAGCAGGCAGAGATGGATTCCGTCACTGTCTGAATACATCGGAACACTGCAATTGGGAGATGATGGACGTGACACCCACTCCTGCTCAGAAAGTTCTAGAATCAAGACAGTTCAATGAAACTGTCACTTCCTGGTCACTGACAGCATAGTCCTCTACCTCGTGTGAGGTTACAGATTATACTGAAAGTCATTTTAGAATCAAACTGACTTCACACTTTGCACCTGGCATAGGTCCAAGTCGAGGTAAAAAAAAGTTTGTAATCAAAATATGTGTAACGAGAAGTGTTGCCAGAAAAGAATTGCAACTGGAAAGGTGTGGATGATGGTTTATTCAGAAACAGTGTTGAGGCAGAAGTGAAGGCTGGGGATATTGTGAAGATGGGAGTGGACTAGTTTTTTGGTAGACGGAATATTGAGATATAAATCAGTTCAGGATAAAATGGGGTAATCGTGGTTATGAACACTTTAGTTTCTCCTCAGATGCTTGTAAGCGAGGGATATGAAATTCATGGTATAGAAATGGAAATTGTGATTGAAAGCGAAGACAATATTTTGGATCTTTGCCAAATATACACGGCAGAAAAAACGATGACATTCACAACGGGTTAGAGAATTAGTAAATGGGCACAGATCGACTCAACAGGAATACCAACAATAGCGAGGATGTGGTAGTAACCTGCCTGAATAGTCATCATTAGACAGCTTCAATCGAGATGTTGTTACTACACCGGAGTGTCCTCCACCACAACAACTTCCAATATAAAAACTGATTCTGGGCACAACTGCCCCGAACATACATAAGAAATACGGATTTCCCTGGATTTTACTTTCACAGCTCTTACCAGTTAATTGTTTATCGTTTACACAAGGCAATTCTACAATCTGTTTGTAAAGACGCAAACATCTTATTGCATAATTTGTATGCCTTTTCCTTTTGAGATGTTTTGTAGCCTTAGAGCAAAAGTAAGTGTTCGGTTTAAAATTGACCTGTTTATTGGGATTCAAGGGTCAGGACAGTACGTATTTTTCATGGGTTAATAAACAGAAAGGAATAGAAGACAGTAGCTGTGGAGACTGATGAGGAGCCAAGTGACATCCCCACCAGTCCCCAATGTCTTCTTGACAGTGAGAATAAAATAAAATGCAGTGAAAGAAACAGAATATATTCGGAAGAAGAAATGGCAAGTGACAATGTAAACAAAACAGAATCATTTCAAATGGAATGGCTGAACAGTGATTGGTGTGTGTGTGTGTGTGTGTGTGTGTAGATAGATAAGATTGTTCATATGTGTGCAACATATTCAGAATGAACAAGAGAGACATACTTAACAAACATGATGCATGTGATGTACAAAATTTATAAAATATTAATGTTATTTACTCTTCATCTGAGATATTTTGTTCGCCTTCTCTCAACGTACCGTCTGCCTCCTGCCCCTTTCTGGCATTCCCTGATCTAATCTTTCATTCTTATCGGATGGCTGTTATAAATTCATATTTCTGGTGCTCCAACTTGTTTCAGTTAATCCATTTTCTACCAGGAAACATATGCTGGGTTCTGTCAACAGTTGGTGCCTGTCATATTGATGGAGATAAAAGTTCTGGCATCAAATCCAGGATTTCAACAGATTAACCTGTTGCACATATACTGTATAAAGGACCACTGCGCACAGGAATTGTCAAACCAAATAGGGAAGCACATCTAATTCGACCAATCATGTAGCCATCTCTATTTTTACATCTCCACGTCTATATTCTCTCTCTCTGTCTTTCTCATTCCATCTAGTTAATAAATTCTCCAATCGTTTTTCGTGTCCCATGTCTCAAACGTCCCTCTTTCAGTTTACATCTATTGCTCACTTTTCGATGAGATGCCTTATAATTGAGTAATGGTGGCGTTGTCCAGAGTTAGTTGGAAGGGGAGCTGAGCACGGGAATATGGTGAAGCAGCAATGACAGGAGTTTCTGGAGATAATTCAGCAGCACGTCAGAAATTCATCCCAAGTAAGAATGAAGATATTCAGCGGAAGGCAAGGCAACCGTGCGTGATAACGAACTCAGGGACAGCATAAAAGTAAAAGAAAATGCGCACAGTGTGGTGAAGATTATTGGGAATCTAGACGATTACAAAGCCTATAAATTCCAGCACGGATAACTCAGAACAGCAAATGGCAGCAGAGGGAGAAATATGATATTATGCTTCTTAATCATGTAAAAGAACATTGAAAGAGATGTTTAGTCATATAACAAGGAAGACAGGGAGAAAAGAACAAAGAAAGCAATGTTGAAAAATAAAGCTTGAATAGTTATGGGAAGCAATGGAATGGCAGAGGAATTGAATACATTGCAACAGTCTTCACGGTGGAAGACACCAGCAAAATGTCAGAACGTCAAGACAGTCAGAGGGTAGAGGTGAGTATAGTGACCACCAGTAAGGAGAAGGAGCTTGGGAAAGTGAAGTTGGATCAATCAGTGAGACTAGTTGGAGAACACCCCGTAGTTCTAAAGAGATGCCAAAGGTGATTATGGAGGCATTGCTGGTGAGCTTTCTGGAAATTTTGGAGAGCGGGAGGACTGGTAAATGTAAGGAGAGAGGGACACAGAAGACAGGAAATTACAAATGCCCAGGCAAGTTGAAACTGATGTATAGAAGGACTAAATGGAATAGATGCGCAGAGTATAAGTACAAGGAAGTTGTGAAGCACATTGGACGTGGTGTGATTAAGCTTCAGCATAACAAGAGTTACATTTACAATGCTATTGCGAACAGCAGACTTGAAAGTAGGGTTTAAACAAAGGAAATAATTTCGAAGCAGACAGGAGCATTCGTGACAAAGAGACTGTTTCCTTGACCCTGTAGTGAGAATGTTGAGATAAGCTTGTCAGTAAACAGCTAAAATAAAATAAAATGTATAAAATGCACAACAAAATATGTTCCTGCGGATATAGCAATACATATGAAGCTGAAAAAGCAGAGAAGGTCAGACAGCATCCTAGGAACAGGAAATTCAACGTTTCAGTCTGAAAGCCTTCATCAGGATTCGGCCGGGGAAGGGGAGCCGGGAAGTAAATAGAGGGAGGGGCGTGGGGCTGAGGGAAGCGTAGATGGGCTGACGAAAAGGGATGCAAGTAGGGGGATAATGTGATTGGTCAGTGGGAAGAGTACATTGGATATGCGAATAGGAAGATGGACAGCTTAGGTCAGGTCAGGGAAGGGGAACATGAAATAAGGCTGTGGGTGGAGAGATTTTGAAGCCAGTGAACTCAGTATTGAGACCAGTGAACTGTAAGCTCTCAAACGGAAAGATCAGGTTATGTTCCCTAGTTTCTATTTGGCCTCACTCTGATAGTAGAGGAGGCCAAGGATGGACCTGTCGCTGGATGAGCAAGGGTGGGGGAGGTGGGGCGGTGTAAGTGAGTAATTTAAATGAATGGCAACTGGAATGTAGGGTTGGTTAGAGCGTGCAGAGAGTAGATGTTCCATGAATATGTCCCTGAAACTCCCCTTGGTCTCCCTGATAGATAGGAGACCACATCGGGAGTTGGAGGTATGCTTGGTGGGGCAGGATCAGGCTCTGTATGGAGCACCAGTGCGCTGAACGCAACAACCAACCCGACTTTCCAGTTACGTTCCATTTTAATCCCCCCTCCAACTCATCTGGGGACATGCTCATCCTAAAGAAGAAAGTGAGGACTCCAGATGCTGGAGATCAGAGCTGAAAATGTGTTGCTGGAAAACCGCAGCAGGTCAGGCAGCATCCAAGGAGCAGGAGAATCGATGTTTCGGGCATTAGCCCTTCTTCAGGAATTCCTGAACAAGGACTTATGCCCGAAACGTCGATTCTCTTGTTCCATGGATGCTGCGTGACCTGCTGCGCTTTTCCAGCAACACATTTTCAGTACATGCTCATCCTTAGCATGTCCACTGTCAGAGGAACACGACCTGAGAGTTTACCTTTGAAGCTGATTGCCCAATGGCCTCAATATTGACTGCAAAAGCTTCAAAATCCCTCCATACGCGGCCTTATCCCATGTCCCTTCTCCCTGAGCAGACCCACCTGTCCATCTTCTCACTCACATATCCGCTCCACCCTTCCACTGACCAATCACAGTAACCTCGTAACTGCATGCATACACCACCATCATGCCGACCCTTCGCCCTTCCATATCCCATCACACCATTTCTGGGCTCCCCTCCACCTCACCAGTCCTGACGAAAGGTCCAATATCAAAATATTGCCTTTTTGCTCCTCTGATTCTGCCTGGTCTGTGTTTCTCCAGCTCCACGTTCATTAACTCTGGCCTCTCGCACCTGTAGTGCTTACTCCCTCCAAGTTGTGGAACTATGTAGTCTACATATAAGAGGACATACACTTGGAGATTTGAAAAGATCGTTAACTTTTTACTCATTTCTTAACAACCCAACACATATCTTCCAGAAGAAGCAGCGTTTCACTTGTAATCTTTCAATCCAATCTCCTGTCATTGCTGTTCACAATTCAGTCTCCTTTAAATTGGGGAGATCACACAGAGACTGCACTGAGGAACACTCCCATTCTGTCTGTTGGAAGAGCCCTGACCGTCTCTTTGTTTCCCATTTCAAAAACCTACCTTGCTCTCATGCTAACATTTCAGTCCTGGGCAGCTGCAATGCTCAAATGAAGCACAACCCAGGCTCGAGTAACACCTCACATTTCACTTTGGTACGTTACAGCCTGTAGGAGTAGGTAGTCAATTCCATAACTTCACAGCATGACGCCTTTATGGCTGTTCTCAAGTCTTTATACATTCCTTCTCTTGGTCTCCCAATGAACTTGCCCTGTTTATGAATCATTTGTCTTGCATTCAATTAAGGAACCCAATGTCCCCCTTTACAATCTAATGTATACTTACTTTACATTTGATTCTCTTTTACCACAAACAAAAGTCCATTCGTCAGTGGCATTGCGCTTCCACACTGTTTCCCGTCACGCCTCCACTACCTCTGGTAAGGGTTGAAAAAGACCTTTTACAATCCTTTTCTGTTCTGAAGAAGTGTCACACTGGACTTGAAACGCTAACTCTGTTTCTCTGTCTCTGCAGATGCTGCAGATCTGCTGTGTTTCTCCAGAAATGAACAAAACACATTTTCAATTAAACAAACAACTGTTGATACCGGAAATCTGAAACCAGAACAAAAAAAGAATCTGTGAGCCTTGAAGAACGATCACTGGAACCAATGATTAACTCTACTTTCACTCCACAGGTGCTGCCAGACCTGTTTAACTTCCCCAGCAATTTCTGTTTTTCAAAGATGAGTGTCAGCGTTGCTCAAACCCTCTGTCCAACCTGGAGCGCCATATACCAGGAAGTGCAAGATAACAAAAGATGCACAAATTCATTGGTTCTGAAACTATGTAAGGCTGGCATCACTGACACTACAGAGCTCCTACTCTTAGGGAGAGAAACAGCGGGAGATGTATTCACTCTAAACACAGAAGGTAGCACATACTGGAAGGGAAAGGATTCAGATGAATATATTAAAGCGTGTTGACGAATGAGACAAACTGTAAGTGTGACACCATGGAGAGACCCTCAATGGAATTAGAATATAAAATTGGACGTGTACCACATCAGAAACCAGAGTAGGTCACATGGCTGATGGGTGAATGAGTCTCGGTGTGAACTGGGGAACAGGCAGCAGAACTGTATGAGAGATATTGCAGCTCAAACCGTGTGTTCCATGTGATGCTGTAAACCACAGCCAGAACAGAAGTAGAATTATATAAAACTATAATCTAACTTTTGGCCCTGGATAATCCCTCAGTCTACAATTACCCCAGCCTCGATATCGGAAAAGGGATTGGGAAACACAGTCCTGTCGACCCTGCAGAGGCCTCCTTCCTAACATCTCAGAGCTTGTGACAATATTTACAGAGCATTCCCACAGATTGAACAGAAACCTCAGGAAAGGAGTATGTCATTCAACACAGTGAGCCTCCACGTTCTCATCATGGCCGAGGATCTCCTCAATGCGTTTCCCCTACAGCAGACTGAGATATATTGCAATTGATTCATTCAACCAAATGTTTGAGATGTTTACGAATAGCTAGGACCCAAGGACGTATTCCTGAGATACCCCACGAGTCTTCGTCTCCAATAAAATGGTCCTTTTATTCCAGTGTTTCTGGTCCAAGGTCTGCTTTGCTGGAGCTTGTGCACTCTTGCATGCTTCCTTTTTCTTATTTTCTCCCCCACTTTTCTCTCTGTAACGTACTGACTCAAGCTGGACCCAGGGTTTGAACCTCAAGCTAAGCGCAGTGCGGAGGAGAGTGAGTCTTTACTTATTTTTCAAGACCAACCACAGGACCTGGAATTAGCAGCTGCTACATCAGCAGAGGCAACGTGGGTGAGATAGAGCCCAGCAGCAAACGGTGATTCCTGAGGATTAGAGACTTGTTGCTGATTGGGTCCTACTGATTGTTGATTGGTGGTGATGAAGCAGATAGTGGAAGGCCATCATGGTAACATCAATGATGTGGGTCTAGCAGTAAGAGACATGTCTCTGACATTGGAACGGTCTGGCACAGGGGGCAACGAGCCGGTGATGGAGGAGTATCTGCCCAGTGGAAAAGATGGTGCCTGAGGATCAGCATCTTCAATGTTGCTGGGGTCTTGTACAGATGGTGATGTAGCTGTGATGGAGGGATTTGCTTGCAGCGGTGGTCGATGGTGAGGAGCTGGCTCACAATGCATCAGCTCTCTTCAAGCTGTATCCTTTTTATTCCATTTTCTTCAATTATTCAAAATGGCACCACTTTGTGGCAATAAGTGGACGCTTTTCGCTGTATTTTATTATATTTATCCTGTAAAATAAACCTGGTCATAAAACTTTTATCAAAAAATCAAAACTTTTACTCACTCTTTCCTGCCAGCTGTCCCTTTCTGAAACCATGTCCAAATATTCGCCATAATTCCATAAGATTTGATTTTGCACACTGGGCTTGGGACTTCATCAAAAATCTTTCTGAAAATCGCCCTCGTAGTCTTACCCTTCCCAATTACCTCTCCCTCAGCCTTCTGTGCTCCAAAGTAAACAACCCAAGCTTATCCAGCCTCTCTCCATGGCTGTTATGTCCATCCCAGGTTACATCCTGGTGAATCTCCTCTGCACCACTCCAATACAATTACATCATTCCTGTAATAAGGTTTCCAGAACTACACACAATATTCCATTTTGGCCTAACCATAGACTTTATAGCTCTGACAATGTATATGTTGACGAATGAAGGCTGCGCCTATGGTTCCCGCTGCCTTATTAACTAATCTATTAACCTCAGTCAAAAAGTGTGTTGCTGGAAAAGCACAACGGATCAGCCAGCATCCGAGAAGCAGGAAAGTCGATGTTTCGAGAATAAGCTCTTCATCAGGAATGTGACCGATCATTCCTGATGAAAAGCTTATATTCGAAACGTCGGCTCTCCTGCTCCTTGGATGCAGCCCAACCGACTGCTTTTCCGGAACTACACTTCGTGATTCTGATCTGAAACATCTGCAGCCCTCACTTTTTCCCTAACTTGTTAACCTGTGCAGTCACATTCAGGGATCTGTGGAGAAACACCTTCTGAGCTTCCTAGTGAGCTGCCATTCATTGTATACTCCGATTTTTGGTTCCTTCTTCCAACGTACATCACCTCATATTTATCAGGGTTACTATCCATCTGACCATCTGACCATTCCATCTGCATCTTCCTGTAACATAAGGCCTTCCTCCTCACTGCCAACCACACGGCCAATCTTTGTGTCAAATACAAACTTAATTATCACACTGTCCCATCCCCCTACACATTCACATCTGAATCATTTATGAATGCCACAAATAATAAGGGACACAGCACTGATCCCTGTGGTACACCAGGGGACAGTGGTCTCCAGTCACACAAATAGTCTTTTTGCCTCCACCCTCTGTCTCCTGCCAATAAGACAATGTTTGATGTCACTCACTAAGTTACCCTTGATATCATGACTTTTTAAAAAAAAATCAGTTTCCCATATGGGCTTTGTCAAAGGCCTTACTGAAAAACCCTATAAACAACAAGCTCAAAAATATACAATAACATTCATTTGGTATGACTTCCCTCTAATGATGTCATGCAGATTATCCTTAATTAAACCTAAATAGAGATCAATTTTCTCCTTTCCTATTTTCTCCAGTACTTGCCCTAACACTGAACTAATACTTACTGGTTTACAGTTCTCCGTTCTATTTCCACCATCCTTCCTGTAATGTGGGACTGCATTAGTTGTTCTCCAGTCATCTGGCAGCTCGAATTTCCCTGTGGCCAGATTCGACTTCACAATTTGAGTCAAGGCCTTTTGTCCCTTGTCTCTAACAGCAGTCTGTGATACAACTCAACCAGACCTGGCAATCAGTCCAATTTTGTAACAGCCAAACCCTCCGATCTATGGTCACATCTTATATCAGTCTGTTTAAGATCTTCCCAATCCATCTTCTTGAATTCTGTCCCTGCAATCTCCTTCGACGAAGTAAAACAGATATGGAGCTCTCATGTAGAAATCGATCAATGTTCTCCAGCTTCACACACAGAGTGCTCCCTTGATCTCTAATGGGCCCTAGTTGTTTTCTGGTTATTCTTTTCTGATTGCTGTACGTGGAGAACATCTTGGGATTCTCCCTAACCTTGCCTGGCAACACATCTCCCTGCCCCTGCGTCGGTCCGTCTCTCCATGTGAACATTCTATGCTTCACTGCATTCTCCTTTCATTTTGGCAATCACAGGAGAACACAAACTGAGTTTCTCCATCAGTTAATCTTGCCTCTAGTAATATAGGCATGAAAGTAACTGTTTAGTTTCTCTGCAATTTCCTGGTTCTCTGCAAGAAATTATCTTGTGTGGATATTCACCATTCCACATGTGTCCTTGCCTTCACTTTCCTATCAAGTACCGAGAGAGGCGTTTGATCATCCTTATGCTTCTTGTACGTTTGCATTCTATTTTAAATTTCCTCATCAGTTCATTGGTCCTCAAATGTCTCTGACATATCGCCCACTCAACCATTACCACCGAGCCAGTCAAAATCAACCACCCAAGTATTCTGATCCCATTTTTCAGCACTTGCCCTTCGGCATCACAGCTGGATAATGCCAGGACAGTGAGCATTCACCAACGTGATGTCCTGTGCATGGGCACACTGTAACATTAATGTAGTGAGAGGTCCTTCAGTTCCTCTAGCTCTCCTCATTGATATGGGGACCCCACACAGGCATGTACATCACTGGAAATACTGCTATATTGAGAAAACACGGATACAGACGTCACCTCTCTGCTGAGAGAAAAAAAACATTCATCTCATCCTCAATATTTATCCTCTGTCACAGAATGGTGACATTGAGGTTGAGATGTTGGGAGATGATGAATATGTCAACCACTCCAGCATGGAAAGTTCCGGATCATAGAAGCTGAATGAAACAGTGACCCTCACAGCCACTGGCAGCACCATCCTCCCCCTGGTATGAAGCTGCAGTCGTGTTGATGGAGCCGACACCGCTTTGTGACTACCTCCTTGTTCAGTCAGTGTCCCCTCACACTCTGCTCCTGGGTTAAGTGGAGCTTGGGAAGCTGTTCCTGGAAACCCGGTGTGGATCCAGCAGACCCCTTTCCCCAGACACACTCACTCCATGGTTTCAGAGCCTCCCCTCTCTACAGCCTCTGCTCCATTTGTTGTTCATGTTACAGACCCAGATGCTGTAACTAAGTCCCCAGGCTCCATCCAGAGTTGGATCACCAAATACCCAGGTCTCCCTGAATGTCTGAGGTAGCTCACAGCACAACGTCCAGCGCCTCCACTAACTTTTCAATAACAGGGGTCAGTCAGAATATCCTCAGCTACAAGTATTATGGACATGGTCAGACTCATAGAAGATAGAACATAGAACATAGAAAAATACAGCGCAGTACAGGCCCTTCGGCCCTCGATGTTGCACCCACCGAAGCCTACCTAAACAACACTAGCCCAATAACCTCCATATGCTTGTCCAATGCCCGCTTAAATGACCATAAAGAGGGAGAGTCCACCACTGCTACTGGCAGGGCATTCCATGAACTCACAACCCGCTGAGTAAAAAATCTACTCCTAACATCTGTCCTATACCTACCACCCTTTAATGTAAAGCTGTGTCCCCGAGTAACAGCTGACTCCATAAGTGGAAAAAGGTTCTCACTGTCAACCCTATCTAAACCTCTAATCATCTTGTACACCTCTATCAAATCTCCCCTAAACCTTCTTTTCTCCAATGAGAAAAGTCCCAAGTGCCTCAGCCTTTCCTCATACGATCTTCCTACCATGCCAGGCAACATCCTGGTAAACCTCCTCTTCACTTGTTCCAATGCCTCCACATCCTTCCTATAGTATAGCGACCAAAACTGCACACAATACTCCAGATGAGGCCGCACCAGAGTCTTATACAACTGCAACATGACGTCAGGACTCCGGAACTCAATTCCTCGAACAATAAAGCCCAGTACACCATATGCCTTCTTCACAGCACTATTTACCTGGGTGGCAACTTTCAAAGATCTGTGTACATGGACACCAAGATCCCTCTGCTCATCCACACTACCAAGTAGTCTACCATGAGCCCAGTAATCCATCTTCTTGTTACTCCTACCAAAGTGAATGACTTCACACTTAGCTACGTTGAATTCCATTTGCCACCTTACTGCCCAGCTCTGCAACTTATCTGTATCGCGCTGTAACCTGCCACATCCTTCTTCGCTGTCCACAACTCCACCGACTTTCATGTCATCCGCAAACTTGCTCACCCAGCCTCCAAGCCCCTCCTCCAGGTCTTTGGAAAAATGACAAACAGCAATAGTCCCAAAACAGATTCTTGTGGAACACCGCTAGTAACTGCGCTCCAAGATGAACCTATACCATCAACTACTACCCTCTGTCTCCTTCCAGCCAACCAATTCCTAATCCAAACCTCGAATGCACCCTCAATGCCATACCTCCGTAGTTTTTGCATTAGCCTGCCATGGGGTACCTTATCAAACGCCTTGCTAAAATCCATATGCACCACATCAATAAGGTTTGTGAGGCATGACCTGCCCTTCACAAAATCATGCTGACTATCCTTGATCACATTATTCCTATCCAGATGTTCATAAATCCTATCCCTTACAATTCTCTCTTAGACTTTGCCCACAACAGAAGTGAGACTCACTGGCCTATAGTTACTCGGGCTATCCCTGCTCCCCTTCTTGAACAAGGGGACCACATTCGCCATCCTCCAGTCTTCTGGCACTATTCCCGGAGACAACGAC
Organism: Chiloscyllium punctatum; assembly: GCF_047496795.1. Classification (NCBI taxonomy): domain Eukaryota; kingdom Metazoa; phylum Chordata; class Chondrichthyes; order Orectolobiformes; family Hemiscylliidae; genus Chiloscyllium; species Chiloscyllium punctatum. The sequence goes on along the minus strand of NC_092766.1, from coordinate 48,195,402 downwards.
GACATAAAAATCAAGGCCAATGGCTCCGCTATCTCCTCCCTAGCTTCCCAGAGGATTCTAGGATAAATGCCATCAGGCCCAGGGGACTTATCTATTTTCATCCTTTCCAGTATTCCCTAGACCTCTTCCCTACGTACCTCAAGGCCATCCATTCTAATCACTTGTGACTCAATATTCACATCAGCAACAGTGTCCTGGTCCTGAGTGAATACTGACGAAAAGTATTGATTTAGTGTCTCACCAATCTCCTCCGCCTCCACACACAACTTCCCACAACTATCCTTGACTGGACCGATACCTACCCTAGTCATCCTTTTATTCCTGACATACCTATAGAAAGCCTTTGGGTTTTCCCTAATCCTACCAACTGAGGGCTTTTCATGTCCCCTTCTCTCTGCTCTTAGCTCTCTCTTTAGATCCTTCCTGGCTACCTTATAACTCTCAATCGCCCCAACTGAACCTTCACGCCTCATCTTTACATAGGCCGCCCTCTTCCCTTTCACAAGTAATTCCAATTTCTTATTAAACCACGGCTCCCTCACAAGACCCTTTACTCCCTGCCTGACTGGTACATACTTATCAAGGACACCCATTAGCTGTTTCTTGAACAATCTCCTCATATCATTTGTGTTCTTCCCTTGAAGCCTATTTTTCCAATCCACGCATCTTAAGTCATGCCTCACCTCATCATAATTTACCTGCCCCAAGTTATAACTGTTGCACTGCAGTGCACACTTATCCCTCTCCATCACTAGAGTAAAAGTCACCGAGTTGTGGTCACTGTTCCCGAAGTGCTCACCTACCTCCATTTCTAACACCTGGCCTGGATCAATACCTAGAACCAAATCCAGTATAGCCTCACCTCTTGTTGGCCTGTCTACATATTGTGTCAGGAAACCCTCCTGCACACATTGGACAAACACCGACCCATCTACCAAACTCGAGCTATAGCTTTCCCAGTCAATATCTGGGACTCTTTTGACTCCGTCAAAATATTTTAAGAAGGCAGCCTGGACCCTAACGTTTCCTTTTTTACGACGGAGATGCGAACTATTTGTTCCAGATGTTGCAACTGTTCACCCCACTCAATGTTAAGCAAAATGCAATCCATTCAAACGCTCCAATTAAAACACAATCAAAGAGAAGAACAATTGGGGAGAGCTTCTCTACTGGAACAAATATGCAAACAATAGATACAGTGCCTTCTACTAATTAACTGCGCTCATACGGAGAACCTTTTTCCGCGTATGGAGTCAGCTATTACAAGGGGGCATAGCTTTAAATTAAGGGGGGGTAGATATAGGACTGATGTTAGGGGTAGGTTCTTCACTCAGCGAGTCGTAAGATCATGGAATGCCCTGCCAGTAGCAGTAGTGGACTCTCCCTCTTTAAGGGTATTTAAGCGGGCATTGGATAGGTATATGGAGGATAGTGGGTTAGTGTAGGTTAGGTGGGCTTTGATCGGCGCAACATCGAGGGCCGAAGGGCCTGTACTGCGCTGTATTGTTCTATGTTCTATGTTCTATGTTCTATGTTCTATGTTCTATGTTCTATCCCATAAACACCGCCCCTGGCATAAAGATAAATTCAAAGACAGAATCTTCTGTGCAGTTCTCCAATCCAGGAAGAAGTAACTTTAAGAGAGTTTTCTGACAGAATAGCAATTGGGATCATGTATTGAAACTTCCACACCTTCTGGAAACCCAAGCAGCTTCTGAATGCTGCAGCAAAAACAAAACGAGAAGACCTGGTCTGGGAGAGCTGGCCACTGCCCTACCATTGTTACCAACGTTTTAGTCCAGCCTAAAGGCCTTCTCAGGTATTTACTTAAGGTATTTTCAGGCGGCAGTTCGGCATCTCTGTCTCTAAGACGTCTCCTAAAAAAAAACAAGAGAAAATAACCTTTTTAATGTGACAGCATCGTCACAACGTTCCGTTTGCAAAAATAAACACCAATATACAAAGATGGCCTCCTTTTAAACTCTTTATTCTTCCTGTTTTTGTAGACTACAATACATATATGTTGCATTGACACTAAGCATGCAAACATTCACAACCCCATTCTATTTCAATCAGTTTACTTCTGCTACAGAACGTCTCAGTTTTTCTTCATCCTAGTCTCGACAACTTGGTAGCAAGTACGGTTTCTTGTCCTGTCATCTGTGTAAGTTGGAATTGAATGTAAGTTGGAAGGCATTGTAGACTGGAAGTTTTTTCCCCTCAATTCCTCTAAAAATGTTCAGACGTTGTGATCAGGACAGAGATTTGTCTCAGACACGTTATAGGCAATTTAAATGCTGAAATGTAGTAACGCCAACACCAATCTCAAGGCCTCCTTCCCAGTTGTGAAATATTTCTTCTGAACCCTCTCCAGCTTAATAATATCAAGGTCAATAATATCAAAGTGAATAGTCGAGGTATTTTCTAAGGGTACGGGAGTCCAAAACTAGTGGACATAGTTTTAAGGTTAGAGGGGAAAATTTAAAAGTGACCTAAGGGGCAGCTTTTTCACTCAGAGTGTGGTGTGCCAATGGAATGAGCGGGCAGGGTGACCAGACTGGATACAGTATTCCAGAAGAGGTTTCACCAATATCCTGTATAACCTCAACATGACGTCTGACAAGTGTGTTGAACATACTTTTGACCACACTATCTATATGAGATGCAAATTTTAAAGAATTGTACCTGACGGCCTAGGTCACTGTCCTACAACAATTCCAAAGACCCTACTTTTAATTGTATAGGCCCCGCTCTTGTTTGATTTACTAAATCCAATTCCTCGCATGAATCCACTCTAAACACCATCTGCCATTCCTCAGCCCAGTGTGTGATATTACTACCTCCTCACCTTCCCTGTTTAATTTTAAAATTCCCTCCCCATCTCCAGGAGGCCTGCACACTCTGGCCTTGATTTTCACAAAGACCCTGAGCTTGGTTTACCTTGTGTGGTTAGGGGGATGAGGGATTGATTGCAGACACAGTCAGTGGGGGAGGAGAGGCTGGACAGTAATCAGCGCCTGATATCATTTCATGGTTCTAGGAAGAAGGCAGTCACACACGTTTTTGGTGGGTAATGCTGGTCAGTGTTTTGGGGCCAGAAATTATGCTCTTTCTCCGTCTCTGGTGTTCAGTAATAAATATCTATTTGATACCCTTCATTGTGCAGAGTGTGTCTGCAGGAATCCTTTCCCTAATATTGTAGACTACAGATAAAGCAATTAAAGGTGTCATCGTTAATTTTTATGGCATAGCACGTGCCACTCAACATCCTACAGTTGAGACAAATGTCTTGCACTTGTTTAACAATACGAAGCATTTTGTGTAGTTCAGTAATGCTAACCTGATTATAATAAATCCATACCGAGCTGAAAGCTGGCACTTAACATATGATCCAAAATCTGGGGATGGTAGTGTAGTGCGTAGTGTCCATGCCTCTGAGCCAGAGCTCTCGATTTGATTCCAGTTCCTGATCTTGTGTGGCAATGTTCCTATCTGTGGACTAAATGGTCTTAATTCAAGTTCTGCCTGTTGCAGACGTATGTCACAGCGTGTCAGAACAGACTGATGAACAAACACACAGGAGAATAATGTTACAGCTTTATGGGTATTGCCGAGTGGTGCTCGTGTCCTGCCTCCGGGCACAAAGGCCTTGGTGTAAAGCCACAGAAGTGTCTCAGGATGCATCTGAACAAAATGATTAAAATGGTTTTAGAATTGTGACCTGATGGAGACAGATGAGGTGTCAGTATTGAATTTGAGAATTTAGGCCCTGGATGACTGAAAACACAGCCATTCGTGTTAATTGGAGTCACATTTTGTAGCATAAGATGTTTATAAAATCGGAACGTTCATAGATAGGGTGAGTAATCAGGGTTTTCCCCCAGGTTAGGAGCGTCCAAAACCAGAGGGCATTGGTTGAAAGTGAGAGGGGAAAGATTTTGAAGAGGCCTCATGGGCATGTTTTCATGCAGAGGGTGGTGTGCGTATGGAATGAGCGGCCACAGGAATGATGGAGGCTGGAAAAAACTACAGCATGTAAAAGGCATCTGGATGCTGACAGACCTGCCGAGCTTTTCCAACAATTTCTGTCTTTGTTACAAAATGCATTCATTTTAACACAGGTATTCTGAATACATTAAACATTTCTTTTTTAATGACGCAGAGATATCTAAACATATGTTCAAATCAGCCGAGACCATTTGGTGCTCAGGGTATTGCTCTGTGTATGACAGCAGCAATGATGCACTTACATGGATCAGGGAATGTGATGAAGACATCGTTTGGACAATGTACAAGGAGACCTCACATGATCCAGTTTGGGAGAGGATAACATTACTGTGTGATTCAGCTCAGAGAGGGAGAAAATGTAATCTGCCCGAGAATGAACAGACTATTGAATTCTCTCTCCTTCATTGTTCCTTATCACAGCAATGTGTGCAAACGGTAATAAAAAGGTCCACAGTCATCGTTACCATTCTTCTTTTTGTAGAATTCCTGATGTGTGAAAACAGGCCCTTCATCCCAACAAGTCCATACAACTTTCCAAAGAGTAACTTTCGCAGACCTGTTCCCTTACTTTTACCCCTGACTAATGCGCCTCACCTAGAAATTCCTGAACACTATGGACAATTTAGCATGAACACTCCACCTAACCTGCACAGCTTTGGACTGTGGGAGGAAACTGGAGCATTCATTAGAAGCTCACACAGACAAGGGGAGAATATGAAAACCCCACACAGAGAGTCACCCGACGCTGCAATCGAACCCAAGTCCCTGGTGTCGTGAGGCATCAGTGCTAACCACTGAGCCACTGGACAATCCTGACCAGAATTCATTGGAATCTCATCACTGCCTAATGCAAAGGGAATTCTGCGAAATCCAACTGTTCCGGGATGAAATCCCATTATTCGCAATTTGTGTGAGAAGAATATCTTCAGAAGCAGAATAACATTTGGGACAATCTCTCAATTTTTCCTTTCGTCATGAGTTAGACTAATATGTCGACAACGTTCTTTCAACTTGAATTTACAGAGATTTTGTCTTTCAGTTGTGTGTGTGCGTGTATGTGTGTATGTGTGTGTGTGTGCACGCGCGCTCGTGCGCCAGTGTTTTTAGAAAGGGAGGTATCGATTCTTTATTTGCAATATCCAAACAGATTGTCATTCATCTTTCCTTCGTAGTTTGAGTAACATTGCTCTGGATCATAAACGTGCTATTTTAGCAGATTAAAGAAACTAGCCTGACGTGTTCCTAAAACTGACACTGACCCAGTCTGAGACTGATATCACCAACCTGGTTACATTTAACATTTGTTGCGAGCAGTGGAGGAGTGGGACTAGAATAGGAAACAGTGACCCAAAAAGCTGGGGAACTGTAGACCGCTAAGCCCGATGTCAGTGGTGGATAGGCTGTTGGTGGGGATTCTGAGGAATGGGATTGACATACGTTTGGGAATGCAAGGGCTGATCAGGGTAGTCAACGTGGCTTCCTGCATGGGGAATCATGTCTCATTAATTTGTCTGAGTTTTATGAAGAGGTGACAAAGAAGATTGATGAAGGCAGTTTGGTCGACATTGTCTATATGGACCTCAGCAAGGTGTTCATAACATTCCGATTGGTATACAGATTAGTAAATTGTGTCACATGGGATATAGGGGAAGCTAGTCACATTGGCTTGAAGGAAGAAGGGTATTTTTCAGACTTGAGGCTTGTGAGCAGCATTGTACTGTAAGAATCAGGACTGAGTTCACTGCATTTCATCATTGGATGTGAATATCGGGGCAATAGTTAGTAAGTTTACAGATTACATCAGTAAGGTGGTGTAGTAGATTACCTCAGAGTACAACGAGGCCACAATTAGATGGGACAAAGGGGCAAGGACTGACAGATGAAGATTAATTTAGATAAATTGCATTTTGGGAAGGCAAATCAGGGCAGAAGTTATGCACTTAATTGTAAAGTCCTGGGGAGCGTTGTGAAACAAAGGGACATAGGGCTGCAGGTACATTGTTCCTTGAAAGTGGTGTCGCAGGTAGACAAACTGGTGCAGAACACATTTGGCACATTTGCCTTAATCAGTCAGAGCACTGAGTATTGGGGTGGTGGTGGCATGTTGCATCTGTACTGGATGTTGGTGAGGCTATTTTAAGAATACTGTGTACAATTCGATTGTCTGCAGAAAAGATTTACACGGACGTTCCAGAACTGAAGGTTTGAGCTTCAGGGAGAGGTTGATTAGGTTGAGGTGCTTTCTCCTCAGAGGCTGAGGGGTGACATAATAGAGGATTATAAAATCATCAGGAATATGGATATTCTGAATAGCCATGTTCTGATCCCAGTATAGGGGAGTCCAGAACAAGAGGGCATAGGTTGAAGGCGAGAGGGCGAATGATTGAGAAGTGACCTGAAGATAAACGTTTCACACAGAGAATATTGTGTGTACAGAAAGTGCTGTCAGAGGAAGTGGTCGAAGGGGGTTCAATCACACATTTAAAAAGGGTCTGATAAAGGAGGGATATTGGCCAAATGCTGGCAAATGGGACTAAATCAGATTTGATAACTGATCGTAGTGAACAGATTGGACTAACGGGTCTGTTTCCGTTCTGCATGACTCTCTGATTCTATAAGAGGGAAGATGAAAAATTCTGAAAGGACCTTTCACCATGGAATTCTCTTCACTGGAAGTTTTTATCGTGCTTCTATGTTCTCATGGACTCAAAGCTGCGTTAGTTAATTATTTGACAGGGAAGTGAGGCACAGATAATTAAACACAGAGAGGAAAGTGGTGCTGAGACCATAACTTGATCAACCACAATTTTAGTGTCTGGTGGAGAAGGCTCAAAGTATCTAATGACCCACTCCTGCTCCTCAGTCCCATGTTTCTGTGTTCCATTCAGCCCGTCAAACTTGCTAGGCAGGAGCAGTTGGAGGCTACTTACAACTATAACCTGGTGCATAGAAACAGAGGAGACCATTCAGCCCTTCAAGGCTGTCACCAAGCTTTGATGTGATTTTGGAAATGTAATTGGAAAACCCAATTTGGGTATGAAAGAGGCCCGTCATCTCTCTTTACAGAGCTTCCCCTCTCTGAAACTTGTGTTTCATTTGTTGATCATGTTGTAGACCCAGATTCATTGTGAATGCAGACCCCATGCCTCACCCAGTGATGGCTCACAGAATCCTCTGGCCTCCTGACTGCAATACGCAGTAATTGCACATGCATGAAAATTACACTCACTAACTTTACAATTACAGAATGTGAGAACATCACAAACAGGAGCAGGGCTTTCAGTCCCCAAGCATGTCTTGTCCTTCACTAAGATCGTGGTTGATCTGCTCTTGCTCGCAAATCCTCTTTCATACCCAATTTTTCATAGCCCTCAACTCTCTGACAGGTCAATATCCATCTACATCCTCTACAAATACTTTTAGTCATCGAACTCCCCGAACACCCTTGAGGAGAGAAATCCTAACATTCAATACCACCTGTTTGAAGAAAACACTTGCTGCTCCTATATCATGGCCTATTGATATGAACAAAAGAGATTAACACAAGGGTAAAAATGACTGGCCCTGATATCAAGGCAGTGTTGACATCTGTTGATATCAAGGAGCTTAACAAAACAGGACTTAATGGGAATCAGAGTAAACTCTCCAGTGTTTGGAGTCAAACATGACATAAAGGAAGACGTTCATCATCTCAGTCCTGGGTCACCTCTGTGGGAAATCCTCAGGGTAGCTTCCTCTTCAAAAAGATCTTCAGCTGCTTCATCAATGTCTCCCTACCCTCACCATCCCCACCATAAGATCAGAAGTGGGGATGGTCACTGAAGATTCCACAATGTTCAGAATAATCTGACGCCCCCGTCAGGTCCTGAACTGGTCTGTGTCCATGTGCAGCAGGACCCAAACTCTATTGAGGCTTTTGCTTTTAAAGGGTCAATAACATTCCTGTAAAAAGATTGCCTGTCACTGCACATTGCCACAGTAAAATAAGAGTTCATTCCGCTGGTTTCACAGGAATATGAGAAAGTCATTCGGCCCATTCACACTATTGGAGAAGGACAGGGACAGCCCATTCAGTACCTCCAGCCTATTACTCAGGAAGAGAAGGAGTCTAGTGTGATGGACCACACAAAAGCTCCTCAACAATATTTGAAGGCATAGCCGAGGCTCTTACGTTTTCTTATTTTAAAGAAAATGTAAACTGTCGTTTCAAGATAGAGTGTGACTGGTCAAACTACTCGGTGTGATGCAAAATGCCATTTACTTTAACGCGAAAGATGAAATAAAACCAAAGAAAGAGGAATTTAGAATAACGTAATTCTATTGGACAAGTTAACAGAACAACAGATCTAGGAACTATTACTAATTCAAGTTTATGAGAAGATTTGTAGCTCGGGTGCTCTTTGTTGTGGTTCTGTTCGCCGAGCTGGGAATTTGTGTTGCAGACGTTTCGTCCCCTGTCTCGGTGACATCCTCAGGGCTTGGGGAACTCCTGTGAAGCAATTCTGTGATCTTTCCTCCGGCAGTTATAGTGGTTTGGATCTGCTGCTTCCGGTTGTCAGTTCCAGCTGTCCGCTGCATTGGCCGGTATATTGGGTCCAGGTCGATGTGCTTATTGATTGAATCTGACGATGTCAACTAGACAGGGGACGAAACGTCTGCAACACAAGTTCCCAGCTCGGTGAAAAGAACCACATCAACTATTACTAATGAACTGTTCCATATTGGAAAATCCTTAAAACACAGCCCTTGGCAAAAAGGAAAAGTCATACACAGAATGTCACAAATATCTCTCCAATTCAGAAATTAAAAACTGCATCAAGAGAAATGTCAGCAAGGGTAGCTGCCTGGAGATAGTCACTGAAGCTTCCAACTCTGTGGAGACCCCAATAGTTTCTGATGTTACTGACAAAGCAAAACCCGGAGATCCTAATATGTGAGAGCTGATCACACTCATTCAGGCTGCATTAAAATAAACCCAAGGTCTCCCTAGCTGTTACTCAAGTGGTCTTAACTAACCAGCTTTTTAACGATCATTCAATCTCTCGCTTAAAAGAAACCAGAACAAAATAACCTCTTAAAGCTGCAGCATCATCACACTTGTCAGCACATCGAGCTGTTAAACAGGAACCAGGGATAACCCAGTCAGGCCTTTGGCCCTGTCCAATCAGACTAGGAAGAAGCCATTCAGTCCCTTGAGTCACTTTCACAGGAACAGTAGGAGGCCATTCCCACCTCAATGCACTTGCACAGGGCAGAATGAGGTAATTGATACTGATTCCTGATGAATACCTTATGCCAGAAACGTCGATTCACCTGCTGTACTTTTCCAGCAAACCACTGTCTACTCTGATCTCCAGCAACCGCAGTCCTCACTGTCGCCTAATTGATGCTCTAATATGATGACCAAGTGGAGCAGAGGCTGCACAGACAGACTGCTCCACGTTGTTCCCGTAGCTCCGTCGGTCATGATACACACGTGGGACTTTAACGCAGTTTTCGAGTGGTGAGAATGGAAGCCATACGTCTTGTTTGAAGTCACAAGAAGGCAATAATCATCTCTGACAAGACAGCCTGGTGTTCTCTATGTAGGGCGGAAGCGGGTGGGAATGGCTACCTGTTTCAGATGGAAGGTATTGTGGCTGCTGTTGGGATTGTGAGCAACATGCCGTTGAGTACGGGTTCACACGCCGACTGCCCAATAACGTGGGGCGAGTTAATTTAGGCATATAAACTATAAGGAAAGTCACGTTACACTGATGAATGGACTCTCTAAGTTCAAATAATGCTGGTCTTGTTCATGTTGATCTTGTCGAGTGCACGTCCTGTGCAGTGTAACCTGTATGCCTTACTCTGTCCAAGTATATTTCCACCCTATGATCTGTCTGGCCATGCTTACTATGACCTGCTTACTATGAGAGTGGAGTCACAGGTAGACAGGGCAGTGAAGAAGGCACTTGACACACTGACCTTCATTAGGCCGGACATGGAGTATGGAAGTTGGGAATTTATGCTGCAGTTATACAGAACTTTGGTAAGGCCGCACTTGGAGCATTCTGTTCAGTTTTTGTCACTTTGTATTAGGGAGCATTTAATGAAATTAGAAAGCGTGCAGAAGAAATTAACATGGATGTTGCCAGGACCCAATGGTATGAGTTATAGGGAGACGTTGGACAAGCTAGGACCTTTTCTATAGAGTATAGGAGACAGAAGGGGGACCTTATAGAGCTGTATAGGATCATGAGGGGTATGGATAGGGCGAATGCTCTCAGTCTTTTTCCAAGATTTAGAGAATCGAGGATTAGAGGGGATCAGTTTACATTGAGAGGGGAAGGAAAATAAGGGAATCTGAGTGGCCACTTCTTTACACAGAAGGCTGGTACGTGGATGAGCTGCCAGCAGATGTGGTTGAGGGGGGTACATTAACAACATTTTAAAAGCATTTGGATAAATATGTGGATGGGAAAGGATGAGAAGGGTATGGGCCAACTGCAGGGAAATGGGGTTAGCTTGGATGGACATTTACAAGGTGGAATCGAAACTCTCTGTTAATTCAAACCAAACACCCAGAAAAGCTCGCCTCACCTCGTAATCTGTTAAAATATGAGTGACACAGATCTCCTACATTCCACTATTTAAACAAACATTCACAAATTACTTTATTAACGTTAAGAGTGAACACTAAACAACAGCTGTTCAAAAATACAAGACCCTCTTTTCTTAGCTACTTACTATCTGTTTCCAACTCCCTAAATATATGCTGTTCTACCAACCCACATATTAAACCTTGCAATCTCAAGACCACACAGTCTCTATCTTCCCCGCTGTGTTCACTCTTCCAGCCACTGATCTCCCCGGGTCACGTTTTGTTTTACTGCAAGTAGGTTTGACATGAACATCTATCTTTGATAGAGAGTGTTTGAGAGGGACAGTTAGCACTCCTGCTCTGCAGCAGTTACTCTGCTGTTGGATGGGTGTGGCTCTTCCCCTAGTGTTCAAAATGCTGGGTTTATATACTCCCCATGGTACAATAATTCTCATAATTTGATTGCTTTCCAGGTGTCGGAACAATAAACTTCAAATTCAGTTGGCTTCTGGTACCCTGAGCATTATTTAAACTACTAATACGTCATCCCCACCTGCTTCACTCTACGCTGTTTCAGAGTTTTTTTCTGTCACCTGCTGTACTCAATGCTGTGCCCTCTTCAGGTGCTGTTGACCTAACTCACCTACTCCATCTAATCTCTCCCTCACCTCACATACCTAGTCCAAGTGTGAGATCTCTGACTTCGGTCCTGTCAATTTAGATTTAATTCAATTCAAAGGACTTCACTTCATGTATGAACATTAACTCAAAGGAAGTAAACGGAGTAGATTTATTTCGGGCATCTTCGATGATAAGCAATTTAATGTGACACCTTTATCCCAATCATTTGGCCAATACTGACAGTACGTTGTTAACATGGTCTTCAGCGTATGATGCTAACTTTCCAATGCTCCCTGGGATTCAGGATGGGACGCCCTTGATTTAAACTGCTGTATGCCTAAGCTATCCATGACTTCCTAAAGCAGCTGAGGGGTAAAATGAGACCCTTGGTCTGACTGAATCTCTCTGCGGAGCCCACAGCGAGTAAAACAAGCTACCAACTCCTGAACTTCCCTTTTTACCTTAACACTCCATAATGGAATTGCCTTTGGAAATCTGATAGATACATCCATTATGCTCAGCAAATATTGGTATCCACTTTTATTTTAGAAAGGGGAGCTACACAATTAATCACAACCCACGTGAAAGGTTCTTCGAATTCAGGAATTTGCAACAAAGGTGCTGGTTTTATTACTGCCTGTGACTTATCTACCATTTGGCATGTGTTACATGTACAACAAAAAATAACCACGTCCTTGTGCATTCCGGGCCACGAGAATTGCTGATGTACTTTAGCTTGAGTCTTCCATAAACTTAGTTGACCATTTGCAGTTAGTTCATGTGCTACCCGTAACACGGTATGCTACCAGTAACACAACCTGGTGCACTTCGGCCCATTTCCCTTCTGCACTAACCTACAGTTTTTTCTCCACGTTCAGGTTTTTCCTGCACCGTTACATCAAACAGGGTGTCAGTTATCTGAACATCAACTCCTCTGTCTTTTTCTGTCGTTTGTCCTTTCTGCTGGAACTTATGACAGTGGGATCTTGTTACTACACATTCTGGAAAATTCCTTGGTATATTTCCTTTAAATCCTCAGTTCCCTAGTTTTCATTTGACTTCTCCACCACAAGGGGTGACTCTCCCACCTTGGATTCTATTAAATCATTTACAAGAACACACTGTATTCCTGGGACTGACACTCTGTCACTCACTCTTACTGTTAGTTCCCCAATCTTGATGTTTCTGTCCCCATCCTTAATTTCTGTCCTAAGTCCACAAATTATCTCGCTCTTGAGTAACATGTCAGAAAGAGTGAAAATACAAATGGTTGGAGTGCCAGGCCGCTAGGAATTCTCTGGCATGTCTTTGCTTAGCTTGTCCCAGGATAGATCCAAGCACAACGCCATGAACAAACACATAGATCTCGATACCATTTATCAACCCCTCAGAAAACGAACAGGAATGACATCAACATAAACCACAGGAACCCCAACCAGGGCAAACATATAAATAGAAAGCAGGAGACAACAGCTTCGCTTCACTTGGCGGTCACCACTGATGATGTTACCTAGCCAGGTAATGAAATGTCTGGATATCAATCCTACAGCTCAGCGAGCAAACCTACACCCTAAACCTCAACCTGAGCTACAAATTTTTATAAACCGTGCATTTGCAATTTAAGTCTTTTCTAACACTACTGCAGTTGCCTGTTTCTCTGACACACCAAAATGCTTGACCATCTCCATTACAATTTCAGCTTTCCTTTTGTCCCTGGTTAAACCCAATTCTAACCTACTTGCTAATTCTAAATATATTCCGTCTTCTGCCTTTCTAAACTTCTTTGGCAAATTTGGGAACCTCTTTAGTAATGTTTTGCTTGAAGACAATAGAGCTGAAGATCTAGATCACTAATTGCCACGTGTTGGAATCTGCTGGGACCTTTTGTACCCCAGATCTGTTCAAGTCGGTCCAAATCCCATACGGCAAGGTCCCAAACTGTTATGACATCAATGTCAAACCCCTCTGTTAATTGAAGCCACGCACCCAGAAACGCTAATCCCACATCATAAACTTCTGAAACGTGGGTGACAGAGAACTCCTAAATTCCACTAATTAATTAAAAATAACAATTTTTATGTATGCAAGTTAGCTTGCTGAACTTGAAGGTTTGTTTTCGGAAGTTTCGTCACCATGACTAGGTGACATCATCAGTGAGCGTCTCTGCTGAAGCGCTGTTGGTATGTCCCACCTCTCTATTTATAGGCCTTGGTTTCTTAAGGTGGGTGATGTTATTTCCAGTTTTCTTTATTACAAGATAAGGTAGATAGGATATAAATTGATGTTTTTACTGATGGACTCCTGGTTACAATGCCATTCCTCTAAGAACGTCCTTGCGAGACTTAGTATGTGTGTGTGTTGTTACAGTCAAAATGGTGCCCTTCTTTGTCTGTATTATGGAACATAGTGATAGTGGGTCGTGTCTTTTGGTGACCAGTGGTGTTCATGTATCCTGGTAGCATGACAACAGGACCATTTCAATGGCGGAAAAATGATTTTGTATACACTGTTTAATCAATGTGTGTGTGCAGATATTTTTCATGTGTGTGCAACACATTCTAAATGAATAACAGAGACGCAGTTATCGAAAAATGATGCACGTGATATATAAAATTGATGAAATATTACTTGATGCTCATCTAATGTGACATGTTCCCCTTCTCTCAATGTTCCCTCCTTTTTCTGGAATTCTCTACACTATACTCTCATTCCTATCAGGACATGTGTTATAAGTTCTTCCTTGTGGTATCGGAACTTATTTCAGTTAATCCATTTTCTACAGGGATTTCAATATATTGGCCTGCTGGGTTCTTTCCAAAGCTAGTGTCTGTCGTATTATTGGAGATTAAAATTCTGGCATCAGACCCAGCATTTGAACAGAATCCTCTGTTGTACATGTACTGTACAAAGGACTGCAGCACACCAGAATTACCAAAACATTGAGGGATGTACATCTACTTCTTTAGATAATAATGTTTTCTAATTTTTGACGTTTCCTCGTCTACATCCTCTCTCTCATTCTCTCTTTGGATCTAGTTAAGAAATTTGCCAAGTGTTCTTTATGTCCCATCTCTCAAAAATTCATCTTTCGGTTTATATCTATTGCTCTCCTTTTGATGTAATGTGATTATAATTGAGCAATGTAACTACAAAGACATGAGGAAAGAGCTAGCCAGAGTAAATTGGAAGGGAGGCCGAGTAGGGAAGACCATGGAGCAGCAATGGCAGGAATTTATGTTGGATAATTCGGAGGATATCAGAAACTCTCCCAAAAAAAGATGAAACGTACTCATGGGAGGACAAGCCAGCCATGAGTGATAAGGCATGAAAACAAAAGAGTAAACATACAATGTGGTGAAGAGGATTGGGAATCCAAAGAGTCCCTTGGCTCTGAAATTACATAAGGCTGGTATCACTGACACTACAGAGCTCTTAATCATGGTCAGGGAGAGAAAAAGAGGGAAACACCTTCAATTTAAACACAGAAGATGGTATTGCTCAAGGAAAAAGATTCAGATGAATTAAACAATTGAATTAAAATCAGTTATTTTTTATGGATTGTGTCAGATTAGAAGCATGACCTCAGCAGAGTGAGAATATGAAAATGAAAGTGTTACCACATCAGAAACCAGAGTCGGTCACTGAATACAGGGTTGATGGGTGAAAGAGTCTCAATGTGAACGAGGGGACAGACAACAGAGTTGCATTTCAGATATTGCAGCTCAAAACTGCGTATTCATGGAGTGCTATAAACCACAATAGCAGGAGAAGCAGAACACCATTTAACCATCACCTGTAACATTTTGACCAGGGATAATCTCCTTAGTCTGCCATTACAATCAACACGATCTATGTTTCAGTAATGACTGTGGGTGAACATATCAGGGTCAGAACCATGTGAACCTAAACCTGATGCTAACTCATTAATGTTAACGCACCTGAGCAACAGATCTGATCGATGTTTCGCAGTCCTGCCACATTCAGTCATAAGTGGTAATGGATGATTAAACAAATGACTGGAGGAAAGGGCTCCACAAACATCCCCATCGTACATAATGGAAGTGACCTACGGCATCAGTGTAAAAGACAAGAATGTAGTATCTGCCCGATCCTCAGCCAGAAGTGTTGAGTCGCCACTTCACCATCGCCATGATGCCAGCAGATTCACAGATGCCAGTCTTTAATCAATTCTATTCGATGCACGTGAGATGAAGAAACAGCTGAACACAGCAGATACGACAAAGGCAATGGGCCCTGACACCATTCCTGCAATAGGACTGAAGACTTGTGCTGCACAACAAGCCTTGTACCTGGGGAAGCTGTTTCATTCCAGCTCCAACTCTGATATAACCCTGGCAATGAGGAAAATTACTCAGCTATGTCCAGTCCCCAAAGAGGAGAATAATTACAATCTGACAAATTACTACTCCCTCAGTACAGTAACGATAGACAAATTGGTGGGAGTTATTTTTGACAGAGCTGTCAAGCAGCACCGAAATAAGTTGCTCAGTGTGGTTTCTGATAGGTCCCCATGTGGAGATGATGCAGATGTCACTGGATTACTAATCCAGACCAGACAAATGCTCTGGCAGATTCTGGAAGTTAATAATCATTAATAAAATATTAAGATGCAAAATCTGGTGTCAGTAACAGTGACCTTGAAGCCAATATCGATTGTAAACACGAATTTGCTTACCCCATGGACTTTCAGGAAGTGAATATCCTGTGCATTCCTGGTCTGGCCTAAAAGTGACTCCAGACACACAGAGATGTGATAAACTCTTCAATGGTCTCTGAAACGGCCAAGCAAACACTCGATTGTATCAAACTGTTCCGAGGTCTTAAAGGATAAATCCAGACAGAACACCTGGCACCAGCCTCGGTATTGGAAAAGGGAACGGTAAACTCAATCCTGTCGCCACCTGCAGAGACCTCTTTCCTAACATCTGAGTGTTTGTGACAATTTTCCCATAGACTACACAGAAACACCGGTAAAGGAGGAGGAAAGTGAAGGAACGCTGATATATTTCGAAGTCAGGGTGGTGATTGGCTTGGAGGTGAACTTGAAGATGGTGGTGTTCCCATACAGCTGCTGCCCTTGTCCTTCTGGATAGACGTGGTCATGAGTTGGGAAGATGGTGTCTGAGGATCTTTGGTGAATCATTTTTGTGCAACTCGTAGATAATAAAACACTGCTGCTGAGCGTTGATGGTGGAGCATTGTGGATGAAACGACACTCAAACTCGCTGCTTTGTCCTGGATGATATCAAGCTTCTTGATGTTGCTGGGGATGCAATCATCCAGGAAAATGGGGAGTACTCTATAACACCTCTGACTCATGCATTGTAGATGATGGACAGACTTTTGGAAGTCAGGATGTGAGTTACTCGCCGCAGTATTCATAGCTTCTGACCTGCTCTTGCAGTTACTGTGGGCCAGTCCAGTGAGTTTCTGAGCAATGATTAGCCCCAGGATTTTGGTACTGGGGGATTCAGTGATAGTAGCACCACTGAATGCCAAGGGGCAGTTTTTAGATTGTATTTTAGTGGTGATGGTCTGAGTCTGGCATTTGTGTGGCGTCAATATTATGTGCCACTTGTCAGCCTGGATACTGTCCAAATCTTGTCGCATTTGGACATGGATTACTTCAGTACCTGAGGAGCCACAACTGTTGCTGAACAAAGTGCAATTATTGGTGAGCATCCCCACTTCTGACATTATAATAGAGGCAAGCCATTGATGAAGCAGATCTGAAGACGCTTGGGCCTAAGCCACTGCCCGAGGGATTCCTACAGACTTGTCCTGGATCTAAGTTGACTGACCTTCATCAGCCATGAACATCTTCCTACGTGTCAGGTATGATTCATACCAGCAGGGAGTTTGACCCGGATACCCATTGATTGCAGTTTTGCTAAGACCATTTGATGCCACATTTGGTCAAAGGCAGCCTTGATTTAAAGCCCTCTCTCTCTTACCCCACCTCTGGAATTCAGCTCTATTGTCCATGTTTGAGGTAATGAGGTCAGGAGCTGAGTGGCTGTGGTGGAATCCAAACTGGCGTCATTGACCAGGTTATTGCTGAGCAGGTGCTGCTTGAAAGGACTGACACCTTCCATCACTTTACTAATGATTGAGAGTAGACTGATGGGTTGGTAATTGGCTGGATTGGATTTGTTCTGCTTTTTATATGCAGGAGATACTTGGGTACTTTTCCACACAATCAGGTAAATGTCGTTTGTTGCAACTATGGGCCAACGTTGTCTATCTTATACGTTGCAGGCAAGGATGCCCGGAGGCATGATACATTGGGGAAACCGAGCAAAGGCTACGACAACGGATGAATGGGCACCGCACAACCATCAACAGACCAGAAGTGTTGCCTCCCAGTTGGGAAACACTTCTGCGTTACAGGACATTCGACTTCGGACATTTGGGTGAACATCCTCCAAGGCGGACGTCGGGACAGGCAACAGCGAAACGTGGCCGAGCAGGGGCTGACAGCTAAGTTCAGTACCCATAGAGAGGGCCTCAACCGGGACCTTGAGTTCATGTCACATTTCATGTGATCACCATTGCACTACATACACACACAGGCGCACCTACACACACATACACACACACACAGCCAGTCCTATACGCACACGGACACACATATACACGGACACGCACACAGACACTCGCACACACCCTTACAGACTCATATGCTCCCAAACTCATACATGCATCTTCTCAGAGACTTAGACCACTCTACACTCATCCAGGCACAAATACCCTATCTGACAGACACTCTCAAATCCCCACCCCAGACACACACACACTCTCACACTCACATGTGCACCCCCTCACATAATTAAGACACACTGCACTCACTACACACACATATACACTCTCTCTCACACTCACAACCCCCAAGCCAGACAGACATACACACAGACAGACACAAAAACCCACATGCACACATACATTTTGGGGGGTGAATTTGTCCTTGCAGAGTTACATTGTACTTTGCTCAAAAACTGCATGAATACAGTAAAACTCTGTTAACTGACTTTTTAGATTTGAATCGATCTAAACATCATGGCGTGGACAGAGAACACAGGTCGCTAACACCTTCGACATATTGTCTAGCTAATCCAATTGTTACAGTTAACCTGAGAATGCAACTTTTAAAAAAAGGTTTTTTTTTTATTTACACACGGAAGAAGCTAAACTATCATGGTATTCGAACACATGAAAGACTCAACAGACAATCAAGGTATTTTTCAATGTGTAATTTCAGTTACATCATACTGTAATTTTTCGCTATAAATGCTGTGCCTTACAATTTTGTCCTTCACAATCACCTGGTGAAGTTGCAGCTCTCCGAAAGCTACTGTGCTTCCAGTTAAACCTGTTGGACTATAACCTTGTGTTGTGTGATTTTTAACTTTGGACACTCCAGTCCCACACCAGCATTTCCAAATCATGATTACTGCGAAGTGGAATCGTATTAATTGTTCTCCAGTACTCTGGCACCTCCCCTAAGGTCAGATCCTAATTAAAATTAATGTTAGAGGTCATCTCACCACTTTATTTATGCTCTTCTCAAGCATCATTGTGAGATTTTCTCCAGATCTCCCGTTATGCATGTGGAGTAGAGAAGGACAATGATTTTAAACAATACTGTGTATTACCCTAGAGAGCTGATACAGCTCTAAACTGGGTGGGAACCTTTCAGCAGCCTGGGAAATTTTTTGCCGACTCTTGTACAGAATCTTCGTGAGATCACATTGGAGTAGTGTGTCAAGATTTTTTCTACTCAATGAAGAAAGTGTACTGTTAGATTGGACGGACCGCAGAGATGGTTCCTTCAACTGATTCCTGCAAAGAAGGTGTCTTTAGATGGAGAGATAGCAAGAAAGTGGAACAGAGGCCGCGATAACATTGGCCATGATTATATTCAATGGCGGAGCAGATTCCAGGGGTTGGATTCCTGACTGATGCTCCTCGTCCATACTCAGCCTTTCGACCGTGTTACACTGTAAAGGGGGAGGATAGTGTATCAAACAGGAATGAGGCTCTCCGGATAATTCAGTCTTAATCAGCTTGAGAGAACGTCACCAGTGGAGTCACACAATGACCAGTGCGGTTACCTCAACTATTTACAATCTATATCAATGATCAGGAGGATGGAACAGATATACAGATACTGAGTTTGGTGATGTCGCTTGGATAAGCAAGAGATTAAATTATCAAGAGAGGGTGGAGTGTCTGCAAATAGATACAGAAAGTTGAAGGCAATGGATAATAATTTGGTAGCTGCAATATAACATGATATAACCTGTAATTTCATTTACAGGAGTAATAGAAGGCAGTATGTTCCTGAAATGGAGAGGGATTACAGGATTTAGTGATACTGTATACTGGGGGGTTCACTCAGACCCGTTCAGACATGAGAGGTTTTGCACCATCACTGATCGTCTGCTCCTTGACACTGCAAGTGACCCCATTGCTCTCCGTACACATGGAATATTTTGTTTTAGTTGGTTGGTGGTGGGAATGGTGTTTTGAAACTTATATCAAGGGGACGGCTTTTATCCAAGACACAATTATTCCTTTCTACATGGAAACCCAGAGACGATGGGAATGGCTGCCTGCTTCTGAATGAAGGAACTGTGGCTGCTTTCAGGATAGGGGTATTCACCAACATGATGTATTGTAAATATACACACTTTAACATTAATAGAGTGAGAGCTCCTTCAGTTCCTCTACCTCTCCCCATGTAATGGCTACTCTGCAGATACCATGTACATCTTGGGAATCCCACTATACTGGGAAAATAAGGATACACCTGGCAGCTTCCCGCTGATGGAGAAGCAATGTATTGACCTCATCCACTAAATACATCATCTGTCACCGAATAGTGACATTGATGTTGAGATATTGGGAAATGATGGAGCTGTCACCTAGTCCTCCTTGGAAAGTTTCGGATCACAGAATCTGAATGAATCTGTGACCCTAACAGCCACTGGCAGCACCGTCTTCACCCTGGCGTGAAGCTGTGGGTCGTGTTGAAGGAGGTGACACCGCTCTGTGACCAGCTCCTTGTTCAGTCAGGGTCCCCTCACACTCTGCTCCTGGGTTAAGTGAAGCTTGGGAAGTTGTTCCTGGAAAACCTGGGGTGGATACAGCAGATCCCTTTCCCTACACACACTCACTCCGTGGTTTCAGAGCTTCCCTGTCTGCAGCCTCTGTTCCATTTGGTGTTCATGTTACACATCCAGATGCTGTTACCATAGTCCCCAGGCTCCATCCAAAGTTCGGTCACCAAATCCACCGGTTTCTCTGAATGTCCGAGGCAGCTCACAGCACAAGCTCCAGCAAACCATCCCCAGCACTTCCACTAACTTTTCAATAATAGGAGCCAGTCAGAAAACCCTCGGCTACAAGTGTTGTGGACCAGACCAGATCCCCGCAAAATATTTTAAGAAGGCCACTTAGACCCAAACCTTTCCTTATTTTGAATATAGATGTGAAGTGTGCTTCCCAGATATGTTGTGACTGGTCAAAGCACTCGACATTAAGCCGAATATAATCTATTCAAATGCTTTAGTAAAAATACAATCAAAGAAAATAACATTTTGGGATAGCTTATATGTGGAACAATTACACAAACAGTAGATACCGTACCTTCTTGGTATACACGACTCGGCACAAAGATATATTCAAATACAGATTCTTACATGCAGTTTTTTGATCCAGGAGAAATCAACATCAACAACCATCTCAGAGAGAAAAGCAGCTAGGGATCATGTATTGGAACTTCTAACCCTGCTGGGATCTCCAGCAGCTTCTGAATGCTGCAGCTAAAAACAAAACGAGCAAACCTGGTCTGGGAGAGCTTACCACTGCCCTTCCATTGTTACCACCATTTAATAAAACCTATAGGCCTCCTCAGTTATTTACTTAAACTGTTTTCAGACAGCAGTTCTGCACCTCTGCCTTTAAAATGTCTCTTAAAAAAACAAGAGAAAATAACCTTTTTATAGTGATAGTATCCTCACAACTCCACCTTTAATAAAATGATCTATCATTATACAAAGATGGATTCATTTTAGACCTCCTAATCTTCCTTTATAAGTCGCAGGTAGATAGGATAGTGAAGAAGGCGCTTGGTATGCTTTCCCTTATTGGTCATAGTATTGAGTACAGGAGTTGGGATGTCATGTTGCAGCTGGACAGGACATTGGTTAGGCCACTGTTGGAATACGACGTGCAATTCTCGTCTCCTTCCAATCGGAAAGAGGTTGTGAAACTTGAAAAGGTTCAGAAAAGATTTACAAGGATGTTGCAAGGGCTGGAGGATTTCAGCTATAGGGAGAGGCTGAACAGGCTGGGGCTGTTTTACCTGGAGCGTCGGAGGCTGATGGGTGACCTTATAGATATTCACAAAATTATGTGGGGCATGGATCGGATAAATAGGCAAAATCTTTTCCCTGGGTTCGGGAAGTCCAGAACTAGAGGGAATAGGTTTAGGGTGAGAGGGGAAAGATATAAAAGAGACTGAAGGGCAACTTTTTTTACGCAGAGGGTGGTACATGCATGGAATGAGCTGCCAGAGGATTTGGTGGAAGCTGGTACAATTGTAACATTTAAGAGGCATTTGGATGGGTATATGAATAGGAAGGGTTTGGAGGGATATGGGCCGGCTGCTGGCAGGTGGGACGAGATTGGGTTGGGATATCTGGTCTGCATGGAAGGGTTGGACTGAAGTATCGGCTTCCATGCTGTACATCTCTATGACTCTGTGATTCTATGACTGCAATGCATATATATTATATTGACCCTGAGTATATAAATGTTCTCAAACAGATTAGATTTCAGTCATTTTATTCCTGCCGTAGAATGCCTTTGTCTTTCTTCATCCAAGTCTTCAGAATGTGTCAAAACTTAGGTTTTCTCGCCCTGTCACCTGTATAAATTCAAAGTGAATGGCAGCAATAATAAGCTCAATTGAAACAGACTGGTATTCTTCTCCCTGAACTTCTCCAAAAGACGTTAAGGGGCCACGATCAGTGATAAAGATTTGTCTCATGACTATTATTCACAATTTAAATGCTGAAATGTTGTACCACCAACACCAAGCTCAAGGCCTCCTTCCCCATTGAGGAATAAATCTGTTGATGTTTCCACTGGACACTCCAACCACACGTTACATAATGGAGCACTTCTCATCTCTCCAACAGTCCTTCTGAATGACATAGCTCCTTATTTCTCAGCATAAAAGAATTACATGTTTCGGTACCTCTGAATGCTCTAACCTCTTTACCTGCTACTCCTGGCCTATACTCATAAACCTAACTTTCACAAGTAAATGTTTTAATCGCAACAGACTGGTATTTTTTCGCCTGAACGTCTCCAAAAATGTTCAGGGGTCACAATCAGTAATAAAGATTTGTCTCAGGTATGTCAGTGGCAATTTAAATATTGAAATATTGTAACGCTAACACCGAGCTCAAGGCCTCCTTCCCCATTGTGGAATAAATCTGTTGATGTTTCTACTGGACACTCCAACCACACGTTACATAATGGAGCACTTCTCATCTCTCTAATAATCCTTCTGAATGACATAGCTCATCATGTCTCAGCAGAAATGAATTATATACTTCTCAACCTCTTAATGCTGAAAACCCTTTACCTGCTATTCCTGGCCTTGGCAAGTAAGCCTTACTCTCATAGGTATATGTTTTAAGAAGATCTCGCACATTCTTCTCAATCTCTCACAGAAACCAAACTTTGATTTCTGAACCAAATTATCACCATCAGCCATTTCAGCTTCTAATCTTGCCATTGTAACTCTCTGTTCTTCCACACGAGTTCTCACGACTGCAGGAAGTGAATTGCTGAACTTCTCCAAAATAATCTCTCTAAGTGTGCCATAGTTTTGCTGTTTTTAATGACCTTCCGCACCTTTCAAAATTACTTTGTTTGATTCTTTCAAACTCAATATGCGTTTAACGAGGCAGCTTGATTTAGATTCCAGAAACGTTGTCTGTAGGCTTCTGGCCCAAGCTCATATGCATTTCAGATGGCTTTCTTCACTACCCCACACTGCCCAGATACCTCTACTGAACGAGATGCAAATACCTATCAGCTCTGTGTGGATCAACTAAGTCCACAGGGTAACTGATCACTGAATTTGTTTTGCCACATTCTCAAATGAAATTAAAAAGGCTTCCCCATCCTTCTCATCAAATTTAGATAATGCCTGGGCATACTTAAACAGATCTCCATCAGGCCTTTGGCTACTAAAAGGTTGCTCATCCTGACTATCCTCCTCATCCAGCCTACCGTCTACCTTCATCTCCGCTTTTTATGTCAACTTTCCTCTCTAACTGCTAAATATTGAAGTTGAAACTCTCTTTTCTTCTCTCTTTTTTCTCTCTTTCTTCTTCATTTTCATTTCTTTTATTTCTACTTCTTATTTTAATTTAAATGGTTTCAATTCCTTCTCATGTTCAAAGTGCCTCATTTGAAATTGAATTCGAACCATTTCCAAAGAGTCTGATGGCAGTTCCACCAAATGTAATGCCGAGCTATAGCTGTAATTATCTCTCATTATCTCATAGATAAACACCACCCCAACTCCGGCCTATCTGTCAATTCCTACAGATTGCCCTTCATTACCTTTTGTAAAGCCCCCAACTTCACTTTTCCACACCCAGAGAACTCTCAGTGACTGAAAGAATCTTTATACACAAAGCACGTTTTAAACCAACCGAATTCAACATCCGGAGCAACTACCTTTGAACCCAATAGTCTCCCGTTGCATACTCTCCAGTGTCTGCATGAGCTTATTCTGGATTCTCTGGTTTCCTCCCACAATCCAAAGATGTGCATGTCAGGTGAATTGGCCATTCTAAATTGTTCATACTTATCAGGGATGTGTGGGTTAGGTGCCTTAGTCGGGGTAAATGTGTAATAATAGGGTAGAGGAATGGGTCTGGGTAGGTTACTCCTCGAAGGGTTGGTGTGGACTTGTTGGGTCGAATGGCCTGTTTGTACACTGTAGGGATTGTAATTCTAAACCCAATTTGGTATTATCGATTTAGAACCAGACAAGAGTCTCCAGTTTGCTATAGATGAACCAGACTGACTCAAACTAGTTTAAGGAGGTAGCTTGGATGCCAACATTTTCTTATTTTAAAGGCAGATGCGAAGTGGAATTTCCAGATATGATGCTACTCGCCAAACCACTCACCATTAATTAAAACATAATATATTTAAACACTCTAATGAAAATCCATACAAAATGAAGAGGATTTTAGAATAACTTAACTATTGGAAACCTTAACCGAATAATGGATACAGTACCTTCTACAAATGAACTGTTCCAATATACTAACATCACCTAAACACACTCCATGGTAAAAAGGAGCATTGAGACATACAGTTCTCCAATCCACGAGGAAATAGCATCAAGTGAAGCTTCAGAGAGAATAGCAGCTAGGGATAATTTAGTAAAACTTCCAACCCTTCTGGGATACAAGCACTGGTAACTTACAGCCATAAGGAAAAAGAACTAGAAAGCCTGGTCTGTGCGAGCTGGCCATTGTTACTACGATTTATTAAAAGCCCTAAAACCCTAAAAGTTATTTACTTGAGCCGTTTACAGTAGGCAGTTTGGACTTTAAGGTCTCTTGTTAAAAAAAGAGAAAATAACCTTTTTTTTAAAAAAAGTGACAGCATTGCCACACAATTTAGATGCTTGGTACTTTACTCAATGAGCTTCCCCGTGTTACTGATCGCAAGATCACCCGAGTTGTCAAATACAGGTACAGTCCAAGTTACAAGGATGTGTCTCATCGCTTCTGAAACACGCCTGTCCATGGCCATCACATGGGATATACCGGGAAGTGAAAAACAGCCTGACACACACCATTTCACTATTTCTGAGCTACACAATGCCTACACTTGATACAAAATATAGCAAAAACCCAAGGCCAGGGAAAGATACAGACGGACAGAGAGATTCACATTAAAGACAGAAACAGAGAGTTAATTAACTGGGAGGAGGTTGTGGAAATATGGGGAAAAAGACAGGGCAGTGGGACTAACTGGAGAAGTGAGATCTTCGAGAGTATAATTACAAGAATAAGAACATTGAATAAAGGCATTGTCAGATCCGCTGGAATGGTTTGTTACATCAAATTCTCAATCTTCTTCACAGAACACCACAAACAACATAAACTGGGACAAGATGACAGCCCAGCATGGAGAGCTGTGCAGACCATGCTAATGTGTTGCGCAGTAAACTGCACTATCTGCCCAGCAAATAGAGTATTGCAAACTTCACTATCATATGTTAACTACACTCGCATCAGATTACTGTCTCCAATGGGAAGGTTTGCTCTTTCTGCGTGCGCGCGCACGTGTGTGTTCATCAGAGTGTCAGAGAGAGAGAGAGTCCGTGTGTGTGCGCGATTGACATGGTTGAATGCGAAACTCATTGCTTGAGAAGGAACGCACATGGAGGAAACTATTTTAAATACGAACAACTGGCAGGCTTTTGGATAATCGACAAAGATAGAACGAGAGAAGTTTCATGGACAGATGCGATAAAGTGTTTGAGAATGTTAAAATAAAGGCATTGCCAGACACAATAGCAATATACATCGGCGTGCACATGAATGACAGATGGATGGGAATTAGGTGTGAGGTCAAATCAGATTTGCTTCGGCAGGTTTGAAGCCAGGAGCATCAGAGGCAGATTATTGGCTTCATTGAGACTGTATTTCATAGCTCAAGGTTCAGACAGCAGATGGAATAAACCAGCGAGATATATTCTGGAGTGGGGAGCATTTCAAGTTAGAAATGGTCAGGGAATGGTGTCAGGAATCAGCTCATGGTCAAAGGGATCACCCACAGTTGTGACTCGTCAGCTTCAGCAGCAGATATTGACCAGGAATGGGATGGAAACAGTGGAAGGAAGTGGAGTTTGTAACCAGAACAATGGAGAGTGACCTCCATGCTCTTAATATTTAAATAACAAAGGCCATGATACAATAAATTGTAGTTCTCCGCTGAAACTGAGTAGTTCAACATAGAGACCCATGAGTAACACTGCCAGAGCAGAGAGGGAGACAGTAATTGAACACCTTCACTGATGTAGTTGGTCGTCGTCTGGATGAATATCTGGATTCAGAGTTTAAACAGGAACAATAATAGTGGGTAGAAGTGTAGAATATATGAAAGAACAGAAATACAGTCATAACTAGTTTATAGAAAAAAAAGGACAGTGACACTTACCAGGAACACCAACGATAGCCAGGAAGGGATAATAAAAATATTGAATAATGCGAAGAACGCAATAGATCTGCGATGATAATGGCAACAAATCCAATGCAGAAAGATTCCAAACATAATCGGATAAACTCCTGTCTATTGCTGGAATATTCCAGTCGAATGTTCTCATATTCTGATCCATGTTTGGAACATTCCTGTCTAATGTTCTCAGATTCTGATCCATTGTTGGAACATTCCAGTCTAATGTTCTCAGATTCTGATCCATTGTTGGAACAGTCCAGTCTAATGTTCTCAGATTCTGATCTCTGCTCCCCTTTTCTCTGGAGCTGCTGATCCCTGTCAGTGCTGTCGGTGATGCACTGCTCATGTTATGGGAAAACACATTGAACGGCGCCCATTTATCATTAAAAGAGGGAAACCTTCCACTGGGATAATTTGAATCCATGGAGACTGGCATTAATCACAGTCACTGAACAAATAGGATCAGTTAACCAGTTCCATACATCACCTTACATATCACTATAAAAGGGAACATTTACTGTGTTTGCATGGAATGGATGAGGGTTGCTGAGGGATGGACCATAAACCTTTCAATCTTTTAAATCTTTTTTACCTTGTATATGAGAGCATTAACAGAACACTGTTTATGAAACGAGGCAGTTATAAAATAACAGATCGGCTGCATAAAAACAAAACGACGGATGGGCATATTTCTACATGCCTTAACCTTCAGTATGGTACTTATTGACCAGTGTGAGGCTACTCCGGGTTTTAAGTGCCCCGTTATCAAATCCTTTCATAACCTTGAGACAAAGCATTGAGAATGCTGCTCAGGAACAGGCCAAAGCAATTCTGTCCCTCTGGGCCTCTGACAGAGGGATAGGAGAAGGCCATTCAGTCCATATTAGCCTGTTGCTACTTGAAAAGGTGGAAGGCTGGAATATTAGTACATTTTGTCACCAAAATCATTCAAAATAAATGGATTTGTCGCTGCAGCTGTATGAGGTGTCACTGAGAGGACACCTGGAGTACATTGTTTCTGCAACTGAGAAGGGATGGACCTCCATCAGATAAAGTTTATTGGCTTCTCGTAATCCAGGGGTTGATGTATCATTTAAAGTCTCGTGGCTGTTATACAGGGACAGGAGGAGGCCATTCAGCCTCTCGAGCCGTTTACAGAGGGTCAGGAAGTGTTTATTTAACATTTCAAGTCTGTTACACATAAATATTACTTTTACACTAGTTATGGAATAGGAATGACCTGATGTAAACAATAAAGTTCTAACTTTAAACAAGGCCAATTTTGAAAGTGTGAGGCGAGCCGTGTGAAAGGCTAATTGGAATACTCTATTCGCAGATAAAGTGATGGTTGGAAAATGCAAGGCCATCAAAACTTGGTTTCAGAGAGTCCAGAGCCAACGTGCTCCTATTAGTGAGAGGGGCAAGGCTGGTGGGTGCAGGGAGTGCTTGATGGTTAGATATATTGATGGTCTGGTCAAGGTAAGGAAGGAGGCATATGTCAGGTAAACAGAGCTGAGATCAAGTGGATCCCCAGGGGAGTATAAGGGCAGTAAGTGAAGAGTCAACTCGGAAATCGGGCCACAAAAATTAGAAATAGGGTTAACGAGGTATTGAAGAAATTCTACAAATCTTTTCATGGCAAAAGATTAACTAGGGAGAGAATAGGGCACCTTAAAGATCAGGAAGGCTACCTATGTTTGGAACCACAAGAGATGGGAGGGATATGAAACGAGTATTTCTCCTCAGTATTTAATGTGGCGGGAGTTACAAGAGCGAGAGAATGAAGAAATGTATAGTGATAGCTTGAAAAGTATCTGTATTACAAGGAGGTGTTGGATATTTTAAAACACATAAAGGTGAACAAATCCCTGGGACCTGATCAGTTGTATCGCACAAGTTTGTGGGAAGCTACGAAAGAGATTGCTCTGCATTTTGCTGAGATATTTGTATCATTGATTTCCACAGGTGAGGTGCCAAAATACTGGAGGGCTGCTAACGTAGTGTCATCATTTAAGAAAGGAAGGAAAAACCATGTAACTATAGACCGGTGAGCCTGACGTCAATGGTGACTAAATTGTTGGAGGGGGTGTTGAGGGAAAGGAAGTATATGCATTTGGAAAGATAAGGACTGAAGAGGGCTTTGTACATTGGAGATCATGTCTCACTGACTCGCTGGTATTTCTGAGGAAGTGATGAAGATGATTGATGAAGGCAGGACAGTGGATGTTGTCTTTATGGAATTCAGTAAGAAAACCAAACTGTGGGCTGATGCCCGAAACGTCGATTCTCCTGTTCCTTGGATGCTGCCTGACCTGCTGCGCTTTTCCAGCAACACATTTTCAGCTCTGATCTCAAGCATCTGCAGTCCTCACTTTCTCCTCGAATGTTCGACATGGTAGCCTGGTTAACAAGTTTAGACTGCCTGGGATCCAGGGAGAGTTCGCCATTTCGATGCAAATTTTTGTTGAATATTGAAGACAGGGCGTGACAGTGTGCATTTGTTCATTAAACTTGGAGACCTGTGACCAGTGACGTGGCGCAAAGATCAATAGTGGGTCCACTGCCTTTTGTCACTAAAACATATCATTTACATTTGAGTATATGAAGTATGGTCAGTAAGGTTGTAGATAATTCCAAATTTGGTGGTATAGTCGACAGTGAAGAATGATATCTCAGAAGACAGTGGAAACATGGTTAGGTGAACCGAGCGGTGGGAGATGGAGATTAATTTGATAAATGTGAGGTGTTGCATTTTGCAAGATAAATCAGGGCAAGACATGTAGGTCAAGTCCTGTCAAAAGTGGCCAATCAAAGAGAACTCCATTGAAATTATCGAATCCCTACAGGGAGGAAACAGGCTATTCGGCCCATCGAGGCCATCGACCCTCGGAACAGTATCCCACTGGATACACCCCTACCCTATCCCTCTGAGCCTGCATTTCCCATGGCTAATCCACCTCGCCTACACGTCCCAGGGTACTTGGGGCAATTTAGCATGGCCAATCTACTCTTATCTGTGTATCTTTGTACTGTGGAGGGAAAATGTAACACCCAGAAGAAACTCACGCAGACACGGGAAGAATGTGCAAACACCAGACAGGCACTCATTCAAGGATGGACTTAAACCCAGATCGCTGTGCTGTGAGGTAGCAATGCAAGCCACTGAGGTACTGTGTCACCTGGTGGTGAAGGTTCTCTGTTGCGTGAAAGTGCCATCACCGGTAGACAGCGCAGTGAAGAAGACACTTGGTGATCTTCCCTTTATTGGTGCGTGCTTTGAGTCGAAGCATTTGCATGACATGTTAAAACTGTACAGGACATTGGTTTGGCCACTTTTGTATTATTGCCTTTAATTCTGGTCTCCCTGCTGTCAGAAAGACGTCAAACGTGAAAGAGTGCAGAAGAGATTTTTAAAAATTTTGCAGGTGTTGGAGGGTTTGAGCTCGAGGGAGAGTTTGAATAGGTTGGGACTACTTTCAAGTGTTGAAGCTGAGGGGTGACCTTATAGCGGTTTATAAAGTCAGGACGGGCATAGATAAGGTAAACAGTCAACGTCTTTACCCCAGCATAGGCGAGTCGAAAATTAGAGGACAAAGGTTTAAGGTGAGAAGAGAAAGATTTATAAAGGGAAATGAGGTACAACACTTTCAAAGAGAGACTGCTGTGTTGATGGACTGAGCACCCAAAAGAGATGGATGGAGGCAGGTCCAGTTACGCCATTTAAAAGGCATTCGAATAGGTACATGCATGGGAAGGGTTTAGAGGGATGTAGGCCAAGTGCTGGCAAGGGGGACGTGATTAATTTAGGATATTTGGTCAGAATGGACGACTGGATCGAAGGGTCTTTAACCGAGCTGTACATCACTGAGACTCTGTTGACTCTTGAGTGTATCACACTGGAACAGGAAGAGGCTATTCCGGTTCTGAATTCTGTCAGTCTGTTTGTTTGCTCAATTACTGAGAGTCAAATACAAAAATGCATCATTCAGATTTTGATGGTATTTTACAGAAACAGGAGAAAGGCCTTTAGTCAGGAGAAGCTGTAAGGAATGTGAAGAGGCCATTCAGTCCCTCAAATCAATTCCTCAGGAGCAGCAGGTGAGCACAGAGCGATTGGAGCCTGTGAGTCAGTGGCAAGAGGAGGACATCTATTTTCACAAACTTGGGATCAGGAGGCATCAATCAGTTGCTCAAGACTGGGACACAGGAACAGGAAGCAGTCACTCAACTGCTCGAGACTGGGACACAGGAACAGGAGGCAGTCACTCAACTGCTCGAGACAGGGACACAGGAACAGGAGGTAATCACTCAACTGTTCGAGACTGGGACATGGGAACAGGAGGGAGTCACTCAACTGCTCGAGACTGGGACATAGGAACAGGAAGAAGTCCCTCAACTGCTTGAGATTGGGACACAGGAACAGGAGGCAGTCATTCAACTGCTCGAGTCTAGGACACAGGAACTGGCGGGAGTCACTCAACTGCTCGTGCCTGGGACACAGGAACAGGAGGGTGTCATTCAACTGTTCGAGACTGGAACACAGGAACAGGAGGCAGTCACTCAACTGCTCGAGACTGGGACACAGGAACAGGAGGGTGTCATTCAACTGCTCGATACTGCAACACAGGAACAGGAGGCAGTCACTCAACTGCTCGAGACTGGGACACAGGAACAGGAGGCAGTCACTCAACTGATCGAGACTGGAACACAGGAACAGGAGGCAGTCACTCAACTGCTCGAGTCTAGGACACAGGAACAGGAGGGAGTCACTCAACTGCTCGTGCCTGGGACACAGGAACAGGAGGGTGTCATTCAACTGTTCGAGACTGGAACACAGGAACAGGAGGCAGTCACTCAACTGCTCGAGACTGGGACACAGGAACAGGAGGGTGTCATTCAACTGCTCGATACTGCAACACAGGAACAGGAGGCAGTCACTCAACTGCTCGAGACTGGGACACAGGAACAGGAGGCAGTCACTCAACTGATCGAGACTGGAACACAGGAACAGGAGGCAGTCACTCAACTGCTCGAGACAGTCACTGGGAAATCTAGAGGCTTGTGAGGCCCCAGGATCCTGTTACGCAGGGCTAGCAGAGGGTGACTCACTCCCCACCAACTTTGGGCACTGGGAGAGAAGGGAGGGTCTTTTGCCTCTAACAAAAAGAAATATATCAATAAATTGCATTTGTGGTCCACACAATCCTGCCCCACAATTCACTATGACCACAGCTGATCTGATGGTGGTTCCCTCATTCCATTTTACGGAGACTGTCCTCTCTGCAGCCTCTGCTCCATTTGTTGGTCATGTTGCAGAATCAGATGCTGTAACAACAGTCACTATCACTCTTCCAGAGGGTCAGGTCTAATCTGATGAGTCAGGATTTGAAGGGTCCAATCCCAAGAATGAAAACACAAAATAAAGGCATTGCCAGAAGTTTAGTTCTCTCACATTCGCAATCCAACTCACATAACCAGCCCATCCATTATATATTCAGGATGGAGCACTGTGTCGATCCAGCTAGTGAACTGCTGAATGCAACCCAGCAATGTCCAAAATGGAACTCTGTGCAGTCCACACCAATACTTGATCTATAATCCTGGGCTAAATGTCCAGCGTGAGGAGCTGTGCAGTCTGCACTGGTTCATTCATATATAACCCCAGGTTTTTGCATTGTTCGGTAACGCTGTGTTAGATCACAGCCCAGTGTGGGGAAACTTGCAGCCAATGCTGGCAGTGACAGGATGTGCAGCTCCCATCCATTTACAGCTCTGTATCTCCATTGCGCCTTGACAAGGTGTGCTGTGGGTGTGACAATCACTGGGAAGGAGAGATGTAAATTGAAACAGTTTAAATACCAATAGTTTCAACTCAGGCGCATACCACTGAGATGAAATAACTGAGATAATGTCCAGTGAGGTTTTGTGGATGGTGCAAAGAAGTTAGTGGTGGATGGTGATGTTACAGTGGCTGCACTATAAGCCTCCAAATAATCAATGGGAATTACAGAAACAAATATGCAGGGAGAGTGGCGAGACTTGCAGGAGCAATAGGGTTGTCATAATAGGTGATTTTAATTATACTAACATAGACTGGAACTTCCAGAGGTCTAAGGACTAAGATGGAAAGAAATTAGTTAAGTGTGTTCAGGAAAGCTTCCACAAGCAGCATGTTGAGGGTCCTACTCGGGAAGGGACAAACTCGACCTACTGTTGGGACATAGGGCAGGATAGGTGACGGAGGTAAGGTGGGGGAGCATTTTGGGACCGGTGATTGGATTGTATTAATTTTAAAACAGTTATGGCAGGGACAGAATTCGTCCACAGATTCAAGTTCTAATTTGGGGCGAGACGAATTTTGTTGGAAATAGACAGGGACTTGCAAACGTTGATTGGAGTAGCTTGGTTTCACGCAAAAGGATCTCTGGTAAGTG
This sequence comes from Chiloscyllium punctatum, assembly GCF_047496795.1. NCBI lineage: Eukaryota > Metazoa > Chordata > Chondrichthyes > Orectolobiformes > Hemiscylliidae > Chiloscyllium > Chiloscyllium punctatum. The sequence continues at coordinate 48,162,450 of NC_092766.1, read as the reverse complement.
GGAGTCCTTTAAAAGTGAGATATATCAAGTTCAAGATCTGCATGTTCCTGTGAGGGTGAAGGGAAAGTGAGGCTGGAAGAGAGAACCCTGGATGACAAGAGATAATCAGGCTCTGACCAGCACAAAGGAGGCGTGGCTCAGGTTCAGGAAGCTGGAATCTCTGGAGAGACCCAAGGGATACAGGAGTTTACTGAAGAGGGAAATCAGCAAGGCGAAAAGGGGGTATGAGAAAAGTAGTGAATCCAAATATGTGCTTTCAGTGTAGTAAAGAAAAAGAGCAACTAGACAGAAAATAGGATGCCTTAAAATGTAAAGTGGGCATTCATGTGTAAAACCACAAGAGATGGGCGAGGTCCTCAAATTCCCCTCTGTGTTTACCATGAAGAAATCCATGAAGATCCGTGACCTTTGGTGGGGTTAGTTGTCATATCTTAGTGCTGTTAATATCACAGTCGAGGTGCTGTTGGACATATTAGAATGCATAAAGTCAGATAAATCTCTTGGTCCTGACCAGATATATCCAAGAGCACTGAAAGAGGCGAGAGAAGCCAGTTCAGGGGCAAAGTCCCGGAAGACTGGGCAGGAGCAAATGGAGTGCCCTTCTTCAAGAAGGGCTGCAATTAATGCCTGGGAAGTATGCACCAGTAAGCTTCACATCTGTTTTCGGTAAACCACTTGAGAAAGTTCTGAGAGATAAGATGTGCATGCATTTGAAAAGAAAGAGTTTGATTTGGAGAAGTCAGCATAGCTTTGTGCATGGCAGATTTTGCCTTACAAATTTTGTTCGTAGTTTGTTGAGGAAGTGACTGGGATGGTTGACGAGGGCAGGGTTATCGACATACCCTATATGGATTTCAGTAAGGCCTTTGATAAGGTTCCACATGGTAGGCAGCTCGAGAAGGTTAGATCGCATGGACTCCAAGGTAATCTGGGAAATTGGCAACACAATTGGCTTGGCGTTAGGAAGCAAATGGCTATGGTGGAGGGATGCTTGTTGGACTGGAGGCCTGTGACTCGCGGAGTGTCTCAGGAGTCAATACTGGGCCCATTGCTGTTATCTATATCAATGATTTGGACGAGAGTGCACAACGCAAGGTTAGTAAGTTTGCAGATGACACTAAAATAGAAGGGATCCAATGAGGAACATTACCAGAAATTGCAGCAGTACCTTAATCGGCAGTGGAAGTGGGCTGAGAAATAGCATGTGAAGTTTAACATAGGCAAGGGTGATGTCTTGCATTTGGCAAAGTCAAATCCAGGTAGGTGTTTAATGATGAACGAGAGTGCCTTAAGTAGTGTCGTGGAACAAAGGACATTAGAGATTAGGTGCACGGTTGCCTGAAATTTGGGTCACAGATACACAGGACAGTGAAGAAGGACGTTGGCACACAGGCATTGAGTATAGAAGTTGTGACGTTATGTTGCAATTCTACAGGAAGTTGGTCAGGCTGCAGTTGGAGAATTGGGTTCAGTTTTGTTCTCCTTGCTCTAGAAAATATATTATTGAATTAGAAAGAGTGTAGAAGAAATTTCAGAGATATTTCCTGGGCCAAAGTGTTTAAGTTATAGGGAGAAGTTGGACAGGTTAGAAATTATTTCTTTACAGCCTAGGAAACTGAAGGGAGCTCTTATAGAAGTGTAGATGGTCTGTGAGAAGATTTGTAGCTCGGGTGTTCATTGTTGTAGTTGTGTTCACCGAGCTGGGAAATTGTGTTGCAGAATTTTCAGCGGACAGCTGGAACTGACAACCGGAAACAGCAGATACAAACCACTATAAACGCCGGAGGAAAAAGCACAGAAGCCCTTCACAGGAGGCCCCCAAGCACTGAGGATGTCACCTAGACAGGGGACGAAACGTCTGCAACACCAATTCCCAGCTCGGCGAACAGAACCACAACAAGAAGTGTAGATCTTATCAAATTATGAGAGACGTGCATAGGGTTGAACACTTGAATTTTTTTCGCAAGGTTGGGAATCGAGGACTAGAGGACATCCGTTAATGCTTCGAGAGGAATAAAATGAAAATTAACCCGTCGGGGCAACTTTTTTACACAGAGTATGGTATAGTTATGGGCTGAGCTGCCAGTGGAAGTGGTTGAGATGGGTACAATAACAACAGTGAAAAGGCATTTGGGCAAATACACAGATAGGAAAAGATTAAAGGATACAGAGCAAGGGCAGAGAAATTGGATGAGTGTGGATGGACATTTTGTTTGGCATGGAACAGTTGGGCCGAAGGGGCCTGTTTCCGTCTGTAGAACCGTATGACTGTAAATACGTGTATTTTGGGATAGAGACAGGGAGGGGAGACTGAGAAAAAATGTCATAGAAAGATATGTTCACTCTTTCCAGAATGCTGAAATGAAGACATTTCGATAGTACCATGCAACACGGGTCAGTATTGTGAAGAATTATGAGTGAATGTTATATTAGCATGAGTTCAGGCGATAGAGAGTAACTGGGAAGGAGGACTGCAGAATCTTCGACACATTGAGCTGTATAAAACAGTAATTTGTCTCAGTTTCATTTTCGTTGAGTGTGACACAGGGATTGTCTGTACAAATCTGAGCTAGTTTCCTGGTGCTATCTTATCGAACTCACCTCATTAAGTACCTACCGCACCCCATGGTGTTCTTCTCATTCAATACCAGCCCGATTCTCCCGTTCATCATGATTGACCAGGCGGCACTCCAGAACTTTTACCCCATTTCTCTTCAAGTGCCTGTTCGAGGGCATTTCCCATGGAACGCACTAACAATATATTCCATCTGCGTTATACTTTCATACGATGGTCAGCATGCTTTACACGGAAACTTATTTTATGGTTATAGATTCCAATCACACTTAGTAATTCTGGTTATTTCACTTGACTCACCTTAATGATATTAAGTCAAAGACAGCTTCTAAACATGTCTTGTAATAAAATACAATTTCGAGCAGAGAACGTTTTTATCCTCAGCCGTTATCTCGACCGTTATCAGAATTTGCCATTTTCATTATTATGAAAGTTTCTCTTGCCCTTTGCATGTGACTGTTTCTGTCTGTAACAGTTGCACTATCTCCCACTCAGTTCGTTGGATGGCAGGTTTGTGTTGCAGAGGGAGGCCAACAGCGCTGGTTCAGTTCCTCACACTGACAGAGGTTACCATGAAAGGGACGCTCTCTCAACCTCATCCTCACCCCATCACCCGAGATGTGGTGACCCTCAGGGTAAACCAGCAAAACCGGTCTCTCTAATGAGAGTTCTTTGGCCCTCTATTCTATCAATGTTAGCATTTCAATTTTTAAAAATAATTTTCTTGAAAAGAGATTTTTAATATTATAATAACTCAATAACAACACAACTCAAATAACTGAACAGAATTAAGTTAAAATAAAACAAGTTAAAAACGTTAAATGGACAGAAGAAAAACAAAAATAAAAAATAAATAATGAATACATAGTACAGCTCAGCATAACAAAACGATAGCTATCGTTCTTCAAGAGCATGAACTGATACGCATCTTTGTGTTCATAATTGTTTCTCACTGGATATTAGATTCATAAGACAATATCGTCATGGCTATATAAAAGCCCTTCTTAATGTGACAGATAAACCTGCATCGTGGTAATCCAAAAAGGGCTGCCATGTCTTATGAAAATCTCTGTTTTTTTTTGATGCACCGCACTGGTGAGAAAGTCCAAAGGGATATTCTCCATGAAGAACTTACGACGACCCAACAGACCCAGGGTTTTTAGACATCCAACACAACAGAACATGTTTCCTAGCACAGAATGTAAGGATATAATGCTTTTCCTCGTGTGCATCTGCGTCAGGTACCCTGAGCAGGCCCAGGAAAAGAAAAACCGGGTCCATCTCCAATTCAGTCCCCAATACCTACTCTATCACACATAACACAGTGCTCCAATATATATGAAGACTGCAGCAGGACAACAATCAAGGGTAAGAGTGCCTAGAGTCATTCTGCATTTACGACATGCTGAAGGTAATCCCACTTTGCATTTTGAGAGACAATCTGGGGTCAGATAGACCCAATGAAGAATTTTCAACTTCATGGAATGGGTCCTTTACAGATCAAAATCATTCGAGCATTTTCACAAATGTCCTCTCAATCTCTCCGAGTTGTTCGGAACCCCCAACTCTCTCTCTCAGCCATCCCAAAGCTGCACAGTCTCATTTGAGGGGACAAACTCCAACTAATGAAAAAGGGTAGTCACAGAGAGTGCATTCTAAGCAATAAGCACCCACTTCTCTCTGTCGGATCTGTAAGAGTCTGTTAAAGGTATGTTTTTTAAAAATCAAATCTCTGATCTGGACAAAAAAACAGATGAGGCCTCGACTAGGTAGTCCATACTTACAAGTTATTTGATCAAATGATGTCATTCTTTCTCTTTAATATAATACGTGGTGGCTCAGTAGATAGCACTGCGCCCTCACAGCACCAGGGTCCAAAGATGTGCAGGTTAGATGAATTGGCTATTGATAAATCACCCATAGTGTTCAGGGATGTGTAGGTTGGAGCATTAGTCAGGGTAAATATAGGATGGTAGGGGAATGGGGCTGGATGGGTCGAAGTCGACTTGTTGGTCCCAAGGGCTTGTTTCCACGCTGAAGGGATTCTATTAATTCTAAATCACTCAACCAATTTACACCCCTGGCTTCCCACAGTTTAAACATGGAATCCATTATCCCCAGTTGACAATTCGGTATACGAATTATAGGGGTAAGAAACATGGTTTTGGCTATATTGCCCTCGACCTGACGCATTGGCATTCATGCTTTAACTTTATTGATAATGATTGGGTTATGATAATACTCCATAAATGTTGTCATTTTGTCAAAGAACAACAGACTAGTAAGGTTTCACTTTGTCTGAGAGGGTTCAATATCTAACCGTATTGACACCGAGTCCTCAGTGGTCCACACACTAACATCGGATAATAAAGAGCTTAATTGATGGCTTTTAATCTGGAAGATCTACTCCCCGCACTCTGTGGGGTAGTTTCAATTTGGTTAGCTTGATAAAGAGTCGCCTATAGTACCAAATAAAAGAGCTAAACCAGCCATTGAGTCTCCAAAATATCTGTCTGGGAAATATCTGTGTGGGTCCATAAGACAGTTGAAATCTCCTACTACAATAATCTGCCACGAAGCAAGATAACTTACTTTGGAAAATACATCTACCAGGATTTTAAGAGGGTCCGCCAGGTGGCAATCAACATTCAAAATACTGTATTATTTCCCATATTTCAAGCATTCACACGGGGTATAGTAAATGAGGAAGGACATTCATTTTAATAACAGCTATCTGACCTAACCAGGATGTTGGAAGTGCCTCCCATCTTTGACGGTCTTGTTTAATTTTGTCAAACAAATGGACATAGTTTACGTTAAATAAATGATCAAAGACGGATGTAATGAATATACTGAAATAGGGAAACCACCCTCGTGACCATTTGAAAGGAAACCAGAATTTGCCTTCAACATCAGGTTCTCAATATCACAGCCCTTTCATCTCTGGAAGCAGGCTAATGTACAAACCTAGTTACTTGCTGCACCAGCATGCTGACTTTATGTTTCATACACAGGAACACTCCAATCCCTTTGTACTGTTCTTTTTCTGGAAGTCCTCTCCATTAAATAACAGCCTGCCTTTTGATTCTCAGTGTCATCCTCAAACTCGGATGTATACTCAGCTCCCTCCTTCAGCCTATCAGTATAGAGTGTAAATAACTGATGCCATCGGACTGATAGCTGTGGTTCTCCAGCAGATACACCTTTATCATGAAGATCCATTAATCCTGACTCTCCGATTTCTATATGTTAAGCAATCATCATCCCATGTTAATACATTCTCCATCATCCTAGGAGCTTCTGTCTTGTGTAAGAACTTTTGTTCTGTAATATCTTGAGGAAAATCTCAAGAAAACCTGGTTTCTACCAGATCTCCTTTTTCAAGTCCGCTTGTTGCATTCTCAGACATCTCCAGAAATACTTTGCATGATTTTAAAGGGCAAAGTATAATTTCCCTTTCACAAAACCACTCTGAACCTGCGTGAAGCTTTTCTAAATGTCCATGCTGGCCAGGTTTTCCAAATTATGCTCGACCCAGCTGCTTTCCTTTGGCCCCATAGGCCTCGAAATGCTTCCCATTCATATGCTTGTCTAAATGAGTTTTAAATGTGTTCGCTGTACATGCATCTACCACTCTTCCTCTGGCAGCTCATTCCATACCCCCGCCACCCTCTGTGTAAAAAACTGCTCCTGCGTGCCTTGTAAATTTTCCCTCTTTCACGTTAAACCTATGCCTTCTAAAGCTGAACTCCCCCATCCTGTGGAAAAGACCTTGGCTATTCACCCTATCCATACCTCTCATGATTTTAGAAACTTCTAAATGTCATCCCTCAACCTTCTACACTCCACCCAATACTAACTTTAAGAACAAGCATTGAAAGATAAATACTGCAAATTTGAAACTATAGTAAACATGACCGATAAACAATACTTCGCTCAAACTTCACACTGTGATTTGTTTTTTCTCCCGATTACAAAACTAAGGCAGCATGAAACTCTTACTAGTGCCAATAAGAATTCAAGCAACCGATAGCCTTTGTCTAAACGAGGTGATGATCTCGACAGTGAAAACATATTTATGGCCAGATCTTTATAATACCAGAGTCAACATTCTCCCTCCTGGCCTCCCTATGACCTTGTGTGATTGTGTCTTCTTTATCTTGCACTCAACATAGAGAACCCCTTTCCCCATTCACACCTTAATTTAAACCCATTTTATATCATCTTCTCATTCACCACTGCTAAAAGCCGGTTTATCTTTGCCACGCCCTCTTTTCCCTGTCACCAATCTCCCACCTCTGGCAAGGTATTAAAAAGCCAAGTTTCCAATGATTTTCAGTTGTGAAGAAGTGTCACACTGGGCTTGAAATGCTAACGCTGTTTCGCTGTGTCTGCAGATGCTGACAGGCCTGCTGAGTTTCTCCAGAAATGAATAGGCATAGAACAAATTTTCACAAAACAAATAACTATGGATACTGATAATAAAAATAACAAAATTGCTTGAGAAACTGAGCGCTTTGTAGAGGGTCACTGGACCTGAAAGTTTAACACTGCATTCATTCCATAAGATGCTGCAATTTCAGCAATTTCTTCAGCAATTTCTGTTTTTGGACAATTTCCAAAGAAGTATGTCAAAGATGCTCAAACATCCTGTCCAACATGGAGCGTCGTACACTGTGGCCTGAACAATAATGCATGGTGCACAAGTTCCTTGACTCTGAAACTACATAAGTCTGGCATCACTGACACTACAGAGCTCTTAATCATGGTCAGGAAGAAAAATAGAAGGAGACACATTCACTTCAAATACAGAAGGTGACATTGTGGAAGAGAAACGATTTCGATCATTACTTTAAATGGATTGAGTTAAAGTAACAAATTAGAGGCGTGACACCAGGGAGAGGCCCTCAGCAGAATGAGAATATGAAAATGCAAGTGTTACCGCATCAGTAACCAGATTAGGTAGTGCACAGGGCTGATGGATGAAAGGGTCTCGGTGTGAACTGGGGGACAGTCAGTAGAATTGAATTGTAGATATTGCAACTCAAACTGGGTTATCATTTGATGCTGTAGACCACAGCAGCAGCAAAAGCAGAACTATATTCAATGACAATCTGTAACATTATCCCGAGGATAATTCATCAGTCTACTATTACCATCAAGCCGATCCATGGTTCAGTGATGATTATGGGTGAACATTGCAGGGTCGGAATCACGTGGACCGAAACCTGTTGACAACCCATTAAAGCTACCACACTTAACTGGTTACATTCCGACCAGCAGATCTAATGTCTGATGGAGAGGGGAAATGATCCCAAGACTAACAGATCAGATCTAAGCTCTGTCCGTCCTGCCAAATCCAAACATAGATGTCGATGGACTATGAAACAATTTACTGGAGGAGAGGACTCCACAAATATCCTCATCCTAAATATCGGAACAGCTCTGTACGTCAGTGAAAAAAGTCAAGGATGTGGTGTCTGCACTATCCTCAGCCAGACGTGTTGAGTGGATGATCCACCTCACACTCATCATGATTCCCACAGAATCGCAGATACCAGTCTTCAAGCAATTCGATTTGCTGTATAGTCATGAATAAACAGCTGAACACAGTAGATACGACAAAGGCAATGGGCCCTGACACCATTACTGCAATAGGACTGAAGACTTGTGCTGCACAACAAGCCGTGTCCCTGGGGAAACTGTTTCATTCCAGCTCCAACTCTGACATCTCCCTGGCAATGTGGAAACTTCCTCAATGATGTCCAGTCCCCGAAGAGGAGAATAATTACAATCTGACCATTTACCACCCCCTCAGTCCCATCACGACAGTCACATTAGTGGGAATACTTTTTGACAGAGCTGTCAAGTAGCACCAAAATAATCAGGACAGTGTGGGTTTCCGATAGGTTCCCGTGTGAGGATGGTACTGTGGTGGACATATCATTGGATTACGAATCCAGACCAGGTCAATGCTCTGGCATCTGGTGGAAGTTAAAAATAATTAATAAAATATCGAGACCTAAAATCTGGTGTCATTAATAGTGATCTTGTGTCTAATGTTGATTGTAAACATCACTCGCCTTCCCCAATGTACTTTCAGGAAGTGAATCTCCCATGCTTTCTTGGTCTGGCCTAAAAGTGACTCCAGACGCACAGACATGGTCTCTGAATCGGCCACGTGAGACATCAATTGTATCAAACGCCTCTGAGGTCTTAAAGGATAAAACCTGACAGAACATCTGGCATCAACCTCGTTATCAGAAAAGGGAATGGGAAGTACTATCCTGTTGTCCCTGCATAGACATCTTTCCTAACATCTGAGAGCTTGTGACAACATTTACAGAACTTTCCCACAGACTGCACAGAAACATCGGGAGAGGAGGAGGTCATTCAGCACATTGAGCTTTCCCCATGTTATTTCATGGGCGAACATCTCCTCAATGCAGTTTTCCCCACAAAATGTTCATATCTCAAAATATGTTTAAACATTATGAAATACAGTGCCTTTGGCCCATCAATATATAGGGAGTTCTTTGATAACGCTTGTTTATTAAGTACTATGTGAGGGCAATACCTATTCGTGAACTGTTTTCTATAAAGTGAACTGTCATCCCTGCTTCCAATCTGTCATACCCTATCAGAGTGTTATATACCTCACTGATATCTCCACTCATTTTCCTAAAGCCCATGGAATACAGGCCCAGTCATCCCAAATTCTGCTCCCACAACTAACCTGTCATCCCAGAGATCAGTCTGGTCATCCTTCACTGCACTCCCTCAAAGTCAGGTTTGCCCTTTATTAGGTAAGGACACCAAAACTGCACACAACACTGCACAATGTTCGAGATGGGGTCCCACCAAGGCCCTGTACAGTTGCAGTAAATGACCCTTACTCCTGTATTCTAATCCCCTGAAATGAAGGTGAATAAATCACTTATTTTCCTACCTGCTTTCTGCTCCTGCAATATTGCTTTCAGTGACTGGTGTACAGGGAGATCCAGATTCTTTTTACTGTTACAGCTCCCTACTTGCTGGGTCTATGTACACTGTATACAGCATGCCAATGCCATTCCCAGTATTGACTTCCGCGTTCAGAACTCACTCACCTACATGGACTCGGATAGCTTCGCAGAAATAAACAAAAATGCAGCTTTAGTTCATTTGTACATCAACATTTTCAACCAATCCCTTTTCAAATGATAGGATGCCATTCTATTGTTCCCATCAAAGTACGTAACCTCTTATCTCTCCCATTGCTCTCCATCTGCCACGTATTTACCTAGTCACTCCACTTGTCTCAATCACCTTGGAGCCTTTCTGACATCCTCCTCATCCACTCACAAGCTGACGTCGTTTAGTACTGTCAGCAGACTTGGGAATATTGCAATTGAGCCCCTCAACCAAAGATATGATGTGTATTGGGAATAGCTGGATGCCGAATCTCGATCTCTGTTATATCCTTCCATTCAAAAAAAATGGTTTTATTCCGACTCACTGTTTCCTACCAGCTCTCCCATTCTAAAACCATGACCATATATTAGCCCCAGTCCCACTGGATTCGAATTTGCACAAAAGGCTTGGGGCTTTATCAAAAGTCTTTCTGAGATTCCAGTCGCATTGCGTTGATACCTTCTCCATAATTTTGCTAAAAGCCACTTTCTCAAGTATGATTCCTATTTCATAAACCTCTCGTGACTTTGTCTATGCCCATTAATTTCAGTCCAATATTTTCTCAAAAACGTTTTAGTTCTATTCCCTTTTTCTCACCAGACTAAATTTCCCTATTATTGCGAGGAAATGTTTTTTTTTTTTTCTGTGAATGCATAACTGAAGTATTTGCTCCATTGATCTGCTATTTCCCTATCCTCAATTATCTGGTATCAGACTGAAAGGAAGCTGCACCTTTTTCTCTTAATTTTGCCATTGATTTATTTTCAGAAGATATTACAAGTTCACTTATATACACTGTGAAAAGATATTCTTCAGAAACCCATCAATTCCTATCTTGAACTACTGAATGATTGACCTTCCACAGCTATACAATCACAGACGCACAGACTCTGTACTATCAGAAATACAGCACGGTCTACAGTCGCCCAACTTTCCAACACAAAACCCGTCGCTGTGAATCTTTGGCATTTCACGTGCACAACCATGTATTTTCTAATGGTTTTGAGGTTACCATGACAATTCCCCTCTCACGAAGTGCATCCCAGACCCAACTTTGGGTGAAAAACAGTCCTCAAATTCTCACTAAGTCTCAAACCCTTTACTTTAAAAGTGTGTCCCTTTGACTAAAAGGACCAGCTGCTGTCTATCCACCCCGTCCATGTCCCTCGTAATCTTATCCTCCTGATTCACGTCCCCCTTAGCCTTTTCTGCTCCACAGTAAACAATCCGAGCTTATCCTGCCTCTCTCCATAGCTGATATGGTCCATCACAGGGAACATCCTGGTGAATCTCCTCTGCACCCCCTCCAGTGCAATCACATCCTTCCTGTAATTTAGCTCCCAGAACTACACACAGTATTCCATCTTGGCTAACAAAAGTTCCGCATAGCTCTTATAATCTATGCTTCGACGTGTAAAGGCTGTGTTTATGCTCCCGTACACTTTCTCAAATTGTTTGTTAACCTGTCCAGCCACATTCAGAGATATGTGGAGAAGCACCCTCTGAGCTTCCTCGTGTGCTGCCATTCATTGAGCCCGACCCTGTCTGGTTCCTTCTCCAAAGTGCATGACTTCATATTTATCAGGGTTACAGTCCACCTGCCATTGATGTGACCATCTGACCATTCCATCTGCATCTTCCTGTAACATAAGGCCTTCCTTCTCACTGCCAACTACCCGGCCAATCTTTTTATCAAACACAAACTTACTTATGACACCCCAAGCCCACGTCCATATTCACAGCAGCATCCTTTATGATAAGGTTTACAATCACAAAACATCAGCTTATAGTCCAACAGATTTATTTGGAGGGACGAGCTTTCAAAGTGCTGCATCTTCATCAGGTGGCTGTGGACTTTGATCAAGCACTTCGAAAGCTAGTGTCACCGAATAAACCTTTTGGGGTATAACCTGGTGTTATGCAATTTTTAGCTTTGTCAACCCCAGTCCAACACCAACACCTCCGAATCACAAAAGTTAAGAGACACAGCACTGATCCTTGTGGTACACGACTGGGCACTAGCCTCCAATCGCACAAACAGCCTTCTATCACCACTCTCTGTCTCCTATCATTAAAGTTGATTTGGATGCAAATTGGCAAGTCACTAATGAGTCCTACCTGTTCCCTGGTTATTCTGTTCAGCTGGAGACACTTGTAGAATATCTGGAGATTCTCCCTAATCTTGCCTGTCATTTGCTTTCCATGCCCCTGTATTAGTCAGTCCCCTCCAAGTGATGAATTTCCTCCTTATTGTAGCCTTAACTGGCCTGTCCCAGATCCTGCCATTATTTGCCTTAAATGTGGAATAGACAGCGAGGGAAGTGTTCTGTTAATTGCCAACTTGTCATATGTTTTGTGAATTTTCTAAATTTCACTGTGACCCACCTCTCATTCTTTGAAACTCTGGAGAACACAGGCCGAGTTCCTCATCAGGCAATCTCACCATCTAAGGGATTAATCTGGAGAAAGTCCATTGCACTTCCTCTGTGGTCAGTATATTATTTCTGAGATTCAGTCACCAAAACTGTACACAATACTCCAGGTACAGTCCCATCAACACGCTGTGAAACTGCTTCAACATGTCTTTACATCAATGTTCTGACTCTCTTAAATGAAGGCGAACACAAACTTTAATTTTCGACTTACATATATTCCTCCAAATACACTTCACATTCATTGCATTTACGAACTCACTGAGATCTTATAGAAACCCTTCCGAAATTCCAATATATGCCATGTCTACTGGTTCCCCATTATCTATGCTGTAAGAAACAACTTCAAACAATTCCGAGGTTTATCAAGTATGATTTCTCTATCAGAAATGCATGTTGATTCTCTCCATTGTTGCTATTAATTTCTAAATATCAAAAAATGTCATCCTGTGTTATAGATTCCAACAGTTTCCCTACAAAAGTCAAGTTAACTGGTCTGCAGTTCTCCACGCTATGTATTTTCCCCTTTGTAGCTGTTTGGATCCATTCCATTCATCTATAGTGCTTGATTCACGTTTATCCACAATAGTTTCCGGTCTCTGCAGAATGTACAGGAAAATATAACACAGTCATCGACAGTGCAATTAATACTTCTATTGGTGATTTATTTCCGACATTTTGATAGGAAGTACATCTGTTTCGTCAGTCTTTGCAATGCTCAATCCAGCTCCATGTTCAAGTACTACTTTGTTACTGATATAAAATGACGTTATGTCTTTAGCTCCAGGCGTCCGATATGATCACTTGGTGTTACTGGGTGATTTTCTGGATCTTCCTCCATGAAGACAGATGCAAAGTAACTGGTTGTCTTCTTGGCCATTTCCCTGTTCTCCACAAAGACCTCTCCTCTCGCGATTACAAATTTCCACATTTGACGTTGCTTTTATTTTGTTTCCTTTGAAATTTCGATCGCAGATTGATGCAGTCTTTGTGTTCCTGTTTGTTAGCATGTATGTTCCCTTTTTGGTTTCCTTTTCAGTTTCATGGCCTTCCATTTTTGGATCGTTAATTTCTGAGAATTCTCAGGGTTCCACAACAGCTGAAAGTCTTCTGAAGTCACTTCCTCTGATTAACATTTTTTCTAATTTGTTATGTTAACCATCATTGAGTCACTTTGTCACTCTTTGGTGTTTGTACCTGAAATAAATAGACGTGTGTTTCAGACTTTGCAGTATTTCTAAAAACTCCTGGTTCTGACCAGATATATTCAGGAACACCACAGGAGGATAGGAGGATAGAAAGGAAATTGCGGGAGCATTGCTTGCCTCTTTTCTATCATCGCTGGCCAACGATTGAAGTCCTGGACAACTGGAATATAGTGAATGTTGAGTCAGTATTCAAGAAATGCTACAAAGATAAATCTGGGAATGAAAGACCAGTAATCCTAAAAGCTAGTGGGTAGGTTACTTTAGAAGATTCGGAGATATTGGACATACATGCATTTGGAAAGACAGGTTCTGGAGCGGAGTAAGATTAGAATGGTGCTGGAAAAGCAGAGGACAGGCAGTATCCGAGGAATAGGAAAATCGATGTTTTGCGCAAAAGCCCTTCATCAAATTCAGCACGGAACTTTGTGCAAAGAGAGGCATGACTCACAATTTTGTTGGAGATCTTTGCTAAAGTGGCTAGCAACTTTGAGGAGGTCCGGATGGTATACGTAGTCTGGATGAATTCCAGTAAGGCCGTCAATAAGGTTCCACATGGTACGCCGCTCTGGAAGGTTAGATCGCATGGAATTGAGGCGGAGCTGGCAAATTAGATCCCAAATTGCTTTGATGGTAGGAAGCAGAGAGTAATAGTGTAAACATGCTGGTAAGACTGGAGGCCTGTGAATAGTGGAATGCCTCATGGGTTAATGCTGGGACCACTACATATTACATATATCTATGATTTACATGAGATGTACAGGCATGATTTGTAAGTTTGAAGATGGCACTAAAATAGGCGGCATCATGGAGAGTGAGGAAGGTTATCAGAAATTTCAGAAATTACAGCAGTACTTGATTAGCTGCAGAAGTGGCTGAGAAATGGCAAATGGATTTTAATGTAGATCAGTGTAAGTTCTTGCATTTTAGAAAGTCAAATCGAGTTTGGGGTTTCATGGTGAATGGTTGGGTCTTAAGGAGTGTCGTGGATCAGAGGGACCTTGGAATTCAGGTGCATGGTTCTCTGGAAGTTGATTCAGAGGCAGACATTGAAGAAAGTTTTTGGCACACTGGCCTTAATCGGTTTATATCACTGAGTATCGAGTTATATTGCAGTTATACAGGATGCCGGTGACGCCATATTGGTAGCGGTATGTTCAATTTTGTTCACTTTGCTATAGGAAGGATGTTATTAAACTGGAAAGAGTGCATAAAAAAATTATAAGGGTGTTGCCAAGGTCTCAATGGTCTGAGTTACAGAAAGAGGTTGGACAAGCTAGGACTTTTTACTTTTGTATGCATGAGGCTGAGGGAAGATCATATTGATGTTTATAAGATGATGTCAGTATGGATAGAGTGAATGCATCCAGTCTTTTTTCCCAGGGTTGGGTAATCACAGGCTAGAGGGCATCAGTTAAAGGTCAGAGGGGACAGAATAAAAGGGAACCTGAGGAACAGGTTTTTTTAACTCAGGAGCTGTGATACATATGGAATGAGAAGTGGTTGAGGCGGATACATTACCAACATTTAAAAGGCATTTGAACAAATACACAAATAGGAAAGAATTAGAAGTATACGGGACAATGGCAGGGAAATGGGGTCAGCGTGGATGGGCATTTTGGTCGGAATGGACCAGTTTGGGCCGAAGGGCCTGTCTCCATGCTGTCGGACTCTATGACTCTAATAACCATTGCTTGTCTCCCACTGAATGTTATTTTATACTTTGCAAATTCACTGAAGATATCTTGAAACTCTAACCTCCAGTCTTCCATGATGTTTGACAAGAATATTCAAGCATTCTATATTATCTTAGACACCTTGTAAAATGCACCTTATAAATGCCATTATTCATTAAAGGCTGCTTCAGACCAAGGTTAATAATTCGTCCTTCTGACCACACAACACCAAATGCGAAATAACCTGCTCCCTAGTTTGCTTCGCAACATACTTTTCAACCCACCTCATATAAACTTATGGAACTTATTTTTCACAGCTTCAGCAGTCACTTACTTAACACAGTTTAGATACAACTTGAGATCATCCAATACGACTGCGGTATCCACAATACTTGCCTATCTAATTTCAGGAGCATATGATGCTTACTTTCTGCTAGCGTTTTTGTTTGGTGTATAACACACCAATATGTGCTTCTCCTTGCTATCTGTAAGCTCTACCTGAACGGATTCTGTGGAACCTGAGGGACAGGTCTGTGTCATTATTGGTAACCGACTTGGACAAGACATTCGGGTAGGCTCACCTCAACGCTGAGAAGATCTGAAGAAATGTCCCACAATATTGGGCAAGCAACAATATCCTCCTCGCTCTGTTAGGATCAGAATGACCATATACTCTCTGCTCCCTCACACTCACTATTATAGCACTAACCCCGAACAAGGTTCACGCTCTGTCTCCAAATAAGGCTCAGGCACTACCACTCTCACTATTGAATTCAGTAAATAATAATACTATATGGATTCAAAACTGTTGACTGACTCATTCCAGACACTTCAGAACTCCCTCATCCTACACCAGTACATACAACCGGGTCACCCACTCCCACTCTCCTTCCATCCCTTTCTCCCATTCCAGGAGAAACAGCCTGAATAGGATAGAAATGGCCAAGCCGGGTAGTGGAGTGCCCGATATCCGTTCCTTCACTCCCTTCCCCCCGTCATGTGGGGCGGACTCTTAAAGAGCTGGAGAGGACCAGGATGCCTCGTGTGGAGAATCTGAAACATTCACGTCCTACTGACCAGTTGCAGAGCAATGTCCAGTGAAAGACAATTCTCACTTTAAACCCAGCGGCCGTTCCAACAATAGTCCTTTCACTTCCAAAAAGCAAAACACAGATACCTCACTGCACAGAGACTCAGACGCCGAAGTATACAAACGAACACACACAATACTTACAAGGAGATATGTATACATACACGTATAAACACACAAATACATATACAGTCACATACAAATCGACATAAATACAGAGAGAAACACAGGCTGAAACACAGACAGACAGATGTAGACATGCATACACACTGATAACAAGCACATGGACACAAACACGCACACACACTGGCACATACACATACACACACACACACAGAGGCGCAGACACACGTACAAACACTTACTCACATACAGATACACAGATGCTAGTGTCGTTAAGACACAAATCGATATATTTTTGATTTGGAAGGGGGTCAAGGATTCTAGGGAGAAGGCAGAAGAATAAGTTCGAGGTACATATAAGAAATTATTGAATGGAATTTCCGACTCGATAGGCTGAATGGCCTCAATCTGCTCATTTCCGTAATGCTCCTGCGGTATCATGCTCTCAGGCATTCTCTTCCTGAGACAGCAGCAGAGGCTGGGTGCGATACATATTTGTTTGGTAAGTATCAGCGGGAATGTGGGATAGGTCTGGAGTCGGGAATGGATTATGTTCTGAAGTATACTTAATTATTCTGTCCTTATGTCTGAAAGGAGGTGGTGATTTGATGTTCAGTTAACATAGTTTTAAAATATTATTCCCCCAATGACATAAGGATGTCCCTTTCCATTTAGTGTTGTGCTACCCGTGGTGTCCTCATCCTCAGGGAGCAGTGAACACTCGGTTATTGAAGGTATTCAAGGCTGAGCTCGACTGATCTTTACGAGACAGGAGGGTCAGTGTTTATTGGGAACAGACAGGAAATGGATGGTCAGACACAATCGGATCAGCCATGAACATTCTGAATTGGTGCAGCCGATTGGGCAACTTCTTCCCCTATCCCATGTGTTGCTCCCTCAATCCACCCTCGAGCCTGTAACAGAGAAATACTGCTATCCCTACCCCATGTTCTGTTCCCTCAATCCACCCTCGAGGCTGTTACAGAGATATACTGCTGTCCCTACCCCATGTTCTGTTCCCTCAATCCACCCTCGAGGCTGTTACAGAGATATACTGCTGTCCCTACCCCATGTTCTGTTCCCTCAATCCACCCTCGAGGCTGTTACAGAGATATACGGCTGTTCCTACTCCGTGTTCTGTTCCCTCAATCCACTCTCGAGGCTGTAACAGAGATATACGGCTGTTCCTACCCCATGTTCTGTTACCTCAATCCACCCTCGACGCTGTAACAGAGATCTACTGCTGTCCCTACCCCATGTGTTGTTCCCTCATTCCACCCCTCGATGCTGTTACAGGGTTGGGGACAACTCCATTCTGTCAGACAGGATCATTATAATAACACAGAAGGAGATCATTCCGCCCCTCTAAGGAATTACACAGGAGTATAGAATGAAGTAATTCAGCTCGTTCAGTACACTACACAGTCAATAGACAATAGACAATAGACAATAGATGCAGGAGTAGGACATTCAGCCGTTCGAGCCTGCACCGCCCATCAATGTGATCATGGCTGATCATTCCCAATCAGTATCCTGTTCCAGCCTTATCTCCATAACCCTTGACTCCACTATCTTTAAGAGCTCTATCCAATTCTTTCTTAAATGAATCCAGAGACTGGGCCTCCACTGCCCTCTGGGGCAGAGCATTCCACACAGCCACCACTCTCTGGGTGAAGTCGTTTCTCCTCATCTCTGTCCTAAATGGTCTACCCCGTATTTTTAAGTTGTGTCCTCTGGTTCGGCACTCCCCCGTCAGCGGAAATATGTTTCCTCCTGCCAGAGTGTCCAATCCTTTCATAATCCTATACGTTTCAATCAGATCCCCTCTCAGTCTTCGAAACTCAAGGGTATACAAGCCCAGTCGCTTCAGTCTTTACGTGTAAGGCAATCCTGCCATTCCAGGAATATACCTCATGAACCTACGCTGCACTCCCTCAATAGCCAGAATGTCTTTCCTCAAATTTGGAGACCAGAACTGTACACAGTACTCCAGGTGTATTCTCACCAGGGCCCTGTACAGCTGCAGAAGCACCTCTTTGCTTCTATACTCAATTCCTCTTGTTATGAAGGCCAGCATGCTATTAGCCTTCTTCACGACCTGCTGTACCTGCATGCTTGCCTTCATTGACTGGTGGACAAGAACACCCAGATCTCTCTGAACAGCCCCTTTACCTAATTTGATACCATTGAGTTAGTAATCTGCCTTCCTGTTTTTGCCACCAAAGTGGATAATCAGACATTTATCCACATTACTGCATCTGCCATGCATCTGCCCACTCACCTAACTTGGCCAGGTCACCCTGTAATCTCCTAACATCCTCATCACATTTCACCCTACCACCCAGCTTTGTGTCATCAGCAAATTTGCTAATGTTATTGCTAATACCATCTTCTATATCATTTACATATATTGTAAAAAGCTGCGGTCCCAGCACGGATCCCTGCGATACCCCACTGGTCACTGCCTGCCATTACGAAATGGAGCCGTTAATCACTACCCTTTGTTTCCCATTAGCCAACCAATTCTCTATCCAATCTAGTACTTTGCCCCCAATACCGTGCGCCCTAATTTTACCAACTAACCTCTTGTGTGGGACTTTATCAAAAGCTTTCTGAAAGTCCAGGTACACTACATCCACTGGATCTCCCTCGTCCATCTTCCGAGTTTCATCCTCAAAAAATTCAAGAAGATTAGTCAAGCATGATTTCCCCTTCATAAATCCATGCTGACTCTGTCCTATCCTGTTACTATTATCCAGATGTGCCGTAATTTCATCCTTTATAATAGACTCCAGCATCTTTCCCACCACTGAGGTCAGACTAACTGGTCTATAATTTCCTGCTTTCTGCCGCCCACCCTTCTTAAAAAGTGGCACAACATTAGCCGCCCTCCAATCCTCAGGAACCGACCCCGATTCTATTGAACTCTGGAAAATAATCACCAGCTCATCCACGATTTCCCGAGCCACCTCCTTCAGTACCCTGGGATGCAGGCCATCAGGTCCCAGAGACTTATCAACCTTCAGACCGAACAGTCTCTCCAACACCAAATCCTGGCAAATATAAATTCCCTTAAGTTCAGGTCCTTCAGCCACTGTTACCTCAGGGAGATTGCTTGTGTCTTCCCCAGTGAACACAGATCTGACGTACCCATTTAATTCCTCTGCCATTTCTTTGTTCCCAGTAATATATTCCCCTGTTTCTGTCTTCAAGGGCCCAATTTTTGTCCTAACCTTTTTTTTGCCTTGGACATACCTAAAAAAGCTTTTACTATCCTCCTTTATATTCTTGGCCAGTTTACCTTCGTACCTCATTTTTTCTCTGCGTATTTCCTTCTTACTGAGGAGGAGGAGACCATTCAACCCACCTGAGCTGCTACACAGGAATAGGGAAGCTGTCGCTTACAGGAAAGAGAAAGTAGAGTTAAATGTTTATTTTCAGGCTGCAAAGCTGTAAATGATGGAGTGCCTCAGACATCTCTGTGGGGTCATCAATGATCAATAATCTTTATCAAATATCTGGAGGAAGGGGAGGGAATGGCTTGGAGCTCAATTAGCTCATACACCAAGATGGTCATTCAAATGGAGGTACTGAGTCTGCAATGTGATATCGACAGGGAAGGTTAGTGAGCAAACCTTCAGCAGAAATAACTTAACCAAAGTTGTCTATTTTGTCATGAAAGATGAAACAATGGTAAACAATTTAAATGGAGAGAAATTGCCGAACTCTGTGATACAGGAGGTTTCCATGTTCTTGCGACATGAATCATATGAAGTCAGATGCAGCAAATGATTTGGAAGGTAAGTGGAATGATGCTGTTTTTGGCAAAAGGCATCAGATTTAATGGCTGGAATGTTTTACTGCATCTGTGCAGGGCATTGCTGAGACCACAAATGATGTACTGTGTGCAGGATTGATCCCCTAAACTAAAATAAAACGATATAATTATTTTCAAAGAGTCATTCCTGGATTGCCGGCCTTTTGTTATGGGGGATTAGCAGTTTTGATCTTAGCTGAGGAATAGTATTGAACCAGCCATGACTTTTGGAAAGTGTATTAGCTGGATGCATATTATCTCCTGTCAGGAAGACGAAAGCTAGAGAATAAACTTTAAGATAAAGATGCATTGACATTAAAACACATACTATGAAGACACCTACCAATATTTACAAATTACACTGAAAAATGTAAGCATGTCTTCAAATTATAAAGTGGGGACATTTTTTGCGATTGGAAGGAATTGTGTACAACAAGACCAACGACGGACCTGCATATAATCCATTATCAGGTTTTCCAGACAATGTTCCAGGAGATCGCACATGGTCCAGTTTGGTGTTCAGTTGACAAAATTGTATGTTCCAACATAGAGAGGGAGAAAAATGTTCCCTGTCTGAGAAGCAGCAGCCGATTGATCCCTCTCACTTACTTTGTTCCTCCCGATAGCAAAGTGTGAGACCAGAAACTCCCTGACTTATCTTTACCACTTGTGAAGGATTCCTGGTGAGGATTCATTGGAATCTCTCCTCTGCCTGAAACGAAGGGAATTCAGCCAAATCCCACTGTTGCAGACAGAAATCCCACTACCAGTAGCTTGTGTGAGCAGAATAACTTCAAAGGCAGAATAACAATTTGGGGCACTCTATCATTTTACCATTTGTTATGAGTTCAACTTTCTGTGTCTCACATTTTCAGGCCTAGCCTGAGACCTAAATCATTGGCCACCTCACTAAACTGACTGCATTTAAAATGCGTGTAACCAGTGGAGGAGTGGGATTGGAAACGGACACAGTGACCCTCCAACATTTGTTGGAACACAAATCAGAAATTCTCAAAGGGCTGTTCAAGTGGAAATTCCCTTCCCCAGAGGACCGTGGTGCCTAGACGTTTGCATTTATTCAAAGTTCTTATTGTATAATTTGTAATAAAATGGCATCCAGACAGAAACGTGCTGCTGTGACCCAAAGCACCTGGAGCGGTGACAATGTATCTAATGGCCCACTCCTGCTGCTCAGTCCTGTGTTGCTATGTTCTATTCAACCCTCACACCTCCTGCAAGGAGCAGATAGAGGCCACTTGCTTCAAATACCTGGTCAACAGTAACACAGGATCTCATTCAGTCCCTCAAGACTGTCACACATGGTTTGGTGTCAGTTGGAAAGTTCTATTTGTTTCAACAGACGCCTCTGGTCCCTTTACAGAGTGTTTCCTCTATGCAACATGTGGTTCATTTGTTGGTAATATTATAGACTCAGATTCACCGTGAATACATTCCCTATACCTCAACACGAGATGACTCACAAAATACATCACTCTCTCTGATTGCAACGTTCAATAAAAGAACATTCGTGAAAATTACAGCCATTAACATTGCAATGACTGAATATGAGGAGAAAACGAACCGGATCTCGTAATTCGGATGATCAAGCCATTGCATAACATCATGGCTGATCTACTGTTGACAGTAACTCCTCTTTACTGCCCAATTCTTCACCCGTTAGCTCTCTGACAGGTCAAAAATCTATCTAACTTCTCTTTAAATGCTTTCAGCGATAAAGCTGCCCTAGCTCTCTAGCCCAGATAATTCCTGACATTGATTACCTTCTGTGAGAGGAAAACATTCCCTTCACATACACCGTCACCTATTGATATGAACAAGAGGCGAACACAGGGGCTCAGGAAAGACCGAATGGCTTTGATACCAAGGCAGTGTTTGACTGAGGATGGCATCGGGATCACCTACTTATTTGAGCTGAATGTGGATCAGGTGTAACCTTCCCACTGGACGGGGTCTTTCCGAACACAAATAAAGAGGTTTAGGGTCAGCCGCCAACAATCCTCTCAATCTCGGGACATCTCTGCAGGAGATCCTCAGGTTAGCCTCCTCAGCACAAACATCTTCAGCTGCTCCAACAATGCATTTTCTCATCAAAAGCTCTGAAGTAGGTATGATGACTGAAGATGACAGAATGTTCAGAACATTTTGTCCGCCATCAGCTCCTCAACCATTCTGTGTCCATGTGCAATAAGACCCGGACAGCATTCCGGTTTGTCCTATAAAAGTGTCGGTAACATTTACGTAACAGCACGGCCAGACATTGTACATTTTCACAGTTAAAAGAGGAGCACATTCAGCATCTCAAGCTGGTTGCACACGGGTATGAGCTAGCATTCAGGAACAGGAAGAGTGACAGCAGATTCAATACTCCTGCCTGTTACACAGGAAGGAGAGTGGTCTGTTCAGTGCATCGAGCTGTTAAACAGGAGCAGGCAGAGCCCAATTAGACCCTTAAACCTGTTCCATGAGACCAGGAGGAGGCTGTTCATCCCCACGAGATAGTTATACAAGAACAATTCTTGAATTCTTCGAGGAGGTGACCAAGCATGTGGATGAGGGTAGAGCAGTGGATGTAGTGTACATGGATTTTAGTAAGGCATTTGATAAGGTTCCCCATGGTAGGCTTATGCGGAAAGTCAGGAGGCATGGGATAGAGGGAAATTTGGCCAATTGGATAGAAAACTGGCTAACCGGTCGAAGTCAGAGAGTGGTGGTAGATGGTAAATATTCAGCATGGAGTCCAGTTACAAGTGGAGTTCCGCAGGGATCAGTTCTGGGCCCTCTGCTGTTTGTAATTTTTATTAATGACTTAGATGAGGGAGTCGAAGGGTGGGTCAGTAAATTTGCAGATGATACAAAGATAGGTGGAGTTGTGGACAGTGAGGAGGGCTGTTGTCGGCTGCAGAGGGACTTAGATATGATGCAGAGCTGGGCTGAGGAGTGGCAGATGGAGTTCAACCCTGCCAAGTGTGAAGTTGTCCATTTTGGAAGAACAAATAAGAATGCGGAATACAGGGTTAATGGTAGGGTTCTTGGTCAGGTGGAGGAACAGAGGGATCTTGGGGTCTATGTACATAGATCTTTGAAGGTTGCCACTCAGGTGGATAGAGTTTGTAAGAAGGCCTATGGAGTATTATCGTTCATTAGCAGAGGGATTGAATTCAAGAGTCGTGAGGTGATGTTGCAGCTGTACAGGACTTTGGTTAGGCCACATTTGGAGTACTGTGTGCAGTTCTGGTCGCCTCACTTTAGGAAAGATGTGGAAGCTTTGGAGAGGGTGCAGAGAAGATTTACCAGGATGTTGCCTGGAATGGAGAGTAGGTCATACGAGGATAGGTTGAGAGTTCTCGGCCTTTTCTCGTTGGAACGGCGAAGGATGAGGGGTGACTTGATAGAGGTTTATAAGATGATCAGAGGAATAGATAGAGTAGACAGTCAGAAACTTTTTCCCCGGGTACAACAGAGTGTTACAAGGGGACATAAATTTAAGGTGAAGGGTGGAAGGTATAGGGGAGATGTCAGGGGTGGGTTCTTCACCCAGAGAGTGGTGGGGGCATGGAATGCGCTGCCCGTGGGAGTGGTAGAGTCAGATTCATTGGCGACCTTTAAGCGGCATTTGGATAGGTACATGGATGGGTGCTTAATCTAGGATAGAAGTTCGGCACAACATCGTGGGCCGAAGGGCCTGTTCTGTGCTGTATTGTTCTATGTTCTATGTTCTATGTTCTAACAAGTGGGGGTCACAGATGTTCCATCATGACAAACCAATGAAATCGAGACTGCACTGCTAGAGGACTCCATGATGTAAAACATGGTTCAATTGTTTGTAGAACGTGTGCTGCTTTAACATAGTTTGCTGGAAATGAAGAGGGAACCCAAATGATTTGTGCCAAGTCTCAAGGAGGCATTTTCCATCTCCGAGAAAACACACCTATGTTCTCCATGGAGGTCAGAATCTGGTGGGAATAGTTAACTGTTTTAGCATGAAGGTATTGTGGTTGCTGTAGGGATTGTGGATAACGAAACATTCAGTGCAGGACTAAGCACTAAATGAACTGTATTAACGTTGGGAGAGTTTATTCAAATACTGGCCCTCTGTCTCTCTCATGCTTCATGGGGATCGGATGTGGAGTGAGGGGAATATTCTCAGAGGCTCTTAAACTATCGACACTCATGCAACCCGAGTAAAACAGAAGCCATGGAATTTTTCACCGTACCAATGTCTATTTACAACATCGTGTGTGACTGTCCCTCTTCCTCAAGTTTCAATGCAATCGCCTCTCATTCTCTCACAACGCCAGAGATTCATCTTCACTGTGTCCTCATGGTACCATAATCCCAGGGATTAGTCTGGTGAAAGTCCATTGCACTCTCTCTGTGGCAAGGCGATCATTCCTTATAAAGGAGAGAATGTCTGTCCACAATATCCCAAATACTGCCTCAACAACACTCTCAGAGATGATCATAACAACTCTTTTTCCTCTTAGACATCTTCGTTTCTTTCCTGTGGCGAATAAAGACTTTCCTTCTCTCTACACTGCTGGAAAGAGTTAACACTTTTATAATGAAGGTATTGTTGCTGCTGTCGGGATAACATAACATTCATGGTAGGATCACACACCAATTGAACTGTATTAATGTTGGGAGAGTTTATTCAAAAGCCTGAACTTCCCTCTCTCTCTCTCCTCCCTTTCTCCTCTCTTTCTCTCTCTGTCTCAGTTGAAATAGGGAGTGGGGGTGGTTGGGTGGGACGTTCTCAGCGGCTCTTAAACTATCGAGAATCATGTAATCTGAGTGGGAAAAAAAAGCCATGAACTTATCACCGTATCAGTGTTTGTTTAGAAGATCATGAGTGATTATCCATCCCCGTTAAGGTTCAATGCAATCGCCTCTTATTCTCTCACTGAGTTTCACTCACTGCTCATGGTGCCATCATCCCAGGGATTAGTCTGGTGAAACTTGAGAGAAAGTCTATCCACAATACCCCAATAACTGCCTCAACAACACTCTCAGGGATTGTCAAAAAACATATTTTCTCTCACTTATACATCGCCATTTCTTTCCTGTGCCACAAAGAGCCATTCCTTCTCTATACACTATGACTGACATGGAACTTATCAGTCCCTTAAATCTGTACGTAGCATCAATAAAGCCAGCACCAGAGATAACTGTGGAGATGTGCATCACTCTTGGGGAGAATTTCAATGAGATTGAATACACCTAAAATAGGGGATGATCACGTACCTGAATGGAAATCACATGTAGCAATACAGAAAACAGGCAGAGAAAGGGAGCTATCTTTACCTTAGTTCTTCTCTCAAGGGATGTGTGAAGCCCTGGTCAGGGCAGCATGTTATTCAGATCTTGAACTGAGTGGCTGATTCAGCTCTTCCACAGTACCGTAAAGAGTAAAACACATAGCTGTGGGTTTGTAGGGTTACATACAGGATAAATCTTCCTGCTTAATTAAAACCAGAAACAGAGGAAAGATTTATCCCATGCAGTAATCTGTGATAATTCTAGAGTCCAGATCTATTTAAAGTAAAAATTAACAACTTTATTTCTTAAAGTAATACAGAGAATGATAAACAAACGACTATTTACAAATTCTTCCTCTAACCTATCTTTGACCTTCCCCCTCCACAATACTATTCTGATAAAACTCCTAATTAAGAATTACAAAACAAATCTTCTTATCTCAAAACTATAAAGCTTTCTGTTCTTCTCCATATTCCTGTCTTCTTTTCTTCTTGGGTACTCTGCTTCACCAGTTACTAATCAATAAAGGTACCTAAAGGCGATCTATTTTTCAGATAGTCTTTGCATGCTGGTGGGTTGGCAGTTCTCCACTCAACTGTTCAATTTTCCATGGTCTTGTACCGCCAATCTATTGTATTGTATCATTGGCTGGTAAGATTGTCAAAATAACAAATTGAAAATTGGTTGGAGGTGGGTATTTTGGGGTAAAATTTAAAATGTTTTGCTGAATTTGTTTTGAGACAATTAGCTAATTGGGTTGTTCAACCAAATGTTGCATTATATCTATTTTTCAGAACTCTTGGTGCTGTCAGGTAGTTATTGTTGGTTTTTAATTCTCTCAAAGGTACAGTACCCCCACGTGTTCATCACAGAAGTCACACAGAAACCTGACGATGGAAGCATGAGATATTGACTTCCCGAAACGAATTGAGGCAAGCAGATTGTTTTTTATAACAAATGATAAAGGTTGCTTTTAAACTCCCCGATTTCCTTAATGATATATCAAAAGACCATTATTCTGTGGCTCTAGATTATGAGTAAATGGCTTGACCACCATATGCTGTCTTCCCTTATGTGCAGGAACAAGTTAAACATTCTGAAGATCAATTATTTAGTGACGGACATGTGGTTACAAGGAACTTGAAACTGTTGCATCCAGATTGAACAAAGGCACAAATGGTTTATTCAGATATTGCACTGAGACTGAGGACGAGACTGGAATATCATGATGGTGGTATTGGACAGGATTGGTGCCTGGGGAGGACATGGAGATGTAAATCTGTGAAGGACAAAATGGATTATGGATTTTGAGAAGAGTCTGGTTCCTTCTCGCATATCAGTGAGTAGCTTATAAATCGTAGTTTGATACTTATAACATATAAGGAAATGAATTTTTGTTTGGAACCAAAGATATTGACTTGCACTTTCCACAATTTACATATCATGAGTAGAAATTCAGTTCAACCCGGTTTAGTAGACAAATATAATGACATAACAGGAACACCAACTATCGCGAGCATGGGATAATAACTAGCTTGAATAATCCAAAGATATCCTGGATACAATATGCTAATGTTATCCAAGGCTGAGAAAGTCAGTAAAAACCCAAGGATAAACTCCTGTCCATTGTTGGAACATTCCAGTCTAAAGTAAACAGATTCTGATCCATTGTTTGAACATTCCAGTGTAATGTTCTCAGATTTTGATCCATTCCAATCTATGGCCCTCAGATTATGAACAATTATTGCATCGTTCATGTCTAAAGTTCTCAAGATTCTGATCTCTCCTCCCCCTTGCTCTCTGGCTGCTGGTCCCTGTTAGTGCTGTCAGTGATGTTCCTACTCAAACTATGGGATAACACATTGAATAGAGCCCATTTATCTTTCAACGATTGAAACTCTCTACTGTTATAATTAGGATCCACGGAGATGGACATTAATCACAGTCACTGAACAAATAGCTCAATTAAACCCCTTTGTGTTCAATATTGATTTTATTAAAATTCAAAAGAACGTTTAAAATTTACTCATTTAACTTGGGATATGTCGGGGTGGCTGAGGGAATGAATATTGGAGCTGGTAGATTGATAGCGTATAATCATTCAATCTGCCTCGGATATGGGAGTAATGTCAAAGGATTGTCAGAACATAGCCAAGTTTCTCCGTTTATGAATGTAAACATACAGTCTGTAACTACTGATCAGTGATCATAATGTCAGTAAAATATGGAGAGACCTTTTCTAGTCCATAATCTGACAGGCAAATGTGCCCACGACAACATGAGTTATAATAGACAAATGGCATGGATATATTAACAGAGAATATGATGTGACACACAATTCAGATGGTTTTCCGAGGATCAAGAGGACAGGTGAGTGTCCCACTGTTAATGTTGTCGATGTCAATCAACTGTGATTAAGTGCAATGCACTGCTTTTCAATTTCAGTGTGATTATGATATTGGGGACATGGCTGCAGAGACTGGAGGGAGGGAACATGATATTTACCAGTTATCAGTATTGGGATGTTGCCCTTTATAAATCATAAGAAAATCAAACTCCAGTGTACATCTCCGATGAGGAATGAGGAGAGCCAATATTAACCATATGACCAGAAGACATTGGAGCAGAAATTTGGCCTTTCAGGCCATTGAGCCTGTTCCACAATTCAATGATGACTGTTAAGCTTCTTAAACCCATTCTTGTGCTTTCTATCTGTAACCCATCATTCCCTTTACAATCAAGAACCTATCTGTCTTACTCTTAAATATACTCAATTACCTGGCCTCGACAGCCTTCTGTAGCAGTGCATTCCCTAGATTCATCACTCTCTGGTTGAAGAGGTTCGTCTTTATCTGTGCTTGAAAAGGTCTTCTCTTTACTCTTTCCCCTCGGGTCCAAGTGTCCCCTGCATTGGAAATACCTTCCCAAAATCCACCCTGTCCCGGTCATTCAATATTTTGTAAGTTTCAATTACACCTCCTAACATCCTCCTGAACTCGATCAAATATAGACCAAGAACCCTCAGATGTTCTTCAATTGTTAAGCCTTTCGTTCTGGGGACCACTTTCGTGAATCTCATCGGAGAATGCTCCAGATCCAGTACATCCTTCCTGAGATATGGGACCCAAAACTGTGCACAATAATCCAAATGTAGCATGGCCAAAATCTTATAGAGCCTCAGACATACATCCCTGCATTAAAATCAATCCCTCTTGAAATAACTGGAATCATGTTATTTGCCTTTCCAACTGCTGACAACCTGCAGATTTACTTTTCAAGATCCTTGGATTGGACCCCCCTCCCTCCAAATCTTCTGAACTTGCTCGCTATTTAGAAAAAAGTCCATGCCTTTATTTTTCTTGGGAAACTGCATGATCTCACATTTGCCCACGTTATACTCCATCTGCCACTTATTTGCTCACTCCCCTAACCTGTGCAAATCCTTCAGCAGGAGAACGTGAGGACCGCAGATGCTGGAGATCAGAGTCAAAAAGTGTGGTGCTAAAAAAGGGCAGCCAGTCAGGTGGACTCTGAGGAGCAGGATATTCGATGTTTCAGTCACAATGCCTTTATCACGAATGAAGTGGGTGGGCGGAAGGGGGTTGAGAGATGAATTGGAGGGGCTGTGAGGAAGGTAGCTTGGAAGGCGATGGCTAAATGTAGGTGAGTGGTGAGAGTGGAAGGTGGAGTGGATAGACGGGTAGGAAGATAGACAGGTAAGATAGTTCAACGGGCAGTGCTCAGTTGGAGGGTTAGATCTGGGATAAGGTGGAGGGAGGGGAGATGAGGAAACTGGTGACATTGCGCTGGATACTGTGTGGTTGAAGGGTCCCAAGGTGGAAGATGTCTGGTGGCTAGACTGTGGCAGTGAAGAAGGCCAAGAACTTGCATGTCCTTGGAGGAGTAGTAGGGGGAGGCGAAGTATTCAGCCACAGGGAAGTGGGGTTGTTGGGTTTGTGTTCCCTGAACCGTTCTGCAAGTTGACATCATGTTTCCCCAGGGTCGCAGAGACCAGGAGCAATGGACAGAGTAGATGAGGTGTTTGGATTCACTGGATATTCCCTGCCTGATGTGGAAGGATCCTTTAGGGCCTTGGATGGAGGTGAGGAGGAAGTTGTTGGCACAGCTTTCATACCTCTTGCAATGGCAAGGAAAGGTTCCGGGAGTGTAAGGTGGCTTCTTGGGTTGTGGGAGGGGTGATGTGTGAATCTAACGAGGGAGTCGTGAAGGGAATGGTCTCTGCAGAATGCTGATAGGGGTGGGGAGGGAAATATATCTCTGGTGGTGTGGTCGGACTGTTGGTGGCGGAGGATGATGTGTTGTATCCTGAGGTTGGTGGTCTGGAAGGCGAGCATCAGAGGGGAGCTACTGCACCCTCTTGCAGCCGAACCAGCTCTTCGATGCTCCCTATCCCTCTATTCCATCTTTGCACGGTTTGAAAACTTAGCCAGAATGCCCTCTGTTCCTTCACGTAGACCATTATTGCACAAAGTGAATTGTTGTGATCCCAACACTGAGTCTTAAGGAATACCACTTGTGACTGGATGCCATCCTAAGAAGGACATTTTTATCCCCACTCTCTGCTTTCTGTCATACAGCCAACATCTATCTAAACTAGCACCTTGCCTGTAACACCAGGGGCCCTAATCTTTCTCAATAGCTTCCTTCGTGGCACCTTATCAAAGGATTTTAGAGAAGCAGGTGGATAACATCTACTGGTTCTCCTTGATCAAATCTGCCCGTTACTCCTCAAAGTATTCCAGCAGGTTTGTCAGGCATGACCTCCCATTGATGAAACAATGCTGACTTTGCACTGTTTTCCTAAATACTTCCAAGTATTCAGAAATCCCATCCTTCAGGATGGATTCCAGGATGTTACCCACAACCAAGGTTAGGCAAATCAATCTGTAATTTTCCATCTTCTGCCTAACTCCCTTATTAAATGGAGTATCACGTTAGCAATTTTCCAGCCTTTTCTGGTTTTCGTCATTCCTGAAAGATTACCACTTTCACTTTCACGACATCTTCAACTGTCTCCCTTACAATGCTGGGGTCTAGCCCATATGGTTCAGGTTATTTTATCCAAATTTAGGCCATTCAGTATTCTAAAATGTTCTTCTTGGTGATGACCACCATACTCAGCTCTGCCCTATCACTTTCTTCATTTTATTGGGAAATTACTCGTGTCTTCCAGCATGAACATTGATGCCTCATTCATTTCTTTGTTTCCCACGACTGTTTCTCCAGCGTCATTTTCCAGTGGTCCATATTCACTTTTGCTTCTTTTTTGCACTTTATCTAAAGAACTTCTTACATTCTCCTTTCTATTCCTGGGTAGCTTATCTCCATATCTAATCTTCTCCGTCCTTTTTTTGCCCTCTGTTCGTCTTTTTAAGTTTCCCAATTCTCTCGTTTCCCACTGTCCTTCATCACATTATACGCTTACTCTTTTGCTTGTATGCAATCCCTGACATCCCTCGTCAGCGCTCGCTGTCTCATCCTCCCTGTACCATGCCTCTATTCCTCGGCAAGGATCATGGCTGTGTCTCCTGGATTAATCTTGGAATCTGCTGCCATTGCTGTTCCCTTGTCTTTTATGCTTGACCTCTTTCCCAGTCAATTCTACCCAGCTTCTCCCTTATGCCTCTGCAGTTGCCTTTATTCAGCTGAAATACTGTTATCTCGGATTCTATCTCCTCTCTCTCAAATTGCAGAATAAATTCGTCCATGCTCCAATCCTTGCTTCCGAAAATACCTTCACCATAATCTCCCTTAGGAATCCTGCGTCATTAAATCCAATATCATCTGTTGCCCAGTGGACTCCACTAGAAGTTGCTCCAAAAAGCCATCTCATAAACATTCCTAAAATTCCTTTTCTTGCGAACAACTACCATCAGATGTTCCCAGCTCCCCTGCCTCTCACGCAGTGTCTAGAGGGGCTACAAGTTCCTGTTGGCCTAGAATATTTAAATTAATCCACCTTCTCCCTGGAACCAATCTATTGGTCTATTGGACTGTGGCTAGCTGTCAGCAACTCAGCTCTGGGATGTTATTGGCGATAAATGATCTGGGATGACAGCCAGTATCAGCATGGTGCTCACAGTGTATGGCACCAGACAAATGGCTGACAGTCTATGAGAGGTTCTCAGAAACGTTTCTGTGTATTTCTCCTCATGCTGTCTCCTGATCTAAGTTCACATTCGTCTGACAACCCTTGCTCTCACTCACTCACCCTGTCGCTCATTTATTTTCACTCTGTTTATCTCACTGCACTGTCTTTCTCTCTGTTTATTTCTCTCCCTCTCAGTCCAGCTCCGATCATTCCCTCTACTTTCAAGTTGACAAATTGGAGAACTCATGGACGCACAGTGGGCTGAATGGCCTCCTTCTGTGTTGTATTAATTCTAAAGTTCTCTGACCCACACAGTAACAAGTTTTGGAGCCTGGAGAGACAAGCTGGTCCAGTGAAGGACTCTGTTAATTAACCATTATCTCTTCCTATTTTCTGACATGCAGCGATATCGAAATATCGGTTTAAACAGATTCCTCATATTAAAATCAGCACACTTCAGACTGCAAGGCCACTGTATTCAGTACCCTCTGTTTTGTTTTGTTGGTCTTAGCTGTACTGGGATTAGTCTCCAACTCCCCCTCAGTCACTGGACCTGTGGACCAACTGTTGTGGTTCCACACACCCCTCCCCCACCGCCGCCACACACGATTCTAAACCCTCGTAAAGGACTATTGCAAACCTGCCTGCCAGGGGATTACTGCCAGTTCAAGTCTATCCTGTCCATCTTGTTTATATCCTACCAACCCGGGAATCTCAATGATCCACATATCGGAGATTGTTATCAGTTCATGTGCATCCCGTCCTTCTTGTATCTATCCTACTGACCCGTGAATCCCTATAATCCACATATCATAAACTGCTGCCAGTTCAGGTTCATACCGTCCTTTTTGTGTATATCCTACCGACTCGGAAATCCCAATGATTCACATATCGAAAGTGCTGCCTCCCCGACCAGCACGTTGATCGTGTATTTAACTGTGCGACCGTACGATTAGTAACCTCACTCGCACATGACATATTCTAATGTCTCCAAAGTTCAAGTATCCTTTCAGCACAACTCCAGCAAGGCATTTTCTTGAAACTGGATAGACTTGATAATAAAAACTTAAGTGTGACGTCAGGAAAGTGAGACCACTGAATCAGTCCAATGACTACCGGATCTGATATCTATCCCCGCCACCAAACCTGCTTGATAAGGCATACATATTGATCATCTATTTGCAGATGTCCTAGGATAAACAGAAGATTAGAAAATGTCAGAGCAGATGGATGTAATTCAGCCTGTTTACTCAGCTTTGCTATTCAACTGGATTCTAGTTATTCTGTTCCTTTCAAAATCAGGGTCTTTGCCCAGCATCCCCAGCGGGTCAGAAAGTTTCCAGTGTCATTGTGTGTACAGTCCTACGAAGGGAGTATCTGGTGCAAGGCAATGGGGTGTGGGGAGTCCCATGGGTGGCACAAGGAAAGTCTGCATGTAGTGACGATGGACGGAGGGAACTGAGAGAGATGGAATGGATACCCAGGGACACTGCACTCAGACAAGTGGCCGGGCAAGATTCCTAAATACCCAGTGGAACCCACGAAGCACGGCTGCTTTTACAAAAACCTATCACATTTGCTGCATTTCTCCATCGAACGAAAACAAAAACACTGTGGATGGGAGAAATCTGAAGCAAACACAGAGACGTACTTTGGAGAGAGCAAAGAGTTAATGCTCCCAATGCAGACACAGGAAGAATGTACAAAGTCCACACAGACAAGGTCTGGAGATTGGAAATGAACCCAAGTACCTAGCACTGTGAGGCAGAATTCCTGTGTCACCATGCTGCCCAATAATGGATAATTGGGGATAGTATAGTTTAAAGCATAGATACTGTTCTCTGTGATCGGGATTAAGAGTTCTGAAGGTTGTGTTGCCTACATGGTGCTCGGGTTTGGGATATATCATCTGGGTTGCAGAACTTGGAGCGGGAGGGAAATGATCCAGTGGTCAGAGTCCGTGTAGGTACCAAAGGCTGGACAAACAAATGACAATGAGAAGAGCGACGGGTAATACAGGACTGAACTATTATATTGGAATGCATGCAGTATAAGGAATAAGGTAAATGAGCTTGTGACTCATCCATAAATTAGCAGGTACGACATAGTGGGCATTACAGTGACATCTCTGCAAGAGGATCAGGATTGGGAGCTGAATATTCAAGGCTATTCATCCTGTCGAAAAGATAGGCAGGTGGGCAGAGTGATGGAGTTGTCTCAGTATTAAGAATGGAATTGAATCAATAATCAATAATCATAAATCAAATAAGGTCAGATGGTGTAGAATCTGTGTCGGTAGAATTGAGGAATCAAAATGGTGAAAAAATGCAGTTGGAGTTATATACAGGGAGAGCTTGGGTGTAAGATACACCAGGAGTTAGAAAGATCTGTAGGAAAGGCAAAGTTACAGTGATCATGTGGGATTTTATTATACAGATGGACTGGGAATTCAGATTGACAGTGGTTGGCAGGAAAAGGAATTTGTGGAATGTCTACGTGATGGCTTTTTACAGCAGCTTGTGGAGGCAGACGAGATGATGGGAGCTTAAGGTGACAGTGATCATAATATGATTGAATTTACTCTGCAATTTCAGATGGAGAAGTTAGAATCAGAAGTAACCGTATTACAGCTGAATAAAGGCAATTACAGGGACGTGAGTGAGGAGCTGGGTAGAATTGACTGGGAGACGGGCCCAGCAGGAAAGACAGTACAACAGCAATGGCAGGAGATTTTTGGAGTAATTCAGGATACAGCAGAGATTTATCCTGAGGAAAAAGAGGCTTATATAGGGAGGATGATGCAAACATAGCTGACTAGGGAAGTCAGGTATAGCATAAAAGCAAAAGAGAAAGGATATAATGTGGGAAACCTGAGGATTGGGAAGCTTACAAAGACAAAACAGAGGGCAAATAAAATAAAATAAGGTGGGAGATTATTAAATATGGGGTAAGCTCGCCAGTAAGATAAAGGAAGACTGTAACATTTTCTTACAATATATAAAGTACAAAAGAGCGGCAAAAGTGAAAATTGGACTGCTGGGAAATGATACTGGAGAGATGTAAGTGGGGAACGAGAAAATGGCCAAGGAACTGAATAATTACTTTGTATTAACTTTCATGGTGGAAGGCACGAGTAATACCTTAAACATTCAAGAGACTGAGGGGCCAGAGCAGAGTATGATGGCCCCCGCCATGGAGAACATGCTAGAAAAATAATGTAATGGCCCGAAGATTTTCAATAACCTTGACCAGATGGACTACATCCCAATATTACAAGGGAGATAGCTGCAGAGGTATGGAGGCAATCGTGGTGATCTTTCAGGAATCACTAGAGTAAGGAACGATCCCAGCGCACTGGAAAGCTTCTTTACCTTTTTAACAAGGGTGTAAGGAAAAAGACAAAAATCCTCACTATGAATAGTTTATCCTCTGTCATGGGTAAGATCCTGGAATCCATTGTGATGGATGAGATTTCTGAATACGTGACAGTGTTTGGTAAAATAGGGCAAAGTCGGCATGATTTCATCAAGGGAAGTTAATGCCTGACAAATCTATTGGAATTCTTTGAAGAGGAAATGAGCAGCTCGACCAAGCACAGCCAATGGAGTTCAAGAAGGCCTTTGACAAGGTGTCACACAGGAGATTACTGAGTATGATAAGGGTCCTTGGTGTTAGAGGCAAGGTAGTGGCATGGATAGGAGCTTGTCTGTCTGGCAGAAAGCAGAGAGTGGGTAAAACAGAGTACTTCCCAGGATGGCAGCCGGTGACAACTGGTGATCCAGAATGCTCAGTGTTGGAATCATATTTTTTTACTTGTTACATTAAAGAATCTAGATGAGGGAATTGAGAGCACTCTGGTTAGGTTTGCAGACGATACGAAGATAGGGAGATGGTCAGGTCGTATTTAGGATGCGGAGAGGCCGAACACTGATTTGGACAGGTAAAGAGATCATCAGATGCATTCCAACGTTGGAAAGTGTGAGGTCATGCACTTTGGCACGAAGAAGAGAGGCAAAGTCTATTTTCTAAATGGCGATAAAATTCAGAAATCTGAAGTGCAAAGGGACTTGGGAGTTCTAGTGCAGGGTTCTCTCAAGGTCAGCTTGCAGGTTGAGGCAGTAGATAGGAGGGCAATTGTAATTATGATTGGGAGCATTTACTACGAGAAGAATTGAATATAAGAACTAACTGTATCCGGCTCTGGTCAGATGACATTTGGAGTATTGTGCTCATTTTTGAGCTCCATACCTCAGGAAGGATGTACTGGTCCTGGTGCATGTTCAGAAAATTTTCACGAGAATGGTCATAGGAGTCAAAAGCTTATTGCATGAGGAATGGTGAGTACTCTGGGTCTATACTTGATACATTTTGAAAGGATGAGAGGAAATGTAATTGAAATAGGATACTGAATGATCTGGAGAGAGTGGATGCTGATAAGGTGTTTCCATTGGTTTAGAATCCGAGGGCACAGCCTTAAATGAAAGGGAACACTTTTTAGAACAGTGATAAGGAGAACGTTATTTAACCATAGAATGGTGACTCTTTGAAATTTATTGCCACAGAAGGCTGTGGGGTCAGGTCATTGAGTATATTTGACACGGAGACAGATAGTTTTTGATTATCCAGGGGATGAAGGTTTACAGGGAGAAGGTCGGAGAATGGGTTTGAGAAACCTATCAGTGATGATTGAATGACGGAGCAGACCCGATGGGCTAACTGTCCTAATTTATGCTCCAATGTCTTATAGTCTTCTGGTCTAAAGCTTAAGGAAGTACCTTGAATCTCTGAGAAGATAGATTCATGTTCTTCATAAAAGGTCAGAAGCTGTTGGGAATAGTTAACTGTTTTAGAATGAAGGTATTGTGGCTGCTGTCAGGATGGTGGATAATACGACATTCAGTTCAGGATCACACACCAACTTCACTGTATTAATGTAGGGAGAGTTTATTCAAAACTTGGACCTGTCCGTCTCTCGCAATGGGGAGTAGGGGTTCGGGTGGGTGGGCGTAACGCCCGCTCAGGCATTTAAACTATCCCGAATGATGCATCCTGAGTGAAATAGCAGTCATGGATTTTATCACCTTCTCATTGTCTGTTTAGAATACAAGGAGTAATTGTCCATCTCTCTCAGGGTTCAATGCAATCACCTCATTCCCTCACAGCGCTACAGATCAACCTTCACTCACTCCTCATGGTGCCATCATCCCAGGGATTAATCTGGTGGAACTCCTCTTCACTCTCTATATGGAGTGATCTCCACCACAGAAAGGATAGAAAATCTGTCCACAATACCCCAAATACTGCCTCAACAACACTCTCAGGTTTGGTCACAATAATTCCTTTCCCTCACTTTACTGGCTCCATTTCTTTCATGTGACACAGGAAACCATTGATTTACGATGCACTGCCACTGATGTAGAATTTAAAAACATCCTCACATCTGTAGGTCAGCATCAATAAAGCCAGCACAAGAGGTGCCCAAGGAGATGGACATCACTCTTGGACGAAACTCAATCACAAAGAATACACCTAAAACAGTGAATGGCTACCTACCTGAACGGAAATGAGCCATTGGAATATGGGATACAGGGAGAGGAAGGGAGCTACGTTTCCTTTTATTCTGCCCTCACGGGATGTGTGCAGCTCTGGTCAGGCCAGCATGTTATGCCGATCTTGAACTGAGTGGCTGTTTCAGCAGGTTCCACAGGACAATAAATAGTAAAACAAATTGCCGTGGGTTTGCAGTTAAACAGAGACTTGTCCAGAGAATGATGACCCACTGCCTTCTCTAATGGGCATAAGCCAAGCCGATATCAACAGGTTATTATTCTGTGACTCTAGAATACGAGCCAATGACGTGCCCCACCGTACACTGTCTGCCCATCTTTCAGATTTTGTGCAGAGAACAAGTTAAACATCTCAAGTGCAATTATTTTGCAATGGACACGTGGTTAGAAGGGACTTGAAACAGATGTATCTGCAATGAACAAAGGAACAAACGATGGTTTATTCAGGAATTGAACTGAGGCTGAGGAGGAGACTGGGACGTCTTAATGGTGGGACTGGACAGGATTGGTATGTGGGGAGGATATGGAGATGTACACTTTGCAGGAGAAAATGAATCAAAGAGGTTGAGAACAGTGTCTTTAATCCTCATGTATTGGTGAGTAATTTGGAAATAATAGTTTGCTAGTTATAATTTCTAAGGAATGGAATCTTTGATTGGATCTGAAAACGTTGGCTTGCACCTTTCCAAAATCTGCATATAATGAGCATCGAATCAGTTCAGACCATTTCACTAAACAGACAGTGATTTACCAGGAACACCAACTATAGCAAGGATAGGATATTAACCAATTTGAATCACCATCAGTACATCTTAAATCCGTGATGCTAATGATATCCAAGGCTGGGAAAGTCGGTAAAGACCATAGGATAAACTCCTATCCATTATTGGAACATTCCAGTCTAATGTCCCCAGATTTGCATCTCTCCTGCCCTTCTCTCTGAAGCTGCTAATCCCTGTTACTCTGTTGGACATGCTCCCGCTCATACTATGGGATACAACACTGAAAGCATTCCCTTATTGATAGAAGAGAGAAACCCTCTAAGGACGCATACGATCCACGGAGACTGACATAATTACAATCGCTGAACAAATAGCTCCAGTTAACCCATTTGAATTCAATGCTACTTTATTAAAATTCAAAATAACGTTGAACATTTATGCATTCTGGGTGTGATATGTGAGTGTGACTGAAGGAAGGAATGTTGAAGATGGCAGATTGATTGGGTGTAATCATTCAGTCAAACTTGGATATGGAAGTAATGCCAGAAGTTTAACGGAACATAAACATGCTTCTCTGTTCATAAATACAAAAATAAATCCCGTAACTACAGATCAGTCATTGCAAAATCAGTAAAACATTGAGAAAACATCTATCATTCATGATCTGATGGCAAAATGTGCCAAATGAAACGTGGGTTACAACAAACAAACGGAATGGATACGTTAACAGAGAATTGCACATGGTAAACACAGTGCAGATTGTTATTCCAGGATCAGAGAGGGCAGGTTTGGGTCATGCTGTTGATGTTATCGATGTTAAGGAACTGTCATTAAGTGTCTTTTAATGGACTTCAATTACATTTTGATTATGATATTGGGGAAAGCCAGAAGATGGAGAGGACTGGGGGACAAGGCTGATTAGAATGGGTGGAGGGACAGTGATGTTCCCCATTTACCACAATTGGAATGTTACTCTTTATAACTCATATGAAGAACAGATTCAAGAATACATCTACAAACAGCAGAGACAATATTAATGAAATGCGTTTATGCAACATAAAATATAGGAACAAAATGATTTTCTGCACACACCAATATATGCAAAGTACAAAAAGATAAGGTCGTTAAAATACACTCCTGATATTGAGCTATATAAATTGAAATGTGAATTACATAACTAGGAAAGTGGTGTACAAACATTATCAATCATTATTTGACCAACAGCTAACATCGTGATTTCACCTCTGCCCGTTAGTCCCCTTACTGACATTGACTTCTCCAATTTGAAATAACCTTGCTACCAATGCCCTTACTCCATTTGCTGCCCATATTCCTCCCTTCCATTCCACCTAATGGCTCCGCCTTCCAGCTCCCAACTGGATTCATCCCTCCCATCAGAACCGGCCATTAGGCCCTCTATGATTCACTGACCTTTGAAGTATTCTCAGCTCGCCCCCTACACTATCCCAAAGTCATCCCTGTGCTTATCTAAGGATGGTTTAAATCCCCCTAATGTGGCTGAGGGAAGGGCATGATTGGCAAGTAAATATCCCAGGATATTAATGCTTCATGTCGGATAAACAGGGGGGTAAAAGGGGTATAGGAGTTGCATTACTGGTCAGAGAAGGTACCACAGCTGTGCTGAAGGAGGGCAGTATGGAGGACTCAAACAGTCAGGCAATAAGGGTAGAGCTCAGACATAGGAAAGGTGCAGTAACAATGTTGGTGCCTCCCAACAGTGAGCGTGAGATGAAAGTACAAATATGGAAACAGATCATGGAAAGATGTGGGAGCAACATGGTGGTGGTGAAAGGCGATTTTATTTTCGCAACATTGACTGGGATTCACTTAATATTAGAGGACTAGATGGAGTAAAATTTGTAAGGAGCAGCCAGGAAGGTTTTTTGAGCAGTCTGTAAACAGTCCAACTCAGGAAAGGGCCATTTTTGTCCTGATGCTGGGGAATGAGCCTGGCCAGGTGGTTGAAGTTTCAGTTGGGATTTACTTTGGGACTATTGATCACAATTCCATACGTTATAGAATACGCAAGGACAAAGGCAAGAGTTGTCCTAAAGGAAAAGTGCTAAATTGGGGAAGGCCAACTATACCAAAATTCAGCAGAAGTTGAGGAATATAGATTGGGAGCAGTTGTTTGAAGGTAAATCCGCATTTGATACGTGGGAAGCTTTTAAAGAGAGGTTGATTAGAGTTGGGTCAGATATGCTTCTGTGGAAATGAGGGGTAGGAATGGCAAGATTAGGGAACCATGGATGACAGGTGAAAATATGAGACTAGCTTAGTTAAAAGGGAAGTGTACATAAGGTCTAGATGACTGAAGACAGACAAGAAAATCGGGAAAGTAGGACCAATCTGAAACAAGGAATTAAAGGGGCTAAAAGGGGTCATGAGATATATTTAGCAAACATGATTATGGAAAATTGCAAAGACTTTAATTCATATATAAGGAGCAAGAGGGTAACTAGAGGAAGGGTTGGATAACTCAAGGACAAAGGAGGAAAGTTATGCGTGGAGTCAGAGAAAAATGTTTGAGATTATTAATGAGCACTTTGTATCGGTATTCACCAAGAAGAAATGTTGAGATTAGGTATGGATGCTTGATTCCTCTAGGTCAAGTTGAAATAAGGAGAGAAGATGTGTTGGTTATTCTAAAAGGCATTAAGGTGGCCAAGTTCCCAGGTCCGGATGGGATCTCGGATGAGAGAGGAAACAGGTGGGGCCATAACAGATATCTTTGCAGTATCTTTGAACACGGGTGAAATCCCGGACTACTGATTGCTGATGGTGTTCCCTTGTTTAAGAATGGCGACTCTGACATTAGTGGCAGGGAAGATGCTGGAGAAAATACTGAGGGATAGGATGTATTCCCAGTTGGAAGGAAATGTGCTCATCAGTCATCGGCAACACAGTTTTGTGCAGAGAATATCAGGTCTTGCCAACTTCACAGAATTCTTTGAGGAAGTGACAAAGTTGCTTGTTGAGTGACGGTCATTAGATGTCATATACATGGACTTTAGTAAGGCATTTGATAAGGTTCCCCATGGTACGCTGATTGAGAAAGTGAAGTCGCATACGGTCCAGGCTGTACTAGTTAGATGGATAGAGAAGTGGCTGAGTCACAGCTCACAGAGATTAGTAGTGGAGGGGAGTTTCTGAAAATGGAGACCTGTGACCAGTGCTGTTCAACAGTGATCCGTGCTGGGACCACTGTTGTTTTCGATATACAGAAGTGATCTGGACGAACGTATGGATGGCCTCATTAACAAGTTTGCAGATGATACGAAGATTGGTAGAGTTAGAGATAGTGAAGGGGATTGTATGAGAATAATGAACAATAGAGATGGATTGCAGAGTTGGCAGAGAAATGGGAGATGAAATTCAATCCGGGCAAATGTGAGGTGATGCAAATTGGAAGATCTAATTCAAGAGCGAAATATACAGAAAATTGAAAAGTGCTGGGATAAATTGATGTTCAGTGATTTCTGGGTGTTCAGGTCCATTGTACCCTGAAGATGGAACAGTGTGGTCAAGAGGGCATACCGCATGCTTTCCATCATTCAATGGGGTATTGAGTACAAGCGTTGGCAGGTCATGTTACAGTTGTATAAGACTTTTTGTACTCCACATTTGGAATACTGCCTACACACCTGGTTGCCACCTTACAAAAAGGGTATGGATATTATGGGGAGGGTGCAGAAGAGGTTCACCAGGTATGGTGGATCCTCGCAATGAAGAAATTTTGAGTAGATCAGCATTATTGTCATTAGAAAGATGGGGCTCGAGCGGGGAAACTGATTGAGCTCTACAAAATTACGAGAGATATAGATAGGATGGAGAGCAAGACCTGTTTTCCCAGACTGGGGGCTCAATTACTAGGGGTCACGAGTTCAAAGCAAGAGGGGAAAAGTCTAGGGTAGATATGCGTGGAAATTTCTTTGAGCAGAGGGTGATGGGTGTCTGGAACACGTTGCCAGCAGAGATGGTAGAGGTGGTCACGATAGCATCATTTAAGATGTATCTAGACCGATATATGAATGGACAGGGAGCAAAGGGATACAGACTCTTAGAAGATATGTGCCAGGTTTAGGTAAAGGATCTGGATCGGTGCAGGCTTGGAGGGCCGAAGGGCCTGTTCTTGTGCTGTAATTTTGTTTGTTCTTTGATATCAGACAGCTTGCAGTCTTTGTACATTTCCTCAATCATATGGGAATTTCTCATTCTTTCATTTCACCCCAATTGCAAAGGATCGTACATAACACATACATACACAGGTACACACCCAAAGAGGCAGACACAGATACACATGCATACAAACAAAACCACATAGACCCATACATACACACACACAATGCATTACTTTGTCGAAGATTATCAATAACATTATCAATAATTAGAATCATAACTGGAATTCAGGATAAAGGAAGGATGAGAGAAATTGTCTTATTCTATTTGAAAAGACCATTATCTGAACTTACTACGGTAAACATCATACAACACCAGGTTATATTCCAATAGGTTTATTTGGAAGCACTAGCTTTCAATGCGCTGCTCCTTCACCAGGTGTTTGTGGAGTGTAAGCTTGTAAGACACAAAATTTAGAGCAAAATATTAGAGTGCCAAACAACTAAAATAGTATATTGAACAAACCTGGATTTTTAAGTCTTTCATCTTTTAGAATGGGTTGCAGTTTTCGGTTCATTAATATGTAAATCTCAGAACTTCATTTAAATCATCTTCTCATGATAACTTAAGGTTTCACAACAAAAGGTGACATCTCTGCTCAGACAATGCTTTAAAGATGTGAAGTCAGAGTCTGTCTGTGTCCCAATCTTGAGTTAGACTTGTTCTATTTCCAAAGTAGAATTAACAAAATATTTAATGCAATGACTGCCTGCTTTGACTGCCTGCGGTGTGTACATTTTGAGCAAAACAGAATGTATCTGCAAATATTTGTCTGCAAATATAATGATATTTAACTGATGTGATGGTTAATATAGCTTGTAAATTTTCCAATGCCGCCTGGAACTATTATGTCCAACTAAATTCTATGTTCTTCTTTAGTAAATTTGTCAGTCGTGCCCCCATGCTGCTGAACTTTGGAACAAACTTCCTGTCGAATCTGCTCAGTCCCAAACGTCAAAGCACGTACTTCTCCATGCTCAAGGAAATTGCTCCTTTGCTTTCATCCATGCGTTCCTTGGAATCGTCCTTCCATGTTCGATGTTATGTCCCAAGAATGTCACAAATTATGATTTTTTTAAGTTTAATTCCAGTTTTGTTTTTAGGAATCATTCAAAGCATTTTGCCAACTGTCACATGTGATCTTTCCATGAATTGCGAAAGATCACCACATCATCAGGTTATTTCTTAATCTGGCCACAAGTTAGTTCATGAGTCTTTGGAATATGGCTTGTGTGCTCTTCATTCCAAAGGGCATTACTTTGAATTGATGCAGTTCATTTGGGTTAACAAATGCAGAAACTTTTTTCGCTTTCTCTATTAAAGATACCTATTTGTAACAATGCAGTAAATCAAATTTGTGATGTGACTGGCTTGTTCCACTTTCTCTGTACAGTCCTCCAAACTGATTATTGGCTATGAGAGCGATATTGTTACGTCGTTGACCTTCCAATAGTCCAAAGAAAATTGTTGAGTTCCATCAACTATGGGAACGAACAAGATCAGCGAACTCCGCTCCACTCTGCCTCGGCTCGATGATGTCTTCACTGAGTATCACATTCACTTACTTCTGGACCTGTTGGGCTTTGAAAGGATTAAGCCATTAAAGGTATTGTTTTATTGGAATAGCATTCCCTCCTTCCACCTCATGCAGACTGCTATTAGTCCTCCCATTTTATTCCTGCATATGTCCTCATAATGCTGCAACAAACCTTTCGATTGTGTGCTTTACTCCTGAGACAGATAGCTAATTCTCTCATCCCATTCTTTAAGGATTTCCTCATTATTTAACACACTTTGAGGCACATCAAACTCCATTACATCTGGATCTGATTTGTCACTCGGCAGAGCAATATATAATACCTGCTTCACCAATTTCCTGTCGTGATTATAGTAAGGTTTCAACATATTCAGATGGCATGCCCAATACAGCTTCTTTTCTGCCCAGCATCATTAACAGATAACTTTTTCTCAATTTGATAGGGACCACTAAACCTGCCGTTGAAGGTATTTCCTACTTCTGGAAACAATACTAATACATCATCTCCTTGGGAAAACGTCTGAATTTTACAGTTTCTATCTGCCAACTGCTTTATTCTACGCTGTGCCCTATTCAGGTGCTGTTCAGTTAACTCACCTTCCGTATTTAATTGTTCCATCACCACTGCTACATAATCCAGGTGTGAGATCTCTGACTTCGATCCTACCAATTTTTTAGTTTCAAAGTCCATCTCACTTCCTGTCCAAATATTAACTCAAAGGTAGTAAACTAAGTAGATTCGTTTGGGGCATCTTTCATGGCAATCCATAAAAGTTCGATACCTTGATCCCAATCATTCATTGTATCCTGAATGTATATTGTCTTCAGGGTCAATGCCACCTTTCCAAGGCTCCCTGCGATTTTGGATGGCACGGAATTGGTTTAAAGTGATGTAGA
This sequence comes from Chiloscyllium punctatum, assembly GCF_047496795.1. Lineage (NCBI taxonomy): Eukaryota > Metazoa > Chordata > Chondrichthyes > Orectolobiformes > Hemiscylliidae > Chiloscyllium > Chiloscyllium punctatum. The sequence continues at coordinate 48,118,047 of NC_092766.1, read as the reverse complement.
TTAGAGTGCTGCTGGAAAAGCACAGCAGTTCAGGCAGCATCCGAGGAGCAGGAACATCGACGTTTCGGGCAAAAGCTCTTCATCAGGATTCTTGATGAAGGGCTTTTGCCCGAAACGTCGATTTTCCTGCTCCTCGGATGCTGCCTGAACTCTTGTCCTTTTCCAACACCACTCTAATCTAGAATCTGTTTTCCAGCATCTGCAGTCCTTGATTTATGTAATTTAAAGTGTTGCGTGCTATCCAAAACTTCCTTACAAGTCTCAGCAGTGTAATGGGACCCTTGTCCTGATTGACTCTCTCCAGGTAGCCCATATCGGGTAAAGAAAGCTCCCAACCCCTGACCACCCTTTTTGTCTTAATACTCCGCAATGGAATTACCTCCGAAATCTAGTAGACCTGTGTATTATAGTTAGCAAGTGATGATTCCCACTTTTAGTCTTAGGGAGGGGACTTCCACAATCAATCATAATCCTTATGAAAGATTCTTCAAATGCAGGAATTGGCAACAAAGCTCCTGATTTTATTACTGCCTGTGGCATACCTACCATTACACATGTATAACATGTGTGTCAATATTCAAACACATTCTTGTGCATGCCAGGCCAAAGGAAGTGCTTTTGTACATTCGGCCGAATCCTCCTTACACCTCGGTGACCTCCTTCTGGTAATTCATGTTCTATCCATAACACTTCCTGTCTGTATGCTACAGGCAACACAATCTGGTGCACCCCTGCCCATTTCTCCTCTGCAGTAACCTGCTGGGATCTCCACTTTTGTTTTAGGCTTCTATCCTTAAGATAATAACCCTCAGGAATACATTCTGATTCCTTTTCTGAGTTGGCGTCATAATATATATCTTCTCATCTTTCTGTTGCAAGTCTCTTAGCCTTTCTGGACGAAACACTTCTGTCTGACACACTGCCTGTTAAGGGTATTCCTCTGCCATTATATCATACAGAGTGTCAGCTAAGTGAACCTCAACTTCTTCGTCTTTCCTTCTTGCTGTAACTTATGACAGTGCCTTTTTACTACAACAACGTCTGGAAACCATCCATGGCATTCTTCTTGTAACTCCTTAGTTCCTCGATCTTCCATTGGCTTCTCCACTACAAGGGGTGTCCCATCTTGGATCCTGCTAAATAATTCCCAAGAACAAAATGTATTCCTGAAACTGACATTCTGTCAGTCACTCCTACTGCCCCAGTCTGGATTTGGCTCTCCAACCTGATCTTACACAGAGGAATGCTAACTTTCTGCCTATCTATTCAACAAATTATTACCTTCTTGGGTAACATGTCGGAAAGCGTGAAAATACTTTCATCTCTTACTATCAGAGAATGAACAGATCCCATACCTCATGAAACAATAACTTATATCCCATTCTCTTCCGAAGTAAACTTTTCCCACAGAGATAAAGTCTTTACAGGGATCAGCAACTAATTCAATATCCCACCCCTGCCAAGGCTGTGCACTCTCCTGCAGCTCCTTGCCTTTTTTTTTAGATTACTTACAGTGTGGAAACAGGCCCTTCGGCCCAACAAGTCCACACCGCCCCATATCCCTACATCTACCCCTTTCCTAACACTAGGGGCAATTTAGCATGGCCAATTCAACTAACCCGCACATCTTTGGAGTGTGGGAGGAAACCGGAGCACCCGGAGGAAACCCACGCAGACACGGGGAGAATGTGCAAACTCCACACAGAGAGTCACCTGAGGCGGGAATTGAACCCGGGTCTCTGGCGCTGTGAGGCAGCAGTGCTAACCACTGTGCCACCGTGCCGCCGTGGCTTTTCTTTGGGTCTCCTTTACTACTTTCCCTAATACTATTGTATTAGCCTCTTTTCCCACATCTTTTCCCACAACGTCATTCTTCCACGACCAGCACTGTGACTTTATGTGTCCCATCTTACCACCGTGGAAACACCAGAGACCTTTCATTTTCTTGAAATTCTTTTCATCACCAAAGGAGAACTATTCACAGTGTGCTCCACTCTTTGTTTTATAGTGAAGGATCTCGCCTGCTCCCAATTTCTATCCCTCACAGGGATGAAATTTGTTTCAGAAACTAAATTTCACGTCATGTATCAATGCACATTTCTCGGTCATCTCTGCTGCTCTTTCCACTTCTTGAACTTTCTGTTAATCATATATGTTCTCTGGAAATGTGTTTATGAACCCCTCCAGCAGAATAAACTCTCTTGACTTCATTTCCATCTGAACTTGATTTTCCTGACTAATTTGTAACTACTGAAGTTCACACTCTCTCCTTTTCTCTTTCTCCTTCATCTCTCTCTTTGGTCAGCTAAGAAACTTCTCGCCTTTTCTCTCTCGCTCTTTTCAGTCTTTTACTCTCTCTCTTCTCAGTCTCCTTTTCTCTCTCTCTCTCTCTCTCTTCTTTCTTCTCTCTATCTTTTTGCTCAGCTAATATCCTTCTCTCTCTTTATTTGTCTTCTCTTCCGTTTGGCTCATACACAGTTTACATTTTTCTAACTCTGCTGCACTTCTGTTTCTCTGATATACCTCAGTGTTTGACCAAGTCCATTTCAATTTCCTTATGTCCCTGGTTAAAACCAATTCTAATCTGTTTGCTAATTCCAAAAGAATATCCTACCTCTGTCTTTCTAACCTTCCTTGGCAAAGTTGGGATGCATCTTAAAACCTCAGAAGCTCTTTAGCAAAGTTAAGAGCCATTTCCCTCTCTTTTAATTTAACCGACAACATGTAATCAAAATGAAACAAATTATTTCACCTACGTTTTATTTAAAGATTTACGACACTAATCTGGGATTTTGGTACCGTACAAAAATGAGGCAAATATTCTCTGTTCAACATTTAATAACATGTAGTTTTCTTTTATTTTTGTATCATAAAGTGTTGTAATGAGTTTATATTTTAGTTCCAAACATACAGTAACAATGTAGTTTTTCTCAGAGATAATGCAAGCATTGTTATGTGAAATAGTCGGAGTTCACATGTTATTGTTGTCCCCAATTTACAAAACACAGAAGATATTTTATTAGTGTTTATACCGGGAAACTCATCACTTGCAATCACAACCTACATCATAAATCGATTCCGAAGGATCTGAATTCAGGCATAGTGCTACTGGAACTCACAGCTGCCTGTAATACTGAGTGACACACTGGCCTGCTCCTCAACCTGTCCAGAGACCTTACAACCTGGGTCAGGGCAGTTATTCAAACTAACTTTCACAAGACATCGTTCGCAGCCCACCCTGGGCAGGTGAAAACTAACCAATAGCCTATCGCTGGTCTTAGGGTAGACAAATATGGTGTCCAAATTAGGTACCGATGACTGACCAACAAACAGGTCTTACAAATTCATCTTCAGTCTCAGCCTGCTCCAGGGAGCAGATGGAGGGCATGTCTTGCCAGAACACTTCGCACAAGCGACTTGACAGCATCTGGCCTGTCTCTTAGATTCCAGATATTTGCACCCTGCACCAGACCCAAGATGAAGAAATTCACAATTTGACTGTCTCCTGGAGCACACTGTTTCTCACAGTGAACATTCTAAATCCATAAGCAGTATATGTCACCTTCACACTAATCAGTGACAAAATAAAACTGAGCTTCCGTGTAGAGGGTCACCCAACCTGCTTTTGAGTGGGTTTCAATCTGGATCAGTCCTGCAGAGTACACCTGAGGGAAACAGCAGCAAATGCCAAGCCGAGAACCACTTTAATAATTGAACTGTGTCGATTTTGTCTGATGTATGTCACCACACACACATTGTACTGACACTCAGTTGAATGTAACAATGGACACCATAAGTGCAAGTCTCAACCTAACGCCCCTTCCCAGATTCCTCACCTCACTCCCTCCCCAATTCACCAATTGATGAGAATCCACTAACTGGAAGAAACAGTCTGTGCTTCTTCCCAGGTGGTACACTCCATAATGGCCTGTTTAACCCACTTATTGACTGCTATTGATTTCAGGGCTATATATTTTGCTGACTTCCTGAGCCAGTATGGTTCCCAATATCCTGGGGATCATGAAATGGAAAACATAGGAAGGCACTAAGCATTTTCTGTGAGAAACTCCACATGATGAAAGGCAGGTTTGAGCTACCAGAAGGAGAGTGATTATTGTTCACAAAGGGTCAGCACACAAGCCGGTACCCTGCACACTCCAGCAGCATCGCTGGGAAAACATTCACTTGTGGAGAGACTTAATCAACACTGCACATTACTGAGGTCTGCCCCTCTGCACACTGAATGGGGAATTAATCACCAAAAAACTCATGATCTGTGGAGGTGATCGCTCAGTTCGGGAAAGTGGCGTTTGATGCATCAATTAAAAAAAGATGATTCAACAAATATTGCTTCTTACAATCTTAGATTTACAGTTTTGGTTCGTAGATTGGGAAGCCTGATAACAAACGGTGAATGGTTATAGAACTCCGAAGTACAGACGAGGTACAGACTGTACCTGATGTTATATTCCAGGCTGGATGTCCTTTACTTTGGTGCTATGATTATTACATGTCAGACAGATGTGATAAGGGAATAGACTGACGCGTGAAATTGTGACTTTTTTGCCATCAGAGATATGGTTGAAGGAAGTCAGTATTGGCAACTCGAGCATAGGAACTAGAGATAGGAGATGCTGTTGTTTTATTAATTAAGGAATCAATTACTGCTGTTAAGATGGACAAGATCTTGCACGGGCCTTCAACTGAGGTTTCGAGGATTGCGATTAGAATAAAAAGATGACAGATAATTACGAGGGTTATATTAAAGATCGCCAGTTAAAGGAAAATGAGCCAATGTGTAACCAATCGCTGTAGTGTATAAAAACAATAAGAGGGTAATTATATTTATGCTTTTCAATATGCAACATTTATTGGGGACAAATATTTTTACATTTATTGCTGAGAGCTTCTTGTATCAGCATGTGGAAGATACAACAGGGGATGGTTAAATTCTGGACCGAACCTAATCTAGTCCCACTAGCCAGCACCTGGCGCATATCCCTTCAAACCATTCCTAATCTTATATACATCCAGATGCCTTTTAAATAGTGGAATTCTAATTGTGGGTAAAGCTGTAGTCGAACAGCGTGGAGTGGGGAGCGGTGTTCATGCTCAAAATGGATTTGATGAGAGTATGGGCACAATATTTTAAAATCTAAGTTCCAATGAAGGAAAACGAGCCCACAGAACCCTCAACATCTGCAAATATTCAGAGCTGAAAAACAAAGTAAAGAGAAGCTTAAAGCAGTTATAAAGTGAGCAGATCAATGGAATCCCTATAGGAATGTGGAAAGTGTAACACTGAACTTAAGGAAATCAGTAGAAAAGCAAAAATGGGTTGTGATAAAATATCAGCGGGTGTTCGATCGCTATACCAGGGGAAAAGGATATCTCTGGAAAGAATGGTGGTATTAGGGTTCAAGGAGGCAGCCTGTGTGTGGATCCAGAGAATATGATAAATACGTCCTTCATATCAGTCTTCAGTTTAGAGAGTGACTTTTTGGAATCAGGGAGAGTAGCAGAAGAAAGAGTGTACACATCCCCAGATCTAGATGAGCTGTATCTTAATTCATATGGGAACAGAAGGAGAAAATTAGAGGTTCTGACCTTCTTTTCTTACTGTGCTTTTGCCACAGAAGATATGTGATAGAACATGGTGCAATCAAATGTAGATTCAACAAGGAGTGCTAGAAACAAACTAGTGAATTAAAACCACCAAGTCTCATATCAGTGAGAGGGAAACAATTGTAGAAGTTTCTGAAAGCATTGAGCTTGGATCATTAAGTATCTTCAAAGATGAGAGACATATTTTTAATCAAACGATGAATCAAAGGTTACGAGGAAAATGGAGTTGAGGATTATCAGAACAAACATCATTGAACTGAAAGGCAGAACATACTCGGTGAGATGCTGGGCCTACTGTTGTTGCTATGCCTTATGGTATTCGGTCTGCTACTATCCCTGTGTTCGCAGGAACAACAATCTCTCTCTGAGACACAGTTCCGAATGCAACTGACTAATTCAAGGAATTTATAAATGCTACACGGATAAGCAGAAATATGTTTGAAGCAGGAATCCGATCTTTATTTTAAAACTTGCAATGAAATGCAGTCTCATTCTTTGAAACACTCGGCAACACAGATCTAGTTTGTCATGGCCCTCTTTGATAGAATATTCCTTGGAAGAAGTCAATTGAACCTTGCTTGCCATCTCTCTGTGGCAGTAATATATTTCCTGAGATAAAGAATCAACATTGCAAATAGTCCTTCATGTACAATCTGGTCAAGCTCCTACTCAACTGAAGCAAGACGTCACTCCTCCCTTGCTGAAATCCTCGGACAATAAACGTTCCCATTCCACTGACATTCCAAGTAGTTTGCTGGACCTGTCTGTTAGACGTCGGCAGCTGATAGACAAGGACACTTATATTTTATTTAAAACTGTACTTTCCAACATTTTAAGATTTAAGAATTATACTGCACATCAATTTCGCCAAAAAACTTGATAACTTTCTGTTTCCACATGATGATATTTGCACTGATCTTGTCCATGTGGACGCCGATTCAATCTTCATAAATTTTTCCATCTTCCTCACTGCACGCATCCCCACACATGAATTCCGTTTCAGTCCTATATTCTGTTTCCAGTCTTTTCAATAATAATTAGTCCATCGAATGGATGTGAAATGCTAGAATTTTTAGGGAGCAGGAGGCCCAGTGTGCATTCACAGGCTCTTCAAATGCACATCATTACCTCCAAACATTATCCGGCCTTTCCTCTGTATCCTTCCTGACTCATCCTGAACACAATGAACTTATTTTATTTCTTTCTGTGAAAAGCAATCTAACTGTCTTTGTTGAAGAATAATCTCCTCTGAGTAAATATTCTCAACCGAAGAAAAGGCAATGAATGAGTTACATCACCTCGGCATTCAAATTGACCCTCAGCAGCCTTCTATAGTCAAGATTGAGTTGACATGTTTCAGATTATCCACCCGACATCCGTCTTGTTCCCTGTTTTGGTTGGTATTGCTTAGTTATTTGTTTACACCTTAATACCTGAGAAAGAAACCTTTTTGCAAAGGAAAGGTTGTGACAGATTTGGGCCAAAGGCAGGTAAATGGAGTTATGTAACAAATGTCCTTAAATTGTGGAACAGGCGCAAAGGATTCAACAAGCTCATCTTATTCCTATCGTCTTGTGTTCCATGTTGCAATGGCATGGTGACCATGCAGCCAATTACAAATTCATTTCAAAAGATAAATGTTTAATTAAATTATATGCAGTCACTGATTGTAACATAATGAATTTGTATTGCTGAAGCAATCTAGGAACATACCTGGATATGTTTTGCTGTCCATGTATAAGGAAGGGTGCATTTGTTGTCCACCTTGTTTGCCACCAAATGCACAACATTTACTGCCTCCACCATCAACTTTCAATGAAAGCAGTGTATCCAACTAGATACATCGTAGATATTTACCACAGTTCATTCGACAGCACTTTCTAATCCATGACCATCTGCAATATCAAGGGCAACAAATCCATGTGACTGTCCTGACATGGAAATACATCTCCATTCCATGGTTTTCACTTGATGAATGCCATGGCTTTCTTTCCCTCACATTATTGTGGGTGCCCGTGCACCAAACTGACTGCAAATGCTCAAGTAGGCAGCGCACCGCCACCTTGTCCAGAACAACAGTCTATGTGTAATAAATGATGGCCCAGCCAGCAATGGCTGATACCTGTCACTGAATAATATACTAATGTTTCACAGCTTGCAATCTGGGTTTCACTTTCGGAATAAATTTGGTCTATATTCTTGAGTTTCAGGAAATTGATCCGTGATTTGATTGAAATGTAAACGATTTTGAATTGCAAGTGCTTGATTGGGCAGATGCTGAAAATTTATTTCTGTGGGTCAGGGAGTCCAAAACACGATAACAGGGTCTCGGGATAACAGGCAATTTATTTGGGTCTGAGAGGATGTGAAATCATTTCAATCAAACGGTATTAGAGTGTTTAGTGTTCGCCATCTTAAGAATTGTGGATGCATTGCGAATGAAAACTGTGAAAAATTCACAGAGATATGGAGGAGCTCAGAGTTAGAGGAGGTTACAGAAACAGGGAGGTAAAGGTGCAGTAGAATGTTACAGATATAGGGAAGCTGTAACAGGAGACAAATATTGCCTGAATAGTGATGTGTTTATGGTGCTGGATGTTAGAGAAGGCTGTTGGTGCTGGAAGAATTTACAACAATAGGGAGGACTGGAGGTGCTTGAGGTGTTTATAGTGATAGGGAGGTATGCAATTTCAAGAGTGGGTTCCAGTCCTGTGGAGCAATGTACGTGCTGGAGGAATCGTCAGTTACAGGAAGAGGTGAAGATGCTGGAGATCAGTTGGGGTGGAGGGGTTGAAATGTTACAGAGACGGCACATGGGCGGCACGGTGGCACAGTGGTTATCACTGTTGCCTCACAGCACCAGAGACCCGGGTTCAATCCCCCCTCAGGTGACTGACTGTGTGGAGTTTGCACATTCTCCCCACATCTGCGTAGGTTTCCTCCGGGTGCTCCGGTTTCCTCCCACAGTCCAAAAATGTGCAGGTTAGGTGAATTGGCTATGCTAAATTGCCCGGAGCGGTAGGTGAAGGGTGAAACGTAGGGGAATGGGTCTGGGTGAGTTGCGCGTCGGTGTGGGCTTGTTGGGCCGAAGGGCCTGTTTCCACACTGTAAGTAATCTAATCTCAAAGATAGGGAGGTGTGTAGCGACTGGAAGAGATTACAGAGATAGGGAGCGTTGTTGTGGCTGGATGAGACCAGCACATCTTTGGATGTGGGAGGAAACCGGAGCACCCGGCGTAAACCCACGCAGACACGGGGAGAACGTGCAAACTCCACAAAATCCGTCGCCTGAGGTGGGAATTTAACCAGGGTCTCAGGCACTGTGAGACAGCAGTGCTAAACACTGTGCCACCGTGCCGCCCAGCACATATCTTAAGTTCCTTAAGGAAAAGGCAAAAAACGTTTTCAAAATATAACGTTTTTGGATTGGGGAGACAGAGTTTGTTAGAAAATAGTATCTGGCCAAAGTAGTGTGGGGACATTTACTTCTGGGTAACTCTGTTGTCGAATAACGTGGATTAGGGAGGGGTGCCCATGCTCAAAATGAAATTGGTGACAGTATGAGCCCAATATGTTACAATCTAAGATCGACTTTACGAAAACAAGCCCAGAGACACCCCGACGTCTCCAAATATTCAGAGCTGAATATCAAAGTAAAGAGTAGCTTAAAGCAGCAATAAAGTGAGAAGATCAATGGAATCCCTCTAAGAATGTAGAAAGTGCAGCGCTGAAGTTAAGGAAATCAGTAGAAGAGAATAAAGGAGGTGTGATAAAACATTAGCGGGTAAGGTTAGTAAGAAGCCCAAGATATTCCATCCACATATCGGGGGAAGATGATAACAAGGGAAAGAACAGGGAATAGGAGGGATCAAGGAAGCAGCCTGTGCACACAGCCAGAATATACGTGAAACAAGTATTTCATATCCGTCTTCACTTGGGCGAAGGAGTTCTTGAGTTCTTGGATTCATGGAGATGACTGTGTGACCCTTTAACAGATTGATAGCGACCGGAAGGAAGAAGTGGAAATTTTGGCAGAGTAAAAACTGGACAAATCCCCAGATCTGTGAGCTGTATCTTAAATTAATATGAAAGGAAAGGAAGAATATAACAGGCTCTGAGCTTTATTTATTTATTGTGCTTTTGAACAGAGTGGAGGTGCGATGGAGAGGTTGGCATCTAATTTCGTTTCAACAAACTGCGCTGGAAATAAACAACGGAAGTAAAGACGACCAAGTCTAACATCAGTGAGGGAAACAATTAAAGAAGATTTTGAAAATATCTTCAAGGCTGAGAGATATATTTTTATTTAGTCAGTGAATCATAGGTGACGGGGAAAGTGCAGGAAAGTGGAGTTGAGTACTATCAGAACAAACATTATTGAACTGAAAGGCAGAACATACTCAGAGAGCTGCTGGGAATATTACTGTCCCTGTGCCTTATGGTATCCAATCTGCTACTATTCCTGTGTTTGTGAGAACAACAACTTATCTCCCGTTGGAGTGAAACACAGTTCGGAATGCAACTGAATTTATAAATGGTACACAAATGGCCAGAAATTATTTAGAAGCAGGAATGTAATCAGTATTCTGTAACTTCCAAGGAAAATAATGTTCATTCCTTGAAACACTGGGGAACACAGACCAAGTTTCTCATGGACACCTTTGATAGCATTGTCCTTGGTAGAAGCCTGTTGAACCTTCCTTTTCCTCTCTCTATGGCAATGAAATATTTACTGAGAGAAAGAACCAAAACTGCACAGAGTCGTCCGGGTGCAGTCTGACTCAGCTCCAATTCAACTGAAGCAAGACATTTCTCCCCTTGTGCTTACATCCTCTGACAATAAAGGTTCTCATTCCACTGTCTTTCCAAATAGCCTTGCTGCACTGTAAGTTAGACGTCAGCAGCGTATAGACAAGGACACCTTGGGTTTTATTTATATCTGTACTTTTCAGTGTTTCACAATTTATGAAATATAATGTCTATTAATTTCCCCAATAAAGTGGATAACTTCACGTTTCTGCATCATATGTCATTTTCAATTACCTTGCCCATGTGGCGGCCCATTCAATTTTCTAAAGATTTACATCTTCCTCACAGCACACATTTCCACACGAAAATTAACTGTAAATTCTTCACTCTGTTTCCTGTCTTTTCATGAATACTTAATCCATCCAAGTACATTCATAATTATAGTTTTGTTCGAGTGAAGGAGGCCCATAGTGTTCTCACTGGCCCTTCAAATGAGCATTATTACCTCCACCCAATTTCCCACTTTTACTATGCAATCTGCTTGACACATGCCAAACACAATCTATTTCTTCCTTTGAAAAGCTGAAGAACTGTCTTTGTTGAAGGAACTATTGACAACAGAAGTAAAGTCAATGAGTGAAGGTCATTACCCATCATTCAAATTGTCCCTCGACAGCCTTCTGTAGTCAACACTGAGTTGACACGTTTCAGGTTATCCATTCAACATCCATCTTGCTCCTTGTTTTGGTTGGTATTGTTTCGTTCTTTGTTTACACCTGAATACCTGAGATAGAAACCCTTTTGCAAAGGAAGTGTCGTGACCGATTTGGGCCAAAAGCAGGTAAAATGTAACAAATCAGTTATAATCTCCTTAAATTATGGAACAGGCGCAAAGCGCTCAACAACCACATCCTGTCCTGATTGTATTGTGTTCCACGTGGCAATGGCACGGCGACCATGCAGCCAATTACAAACTCATTTCAGCAGATAATTGTTCAATTAAATTACATGGAGTCACTGATTGTAACAAATTGAAGTCGTATTGTCAAAAAGTAGCTTCGACCATATCTAGAACAGCTATGCTGCCCCTGTATAAGAAAGGGTACATGTGTAGTCCAGCTCGATGGCCACAACATCCACAACGTTCACTATTTCCACTATCAACCCTCAATGGAGGCAGTGTGTTCCAGATACAAGGTATATTGCAGACATTTATCAAAGTCCATTCGACAGCACCTTTCAAGCCTTGATCATCTGAAGTAGTAAGGGCAACAGATCGACGGAAACACTAACTCTGCAAGTTGCACATAAAGTCAATGACCATCTTGACTGGGAAATATATCTCAGTCTAGCGGGTGTCACTTGATTAATATCTTGCCTTTCATTCCCTAACATTATTGTGGGTGACCCTGCTGCATGGGCAGCACACAACCACCTTGTCCAGAACAAAAGTGTATGGGCAATAAATGATGGCCCACCCAGCAATGTCTGATACCTATCAATGAATAATACACAAATGTTTCACTGCTTGGCATCTGAGTGTCTCTTGCTGCATTTCTGAAGAGATTTAATCGATATTTTTGAATCTCAGGAAATGGAGAAGTGATTTGTTTGAGGAGAAAAAGCTTCTGAGTGGAAAGAGCTTTACAGCGCCGATGCTGAGAAATTATTTCTGTGGTTCTGGGAATCCAAAACATGATGACAGGATCTCAGGATAAGGGGCAACTTATATGGGACTAAGATGATGTGAAATTATATCCCTCCATGGGTGTCAGAGTATTTAGTATTCGCCATCTCAAAGATTGTGGATGTATATCAATGAATAAAGTGAAAAGTTCACAGAGATATTGAGGAGCTTCGGGTTAGATAAAGTTACAGTGAAATGGAGGTATAGGTTCAGGAGGGTGTTACAGATGGGCGGAAGCTGCAATAGAACAGAGAGATTACCGAGATAAGGATGGGTATATGTGCTAGAAGACTTTACAAAATTAGAGAAGGCTGTAGGGGCTGTAGGGGCTGTAAGTGTTTCCAAAGGCAGGGAGGAATGGAGGAGCTTCTGAAGTTTATAGCAAGAGGGTAGTATGTAATTGCTAGAGTGGGTCCAGAGATATGGAAGGATATATGTGATGAAGGAAGCCACAGTTATAGGAAGGAGTGAAGATACTGCAGGAGATTACAGAGGTCAGTAGGGGTGGAGGGCTGGAAGTTGTATGTGTTGTTGGAGGTTATGCAAATAAGAATAGGTTTAGATGTTGGAGGATGTCAGCGATAGAGAGGTGTGGAGAGGCTGGAGGAGGAGACAGAGGTCAGGAAGACCATCGATGATGAATGAAGTTCACAGAGGTGTGGAGGGGTAGAGCTGCTGGAGGAATTTACGTCGATAGAGAACAATGGAGTGGGTGGAGGAGGTACAGAGATGAAGAGGGCTGTAGTGACTGCGCGTAGTTACTGAAGTGAGGAAGATGTAAGGGTTTATAGAACATAGAACAATACAACGCAGAACATGCCTTTTGCCCTCGATGTTGCACTGACCTGTGAACTAATCTAAGCCAATCCCCCGACACTGTTCCATCATCATCCATGTGCTTATCCAAGGATTGTATAAATCCCCCTAACGTGGCTGAGTTAAGTACATTGGCAGGCACGGCATACCACGCTCTTACCACTCTCTGAGTAATGAACCTGCCTCTGACATCAGTCTTAAATCTGTCACCCCTCAATTTGTTGCTATGCCCCTTCGTACAAGCTGATGTCATCATCTGAGGCTTTAACTGTCTACCCTATCTAATCTTCTGATCACATTGTATGCCTCTATCAAATGCCCTCTTAGCCTTCTTCTCTCCAATAGGAACAGACACAAGTTTCTCAGCCTTTCCTTATAAGGCCCTCCCTCCAGACCAGGCAATATCCTGGTAAATATCCACTGCACCTTTTCCAATGCTTCCATACCCTTCCTGTAATGGGGCGACCAGAATTGCACCCAATATTCCAACTATGCATTTTGCATAGTTGCCGCATGACATTACGGCTCTACAACTCAATACCTCTATCAATACAACCTAACACACCGTATGACTTCTTAACAGTACAATCAACCGAGGTAGCAACTTTCAGGGATCTATGTACATGGAAACCAAGATCCACCTGCACATCCACATTACCAAGAATCTTGCAATGGACCAAGTATTCTGCCTTCCTGGTATTCTTCCCAAAAGGAATCACGTCATAGTTAGCTGCATTGAAATTCCACTTGCCACCTCTCAGCCCAATTCTGCAGTTTGTCCAAGTGCCTCTTCGACCCGCAAAACATTTCCACACTGTTCACTACTCCTCTGATTTTAGTGTCATCTGTAGACTTACTAACCCATCCGCCTATGCCTGCATCTAAGTCATTTATATAAAGGACAAACAGTAGTGGTCCCAAAATAGATTCTTGTGGCTCACCATAGTTAACGGACTCCATGCTGGTCAACACTGGCTGACTTATACAAAAAGCCAGCTTCTAATCCAAACTGCTAAATCACACTCAATCACACGCTTCTGCGTTTTCTCCAACAGTCTCCAATGTGGAACCTTATCAAATGCTTTACTGAGGTCCATGTACACCACGTCAACTGCCTTACCCTCTTACACATTCTTGGTCACCTTCTCAAAAACCTCAATGTGGTTTGAGAGACATGACCATGTTGACTATTTGCAATCAATTTGTTGTTTGCTAGATGATTATAAATCCTGTCTCTTACAATCCTGTCCAAAATATTTCCCACACACACATAAGGTTCACTGGTCTGTAATTGCCTTGGTCATCTGTACTGCCCTTCTTGGAAATGGCAAACATTTGCAATCCTCTATTCCTCTAGTACTAAACCTGTAGACAATGAAGACTCAAATAGCAAAGCCAAAGGCTCCAACAACTTCTTCCTAGCGCCCCAGAGGAAGCTCGAATAAATCCCATCCGACACAGGGGACATTTTCACTTCCACTCCTTCTCGAATTGATAACATATCTTTCTTACCAACCTCGATCCTTTCTGGTCAAATATCTCGCATCTCATTCTTCTCATAATATTCTAATTTCCCTGAGTGAAAGCCAATGAGAAATGTTCATTTAACACCTCTCCGATCTCCACAGAATCCACACTCAACTTCCTACTTCTGTCTTTGACTAGTTGTATTCCTACCCTAGTTATCCTTTTCTTCCTAACGAACCCAAACAAAGCTATAGGATTCTCCTTCATTCGACCTGCTAAAAATGACTCATGTCCTCTCTTTGCACTTCTTAACTCTCTCTTTAAATCCTTCCTAGCTAATCTTAAACTCTCCATCGTCTCATCGTCACATAAGCCTCCTTCTTCTTCTTAACAATAGATGTAATTTCTGTAGTAAACCACGGTTCCCTTACATTACCACTTCCTCCCTGCCTGATAGGGGCATGCTATTTAAGGACACGCGATGTCTGTTCTTAAAACCAGCTTTACATTTCGATTATCCCCATCCCCTACATTTTGCTACCCTATTCTATGCATCATTAGTTCTGCTTAATCGCGTTACAATTGCCCTTCCCCCATTGACAACTCTTGCCCTGTGGCATGTACCTATCCCTTTCCCTCACAAAACGAAACGTGTTTTTGGAGGTTATATCCATAAGAAAAGGTAGAGGTACTAGAGAATGCCAGAATTATGGGGCTGTATGGAAATGCTGGAGGAGGTTACGAAGATCATGAGAGTCTAGAGGTTGGATGAGGTTTACAAAGGTCGGGAGCGGGCAGTGGCTGGACAAGGTTACAGTGACCGGGTATACAGGAGAGCAGCTTAGACAGATACGTGGATTTTGTAGGGGCTGAAGTAAGTCATAGATAAAGGGTGATATATCGATGATGGAGGAGGTTAGAGAGATAGGGACGAATGTATGGCTTGGAGGTGCTTAGTGAGATAGTGAGGGGTGTAGGATTTGGAAGACGTTACAGATATAGGGAGGGGTATAGAGTTTGGAGGAGTTTAAAGAGATAGTGAGGAGGAAGGTTCTGCAGATATTTACAGTGATAGATTAGTTGATGAATGGGCAGAAAAGGGACAGAGAGTATTTGAAGGAGTGAGACCTTGGAGTGTCAAATCAAGAGAGCCAAGGAGTCAGTGTCATCCACACAGGAGAGGCCCTTCTGCTGACTGTAATAAAAATAAAAGGCACTGTAGACCGTGCAAACTCCTCTTTCCTAATGCATTTGAGCTTATGCCAGAATTGAGAGAGATGTCCTCCAGACTGTCAAGCAACAATGTGACATGACAAAACCTCATGAGGTCATATCAATGCCTGACACAGCAACCTCCTGCTGATTCACCTCTCTCACCCTCACGGTGTCAGATCAAACACTGACACGGAAACCTCCTGCTGACTCCCCTCCCTCAGCCTCACTGTGTCAGATCAAACACTGACACAGAAACCTCCTGCTGACCCCCCTCTCTCAGCCTCACGGGGTCAGATCAAACACTGACACAGAAACCTCCTGCTGACTCCCCTCCCTCAGCCTCACGGTGTGAGATCAAACACTGACACGGAAACCTCCTGTTGATTCATCTCCCTCAGCCTCACCGTGTCAGATCAAACACTGACACGGAAATCCCCTGCTGACTCCCCTCCCTCAGCCTGACTGTGTCAGATCAAACACTGACACAGAAATCTCCTGCTGACCCCCCTCCCTCAGCCTCACGGGGTCAGATCAAACACTGACACAGAAATCTCCTGCTGACTCCCCTCCCTCAGCCTGACTGTGTCAGATCAAACACTGACACAGAAACCTCCTGCTGACTCCCCTCCCTCAGCCTCACGGTGTCAGATCAAACACTGACACGGAAACCACCTGCTGACTCCCGTCCCTCAGCCTCACGGTGTCAGATCAAACACTGACACAGAAACCTCCTGATGACTCCCCTCCCTCAGCCTCACGGGGTCAGATCAAACACTGACACAGAAAGCTCCTGGTGACTCCACTGCCTGAGCTGGTGGATCAGTGTCCCTCTACATTGAACAACACTTGGTGGAAGCACTGAGAGTGTGACAGAGCTGGAGAATGTATACTGGGTGGGCCACTTCATACCCAACACCAAGAGGGGCTCAGTAGCAGCCATACTGATCGAGGTGGTCGGTCCAAAAGGACACAACTGCTTCACTGTGTCTGCACCGCGTCGGGAGGAACGACTGACAGGTAGAAACATCCTTGACCTCATCCTCACCAACCTACCGGCTGCAGACACATTGTTTGATGACCATATTGGGCACAGCGAACTACCGCACACAGTATTTCTGGAGACAAAGTTCCACTTTTACATCTTGAAGACCCCCTGTGTATATGTGATACCATCACTGTGCTAAACAGGGCAGATTTCCAATAGATTTTGGAACTTTGCACTGGCCTGTGTGAGGCGGTTCGGGTCATTACCAACAGCAGCAGAATTGTTCTCCAGCATAAGTTTCACTATCACTGCCTGGTGTATGCTCCACTTTATCCTGACCATAAAGCCAGGGATACAGCCTTGTTAATGGAGAATACAGGAGGGCCTGCCTATAGTAGCACCAAATACACCTCAGAATGAGATGAAGTTACTAAATTGGGCCACTTACTCACCACATGGTAAAAATAGAAAATGATACACAGATCTATCCAATGAATCTCTACAATCCTCTCATATACAGTCTGGGTGAGTGGTGGTGGACAATCACACAACTCACCGCAGGAGGAGGATCCACAAATACCACCTTCCTCAAAGATTGAAGAACCCAGCACAATAATAGGAAAGCTAAGGCTGAAACTTTCACAACAATGTTCAGACAGAAATATCGATGGGAGGATCAACTTTAGTCTCCTCCAGATGGCAGTTTTCAGCTAAACGATTTACAACAAGAAAACTCACAGCTGAATTTGAGAGGTGAGGTGACAGTGACTTCACTTTTAACATGATCATAACTGCATTTGACCAAATGTCGTATCCAGGATTAACGGCAAACCTGAAGCAAATAGGAATCGTCTGCATTGGCAGAAGTTATACCTGGTACAAAGGAAGGTGGCTGGGGTTGGTGGAGAGCAGCCATCTCAGCTCAGCCGCAGTTCCCCAAGGGAGGGGTTTCTGGGTAAACCTGTAGATCAGAAGTGGGAAGGTAGGTCACCATACTCCTACAGGATGATTGGGCTGCTCTCTCGTTAGAAAGAGACGACTGGTGGTAGATTAACTGGACAGTCATCATGCCTCAAGTGAGAGAGAGCTTGAGTAGGACAGCCCTTATCATACACCTCAGTCAGTGCAGGAATTGAACCCACACTGTTAGTATTAATCTGCATTACTAACCAGCTGTCCAACTAACCAAGTCATCACTCAGCTCCATGTGATCGGTATTGTGATATTATTCCATTCAGATATGTTACTAAACACCTTTGGAGCAGGTGGAACTAGAAGCCAGCTTCCTAGCTCAGAGAGAGGGAGAGCATCAGTGAGCTGTATAAGTGCTCTCTGTCCTAGGCCCAATAATTTTCAGTTGCTTCATAAACGACCATCCCTACTCAAGTGAAGTCACAACTGGGATTGTTTGCCAATGATTGGACAATATTAACCACTATTAATGATTTACTCTGATACTGAAGCAATCCTTATCCAAATGCAACAAGGATCTCGAAATATGAAGGTCTGCACTTAACAATGACAAGTACAACTTCCATTGCACACATGCCAGACAACAACTATCTCTAATAATTGAAAATGGAATCATATCCTCTAACGTTCAATGTCACCACCATCACTGAACTCCCAACGACCAATATCCCGCAGATTACCGTTAACCAGAACTGGACTGACCGTATACTTTCATTACCCATTCCTGTAAAGGCCTTATGCTAAAACGTCGACACTCCTGTACCTCAGATGCTGCCTTTTTCAACGTCACACTTTGATACATATAAATTAATTGGCTACAAGAATATCTCAAGGGCTACGAATCCTGCAGAAATAACATACCTCATGATTTCCAAAAGCCTGTACACCATCAATAAGACACACATTGAATATGTGTGTGCGAAGTAATACCCGCCCCCACCCCATTTTCCCTGTAAATGCAGCTTCATCCCTCCACCACTGACAGTCAGGAGCATTAATACCTGCCATCTACACGGTGCTCTGCAGAAATTTAACAAGGCTTCTTACAGCGTACCTCTGAAACCATGACCGTCAAGAAGGACAAGGGAAACAGACACATGGGATTATCATCATCTTCGCTTTCCATTCCAAGCCAACCAACCACCATCCTGATTGGGAAGTATATTGCCATTCCTTCAGTGTCACTATTTCAAGGTCCCCCCGAATGATATTAGAACATTGAACATAGCACAGTAGAGCATAGAACAAGCAATTCAACCCACAATGATGTGCCGACCATTGATCCTCATGTATGCACCCTCAAATTTCTGTGACTATATGCATGTCCAGCAGTCTCTTAAATGTCCCCAATGACCTTGCTTCTACAACTACTGTTGGCAACACATTCCGTGCTCTCACAAATCTCTGTGTAAAGAACCCGCCTCTGACGTCCCCTCTATACTACGTCCAACAAGCCTAATATTATGAGCCCTCGTATTAGCCATTTCTGGCCTTTGAAATAGTCTCTGGCTATCAACTATATCTATGCCTCTCATTATCTTATATACTTCAATTAGGTCCCCTCTCCTCCTGCTTTTCTCCAATGAAAAAAGTCCGAGCTCAGTCAACCTCTCTTCATAAGATAAGCCCTCCAGTCCAGGCAGCATCCTGGTAAACCTCCACTGAACCCTCTCCAAAGAATCCACATCTTTCCTATAATAGGGCGACCAGAACTGGATGCAGTATTCCAAATGCGGTCTAACCACAGTTTTATAGAGCTGCAAAAAGATCTCACGACTCTTAAACTCAATCCCCCGTTAATGAAAGCCAAAACACCATATGCTTTCTTAACAACCTGTCCACTTGGGTGGCCATTTTAAGGGATCTATGTACCTGCACAGCAATATCCCACTGTTCCCTCACACTCCCAAGAATTCTATCCTTAATCCTGTAATCGGCTTTCAAATTCGAACTTCCAAAATGCATCACTTTGCATTTATCCAGGTGGAAGTCCATCTGCCACCTCTCAGCCCATCTCTGCATCCTGTCAATGTCCCGCTGCAGCCTACAACAGCCCCCTATACCGTTAACGACACCTGCAACCTTTGTGTCATCTGCAATCTTGTTGACCCATTCTTCAATCCCCTCACCCAAGTCTTCAGTAAAAATTACAAACAGTAGAGGCCCAAGGACAGAGCCCTGTGGAACACCCACTCACTTCCAGGCAGAATATTTTCCTTCTATTACCACTCGCTGTCTTCAGTTGGCCAGCTAATTCTGTATCCAGACAGCTAAGTTCCCCATATCCCATTCCTCCTGACCTTCTGAATGAGCCTACTATGGGGAACCTTATCAAATACCTTGCTGACGTCCATATACACCACATCCACAGCTCAACCCTCATCAACATTTCTAGTCAGATCCTCAAAGTGTTGTAAGTCTAATTACAGCACATCGACTGCAGTGGTTCAATGTGGCAACACACCCTCACCTTCTCAATGGCAACAAGGGATGGATAATAAATACTGGCCCAATCATATTCCATGAATAAATGAAATGAAAATATTGTCCATATCTGTCCAATGTTGGCCACTGTGCTTTGGGTTTTGTGAGCTCAGGCTGTTAGTGTCTCAGCAGTAACCTGTTTGTTGTAAACAGCTGAAGGGATGTGCTGTTTTAAACAATCTGTCAGTCTCTCAGAGGCATGGCCTACAGACCGAGCATCACACAGACACTGCCATTCACATCCCATATTACTAAGCTCTGAGATAGACAGAAGCAATTCAAAATGTACCCAGATCTGACTGTAACATGTTTAAACACGCAGTGATATTGTTGCCATGAAAATGAATATGAGTGAATATTAGCAGGGAGAAAGTGAGGACTGCAGATGCTGGAGATCAGAGTCAAAAAGTGTGGTTCTGAAAAAATAGCACAGCCATTCATGTAGCCACTGAGGTGCAGGAGAGTCGACTATGAGTTCACAATATTAATAAAAGGGAAAATAAATGTATATTTTCTAATTCCTTGTCGTTAATCATAATTTGGTCTTGGATGCGGTAATGAGGCTCATCATTTCAATGCTCCTTACTGTGAGTTGGGCATAGTTTTCATCATATTGTTGTTATAAAAATGAACTGAATACATGGGTGGATTTTGTGCTTATTGGGCAATCTAAAGGTTGGTGTTATGAAAGGATGTCAGACCTTCAGTAAAGAGACTTTGCTGTTAACGGTTAGAACGATGCTGCAACCATTTACACAGAGATTTCCAGCTCAAGTCACACACAAGAACGTTGGTCCGGGATGATACCGGCCATCAATAGCGCTGTACAATTCTGTTTGGAAACTGACATTGTGGGGCTAACATACACTGGATATTGTTTATGAGGGATTCAATGTAAGATGCCATGTGCTGCGGGAGTCCATCACCTTTATAACACCTTCATTCAGGATCAGGTCCAAGGTGCAGAATTACAGAGTTTAGGTGCCATACCAGAAGCGAGACGTGGTTGTTTACAGATCATTGATACAAATGTTGAACAGTGCCATGTGCTAGTCTATTGACCAGTCTGCCCCACACACCTCTCCCCATTGTTCAGGTATTTCTCTAACCAGTCTATTGCGTGAGTAACTGCCCAGCTCCAGTTTGGAAGCACTCTGGACAGATTTTGGAGATGGTCAGTATTTTGGAGGTCATGGTGAGGGCCAGTAACACTGTGTCTGAATTCAGGCTTTTCCTCAAAGTCATTTCCAACGGCTTTGCTGCCTGCAAGATGGTGTGTTCACTGATCTGAACATGAATCGGCTGTTTACTACAGTCACTGAATTGTGTAATAGTTAGCTCTGCGCTCTGGTATTTCAATTATTGTTCACTTTAATTGTTTTCAATTGACAAATATTGATATTTGGGTTTTTTTAAAAAATATGTAAGGAACAAAGTGATATTAACACTTCATTATACAAAATGTAAAAGTGACCTGTTGTATATTTCCCACAAACTAAACAAAAAACAGTCAGATATTGCCTGTAAAGCAGGATTCTGTGAACAGGACTATGTCACAGGCAACTTCACCATCCTCTCTGGTAGATTCTGTCCCACTGACAGGACATAGCCAGGCTGAGGGGGCAGTTCTTGGCATATAGTTAATACAGTGCTCAGCATTGATGCTGGTTCCTGTAGCTGCTAGACTGCTCTGCGGCAGGTTATGGGGGAATGAGTAAAAGGGAAACATATCATTGACCACATCATCACCGATCTGCCTGCTGCAGATGCAGTTCTACATTTCATATACCGGTAAGAATGGTCACTGCACAGTCCTTATGGGGAGCAAGGGCTACCTTTACATTTTGCAGACCCACCTCACCATGATATGGGTTTCTACTGGGAGAGGCGTTAAACAGATTGAGCAACAAATTATGATGCATCTACGAGGTGCAATGGGCCATCAGCAGCAGCAGAATACAACTCAGTCTGCAACCTCACACCCGACATACCTGCCACTGTACAGTAACCATCACCACCAGACATACCTCCCACTGTGCAGGAACAATCACGGCCCAACATACCTCCCACTGTACAGTAACTATCAAGAGCTCTGTGCTTAGCACTGCTGCCTCACAGCACCAAATCCTAGGTTCAATTCCGGCCTTGGTGACTGTCTATGTGGAGTTTGCACATTCCACCCCCCCTTGTCTGCATGGGTTTCCTACGGGTGCTCCGGTTTCCTCTCACAGCCAAAGATGTGCAGTTCAGGTGAATTAGCCATGGTGTTAGGTGCATTAGTCATGGTAAATATAGGTCAGGGAAATGTGTTTGCGTGAGTAACTCTTCGAAGGGTTGGTGCAGACTGGTTGGGCTGAAGGGCCTGTTTCCAAACTGTAGGGAATCTAATCTAACCTCCAAGGTTCAAGTCAGGAATATGATGGAATAATCACATGTCTGAATGAGTGCAGCTCCAACAGTACTCTAGTCTGAACTTACTAGCAACAGGCAACACAGTTGTGTGGGGAATATCCTGTCTCACAAACTTGATTGATTATTTTGAGCAAGTGACAAAACTGATTGATAAGGGAGTGGGGCTGGATGTTGGCCGTTTGGACCTTAGCAAGGCCTTTGATAATGGTTCCTTATGGCAGGCTCATACCGAAGGTGAAGTGAAGTGGGATCAGCGTTTAGTTAGTAAGATTGATAGAGAACTGCTTGGTAATAGAAGACAGAGTCGTGGTGGAACAGTGTTTTTGTGACTGGAGATCTGTAAATAGATTGGCAGACTTGCAGATTGTGAGGATGATTGCCAGAGATTACAGCGGGATAGAGGTCAGCTGCAGACTTGGACAGAGAAAACGTTATGGACAGTTGCGACGTGATGTATTTTAGAAGGTCAAATGCAGGAGAGAAGTATAAAGTGGATGGAAAAACTCCTGGCCGCATCAACATCCGAAGGGATCTAGGTTTACCGCTCCACAGTTCCCGGAAAGTAGCAACACGGGTGGAGAGGGTGATCAAGAAGACTGATGGCAAACTTGCAGACAGGCATCGGAGCATACAGTATGAAAAATAACAGGTCATATTGCAGCTGTAGAGAAACTTAGTTCAGGCACATTTAGAATATTGTGTACAGTACTGGTTGCCACACCAGCAGAACGATGTGGAAGTGTTCGAGAGGGTATGGAAACGTTTTACCAGAATGTTGTCTGGTTTGGAGTGTATTAGCGAGAAGGGGAAATTGACAAACATGGTTTGTGTGCACCTGGTCATCATTGGCTATGGGGCTATCTGATAGATATTTACAAAATTATCAGAGGCAAAGATAGAAGGACAGTTAGAGGCTTTTTTCCAGAGTAGAAATATCAATTACTCAAGACCGTAGGTTTTTGGTAAAAGGGAGAAAGTTCGGGAGATATGATCGGCAAGTGTT
Organism: Chiloscyllium punctatum; assembly: GCF_047496795.1. NCBI lineage: Eukaryota > Metazoa > Chordata > Chondrichthyes > Orectolobiformes > Hemiscylliidae > Chiloscyllium > Chiloscyllium punctatum. Next base: position 48,094,632 of record NC_092766.1, on the reverse strand, counting down.
ATTTTTGCTGTTCCAGACAGAATGTGCAAGTGCCTGGAATGCACTGATAGAGGAGAAGGAGCTAATATAGCATGGTTTAAGAGGGATCTTGGCACAAATATGAGTAAGTAGGGAACAGAATGACATAGAGAGTGTCGGAGCAAAAACTTTCTTTTTAACTTTAGAACGGCATCATCTGTCAGTTCTGGCTTGCTGGGCTGAAGGGCCTATTCCTGTGCTGGACTGATCTGTAAAACAAGATTTGAGCAAAGGAGTGGCAAGATATTGACTGAATGATTACTGATGATCAACAGCCACATTCAGTGGGTCTATCCTCAACAACTTACAGCTTCATACCGTCCCTCCCACAATAGGGAAACGCAATATGGAGAATTGGACGTGAAAGTCAGAGCTGGTAACTGGTGACTCCATCTTGCCCCTCGCTCCTGCAGCCTTCTATCTTGTACACCAACGTCTCGGGGGACACTGCACAGTCAGAAGCTGCATGTAATCCATACCCACCAATGCTGGCACATGTCACATGCCAGCCTCACCATGCCATCCAAGCACATCTCCGACCCACTGACAGTATACATTTGTACTTCAATGCTGCAGCTCAGGGTGCACCCACAACTCTCATTGCAATTCTGCTGCAAGGACATTGTGCTCAGAGGCAGACACCCAGCTCATGGACTGCCCCTCTGGGATGCTCACTCCGTGTTTGTACGCACTCAATGCTGCTGCAAGGACACTGTGCTCAGGGAAACACCCAACTCATGGCCTCTCTCTCTGGGGTGCTAATTCAGTGTTTGTACACACTCACTTTGAAATGATTTGAATGCTCACAGAATGATTGCCTTGCCTTACCATGCCCTCAGCAGTATTTCCCCTCAGCCAGAGCTACGAGGCTCACCCTCCTGCTGTATTGTCTTGGTGTTTAGCACAGACACAAAACGAGGAAGCCTGATATCATTGTCCACAGTCAGTCACGGTGCCCAGCACAGTGAGTCAGGAGGAGTCTCAGATCCCAGTCCGGGAGCTTGGACACAGTTAAGTCACGGTGCCCAGCACAGTGAGTCAGGGGGAGTCTCAGATCCCAGTCCAGGGGCTCGGACACGGTCAGTCACGGTGCCCAGCACAGTGAGTCAGGGGGAGTCTCAGATCCCAGTCCGGGAGCTTGGACATGGTCAGTCACGGTGCCCAGCACAGTGATTCAGGGGGAGTCTCAGATCCCAGTCCGGGATCTTGGACACGGTCAGTCACGGTGCCCAGCACAGTGAGTCAGGAGGGAGTCTCAGATCCCAGTCAGCGAGCTTGGACACGGTCAGTCACGGTGCCCAGCACAGTGAGTCAGGGGGGAGTGTCAGATCCCAGTCCGGGAGCTCGGGCATGGTCAGTCACGGTGCACAGCACAGTGAGTCAGGGGGAGTCTCAGATCCCAGTCCGGGAGCTCGGGCATGGTCAGTCACGGTGCACAGCACAGTGAGTCAGGGGGAGTCTCAGATCCCAGTCCGGGATCTTGGACACGGTCAGTCACGGTGCCCAGCACAGTGAGTCATGGGGAGTCTCAGAACCCAGTCAGCGAGCTTGGACACGGTCAGTCACGGTGCCCAGCACAGTGAGTCAGGGGGGAGTCTCAGATCCCAGACCGGGAGCTCGGGCATGGTCAGTCACGGTGCACAGCACAGTGAGTCAGGGGGAGTCCCAGATCCCAGTCCGGGAGCTCGGGCATGGTCAGTCACGGTGCACAGCACAGTGAGTCAGGGGGAGTCTCAGATCCCAGTCCGGGAGCTCGGACACGGTCAGTCACGGTGCCCAGCACAGTGAGTCAGGGGGAGTCTCAGATCCCAGTCCGGGATCTTGGACACGGTCAGTCACGGTGCCCAGCACAGTGAGTCAGGGGGAGTCTCAGATCCCAGTCCGGGATCTTGGACACGGTCAGTCACGGTGCCCAGCACAGTGAGTCAGGGGGAGTCTCAGATCCCAGTCAGCGAGCTTGGACACGGTCAGTCACGGTGCCCAGCACAGTGAGTCAGGGGGAGTCTCAGATCCCAGTCCAGGGGCTCGGACACGGTCAGTCACGGTGCCCAGCACAGTGAGTCAGGGGGAGTCTCAGATCCCAGTCCGGGAGCTTGGACATGGTCAGTCACGGTGCCCAGCACAGTGATTCAGGGGGATTCTCAGATCCCAGTCCGGGATCTTGGACACGGTCAGTCACGGTGCCCAGCACAGTGAGTCAGGGGGGAGTCTCAGATCCCAGTCAGCGAGCTTGGACACGGTCAGTCACGGTGCCCACCACAGTGAGTCAGGGGGGAGTGTCAGATCCCAGTCCGGGAGCTCGGGCATGGTCAGTCACGGTGCACAGCACAGTGAGTCAGGGGGAGTCTCAGATCCCAGTCCGGGAGCTCGGGCATGGTCAGTCACGGTGCACAGCACAGTGAGTCAGGGGGAGTCTCAGATCCCAGTCCGGGATCTTGGACACGGTCAGTCACGGTGCCCAGCACAGTGAGTCATGGGGAGTCTCAGATCCCAGTCAGCGAGCTTGGACACGATCAGTCACGGTGCCCAGCACAGTGAGTCAGGGGGGAGTCTCAGATCCCAGACCGGGAGCTCGGGCATGGTCAGTCACGGTGCACAGCACAGTGGGTCAGGGGGAGTCTCAGATCCCAGTCCGGGAGCTTGGACACGGTCAGTCACGATGCCCAGCACAGTGAGTCAGGGGGAGTCTCAGATCCCAGTCAGCGAGCTTGGACACGGTCAGTCACGGTGCCCAGCACAGTGAGTCAGGGGGAGTCTCAGATCCCAGTCAGAGAGCTTGGACACGGTCAGTCACGATGCCCAGCACAGTGAGTCAGGGGGAGTCTCAGATCCCAGTCACGAGCTTGGACATGGTCAGTCACGGTGCCCAGCACAGAGAGTCAGGGGGAGTCTCAGATCCCAGTCCGGGATCTTGGACACGGTCAGTCACGGTGCCCAGCACAGTGAGTCAGGGGGAGTCTCAGATCCCAGTCAGCGAGCTTGGACACGGTCAGTCACGGTGCCCAGCACAGTGAGTCAGGGGGAGTCTCAGATCCCAGTCCAGGGGCTCGGACACGGTCAGTCACGGTGCCCAGCACAGTGAGTCAGGGGGAGTCTCAGATCCCAGACCGGGAGATTGGACATGGTCAGTCACGGTGCCCAGCACAGTGATTCAGGGGGATTCTCAGAACCCAGTCCGGGAGCTTGGACACGGTCAGTCACGGTGCCCAGCACAGTGAGTCAGGGGGGAGTCTCAGATCCCAGTCAGCGAGCTTGGACACGGTCAGTCACGGTGCCCAGCACAGTGAGTCAGGGGGGAGTGTCAGATCCCAGTCCGGGAGCTCGGGCATGGTCAGTCACGGTGCACAGCACAGTGAGTCAGGGGGAGTCTCAGATCCCAGTCCGGGAGCTCGGGCATGGTCAGTCACGGTGCACAGCACAGTGAGTCAGGGGGAGTCTCAGATCCCAGTCCGGGATCTTGGACACGGTCAGTCACGGTGCCCAGCACAGTGAGTCATGGGGAGTCTCAGATCTCAGTCAGCGAGCTTGGACACGATCAGTCACGGTGCCCAGCACAGTGAGTCAGGGGGGAGTCTCAGATCCCAGACCGGGAGCTCGGGCATGGTCAGTCACGGTGCACAGCACAGTGGGTCAGGGGGAGACTCAGATCCCAGTCCGGGAGCTTGGACACGGTCAGTCACGATGCCCAGCACAGTGAGTCAGGGGGAGTCTCAGATCCCAGTCAGCGAGCTTGGACACGGTCAGTCACGGTGCCCAGCACAGTGAGTCAGGGGGAGTCTCAGATCCCAGTCAGAGAGCTTTTTAACGGTCAGTCACGATGCCCAGCACAGTGAGTCAGGGGGAGTCTCAGATCCCAGTCACGAGCTTGGACATGGTCAGTCACGGTGCCCAGCACAGAGAGTCAGGGGGAGTCTCAGATCCCAGTCCGGGATCTTGGACACGGTCAGTCACGGTGCCCAGCACAGTGAGTCAGGGGGAGTCTCAGATCCCAGTCCGGGATCTTGGACACGGTCAGTCACGGTGCCCAGCACAGTGAGTCAGGGGGAGTCTCAGATCCCAGTCAGCGAGCTTGGACACGGTCAGTCACGGTGCCCAGCACAGTGAGTCAGGGGGAGTCTCAGATCCCAGTCCAGGGGCTCGGACACGGTCAGTCACGGTGCCCAGCACAGTGAGTCAGGGGGAGTCTCAGATCCCAGTCCGGGAGCTTGGACATGGTCAGTCACGGTGCCCAGCACAGTGATTCAGGGGGATTCTCAGATCCCAGTCCGGGATCTTGGACACGGTCAGTCACGGTGCCCAGCACAGTGAGTCAGGGGGGAGTCTCAGATCCCAGTCAGCGAGCTTGGACACGGTCAGTCACGGTGCCCAGCACAGTGAGTCAGGGGGGAGTGTCAGATCCCAGTCCGGGAGCTCGGGCATGGTCAGTCACGGTGCACAGCACAGTGAGTCAGGGGGAGTCTCAGATCCCAGTCCGGGAGCTCGGGCATGGTCAGTCACGGTGCACAGCACAGTGAGTCAGGGGGAGTCTCAGATCCCAGTCCCGGATCTTGGACACGGTCAGTCACGGTGCCCAGCACAGTGAGTCATGGGGAGTCTCAGATCCCAGTCAGCGAGCTTGGACACGATCAGTCACGGTGCCCAGCACAGTGAGTCAGGGGGGAGTCTCAGATCCCAGACCGGGAGCTCGGGCATGGTCAGTCACGGTGCACAGCACAGTGGGTCAGGGGGAGTCTCAGATCCCAGTCCGGGAGCTTGGACACGGTCAGTCACGATGCCCAGCACAGTGAGTCAGGGGGAGTCTCAGATCCCAGTCAGCGAGCTTGGACACGGTCAGTCACGGTGCCCAGCACAGTGAGTCAGGGGGAGTCTCAGATCCCAGTCAGAGAGCTTGGACACGGTCAGTCACGATGCCCAGCACAGTGAGTCAGGGGGAGTCTCAGATCCCAGTCACGAGCTTGGACATGGTCAGTCACGGTGCCCAGCACAGAGAGTCAGGGGGAGTCTCAGATCCCAGGCCGGGATCTTGGACACGGTCAGTCACGGTGCCCAGCACAGTGAGTCAGGGGGAGTCTCAGATCCCAGTCAGCGAGCTTGGACACGGTCAGTCACGGTGCCCAGCACAGTGAGTCAGGGGGGAGTCTCAGATCCCAGTCCGGGAGCTCGGGCATGGTCAGTCACGGTGCACAGCACAGTGAGTCAGGGGGAGTCTCAGATTCCAGTCCGGGAGCTTGGACACGGTCAGTCACGGTGCCCAGCACAGTGAGTCAGGGGGAGTCTCAGATCCTAGTCAGCGAGCTTGGACACGGTCAGTCACGGTGCCCAGCACAGTGAGTCAAGGGGAGTCTCAGATCCCAGTTTGGGAGCTTGGTCACGCTCAGTCAGCCTCTCATAGTTGTTAGGGTCAGAATCCTTCCCTGTGATAGAGTGAGGAGCTGAATGTTGGGGAGCCCCTATCCCTCTTGGCTCTTTCTTCTCTTGTGTGGGTTGGTTCCTTCTGAAATGTGAGAATTACCAAACAGTACTAAGGGAGGTGGAATTATTTGTTACAACTGGGGGAAAGGTCGCGAGGTGCCCCGAGTGAGTGAGTCGGCTCTTTCTCTTGGGCGCCTCAACTATTTCTAATCAAAACCAATACTTCCACCTTCATCCTTTCCCTTCCCTTCTATAATTTCAGAATCCCTGATACTCAGCAATATTTAAACACACAGTCCTGCCATTCCTTGAGCCAGCTCTCGGTGATCAGTCGATCAGATTTCCACACACCAATCTGCATCTAGAACTCTCCAAACTCCGAGTATTCATGTCTATGCAGAGTCCCTCAGATTAAGGCTTTCTTTCTTACTCCATCTTCCACTGATAAACTTGTTGTTGTAAATTAGTACCAACTGTATCTCCCATTGTTTTGAGAATGCTGGTAGTCTCCTCTACTATTCCTTTTTGGATCCTATACACCCACCAAGTTATTTTCAATCCCTCCCAAACACCACACAAGTAACTCAGTCCCAGCTCTGTCACGTTAGCCCATCCAGCTTGTAGAGTTGCTGCCTTCCCCAGAACCAGTCCCAATGTCCCAGGAAACCGAAGCCCTTCCTGCTGCACCATCGTTCGAATCACACTCTCATCTACTTAAAACTCCGAGTTCTGTTGTCACTTGGACATGGCACTGGCAGTAACCAAGGGATTGCTACATTTGAGGTCCCACTTGCTAACCATCCACTGAGCTCCCTAAATTCTGATTCCCAGACTGCTTCACCCTTCCTACCCGGGTCATTCCTACCAAGATGGACATGACCTTTGGCTGCTCACTGTCCCCCAGACGAATGCCCTGCAGACACCGTTATATTATTAACCCCATTATCCTGAAATTACAGAAACACTGACACCTTCTTCAATTTCCTGACTCCCCTGTGCCTATTGCTCCTCCTTCGTTTTCCCTCCCCTCCTGTACAGTCAGGCTGCTTGTGGTGCCACAGATATGGCTCCGACTGCCCTCCCCTGAACAGCCCACAGCTTCATCAGCTTCCAAACCAGGAACCTGAATTGGGAGGGAGATATCAGGATATCCTTCCATTCCCTGAATATTTCTCTTCGATTGTCTAGTCCCCTATTCCCTTTCTTCTTCTTGGCTGTCATGTCTGCAGGGTGATCTGCTCTCTGTGTGAGCTATTCACCTAACTCTCAGCATCACAGATGTCCCATAGAGTCTCTAGTTACTATCTGAGCTCCAAGACCCAGTGTCCATCTAGGACACGAGCAGGGGCTATGACTTCCCAACGTAACAGAACATATTTTCCATCGAACAAACATTTCTTGTCATGTCTTAAAATGCAACATGTCTAGAGTAACTTAACCAATTACTTAGAATTAAATTAACATCAGGGAAGAAAAAACAATATGGTTAACTCCCTTATTCAACTGTGGCTGACTGAGGGTAATATATATATTGGCTCAGAATTTCACTTCTCCCTCTTATTTCTGAGTTCAATCCTTATTTCAGAAGTTGAAAAAATAAATTTGCTAACTTCTATCAATTTACTGACAGTCGCTAATAATCTGCCAATGAATTTACAGCCTTTTCTGTGAAGGCTCTTGTACTTCTTCAAAACTCAGTGCAGGCAGGTCCCAGCAGCAGAAGGTTATCTCTGTGACTCCGGCGTACATGTAATCCTCAAGCTCCCACTCCACTCTGCTCCCTCACACAGTCACCGTCTCTTTGCCTCCCAGGTACGTGTAATCCTCCAGCTCCCACTCCACCCTGCTCCCTCACATGGTCACTTGTCTCTGTGACTCCCAGGCACGATTAGGCCTCGATCCTTAGTGCTGATTTATATCCTCCCACTTTGCTGCCTCTTTAACTACCAGTTATGTTAGCCTCATGCTCCTGCTCCAAGTGGGTCCATCACACGGTCACTCCCTCTGTGCCTCAGTGCTGATTTCGAGACTCCTGATCTGCTGCTTCTCCAACTCCAAGTCCTCGTCACCCTCGATCTTTGCGACTGATTGATATTCTCTCGATCTGTGCTGCTCTCTCTCAGGTTCCCTCCCTTTGTGACTCCCAGGTAATGATAGGCCTCAAACCTCATATAAGATTTACAACATCCCATTCCGCACTGCTGTCTTACTGAACCGTTGTTGTGCCTGGACGACAGTGGGAATGAGGAGGATTAGACAGAGCAGAGGGTGTTACAGTGACTGAGCGAGCTGTATGGGATGGAAGAGGTTATTTGGGGAGTTAGGCAGACCTGCAGTGTCGAAAGCAGGTTAGTGGAAGATACACTAAGAGTTGCAGACACTGAAGAAGGCGAAGGATATAGAGAGATAGTGGCTTGTTCATGACGGACCTTTGTAGAGTTAAAAGAGTTTTTTCTGTGCTGCTTACAGAGATGTGGAGACTTCAAAAAATACAACTTGAGAGCCAGCAAGTGCTGTATGATAGTCGAGACTGTTGGATGTTGCAGTAACTGGGGGGAACATAAACTTTTGGAGCACTGGTGGTGTTCAAGGAACCTCAGGACATGAGGTGGTGCAGAGAGTGGGAGCATTCCAAATATTGGGATTATACGGGCTGGAAGTCCTTAGATGGATAAGGAGGATGAAAAGTTGTAATTACAGAGATTTAGGAAGGGAACCTGTGCTATCATTGATTACAGTTATATGGAGAGTTACAGAAGCTAAAGGGGTTAGACATTTTAAAAGGGAGGGATTTTATGTGATCAGAAGTTTAAACAAGAATGAGTGAATTTCAGTGATCTCTAGCACAGATGGGAATGGAGAAGGTGAGAAATTGTGAGGAACTGTCAGATTTATATGGCGGGGAGTATGTAGGATATGAAAGGGAGAGCTGCATTGTCTATATGCAGTTGTAGCCATGAGGACAAGCACCTACTGGATGGGACACAGATAACAACAGTTCCAACGGCTGGTGCAGTGGCTCAAGAAGGCAGCTCACTACCACTTTCTCAGGGACAACTCCATATCACCAATAAATGCTGGCTCAGCCAACAAAGCTCATGTTCATGAATGAATGAAGGAATAAAAGATCTATAAGTAGCATTATGGTCACTCAGGCAGGCCCTTTCAACAGTACTTCCCAAACCCGGAACCACTATTCCCTGGAAGGACAGGAGCTCCAGGTGCAGAGGAACACCAACATTTCCAGGGTGCCCTCCAAGACATGCTTCATCCTCCCAGCACTGTGTCTGTCCCTACGCCCAAAGGACTGCAATGGGTCAGGAAGACAGCTCCCCACCACCTTCTCCAGGGAATTACAGATGGGAAGGTAATGGTGAAACTCTGCTGTTTACAGCCAGACAGAATAATAAATCCAGCAGTGGGTGTGACATGAAATTTCCGTTTCAGAACAACATGCAGAACATGGATAGAGGATTTGTCTGATAGGCACAAGGCAGAGAGTGTGAAGAAAGGGCAATTTTTCACGATTGGAACTGGTGATGGGGGGAGTACCGCAGGAGTCAGTTTTGGGATGACACTGTGCTCATTATACATTAAGACCCTGGACAAAGAATGTGAAGGGGTATGAGAAATGGGCTTCCAAGAAAGATCCCAGCGATGAATTTTGTGTCATATGAGGAGCAGGTGAAGTCTCAGAGTCTGCACTTGATGAAGTTTAGGCGGCGGCGGCGTAGAACCTTGTTCAAACATACAGAATACTGAGGGGCCTGGATGGAGTGGACGGGGGCAAGATGTTTCCAACAGCAAGAGAGACTAGGGGCCAAGGGCACAGCTTCAGAGTGAAGGGATGACCCTTCTGAATAGAGATGTGGAGGAATTTATTCAGCCAGAAGGTGATGCATCAGTGGAACTCACTGCATCATGGGACTGTGGATGCTAAGTGATTCAGTGTATCTAACTTAGAGATAGCTAGGTTCTTGATGAATAAAGAGATCAAGTGTTACCCGGAGTAAGTGAGAGATTGGGGTTGAGAAACAATTCAGCCACAATTAAATAGTGGAATATACCCGACGGACCGAATGGCCTAAATTTGCTGCTACACATGATGGTCTGATGGACTGCCCTTTTTCCATAGGTTTCCAAGCGTGCAGTTATCATTTCTGGCATATTGTTTACCGTACATTCCAGCACTGTCCTGAGTATTGCTGTCACCTCTTGGTTTCAGATCAACTGCAGAAAGCTACATCACAGAGTAACTTGAGAATCATTGTGTATAAATCTCAGAAAGGTGGCATACAGGGCCAGCAGGACATCGAGAAGGCAAATGGAATGCTGGCATTGATTTCAAAGGGAATGGAGAATAAAAATACGGAAGGCTTGTAATAAATATAGAGGACTCCTGTCAGTCCGCACTCTGTTCACCTCTACCAAGTCACCCCACCCCTTTCTTCACTCCAATGAGAAAAGAATTAGCTCCCTCAACCTTTCTTCATAAGAAATGCCCTCCATTCCAGGCAGCATCCTGGTAAATCTCCTGTGTACGCTCTCTAAAACTTGCACATCCTTCCCGTAAAAATGGGACCAGAATTGAACACAATATTCCAAGTGTGGTCTCACCAGGTCGCTATAAAGAAGCAGTAAAACCGCACGGCGCTTAAAATCAATCCCCTTGCTAAGGAAAGCCAGCACAACATATGCCTTTTTAACAACCCTACCAACGTGCGTAGCAACTTTGAGGGATCTATGGACACGGACCCATGATCTCTCTGTTCCTCCACACAGCCAAGTATTTTGCCTTTCACCCTGTTTTCTGTATTAAAGTTCAACCTTCCAGAATGAATCATCTCACACTTTTCCAGAGTGGACTCCATCTGCCACTTCCAGCCCAGCTCTGCGTCCTGTCAATGTCCCATTGCAACTGACAACAGCCCTCCACATTCCTCACCACTCCACCAACCTTCATGTTATTGGCAAACTTACTAACCCACTCTCCAACATACGTGTCCAAGCCATTTATAAAAATCACAGAGAGCAGAGTCCTGGAGCTGATTGATACAGAACCCCACTGGTGACTGAGATCCAGGCTCAATACTGTCAATCTGCTGCCATCCTCTGTCTTCTCTCGGCCATCCAATCCTGTATCCAGACAGACAGATTTCCCTATATCCCAATCATCCTTCTTTTCTGAATGAGCCATTAAGTATTCTGTCATATCCTCAAATAATTCAATAAGGTTTGTGAGGCATGACCTGACCCCTCAAAAACCCATGCTGACCATGTCTAATTCAACTGCGGTTTTCCAAGTAGTCATAAATCCTGTCTTTGGTGTCCTTATCAATAATCTGCACACCACAGACATTAGACCAAATCTGTAATTCCCAGGATTCTGCCTCCATAATATGGTACAGACTCTACAAATCTTCTCTCCTCTGCCATGTTCCCCAGAAGGGCACTGGAGGGTGGTGGGGGTTACAGAGGTACGGAGGTATATCAGGACACGAGGACATTAGGAGGGTTGAAATGCCAAAAGGAGGCTTCAGTAATTGTGAGGTTTAATGGTGATGAAGGCATTTGAGGAGGGAGGTAGGATTGTAGGGAAATGAGAGGTTTCATAGTTTAGGTGTTTTGCTAGGGCTTCAAGAGGTTACTGAGTTGGGGAGTTTTAAGCACTGGTGGATATTACATAAACATGTGATTTTGGTTGCAGTGGCAGGAAGAGGATGCAGGAAGCTGGAGAGTATGGGGTCTGAAAGAGGTTATACAAATGAGAAGAGTTGTCAGGAGTGGAGGTGTTTATAGAGACAGCAATGGTCTGATCTGGAGCAGAGGACCCAGATTGGGAGGGACGTGGGGACTGGAGGTGGTTTCACAGGGAGGGAGGACCATAGACCCACAGGAGGTTACAGAAATGTGGAGAGCTGTAGGGCTGACGGGTTCATGGAGATGGGAATGTTGGGAGGGATAGAGAAGTTTACAGGGAAAAGGATGTTTGTAGGACAGGGCTGGATTACACAGACAGGGATTTTTTAGGGAGCTGAGCAGATTACAGAGATAAAGAGGTTTGTATCATCTGGCGGAACAAACAGAGATATGGAGGGTCATCGTGACTGAAGATGTTTATAGATATAGGAAGGTTTAGGTTCTGGGGGTTATTTAGACATGGAGGCTGTGGAATCTGGATTCGATTTTGAGAGATTGAGGTAGCAAGTTTGGTTGGAGACAGTTTCACACATAAGGGAGCATAGAACAATCAGGAGGAAGTTCCTGCGGTAGGGAGGGTTCGGGTGGAGAGTGATGCTTACACAGATGGGGGTAAGAGCTGGAGAAATTTATGGAGATGGGTAGGTGGATGAAGATACAGGAGGAGCTTAAATTGACAGTGTGGGTGATAGTGACGGGAGGATGGTACATAGTTAATGAGTCTTGTAGGAACAGGACGGGGAGAGGCACAGGCATTGCAGTGGGATGTACAGATCAGGAGTGTTGCAGGGACCTGAGAGGATAACACAGAGAGGGATGGTGGTAGCGTCTCCACAGACTGATGGTGTTTTAGGGACTGGAAGAGGTTATGTAGACAGGGAGGGCTGTAAGAGCTGCAGGAGCTTATGGAGAGTTGAAGAGTTGGAGCAGTTCACAGAGGAGGGTTTCTCTGACAGGAGTAGGTCACAGATAGTGAAGGTTGTGTGGCCTGAGAATGTTAAAGAGAGGGATAGTTTTCCGGTCCGGAGTATATTACACTGACAGGAACAGTTGAAGAGACTGCAGCAAAAGTGCACGGAGAAGGTTACACAGATAAGGAGGTGAGTAGGGACTGAAGGTGAATACACAAACATGGAAGGTTGTTTTATTAGACGGAGCTGAGAGGGATAGGGAACGGTGTAGGGATTTACACAGATAGGGAAGGTTGTGTTTTTGGAGATGGTTACAATGATATAGACAGTGTTAGGGTGTGTTTAATGGGCTACAGAAGAGCTCAGAGAGAATGAATTCTGGTGAGTGGAGCAGATTACAGACACAGAGATGGCTGTCGGTTTGAACAGAGCTTCTACAGATCCGCAGTGCTGTAAGGCTAGAGGGAGGTGACAATAATAAGGGTTACCTACACTTCAGGACTTTTTTGATATAGAGAAAGTCTCAGAACGGGATTGTCAAAAGGAAGTATAGACAGTCCAGATGAGTTTACAGAGATATAAATGTTTTTGGGGGTTTCAGGATGGAACAGTGATTGGGAGTGATGTAACAAATGTCAACAGTTATAGGGAGGGTTCTAAAAGCAGGAAGAGGTGACAGTCATATTGATCGTGCTAAGGACTGGAGAAGCTTACATCGCCAAGGAGTGTTTTAGAGTCTGTTGGAGATTACACATATAAGGAGAGTATTGGAGATAAGGCAAGGTTCAAGAAACAGGGATAGTTGACAGGACTGGACACTAACCTGAATAGAATCTCCACAGTGTGGAAAATGGCCATTCGGCCCAACAAGTCCACACCAACCCCTCGAAAGAGCATCCTAACCAGACCCATCCATCTCCCTGTCCAATAAACCCTGCATTCCTCATGGTGACCTCACCTAAACCACACTTGCCTGAATACTACAGTCAATTTATGACGGCCCATCCACGTATCGTGCAAATGTTGGGCTATGGCAGGAAACCAGAGCACCCGGAAGAAACCCACACAGTCGGAGGGAGAATATGCAAAGTCCATACAGACAGTCGGCCAAGGCTGGAATTGAAGCCAAGTTCCAGGCACAGTGAGGCTGATTATACAGAACACTGCAGAGATTGGACGAGGTCACAAAGTTCACAAGGGTTTATTGGAACAGGAGGATAATATAGTCAGGAACAGGAGAAGTTTACATAGATGGTGTCCATGAGAGGGACTGGAGGAGGTTAACGCAATAGGGAGGGTTGTGCATTCTCTCAAAAATTAGAGGTAGGGACGGTTGGGGAGACTGGATGAAGTTAGTCATACTCAGAGTTGTACACACTCTGAGTAAGGGCAGATGGAGTTTACTTCTGATCACTGTGAGGTAATGCACTGTGGGAAGTCTCATAAACGAAGGATATACATCATGAAGCGTAGGTCCTCCTGGAGAACTGAGTAACATCGGGACCTTGGTGGGCAAGTCGCTGGATGTCTGAAAGGTCTCAGCACAGGTTGACAGGGTGGGGAAGGTACCTGAACTGGGAGCAGGAGGGGGACCCACATCCTGATGGGGCGAATTGTTAGAGCTGCTTGAGAGGATATAATCTAATCTGGCAGGGTGTTGGACGTTAAACAGTCATAAGGCCAGAAAGAAGATTGAGGTTGGTGCACAAGTTAAAGACAGCAAGTTCAGCAGACAAGGCAGGCAAGAACATAGCAGGAAATGGGGGAGGGGGAACTGATTATTAAACTTCATTTATTTCAATGCAAGGGGCCTGACAGCTAAGGAAGATGAACTCAGGGCATGGATTGGAACATGGGACTGGGAGATTATAGTTATTACAGAAACACAGCTGAGGGAGGGGCAGGACTGGCAACTCATTGTTTCAAGGTGGAGATGCTACAGGAAGGGGAGGCAAGAGAGGACGCATGGTGGTGGGTTTTCATTGCATGAATCATTACAACAGTACCTAGAGACGATATTCCTGTGGGATCACTCAGTGACACTATGTTAGTAGAACTGAGAAATAAGAATGGGTCATCACTCTGACACGATTGTCCTACTGACCCCGAATAATCAGTGGCAGACTGAGGAACAAACATATCAGGAGATCTCAAATATCAATCATAATAATAGGGCTGTTATGGTTGGGTTTTTTAAACTTTCCAAAGCGAGATGGGACTGTCTGTGTTCAGTGTGTAAGGGAGGAATTTGGTAATTGTGTTTCAGAAAACTCCCAATCAATATGTAAATGGCCTGAAAAGAGAAAGGGGCAAAACCTGACCTCCCCTTGGGAGACAAGGTAGGAAAAGGGACTAAGGTGTGAGTGGGAAAGCATTTTGCCAAAGTGACTCAAGTCTATGAGTTTGAAAACAGCGATGGAAAAGGACAGGGCTGGTCCACAGGTTCAAGTTTTAAAATGAGGCCAGACTAATCTTGATAATATTAGCCAGGAACTTTCAAAAGGTGATTGGGGAGTCTATTTGCAGGGAAAGGGACGTCTGGCAGGTGAGAATATTTTAAAAGTGAGCTAAATTGAGCGATCACCACCAGCATGTTCCTGTTTCTGTGCAGGTCAATGCTGACAGCATTCGGAAACACTGGCTGTGTCTTGAGGGTCTGGTCAAGGAAAAGGGGGCACATGTCAGGTATAGCCAGCTGGATCAAGGGAATCCCTGAGGATCACAGGGACTTTAGGAATACACTTTGGATTGAAATCAGAATTGCAGAAAGTGTACATGCATTAGCCTTGGCAGAGAATTATAAGGAGAGTCCAAAAGTGAATGTATAAATATATTGAGTAAAAGAGTAACTCGAGACAAAATGCTGTCCCTTAAAGATCAATGAGACCACTGGTGTGTGGAACCGCAGGATATGGCTAAGACCTTAAACACATTTTTTACTCCAGACCATACTGTGGACAAAGACTGGGGAACTCAGGGAACAAGAATAATACGTTTGACCACATTTGGAGGTCTCTGCAATTCCAGTATCCCCGCTATAGGAATGATGCTGTGAAATTTGGAAGTGTTCAGAAAAGATTTACAAGATGTTGCCAGGGTTGGTGCTTAATAAGCTGGAGTTATTTTCTCTGGAGCATCGGAGACTGAGGGGCGACCTGACAGAGGTTTATATAAACATGAGGGGTATGGATTGGGTAAACAGTCAAGGTCTTTTCCCTGGGGTTGGAGAGTCCAAAACTAGAGGGCATAAGTTTAAGGTTAAAGGGGAAAGGTTTAAACGGCACTGAATGGACAGGTTTTTTTTGCACACGGAGCTGAGAGAGAAAGTAGCAAATACTGATACTATGACAACATTTAAGAGATATTTGGATGGGTATTTGAATAATAAGGGTTTAGAAGTACATGGGCCAAATGCTGGTAAATGGGATGGATTTATTTAGATCTTCTGGTCAGCATCGACGAGTTGGAACGAAGGGTCTGTTTCGATGCTGTACATCTCTATGACTTGAAAAGAGTGCATGTTATAGAAGGTTTTAAAACACAAAGCTATGGAAAAATCCAGGACCTGATTAAGTGTATCACAGAACATTGTGGAGCCCCGAGCAAAGATATTTGTACCATTGATAGCCATGTGTGATGTGCTGGAAAGGCTGGAGGGTGGCATAGTGGACAGTGAAGACGTTGTAATCGAGGATAAAGCGGATGGCCTCAGGACAACTCCATACAACCCTGTTACGGTGGACGCTGCAAGACGTGTCAGATTGTGGATATAGATACCACTATTACGTGTGGGAAAACCTGCCACCTTGTACATGGCAGGTAATCATGTGACTCAGCCAACGTTGTCTATCTTATACATTGCAGGCAAGGATGCCCTGAGGCATGGTACATTGGGAAAACTGAACAAAGGCTACGACAACGGATGAATGAGCACCGCACAACAATCAACAGACAGGAGGGCTCCCTCCCAGTTCGGGAACACTTCAGTAGTCCAGGACATTCAGCCTCGGACTTTCGGGTGACCATCCTCCAAGGTGGACTTCGGGACAGGCAGCAGAGAAAAAAGTGGCTGAGCAGAGGCTGATAGCGAAGTTCAGTACATATAGGGAGGGCCTCAACTGGGACCGTGGGTTCATGTCACATTGCAGGTGATCACCATTGCACGACACACACACAGATATTCACACACACACACACACACACACACACACACACACACACACACACACACACACTCACATACACACGGAAACAGGTACACACAGACGCATGCACCCCCTCACAGACTTAAGACACTCTGCACTCACTACACGCACACACTTTCTCACACTCACAACCCCCACCCCAGTCAGACACACACAGACAGACAAAGACCCACAGGCACACATATTTTGTGGGGTGAATTTGTACTTGCAGAGTTACATTGTACTTTGCTCAAAAACTGCATGAATTCATATCGAACGAATGAGCTCCAAAATTGCATGAATTTATGTAAAATTCTTATCTCACTTTTTAGATTAGAATCCATCTAAATACCAGGGCATAGACAGAGAACACAGGGGGCTAACACCTTCAGCATATTGTCTCGCTATCACCATTGTTAATAGCTAACCTGAGAATGCAACTTTAAAAAAATGTTTTGTGATTTACACATGAAAGAAATGAAACTATCACTGTATTCTAACCGATGAAAGGCTTAACAGACAATCAATTTTTCAATGTATAATGTCAGTTACATCACACTGTAAATTTTTGCTATAAATTCTGTGATACAAAATGTATCATATTAGATTATGAGGCTTAGAAGATCACCAAAATGTACTTAAAATCCTGAAGTGAGAGAGTATTTTAGGAGTAAGTGTTAAAAGGATTGCAAAGGGGCTGCTAGCAGGCGTTGGGCAGTGGGAAGGCGAATCAGTGTCAGGGTTCAATGTCACAAAAGGAACAGGGAGAGGTGAAGCTGCCGGAGGTGGTAAGAGTGTTATAGAGAGTGGTCAGGGCCTGAACGATGTTACAAAGCCAGTATGATTTGCTGCAGCTGGAGGGGTTTGCAGAGGTAGGAGGGACATATGTATTTTTATTTATTCATTCATGGGATGTGGGTGTCACTGCTAATTACACAGAGGACAGCTCAGAGTTAGCTATATTGCTGTAGGTCTGGAGTCACATGTTAGCCAGACCAAGTTAGAATGTCAGATGTTCTACACAAAAGGAGGTCAGTGAACCAGATGAGTTCTTCCTACTGATCAACAATGCTTTTATGGTGGCCTGACCAATATCTTGTACAGATACAACATGACGTCCCAACTCCTACTCTGAATGCTCTGCCCAATGAAGGAAACCATCCCAAACACCTGCTTCACCAGCCTGTCTCCCTGTGACACCACTTTCAAAGAACTGTGTACCTGCATCCCTGGGTCACAGACTTACAACATTTCCAGGGCCTGAACATTAACTGTACAGGTCCCACCCTGGTTTGTTTCACCAAAATGGAACACTTCACATTTATCTAATTAAACTCCATCTGCTATTCTTCAGCCCACTATCCCAGCAGTACTGTTCATCCTGTTGTATCACAGATAACCTTCATCACTGTCCACTTTACCAACAATTTCAGTGTCACCCAAAAAACTTACTTAACTTACTTAACAATATTCCCATCCAAACCATTTATCCAAATGACAAACAACAGGGGACCCACTCCACCGCTGGTCACATGCCTCCAGTCAGAAAAACAACATGTCTCCCATCACCCTCAGTCTCCTACCATCAAGCCCAATTTTCTGTCCAGTTGACTAGCTCCTCCTGAACGCCATAACCTTTTACACTGATCTGAGCTTACTACCCAGTTTACCATACGACATGTAGAACACAGAACAGTGCAGAACAAGACCCTTCGGCCATGATGATATGCCAATCTTTTATCCGACAGTAAGATCAAAAAAAATGGCAGACAGAGTTTAATTCAGATAAATGCGAGGTGCTGCATTTTGGGAAAGCAAATCTTAGCAGGACTTATACACTTAATGGTAAGGTCCTAGAGAGTGTTGCTGAACCAAGAGACCTTGAGGTTCAGGTTCATAGCACCTTGAAAGTGGAGTCGCAGGTAGATAGGATAGCGAAGAAGGCGTTTGGTATGCTTTCCTTTATCGGTCAGAGTATTGAGTACATGAGTTGGGAGGTCATGTTGCGACAGTACAACGCGATGGTTAAGCCGCTGTTGTAATATTGCGTGCAGTTTTGGTTTCCTTACGATCAGAAAGATGTTGGGAAACTTGAAAGGCTTCAGAAAAGATTTACAAGGATGTTGCCAGGGCTGGAGGATTTGAGCTATAGGGAGAGGCTGAACAGGCTGGGGCTTTATTCCTTGGAGCGTCAGAGGCTGAGGGGTGAGCTTATACAGGTTTACAAAATTATGAGGGGCATGGATAGGGTAAATAGACAAAGTCATTTCCCTTGAGTTGGGGTGTCCAGAACTAGAGGGCATAGGTGATGGATGAAAGGGGAAAGGTATAAAAGAGACCTAAGGGACAACTTTTTCATGCAGAGGGTGGTATGTGTATAGCATCATCTGCCAGAGGACGTGGTGGAGACTGGTACAATTGCAACATTTGTGAGGTATTTGGATGGGTATATGAAGAGTAGGTGTTTGGAGGGATATGGACCGGGTGCTGGCAGGTGGGACTAGATTGGGTTGGGATATCTGCTCAGCATGGACAGGTTGGACTGAAGTGTCTGTTTTTATGTTGACTCTCTATGACTCTAACTTCCATACCCTTCATTTTATTATCATCCATGTGCCTATCCAGAAGTATATTAAATGTCCCGAATACATATAATTTTACCGCCACCGCTGGCAGTGCATTCCACTCAGCCACCACTCTGTATGTAACGAACCTACCTCTGAAATCTCCCCTCAACCATCCACTAATCATTCGAAAATTATACCCTCTTGTAATAACTATTTATATGAGCGTAAAATTAATCTCCATTCACTCGATCTCTGACTCTCATCACCTTGTTCACCTCTGCTTACTCACACCTCACCCTTCTTCACTCCAATGAGAAAAGCCTTAGCTCCTTCAACCTTTCTTCATAAGACATGCTCTCCAGTACAGGCAGCATCCTGGTAAATCTCCTCTTTACCCTCTCTAAAGCTTCCACATCCTTCTTGCAATGAAGGGACCAAAACTGAACACAATATTCCAAGTGGGGTCGAACTAGGGCTCTATAGAGCTGCAGCATAACCTCACAGCTTTAAAACTCAATCCCCAAACTAATGAAATCCCACACAATATATTGCTTCTTAACAAGCCTATCAGCTTAGGTGGCTACTTTGAAGGATTTATGGACTTGGAACCCAAGATCCCTCTGTTCCTCCACACTTCCAAAGATCCTGCCTTTAACCCTGTATTCTGCATTCAAATTCAATCTTCAACATGAATGACTTCACACTTTCCCAAGATTGAACTCCATCTGCTACTTCTCAGCCCAACTCTGCATCCTGTCAATGTTCCGTTGCAACCTACAACAGCCCTCCACATTATCAACCACTCCACCAACCTTCGTGTCATTGGGAAATTTACTAACCCCTCTTTCAATCACACATCCAAGGCATTCATAAACTCACAAAGAGCAGAGGTCCTGTAACCTCTCCCTGCAGAAAACCACTCGTTATGGAGCTCCAGGATGAATGTTTTCCATCTATCATCACCCTCTGTCTTCTGTGGGCCAGTAATCGTGTATCCAGACAGACAGGTTTCCCTATATCCCAGGCCTCCGAAATTCCTGAATGAGCCATCAAGATGTTTTGTCACATTCTCAAAAGATTCAATAAGACTTGTAAGGCATGACCTGCCCCTTACAAAACCAGGCTGACTATCTCTAATCAAACCATGGTTTCCCAAGGAATAATAAATCCTGTCTCCCAGAGTCCTCTCCAATAATCTGCACACCACAGACATAAGACTGGCAGGTGGTCAATTCCCAGGATTATCCCTATTCCCTTTCCTGAACAAGGGAATAATATTTTCCTGCCTCCAATCATCTGGTCCGACTCCAGTGGACAGTGAGGCTGCAAAGGTCATCACCAGGTGCTCAGCAATCCACTCCCGCGGTTGCTGTAGTAACTTTGGATGCATCCAGTCAGGTTCAGCGATTTATGTATCCTTATCTTGTACAAATTTGTCAGCACATCCTCCTTCTTAACATCCACCTGTTCACGTACATCAGCCTGTTTCACGCTGTCCTCACAAACGACAAGATCCTTCTCAGTAGTGAATACTGAGGCATAGTATTCATTAAGGACCTCCCCTACCTCCTGTTACTCCAGGCACAAATTCCTTTCACTATCCCAGATTGGCCTTATCCTCACTCTGGCCTTGCTCTTGTTCCTCGCATAAGTGGAGAATGCCTCATGGTTTTCCTTAATCCTTCCCAACAAAGCTTTTTCATGCCCCCTTCTAGTTGCCCTAAATCCATCTCTCGGTTCCTTCCTGGTACTTTCACAGAATCCCTACAGTGTGGATACGGGCCATTTGGCCCAACACCTCCATATCAACCCTCCAAACAGTATCCAACCCAGCCCCATTCCCCCACCCTATTACTCTCCATTTGCCCTGACTCATGCGCCAAACCTACCCATCCCTGAACACTATGGGTAATTTAGTATGGCGAAGCCACCAAACTGGCACAGCTTTGGGCTGTGCGGGGGAAACCGGAGCACCCGGAGGAAACCCACAGAGAGAATGCGCAAACACCCCACAGACATTCGCCTGAGGCTGTAATCAAAATGGAGTCCGTGGTGCTATGAGGTCGCAGTGCTAACCAATGAGACACCGTGCCACCCAATGTAACTCTCTGGAGCCCTGTCTGATCCTTCCTTCCTCAACCTTAAGTAAGCTTCCTTCTTCCTTTTGATTAGATGCTAATGTCCATGTGGACAACGTTGACTGCTCTTCCTTCATCTATCTTTGGCCACCTCCTTGAAGAGTCAATCCGGTTTGTGAAACATTGTTTCCCACTCACAGAGACATGCTGACCATCTCGAATCAGCACTTGCCTTTGTAAATGTAGGGAGCTCCTTTCTCTCAGAATCTCCTCCAACAACTTCCCCATCACTGGGCTCACGGGGCTGTAATTTCCCGGCTTTTCCCTGTAGTCCTTCAGTGATGGAACAGCGTTAACCAACCACCAGTCTTCCAACATCTCACTGTGTCTGTTGATAATATAAATATCACTGTAAGGGATACTGCAATCTCTTCCCTCGCTTCCCACAATATTCTAGGATCGACCTAATGAGCTACTGAGGACTGATCTACCTTTATTTGTTGTAAGGTTCCAGCACTTTATCTTCTCTGTTGAGGATTCTTTCCAAGACATCACTATTTATTTCCCCAAGTTCCCGAGCTTCCATGTCTTTCTCCACAGTAAATACTGACAAGACTATTTTGTCTAATATCTCACCCATCTCCTCTGGTTCCACACATAGGTGACCTTATTGATCTTTAAGGGGCGGTATTCTCTACCAAGTTACTCTTTAGCCCTTATTGAAACTTGCATAAAGGCTTCTGATAATTCAAATACACCATATCCCCCATACCACTACACCCCTCCTACACCCTAACACTTCTGCCATTTATATTCACACCAACAAATTCAATCCAACAGGCTCGTTGCTGTATCAGTCGGCATGGAGACCACTGTCACACACAGTTACTGTACTGCCCTTGCCATAAGTACATTCATTGTCCCGACTGTAACCATATTGATATTCCCATCACTGTTTGGTGCCTATAAAAGAATACCTGTTAATGTTTGCTGCTGCTTGCTTATCTGTTCACTGTCATTCCATCTGCCTTATGGCGAATACAGGGAGTCATTCCTCAGTAGTGGGGGGTTGAACAGATGGGTAGAGGTTACAGAGATACGGAGGCTTAGAATTAAACAGAGTTACATCTGGTCAAGAATGTCAGTGGGACAAAGGGTTTTGGGGATTGAAGGAATTTACAGAGATAGAGGTAGCTGGATTAGATTCTGGAGTTGGGGATAGGGATGGAGATAGGAAGAGGCAGGCAGACTGAGAGGCACAGACAGGGAGCTGTTACATCTCGGAGAGTATTGTGTATACTAACAGATATGGAAGGTTGTCGTGACTGAAGACATTTACAGATATAAGAAGGCTTCTAGGCTCTGGAGGCTACATATATAGGAAGGCAATGGAGAATGCCAGGTTACTGGGTTGGAGACAGTTACACAGATGGGGAGGGTTGCACAAACTGAAAGAGGTTCCTGTGGTCGGGAGGGGTATGGTGTCGGGAATGAGGATGAAATTTAACAAGATAAAGATCAAAGAATCGGAGAAGGTTAAGGAGATTACAAATTTTTCACAGCTAAGGAAGGGCTGTAGGAGCTGGAGAAGATTACATAGATAGGGACGGATGGAGAGGTTAAAGACAAATACATTGACATGGAGGGTGGTATTGGTGGGAGGAGCTTACAGGGATAGACAGGGCTGTCAGGGTTTACAGGGATGAAGGAATTTAGTATCTACTGGAGAAGGTTAGGGATTAGGGTGTTAGGGACTGGAGAACCTGACAGAGACAGAGACAGAGACACAGAGAATGATGTGGACTAGAGGAGATTTAGAACAGAGGTAGGATTATCGGGATTGGAGAATATTACAGAGATCACGAACACAGCATGGGTCAGGATTGATGCCTGCGATCCCATGTGCTGTCGCATTGAGGACCAGTACAGCAGAGGTGAAAGCAGGACCCTCACAAGATGGTTGAAATGAAACCTAGAATGTTGCTGTTCCTTGCCTAGATCTGTATCTATATCCTGTCTTACAGGTCTAAAATAGACGTCTACTACCTCCACCCTGTGCTGTTTACTGTGAGCGATCTTACCGGCTGCAGGATTTACTGAAGGCTCCAGATCTCCCTCTCCATCTCTCTCTGGCTTACAAACCAGCTTCAATGAGGTGATGGATGAGACAGGAGTTAGGAACATCCTGATTACCTGTATGAGACAGAAATAGACAGAATGGGAAATTAGACTGATGCAATGAGGATAACACACGCAGAATGGCGCTGAGTCCAGCAGAGATCTCGAAAATCCCAGTCTCCATCCCTTGCCTGTGCTGCTGCATCTCTCTGGAATGGACAATTCTGTTGACTCAGGACCTCAGATCATCTGTAAGAGGGAGAAATGCTGACAGAGGCAGTAAATAGACCCACACAGCGAGGGATACCAGATGGAGAGATACTGAGTGATAGCACATTATTAGATACTGTATTAATAGGGAATTGTTTGAATTTGTAACAAAGGCACTGGGATAATTGCGAGGGGATTCAACCTTCCTATTTCATCATCTCTTTGGCAGTGCCTCAGAGATGAGGCTGACTCTCTCCCACTCTCAGTGGGGGTGGGGGAATCTGGAGTTGTCTGTCCAGACCGATGTGGCCTTCTATAGACTCTGTTACACTTGAGGCAGAAGGTGGACATGGAAAGGGGGTGGGTGGGGCGTTGATATGACAGCGCGCTCCTTGTGCTGTTTTGTCCTGGATTCCCGTTTTCCCCACAGAAAGTCTCGAGGTGCTCGACACCTTCCCAATGCTCTTTCCCCACTTCAGACGGTCTTGGCCGATTTGATTAAGAGATGAAAAAAAACCGATCAATTCTGAAGTAACCAACATTTAGAAATGTGGAGGAGTGCAGTAGGAAGAGGAAATATTGTCAGTGTTTAATCAGAGTAGCGGAACAGGGAGAATTGAAGGTGCTGGAGGTGTTGAGAGTGTTACAGACAGGGGCAAAGGCCTGAACAACATTACAACGCCAGTACGGATTGCTGCAGCTAGAGCTGTTTGCAAAGGGAGGGATGGACATATGTATTTTTCATTGATTCATTCACGGCCTGAGGATGTCACCGGATGGACCAGCATACATTACCCTCCTGCTAATTGCCCAGAGGCAGCTCAGAATCAGCCATATTGCTGTGGGACTGGAGTCACATGTGAGCCAGACCAGGTAAGAATGTCAGATATCCCTCCCTAAAGGACATACGTGAACAAGTTGATTTTTACCAGATAATCAACAATGCTAAAAGAGAGGCCTCACTAATGTCCTGTACAGATACACCATGACATCCTAACTCCTACTCTCAATGCTCTGCCCAATGAAGGGTAACCATCTCAAACGCCTGCTTCACCAGCCTGTCTACCCGTGACGCTACTTTCAAAAAACTGTGTACCTGCGTCCCTGGGTCACTGAAATAATTGACAACAGTACCCAGGGCCTGAACATTAATTGTACAATTCCAGCCTGGTCTGCTTTACCACAATACAACACCTTGCATTTCTCCACCTGTTATTCCTAACCTTACTGGTCCAGCAGTAGTGTTGATTCCATTGTACTCTTCCATAACCCTCTTCACTGTCCACATTATCAACAAATTTCAGTCTCACTCACAAACTTGTTAATCATGGCTCCTGTATTATCATTCAAACTGTTTATATAAATGATGCACAACAGTGACCCAGCACCGAACCCCATGGCACACCGTTGGTCACAGGCCTGCAGTTTGAGCAGTAACCCTCTATGAACATGCTCTGTCTCCTACCATCAATCCTGTTTTGTATCTAGTTAGTGAGCGCTCCCTGGTTATGTCTGATCTAAACTTACGATCCAGTCTGTCATGCAGAACCTTGTCAAAGGCCTTGATAAAGTTCATGTGGACATCGTGTACTACTCTGCTTTGACCTCTCACTTGTCGACCTCCACACTCAGATTTGAGGCATGATTTCCCGTGCACAAAGCCATGCTGACGATCATTAATCTGTCCTTACCTTTCCAAATGCACGATGATCGTTTCCCTCAGAATCTCCTCCAACAACTTACCACCCCTGCATCAGTCTCACTGGTCCGTAGTAGCTGTCGATGATACAAATATCTCTGGAAGGGGCCCTGTAATTTTCTCCCTCGCTTCTCACGAGGCGCTGGGATACATCTGATCATGTCCCAAGGTTTTATCTAACTTTTGCATTTTAAGATATCCAGCACCTCCTGTTCTCCAATGTCCACTCTTTTCATGACATCCCTATGTATTTTCCCAAGTTCCCGAGCATCCATGTCTTTCACCACAGTAAATCCTAACACAAAATACTTGTTCAGTATCTCCCCCATCAGCAGTGATTCCACACAGCCAGCCTCACTGACCATTCAGGGGCCCTATTCTCTCACGAGCTAATTTTTAGCCCTTGTTGAAACTTGTCAAAATGCTTCTGAAATTTCAAATATCCGTCTACCACAACTAGTCTCCCCCACCTTTATCGATTCTGCCATTTAAGGTCACACCAAAATATAGAATCCAACAGATTTAAAAATATTCCTCTTTTATAAAATCATACATCACACATTGTTTCTAAGTATCTAGTTATCATTTATTGTTATATTCTTTATAGCACATTCCAGCACGTTCCTGACTCACTGTCAGGCTAACACCGTTTGGTTTCAGACTGACTGCACAAAGGTTTTGGGAATCCTTGTGAATCAATCTGAAACCGGTAGCTTACAGGATCAGCAGGTCATAGAGAAAGCAAATCAGATGCTGCCATTTATTACAAAGGGAGTGGAGTCTAAAAATAGGGAGGTCTTGCTAAAACGATGCAAGGTACAAGTCAGACCACACCTAGATTATAATGAACAGTATGAGTGCCCTAAGGAAAGACATTCTTCAATTAGAGGCAGGCCAGGGAAGGTTCGCTCGGCTGATCCTGGAGATGGCGGGATTTTCCAATGAGAAGAGGTGGAGTAGATTGCCCTTGAACCTATTGGGGTTTTGAAGAATGGGAGGGAATTTGAATGAAACATCCAGGATTCAGAGGGGCTTTGACAGGTTAGATGTCGTTAAGTTAGAAAATCGAACAGTACAGCAGAGTAATAGGCCCTTCGGCCCACCATGGCTGTGCTGACCATGATGCTATTCTCAACTAATCCCATCTGCCTGCACATGGGCGATATCCCTCTATTCTCTGTATGTTCATGTTTCTGTCTAAATGCCCTCCAAATGTTTGCTCTTGTTGCCACCTCTCCCACCTCCTGAGCAGCTTCGACCCTCTCGGTAAAGACAACTGGCCTCATTCATCTCACTTAAAACTTCTCACTCTCACCTTAAACTGATGGGCACTAGTATTTGATATTTCGACATTGGAAGGAGGATTCCAACTATCCACACTATTCACGCCTCTTCTAATGCTGCATACCTGTACCAGGTCACCCCTGATACTCACGCAAAACGATCCAACTGCGTCCAACCTCCTTACAGTAAACACATTCTCATCGAGGCATCATTCTGCCAACCCTCTGTTGCAACCTCCCCAAAACCTCCACATCCTTCCTGTGGTGTGTCGATGAGAACGACACGCAACCTTCCAAACATGGCCGAATGAAGTTTCATTCAGTCACAACATGACATGCAAACGTCTGTAGTCAATACTGTGCCCGATAAAGGTAAGCATACCATACTCCCCCTCTACCACCACATCCTGTTGTGTTGTTATGTTCAGGGAGCTATGGATTTGCTTCCAATGGCTCTGTTTATCAATGTTTCCAACTAGTCAATTAGTAAACTTCTCTCTTCCATTTGACTTCATAAATGCATCACTTCACACCTGTCCTGATAAAATTCAATTTGCCACATCTCTACCCAGCGTTCCAGCTGATCTACATACTGCTGCAACCTTTAACACTCTTCCTCACTATCCACAATTCCCCTAACTATCCCTAATTATTACATGCCTTTCCAAATATCGTCTGCAAAATTACCACTCAAACTGCTGACCTTTTCATCTGAATCACAGATATAAATTACACCCAGACATCGCAGCACTGACCCTTGTGAAACAGCATTGGCCACAGACGTCCAATCAGAAATTGACCACTCCACATGCTTCTGTCCACTATCATCAAGAAAATATTGCATCCAACTTAACAACGAGCATGGATTGTGATTTGATCTTCCAGATCACCCTTGCTATAAGGAAGCTGTCCATTCAAAATGACTCTATATTTTAATTCCCAGATTAAATTGGTTGTCTCACTAATGCACTGACTCCAGCCTTTCTTCACAATAAAGCGGGACCTTGTTTGTTTTTTTGCTGATCCTAGTTAAATCCCTACAACCCCTCAATAATCACATTGCTGTTATGATCATTCTGCAGCCACACCTCCACAATAACAGTTCGGTCATATCGGTTCTCTTCAGTTAATGCTGTCATTCCATCTGCCTCGTTGCAAATGCATGGCGTGTGTCACCGAGAGACGGCCTTTGAGGGATAGTTAGAGGTCACAGAGTGGGAGAGATGTTTGGGGGCGTGACAATGTTGCAGGGTTAAACATAGTTACAGTTACTACAGAAAGTTCGCAGGAGAAAACATTTTATTGTTTGGAGGAAGTTAGAGAGATAAAGCGTCTTCTATTAGATTCCAGAAATAGGGATGTGTGTCGGGGTGTGGATCGTTACATGGACTATGTTGATCAGGGCGTAGAAACATTCACAGGATTCCAGGATGACGTACATTTAACAACAGTTGTGCTATCTGGAGAATATCACAGTGATAGGGAGGATCGTATGGACTGGAGAATATTACAGGGAAAGGGTGGGTGGTATGGACTGGGGAATGTTGCAAGCACATGGAAGATGATATAAGCTGGAGAATGCTGCAGCAATAGAGAGGAGTATATGG
Source organism: Chiloscyllium punctatum (assembly GCF_047496795.1). Classification (NCBI taxonomy): domain Eukaryota; kingdom Metazoa; phylum Chordata; class Chondrichthyes; order Orectolobiformes; family Hemiscylliidae; genus Chiloscyllium; species Chiloscyllium punctatum. The sequence goes on along the minus strand of NC_092766.1, from coordinate 48,066,845 downwards.
ACGGGAGGATGTTGCACGGACAGGGATGAAGTTGTAGACTGGATACAGTTAGAAGGAGAGATGAATTTATGCACTGGAAGGTATGTCAGAGAGAGTGAGTGGTGTGCATGTTGCAAGATACGACAGGGATAGGGAAGCTTGCAGAGACTGGAGGAGAGAGTGATAGAGAGTCTTGTGAGAGACCAGATTCACTTATAAGCATAGGATGTGCTACAGTGAGCAGAGCCTTTTACAGATATAAATGAGGATACAATGGCCACAAAGCAGTCACACCAATACATTGGTATATAGGAACTGAAGGAATTGAAGAGATTACACAGGCTAGGAGTGTTGTATGCAGTGGAGGAGATTAAACTGATAGGAAAGCTTTTAGAGACTCAACAATGTTAGGAAATAATGGGGGTAGCAATGGTGAGAGCAGGTTTCAACAATTCGGAGGATATAGACCTGAAGGAGCTTTGACAGATAGCGATGGTACAGTAAAGGGAATTGCAGTGGCTTCCCTTTCATAAGCAATCCATAAGCACTTAAAATAGCCTGTTTGACATGTGCATTATCTCTCGACCATTCATCAGACAGCGCTGCAAATACTTCACTGGCTCTGCCTACCAGCTTAGACTGAACTCGCATTATCCAGAAGACCTCGGGCCACTCTACCTGTCTGTGCAATTTTTCAAATGAAATACGGAGTTCCTTGACAGTAGAGTCACAGCTAGTTAGGAGAGCGAAGAAGGCGCTTGGTATGCATTCCGTTATTGGTCAGAGTATTGAGTCTAGGAGTTCGGAGGTCATGTTGCGGCTGTACAAGACAGTGGTGAGGCCACTTTTGGAATGCTGCATGCAACTCTGTTCTACTTCCGATCGGAAGGATGTTATGAAACTTGAAAGGGTCCAGAAAAGATTTACAACAACGATGCCAGGGATGAACTATCGGGAGAGTTTGAACAGGTGATGGTTGTTTTTCCTGGAGAGTCGGAGGCTGAGGGTGACCTTATATAGGTTTATAAAATCAAGAGGGGCATGGACAGGGTAAAAAGACAAAGTCTTTCTCCTGGGGTGTGCGAGTCCAGAATTATAGGGCGAGGTTTAGGGTGAGAGTAGAAATATATAAAAGATAAAAAGGGCAAATCTTTCACGCAGAGGATAGTACATATATGGAATGAGCTGGCAGAGGAAGTGGTGGAGGCGAGAACAACTGCAACAGTTAAAAAGCATCTGGATGGGTATATGAATAGGAAGGGTTTAGAGGGAGATGGGCCAGGTGCTGGAGGTGGGACTACATTGGGTTGGGATATCTGATCTGCAGGATGGGACCATAAATGGGTTGTGGAACCTGGAGGATGTTATGAGTTGAACCACAGGTAATGTTTGATTGCATCTTTCAGCCAATCTTACGGGATGGTAAAATTGCAACATTTAAGAAGCATTTGGATGGATATATGAATAGAAATGGTTTGGAGGGAGATAGGCCAGGTACTGGCAGGTGGGACTAGATTGGGTTGGAATATCCTGTCAGCATGGCTGGGTTGGAATGAAGGGTCTGTTTATATGCTGTACATCTCTATGACTGTAAGATCGGCTGAATGGTCCAATCAAAAATTACCTGTGGTTCAAATCATAATATCCTCCAGGTTCCACAAGCCATTCCCTGTCCCATCGTGCAGGTTCAATGAATCCCGGAACCTCTAACCTTCTGAAAGTCCCACATTCCTTCCGACATTTGTCCCATCCTCCAGGTTCTGCAGCCCTTCAAAACTCGTAACATGGCCCAGAATCTCCAACTCCTCCTTCCTCTGCAATGTTCCCCAGAAGGGCACTGGAGGATTGTGGGGGTTACAGAGATATGGAGGGACATCAGGACGGGAGGATTTTGCAGACATTAGGAATATATGAACTTGAGGAGGTTTCACAGTTTATGAGCGTTGTAGGGACTGGAGGAACTTACAAAGATAGGGATAGTTTTAGATTGGAGGATTCTGCAGAAAATCTTAACATGGTTAAACGCAGGATTCTTAGCAGCGTGCAGAAACAAAGGTATCCTGTGTCCCTCAGGTTCCCACCCAAGTTGACAGGCTGTTAAGAAGGCGGATGGTGTGTTGGCTTTCATTAGCAGGGGGATTGAATTTAAGAGATGTGAGGTTTTGCTGCAGGTCTACAGAACCCCAGTTAGACCACACTTCGAATATTGTGAACAGTTCTGTTCGCTTCATTATAGGGAGGACATGGAAGCTTTAAAGACAGTGCAGAGGAGATTTAGCAGGATACTGCCTGGACTGGAGGGCATGCCCATAGAAGGTAGGTTGTGGAAGCTAGGGCTTTTCTGATCACAGCGAAGAAGGAAGAATGGTGACTTGATAGAGGTGTACAAGGGAATGAGAGGCATAGATAGAGTGGATAACCAGAGACTACTTCCCGTGGCGAAATGGCTATCACAAGGGGACATAAGTTTAAGGTAATTGGTGGAAGGTTTAGCTTAGATATCAGAGGGATGTGGGCCAGGTGCTGGCAGGTATGACTAGATTGGGTTGGGATATCCTGTCGGTATGGACGGGACTGGTACGTGAAATGGACTGCCAGCTGTGGTAGTAGATTCAGAAACATTACAGACATCTAAGCAACTCTTGGATAGGCACATCAATGATAGTAAAATGTAAGGTATGTAGGTTCGTTTCATCTTCAGAGTAGGACAAAAGGTCAGCACAATATTGAGGGAGGAAGGGCTTGTACTGGAATGTGCTATTCCATGTTCTCAATAGCAAAGGTTATGATGGCAGCAAGAGGTTTCGGGAAGCGGGAGAGCATGCGATCTGAATGAAGTGACACAAATAGGTGACGTTGCTAAAGTTGTATGAGGTAACAGAGACAGCAATGGTCTGATCTGGAGCAGATGACCAGACTGGGAGAATTGTGGGGACTGGAGGTGCTTTCACAGGGAGGGAGGAGCATAGAGCCACAGGAGGTTACAGAAATGTGGAGATCTGTCGGGCCGACAGGAGTTCATGGAGATGGGGAGGTTGGGAGGAATGGAGCAGTTTACAGGGATAAGGATGTTGGTAGGATGGGGTATTTTACACAGACAGGAATGTTTCAGGTGAATGGAGCTGAGTACAGAGATAAAGTGGGTTGTACAGATTGGAAAAACAAATAGACGTATGGAGGGTAGTCGTGACTGAAGATGTTTATATTTACAGGAAGACTTAGGTTCCGCAGGTTATTTAGATAAAGAGGGTGTGGAATCAGATAGATTCTCCAAGTGATAAAGACAGCAATTTTGGTTGGAGACAGTTTGACAGATTAGGGAGCATTAGTAACCTCCTCCAGTTTGGTCAGAGTGGGAAGGGTTGTAGGGGAGGGTGATGTTTACACATGGAAGAGCTGGAGAAGATTGTGGAAATGAGCAGATGGATGGAGACACTGGAGGATCTTACATTGACAGGGTGGGTGCTGGCAATGAAAAGGTATCACATAGATAGAGGGTCTTGGGGGAACTGTATTGAAAGAGTCACAGGCATTAGAATGACTTCTGCAGATTGGGAGTATTACAGGGACTGAGAGGATTGTCGGGTCTCCACAGATTGATCGTGTCTTTAAGAATATGTAGATACGGAAATCTTAAAACCAATGCATGCAGTCTTCATTTCAAGACCAGAGCCTTATTATCCCTCATCAGCCAAGGGTCCCTAACCCTTCCAGCTTTTCCCTTTACCCCAATGGGGCATACGGGTCCTGGATTCTTGAGATCACACTTTGAAAAGCCTCCCATTTGCCAGTTGTTCCTTTTCCTTCAAACAGACTCACCCAATCGATTAGAATCATAATGTGGAGGTGCTGGTGTCAGACTGGGGACGTACAAAGTTAAAAATCACCCGACACTCGGTTCCAGTCCAACCGGTTTATTTGAAAGCACTAGCTTTCAGAGCACTGCTTCTTCATCAGGTGGTTGTGGAGCACAATCCTAAGGTACAGAATTTACAGCAACAGGATGGCAGTGTCATGGAATATAATATCAAACAAATTTAGTTTAAGCCTTTCATCTGTTACAGTGATCACCAACACTTCCTACTCTACTCAGGCGGGTGCAACACTGGACCTCCCCTCAGAAAGCGAGTTGGATTATAACTGGGCATTGTGCAATTTTAAATTCACGGCATTGACGCTGGTCAGATCCTGCAGAATGGCCCCAAACCTGGCCCTGTTCCAGTTTTCCTCTTCAATCTGTGGACCTGCTGATCTTTTTCCATAACTATGTTAAAACGAAGACAGTTGTGGGCACTGGACCCAAGGTGCTCTCTGAATGACACTTCAGTCACTTGCCCGACCTCGTTTTCTGAGGAGAGGTCCAGTGTTGCACCCGCCTGAGTAGAGTAGGACCCTCTGAATATTGATTTAGGAACCTTCCTTGGACACATTTGAAAAATTGACCTCCGTCCAGTTCTTTTCATACTCTAGGTGGCCCAGTCAATACAGGGATTATTAAAATCTCCAGCCTGCACTCCTCTATTATTCCTATAGTTATCTGCAATCTCTCTACACAGCTGCTCCTCTGGTATCTGTTGAGTCTACAACAGTCTACAATACACTCCCAACAAAGTGACCCCCCCCTTCTTCTTTCTAACTTCTAACCATGTGGAATTTTAAATGAATATATGTTTTAAAAATTGGAATTAACAATCCATAAATAAGTATCGATAAAAATCCAAACACTTGACCTTCAGAGAAAGACGACAGTTCACTCTCATGTGGTCTGCACAACATACCCACAGCAAAGTGTTTGCCTCTCAATTACCATGTGAAATGGGCGAGCCAGCTGCTTAGCTCAAGGGCAGCAAGGGATGGGCAATAAAGGCTAGTCAGCCACAGACACCCACATCCCATACCTGATTTTTAAAAAATAATCCATTCAGATTGGTCCCAGCACAGTTCCAGTGGAACAATGTCCTGGCCAATCACGTTGGTAGATTTATGGACAGGGCTTGAAACTGACAGAGAGGATGCAGGGACAGGCTTCAAGTGAAAGGAACTTTCCAAATCCAAATGGAAAACGTGAAGCATCAGAACAGCGTGGGAATGTGACCGAAGATAACAGAAAGGAACAGGATGGGACAAAGTTTAACTAAAACTGTAGATCAGCAAATCCATTTGTGACAGGACATTGTGGGAACGAGTAAATTATGTGTTTTTATTAATGAACAAAGTCTCTGCAACAAGGTAGATGGATTTGTGACACAGAGATAAAAGGGATTTAGAAACCAGAGAGATGTGGTTACAGGGAGAACAAAAGGTGGAACGTAAATATTCAATGGTTCACAACCTTGTGCAAATTCAGGCAAAATGGACGACGCTAACAATAATGGGTAAGAACGGCATTACAGCACTATCAACCTGGGTGGCAACTTTCAGGGATCTATGTACATGGACTCAAAGATCCCTCTGCACACCATACTACCAAGAATTTTTCCATTGACCTAGTATTCAGCCTTCCTGTTATTCTTCTCAAAGTGCATCACCTCACACTTATTTGCATTGAACTCTATTTGCCACCTCTCAGCCCAATTCTGCAGTTTATCCAAGTCCCCTTGCAACCTGTAACATTCTTCCACACTGTCCACCACGACACTGACTTTAGTGTCGTCTGCAAATTTCCTAATCCATTCACCTGTACCTGCAGTGGTCCCAAAACAGATCCTGGTGGCACATGACTAGTAACTGGACTCATCACGTTCGCCTCATACACGAAAGGTCCCAGTTTGAAACTGGGGAGAGACTGCTTTGTTCCTCAACTGCAGCCTTTTACATGGACAAGAACGGAGCTTTCTTGCTTGCTTTCCCATCTGCAAACCTGCCTTCGAATTTGCTTGAACAAATCTGCTCTCGTAGTGAGGCTTGTTTCCATGCCTCTGCATTTTCTCCAACAGCCTACCATGTGGAACCTTATCAAAGGCTTTACTTTTGTCCATGTGTACCACGTCAAATGCCCTACCCTCATCTACAAGCTTGGTGACCTTCTCAAAAAACTCAATGAGGTTTGTGAGACATGACCTGCCCTTGACAAAACCAAGTTGACTATCTGAAATCAAATTGATGTTTGCCAGATGATTTTAAATCTTATCTCTTATAATCCTTTCCTAAAACTTTCCTACAACAGAAGTAAGGTTCACTGGTCTATAATTACCTGGGTCATCTCTACCACCCTTATTGAACAAGGGCACAACATTTGCAATCTTCCAGTGCTCTGGTACCAAATCTGCAGAAAATGATAACTCAAATATCCAAGCCAAAGGCTATGCTACCTTCTCCCTAGCTTCCCAGAGAATCCTCGGATAAATCCCATCCAGCCCAGGATACTTGTCTATTTTCACGCCTTCCAGCATTGATAATACCTGTTCATAACTAACCTTGATAATTTGTAGTCTAATATCTCATACCTCATTCTCCACCTCTACAATATTCTCCTTTTCTGGAGTGAAAACTGATGAGAAATGTTCATTTAGCATCTCTCCGATCTCCACAGGGTCAACACTCATACTCCCATTCTGTCTGTGATTGGCCCTATTCCGACCCTAATCATCTTTTTATTCCTCACATACCTATAGAAAGCTGTAGGGTTCTCCTTTATTCTATGTGTTAAAACCTGGTCATGTCCTCTCTTTGCTCTTTTTAACTCTCTCTTTAAATTCTTCTTAGCTGATCTGTAATTCTCCATCGCCTCATCTGAACCATCTTGCCTCATCAACACCTAAGCCTCCTTTTTCTTCGTAACAAGAGATGCAGTTTCTGCAATAAACCAAGGTTCCCTTACATTATCACTTCCGCCTGCCTGATAGGGACATACCGATCAAGGATACACAATATCTGTTCCTTAAACCAGCTCTACATTTCCATTGTCTGAATCCCCTGCATTTTGCTACCCCATTCTGCGCATCTAATTCTTGCCTAATAGCATTATAATTGCCCTTGCCCCATCAATAACTCTTGAACTGTGGCATGTACTTGTTCCTTTCCATCGCTAAACTAAACTTAACTGAATTATGGTCACTCTTTCCAAAGTGCTCATCTACAACTAAATCAAACGCCTAGTCTGGTTCATTACCAAGGACCAGATCCAATGTGGCCTCCCCTCTTGTCGGCCCTTCAACATACTGTGTCAGGAAACCCTCCTGTACACATTGAATAAAAAAAACCGATTCATCCAACGTATTAGAGTTATAGCATTTCCAGTCAATTTTGGGGAAGTTAAAGCCCCCATAATGACCACCTTGTTACTTTCACTCCTATCCAGAATAATTTTGCTAATCCTCTCTTCCACCTCCCTGGAACTCTGAAGAGGCCGATTTAAAAAAAAACTCCAAGCAATGTGAACTCTCCTCTTCTGTTTCTAACCTCAGCCCACACTACCTCAGGAGACTAGTCCTCATAAAAAGTTCTCTCAGCCACCTTTGTACTCTCCTCGACTAACATGACATGCATGGACCCACTGCCGTGTTTCAAACTCCATGAGGCAGACAGACTCAGTCTGGAACCTCCTCTGTCCTTAAGACCTTATGCACTGCCTGTGCTCCTCCATTTCCCCTTTGCACGTTCCCTTTCCAATCCACCCCACCTGCATCACTCCACGAGTGGTGCTGTCAAGGGCAGAAGTCTGTGGAATACCCTCCCTAACCTTCTCTATCCTCCATTAGGATGTATTTTAAAATCATTCTCTTTAATCAATGTTTTGATCATCCATGAAGCACCTTAGGTGATCTGCCATTGTAAAAGATTCCATACAATGCAAGTAGTTGTTGTTATTGCTGTACATTAGGAGAAACAGGAATGATGCATTCAAAATTCTAACAAGAAAGTCACTGACAGGTGTAGTGTGCAGGCCACCAAATAATAACATCACATTGGGATGGGCAATAAACAAAGAAATAACTATTGCCAGTAAAAATGGTACGGCTATTATCAGGGGTGATTTTAATCGACTTGTAGTTTGGTCGAACCAGCTCAGTCAGGGTAGCCTTGAGTTTATTAAGTGTATCCATGATAGTTTTCTTGAACAGTATGAAATGGAACTGACAAGGGAGCAATCTATCCAACACCTGGCCCTGTGCAATGAGACAGGAATAATTAATGACCTTAGAGTTAGGGATCCTCTTGAAAGAAGTGATCCCTGTATGGTTGAATTTAGAATACATATGGACAGTGTGAAGATAAAATCTAATACCTGGGTCCTGTGCTTCAACACAGGGAACTACAATAAAAAAAGTGAGAACCTGGATAAAGTAGACTGGAAACAAAGATTTTATGGTGGGACAGTTGATGAGCAGTGGAAGATTTTCAAAGGCACTTTACAAAGTGCACAACAATGGCATATTCCAGTGAAAAGGAAGTTCTGTCAGAAAAGGCATACTCTGCGATGGGTATCTAAGGAAAACGATCAAATTGAAAGTGAAGGCATGGAAAGTGGCCAAAAATAGCCTGAAACTGGAACTGGGAAAACTTTAAAGGTCAAAAGAACGCCACAGAAGGGCTATAAAGAAACGTAAGATAGAACATGAGAAAAATAAACTCGCACAGACAATAAAGACAGATAGCAAAATTTTATATTGAATGAGAAAAGAGTGGCTAAAGTAAATGTTGATCCTTTGGAAAATGAGAAGGAACATTTAATTATGGGATATCACAATGGAGGAAACTAATATCTTGCCAATAATTAGCAAAGAGACAAAGATAGATGAGGATTTGGAAACCATCATTATTACGGAACAGCTAGTGTTGGACTATTGGAGTTAATTGAGCGAATGACAGAAAAGTCTTCTGACCCTGATGGAATGCATTCCAGGGTACTAAAGGAGATGCCAGGAAAAATAGCAAATGCACTGGCAGTAATTTTCCAAAATTCACTGGACTCTGTGGCAGTCCCAGCAGATTGGAAAGCAGCAAAAGTGACGCCACTTTTTTTTAAAAAGGAGGTGGACAAAAGGTGGGGAATTATACACAAGTTAGCTTATTCTGTGTAGTGGGAAACTTGCTTGGGCCAATTATCAAGGAAAAAATAGCAGGGAATCTCGATAGCAATTGCCCCATTGGACTGACAGAGCATGGGTTCATGTAGGGCAGGTCATGCTTCACAAATCTTTTGGAATTCTATGAAGACATTTTGAGCAAGGTGGACAACGGGGACCCAGTGGATGCAGTGTACCTGGATTTCCAAAAGGCCTTCAACAAGGTGCTGTGCAAGAGGCTGTGGCATAATATAAAGGTGCATGGCGTGAGGAGTAGAGTATTAGCATGGATAGAAGATTGGTTGACTAACAGGAAGCAAAGTGTGGGGATAAATCAGTACTATTCTGGCTGGCAATCAGTGACTAATAGTGTGCCTCAAGGATCAGTGTTGGGACTGCGATTATTTAGAATTGATACAGATGATTTGGAGTTGGCGACCACATGTAGGGTGTCAAAGTTTGTATATGACACTAAGATGAGTCACAGAACAAAGTGTGCGGAGGACTGGGAAACATTGCAGAGGAACAGAGACACATTGAGTGAGTGGGCAATGGTCTGGCATTTGGAATAGGATGTTCATAAATGTAAAGTCATACTGTTTGGTTGGAGTAACATTAAAAAAGAGATTATTACTTGAGCTTTAAAAAGTTGTATCATTTGCTATGTAGGGGCACCTGAGTATCCTTCCGCATGAAGGTTGGTCACCAGGTACAACAATCAATTCAGAAAGCAAATGGAATTTTGGCCTTCATTGCTGAAGGGACAGTGTTTAAAAGCAGAGGTTATGTTCCAGCTGTATTGTGTGCTGGTGAGGCCACACCTGGAGTACTGCATGCAGTTTCTGTCTCCTTACTTGCTCAAGGATGTACCGGCACGAGGGTGCAGAGGAGGTTAACTAGGTTGATTCCAGATTTGAGGGGGTTGGCTTAACAGAGACTGAGTAGATTGGGATTATATTCATTGGAATTCAGAAGAATGGAAACATATAAAATAATGAATGGAGTGGATAAAATAGAAGTAGAGAGAATGTTTCCATTGGCAGATGAAGCCAGGACAAGAGGGCATCACCTCAAGATTAGAGGCAGCAAATTTCGGACTGAATTGGGAAGGAACTTCTTGACCTCGATGGAACTCATTGCCCAGGGAAGTAGTTGATGCTAGTTCAGTAAATGTTTTTAAAGCTAAGATAACTTTTTTAAAAAAGAAATAATTAATTAATTCAGGGATATGGTGAGAACGTTGGTAATTGGTTCTGCGTCCATGAAATGATCAGCCATGATCTTAATGAATGACAGAGCAAGCTCAAAGGGCAGGACGGCCATCTCCTGTTCCTAGTTCTTTTGTTGTTATATTTTGCATTCCTCCCACACTCTTGACTTACAGGTGCTGGTGTTGGATTAGGATGGACAAAATTAAAATTCACAGAACACCAGGTTGTAGTCCAACAGGTTTATTTGGAAGCACTCGCTTTGCAGCTTCTTCATCAGGTGGTTGTGTGATTTTTAACTTTGTGTCTCACTCTTGTAACTGGTTAACAGCAACAAAAGCCACGAAGGAGTGCGCATGATCCAGGCAACAATGGGCCCCTGGTGGTTGATGTCAGCGGAACACCAATGGAAAGGCAGGGGCAGGGGCACAGCTGGAGGACCTGGCGGGGCATTTGGTCCTCCGACCAATCAGAGTAAATGAGGGTGGGAACTAGACTATACCACGTGATCATCCTCACGGTGGGCGCGGATGTGCTGGACGTGTGGATGGAGAGCTGTTGGTAAGGAAAGAAATAAACAGCAGAAAGTGGGAGGGAAATGGTGCTGGTGTGGGCTGAGAGGTTTTACAAACATTTGGTGCACATTGGAAAATTCAAAAGGAGCCGAAAGTGCAAACAAAAATTTTAACATTTCAAAGGCATTTGAATAGGAAGGATTCAGAGGGATGTCGGTCAAGTGCTGGCAAATGGGAATAGTTTAGGTTAGAATATCTGGTTTGCATCGATGGGTTGGACTGAAGAAACTGTTTTTGTGCTAGACATCTCTGACTGTGGGATCATAAAAGTGAACACTGCTCTGATTCACCTCTGGGCTCCTTGATGTCCACTTGTTTGCTATCTAGCTTCCTCAGTCACACATGAGTGTATTTTTGCTCTGTTTAGTATTTTACTACGACGTTCACAGACCTTTTTGTAAATGGATTGTCCACTGCTGCCCGACTCCTGACCGTATGCTGCTCCATTATCAGGTTATGTTTTCCACAATATCTTTGACAGTCGAGAATTCTTGTTTTCCAATAGTGAGTCGATTTTTCTTCCATTTCTGACAGTCAAATTCTGCACCATTTTCATTCCCTATAATTCATATTGCACTCCCTGAAACATCATGTGTATTTCTTCTTCCACAGATACCAGTGATCATTGCCAAAGTCCTGTTGCCTGTGGAGAGGGTGATGTTTGACTTCCTTGTACAGCTGCAGTTTGAATGGTGAAAGCGCTCCCACAACATGGTTGGGTAAGAGACATTACAGATTATTCACTCAGCAATAGTGAAAAGTAGAAGATATCTGTACAAATCAATATGTTTTTCATTTCACAAAAATATTGAGAAGTTTTGACATAAGGCCACAGCTGGAGAATATTATGTCCAGTGAGCAAAACCATTGCCAAATAAGCAATTTTTCAGGAATGCCTTAAAGGAAGAAAGCAGATCTTAGAGGGTGGGAATTCCTGACCGTGTTCCCTTGGAATCTATAAAAACAGTCACACAGCTGAACTCAAAAATAAACACATCATTGGGAGTCTAAACTAAAATGAGTTATTGAAATATGAAAGGGTGTGTGGTGCAGGAAGATAGGAATGATTACAGCCAGGAATTAATTCAAAGGTGTGAAACTAAATTGTTGTTGCTTATAAATGGGAGCCTTTTGATGGATCAGCAAGTTCTGGTACAAGTGAGCACTTGTGCGGTAGAGTTTTCAATATTCTGGAGATTATAGGGAGGGTGATTGTGGGATGCTGGCCAGGAGTGGGTTTAGATAATGAAATCTAGAGTTAACAAAATGAATGAATGAGTGTTTCAAAAAATGAGGTGAGACTGTGGTGAGGTCCTGTGATATCACTGAAGTCGGAATAGTGGCCTTGGAGTGGGACTGGGCTATCACCCTCACCTCACCTCTGGAATTCAGCTGTTTGTCAGTTTGTTAATCAAGTCTGTAACAAGATCAGGAACTGAGTGGCCCTGGCATAATCCAGACTGGGTGTCACAGAAGGTTATTGCTGAGCAGCTTCGTGACAGCACTGTTGACGACACTTTCCATCACTTCACAGTTGAGCGAGTGTCGACTGGTGGAGGGAAATTGACTGGGTTGGCTCTGTCCTGCGAGTTTGAGTTCAACATCCCTGGGAAATGTTCCACAATGTCAGTAGGTGCCAGTGCTGGACTTGTCTTGGTGGGCAGCAATTTCTGGAGCACAGCCATCTGTATTATTGCCACAATGTTGGTAGGGCCGACAGCCTTTACAATACTTCTCCATTTCTTGATCTGATTTGAAATAAGTTTTCAGTCAAGTTGATTCACGTCTGTGATGTCAGGGACCAATGCAGAAGGCTCATCCACTTGGCACTGCTAGCTGAAGATTGCTGCAAATGCTGTTGTCTGTTGCATGGATGTGTGAGACCCCTCCATCAGTAAGGGTGGGGATATCTGTGATGCTTCCTGCAGTGAGTTGTTTAATTGTCCATCACCATTCCTGACGAGGTGTGGCAGAACTGCAGAGCTCAGATCTGATCCATTGGTTGTTGGATCACATAGTTCTATTTGGTGTTGCTTGCGCTGTTTGGCATGCAGGTTGGGTAGCTTCACGGTTGGCACCACATTTTTAGGTATGCCTGGTATTGCTCCTGACATGCCTTGTGGAGCTCTCCACTGAACTAGGGTTGATCCCCTGACTTGATGTTAATGGTTGAATGGGGGATATACCAGGCCATGAGATTTCAGATTGGGCTGGAGTACAGTTCTGCTGCTGTTGTTGGCCCACAGTGAGACAGAAGTTGCAGGGTCAAGAGGGCTGATTGTGTAGTCGTATTTTCCACTGCATTGGTCGATGTAATGTGGTCCATCCAGTTTCATTCCTTTGTTGAGACTGTGCAGTGATTTGGTGGGCCACTGTCAGGAATGCAACTTTTAAAAAAAGGTTTGGTGATTGACACATGAAAGAAGTGAAACTATCATGGTATTCGAACAGATGAAAGACTCAACAGACAATCAAGGTATTTTTCAATGGATAATTTCAGTTACATCACACTATGTTTTTGCTATAAATTCTGTGCCTTAGAATTGTGCCCTCCACAATCGCCTGATGAAGGAGCGGTGCTCCGAAAGCTAGCGTGCTTCCAATTAAACCTGTTGGACTATAACCTGGTGTTGTGTGATTCTAAACTGAGAATATGACCGCACTACTAATAGGGCTGCATGTAAACAGGCTCAGTCCAGTTAATCAATACATTCGGAAGGATTTCCTCCAAGTTTGATGACATAATATTCGTCAAAACCGTCAGCTTCAACCTGCAATGTTGTTATTCACGAAGGTTCAGGCTGACACAAAGCTCCCCACCCCACTGCAATGTGGTCACCAGGCCCGGCCCAGGAATTGGAACTGGGACATTTGTGAACTGTGATCTCAAAGGAAGCGAGCAAACACAATTCTGACAGATTAGTCCTCAAAGGTGAGTAGCAAGTTTGAGACAAGGCCGGTGGTGTGCCTTCTTGTACTTAGCTTAATTGCATTTCTTATTTACAGTCGTGTTTTGCAAAGTATAAAGAACCGGTTTGTTTTCCGTGGTTGGAGAGTTTTATCCTCGTTGATCACAGTTGCTGCCTCTCGCTCCCCAAGTCAAATCATAGGATCGATAACAAAACAATAAACTGTAGGTGCTGGAGATCCGAACCCCAGAAACAAAATGCTGGAGAATCTCAGCAGTTCTGAGGGCATCGGTGAAGAGAAAAATAATGTTACATTTCAATTTCAGTGACTCTTTGTCTGAACGGACAAATGGTCATGAGACTTGGAGCTTACAATGTTTTATTCCCCTCAGAGATGCTGCTGGACCTGCGGTTCTCCAGCACTGTGCTTTCTATAGTGAACTTCATTTACAAAACAGATTGGAAAATACTAATCTCCAAAAGTGAAAGGTTCATTGCAAACATGAGCATAGTTTCCACACTTGAGTTACACAAGCACGTCTCAGTTTAAAAACAAGATTTATCTCACAATAATATTCCATCTCAAAATTCGCCCAGTTATACCAGTAATAAAGCTCATCCACCCAACTAGGCACTTCAGCACAACATCCTGCAGTGTTTCACACAGCCATCTTTACCAAAGAATGATCATGTCACAAAATTGAAGGCCAAGAGCATGTCTCTTAAAAGGGGCTGAAATCGAACTCAATTTTTGGAAGGGTTTTTTTTCCACCTGATTGAACATTTAAATCTCAGAGCATATCTTTGCTTTTTTAATCAAAGTGTGTGGGAAACATCCCACATCTTGCTAAAGGTTCAGTTCGGTCTGATACATAGAGCCAAAGGTCAAGCAAACATCACACTTTCCATTCACTTCTACAAAGGGCTGACATCATATTTCTTCAGGATTTAAAGTATTTTATAAATTGTTTGTAAAATCATTTGTCACATTAAAGAACTGGACAATAAATGTCATTGTATGCAATAAGAGTGAAGCCTGTGACAGCAGATTTAGCTTTGGGGGACAGTGTATGTGCTTTCTAAATTCTGGGAGTACTTTGGGAGACTGGTCCCATATGGTGATAGTGATCATATCTGGAATGCACTGTTTAGATTTGGGAATCCATGGGAGACAATATGTGGTTTCACTAATTCTTGGCTTACGTTGTTGGTCCACAGTAAGCAATTCATAAAGTTACTTATGTATTGTTGTTGACTACCTCAATGGTATTCAAATCTGCCAGTTTGCCTTCAATAGTGTAAATGCATCTATTGTAAATATTTGGAATATTCCAGAACTGCCTAGTGCTTGGAAAATTCAGGGGGGACAAAAATATCACATTAAGTTATTTGAAATTAACAATCCAAGAGGACGTAACCACTGAAGTATTCAATCCAAATAGTTAAATGGAGTGCTCACATTTGAAATACCTGTTATCCATAGGAATGGATGGACTGACAGAATTGGGACCAAATTCCGAGCTGGGGCGTGTGAAATGTGCTTTGATAAAGTCACCTGCATTTACCAACAATAATTTGGCAAGCTCTGAAACTTAAAAAACAGTACGAGCTTCATTGCTGCTCCAGTCGGGTCCCAAGCTCTGTGAAAAAAAAACAATTGCATACACACTGAAACACGTGTTCCTTCTACAGATCCTGCAAGTTTCCCCAATGAGCAAAGCAAGTCAGGCAGCATCCAAGAAGCAGGAGAGTTGATGTTTCGGGCATAGGCCCTTCATCAGGAATCACAGGTTTCAGAAAAATTACTGCATAGACTTATGCCAATACATATGTAGAAGGGTCAGAGCATATTACTATCAGATTAGAGACTAATTTCAGATTTGGTACCATTCAGTGCAACATTTCAGTATGATATTTACGTATGTAACTAAAAGAGAAGTTGTCTAAAATTACAAGCTCTAGGATGATTATAGGATTAAACCTGGAAATAAAGCTGGTGACCCAGAATGGCAAAGTGAAGTCCCATCAGTATCGCCTTGGGCAGTGTCAAGTAAGAATTTGACAACAGAGTTGCCACTTTGGTGTAACCTACAGTCTGGCCAAATTGCAGCAAAAATCTGTTCAGTTTTATCTGCAAACTATTGAATGCAAAATCCTCCTTGAACAATAATGAGGCAGCATTTTGGGATGTCATTTTAAAAATATATCATTTTCAAAGTTACTCACAATTAAGAGTGATCACTTGGTGCTGTCTGCATAACACAGTAAGAAAAGAAATTAACAAAAAAAATTGTAACCCAAATTCGGAGTCACGAATTCATTGATATTGCATGGGTCCAGCATTTATAAGTAATCAAATGTTAAAAATAAATACAGATACATTTACTAACTATATTAGAGTACAGTCAAGTTTCTTACTGAACAGTGACAGGATTGGACAGAGTCCGCATGGATTTAAGAGAGGGGAATCATTCTTAGCAAATCTACTGAAAGAATCTACAGAGTCGAATATTAAAGAAAGAAATTGCAAGACATTTAGAAAAACTTATAATTAAACATGGTAGACTGGGTTTTGTGAAAGAGAAACTATATTTGACAAATTTACGAAAGTACATTGAGGAGATAACAAGCAGGGCTGATAAAGGGCAATCCAATGATGTTCTGTATTTGGATTTTAAAAATGTAAACGATGAGGTGCGACATAAAAGTTAATTGCACAATTTAGGAACTCATGGTATTGGGGTAATATATTAGCATGGACTGAGGATTGGTTAACCACACTGGCTGTTGCTGTGTCCTCACTTGGAGTACTGTATACAGTGTTAGCTCCCATATTTAATAAAGGATAAACTAACATCAGAGACCTTTCAAAAAAGATTCACTTAGCTGCTTTGAGGACCAAAGGGTTGACCTATCAAGAATAGATAAGCAGGGGTGATCTTATGGAAATAAGATTCTGAGGAGCTTGACAGGGTAGATGTTGACTAGATCTTCTAGCACCAGTGAAGTCTCAAACCAGGGGACGTTACATAAGGGAACATTCATTTGAGAAAAAGTAAATATTTTTTTCCCTCAGTGAATGACTAGAATTTTCTCGCCCAAACAATTGTGAAAGTTAAATGCGGGAGGGGAATAGTTGGGTTACTCTTTGGAGGTTTGTTCTGGCTTGTTAGGCTGAAGGGCCTGTTTCCACATAGTAGGGAATCTGTGATTCTATCTCAAATTATTTTAAAAGAGGGCAGATAGATTTTTGAAATATTGAGCAGTTGAGGGCTATGCGGATCAAGCATAAAAGAGGTGTTGAGGTCTGGGCTGGCCCAGCCATGATCTGAAAGAATGGGGGAACAATCTGAAGGCGATGAATGCCCTACTCCTGCTCCGATTCCTTGAGGCTCCGTTTCATGTTTCTTTGTTTCCAAAGAAGAGCGTGATACAATGTGCTAAAGATCTCCGATGTTGTGAAAATGGTGTGTTTATGTACTGGTTCAGATGACATTGATTCATCAATCATAGCTATACAGTCATGAGTGGGAAGGAAATTCCCTCCATGAATAAAGGAAATCCACTGCAGAGCTCACACAAAGGGAATTCTTACCCTCAGCAAACTCTCTATCCCATTACCCAACATATCAGCTAAAGCAGGACGCATTGCGCATGCTCTAGCCAACAAAGTGACCCGCGGGTGATTGATGTCAGCAGCGGGCCAATGAAAGGACGGTGGGCGGAGCTGGAGGACCGAGCGTGATGTTGGTCCTCCATCCAATCAAAGTGAATGAAGGGCGGAGCTAAACTAAACCATGTGATCACCCTCGCGCGTGGCCCAGAGTCGATGTAATGAATGCTCGGGAAATTATGGAGAGAAAGGATACGGTAAGGAAAGAAATAAACAGGGAAACGGGAGAAAAACTGTGTTGCTATGAGGGGAGAGGTTTTACAAACAAATTGTGCACGTCGGAAAACACAAATTTGAACATCCCAGTCCCGTGTTTGTAGTAAATGGGAATTGCCTCAGGGCAGTTGCAGGCCTGAGTGAGTGCCACCATCTTTATTCGGGACAACGATTCACTGGACATGTGCGCCGCCTCCATCTTTATCGGGGGTAAGGTGCAGCCTGGCGCATGTGCAGCCTTTCTCTGATTATAGAGTCATTGGAATCATAGCAGCCAATATTGCTCTAATTCACCTCTGGGCTCCCTCATGACCACTTTGTCAATATCTAGCTTCCTCAGCCTCGAACCATAGGTGTATTTTTGGTCTGTTTACTACTGTATTATTACTTTTATAGACCCTTTATAAATGAGTTTTTCACTGCGGAAAGGCCCCTGACCATGTCCTGCTCTATTATCAGATTAATTTTCTCTTGAGTATTTTTGACAGTCAAGAATTCTTTTTTCCAATAAGCAAGTGCATTTTCCTTCCATTTCTGATTATCAAATTCTGCACCATTTTCATTCCATATAATCCATTTTGCACTCCCTGAAACATCAACTGTGTTTCTTCTTCCACAGATACCAGTGATTAATGCCAAATCCCTGTTGCTTGTGGAGAGGGTGATGTTTGACTTTCTTGTACAGCTGCAGTTCGTGTGGTGAAGGTGCTCCCACAATGTGGTTGGGTAAGAGACATTACAGATTATTCATTACAGCAACAGTGATTACTTGAAGATAATGTCCAAAACAAGAACAGTTTGTAGTTTTATTATCATGCTTATAATTTGGCAAAAATACTATTGAGAACTTTAGAAATAAGGCCAGAGATGGAGATTTTAGGTCAGGTGACCTAAATCATTGCCAAAAAGCAGGCTTTGAGGGATTTCTAAAAGGTGAAAAGCAGACCTTTGAGGTTTTGTCTGCAAATTCCAGACCATGTTGCTTTAGTAACTGTAGAATCAGCGACACAGTTGAAGTAATGAATTAACAAATCGTTGGGAGTCTCGAAGAAAATGAGTTGAGACCTCGACAAAGGATGTGTGGTGCAGGGAGCTAGGGATGATAACAACCAGGAATCAAATCAAGAATGAGAATTTTAAATTTTTGTTGCTTATGAATAGGAGCCTTTTGACGGATCAACATGTTTGGGGAGAAGTGAGCACGTGGGCGATAGAGCTTTCACTTTTTTCTTGAGATTACAGGGAGGTTGAATTTGGGAGGCTGGCCAGGAGTGTGTTTGGATAATTAAGTCTGGAGATAACACACGATGTATGAGAGTTTCAGTATATGAGCTGAGATGAGGGTGGAATCACCGAGAAATAGTGGTGTTGGAGTGGGACTGGGCTCTCATTCTCACCTCACCTCTGGGATTCAGCTGGTTGTCAGGTTGTGAATCAGGCGGTAACACAATCTGTAGCTGAGTGGCACGGCTGGAGCCTAAAGTGATCGTCGCTCAGATGGCTGTTGCTGAGCAGCTGCTGCTTGATAGCCCTGTTGATGACTACTTCCATCACTTTTCTGCTGACCGAGTGTGGACTGACAGAGGGAAGTTGCCTGAGTTGGATTTGCCCTGTGTTTTTGTGTTGAATATCCCTGGGCAATGTTCCACATTGTCGGTCGATGCCAGTGCTGGAGCGATACGTAACTTGGTGGGTGGCAAGTTCTGGAGCACAATCTATCAGTATTATTACCAGACTGTTAGCAGGACCCATAGCCTTTACACTACTTAACCATTTCTCGATATTGTTCGAACTAAATTGAACTGGCTTAAAGCTCACATCTGTGACGTTAGGAACCACTGGAGAAGGCTGAGATAGATCATCCCACTTTGCATTTGGCTGAAAATTACTGCAAATGCTGTCATCTTATCTTTTGAATGGATGTGTGAAACCCCTCCGTCAGTAAGGGTGGGGATATCTGTGGTGCTTCCTGCAAAGAGTTGTTTAATTGTCCATTACCATTCACAACTGGGTGTGGCAGAACTGCAGAGCTCTGATCTGATCCATTGATTGTGGGATCACTTAGCTCTGTTGCTTGCTGCTGATGCTGTTTGATGTGTAGATAGTCCTGCTTGGTAGCTTCACCAGGTTGACACTTCATTTTTAGGTCTGTCTGATGCTGCTCATGGCATACTGTCCTTTCCTGTCCATTGTGATGGGTGAGTGCGGGATGTACAAACCAATGAGATTACAGATTGTGCTGGAGTACAGTTCTGCTGCTGTTATCCCACAGTGCCTCAGAGAGATCCAGTTTGAGTTCCTACATCTGTCCTATTTAGCACGGTGATAGTACCACTCAGCACAATAGAGGTTTTTCTCAAATTTAAGGTGAGGCTTTGTCTCCAAAAAGACTGTGGGATGGTCGCTCTTACCGATACTGTCATGGACAGATGCACTTGCAGCTGGCAGATTCATACTGATAAGATCTAGTATGTTTTTCCCTCTTGCTGGTTCCATTACCGCCTGCTGCAATCCCAGTTGAGCAGTTATGTCCTTGAGGACCCGACCAGCTCAGTCAGTAATCCTGTTGCTGAGCTACTCTTGGTAGAGGACATTGAAATCCTGTACCCAGAGTAGGCTTGTCACCATTTTATTGCCTCAGTGTTTCCTCCAAGTGTTGTCCAACATGGAGGAGCACTGATTCATCAGCCGTGGGAGCATGGTACGAGGTAATCAGCAGGAGCCATGAGACTTCCTGGTGTCCAAAGTCAATGCTGAGTACTCCCAAGGCAAATGGTTCCTGTGTGTAAACTACTGTGCCATCACCTCTGCCTGGTCTGTCCTGCTGGTGGGACAGGACAGATCCAGAGATTTCAGGAGCATGTGAAGACTGCAGACGCTGGAGATCAGAGTCAAGAGTCTGATGGAAAAGTACAACAGGTCAGGCAGCATTCAAGGAGCAGGAGAATCGATGTTTTGAGCCTAAGCTCTTCATCAGCCTGACCTGAAGTGCTTTTCCATCATCACACTCTCTATCTAGGGATGGTGATGGTGGTGTCTGGCCATTATCTGTAAGGGGTTACTCTGTGAGTATGACTATGTCAGGCTCTTCCTTGACTAGTCTGTGAGACAGTTCGGCACAAAAAAAAACAGATGTTAGTGAGCAGGATGTTGCAGAGTCGAGAGGACTGATTCTGTGGTTGTATGTCCTAATGCCTTGTTAGATGCCAAGTGGTCCATCCAGTTTCATGCCTTTG
This sequence comes from Chiloscyllium punctatum, assembly GCF_047496795.1. NCBI lineage: Eukaryota > Metazoa > Chordata > Chondrichthyes > Orectolobiformes > Hemiscylliidae > Chiloscyllium > Chiloscyllium punctatum. Next base: position 48,046,041 of record NC_092766.1, on the reverse strand, counting down.
TTGAGACTTTGCAGTGATTAATACAGTGAGTAGCTTGTTGTCCAACTGTCAGGTTGGCAGGATTTGTTTCGCCATTGACAATGGTTCCATGGAGATCAGGAGATTCCTAATTCGTTATTTTTTCTTAAATTCAGATTCTACCATCTGCCGAGCTGGGATTCGAACAAGGACTTCAGTTGTACATTTTAATATTCTGGATAAAAGTTAAATATATTAGGTTTGTTCATTCATTTTAAATATCACTAACCCTGGTTTTGTTTCTTTGTAAAACACTGTCCATCATCCTGTCTCCTTCATCCTTCCCTCCAACAACAAGAGCAAGGAGCACATTGAGTGTCTCTGTCACTAAGACTGAGACACTCTGATCAGCTGCCTCTGCTGCTTCCCTCCCTCCCACTAGCCCACCGAGACAAGCTGCCTCACATGGTGTTCCTGATTTTTGTCCCAAACTTACATCTTTCTCCAGTCTCTTGTCAAGCCTTATCAGAGCTCACCTTGATATTTTACTAGTCTCGCTAAACTACAGATATTCCAACTCTGTTTCCTCCTCATCACTCCCCCTCCCCAATTCACAGGTATTGTTCCTTGTTCTGTCTGTCTGTCTTTTCTGGTTATGTCCTTCTCATCCATTCTTCCAAAAAAACCTAACATTTGACCTCACTATCATTTGTAAATCCTGCTCCATCTCCACTCTCCCTTTCATTTCTGAATTCCTTGTATTTGGTGTCTCTCAAGGATCTATCCTTGGTCCCTCCTGTTTCTCACCTACGCACTGCCAGGAAGTGACATTGTCCAAAAGCACAGTGTGAGGTTTCTTTATGTACACTGACGATGCCCAGCTCTCCTTCCCCACCATCCCTCTCCTTTGCTCCACTGTTGCTCAGTTACCAAACTGCTTATCACATTCCCACTACTCGATTAACTGCAATTTCCTCCAAAGAAACATTGTTACGGTTAAACCCGTTACCTTCAGTTGCTATTCCAAATTCCTTTCCCTTACTGCTGAGCCCCTCCCTCTCTCTGGGTGCAGTCTGAGATAGAACGAGACTCTTCACAACATTGCTGTCATATCTGTAACCCCAAGGTGATCTTCTGATCAGACATCTACGCATTCACAAACACCAGGAATTCCAATCTCTAAAATGTTGTTTGTCTCCCCCTCACCCCCAGCTCGTATGCTACTGAAACTCCTTACCCATGTACCTTAAACTTGATGAATCTGAAATGAACCCTTGATTTCGTGACTGACCCAGAATCTGCTACCTTTCAGTGTTTCCTGCACAAATACCCCCCCCCCCGATCCCTTTGTGGTGCAGCTTTCTACAGTTTTAACCATGGAAAAAGCACTCTGTTCTCTTATTATCCCCTCCAAAATGACCGACTTCACTCTTTCCCAAATTATACTCCATCTGACAACTTGTTGCCCCCTTCTCCTGTGCATCTCTCTCTCGTCACAATACTCTTAGAACTTTACAGTTATGCCTTTTCCAGGAGATCCCCCCCACCCCCCTACCCCCCTATTCTTCTAAACATTTACAGGGAGCACTGGGCAGTGTGAAGCATGCAGAGTGGTTCTGTTTTTAGAGATACACTATGGGAGGAGTTTGCTGCCCATTGGTCAGAATGGAGGCAACTTGCCCATCGAGCTGCATGAGCCTTTCACCCCCCCCCCCATGTCTTATTGATGAGGCACAGCAGCAGCACGGAAGGGTAAAAACGAAGCAAATCCTGCTCTCCACATCTCACTGACTCTTGGAATATTCTGTCCCATGTGTCAAAGATCTGCCCTGTTCAGTCACATGAAGTCCCAAGGTGGAATCTCCTAGAAGCCCACATAGATTTCCACCTGAACTGACTGCTGACCTCCACAAGGGGTAATGTGTACAGTCATCCTGGGCCAGGAGGAGGGGATGGTGCGAGTTCCTAACCTGAACTGACAGTGATGGATTTTATAAACTTGTATCACAGGATACTACAGGTGGACATTCAGATGGTAATTTCAGTCATTGTAACACCTAACTCTGATTGAATTAGTCAATTCATTAGGACCTGGATATTTAGATTTTGTGTGAGCATTTTATTCCATCTGAATCCCATTTGCTGCATAAAAGTTCTCCTTTGAATCTTCCCAAACCTTTAATGTGTGTCCTGTAATCCTTGTATAATGAGCTGATGGGTATAAGGTTTATTATTATAACGTGTAACTTTTCTAAACCCCTCTGTCACAGCTCCTCTCAATTGCCTTTGCTACAAGGAGAACACCTCAGTTTCCCCAAACCCCTGATTCCCCAATGTCTGTTTGCTCTCTATAAGTCACACATCAGGATTCTGTTGGAACATTCTCCACTTGCCTGCATCAGTGCAGCGTCCAACACTATTAAATAAAGTGAACAGCCTCCAGGACAAAGCACTGTGCCTGAGTGGTGTCCCATCCACTACCTTCAGCATTCCCTCTCCCCATCCCAGAGACACAGTGGCATCACTGTGTAAAAGGAGAGGCAGCGGTGTCCTACCAGACCATAGGGCTGCTCTCTCATTAGGGAGGAAACTGGAGCCCCTGGAAGAAACCCATGGAGACACTGGGAGAATTTTCAAGTCCCGCAGAGACAGTTGTCCAAATCTGGAATCGAACCTGGGGCCTTGGCAGCAGTGCTAATCACTGAGCCACTGTGCCGCCCCAAAATTGTAATCTGATTCACAACTACCACTTCCTCTGATAGTTCATTCCACACATAAACTATTGTCTGAACAAAAATAAAAAAAATTCCCGTACACCTTTTTAAAGCCGTTCAGCTGCCACCTTAAAAGGTATGCACTCAGTCTTGAATCACGTACCTTCCTGGAAAGGACACCAGCTGTTCACGTCACTGATACCACCCCTCCATTATTTTAGAAACGTCTAATAAGTTCACTCCTCAGCCTCCTGCGCGCCAGTGAAAGAAGTCGCAGCCTATCCAGCCTCTGCTTATAATTCAAACTATCCATTCCCATCAACATCCTGGTAAATCTCTTCTGAATCCACTCCAACTACATAATGTCCTCCCGATATCAGCATGACCAGAACGGGACACAGAATTCCAGAAAAGGGCTCCCCAACATCCAAACTAATGTCCCAACTCTTGTACTCAAAGGTCTGAGCAATGAAGGCAAGTGTGCTAAGCAGCTTCTTAACCGCCCTGTCTACATGTGACACAGACCTGAAAGATCCGAACCCCTCAGCCTCTTTGTTCCATATCACTACTCGAGGCCCTGTTTTTAATTAGTGTAAGTCTGCCCTCATTTGTTTTATCAAGATGGAATATTTTGCATTTATTCCAATCCAAAAATCCCTAAGTATTAAAGACAGTAGGAGTATACTTAAGAGGGAAATCAGGAGGACAAAAAGGGGACATGAGATAACTTTGGCAAATAGGGTTATGAATAATCCCGAAGGTGTTTATAAATACATTAAGAACAAAAAGGTAACTCGAGAGAATAGGGCTCCTCAAAAATCAGTAAGGTAGCCTACGCATGGAGCCGTAGGAGATGGGAGAGATACTAACTGTTTTTGCATTAGTGTTTACTGTGGAGAAGGACATGGGCAATATAGAATGTGGGGAAATAGATGTCGACATGTTGAATGTGTCCATCTTGCAGACGAGGACGTGCTGGGTGTCTTGTAACCCGGAAAGATTGGTTAATCCCCAGTACCTGATCAGGTGAACCCGAGAACTCTGGGAAGCTGGGAATGTGATTGCTGGGCCTCTGGTGAGATGCCAAAAGATTAGAGGTTGGTTAACGTGGTGCCACTATTTAAGAAAGGTGCTAAGGACAAGCCAGGGAACTATCGACCGGTGAGCCTGACATTGATGCTGGGCAAGTTATTGGAGGGAATCCTGAGGAACAAGATGTGCGTGTATTCTGAAAAGCAAGGACTGATTAGTGATAGTCAGCATGACTATGTGCGTGGGGAATCATGTCTCACAAAATTGATTGAGTTATTTGAAGATACATTTGAAGATGTATCAAAGAGGATTGTTGAGGGCAGAGAGGTGGACATGATCTATGGAATTCAGTCAGGCGCTCGACAAGGTTCCCCAGGGAAGACTGGTTAGCAAGGTTAGATCTCATGGAATACGGGGAGAACTAGCCGTTTGGATACAGAACTGGCTCAAATGTAGAAGGCAGGGTGGTGGTGGAGAGTTGTTTTTCAATTTGGAGGCAGGTGACCAGTAGAGTGCCGCAAGGATCAGTGCTGGGTCCACTACGTTTCGTCGTTTATATGTATGATTTAGATATGAGCATAGGAGGTATAGTTCGTAAGTTTGCAAATGACACCAAAATTGGGGGTATAGTGGACAGCGAAGAGGGTAACCTCAGATTACAACAGGATGCTGTTCAGATGGGTGAGAAGTGGCAGATGGAGTTTAATTCAGATAAATGTGACGTGCTGCATTTTGGAAAAGCAAATCTTAACAGGACTGATACACTTAGTGGCAATTTCCTAGATAGTGTTGATGAACAAAGATATCTTGCAGTGCAGGTTCATATTTCCATAAACATAGAGTTGCAGGTAGATAGGATATTGAAGAAAGTGTTTGGAATACATTCCTTTATTGATCAGAGCATTGAGTATAGAAGTTGGAAGGTCATGTACAGGACATTGGTTAGGCCTCTTTTGGAATATTGTGTGCAATTCTGTTCTGCATCAATCGGAAGGATGTTGTGAAACTTGAAAGGGTTCAAAAAAGATTTACAAGGATATTGCCAGGGTTGGAGGGCTTGAGCTGCAGGAAGAGAGCAAAAACTCTGTGGCTTTCTCTCCCTGGAGCATCAGAGACTGAGGGGTGACCTCCGTAGAGGTTTATAAAATCATTAGTAGCATGGATAGGGTAAACAGACAAGGTCTATTCCCTGAGTAGGAGAGTCCAGAAATAGAGAGCATAGGTTGAGGGTGAGAGGGGAAAGGTATAAAAGGGAACTAAGGAGCAACTTTTTCATGCAGAGAGTGGTGCGTGTATGGAATAAGTTGCCAGAAGAAGTGGTGAAGGCTGACAATTAAAACATTTTAAAGGCATTTGGATACTTGACATGAATGTGAAAGATTTAGAGGGCAATGGCTCATGTGCTGGCAAGAGGGATAAGATTAGGTTCGGATATCTGGTAGGCATGGAAAAATTTGACCGAAGGTTCTGTTTAGTGCTGTTCATCTGTGACTCAGCTCAGTGGGTTTCGGTCTCTTCAAAGATAAATCTTAGTCTGTTTTATTTTAGTAAAGCTACAATATTCAGTAGGGCGACGGTTTATATCTTTAAATACACATCTTATGATACTTTGATTAAGTTTTTTAATATAAAATATTGGTACTAATTTATTCTAGAGTAGTGTTTTGTAAAGCTGTAAGGCTGTGTGCCTTTTACTGGGTCTGTGGACTGTTAAGGTGCAGAAGTGACCATTCGTACAGTGATGTGCTCTTCCTGTTGGTTTTAGGAGATTAAGGAAAGTTTCAGTGATCCTGATTGTCTGCAGGAAGTGAGGATGCAAATCCTGTAGTATTTCATGGACCAGATGGAGCGATGGTTAAAGGTAATGAAGAATTTACAGGAGCCGGGGGGATGGGGGTTGGGGGGTGTGATATGTGAAAGTTTCAGAAAGGTAGGAAAACTGCCGATCCAGTCAGGTAGATGGGTTTCCTCTCGGAAGGGGAGGAGCGAAGGGCAAGTAATGCAGGAGTCTCCTGTGGTTATTTCCATCTCAAACATGTATATTGGAAAGCGTCTGGGGTCACAGACACTCATGGGAATATTGCACTGACAGCCAAGTTCCTAGTGGAATGGATCTAGTGTAATGAGAGGTATATCAGGTTCCACGTGATCGAAGGTGATAGGGGGCTCTCTGGTCTGCAGCACAGACTGCAGTTTCTGTAGCTAACAGTGAGACATCAGATTGGGATGGTGCCTCCCTACTGTCTGGGTGAAGGATGGCTCCAAGGGTGTAGAATATACTGAAAGGGGAGAATGATCAGTGGGAGGTCGCTGTACACTGGTACCAATGACATAAGAGAAAAGGATGAAGTCCTGATGAGAGAATATAGCAAATTAGCCTGGAGGATAATAAGCAGGTCCTTGTGGGTAGTAATATCTGGATTACTCCCGGTGCCACATGCTAGTGAGAGTAGGAATAGCAGGGTAGAGCAGATGAATGCATGGCCAAGGATCTGATACAGGGGAGAAGGATTCACATTTTTGGATCATTGGATTCTCTGCTGGGGTAGAATTGACGTGCATAAGAAGGATGGATTACACCTGAATTGGAAGGTATCTTATATCCAAACAGGGAGATTTGCTAGTGCTACTCGGGAGACATTGAACCAGTGAGGGCGTGGGAGTAAACCTAAAGAGATAATGAGAAAGGAGGTATATCTCAGGATGGTACAGTTTAGAAGTCAGACAGGCAAGGGCAAGGCACAGAATGAGGTAGGACTGACAAGGTACAATAGACAATAGGTGCGGGAATAGGCCATTCTGCCCTTTGAGTCAGCACCACCATTCATTATGATCATGGCTGATCATCCACAATCAGTTTCCTGTTCCTGTCTTATCTCCATAACACTTGATTCCATTATCTTTAACAGCTCTATCCATCTCTTTCTTGAAAGTATCCAGAGACTTGGCCTCCACTGCCTTCTGGGGCAGTGCATTCCATGTGTTCAGTACTCTCTGGGTGAAGACGTTCCTCCTCAACTCTGTTCTAAATGGCCTCTCCCTTATTTTTAAACTGTGTCCTCTGGTTCTGGACTCACCCATCCGTGGAAACATGCTTCCTGCCTCCAGAGTCTCCAACCCTTTAATAATCTTGTAGGTGTCTATCAGATCCTCTCTCATTCTTCTAAACTCAAGTGTATACAAACTCAGTCGCTCCAATCTTTCAACATATGATCATTCCGCCATTCCGGGAATTGACCTCATGAACCGACCCAACACTTCCTCAATAGCCACAATGCTCTTCCTCAAATGTGGAGACAAAAACTGCACACAATACTCCAGGTGTGGTCTTACCAGAGCCCTGTACAGCTGCAGAAGGACCTCTTTGCTGCTATACTCAATTCCTCTTGTTATGAGGGCCAGCATGCAGTGAGATTTCTTCACTACCTGCTGTACCTGCAAGCTTGCTTTCATTGACTGATGTATGAGAATACCTAGATCTCGGTGTACTTCCCCTTTACCAAATTTGACTCCTTTTAGATAGTAATCTGCCTTCCTGTTCTTGCCTCCAAAGTGGATAACCACACATTTATTCACATTAAACTGCATCTGCTATGCATCTGTCCACTCGCCTAGCCTGTCCAAGTTAACCTGTATTCTCATAACATCCTCCTCACATTTCACCCTGCCACCCAGCTTTGTGTTGTCAGCAAATTTGCGAATATTACTTTTAATATGTTCATCTATATTATTAATGTATATTGTAAACAGCTGCAGTCCCAGAACCGAACCTTCTCGTACCCCAATAGTCACTGCCTGCCATTCTGAAAGGAAAGTACTCTTTGCTTCCTGGCAGCCAGCCAGTTGTCAGTTCAAGTCAGTATATTCCCCTGTGTAAATCATGCTGACTCTGATGAATCCTATTACCGCTATCCAAATGAGCCATAATTTCATCTTTTATAATTGACCCCAGCATCTTTCTCACCACTGACGTCAGGCTAACTGGTCTATAATTCCTTGTTTTCTCTCTCCCACCTTTCTTGAAAAGTGGGACAACGTTAGCCACCCTCCAGTCTGACGCTACATCTCCTGATTCTGTGTCTCCCACTTCGCAAGTGACTGAAGGTCATCCCTCACCAACAGGGCCATCCCGCCCCCTCTGCCCATCAGTCTGTCCTTTTGATCGCACTGCACTGCATTTATTTCAATGCAAGAGATTTTACAGGGAAAGCAGATGAGCTTAAGATATGGTTTTGAACATGGGACTGGGATATAGTGGGTATTACAGAAACGTGGCTTAGGTTGGAAAGGACAGGTAGCTTAATGTTCCAGGGAATAGATGTAAGAGGAAGGATAGATCAGAGAGAAGGTGGAATGGTGTTTTTGATAAGGGATAACATTATTGTTGTTCTTAGGGAGGATATTCATGGGAGTTCGCCCGATGAACTTACTTGAGTGGAACTGGTAAATAAGAACAGGATAATCATCTTATTGAGGTTGTCTGTGTGGGTTTCGTCCGGGTGCTCTGGTTTCCTCCCACAGTCCAAAGATGTGCAGGTTGGGTTAATAATCCAGGCTGAATTGCCCATATTGTTTAGGGATGTGCAGGTTGGGTGGATTGGCCATGTGAAATTGCCTACAGTGTTCAGGGATGTGCAGGCTAGGTGGATTGGCCATGAGAAATGCAGCGTTACAGGGGTATGATAGGAGGCTCTGAGGGTCAGTGTGGATGTGATGGGCCGAATGGCCTGCTTCCACACTTGCAATTCTCTGACGATAATTCTACTAGTTCTAAAATAGCTGCAGAAAATAATAGACCAGATCTAAAAGTTGGTGTTCAAAATTGGACAAAGGTGAATTTTGACTGTACAAGGTGAGAACTTTCAATATTTCTTCACAACCCCCAGGTAAAGGGCCGGCTGGAAAGTGGGAACATAGGAACAGAAGGAATAGGAGCAGGAGTAGGCCATCTGGCCCCTCAAGCCTGCTCTGCCATTCAATAAGATCAGGGCGGATCTTTTCATGGCCTCAGCTCCACTTTCCTGCTCTCTCACCATAACCATTAATTCCTTTCCTGTTTGCAAATCTACATTTTGCCTTAAAGACATTCAAGTTGATGATGTCAACTGCTACACTCAATAGGGAATTCCACAGATTCATAACCCTTTAGATTAAGAAGTTCCTCCTCAACTATGTCCTAAATCAGATACCCCTTATTTTGACGCTATTCTCTCTAGGTTGAACCGCCCCCACCCCCCCACCCCCCGCCACCAATGGAAATGACCTCCCTGCTTCTTTTTTCTCTATTCCGTTCTTAAATTTATTTTTTCCAATGCAGCCTCCCATTCTTCTAAATTCCAACAAGTATAGACCCAGTCTATTCAGTCTCCACATAGACCAACCCTCTCAACTCCCGACTCAAACTCGTGACCCTCCTCTGCACCCCCTCCAGTGTCAGTACATCCTTGCTGAAGTAAGGAGATCAAACCTGTACACAGTACTCCAGGTGTGGCCTCACCAGCACCCTGTACAGCTGCAGCATAACCATCCCTCTAGCATAGAAGGACAATAGACCCTTCACCATCTGTTTTAGTTCCCTGGGATGCATTCCATCATGGCCAGAAGACCCATGTACATTTGGGCAATTATCTTTCGCAACACTACCTCTTTACTGAGAATGACAGTTTCCATGTCCTCATCTGCCATTGCCTCCATAGGCCTGTGAAAATGAGACAACAAGAGTACATAGACAGTATGTTCCTGTTAAGGCCAAGTCTGGTAGGTGTAGAGAATGCTGTGTGTCTAGAGAAATTGAGGGTCTGGTCAAATAGATGGAGGGATATGGCAGGTACAGACAGCTGGTTTTGAGTGGATCCCTCGGAGTATAGGGGCATTTGGAGTACACTTGAGGGAAAACAGGAGGGCAAAAAGGATGCATGAGATAGCTTTGGGGGAAAGAGGTTTAAGGACAATCCAAAGAGATTCTACAAAACACTAAGGACAAAAGAGTAACCAGGCAGAGAATAGGGACTCTCAAAGGTCAACAAGGCTGTCTGTGGAACCACAGAAGGTGGGAGAGATACTATCCGAGGATTTCATGTCAGTTTTTACTGAAAGAGGATATGGAAGCTAGAGACTTTGGAGAATAAATAGTGATAACTTGACAATTGTCCATATTACAGAGGAGGTTGTACTGGATGTCTTATACATAGAGCTGAGTAAATCTGTGGGACCTGATCAGGTGTATCCCAAATCTTTGTGGGAAGTTAGGGAAGTGATTGCTGGGCCCCTCACTGAGATATTTCTATCACCGATAGCCACAGGTGAGGTGCTGCAAGACAGGCGCCATTATTTGAGAAAGGTGATGAGGAAAGGCCAGGGAACAATACACTGGTGAGCCTGAAGTTAGTGGCAGACAAGGTGTTGGAAGGAATTCTAAAGGACAGGTTTATATGTAATTGGAAAGGCAAGAAGTGATTACGGATAGTCAGCATGGCTTTGTACATACATCACTAACTTGACATTCAGAAAGACATTCGAAAAGGTTCCACATAACAGACTGGTTAGCAAGTTAGACATCTTGGGATAGAGAGCGAACCAGCTATTTGGATACAAATTGGCTGGAAGGTTGGAAACTGAGGAGAGTGCTTTTCGAACTGGAGGCCTGTGATGAGCAATATGGTGAAAGGATCGGTGCTGGGTCCACTGCTTGTCATCAATTATATCAATGATTTCTATGTGAATATGAGGTATAGTTAGTAGGTTTACAGTAGACATCAAAATTGGAGGTGCACTGGACAGCGAAGAAGGTTACCTCAGAGTACAATGGGACTTCAATCAAATGGGCTGAGGATTATCAGATCGAGTTTATTTCAGGTAAATGTGAGGTGCTCCATTTTGGAAAAGCACATGAGGGCAGGAATTATACACTTAATGGGAAGGTCCTGGGGAGTGTTACTGAACAATGAGACCTTGGAGTGCAGGTTCATAGTTCCTTGAAAGTTGAATCATAGGCAGGGTAGTGAAGAAGGTGTTTGGTGTACTTGCCTTTACTGGTCAGTGCATTGAGTAGTGGAGTTGGGACGTCATTTTGCGGCTGGACAGCACATTGATTCAGCCACTTCTGGAATTCTGCTTTCAGTCCTGGTCTCTCTGCTATTGGAATGATATTGTGAAATTTCAAAGGGTTCAGAAAAGATCCGCAAAGATGTTGCCAGGGTGGAGGGTTGAGCTATGTAGGTAGAGGGTGAATAGGCTGGGGCTGTTTTCACTGGAGCATCGGATACAATTGTGAGCGGCATGGATAGGGTGAAATCCCAGGGTCTTATTCCCAGGATATGTGAGTACAAAGCTTGGGGCACAGGCTTCAGGTATGAGGGAAAAGATTTAAAAGGGATCTAAGGGGCAATGTTTCCAGCTGAATATGGTATGTGTATGGAATGAGCTGCCAGAGGAAGTGTGGAAGCTGGTACAATAACCCAATTATGCATTTGAGATGTTGTATGTGAAGGATATAGGCCAAGAGCTGGCATATAGGATGAGATTAATTTAGGACAACTGGTCAGCATGGACAAGTTAGATCGAAGGGTCTGTTTCTCTGCTGTACATCTTTATGGCACTACTAAAATTAATATGGGTTTCTCTTTTATGGAGAGTTATCAGAAAGTCAGATAATTCTCCTCGAAGCTGAGAAGGTTAGGCAGTGATTTCGACCAGGATCAGATTTGTTTCCATGGTATTTAATTTACAGAGAGACCGGGAGAAATTATTAACGTCACAATTTTTAGTAACTGCCTTCAGGTAACTGTCAAATAATGCAGGTTAAATATGTGAGGATTATTTTATTCACTAGGTTCTGAGCATCTGGAACAGTTTGACCGACAGCTGCATGCAGATTCAGTAGTTATTGTCAAAACAAATTTGGAATTTAACTTGTTTAAGGAAGGATTTGGAGGGCTACAGACAAATGGGAGGTGAGTTGGGATAGACTGGCACCATCTCCAGAGGGGGAGAGTACAGCCCCAATGGGCTGAATAGCCCCAAACCCCTGTGATCTGTGATACCGACCCATTCACTGTGAATGATGAAGCTCATCCTAGGGCAGTGTCATAGAGACATACAGCATGGAATTAGACCCTTTGGTCGAACTGGTCCATGTCGACCATATATCCCAACCTAATCTAGTCCCATTTGTCAACACTTGGCACATATCCCTCTACATCCTTCCTATTCACATACCCATCCAGATGCCAAATGGTGTAATTGTAGCAGCCTTCATCACTTCCCTGAACAGAAGATTCCATACACACACCCATCTCAGTGTGAAAAAAAGTTGCCTTTTGTGTCCCTTTTAAATCTTTCCCCTCTCACCTTAAACCTAAACCCCCTCGTTCTAGACTCCCCCACCCCAGGGAAAAGACCTTGTCTACTTTTCCCATCCATACTCATGATTTTATAAAGCTCTATGTGGTCACCCCTCAGCATCCAATGCTCTTGGGAGGAGCCCACTCATGTCACAATGGGACCCGGGTGATTGACAGCAGCTTCAGACCAACAGGAGAATTGGCGTGATCCTCCAGCCAAAGGGAGTGAATTGGGGTGGGTCCAGCAGGCCAACACGTGGCTATGTGCTGTGCAGGCGCAGTGACACGGTGAGGGGGGACCTAGTGAGGGTGAAGGGAGTGGGAGAGGCTGCAAAGTCTGGGGAAGAAATGGAGCTATTGTGGACTGGGAGGGTTTATAAACGCATGGTTTTAGGCTGCTAGAATTGAATTAGAAATTCCTGGTAAATTAGAACCAAAATAACTGCGGATGCTGTAAATCTCACAAGAACCAAAAGGTAAAGCTCAGCACGTCTGGCAGCATCTGTGAAGAGAAATCAGCATTAACATTTTGGATCTGCTGACCCTTCCTCAGAACTGATGTTACTGAAAAGAAATGTCGGTTTATATGGAGAAGGTAGGGGTTAAGGAGTAAATGATAGGTGGTGATAGATTCCAAAGAGATGGGAGCAATTGGACTAAGGAGTGGATAACGATCTGGCTGGGGGAGGGTGAATAGCTGTTTATGGGGACTGTGAGTGACTAACCATAGGTTTGTGTAATGGTAGGCTGTAATAACAAGGGTTAGGAGGCTAGGGCGCTAGGACATTGGAGAGTTCAGGACCTAAAATAATTGAATTTGATACTGGGTCTAGATGGGTGCAGGGTCCACACGTAGAAGATGAGGCGTTGTTCTTCCAGCTTCCGTTAACGTGTTGTGCTGGAAAAGCACAGCAGGTCAGGTAGCATCCCAGGAGCAACAGAATCGACGTTTTGGGCATATTCCTTTCATCAGGAATGCCAGCATTGGGGGTCGGGGAGAGAGGAGGGGTGTAAGAGGGTTGAGAGATAAGAGGGATGTGTGGGGTTGGTGGGAAGGGAGCAAGGGAGGCAATAGGTAGATGTAGGTGGAGGGTAATGGAAAGAGAGTGGAGTGGATAATTGGAAAGGAAGATGGACAGGTGGGACAGTTCAAGAGGGTGGTGTCGAGTTGGAGGGTTAGATCTGGATTAAGGTAGGGGAGGAGAGATGAGGAAACCTTGATTCTGTGGTTAAAGGGTCCCAATGTGGAAGATGAGGTTTTCTTCCTCGAGGTGTTGGGTGGCTGGGGTCTGGTGGTGGAGGTGGCCCAGGACTTGCATGTCCTTGGCGGAGTGAGTAGGGAAGTTGAAGTGGTCGGCCACAGGATGGTGTGGTTGGTAGGTTCATCCATTCCAGAAATCGTCCCTGAAACATTCTAGAAGTTGGTGTCCGGACTCCCCAGTGGAGAGGAGACTGCATCGAAAGCAAAGGCCATAATAGGTGGGGTGTTTGGATGTGCAGGAAATCCTGCTGGTTGTGGAAGGGTCCTTTGGAGGTGAGGGGGGAGGTGTTGGCACAAGTTTTACACCTCTTGTATTGGCAAGCGAAGGTGCTGCGAGTGGAGGGTGGGTTAGTGGGGACCATGGATCTGACTAGGAATTCACAGGGAATGGTCTGTGGAATACTGAAAGGAATGGAGAGGGAAATACATATCTGGGATCTGTTTGTAGGTGGGGGAAGCAGCGGAGGATGATGCATTGTATCTGGGTGGAAGGTGAGGACTGAGGGGTTCTATCCTTGTTGCAGATGGAGAGGTGTGGTTCAATGGCAGAGATGTGGGAAGTGGTGCAGATACACTGGAGAGTATTGTTCACCACATGGGAGGGGAAATTGCAGTCCTTGAAATACGGGGTGTTTTGGTATGTTCTAGAGTGTTCTGAAAGCTTGCACCAAGCTTCACTGGAACACTGCAGTAAGCATGAGACAGAGATGTTGGCCAGGGAACAGAGTCGTGTGTTAAAGTGACAGGCAACTGGAAGCTCCGGGTCTGTTTTGCAGCAGAACGTAGATCATCAGCTGCCATTTCCAGCACCTCCACTGAGATGCTGCCAGGCACAGGTTCCTGTCCCCTCCATTAACAGCTTTGCACCCTCCCAGCCAGATTGTTGTCCACTCCTTTGTCTTTCCAAATGTTACTGTCTCTTTTGGGCTCTGTCCCTGCCTATTATTTACTCTTTGACCCCTATCTCCTGCAGTCCAAAGATATGAATTTTCAGTGAATTGGCCAAGCTAAATTTCTTGTAGGGTTCAGGGATGTATAGGTTAGGTGCATTAGTCAGGGGAAATGTGGAATAATAGGGTTGGGGAATGGGTTTGGTTGATAAACTCTTAAGAGGGTGGGTCTGGACTTGTTGGGCCGAATGGCCTGATTCCACACTGTAGGGATTCTAATTTTCCCAACTGCCATATGTTCTGAGGGAGGGTCACTGGACCTGGAATGACCCTTGGTGTGTATAGGAGGAGGAAACTGAAAAGGGGAGTTGGATCCAGTTTAGACTAGGAGGGTTTAATTACACTCTGTACAGGTAGTTAGGCCTGAATTAGAAACTCTTGGTCCCACGTTTACAGCAAATGGGAAAATGGCTGTGGGCCTCAGGCGGTGATAGGTCCTGGGTTATGGCCACCATCTTTATTTGGGGCAAGGTACAGCGAGGCACATGGGCATGTCCTCTTCCTGGGTGGGGTCGGGGCGATTTGAAGAGGAGCATTTACACATCAAACACGCACCAAGAGAAATATTTGTCTTTACTCTTCAGTCTGCACTGACTGAGTTTTGTTTGTGAATTCATTTTATAGGATATTAATTGAGAATAATTGAGACAGGGATCTCAAAAGCAATTTTCTATCGTCAGCAGTGTCATCAGGATCAGAATACCATTGACATTTAAATGTGGAAGGAGAAAGGTGTGTCTGTTCTGTCTGTGGGAAAGTATCTTTTTTTCAAGCAAAAAGCAGAAAGATGTTCAAATTTGTGGTTGGATCACCCTTGTGGCTTGTGCTCAATTCTGGGCCCTGCAGCTGTGGAAGGAGGTATTGGCCTGAGAGGGAGCACTAATTTGTCCAAATTACACCTCGTCTCTTTATATGAACTGTCAGATTTAGACCCAATCACCCGCTTCATGATAACCGGCAAGTTCCTTATTTTCAATTCCCTGCAGACTTCTCATTAAAATTCCTTATGGACGATGCAGTTCCTGAGCTCCCATTGAAATGCATTGGAACAGTACAGGAGGTTAAGGGCAGTGTAGGTGTGAGCAGACAATGAAAATGACAGGGCTGTACTGTGAGGGCTGCTTGGCTCAATGAGAGTGTTCTGGAGTTGGGTGTAAACAGAGCGAGGTTAGGCAGGGAGAAGGTGAACCTGATCTTCAGTTTTAGTTCAGGCCTTTCAAAAATTCACATGGTCCCAATGGGAACAGCCAAGAGTTTTTTTTAAAAGTATATAATGTCTGCTTCAGTAAAGAGCAGGGCTTTTGATTATAATGGAAATGTTTGAAGTGAAGGAAGATTGCTAGCTCATCAAAATTCTCCTAATGGGTGTAACTAGCTGAAACTAGAGAGACATTGTGACAGGAGATCTTAGACCAGTGGTGTGCTCCTATTGCACAATGTGGGAAATAAGGGACACTTCCAGTGTCCGTGACGGCTATGTGTGCAGGAAGTGTGTCCATCTGCAGCTACTGGGAAACTGCTTTTCAGACCTGGACTCACTGTGGAGCAATACTGAGAATGTTATGGAGAGCATGTTTAGTGAGTTAGTCACACTACAGAAGAGGGGTACACAGGCAGAAAGGGAATGGGTGACCATCAGATCAAGTTAAATGCTCAGGAAGGAAGTGCAGGACTCCCCAGAGATTATTCCCCTTCTCAAACAGATAGTCGGCACCGCTTGGGATTCTATAAGGGAAGGACAGGTGGGGTGGACTCTCAGGGGAACTCAGCAACAGCCAGGTTCATGACCCCACGGATAGCTCGCTGCACAGAACGGGAGGAGGGAGAAAGGCAGAGCTATAGTGACAGGGGATCCAGTTTCAGGGTCAGAGACAGGCGTGTCGTTGGACACAGACATGAATCCAGGACAGAGGAATGGAACCCAGTCCATTTATTGACAATTGCACAGACCAAATAAAGGTCAGCGTTCCAAATGCAACCTTCAATACTTGATCACCCTGAAGCTCTACTTTCCAGGGTTTGTGCACTTGTTCTGAACCCTTCAGAGGGATTGAAGGGGACAGGGAGAAAACAGGAACAGGATTATGTTATAATCTACAAAATAACGGTCACCCTCCCAGCTCAGTCTCCCCCTCTGTCTCCCAACCCCCATCGTACCTCCTCCCAACCGCAGTGAAAAGACTTTGTGTATTTACCCTAACCATGCCCCTACTGATTTTATAAACCTCTATAAGGTCACCCATCAGCCTCTTACACTCCAGGGAAAACAGTGTATTTATCCTCTCCCTGTCGCTCAAATCCTCCAACCCTAGCAACATGCTTGTAATACTTATCTGACCCCTTTCAAGTTTCACAATATTGTTTTTTAGAGGAAGGAGACCAGAATTGCACTCAATATTCCAAGCATGACCTAACCATTGTCCTGTACAGCCGCAATATGACCTCCAAACTCCTATACTCAGTGCTCTGACCAATAGAGGAAAGTATATTAAACACCTTCTTCACTATCTTATTGACCTGCGATTCTGCTTTCAAGGAGCTGTGAACCTGCACTCCAAGGTCTCTTTGTTCAGCAGCACTCCCAAGGACCTTGCCATTAAGTGTATCCATCCTGCTCAT
This sequence comes from Chiloscyllium punctatum, assembly GCF_047496795.1. Lineage (NCBI taxonomy): Eukaryota > Metazoa > Chordata > Chondrichthyes > Orectolobiformes > Hemiscylliidae > Chiloscyllium > Chiloscyllium punctatum. The sequence continues at coordinate 48,029,165 of NC_092766.1, read as the reverse complement.
ATTTGCTTTTCCAAAATGCAGCACCTCACATTTATCTAAATTAAACTCCATCTGCCAGTCCTCAGCACATTCAACCATCTGAGCAAGATCCCGTTATAATCTGAGGTAATCCTCTTCACTGTCCACTACACCTCCAATTTTGGTGTCATCTTTCTAACATTACTTCCTATATTCACATCCAAATCATTTATATAAATTATGAAAATTAGTGGATCCAGCACCGATCCTTTGTGACACCCCACTGGTCACGGGTCTCCAATCTGAAAAGCACACTTCCACCACCACCCTCTGTCTTCTACCTTTGAGTCAGTTTTGTATTCAAATGGCTAGTTCTCTCTGTATTCCATGAGATCTAACCTTGCTAACCAGTCTCCCACGGGGAACCTTGTTGAACCCCTTTCTGAAGACCATTTCAATCATTTCCAACGCTTTGCCGTCATCAATCCTCTTTATTGTTACTTATTCAAAAAAATTGACTCAAGTTCATGAGACGTGATTTCTCACACACAAAGCCGTTCTTAATATCCACGACTTAACTCTGTACATTGGGGTCTGTGTCACCCAGTTATGGGTGTTAATATTCTGGATAAAGTTCAAGTACATAGGTTTGTGTTAGTGACAATATTGAGTCTTGTTAATATCACCAGCAGAAATGAATTCCTTTAGAAAGGCAGTACTTATATCCCTAAACCCCTCCCACCTGCTCTGTCTCCTCCATCCCCACCGTAGACAGTAAGTGGGAGGAACTCATGGAGTTTCCATGTGAGTCAGATTGAGAAAATCTTCCCTTCTTTCCACTAGCCCACCAGGAAATGGTGGTAGTGTCCTTACCTCTGAAACAGGAGGATCGGGTTCAGAATTGAGTAACAGCATCTTTGAAGAGACTGATTAGAAAACATGCCCAAGCCACCAGGTCATACTGTCTCCCAGCTGTCCCTGCCTGAGCCTCGAAACAGGACCACCCTGTAGTTTCTGTCCTGTCAGACTCTCCCATTGCTCCCTTTGTCCAGGATCCCCTCCTACTGCTGCACTGATCCTGTCCATCCCCCAGTGTCCTCCACAATCATTCGTTGTTTACAATCCCATTGTCCCAGTCCACCAGCCCCGCCTCCTCCACTCTATTGGGCAGCAGCTGCTGTCAATCACCTAGGCTCCTGTGTGATCTGGAGCATGTGCTGTAAGAGGTAAGACTGGTGCACAGGCACAGTGCTGGCCAATTGTTGGCATATGTGCAGGGTGGGTCAGTGCCAGGGAGGGAGGCTGTGGGATTAATCTGTTATTGGCAGCTCCCTCCCTACCTTCCTCTGAGAACAGGTCCCAGGGGAATGGTCCCTGTCCCGGTATCGTGACAAGTGGTCAGTGTATCTGGGGGAGCATTTTGCAGAAAGTTATCAGAACTCGGGTGAAGATTCAGGAAGGTTATGGAAAGGAACAAAGGTGGGCCAGCAACTAAACTTCTAATTTGGTTCATTTTAGTTCAACCAGATATGATTGGGCCAGTGTGTGCAGGATTGGTTCTCATCAGAGGATTGGAGTGGGGGAAATATATCAGAGGTTCCAGATTGGGGAAAAAAATTAGTGCACGTCTGACCCGGAAGGAAACCCTGGGAGGATGAGGGGAGTATTCACCAACACCCAGGAGGCTCCGAGTCAGACTCATTGATTTGATTAGATTAGATTTCCTACATTGTGGAAACAGGCCCTTCGGCCCAACAAGTCCACACCGACCCTCAGGAAGAGTAACCCAGCCAGACCCATTTCCCTCTGACTAATGCACCTCACGCTATGGGCACTTTAGCATGGCTGATTCACCTGAACTGTACATCTTTGGATTGTGGGAGGAAACCGGAGCACCCGGAGGAAGCTCACGCAGACACGGCGAGAATGTGCAAACTCTACACAGACAGTCACCCAAGGCTGGAACCGAGCCTAGGACCAGAGTGCTGTGGGGCAGCAGTCCCATCGTGCCACCCCTTTTTTTGGTTCTTACTCTGCAGGGAGGAGCGAGAAAGCTGAATTTAAAGAGAAGAGAGAGTGACAGAGAACTGGGTGTGGAGGAAAAGAGTGAGGAGATTGGTTTGGATTTCAGTTAACAAGGGAGAGAAATTGTCAGACTGAGATTTAAAACATTGGAGGAACAAAGAAACGACAATTTAATCCTATAATTGTTTTATGAATTTCCATCCTATGTTAACAGTGGTGACTTGTTTTCTCTGTTGTAGGGTTCTGAAAGGGCGGATTTGTGGATGAGAAATTCCAATTGAACTTCCTGTTCGGTTTTGATGGTTACTTGATCTGTGCCAATCTGAATATCATTGGCCTTTTCATGTGGAAGGAAAGGTGTGTATTCTGTCCATGAGCGAATATTTCAAATGTCAATGTGACTGCAAAAGTACTGAGACACAGTCAAATCCATGTTAGCGTGGTGACTGTGGAGAGAGAGTACATTTGTTTTTAAAAGTCTGAAAAAACATGGCACATTTCCCAGGAATAATTAAGTTACAGATTTGTTTTGTATGAGGAGAGGTTTTAAATTAATCATGCAACCAGAAAGACACAAGGATACCTGCACCATGGAAAATACTATGAAAACGGGATTGTTGTAAAGGAGTTAATTATCTATCATTGGCGTTGTCACATCGGTTCCAGTGCCGTGGGGAGATACTGGAAATGTGATGAATGTAATGTAGGTTTCAGTTATTAAACTGGAAATAGTGCAGAAGAAATTTAGAAGACTTTTTTGCCAGGGCTTGGGGTCTGAGTTATAGGGAGAGGTTGGACAAGCGAGGATTTCTTTTTTGTTTAGAGCAGAGGAAACAAGGGGGAACTTTTTTGGAAGTGTATAACATCATGAGAGGCTTGGGAAAGGTGAATGCACTCAGTCTTTTTCCCAGGGAATCAAGGAGTGGAGGGCATCAGTTTAAGGTTAGAGGAGAAATTATGAAAAGGAACCTGAGGGGCACCTGTTTTACCCAGAGGGTGGTATGTATATGGACTGAGCTGACAGTGGAAGTGGTTGAGGTGAGTACATTAACAACATGTAAAAGACATTTGGACAAATACATGGATTAAACGGTTCAGAAGCATGTGGGCCAAGTGCAGGGAAATGGGGTTCGTGTGCTGGACATTTTGGCCGACGTGGGCCAGTTTAGGCCAAAGGGCCTGTCTCTGCTGTAGGACCCTGACTCCAAGTATATTTACTATTTCTCCCGCTATCTCTGGTAGCACCCTGGGATGTAATCCATCAGGGCAAAGAGACTTGTCTACCTTTAGCTCCATTAGCTTGCCCAGCTCCAACTCTCATGATAATGGTAGTTTCTTGCTCGTCACCTTCCTCCGTCTCCTTATCAATTACTGCCATGCTCTTCGTATCCTCCACTGTGAAGACTGACTGCTGTGTACTCATATTCCTGAACCCTACTGGATAGCAATAACTAGGCACAGAACTCTGAGAGGTCTTCTTTGAGTCTTTCAAGATGAGACATGGCAGTTACTTGGATAGTGAACATGCAGAACACCTCCAGGCAGCATCAGGTAACTCCCCGCCTGTCCGATGTGCCGCTCCCAATCTTATCCCTTTGTGGTTTGTGGTTTTGGAAGTTTATTTGGAAGTACAAGCTTTTGGAGTGTGCTGTAATTTTTAACTTGATCAGGATTATCACTGTGGTAACAGTTAAGTGCTTGAACAATTACAGAGGCCATATGTTCCCCACAGAATAGTTTCCCCTCGAGCAGGGAAAACTGCTATTCTGGCCTGGGGATAGCTACTCATCACTTTTCTCCCCCAATTCCATCTAGCTTTTTTTTCTAAACTCCTAGTTTCTCCTTGGTCTTTGCCAATTTGTATGTTTTCTATTTCAATTTGATAGACTCCCTTATTTCTTTCGCCACCCACGGCAGATTACTCCTTTTCCTCCAGTCTTTCCTTTTCACTGATATATACTTTTGCTGTGCAGTTTGAAAAATCCTTTGTTATTCCTCCACTGTCTGTCAACTGTCCCACCCTAAAGTCTTTGTTTCCAGTCTACATTAGCCAACTCATTCCTCATCATATTGTCGTCTCCTTTATCTAAGCACAGGATCTGGATTGGATTCAATCTTTCCACCTTCCAGCTGTATTCTAAATTCAACCAGACTTATCACAAGTCTTTTATCAGATTACGAGGTGAGGAGATGTTACCTGGGTGTTTTGCATTTCATTCTCAAAGACCTTGGCTTTGTAATAAAGTACAGGATAAATATTCACAACAGAGTATTCTGTACGGAGTGAGTGTAATACACATTCTAAAACCATAAATCACTGTCTCCCCTCAGTTTACATGATTTGGAGAATCCGATGTTGGACTGGGGTGTACAATGTTAAAAATCTCACAACACCAGGTTATAGTTCCTCACGTTGAATTGGAAACACACTAGATTTCGGAGCGTTGCTCCTTCATCATGATCCAATTAAACCTGATGGACTATAACCTGTTGTTGTGTGATTTTTAGCTCCCCTCAGTTTAAAATTGCAAAATCATTACCTCCCACATGCTTCCTCACTATCTAAGTTTGGAACGCTAATCCACCTGACTATCCTGTTTTTTCCAAAAATCTCCTTTGGTGAAGGCGGTGATTTTTGGATTCAGCTTTCCAGTTATTACCGTAAGAAGATAAGCACTGGGCACAGGAGAGGCAATGCAGCCCTTCGAACCAACTCCACCATTTAATACGGCGATGATTGAGCTCACCTCGGTCTCAGCTGGATTTTCCCGCCTGCTCTCTCTCACCGTTCATCTCATTGCAAATTCAATATCTGTATCTCTTCAGTAAATTTGCTCATTGTCCTGGCATCCACCGCATTTTGAATAGGGAATTCCACAGATTCACAACACATTGAGATAAGTACATTCTTCTTCATGAGAATAGAATAGAATCCCTACAGTCCAAAAACAGGGTATTCGTCCATGGAGTCCACACCAACCCTATAATGAACGTCCCATTCA